>NC_079155.1:31736200-33214950 GCF_947563725.1 Argiope bruennichi | reverse complement strand
GTCTTTCTTTTCTCAACAGAATACATAAAACACTGTGATAACAAATTTTGATTAATGATTGAGTATAAACTATAAATTTTTATAAACAATTGAGTAATTTGATTTACGAACATCATTAATTCATGTTATAGTAATTCTTTAAAATTATGAAGAGACTTTCTAGACATCCTATAAAGGAAAAAAAAGCTTCTTATAAATAATTTATTTTATAAAATTTTAATTTTAAAAGTTTAAAAAAAGAAGATTAAATTTTTCAGGAATTTAAATTCCAATACTTTAAATTACAAATTTCAGAAATATTTAAGTTGATACGGTTTTTTTTTATTATTATTTTTTTTTTGTTGTTTAATTCTAAGCTTTTATTAATCTTTCTATTTTTGCTTTAAGTTTAAAAAAATTGTTGGAAAGTCATAAATAATCAAAAAATGTCCTCAAATTCGATTAAACTTATGTTTTCGTTAGCAAAAAAAAAAAAAAAAAAAAAAAAAAATTATGTCCGCTTATTTATAAATTATCACCCATTTTTTCCATTAATCTTTTACAATGCAAGCACAATTATATTTAGATCCTTACATATTTTCTTCAGTATAATTTATTATAAATTGACTAAAACTGAAATAGTATGTATGAAAGGTAATACTGAAAAATTGGAAAAATTAATGTACATTTTAATAATTAATAATAATTTAATTAATTAATAATTTAATAATTAATAATAATTTAACTAATTAATAATTTAAAAATTAATAACTTAATAATTAATAATAATTTAATTAATTAATAATTTAATAATAATACATTTAATAATTTGAATGATATAATATCTACATAAAGATAACAATTTTTTTTTCTCAGAGGTGCATAAAATCCCTAAATATTTATTGGACACTAATTGTATTCATATTCTTATATATTTACTTTAATTTAATTTATTATAAACAAAACTGAAATAGTAAGTATTAAAAAATAGAAACATAGCTCAATAATATTTTGCCAATCGAATTTCTTCCTATATAAAAAAAAGCCTCATGTGAAATGTATAAATTCCACTGGCTGGAAACCAAAATGTCTTACTCAGGGCTCCCAAAGTGATCAATTATAGTTCTGTGACATAATTCCATTGCTATTATCGTGGTTACGGAACTATTATCTCTGATATACACAGAGAAATATTCATACAATGTTTTATATAAGCTATTAATCAAACTAATAAATACAATTGATTATGAAAGAAATTGATGAGCTGCCGTTGCCATAAGAATAATAATTATGCCAAAAGTTAGTTTTTTTCCCACTTACAAAAGTTATTTGCGTTCTTTACTAACGAGGGGCATTTTTGCAATAAAGTTATAATTGATGGTTTTAATAGAAAAAAAACTGCACTTCTCTTGAATACTTTCCGTTTTTTTATATTAAGTGAAAAAAAATAACTTCTTTTCAACAGTTACTCCATTAAATATTACTGTATTTTGCATATAATGGATTTTACTTAATCAGTATGTAGTCATTTACATTTAAAAGCATTGATATATTTTTTCATAAATATTTATTGCCAGTTAGGCTTCAATTTTCCACTGATGAATTCTGACATGATTATGGTTATTAATCTTCTCCGTAAACATTGATGTGAATAAATTCCTGCTTAAAATTTTACGATTCCTTTAATGATGTTTCTCGGATACACAAATAGCACAAACTTATCATCATGGTTTGATAGTAAAAGATTTGAGTCAAAAGTAATTAGATACACTACAGTAAAAAATATTTAAAATCGTTGATGAGATAAATGATTCCAAATATCTGTGAATAATTTTCTGTTTTCATGTTTTACAATTAGGAATAAATTGCTGCTTTTCTTAATTCTTAATGGATTGCTGCATAAGTTCTTTCTGATTTAAGCTGTAACATTTTGTATATCTTTGAAAAGAAGTGAATGCAGCAGGCAAGGATATGCTATATTAGTTTTCCAGGTAAAGGTAGTATTGATGTTTTATGATAGCAATAACTTCCATGTTTAACTGTTTAAATGCTGGATCACTGCTCCCCTGCTCAAAGCTCAAAAGTCTATTAGTTAGGATTAAATGAATCGTTTAGAGGTATTTTGCTTGTGTTCCTCTTTTCTGCTAATTCTCATTGAAGCAACATACCGGGAGATTATTTTTTAAAAAAATCCATTCCGATCTCGCACTGGGGCCGTGGTGGCCTGGGGGTGAGGTCTTGGTTTCGGAACCGAAGGGCTTAAGGTTCGAGAGCCAATTCCACCGAAGAACCATGGTTTGAGCAGGTGTGGTGCACGTTAAATTTGTTTGGGCTAAGCGCCCTTCCGCAGGTGTGGTGCAGAAATTTGAAAAAGAAGGTATTAGTTCATGTCTACCTCATCATCTGACCGCGGTTACGTCCCTAAATAGGCTTAGTGTTACTTTAAAATGGTATGTTAATATAACTGAAATACTTACACTGATACAGCAAGATTGTAAGGCCTCCCTGAAACGAGCTGTGGAGAATATGGATGCGGAAACAAAATTACAATGCAAAAAAAGAAAGAAAGAAACGTTATAACTGTACTAAATTCCACAAAATGAACAAAGATAAGGGGCAAAGATCTTAGAACAAATTTAGAAAACAAATCCAGTGTCAAAGAACAGATGATCAAGTTTGCAACATTATCAGATTAAAATAAGAAAATACTAAAAATCATTAAAAAAAAATCCAATACATTAAAGCATAGATTATGAATCAAAATGTCTAATTTTAAAGTGTTAAAAAGAAAACAAAAATCCCATAAATATCAAAGATATTAAAGCTACAATCCTTCGAGAAACCTCTCTCACTCAGAGATCTCTTCGTAGATATTATTGAAAATCCTAAAACTTTCTTTCCGATTACTCTCATTATTAATTAAAATTTTAAGCCAGGTGATTTTGCTTGAGTTTGTAGGTCTACTTAAATGGTATTCTCCAAACTCAATTAAAACTGTGGTGATGTTGAAACTTCAAGTACAGAGTGATGTGCAGACAATATTGAAACGATCTACGTATGAAAAAAAATGGATATGGCAAGTTAAAAAATATATAACATATTTTAGATTTAATATATAGCATATTTATGCATTGGCAGAAAGAGAGCATTGCCTAGAAATTCGAAATATGTAGCATCGACTGCGGCTGGAGATAAGTTTTGAAATGATGATTAAACCTGGATACTTCATAAATTATGTCCTCACAACTAAAAAATAATTGATAGAATCCATATCTAAACTAGCGTTTTCGAAATTGCATGACCACTCTCTGTTTATTATTATTATTATTATTACATGATAATGTGTGATCCAGATAACCAGGGGAGTAGTCAATCCAAAGCTTTTTTCGCGAACTCCATAATAAACGTGTCATGCCAGTGAACGCCTTATCTGGCATTGGCGTACAATAGTTACAAAATATTAACCTTTAACATGAAATTACCATTTTTACTGAATCTATCATATCATCCTTGGCTAGTCATTTGGTGATTAAACCCTGGCACCGTGTTAATAACACCCGAAAATCGAATTTGTGTTTTAGATACATTTTTTCTCACTCAATTGGAATAAAGATTTGACATACAACTGTACTTTTAATCGCGAATTCTCCTACCAAATTTCATATATTTAAGTCATTGCGTTTTTGAATTGTAGCGTTTCCTTATTTCAGAAAGTACAGACCGACAGACAATCCATCCGTTGTCAGATTTGATTCAAAATTTAATAGGAGTCTAAACTTTAGATTTTAAATCTGTGCACCGAATTTTTTCTATCTAACTCTCTTCGTTTTGCAATTATCATGTTAACGTATATTTGAACAGGCGGATAAATGCACTTTCTCTGAACAGATTTTACATAAAATGTGTTAGAAATCTGCAAATTAGGTGTAAAGACCATATACTAAATTTAATCCGTCTAGCTCAAAATGTTTTTGAGTTATGTTTTTCACTGACAGACAGACAGAGGGACATTTTCCAAAAATGTATTTTTCGATCTCAGGGAGGTTTAAAATATGAAAATTCCTCAAAATCTCGAGTTCGAATTTTTTTGACGATTTCTATACTTTCTCAGTACTGCATAAAACGAGAAAGTATAGAAAAGCACATTATAGTCTTCTGCAAAAAAATAGTCATCTGAATGAATGCTCTAAAAATATACATCTAAAGAAGTTAATGTTTGTGTTTTATGTAATATACATGATATTATCAGATGAATGCAGCTAAATCAATCGATTATATCAAACGTCTATTGCTAGCAGTGCATCAGAATACTAATTCCAAAGTTTGTGACCTATTATCTTAAATCATTATAGAATCCCATTCCTTAAAAATTACCAAATCATTTGTTACTTTCAAAACATACATCATATTGCAGAAGCTTTATTGAAAATGGTTGACACTACAGTAACCCAACTTAAAACCTTCCGTATTGTAATTCCGTAACCAACCTATTGTATTACATTCCCTACAGAATCATTTAAATGGATAAAATGATACGTGATCTAGAATAAAAAATCGTAAATGAAATGTTATTTTTTTAAATATAAAAATCCTCATTTTTATAATAATATTTAGGAACTTGTAGATTAATAGAAATAAAATACTGAAACTGTTTTTGTTTTTTATCAAAATCGTTTTCATTTTTTTTATAAAAAAAATTTTAAAACACAATGATATTCGTAAATTTTATGCAACAGTCAGAATGTATTAATTAATATCGTCAATATAGAAAAAAATAAGAACAGTAGTTATTAGATGAGAACGAGACTTCACTAAAAATATTATCTCTTTTTCTCTCATCTAGATTTATTTTATCTCTCATTTAGCTTCTTTTTTTTTTTTTTTTAATGACATCTGTATTAGCAATTTTTTTTCTTTTCTTTTGATTTAAAACTTTTAATATCTGAAAGAACATTTTATGACTGAAAGTGAAATCTTTTATGGTTTAAATTTTATGACGGAAATATATTTTACGATTTTAACATTCATATTATGAAATTTTGCAGTTTGAATCATGCCTAATCTACTTTCACTTGTATACAATGAATCTGGTGTGTGAATTGAATAAAATAATTTTTTTTTTCAGTTTGAAAATTGTAACTAACTTATTTACATGAATTAAAAATTAGAAAAATAATAATGTGAATAAATTTCACATTCTTTTATTCATTTTGTATTCTAACTTACGGCTTTTTGTTTTTATTAATTCTATATATTCTAACTTTTAAATCGACATTTAAGAAATAGTCCTAGAACTCAACGCAAATCAGTTGCGAAAAAAACTAAAATAACAATTTTAATTTTAATAATTTAGAATTTATTTCAGAAAAATAAAATAAAATACAATAAATTCACAATTTTAAATTTTTCTATAGATAACATATAAAATATTAATAATGAAGTGAAATCAGTTTCTTTGTTTAAGAAAATAATCAAACCTCCAGTACAGAATGAGGAAATCATGGAAAAGTTAGCGACAAATTGCAATTCAAAAAAGAGTATACCATTTAAAACAATCTTTATTCAAATACGAATCAAAGTAAGGTAAATACATTTTAATTTATCGTCAAATAATTAACCAAACGTTGTGTAAAATAAATAATAATAAATTAAGATTTGGGTTCTAAAACATTTTTTGTGAACTTATACTGAATTTGTCTTTTGAAATTTTAGAATGATTTCTAACTTTTTGTCATTCATATTAAATATTTATAGGCAACCTCTCTTCAAGTGAATTTTGGTGTTGTGAATTCCCGATTATTCGCAGAATTGGGTGACACGGAAACAGTTTAGGTCATTTTTAAAATGGCCAAACAAGGACGCAAAACAACACGAAAAGGTTTTTGAACAATTGTTATTTGCTGTCTAAACAAAATTAAGCCTTCTAGGGGCCATTAGGCAATTCAAACCTTGGGGTTCCTTTTATCCAGCAAATATGCAAATTTCAAATTTGAATATTTTGTTTATCGATCTTAATTTAATTTTCATAAAAGCAGTTTTAAGTAGTCATTTTTAGCAAGCTGAAATAATAAAAAGCAAAATTACAAATCACTTTCTAAAACGCTCGTTTCAACATATCGCGTATAAAAAATACATTATTGAAATTTAAAAGTAATTTTAATGAAATACTTTTTTTAAAATGCCAAAAATTTTCTTAATACTATCTAAATAATAAGAACAAACACGTTTTAGAAATATAAAATAACAAATAAAACTTGTAATTAGTAATTAAATAAGAACATTATTAAAACAACGTTCCAAAGCAGATTTAAACAGTACTGTTTGAATGATTTCGATTCTTATATTTAAATAAAAACACTGAATTCAACAGCTTTCAAAATACCGCAAAAAAATCTCGAGGGCAATGCGCTCCCTAAATTTATGAGGGCTCTTGACAATTGCTGATTTTGCTTATTTAATAAACGGACCCTATTTAAATTTTGGAACTTAAAATACTATAATGACTTGAGAAATAACAGATTTTTGTATTAATTTGTGCACATATTTATTCGTTTATCTTTGTGTGTGTGTGTGTGTGTGTGTGTGTGTGTGTGTGTGTGTGTGTGTGTGTGTGTGTGTGTGTGTGTGTGTGTGTGTGTGTGTGTGTGTGTGTGTGTGTGTGTGCGTGCGTGCGTGCGTGCGTGCGTGTTTACGAACTAACAACTGCAGTGCATTAAGCGTTTACTGCATTTTAAAACAATATCAAATAACCTTTTATGTTACTGCGTTGCATTAACGAGGATTAAAGGACAACTATTTATTTTTTGTATTCACAGAATATACTTTTCCTGCATTCCGGTTTTTCAATAATTAGTTTTTTGGACATTTTCTCCATTTCCTCACATCTTCCTTCTTGTCATTTCTTGACATCTTAGAGAGTGCATTCCACAAGTTGAAATCCAATATATTAAGACTTTTTCCTCAAAAATATTTCATTCATTTTACATAAGCCACCAAAAATCAATTTTTCTTGCATTTTCGACAGATTTTGACATGAGAGAATTCCATTTTTCTTCACAAAAAGCATTAAAAAAAAGGGAACGAAACTAAATTAGATTGCTGCAGAATAGCTCCTCTTAACCCCTATGGCGTCCCGCTATTACCTGAAACGAGGAAGGTAATGATGGACAACCTTTTGACCTTTCAACCCCCTCCCTCCCCCCCCAAGGCCCCTTTTTGTGCAAACTCCATCCTTTGTAGTAACATCGCCCTTCCCTTCACCAAACTATTTCATAGCAAAGGAAAATATATGCCAGTTGATACATTGTCCCTACTTAGCGTCTTTGAAAACTCCGGGGGGAACAAGGTTTTCCTTCATATTTTTATTGAGTCGGGGATTAAGTCTTTTGAATTGACTTACATCCGCAAAAGAACCTACCGAAATTCGACTCGTGGAAATTGTGTAGGTCTGTTTTCGTATTCGGTCAAACATAAAGACGCAGTTGACTGACAAGCTCTGACAACTTCGGTTTAGAAGGTTGTCCATTGAAAAGACGGATTTGTTCGTCTTCAATAATCCCTGCCTGAAGAATAAATAGGGAGTTCAGCGGAACGTTAGCTGTCACATGTGCTTAAAGTTTAATCGAAATTGTATTATTGGCTCTATTTTGTACCAGTTTCGGCAATCTGTTATGACTTGTGTCGCTGTTCGTTTCTGAATTATGTGTGTATGTCGTTACGCATTCTTTCATGCCATGAGCTACAATAAATCAAAAATCAAAAATTTAAAAATCGATGAACTAACAATATTTAAATCAAAGAAATCAGCAGTTCA
Organism: Argiope bruennichi; assembly: GCF_947563725.1. Lineage (NCBI taxonomy): Eukaryota > Metazoa > Arthropoda > Arachnida > Araneae > Araneidae > Argiope > Argiope bruennichi. The sequence continues at coordinate 33,207,158 of NC_079155.1, read as the reverse complement.
CTGAGTTTAATTCCCGATAAATTTTCTTTTTCAGGTAATAGGTTGATTGATACAACATGCATATTGACTTTTACATACATTTTTTTTTTTTTTTTGCAAATGCAAATATAACAACGTGTATAATTTTATATTCTGTGTATAACTAAATTATTGCTCCTGTATATGGTGATTCATATCAATCTAATCTAAGTGACATTTCTATAAAAACTATAACTTGTTACTTCATGATGTATACTTGATATATACTTGTTACTTTTTATGTATAAACCGAAACTTGTAGATTTTTAATATTCTTCTGATACATCTCTCTTTTTCTATTTTAACTTTTAGCAAATAGCCGAAAGAAATTTCAAATTTAGATTCATACCGACTCATAGCAAAACTAGGGTAAGGATATAATTGGATTCTTTCACCTCAAGCGGTCATCAGTGGCTTGACAAATGTAGATGGCAACCAAGCCATTATAATATTTTTTTTCCACCATAATCATATTATTGGACTTTAAAAACTGATATAAATGTATTAACGTTTCGTTTTTGTGCCATCACCGAACATACATTGATGTAGTAAATCATCGAAACAAGTTTTAAAAAAAGTGTAATAATAAATAAATCTGTATTCAATGGCATTTTTTTTTTTTTCATAAACACAGATTTTTTTTTATTTGACTGCAGCTATTAATTTAGAGAAAAATATCTCCCCAACAGTTGCTCGCGTTCTCTCTAGTAAACGTACTTTCGTATTTTTAATCACATGCTACTGGCCAACAACATTTTTTTATGCTCGTGCAAATGAACTATTTCAATTACTGTCCATATATTTAAGTTTTGTGAAAACTCAAATTCGAATTCATTTCAAATTTCGATTCAAAACGTCGAAAAAAAATGTTTTAAAAATGTAACCCAATTTACAAATTTGCGATTTTAAAATTTAAATGACAGCAAGTGAAACAAACCGTAATTAACTAAACACTCTCAGTTAAATGATATAAATAATATAAACGACATTAGAAAATAAATAACCAAATATCATGTTTCTTATTTACCACCTGCCGTCTTTATTCGGGAAGTTTCACCTAAAAACCAGGCACTCAATACCAGTAGGCTTTGGCGATCAACTGGTTCACCGGAATTCATGGTTGTATTTCATTTCTATCAAATTCTTCAGAAATAACTACATGCCTATGGTTTCTCCAAATTGTCAGGCATTAAAGCTGAGTTATTTTAACTGTTTTACTTCTGTTCATCGTATACATGAAACTTCGTAATTGAGATAGTAACATAACGATATTAAAAATGTAAATGCCCTTTTTATTTATGTTATAACTTTTATGATACTGTGACGAAACAAGAATCACACGATTCAATATATGATAAAATAACGAAAACAGTCTGAATAGGGCAACAATGTAAGATATTGTCGGAAATTAAACAAAAAAAAATTTAATTGCCAAAATTCAGTAAAAGCTCACACGATAATTAAATTGATATCATTAAAACGACAACAATTTAAAATTTAGCAACGGTGTAAAATTCGTTTTTGTGAAATAATATTTTTGGAGGTTATTGCTCAAAAATGCCAAAAATCTATTAACATTTAATTAATTAAAATTATTAAAACTTTTAAAAAAATCGCTCCGAAGTACGCATTTTCATTATTCAAGATATACATGTGCCAAATTTGATAGCTGTAGATCAAATGTTTGTCCTGTAGACCGCCAAAGCACACGCAAATACAAAGTAGAAAACATATTTATCTTTATTATAAATAGAGATGAAGTTATAAATTTAGCTCAAAAAATCTACTACCTATATAAAATGTTTTATAAAGTCTTTTTATTTAAAACAATAACTTCCCTGTTGTGCAAAGGAATATATATATATATAAAGATGTCAGTACGATTATTAAGCATGAAATTGTTCGCGATTCGTCAAATTCTGATACCTAATTAAAAAGATCCCTAACATCTTTCTGGAATTTGTTTCTGAAAAATGTTGGTACTAATTGGGATTTTCATTTCTTAAAGATCAAAAATTTTCTAATTTGAAAAAAAAAAAAAAAATGTGGCAAAGCTATCCTTGAAACGAGTTGCGATCGATTCCTTGAAAAGAGAATAAAAAAATTCCCAAGGCTTCATTTTAACCCTATCGCAAAATATATTTTAAATATGATGCCAAAACAAATAAAACTAAGTAAAATACATTAATCAAACTATATTCCTTACATAATAATAGTTTTCATACCCAAGCGTTTACTAATATAAACTGAGGAAAACTGTGTGTTAACACCAACAGTGTTAGGAAGAAAAATAGCATAAGATAATATATTTCGAGTCTTGATTAAATCATTAAAAATGTCGTTAAGTTGTCCAAGAGCTACGCTCTCAGAATTTAGTATTGGGATTAACTAGTTACAAAAAAAGGAAGAAATACAAAAACACGGGCGAGGGACGTTCTTTACATGTTAATAACGGGAAGTTACGCACAGTTAAATAAATTAGTAGGAAAATGAAGAAAAAAAAAGACACTCAAGAGAAAAAAAACAAGGTATAAACCATTCTATGCATAGAGACAAACTTATCTTAATATTTAAAAAAACCATTTTGGCTGTGTATGTATGTCCCCTCCTTTCCTAATCAACTGAGTTGAATTTAATCAAATTTTGTACATTTTTTGTGTGTGTTTTATATAATAAGTGTGCAAAATTTGGTTCAATTCGAATATTTTCAACTTTTCAAAGCTCAAAAATTGACTAAATATTCAATTAATTAGAAACCAACGGAAATGTTATCTTCTTTAAACTTTAAACTACTCAACCACTATTTTTTTATTTTTTTTTTTTTTATTTATTTTTTTTACTTTAATACATTTTTAATGATGCTTTTATTTTTCTTAATATAATGCATTTTATAATTCAATAATGCTTAATATAAGCCAATTCCTCAAATGAAGTCAGTCTTTCTTATACTATAACATTCGTAAATAAAATTTGCATAGTTATACAACAAACGACGATTTTTAAAAATCAGCTGTCTGGGATTTTCAAAAATCGTCTTGTTGATATTGTAATTTTAGTTAAATGCAGACGATAAAAATATTAGACAATGAAAGAATATTGCATATTATGATATTTTATTCAAAAATATTTTTTACGTTAAAAATATTATACATGAAAATGTTTAAATTCTAAACAAAGCTGATTATAACAGCTTTGAAATATATACATATGAAATCAAATATCAAGACAGTAATTTAATTACTTCATAAAATGAATCAACTCTTATCATCTTCTTTCCTAAGAACAATGCAATGAAATGGTAGAAAAATTGAAAGAATCGATAAGTTCTAAATATATAAAGAGTTTTGAATCAGTAAAATTTGTATTAGAGATCGCGTATGAATAAAATATAATATTTTTATAAAAAGTCATTTAAAGGAGAAAATTTTCAATGAATTCGATGCAAATTCTGTACCAGATTTCAAAAATATTTTCATTTTTTTTTATTTGTCGAATGGATAGATTCATACAATCTGTAATAAGTTTCAATCGTTTTAGCATATAAAAATAATAAACAAAGTATATTGACTTTTAATTGGCAACAAATGCACATCTAAATTAATTCAGTGATTGTTGATGAGTTGAGAGCGAGCCACGGTGGCTTAGTAATGTTGCAAATGTCACTCAATGGTGCATAAATCTCATTTTGAACTATTTATTCCAATTAAAGTAAGTTTATCTACAATAAACGAATATATATTATCTACAGTAAGAGAATTTTTATAGGTGTAATTTATGAGAACTCAGGGCCTTCTATCCTTCGTTTTCATAACCTGTCATACAATGCAATTAACACCGCGTTTACATCCGTTCAGGAAACGCTCAACAGCACCAGCTGGTAAAGCAGAAATCTGTAACAGGTGGTAAAATCTCTGTTTAGATAAGAAAAATCGCATATTCCAAGTCCGTCCGTATCTAAACTCCATCTTGTATCAAAAATTCCATTTGTCAAATTTTCTCCAGCTGATACAATAAGGAAATTCGGTAAAGAGTATTTATGCCCAGATGGCATCCTCATCATTTGACCACGATTCATATCTACGAGGTCCACCTCAAAATAACCTTCATATAAGGGTAAATCTAAAAAATTTAACTCTGAAAAATGGGTCTAATACTTAAGAAAAGTTCATGTTATACTTACCTTCACTTCAGTTTCAGTTCAGATACCTCTGAACATCTGCTTAAAATTCAGATGGGGTATTTTTTTTTTTTAATTCTGCTGGATTTCGTGATAAATATTCTCATCTAAATTAACTACAATACACCCCCCCCCCTCCCGAGTACACGACCTAATGTGGCGGAAGGGCAGGTCGGATAATGAAAAAGCCGGATAGGCCAAAGTTCTATAAACTCATTTCTTTGCTCCCTAATACCAGAAGACGAAGTTTTTAAACCAAAACTCAATGATATAATAAGTACTATCTCACTTCTTATTGAGTACTAAGCCTTCCATTTATCTCAAGTCCCTTAGAATGTGAAACACGTCCGCGTCCCGATGAATCATAGAAGCAGTTGTCGGTAACGTGCTGAGTTAAAATAGAATTCTCTGTACTGGTAGTTAATACGTTTATATACTGCACTGCACGTTTCAAGAAATTAATTTCTCTTTTTAATTTTATTATCCTCTTAAGTGTTCATACCACAAAAATAAAGCATCAACTTCTTTATGCTTACCTTTCAGCATGGTTTTTCTTGTTTTTATTCCAATTGCAGTGTGAGGTTACACTTGAAAAGTGGTGTACTTGTGAAAAGTTTTATACTTTTCAATTTCTGTTCGATTATTTTTTTCCAGTCCCTCTTATTTCTTTTCCCAACTCCTAACTCCGAAGTTATATTTTTTGCTGTTACACAAGAGTCTAGTCTCTATATAACGCTAACACTGACAAAACAACGAACAACACACAGAACGCTGCTCTTTTCTTCTCACAACTTGTGTTTTGCACACGACACGTAGGAGGATCGTCGCAGACGCCCGCTTCCAATGCCTTTACAATATTGCCAATGCAGCGCCTTGCTTTCCACATTTAATTACGAGAGAAAAAAAAATTGGCCGGAGGATACGGAAACCGGGTGGTCGCGAATCGGATACTCGGGAGTGTATATAATATTTATTTCAATAAACTGAATAATTTGTATAAAATTACATTTCTTCTCCCTCCTTCTTGCAGGCAGTCCTCAATACAGTGCAGACAGAGTGCAAGTGCCACGGAGTTTCAGGCTCTTGCACCATGAAGACATGTTGGAACACACTGCCCCCTTTCGGCAAAACCGGAGACTATTTAATGCGCAGGTACCACGAAGCCAAAAGAGTGTTCGCCCGCTGGGGAACAAACACCAAATACACCCTCGCCCAACTGCGGCGGAACAGGCCCTTGTACTTAAGGACTCGAAACACAAAGAGGCCGCACAGGAAGCCCAGGCCGAGGGACCTGGTGTACCTGGATAAGTCTCCCAATTACTGCGAGGCGGATCCTCTGAAAGGATCGCCCGGCACCGCGGGCAGGCACTGCAACAGAACTTCCAAAGGCACGGACGGTTGTGATCTTATGTGCTGCGGCAGAGGTTATAACACACACCAGTACGAGAGGACTGCTCAGTGCAACTGCAAATTCCACTGGTGTTGTTACGTCGATTGCCAACTGTGTACAGAAAGGACAGAGATATACTCCTGCAAGTGATTTGCGGACATTTCTTGTGGTGCTTCCTGAGTTAGGAGAGAAATGGACATAAAAATGTGGGAGTCATCAGGCTTGGAACAGAAAGAAGCCGGAAGTGTAAAAAGCCTTAAGGCTGTTCATGTGTATATTTGAAAAGTAATTACTGTTAATGTGTGAATAATTTAATGAAATGCTTGTCTTCTGACTTTGCAACTTTGTAGTCATACACCATCATACAGAATTGATTCAAAAATTATGTTTGATTCAGATTCAATTCTTAAAAATATATCTGAAAATAAATTACAAAAAATTACAAATCAGTGGAAGTGTTTCCCCTTCAATTTGTTTGATATACTTACGCGTAATGAATAGTTTCACTTCAGCGAAGAAAATCGAATAGATACATTTTGAACGTCTCCCTATTGACTGATTGAGTTCAAAATTTGATAGAGAATTGCGAATTTGGTTCAAGTCTACATATCAGATTTCACTTTTCTTGCTAACTGCGTTCTTAAATAACAGCAATTCACTTTCTCACGAATCAAAAGACAGTGGACACTAAAAATTTCGCAAATTTGTTTGGATCAACGATTCTTTTGAGAGGATCATATGACAGATTTCAACTGCCAATCTTTTGCGTTTTTTGAGCTATAGAGATCAGATTTGTCTTTGATAGATTTCATCCCAAATTGATAGGGATCAACGATTTTGATGTAAATACCGTATGTAAAATTTCATTTTTGTAAATCTTATTATTTTTTAGTTATCGTGTTATAAATATAATTCCAAATAAAACATATAATTTTCCAGACATATAAATATAATTCCAAAACTTTATTTTTCAATATGATCTAAATTGTGGAAACTCATGCAAATTTTGAGAACAAATTCTTTGATGAATACAGTATTCTCTTTATTTTCAAGGAAATAAATACTTATACTGATTGTAGAAGTTGTAATTATAATCGTTTATAATCTGGGAATGCAATTTATTATTCTTTTTTTTATAATAATATTCACAATAAATTAATTTTATAACAAATATCGGCCACCCTGGTGGGTACACAAAAAGGTGCGGGATCTGGCTCCTCCCATCGATGACGGGACGTACTTCCTTCTGGAAGGGTTGTACCGTGGCCGGTGATGGCCCTTAGGACTCAACCACAGTTCCCGTCAATGTTCTGTTGCGGCGGTTCGGTCATTCATTTTTTTTTTTTTTTTTTTTTTTTTTATCCATGTGTTTGGGCGGGTCGGAGAGTCAGTGATATGACTTATAACAAATATCGTAGGTTAGCTAAAATGTACCAAAATATTTAAAAACTTTAACATTAAATTTTTCAAATCTGTGCTAATGTTTTTTAAAGAGTTGCAAAATGCTAATTAATCTCGATGCATTTCAATAACTTATGAGACATCAATGCAACAAAATAATGTATGAGAAGCTACACATAATACGTATGTATTGAGCTAGAAATAGTCAACTGACTAAATCATAATATTGAATAAATCACTAGTTTTATACAAGAAATAACCATGAATGAAAATTAAAAACTTCAGTACATTTAATGAAACAAGAATGCATTCTGTAAATGCATAATAAGCATTTTATTAAGAAGCTTATATAAGCTCTATACGAGGAGATATTTAATCCCCTTTTGATATAGATCTGGTAATTTCTTTCTACCCAGATATGATCTAAAGTTTGCAGAATACACGACGGATAAAACAATAATCAGTCTAAAATTTTCAATAAGTGTTCAATAACTTTCATAAAATATATCTTAGCAAATGTCTGGAAATACATATTTACTTACGTAGTTCCAGACATTTTTTAGCAAGTATATAACAACACGATACGATAGTTTACTTTGTGGTAATGGTTACCACAACACCGTGAATGAGAGAAGGAATACGAGAATGAGAAGGAAAAGGGTTGCATCTTTCTTTTTCCAATTTTTTTAGTTATAAGCAATCCTACAAAAATTTTAATATTTTTATAATAAAAAAATTCATTATTGCAATACTTGAATTGCAGAAAATTCGGTAGAAATGGATGTCTCGGCGAATAAGTGAATAACTGGGGAAAAAAATCGAATTCTCAAATTAATACATTTTACATATATTCTTCAACATTAGCATTTATGAAAACAAAATTTGATTAAGTCCCTAACGGTGCTATATCAGATATTTTGTAAACATTGAAAGAAACATTTCGCAAATGTTAAACACATAAAAAAGACGAACAAAAACATTAAATATGTCGATTTTTTTTTCTTTTGTGTTTAATGCCATACTAAGCTCATAGATTCCATGTATTCATATAATTCTTAAGTAAGAAGAAAATGTATAATGTCATATTATATTTCAACTACTTCATAAAAATATTGTAGTTTGATAAAACGACAAAAACTGAATAGATTTTAATAAAAATATGTACAGTTTTCTTTTGTTATAATTTGTATTTACTTTAAGAAGGCATGTCCTTTTTGAAGTTGCATGCATTATAAAAGTGTTCACTCTTCTCATTAACTTTTAATCCATTAGAGATAGATCTATACTTCCAATTGGAAAATATTCTAAATGTAAATAATTATAATATATATTGTTTGGTTCAATAATGTACTGCTGAAAAACTTAGTCTTAATTTTTATACTATCACCGATCTTGTAGGTCAGCAAAATATTCTTTACAAAGAAATTTTAAAAATTCTCCACACTTTTATCACATTATTAATGAAAATCATTTTCAAAACTTGTCCCATTCATTTACACACACACACAGTTATTAGTAAGAACTAATTTCTTTTTTTCAATGAAGAAAATTAATTTTATAAATATATAATGGAACACAATGATTAGCCATTTACACATAAGAAAAAGTCATTTTTAAAAAAATGTAGCTTTCATGCTGCCATCTAGTGAACTAAAATGAAATCTACACATGAACTATACGTTTTCTTTAAATTTCATTATGGATTGCATGGTGGTATGATGTACCTATTTCTGTACTATCATGAGATTGCAAGATGAAACTGCTCATTTAAAATTAAATTTAAAAAAACATTTTTACTAACATTTGTGTTGAGAAATCACAACTTTTAGATTTTGCGCTTATGCTGCCATCTAGTGAACGACATTGAACTTTGAACAAATAGATTCTAAATCATTAAATATTTGCACAAGTATGATTTATATTCTTTCCTCACTTTAAAATTTAACAGCTGATTTTTAAAAAATGTGAACTTATATTATGTAAAAATATCTGCAAACTTTCAGTATTTTAATAGAAGTATAACTTTAGATCAAAAGAAAGCTTCACCTTGCATCACATAATTTATCATCAGTATCATTCGACTTTTTATCACCATACGTATCTTTAATTAAGTTAAAAAAAGATTTTCTCTGATGAAGGTAATATCAACAATGGATTCAATAATATTTAAAGTATTTTAATTTGCTAAGGTTATTAAATTTTTTATCTTTAATGATAGTTTATAATTTACATAATGAAAGTAATATATGTCACAATTGGTAATTAGAAAAAGTTACTTGTGTTCAAAATGATACATTGGAAATATCTTCATCAGTGGCTTCAGAAATAGGAGACAAGAACAGTATAGATACCCTGAGAACCTTTCCAAGAGACACCATACAAGCAAAACACAGGTGTTTATACTTTTTTAAAACAAAATGTAATGAGAAGGCAAAAAAAAAAGGGGGGGGTGAGGGCAATAATGTACCGTGGACCAAATAACCATGCCCTAAGCAACATTTAAATTTAATAAGGCTGTGGTGGTATTTAGAGGTGAAAAAATATATCATTCCCCGAGCACTTTTTACCTTACTGCTCCCAGTATCCCGTCAAAATATGTCACGATAATTGATTCTGCCACTAGAACACCACAATTGCCAGAAAACATTAATTTGTTCATTAGAAAGCAAAAATTAATGACTATAGATATTGCAGGTTACAATAATTTATTTATTTTTAAAGAAATTCACTGAAATAAATCTTTTCAAATATGTTCCAATATCTGATGCCGAGAACAAAATGATAATATAACAGTATAGAAAAAAACAAAATGCATTTTCTTCGTCATACTAAACGAAAATACGCAATACTTCGTAATACAGTAAAAAAATTAAAAATTTCAAATAAATGAATCAAATATATAAGTATAGGATAACATACTACTAAAATAGGTTAAATATTAACAGGATGCCAAAAATGGCTTAAATAAATAATTTCTACTGCAATAATCAGCAATTCTTTCACAAACTTATTATCTACAGTAAATAATGTTCTTGATTTTATAATTATTAGCAATCTTCATATAGTTATGCAATTGGGTTTTTTTTTAATATAGCTTCACGACAACCAGCGAAATGTGTTTTCGATAAGCAATAATTATTAAAAAAAATCAAATTAACGTTAAAGTTATTAATATATCTAATTTTGCTAAAAATACATTTAGTTATGCAAATTCATTTAAACAACACTAACATTTCTTAGATTTAGATCATTTAATATCTAGAAATTTTAGTTATGTCATCAATAAGTAATTTGAATTAACTTTGGTAATAATTAAGATTTATGGCATCATCATCATTACCAATAAATTAATACCCTATGTTTTGTTAATGAAAATACAAGAAGCAATTACTCCAAGAATAAATAATACATTGAAACATTTTTGAATAAATAATAAGAAATAAAAAAGAAAATCAAATTTCAAACATTTTATTTATACAAATAACATCCATACACATTTTAAAACTTAATATATACATATAAACACCCTTTTTTTCTTCAACAGATAAGGAGACCATACAATGACTTCAAATAAAGAATTCATTCACAACTTAATTAAAGTTAAATAAAATGCATATGAAATACTTCTATTTTCATTGCAGATAAAAACTCATCATTCATCGAAATAAAAAAAAAGGAAAAAATACAAACAACTCAATGCTGCATTAAATTAAAAGACCTTAGAAGCTTAAACTGTCAAAGTATATTTAGAAATATTTTTTAAAATATCCATATACTAACTGAAAAAAATTGCAAAACAAAAAGATGAAATTAGATTACAAATAAAAATATTTTTTGGCATATTACAAAATATGGACATTATCTCCATAAATAATCATTTAAATAGATTTTGAACTACAATTTAACTACAGCATTAAATCTCATTTAAATATGGACTCAAATATTCTATTCTTATTTATTTACTCTAAACTTCAAGGCCATAATCCTGAGGTGTTATGATAAATGAATATTTACACAGATCTTTGTATAGTATGATTTAAATAATATAGGTATACAAAGTATTTTCTCTGATTATGAATTTTGAAAATATTCAATAAATACATAAATTCAATCAATATAAATCTTTACTCAAACTATTGATACATATACGATAAATATTAAAAATCAATAATATTTTGCCATGCCACTTTCTAGTAATCAGTATTTGATCTTTCAAAAAACTAGTCTAGAAGCAGGTACAATTCAAGTTCAAGCACCAGTCTCCAGAAAACAGCATGGAAATAAACTAAAATGGATTAAAAAAAACAAATAATTTTGAAAATTTAAAGATTAATTTTTTAAATTTTTTTTGTTTGAATATTTACCCCATAGAAATATGTTTTATAAAAAAGTAAGTGACGGGGGGAAAAAAGCATGGTGTAAGATTGTTAAAATCTTACTACAAAAACAGCTGCAATTTTTTAAGAAGTGTATCTTTATAAAGTTTAATTTCAAAAAGCTATTGAAAACAATTGCCAAACCTTTTTTTAAAAACTGAAATAAAACTCAACAATGCAGAAATGAGAATTACTCTTCCAGAAAGTCAATGAAATGAAAAATTTAATTTTCTAAAAGAATATGATTGCTTCAATCAGTCATGACGCAGGTTTGAAAAGAAAAAAAAAATGTTGAACATTTTAAATAATGAATCATGTCGAGCATTAATAAAGAGAAATAAAATAGGTATGATTATTTGAACAATAAAATAAATAAAGTATATAAAAAGCCTGGATATTAAAAACAATGTAGAATTATTACATAAAAGAAAATTCATTGATTTCGTGAAAAATGAAATTCCAGTCCAAAAATTCTGAAATCCATGTTTCTGTAGAAATATGTCATGTCTACTCTATATTGCCCATTTTTTTTTAAATAAACACCTCAGTTAAATATATTTAGAAAACAGTATTTAGATTTTTCCATAAAAAACAGATACATGACTCAGCCTATTTATCTCATATTGATCTTTAAATTAATAGAATTTCTCACAAGATAAATATCATTACAAAAGCATTACTATACAAAACTATATAGACATTACTATTACAAAACTTTAAAAGTATACAAAAATTTACAATCTCACTATTTTTAATATATTTACACTTTTATTGGTTTTAAAATGAAAAAATGAGAAATGGAACCATAAAAATTGCATTATTCTCTTATTGTTTTAAAAAATGATATTCCACTAGAAACATATCCACATCCATATTTTCAAATTTATAACAGTCATGAAAAGGAAAGACTACATGAGCAGAAATAACATTCAATTTCTGGAAGCAAAAGGCCATGAATTCAAGTGGATCTTCCCATTTTCACTATGGATTTGAATACCCATTTCATTCAAAAGTTTAGTGTCAGCAATTTCGCCAGTTGCTGATATGCCAGCGATAACTGCTTGATTTTCTAGGTTATTCTCTAAAAGATTTCTGATAGCAAGTATACACCATTGTGTAATATCTTAAAGTTATTAAGGAAACTTAAATAAATAGTAAATAAAAAAATTCCAATTAGTAAATTGTATACAAATAAACAAACATCCATACAAATGATTTATGAAAGCAATTAATTAAGTACTTTATGATCGAATATCAGGCAAATTGAAATTTAAAACTTCAAGCATCTTAAGAATATTGAACCTAAAGATTATAAAGAACAAAATACAAAATTTTTTCAAATTATTGTAGGAGAAGGGGAGGATTAGAAATATTCAATTTAGTTAAGTGATCCCATTTAAAAAATTCATATGGACTAATTTAGAACCGATGGGCAAGCTATAATTTTGAATTATATGACATTATATGACATCCTTGTCATCTGACTCAAATTATTTGAATTTGAGTCAGATGACAAGGATGGTATCACAACCAACAATTCCTCTCCAAACTTTTCCAGAAGATTAGCAGTAGAACATATGAACTTAATTGATATTACATTTATAACATACAGCAGATCTGTGGTAGAATTCAATCTCAAACAACAACTTTCCAATTCTAAAGAATTTTCTAAAACTATTAACTGTACTTTTTGAATACCAAAAAAAGAAATATTAATGAAACAAAAAAAATTAATAAATCAGATAAATCTACAGAAAATTCAAAATAACTCAATGACAGGGTGCAGATTCGATAAGATTCTCTATATCTTTGTAAAACAAAAAATTTCTTTACACACACCAATTTACTTACATAAAAAAGAATTGAAAAAAGGATACATGGATTTTTCGCATCAAATTTGCAGCAATCGAGAATCAATGGAATGCCATCTAACCTTCTCACCTAAATAGAAAGTAAATGTAAATGAATATATTTCCTGAACCCAATATTTAGCACTTAGACTTATTTTTCACAATTTGCACACTGAAGACATAAAAGATCATTGTGAGTGAAAAAGGAAATGTGCTAGAAAATGCATACATAAATTTTAAAATGTTCTTTGTTTATTACCTAAAGAATTTCCTGAAAATTAAGCTTTGACTGAGAGAGCAATATAAAGTTACAAATGATTAAAAAGCGGATTCAAAAAAATTTCTGGCTTTTCATCTCTATCTTAACAGCAAGTATTGCTACAAAAAAAAAAAAAAATGTCTCCCTGCCACAAGTAAAATATTTGTCAAAATATGATTAAGTTAACAATAATCTTGATTGTACATTTTGCTCAAGAAAGTGCTATACTTGTTGCACAAAGGGAAATTCTGCTAATAAAAAAATGATATATTTGGAGGATATTTTAATTGTAGTCAATGGAAAAATGTCAAATTTCATTATAATTCTTTTGTAATTTTATTCATCTTGCATAGAGAAAAAAATAAATTGAAGATATACTCCAAGGATTTTGAAGTATATATGCTAAAAATATAGATTCTATTTCTCAGTAAAAAAATTTTTTTTTAGTTTTATTGCTCACCAAATCCTGATTTTCTTTGCAACCACAGCAGACATTTCCTATCAATCTGATTAAGTTTTTCTTGAATCCATACAAAGGATGGCAAGCAATGTCTTTACTCAATTGAGGATCAACCTGGTGCTTCAGCTCTTGCATAGATGAGAAAACATTCACACCTTCTTTGCCCAATAGGTGAATACATTTTAGAGTTTCTAAAAAAGAAATTAACAAATATCAGAATTTGGAAAATCAGTTTATTCTCTTTCTTCTAAAATATACTAAACTCAAGTAATTAAAATATAGAAGTCTATAAATATATGTATATTAAAGTAACACAACATATATAAATATTACACAGTGGAATTTCAATTATATACTAGTCGCCTTTTGCGACTTGTTTATTCATCCAGATTGTTGACTTTTTAGACTGCTAAATTATTGCTATGAAATGGGTTTAAAAAATATTTTGCGTTATTATTTGAAAAAACTGAAAGACATGAATTTAACAGAATCAGTTTATTACTAATTAAAAAATATATATTTTATGAATAAAAAAACAGAAATGAAAACCCTACAATATAGCTAATGATAGGTAAAAACACTAATTAATGTTTTGATGGATAAGTTTGAATTCCATTACAGCATTTATAAATATTTTTAAATAGTCTATCAAATTAAATTAAAAATATTATTAAGGAAAATTTTGTAAAGAAATGAAATTGATATCATTAAAAAGATCATTTTTCAGTCGAAGAATAACACAAAGATAATTTTTCCTAAGCTATGAACATCAATTTCTGTAGGCAAATCATAGTAATTACTTATATGGTGATAATTAATCCTATTTTTGCACTAGATTTAACTTTTTTTTATAGCCCATTTCTTGATGTCCTATGTCTTATTTCCTCTGACTGAATATACTTTCTGATGATATGGCAAATCATCGTCGGAACATTTAAAAAATATTTTACAGTTCCATTGATTAGCTAAGCAAAGCATTAGAATCGATACAATTATACATACATTCAATGAAGCAGCCTGAAATTTGTATGATGGGTTTGTTTCTATTTGATTGCTGCTATCTGAAGTGTACATAAGGACACTTTCTGTGCATGTACATCAGTGTTTTACATATATACATATTAATTGGGATATGTCATCAAATTAACTGAATATCAGGATGAATGTAAAAAACTTATTTCTGTACAAGAAAAAACATAATTTCTTTGTAATGCACAAGTTCAATAATAAAAACTATATTGCTTATATGTTATACATTTATATTATTATTAAAATATTGCTGCTTGAATATATCAGTTTTACAAGCATTGCTTTTTATTTGCAATAAATTTAATTCCATGTTTCTTCACACAAATACACACAGAAAAGCGATCTGGTTTACTGGAATTTGAAAAGTCAAAATGCTTCTTCAAATTGAAATAATTCTCAGAAATTAGAATTTTTACAGATATATAATAGTGTACTGATATAAATATGTGAATCAAATTGTTTATAAAACTTTGAATACAAAGTTAATAAGAAATACATCACAATAAAATAAATTAGCTTGTTAATTTATGACAGAAGGTAATTGAAAACTTTCTTAACAAAATATATAAAAATTTCGAATTATAAGCAAATTTTAAAACTTATAATCAAATTAAAATTTTAATTAAATTAAAAATTCAAAATGCAAAACAATTTACAATTTACTTCTTAAATTTAAAATAGAGATAAAATAATTAGCTAATAAAACATATATGTTGGCATATATTTAGCAAATTAGAAAACAGCTAATAAAAATGTACAATTCAGTTTCCTTTCTTCAATCAATAAAACATTTTGAATTCATCATATTGATTGAAGACATTTAAAGTTGCTTTAACTTACCTACAGTTGTTTGTAATAAATCCTTGCTGTTTTGCAATATTGACACATAGGCATCACAAATAGAAGCCGAACACAAGATGGCAAGCATGCTTACTGTTTCTGCTGGTTCCTGAAGTAAACAAACAGGCTATTTGAAACATATTAAAAATGTATTTAATAAAATTAATAAGTGAAGTTATTTGAAAAAAAGTTTATTTCTTCTAATAAGAATACTCTATTTTTAATGATACCCAACAAATAAAAATATGCTGATTTAAAAATGTATTTAAATCATTTGAAAATTTTGGAACTTGAAGATTTAACAACTAAACAGGAAAAGAAGATAACAAACTCTATACAGGAAAAAAAAAATAGCTGAAACATTTTTTTAAAAAACCAAGTTCTAAACCAGAAAAATGTGCAAGGTAGAAAGTAAATGCATGATACAAAACAAAATTATTCATGCATCAGTGCAGACACGACACATAATTGAAAAAAAAATAATAAAAAAAGATGCACCTCTCAAAATATATAATTGTTCCAAACATAAACTCTAAGAAGTAAAATAAATACGATTAATTGAATAACACAATGAATAAATGTATGCAAAAGGTGCTAGAAATATTGAAAATATAATAGAATTATTTCACATCGGAAAATTAAAATTTGATCACTAAAGCACTGAATTCCGCATTACTGAAAAAATGTGTCATGTCTGATCGTTGATATATCACTACGTTATTAATATATAATATGATATTTAAGTCTTTAAATATCAGTTAAAGATGCCTTTATAATGAGACTGCATTTTTATTATTCCAAATCTAGAAAATTGTCATAAAATTTTAATGCATGTAGAGACCTGCACAGGCCTGGGGAAATATTAAAAATTTGAAAAAGGACCATAGCCTAGTCCTGAAATATTTTTAATATCAACAGGATTTTTTTTTTCAATGCAGTAAAAAGCAAGTTTGGGAGCTTTCTTAATATAACATTGATAATAACATCTCAATAAAGCATATGTTACAAGAGAATAATATACACTCTGAATAATTTGAAAGGGAACTAAAGAATACAAATCTAATGTTCACTGACCATATATACTTCATATAAATTACAAAAATAATCCATAGTCAGCAAAATAGATGTTATGCCACATTATTAAGTTTTTAAATAGTGTGAATTATTATAAAAGCATCTATTATTTTCAAATAATAGGATTAATTAAAATATAAAATGATAAAAGAAATATATATATATATATATATATATATATGATTACTTGAACTTATAATTGTCATTAATTCACAATTAATAAATAATATATTACAACATGAATATATCTATTGTGAATAAGAAACTGTTAAAGCATATAACACAATTTTAATTCATGTTTATATCAAACCCTTTAAATAATTAAAATCCCTCACAAATCATCAATCTTTTATAATTCATCATCAATGAATTATAAAAGATAATCAACATTATACGGTTATCACTACATCAGAAATGATAAAGTTCTGTTTTATTAATTATTCTGTTCTGTCTTATTTATTATTCAAACAATTTTAATTCTTTTACAATGTTTCACATTCAAAGGCTTGAATGAAAAAAAAAAAAAAAAAAAAAAAATCTTGAAAATACAGAAGTGTTATTTCAAATGATATTCCTTAGCATATATATTCAAAAAAAAATGTTTAAAATTATAAAACAAAAATAACAATATACTTAACCCAAATAAAGCTTCATAATAAGAGGCATCCAGTTGTTTCCCCCAAAAACAATATATCAGCAAAAAAAAAAAAAAAAAATGCTGATGAATAAACCACACTGAGAATGTTTCCCCAGAATCCACTTGGCCCCAAATGTTAGGCATATTTTGCAGAATCATGACACAGCTGATAAAATACTTGAATAAAATTTGTTAAAATCAAAGCTTGAATTAGTAAAGCCAATCAATGCTGATGAAAAATTATTTCAAAGAGATAATTCTTTTCAATGTGATGTGAAGCTAGAGAGTGCTTCATTGTAAACTTTACAAATTATATAGTAAATTTCATAACACATTTAAAATGTAAATATCTTCAAAGGTGGCTCACAAGAAATATAATCCCAGAAAAGCAAATCAGCACTTCTATCAATCCTTAATAAAACATGGTAACAAATTCAAATTCCAAAAAGTCTTTATGCAAACGAATTTTGAGATCATTTCATTTGCCTCCTTGATAACATAAAAATTCAATATGCATAAATTATTCAAAATTTTCTCTGTAGGAAAAAACAACTCAATCCATATTTAATTTATTTTCCAATAACCAACGCACAAACTTTTACATTATATAAGCAATTATCCAAAGTATCATAATTCTTCTTGGAATATAAAATATTATTCTCTAGCAGATATTATAAATGGAACTTCTAAAATAAAATCCTATAAAAATGTTTTAATTGCTTGAAATGAAGAGAGTAATTCAATATATTCTTCATAAAGATCTTTCTTTTATAAAAATTATAAAATGCATTTATGCCAATAACAATCATAAATGCTCGTTTTTTGTAAAAATCATTACAGAACATAGCTGAACCCATAATTTCAATGAGGCTGATTCATATGTATGAAGAAATCAGTCATTAAATTTCAAGAACTACACAAAAATTACTAATACAAAATATTTTTAAATTGATTCTCAAATCCACAATAAATATTTGATATTTGAAAAATGTCAAAATGAATGCCATTTTCACTCATAGCTTTATCATTAACTTTTTAAAACAGTCTCAAGAAAATTTATCCAAATCAGAAAAAATTCTCTAAACATGGCCAGTCATAGAGTATGCTGCATTGTGTTCTCTAAAACATGCTAAACAATCATGTATAATGTTACATTATCTTTTTTCTTAAATATATTTCACGAAAGAAAATTATAGTATGATTTTGCAACATGCAAAGATTTATTCTTCATTGGCATTTTTCCAAAACCACTGCAAGAAGTCCAGAAGAAGTTTTTTAGCATTATATTTCATGAATAAAATAATGTGCAGTTTATTAATAATAATATTTTTAAGTCAAAATTTAATCTTGAATTAATATTAGATCATTGAAGAAAATCTAAAGAAAATTTTACTTAAATCCCACTAAAGATTATAGCCATCCTCTCCTATTTCTTCATCTAGGGTATTTGAATTTCTTTTTTTAAGAAATACATCACAAACCAAATTGATTCAATTTAAACAAAACATTCTCAGTTCCATCCTTAACAAAATGGAATTTAGACAATGAATACAAATTTATTATGTCTTTAATTTTACTCGATTATTTAATTCCATGTGATATTAAACAATAAAAATCCTCAAAAATGTTAAACAAGTAAATGGAAATTAATGCTTCCTCCTAATCGGAAATAAATGCTTCTCTTAATATGGGGGGGGGGGGCATGTTGCATGAAATAACACAGAGAACATTAACAAATTAATTTCAATAACTTTCTACCTATAATGAGGTATAATTAATTGAATTCCTTATCATAAATATCTCCTTTCATCATGGGAAAATGCCAAAATTTTCCTTCAACAAAAATAGCTACACTGTACTCCGCTTCCAAAATGTTAACATAGAATCATAAAACTTCAGCATAAAATTTTCAGTGGTTTCTATTATGATTTGTAAAAATGAAAGTCAATTCTTCAATGATAATGAAAAAATATATTATTTACATTTATTTCTTTCTAAAATATATTTATTGTTACAGTAGATATTACCAGCTTTAAGAAAAAAACAACTGCTATATATACAATTTCTTTTTCTTTTTCCAACAATGTATTAAAAGATATGCAGATTATGAAATTTAAAGAAATATTTTAGAAATTTATTTAATAAGGAAATAAGTACTCCATTTCCTGTAGTTGAGTATAATCTCAGGTACAAATACAACCTTCCTTGCTAACTATATTATTTGCTTCAAAAAATAATTAGAAGAAAACAGAAAAATTTATGAACCTTACATTATTAGCATGAACTAGTGCATCATTTATGATGTTGAACTAAAACTACATAATGAGGGATATTCTAAATGCTGAAAACTTTATATTAAACCTTTCTAAAAAAAGCTTCAATATAAAATACCTTTTAATTATAATTTGTGCTTCTGTCACTTCTTAATTTTATTTTTATCCCGAGAATTATTAATCAACATAACGAAAATAAGACTATAAAAATAACATTATTCATCAATTGTCTTTGAAACAATATAAAATATATGAATCTTTTTTCAATATCAAATTAAAATAAGAAATTAAACAAATTTTCTGAATTAAAAGAATAAGTGAAAATGAAATACTTCTTCATTATAACATTTCACTGATATATATTGTAGTCCACTTAATACAAAATTATATATATATAGCAATTCTTATAAAATAGTAAATTCTTATTAAAAGATTAATAAGAAAAAAAGTCTGGGGTATTTCCCATTATTTTTGAGATAGGAAGGAAGGAACTATCTATTGTCACAAAACTTTTTAAAAAAATGAGAATTAGTTAAATATTATTCTAATTAGTCAATGTAATAATAAGAAATGCCAAAGTAAACTGCTGAATCTATTGAGAGCAAAAAAATGCAAAAGTTCCTTTGATGATGGATTAACAAATATTCAAACAAATCAACTGTATTAATAGTTATTCAAGACATAAAATATAAAGAATAAATTGATTGAATGTAGACTACAATTGAACATTTTGGATATGAAAATAATAAAGTAACTATCAGTTAAAAAGGTGAGATATTCATGAGATATTTTACTAAATATTGTGGTATTAAAACAAAGTACCTGGCATCAATGTATGATAAATACGATTAAATAATAAGTATAACAGGCAAAAAAAATTAGCCTACTTTTTTTTTTTTTGGCAATCATTTTTAGAGCTAGGCAGTATACTCAAATTGTGAACTAGGCCTGTTACATATAATCAAGAATTCAAGATTTTTTTTTTCTAAATTTATAATTGCATAATAAAACACACATGCATGCATTAGAATAAAACTTTTCAAATATTAAATTCCACATTTTAAAAATTTACATTCATTTACTATTAGTCATATCAAAATGTAACTATAAAAAAAAAAAAAACTAAATTTAACAACCCCATGCAGGCTTCTACATGAAAACTGTGAACATGAAATTTTTAAACACATCTAAAATATATAATATTTAAAATTTTATTATGATATAAAATAAGAGAAATTACTTGTTACAAATGCTAAAAGTAGTAAAGCATCATTCAGGGATAAAGTAGGAAAAATTTAAATCATTAATGTGAGCTATAAACACAATTTTTGCTAAAACTGAATCCTAAAAGGTAATATTAATTATTCATTTTATTTCAGTCACTCTAGATTTAATTTTTAGGGTGCAATTAACTGAATGAAAATATTTCATGAATTTTTCAATTTTATCATAATGAGCAACATTATTTCATATTTAAATCAAAATTTTACTTTATTTTTATTTACAATTACTTAATAATATATTAAATTTTCTAAATTCTGCATTTTGACATATAGTGTCACAAATATTTTATAGTTTTTCCTCTCAGCCATTCAATATTAAGAAGTAAAATCAAATCCACATTTAAACTATTTCAACATCCTTCCAAAATAAAAATTATTAAATTATTTTTATAAGCTTCTGCAAAATCACACAATTAAATTAAGTCACATAGAACTAACCAACTACTTACCATTCACAACTTATAACATTAGCTCAAACAGCCATGACACATGAGCTAATGGCCAACTCACAAGGTTAGTAACATTTCATGGCATTATTTTTATCAGTATTGCAAAAGCCCAATAGACAATGAAGAAAAATTAAACCCAAAAAGTAGTATTTGTAATGAAGGTCCTCTAAGATAAATCTATTGCACAACATTAAGAATTTCAAAAACCATACATATCTGTAAATAAAGAGATACTTTGCATTTCATACTCTAATAACACACTATAAATAAAATATTCTTTAAAAGATATTTACCACTTTGCAGGTGGGTGTGTTTTTCAACATTTTTTAATGTATAACAGATAATTCCATATATTGAACATGACTGCAACTTCTGGACCGAGATCACGATTAGTTTTTAACCTTTAACATATTCACTGCCTCTACTCACGATTGATAATCGGACCATCTATCTAATTAGATGACCCCTTCTTTGTTATCTTTTAACTGTAGTAGAGAAAGTGCCATCTAATAACATAGATGGTTTGGTACAATTGTATATTATCTGTAACGCACAGGCGCGTTTGCGGCAGTCAATGTGTTAAGCACTCAATTATTTTTATTTTATCTAAAAAATTTACTTATAAAATGATTTTTTTTTTTTTTGTATTTAAAAATTTGAAATCTTAAGAAAATTTTAGCCCTGAAATTTTATGAAAATATTGATGTAACACATATAATCAAATTTTAAAATCAGCACAGAATTATTAGTGGAAAAATTTTAATGACCAAAAGCTTCCACCTGCAAAATGTTAATATAAAAACATACAAACAGTAAAACAGAATTTCCATTCTTTTTACCTATAATTAATGACAGATAATGTTGCACTGATTATGAAAAAAGTATTACAATCATTTAATAAAAGATATACCACATTTAAATCAGTCTCCATTTCTCAACAAAATTATATAAAATCTTATACTTTTTAACATAAATCTTGCAGTAAAACAAAATATGTATATAAAAATAATGTATATATTAGCCTATTTGTAACAAATTAAATAAATATTGAGTATCAACTTACTATATCAGAATCTTTCATATTACATATCTGAGTGATATTTTGCAAGAAAAGATTTTTCAGCGACCCTATTAATCCACCAGGAATAGAAAAAGAATGGTCATCTTGTATATTTTTCAGTCTTTCTTCCATTATGTCTAAAATAAGAAGCCTAATATAGAAAGAAAAAAAATGTTAATTATTATCATTGAATCAAGAAGCTACAGAACATTCACTCTCTGGATGCAAAAATATGACAAAAGGACAAATTTAAAAGAAAAATCACTTAAAATCAGGAATATTTACATTTAGTTTTAACATGACATTTGTTTTAAAGTATTTTCTTGATTAGTAAATTTTGATTGAATTTTTTTATTAGACAGATTTGCAATTTGCAGAGTAAAAATAATTAAGTTTATCTATGCAAGCTAATTTGCAAAATGAATTCAATATATTCCATAAAAAAAATCCTTTTTATCTAACCAGCAATGCATAAGTAGACTATAAAAAAATAAAAACATACCCTTTATATTAGTTTATTTTTAAAGATATTAAACTAGTCCTTAAAACTTACTTGTACTCTCATCAAGATTATGTTTTTAAATTCCTTTAAAGTTAAGAAAACAACAGCCTTGAATAAAATACTCAAAAATTTTATTTTTACAAATTCATATCATTATTAATATAAAAACTGAAATATGTTTCTTAATACTTTGTTAAATATCTTGTAGTTGAAAAAAAGTGATAGAGTTTTTTGAAACTGTAGTTTCAAAAATTTTCATTGATTTAAAATAAACTAAATTCAGAATAAAATAATCAATCATAATCAATAAAAATAAACTAAATGACTTAATTTTAAAGAAAGCCAGAGATTTTAAACATCTGAAATTTCATACTGTAGCCAGTATTTTACAAAATACAGACAAAAATATCATTTTAGTGATGATTCTTACCGATTTTTTAAAGGCAAAGTAGCATAACAGCGATCTATGAAGTCCTCTCGATTCAATAAGTGTTCAATAAAAAGTACACTATAAAAAAAACAGTAATCAAAAGAGTTAAAGCCTTGAAATGATATTCAATAGATAATAAAATATTCAAATTTTATTACTTAAAACTATAAAATAATACATGCACAAAGAAGTAGAATATAATTACCATATTTATCAAAAATGTGTTTCAAAATTATTTTTCAGATGAATTTCATCATATCCATTTTTCATGCAATGAAGTTAGGGATTGCAATACCGGTATTTTGAGCCATTTGTACAATTTTGTAATACCGGTATTCACAAGTTTAAATACCGATTTTTTTGGTATTTACTAGAAATTTTTAAAATTGTCTCCATTATATGTTCAGGGATTGCCAACATAGCAAAATAGTACACGTTATTTTTTTTATGTCTACCAAATGGGCAAAATTAATTAGACTGAATACAAAGTTGCATCGTACAATTAAGAGAAGTGATAAAATATTGTTTGACAACGGATTGTAAAGCCCTTCGCGCTTTTGCGCTTGCATTAGGATGTGTTTAATTCAACAAAATAGGGGTGAGAGGAAAGATAAAAGGAGGAGATATTTACATTTAACGAGGACTCGCGGTTTTATGAGACGTAAGCATTACAGATCATTAGTAATACAGAAGGAAAAAGGTGCTAATGCACAATAAAATATTTCAGAGCAATTTTTATTTAATATAAGGAACATAAACATTAAATTATGAAGAATAAATAAAAAATTTCTGTTCTTAAAATTTGGTAATTATTTTTTTACAAAATAATAATGATCTTTTTTATATTAAAATGTTTCTTTTCTATATGCTATTAAATTTTTTCTGGAATATTTTAATTCCTCGTTTTCTGCTTCTTGGTCACAATATTTAATGATATTATGTAAAAAAATTTTCGTACCATTCCTGAATAATAATAAGTAATGGACTTTTAATACAAAAAAATAGTAAGTAAGGAGGATAAGTAATCGAAGTAATCGATGTATTATACCAAAAAAATAAAGAACAGAAGAATCCAAATACTGTGGATATAGAAACTTTGGATTCCAACTTCGAAAAGAGTAAGAGTGAGAGTGATATTGACAATGAAGATAATGACAATGTAATTGTTGAAGAAGATATTGCTAATGAGGATGAAATATTAACCTATCAAGAAATGCTTCCTATAATTTATATAGTTCGAAAAATTGTTAAGATATTGAAACGTTCCCCTATAAAAAGGATATATTACTAAAATATATACTAAATGAAAATAAAACAGAATATATGTTAATATTAGATTCTAAAACACGTTGGAGGAGTTTACTCCTAATGATGGAACGATTTTTGAAACTGAGAAATCCAATCCAAAAAGCAATAATCAACTTAAACATGTAAATTAATTTTTCAGATAGTGAATTCTACTTAATATCCAGAACTATATCAGCTCTACTTCCAATAATACTGACTATTGACTCATTATGTTGGAGAGATTCTAATTTATTAACAGCTAATGCAACAATACATTTCATGTTGCAGTCAGTGAAAGAACAGCACACATCACTATCTAAAGAATTATATATTACATTGAAAAATAGAACAGAAGAATCCATACCGAAATAGAAAATGTTTTACAGTATTCACATAATTATAATTATTTTAAAAATGAAAATGAAAAAGACGAAAAGAGACTAACCAATTCAAATCTGATCAAGTTCATAGTAAATTTTCTTAAAATTTTTTACCCACAATACTATCCACATTCAGAAAAATTCGGTACAGTTATCAAAGTTTATGATGATACTAATGTCGATAGTGAAAAAGAATTGTCTCTTGAACAAAAATTATAATTAGTGATAACTAAAAAAAATTCAACAAACCAAAATACAATATAGAAATCAGCTATATCCAAAACCATTCAACGAGAAATCGATTTATTTGAAGATGAGGGATTTAGTGGTAAATACTTGGAATAAGTATATCGTGCATTGCTAACAGTACCACCAACTAGCGTAGATGCCGAAAGAGCGTTTTCGACAGCTGGTAATTTTTACACAAAATTACATTGTAGGCTTAATGACAGTATAATTGATGCATTATGTTTTTTAAGATCACATTTCAAAAATTTGTAATAGTACCACAGATTGAATAGTGATATTTACACTTTTTTGTGATTTAAATAATTAAGATGTTCCCTTACTTTTTTGTGATTCTTTCTAAATTATAACAGTATACTGTTATAATTTATAACTTACAAATTATTTTTTGTGATATTTACACTATCTAATAAAACTGGCAAATAAAACAAAAAAACTCCTCTGTTTTCTTTCTTTTCTAAAATTTCTAATACTGGTATTAAAACCGGTATCAAGATCTAAAAAATACCGAATACCGGTATTGAACTTTCGGTCCAATATTGCAATCCCTAAATGAAGTTCTTGATAATAAATTAATTTACCACAAGAATGCAACAAACAGGAAAGGAAAAAATGTGTTAAACAATTTCATCCAATTAAATTAACTTTTTCATTTAAAAGAGATGATAATTAAATTTATAATTTATTTATTCTTACCCCCAATCTATTGGACTGCTAAGCAATGTATCAGTAACAGAAAGAAGTATTTTATGGCCTTCTACAGTGCTAAAAATGCATTCAATATTTTCATCTGTCAAGCTGTTGAATAAAACCATTAAAGTACACTCTCTGATTGTCATATCTTTATGCTGCAGCAAATGGCTAAAATGGAAACAATACGACTATATGAGAATAATATGATTTACAACTCAATTAAAGGATAAAAAAAATGACAAGATTTTCAAAGTTATTATTTATTAATGGCATTGGCATAATGTATGTATTATATATATATATATATAAACACAGGACAATGTATATTAAAGAAATAAAAAGAATTAATAAAGTGTGAATAAAAAAAAAATGTTGTTCTCAATTTCTTTGATTTTTATATTATGAATCTATGAGTGAAAAAAGTATGAAGTATCTATATAGCTAAAACTTTTAAGAAATAACTCCTATAAATAAAGTAAGTTATAAAAAAAGTGACATGAGGTAGCATTACTAAGGTGTTGAAAAAATTTAAAAAGGAATTAATTTTAGATTCAGGAAATTGTAGAATTCATAAAGAAAATGCTGGTTTGTAATGAAATAGTATGCAAAATATTTGTTCACTGCATAAAAAGTTTATTTCTCATTGAAAGCATCAAAATTGCTAAATAAATTAAAAATCTCACCCAAAAATATTTTCTCTGAAGAAATAACTCCATACTAAAGGCTTAGAGTGTTCACTGCTAAGAAGAGCATTTCCAAACAACTGAATACTAATCTTCAGAGAAATTATTTCTGCAACAAAATATTAGAAATTATGTACATTTTGAGAATAATTCAAAATTGTACATTGTATGTATAATGCTTTCTTCTTTCTTTTAAACCTAAAAAATGTGTGGTATCCATTTATGAAGACAGAACTTTAGCATTATTCATTCAGTATGTTAGTCCTTGTAGCTACAGCAAACTAAGTTCAGAAATCACCACATACAGAACAATAGTTAACATGTTAAACAAAATTCTTTAAAAAGTGCTAGAATCAAAGATAGAGTAGATGGATCTTAACTATTCATTAACAGTCATCTGAATTTATAATACATTAAATTCTTATTTTTGCCTTAAACACAATACTGTATACAGAGTAGTAAGAAAAGCTGTGGGGAAAAAAGAAAAAAAAAACCCTTAAAGTTTTATATCACTTGCAAGATAATTTAATAGTTTTATTAAATAATCTTTATGATAGATAATTGTATTGGAACAGTAATTATAAAAAAGAAAAAGAAACATGAAATAATGACATAAGAAAAAGTCTTATGGCCAGACTCCGACTTAGCCTAATTGTGGCCCAGGGCAAAAAACTTCTTCGGGGGCTCCCCTCTATTTCACTACTTTAGTAATGAAGAACCGAACTTTATGGAGGTATTTAAATTTTTCACCTCATTACAGATATATAACAAGAAAATCAACTAGAACGTAAAATAGTTATAAAGTCCCCTCTCCCTGCAATGGTCAGATGAAATATTCTGTCCATTTTATTGATTTTCTGACAATCTATGTCCATCATTAAAAGGATATAGCATAGATGCATAAAGTGGTCAACAATGGGTAAGAAAATAATTTTCTTTTAATATTTAAAAAAATAATGCTAATATCGGAGCCTTCAGTAAAGTACAATAAAAATTATTTTTTTAAAAACACCTGAAACATTTTTGCATCTTACTTCATAGATACATCGGAATAAAATATTCTTTACTTTTACAAAAGACTGTATGAAAAATGAGACTAAGAAGTGTCAGTTGTGTAAATACTTAATTTTCACTTTATATTATATTGCATATTTCATTTTACTTAATTAATGAAGAAGCTAACATAAAACTGACGGATTTTCCACTGTATTGATATTTTGTTTTACGAAAGTTCATTAAAGAAGGAAACATAAAATAAACTTTCTATTTCATTTTTTTGGAGGTAGGCTCTGAGTTGGAGGCCAGGGCAAGTGCCCCATATGCCCCTGCCTTAGTCAGGCTTTGTTTATAGCAATTAGCAGCTAGATTTAGTATTGGTTAGTCTTGCAACAAAATCCAATGGAGTTCACCAATCCTTTAATTCCTCAACTGTTTTGTGATATATTCCATCATGAATGAATTATTGCCTTAATTAATCAGGATTTTTCTATGTAGCAAGTTCCTTTAAATGGTTTTATAGATTTTCAATTAAATTAAGATCTTGATTATTCTCAAGCCACTCCAATAATAAAATATGTTTTAATAAATTCTTCCATTATCAGCGAAAACATTACAAGCAGGAAACAACAGTTTAAGAATATATATTTCATTCATGTATTTTTGAGTATTTAAATTACCATTAATTGCAAAATTTCAGTCTATATTTTTTACTGTTATTAAATTTGATCATATCCTTAACTGGTATTTAACAGAAGGTATAATAAAATTAAGAGGGGGGGTCCTTTTCTTATACTTCTCCTTAAGTATTTAATGCCTTACTACAAAATACTGAGATTGTGATCTCATCATTCCACAATATCTTATTGTACTGCTGTTTGTTAAATTGGGTTTTGCCCTGTTTCATTTTTTCAAAATTCATTTTGGATTAAAATGGCTTTTTTCCCCTTACATTTAGATAAGATTCCATAAATCTGGATTATGATCCTCTCAGTCAGTTTCACACTGCAATGCTTCATTTTACTTTGTATGCTGCTATATGATTTTGATCGATCACACAAACACAGTCTTTTAATTATTCTGTCATCATTTAGTGTTATACACCTTTTTTTTACCTTCACCAATTCAATTTTCTAGCGACCAAGTTTCTTTAAAATTCTTCAAAAATTTAGAAATGCCAACCTGAGTAGATTTTCACTTCTTTTTTAAAGATAATTTCATTATGATGAAAGCTTTGTCTAATTTTACAAAACCTTTTGTGTGATCAGCCAACTTTTTGTGAATTTCATTTTTTACATTTTGACAATTCACAAACTAGAAGAATTAAAAAAGTTACCAACATGATACAATTATAAAAATTATGGAAACACGACCTTCTTTCAGCTCCAAATCACACATTTGCTGTATTCTACTGATAACAAGATATCACTTCATAGGCAATCTAAGCACTCATGCAAACTGGCTAAATTCAAATGAAGAAAAACTATGTTTTATTAATGAAATCATGGAGTGCTCCTTTCCACTGGTTAATTAGTTTTAAAAATTAAAACTTTTAGTTAGTTAAAAAAACTTTTTTTAAATAATAACTACATAATTTGATGCATAATATTCTTGGTTCAATTATCTTTAAAATGATGCATTACTTTATATTATTACGGTAAATGCAGTTATGAGTCTTCAACTTTTCAAAATGCAGTTTTGGTTTGTTTATTTTTTCCATTTCACAGTTTTGGCTATTACTATAACAGGATCTTAATGTCACATAGTATTATATACACAAAAAAAGTGAAAAATGCATTAAATATACTTGAAAACAAAGAGTGTTATAACATTAAATGATTGAAAGCTACTTCTGATATAGCGCTAATTTATAATTAAAAGGAAGATTAGTTGAACTGCTTGATAATTATGTTAAGTGAAAGAATCTTAATGTCAACCACAAAAATAATTTTTGTAGAGTATTGCTTAAGTTTAAGGCAATAAAAGAAATTGAGGCATTCAAAATATAAAATAATTCACAAAGAAATTACTCAATACAAACCTTTCTGTTGTTCTTTTGGTATAAAACATTTCAATGATTCCTTAGAAAAGCTAATTAATTCATTGTTGCTGAAATAAACATAAGAATAAAAATTATAATCTGCCTAAAAAGTATTTTTAAACAACAATTTATCTTGATCACACACTTGTTGTATTAAAATTTTATTTCCCTATTCTATACCATTCTATAAAAATAACCATTTTTATAGAATGGTTATTTTTATATCATTCTATAAAAATAACCATTTTTATACTATCTACTTTATCATCAATCATACAGCATTTAGAACTGATCCAAAATTACAAAATATTTAAATTTATTATTTCTCTCATTGATTATTTCTCATTCAAATAAATTAAGCATTCCTCTTATTAAAGAAGCACAAGAAGTTTTTAAAATCAAATAAAAAAAATTTAACACAAAAATTCTAATATCACCATATTTGATAGATCTAATTATCTTCTATATTTTTGTATCGTTCTTAATGCGTTATAATGTCTTCATATCTTTCACACATAAGCTGTTTTTTATTAACATAACCGACAAATAGAAGTATATTATTGAAAGAATTTCAAAATTTCTTCAAAGGAAATTCTAAAGGAAACAATAAAAAAAAAATTATAAATATAGTTAAGTTACTTTAGACGCAAATTAAAAGGCCAAGTTTTCTACTCTAAGCTTTTGAAAGCTTACAAATAATTTCTTAATAGCAAACTCCATTTTTTTGGATATTGCCAATCATAAATCTAAATCTATTATAAATAGATAAATCTTGAATAATAAATGCATGTAATTTAAGCATCATTCAACGATTTAACAAAGTTAAATAGCATCAAGTGCATGGTATAATTCCTTTGCACCTTTGATTATATTTAACTTCAAAAAATAATGTAAATAAACTAACAATTGGTAAAGACTGTTTTGATACACAACAATAATTTGCATTGTTTTGCCACAGTAGGGTCATACATAAAGCAATTTCATAGTGCTCTTTTTCAGACTTTTGAATTTTTGTAATATAAAATGTCAAGAAATTGTGTAGATTTAAAATATTTGTGTTAAATAATGATTTTTAATTGAATTTATTCATATTTGTGATTAATAAGTACTTAATTTTGAATTTCTTTTCAATTTTAGAATAGATAACTTTTTCAAACAAATAAATGCATGACAAACAAAAATAATAATAATAATTTAAAGATGAGTTATCAATTAAAAAAAAACTTAAAGTAAATAATATCCCTCCCTACCTACAAATGAAGTTTATTTAACAGATGAATAATTTATATATAGAAATGTAAGTACTTACTTGAGCACAAAATTCAGATTTTCACATAATCCTCCACAACTATTTCTAAGAAATCGCAAAAGCTCTGTTATAAAATCTAATTCATCTTCAGATATATCAGTCTTGACTAAAATCTGTCTCCCTTCTTTTGCGAGAATTTCAATGGGACTCCAATATTCAGTTCTTAGATCAGATCTACAATTTGAATAAGATATAACTAATTTACCAAATAATCTATGTACTATCAACATATTAAAAAAAAAAAAATGTAACACATAATTTTTCAAATAATAGGACAAGAAAAAATGTTCAAAATTTTTTTTTAAATGTTATAAAAAGAAAACCTCATTCAGAAAACGTTTGTATATACTTTTAAAAAGAAAACAATGCTTCTTTTCCCTTTATAATTCAGAAAATAAAATTTTAAATCAGCGAATTAAAGAAAGACGTACATTTTAGATAATAAACTGTTATTCCAACTTTACCTGATCTAATTTTTGCTCATTTGTTAATATTTAAAATAGTTAAATATTATAACATTTCTAGTAAAAAATACTACAAAAAATTATGAAATGTTAGTAACAAAATAATAATATGGAAAAAAATTTTAATATTTCTCAAATTTTTTGAGAAATTTGAATTCAGTTTTCATACATTCTTACTCAAAATTCACCTAAATAAGACAGAGAAGATTTAAAGAAAATCTAAATAAATTGTAGGTGCATAATCTTCAGACTGTTCAAGTTTTTTTAAGAATTATCAAAATTATTTCTCACAAAAATGAAAATTTAAATGCAATTTTACAAGATTCATTGCACTGATTTATTTATCAAAATCAAAATTTACAATCGAATTTTGTCTCCCATGATCAAAACAATAAATGATATTTCAATTCTTTCTTATTTTTCTATAGTTTTGAAAATTATATAACCACAGCATATGAGGAAAAAAATCTTTCTCTAAGTAAAAAAAAAAAAAAAAAAACTAATTTGCAATAGGCAAATTTAGCATGAGATAAAAACAATTCACCAATATTTATATTATCAACATATTTGCTATAAAATGTACAACAAAATGAAACAAAAAACACATATTAAAATTTTATTAGATTAAGATGTAAAATTTATTTATTTTATAAATGTTTGAATCAATTTAGGCTATTTAATTTATGACTTGGCTCAGGCAATCGGCTAGTTTGGATAGAATATTGGTAATATTTGATTTCAAATAAATCATTTAGATATAACTTCACATCCATGATTCTGTCATATTGTCCAACATTGTTACTTTAATTGTCTTATTTAAGTACTATTTATTCTGTATATAACTTTTTCTAATGGAGACCACCATCCTGTAACAACACAGTGATGTTAAAAACAAATATATGGTTCAACTATCTTCTAAATTTCGCAATATTATAACTTTTTTTTTTTTTCTCCAGTAAACTACACAGATATTAAATAGAATCTTTTTACTTTAACTTATCACCTGAAAAAGATAATTTGATTAAATATTTGATGAAAAAATAAAAATGGTTCGAGTTTCAGGGCAACAATTTAATCTACTGTTAAAAATTAAATATTTTTTAATAAAATTGTCAAAATTCAGGAAAATTTCTTAAAATTGTTAAATTGGTATCATTAAAAAGACAGCTTCTTTTAAATTTTGAAATGGTATAAAATTAATTTTTATGCAATAATATTTTATGAAGCTATTTCAGAAATTCTGCATAGTTTTTAATAAAAAATTCTAATTACAATTTTTTTAAAAACTGTATTCTGAGGTGTACATTTTTGACTTCCAAGCTGCATATGTACCAAATTCAGTAGCTGTAGATTACACAGTTCGTCATGTAGAATGACAACACACATATTTTTTATTATTAGTGAAGACTGTATTTCATGACTAATTTGTAATTTAATAACTAATAGTAAATTACATAACTAATTTAATTGATAAGTGTATGAAACAATTTTGGTTATGCTATTTATGACTCATTATTTCAGGTGACTAGTTGGTTCATCGAGAATATTGGTTATTGATTTAAGATAAATTGTTTTTTATAACTGTGTCAAATTGTCTGAACATTAAAGCTGTGTTATTTTAATTGTCTTGGTTAAGTTCTGTTTATTATGTACATTAACTTTCCTAATGGAGACAGTTCGATAATATCATAGTACCATTAAAAGCGAATATCCAGTTCATCAATCTTTAAAATTTTGTAAAATTGTAACTTCATTTTCTCTCTCTCTCTCTTGAAAACAACAGATATAAAACAAAATCTTTCTTAAATTTTAAAAATGGAAGAAAATCAAGTGATCAGAAAGATGATGAAACAACGAAAACAGCTTGAATTTCAGAAAAACAAAGTAATCTACTAAAGGAAATCAAGTTAAAAAACATTTTTAAAAACTACCAAAAATCAGTAAAAATTCATGTCATTAAATTGCTTTCATTCGAAAGACTATGCTGTAAGTTTTAAAATGACATAAAATCCATTTGTTTGCAACATCTGTAGATAACAATAATTGCAAAATTTCAACTTCATATGTGCAAAATTTGGTAGTTATAGGCAAACGATCTGATCTACAGAGCTTCAACACACACATATTGATCTTTATTATTAGTATAGATTGTGTGACTGTAATGTTAATTTTATTAAAATAATTATTAAGGCATATTTTATGACACAAATTTGTGTAATGAAGTAAATAGAAAATACAATAAATTATTACTTTCTAATACAAAATTTCTTTAATCCTGTAAGAAATAAATCCTGTTTCTTTAAATTCTTAAGGTCCTGTAATACAATTTGGCATGAGGATCTACTTTTGTTCTGATTCTGATCATTGTAAATTGAGAAAATAAGTATTTTTAACGTTACAATTTAATAAGTTAAAACCACTGTATCATGCAATATTTTAATACTTTCACATTATTTCAACGAATTATTTCTTTCTATTTTCAACAAATAGAAAGTAGAAAATTTTATTTTCCAAAGTTTCTTTATAAACTTTTATTACGCGTAAACAAGATGGTATTGAGAAGTTTTAATTACAGACATGCGTACTAATAATTGCATATTTGTTAACATTCGATAGCTATATTAATTTACTTTGCATATTTTGGCCATTATACAGAAATTTTAATGATTAATAATGCAAATTGTGGAAAATTAATTGAAAACAGCAAAAAAGTTGCAAATAAATTTTTGAATTTTAAGTTGTTGTAATACATATTTATCCTCTTCGAATAATTATAATACAGGAAATTAGAAAAATAATACTGAAAGCTAGAAATTTTAGACGA
The DNA here is from genome assembly GCF_947563725.1 of Argiope bruennichi. Classification (NCBI taxonomy): domain Eukaryota; kingdom Metazoa; phylum Arthropoda; class Arachnida; order Araneae; family Araneidae; genus Argiope; species Argiope bruennichi. Next base: position 33,172,727 of record NC_079155.1, on the reverse strand, counting down.
GCCTTGAGAGCAAAAATTATAGAACAGGTAATAAAAATAAATAATTCAAACCTTGTTTCAGGAGATCGCATTAAGGCTGTTAGTTTCTGTAAATTGCTTACGAAGGCATTCAGTGAAGTATCATTCTGGTTTAATAAAGCAATCAAATGTGAAACCTGTTCGTCAACCGAATTATTTACCATGATTGTACACAAAAAATCCTCTTTAAAATATTTAAAATTTAAAAACAAACTGTTTAGCACGTTGACCTGTACAATTCACACACTCGCTAGCATTACAGTAATGATGATTACAACAACATAAACATTGACACGAGAGAAAGTTCTCGACCTCCAAACAACGGAAGAGCGCATGCGCTGGAGGCGTGACGTCCTACTTGCATGATTGTCAAATCCTATCTGTAGTTCCAATTCGAATCTTCGAAATTTGCCAGGAAACATTGAGAAAAATTTCAAAAATTCATAACTTGGTGAAAATGAAATATAAATACTGATTTGATACGTTATTTTCTATTTAACGTCACTAAGAAATTCATAAAAATGTATAATTTCTACAAATTAGCACCAATTTTTGAGACATAATTTTTATTTGTTGGGAATGAGAGGAAATAATTTATCGTAATACAGAATTTATTAAGAATCTATCAGGTAAATAACGTCATTTATTATTATCATTTTATTACTTTGATTATTCATAGCTAATAACAGAACAGATAAAAACCATTCAATACCTAATTTGATTACATTCTCTTACTTGAAAAAGGTACATCCGAAAAATAAATAAAGCTCACCTACAAAAAAAATTGATTATAGAATTTAAAAGCTTACAGATATACTGAATTTTTAGGCCTTATTATAAAAAAATTGATAAGGCATTAAAATAATTAAGTAGATAATTTAGACATATCAATAAAAAAAAACCGACAGGCATTCTAAAACAAAAACAGATTACCATATGAAAAAATTTACAGATATATTCATTCAATAATTTCGTTGGGAAAAAAACACTTGTGTACCATACTGATTTTTGAAAGTAGTAATTTATAAGGAAATAAAATTAATTAAAAGTATGGAGTGTGGATATGTGTCTGTATGATGCAGTTGAACTTGATGAAATCGAAACCTATTCCGGCATCTCAATTAAGACTCAAGTTAAGAAAAAATATGCCTAAACAGGAATTAGAAAAAAATTAGAAGTTGAAAATACCTTTAAAATTTTATTTTTAATATTTAACAATCTGAAAAAAAAACATTAAATAAATATAAAAAGGCAAAAAGATGATAGTTATGATTAAAATTTTAATAATTTAAAAATAGCTTTTTTAATAGATAAGCAAATAATTATCATAATTAAGCAATCGAGGTATATAATTTTATGAATATAGCATTCGTAAAATAAAATTTCACAATAAACAAAGCAAGTTTCGTTTAACGAATTTAAAGTTCTTTTTTAAAGCATAAAAATTCGAAACATTAATTTTTTTTTTTTTTCCTAAACACATTGTTACTTAAAATAAAACCTAACGCCTAGCAAAAACAATAAAAAATAAAAGATTACCATTTTTATTTTTTTGAACTGAGAACCAGCGTAAATTGATTCAAACTATAGGAAATCTTTTAACTTCATATTCAAAATAAATAAATAAATAAAAAACGCTAGGCAAATTTAAAATTATCGACAATTTTCTATCAAGAAATTCTAAACTAGCCGAATTTCACCTGTTCTTTGTGAAAAACAAAATTTTTTCCAACATATTTTTCCAATATTTCACTATTTTTAGCACAGATTTGAGTAGATAAATTTTCGAATCGAAAACTTCTTTTGAATACTTATTATTGAATATAGAAATATTCCTTAAACTGATTCTGTGACTTCAAATCATGAAAAAAAAACTCCTTGATTAAAATATAAAATCTTGCTACAAAACTTTTGAAAATCTTACTATTTCACGCTGATTTAAGATAGAAAATCGTAACCATCCAATAATTATAGGAAATAGTTTCTGGAATTCTGCATACATTTGTGGAATTAGGCTATTCGAGCACTTTTAGAGCGAAATTTTCTTTAGCTGCTTGACATTATTATTAAAATATCGTCCTATAGATCAGACATTCTACAAAAATATCGTATCGTGAATCTTTAATTCATTGAGTGACAATACGGACATAACAATTTAGCCAGAGTGGTAGCCGTCTTGATCAAATTTTATTAAAATTTATTACAAATTATCCTGTACCTCAAAAAATATTACATTAAATAAAAAGAACATTTTCAGCATACTTGTGTTTGTAATTGACAATCCATCTAAAAATAATTTTTAAAAATTAAATTTTTCAAACATTTTGTTCCGAATGTAGACGGTCACCTTAAATATTTTAATTAAAAAACTAGTCGCCAGTTTGCAGGAGATATTGGTTATCTTTAATTTCAATTAAATCACTTAGATATAATTTCATATCTATGATACCGTGAAATTATGTGAAATATCCATGATACCGTGAGACATTAATGAGCTGTTATTCTTCGTTTCAAGATCAGGACTAGCACTTTCCGAATGTATTTTTCTAAGGGATGATACGTAGAAATATGAACGCCTTTAAACCTTCTAATCTCAAGAATAATCTTAGTTCACCCTATTAACACCTAATCCTCTCATCTTTCCTCTCTAATCCATGGAGACACCAGCATGACATGCCATTCAAATGCCTCCCCTTCCTCCTACTATGTACAGATGAATTACATGAGAGATTTTATAGAAAATAAGCATAAATAATATCCCTGAGAAATTAGCTGATCGCCGAAGACGCCTTATATTTAAGATGTCAACCCAAAAATGATACATGAGGGAGTTTTCCATTGGTCTGGCTGATTGAACAGATTTGAACATTGAATTTGGTTTGTAATGAAAATGCATGTGTAGTAGAGACGAATCAATATTTGAGATATTCAAATATTTTGGTCATTCTGGGAATATGGTATGTACTATATGCTTTTATGTTACATATATGCTTCAAAATTATATATATGTAAAACATTGTTTGACGAAACAGGTTTGGAATTCTTTATCAATTTTTATTTCTCATGATTTAAATAATAAGAAGTTTTTATTAAGATTTCTTTGTTAAAAGTCACGACGAACACATTACGACATACCGATTATTAAGGTAGAAGGAGACAAAAAGAAATGGTGAGAAAGTATTAAATTTTGAATTGGTACATACATTGGTACATACAATTTTAGTAAGTGTCGACAGAGAATTTTGGTTCTGTGGTCGATGCCGATGTTTCTTATGGCATGTGTCACTGACAAGCCCGCTAAGTCAGCGATTTTATGCCGAGGTAGCGCAGTAGCTTGTGAGGGTAAAAGCCCCCTCTGCCCCACCCGAAGGCAGAGGGCTGACTTCAAACTCAGATGAAGATGACACTCACACAGTCGCTTGCACGACCCCTTTGTATAAGAAGAGGGGGGCGCTTTCACACACCTCACAGGTAGAGCACACGGTAAGGAACAACCATGCTCGAACCCGGGACAACCAGATCACGGTGAAGACGCACTACCCCTAGGCCATGACGCCGGTTAATTTGGGGATGCCTTCAATTTGCAACATTTGTGAAAAAAGGTTTGAAGTCGACAGACCCTAACAGATTTTTCACCTAAGGAATGCAATTAAGAAACATCTAATTCCTTATTGGACAAATATTTCGAACTGTTATTAATATTAGGACAGCCGATTTAAAAAAAAAGCATTTAAGTTTCAATATAGTAAGTGCTTTGAAGCTGAAAAAGAGTTCTTCGACATACGTATACAGCGACTTCTGCAATCAGACTTTTAAAAAATGTGCGTTAAACCATTACTTTTATTTTGCACCTTAAATAATAAGAATGTTTTAATTCTAATACAAATTTTTTATGAGTCTTTTTAAAAGTATTAACATTTTTATCAATAAGTATTATTTTATTATATTTTTAAATTTCATAGTTTATTTCTTCATTATGTACTGTTTACTAAAATTGTTAAATATTATAAATGATTTTGTCTTTTCCAATTTTAGTTTAAAATGCCTCGTCTTCTTCAACAGCATCTTTAGAAATTTTTCTAAAAGTTTTTGAATGAACTGAATTTTCGTAACAGCTCCAAATTAGTCAAGTTCCTTAATTTTAATTATTTTGCACTGTTTTTTTTGCATTATTTACATATAGAATATGATTTATTTTAGTAGATCTAAGATAGTTCTGCAAATGTATGCCGATATAAACTACTATTGGATACTCTTGATAAAATTAACTGAGCAGAAATAAGGAGAGAAAAAGTTTTAAGTATTTGAAAGTGAAATAATATATTTTTTTTTATTTGTTTGTATACCATAGAGATAATAATGATACACAAAAATTTGAGTTGAATTTCAGAGCAGTTTTTCTTAAACATCACGATAATTATTTTTTGTCCTTTTAAGCAATTTCAATAATCAGAAATAAGATGATTTAACTCTTCTCTACAGTCATTTTTATAATGATAATAATTTTTTTATTTAAATTTAGAAATTATTTATTTTTTATAAATCATGCCTTCGAGATTTGACGTGTACGTGTGCATTTCTTATGACTACACAGAATTACCAATTTTATTTTTTCAGAATTTATCTATCAAAAAATTTTAATTTTAATTATAATTAAACAGCGGCGTAACGACAGGAGAGGAAGTTGGCTCCTAAGGCACCAGCCTCAGAAGTCGCCTCGGTGATAAAATATTAGAGCGTTGAAGTTAAATACCACGTTAAACAAAAAAAATTATGTTATGCATTGGGGGGGGGGCTTCACATTGCTAAAGCAAAGATGATGTCAGTGAGCGGAGAAAATCTATAATGTTCTGAGCAATGTTTATTGCATGTAAATTTTATAATGGTAAATTTTTTTAAAAAAATCCTTTTTAAGATTTTATAATATGTCATAATGTTTAATGATTAAAATGTTAAAATGTTTAAAATAAAAATTTTATGTTTCTTAATTTACTTATAAACGTGCTTTTTAAAATATTTTTTATTAAATTTATTAAATACTCCAGTTGCGTAGGAACCAGACTTTATCAAACATTGTTCCCAATAGGGCCCCGCACCTCCATAGGCTAGACTTGTACATACTGTTTATTTAAAATAACTGGAATCTTCTCGAAAAAAACTAATAATTTAATTGTCAATATATTTATTAATGCAATAATATTTTTAAAAAATAAGATTTGAATATTTCAAAGTAAATTTGATGTTTCATCGGCTGCAATTGAATCATTATCGCAGGCATTCCAAAGCAAATATCCAAATTGAAAAACAAAGTGTTCACCCCAGAACTTTCTGGCATACGCTCTAAAAAACTTGTCATACCAGAGAACTCCTTACATGGTAGTGGCGTACAATAGTTACAAAATATTAACCTTTGAAGTGAATTCAGCAATTTTACTAAATATCCGTGTCATCCTTGGTGATTAATCCTTAGCATGTTTTTAATTGTATCTGTGGTGGTAACATCATAAGCCAGATAACAACTTCCGGAGAAGAATGTACACTTTTGTCTAGTGGCTTTGTTACTCGGCTATGAACCCTAACGTTGCGAGTTCGAATCTCAAACTTGCACATTGGTGACCATGGTTCTGAACAACCGCATCCTTCATTCAGCTGTCGTGGCTTCATCTACCGGCAGCAACCACTCACACACGCTCGCCGTCGCTCGCCATAACGCTTGGCGCGATAATCACGTTCGTCGCTCGCCATAACTGGCGCGATAAATTCTACCGACTCACTGGTGGGGGACTATTGTGGTGGTAACATCATAAGCCAGATAACAACTTCCGGAAAAGCGTGCACACTTTTGTCTAGTGGCTTTGTTACTCGGCTATGAACCCTAACGTTGCGAGTTCGAATCTCAAACTTCACATATCGAAAATTCGAATTTGGGTTTTAGACACATTTTTCTCAACCGTTTGAAGCAAAAATTTGACACAAAACTGCACTTGTTGTCCCAAAATCCCATAGCAAATTTTATATATTTGTCATTGCATTTTTGAATTATTGAGAACATGTTTCTGAAAGTACAGACAGACAGATAGTCAACCCGTAGTTGGATTTAGCTCAAAGTTTGACAAGTGTCTACACTATAGATCTCAAATCTGTGTACCGAATTTTATCTATCTAGCTCTCTTCGTTTTGTAATTATCGTGTTAACCTATATTGGAACAGCTGGACTCCCTATGAATACATTTTGCACAAAATTTGATAGAAATTTCCAAATTTGGTGTAAAGACTGTATACCAAATTTCCACCGTCTAACTCAAAGCAATTTTTAGTTATCTTTGTCCCAGACAGACGGCCATTTTCCCAAAATAATGTTTTTCAAACTCTGGAAGGTCTACAATGTGGAGATTCGTCAAACTCTCGAGTTCGAATTTCTTGATGATTATTATATTTCCTCTATACTACATTTAAAGAAATTTACAAGAATACATTTACAAAAATCAGTTTAGACTTGTACAAGCAGTAAGACGATGAACTGTTATAGCGTCCAAATTCTAAAATTATTTCCCCTCCAATTAGAAAAGAATCACACGCATAATAAAGATTTAATTTCCCTAAATATCAATCTGAAAAAAGCTGCTTTATTTTTTCATTATTATTTATTAGGAAGAAAAAAATTAAAAAAAAAAAACCATCATATTTATTTTTGTTAACCTGAAATAAATTACCTTACAATCCTTATACAAATAAAATTTATCGATTCCATTAAAAAATATTCTGACTTGATAGCTTTTCATTATTTCCTCAAAATTATTATTTAAGTTCCCTCTTGTGTTTGTGCATTACTTCTTTTCTTAACAGCTTATAAAAAGATCTTCATTTTATACAGAGAGTTTCTTTCAAAACATGTCGAATTTAAATGGAGCTTATAAAAAGACAGATGACTTCGTCAATATTTTTTAAGGCTTTATCATTAAGCAAGGAAAAATAAACCATTAGTACAATGTATATAAAAAGATCCTGATAAACAATTATTATACAATTTGCATAGAAAAATCAAAAGCTTTTTCACTTCCTTTGTTAGCTATAAAATCAAGCTCTTTTACTGTAAATAGATATTGGATTCTCGGATAATATTCAAGTTTCATTTTGTATTTGATTTCGGTTCAATCCTCAATATGAATCTCGAAGACATGGATATATTTTGTACGTAAGCGAATTTAGCTGCAATTATGATAGAAATTCTACCAAAAGCTGATATAAAAAATGAAGAAAACTTATCAGAATTAAAATTTAAGCTAATGAAACATAATGGTTTGTATAAATTTTGTTTGGCACTATCTCTGGTTACAACGGTTCCTATTATTGCTACATCAGAAATTCAAAGAGCGAAGAAAAAGGGTATTTTTAAAGTTATGAAAACATGTGCTCGCATGGTGATTTTAATAACATTTATAATCAGCATGTTCTTTATATATCGAATGATACCTTTGATTTCAACAGCAATGATTTTATATCTCATAGATATATGTGGATTGACAATGCAAGTTGTTTTGTATTTTAAGCGATATGAAATTAACGACGCACTTAACCAGTTGTGCAATCTATATCATACTTTCAATGCAGAAAAAGTTGCAGACAGCAAGTATGTGAACTTGATGTTATTAATCTTTTCAGGATCAGAAATTATAATTGCATCTGGAATGAGTTATTTTTTCTTTTGCCAAGAATGGGTATCCTACAAAAACGACACAGATTTTCTAATCTATGTACCTCCTAAGCTACGTGAAATATGCCTAGTTTTTATCATGACATCCATTGTATTCTCTGTATCGATTGGCGGTGCAACATGTGGTATAAGTGCAATATTGTGCAAACAGGTTTATATGATGATTGGAGATCTTATTAGGTTCTACCGTACTGAATTGAAGAAAAAGCTGAGAATCCAAAAACTATCGATTTTTATATATAATGACATTGGCTCCTTAAAAGCCATCGCTTCATTGGTCGATACAGTGGATAATGCTTTCAGTTCATGTGCTTTATTACAATATTGTGAATTCAGCTCTTTTATTTTTATAACCATCAGCATAGCCGTTACTCATCAAGTACAATTTCGCACAACTTGGATGACTGTCTTCATTAGCTGGAATTTTGTTCTGGCACTTGGTTTGTTTTATATGATTACCGTGGCAGGGTCTACTGTTTATGAAGAAGGTGAACAACTGAAAAAGGTTGGTACAGAATGCTGCAATGAAATCTCTCAGCAATCGCTTCTTTTTTCAGACCATAAGAGCAGATCATTGATGGAACTTTTTATGCTGCTGGGAAATACAAGAAATGTATCCCTAAGAGTAACTGGAGGAGGCTTGTTTGTGATCAAAAGAACGATATTTCTGACAATGGCAAACGCAGTGCTGACTTATGGCATTATTATGTACCAACTAGATGATTAATTTTGGCCATAAGCTGTTTTCGTATTGTATATTCATTTATTTTTTCTCTTCTTTTGAACTCACCCTCTCCCACAAGGCTATTCTGATCCAATCACCTTGGAAATTGCCATTTCACTGCAGTTGAACTCAGTGGCTATTTAGTAAAAATAAATATATGAACTGAAGAGAAGGAAATTTGATTGCTTGTTGTAACTTTTATGTTATTTACAGATGAGTTTTAAGATCTAAGATTCTTATCTAAAGATGGGGTCTAAATTAAGCGTAAAAGTTCATTACTCAAAAAAAAAAAAAGCCAACTTAGTTCGAAATTGAAAAGCAACCAATAAATCAAACATTGAAGGGAGGAAATAATAATGGAACGGATCATTTTACTAAAATTATTAAAAATTAAAAAAATCATTTCTTTTTTTATTGGGATTCCAGCTATGGTTGAAAAAATAAAATTGCCCTGACATTCAACTTTAACATGCAACTTTACCATTTTAGAGGGAAAAACAAATGTTGCCTTAAAATTATATATATATATTCTGAAAATAATATGGGCAAGATTTAAAACCAGACCAGCATGCTGATTATTATGAAATTATAACATATTCCGGCTTATATTTAATATATACTGATTCTACATTCAGTTCAATAAAGCACATTTTTTTTTTTACTTTCAAGTAAATTTATCTGGAAAGTAAAAGTGTTCCTTGTTTGTGAGATTTAGACGAAAAAGAACCTAGTAAATTGTTTATAATTTTTTCTTTTATTTTTAAGGAAATAAAATATATTACAGTCGTCTAATAGCACTCAAATTGTAAAATATTCAGCAACAGTATTCTAAAAGTTTCCAGAAATGCCATTCATAATTTAATAGACTTCTATAAGAGATAAAATTAAAAATAGTTTTTAATAAAACAGTTATTTTCCATTATTTAAACGATTGATTTATAATAATTTACACAAGCTGCTATTATCTGGCTTTTAAAATCGCTAGGTTTATTTTAACATCCCGTTTTAAAGAAATACTAGAGTTATTTTGGGATAGATCTCGTAATTTTAAACCACGGTCAGATGACGAGGATGACACCTGAGCTGGCACTCCTTCTCCAAACTTCCACACCAGCTGAAGGACGCTTGACCACGACGAATTTAACAAGCACCAGATCCGCTTGCACGACGGTTCTTCGGTGCAATCGGTTCTCGAACCTGAAACCTACCGTTTCCGAAGCCGAGATCTTACCACCTGGTCACCATGGTCAGTTAAAAATGGCTTGGTAATTGCCATGTATTGCTTGTATTAACAGACATCAAATAAAACATATCATTTCACGATTTTCATATTCTTAAAATAGCTATTAATCAGAGATTACGTGTTTCTAGCATGGGAAGCTGACAATGATCATTAAATAGTTTTAAAAATATTCTATCCCTAGATATTATATGAAGAAGTTATTTTATCAGTTGCTAAATGCAGCATTTAGTAAAAAGATGCAAAAACCTTCAGCTTTATCAGGAGAAAGAATTGCTTGAAATGCATTTAAATCTTTTTTTCATTTATGTAGTATATCATGCTTGAGAAATTTGTGATGACTATTGTTGCAAATCTGTAGTTTTGGCTTCTGTGTGCTGTCCTGTGTTCGTCTCTGCTGTAAATATTTGTCGTCTGTATATTCGTCTTCTTTGTGTTTGTCTCTTCGTGTAAATAAACGTCGTTATTTTTCTGCTGTCGCCTGCTGATTGTGTTCCCCACACCATATCACTACCACAATTAAAAGAACCCGGTGGCAGAAGAGAAATCCGTAACAATTTAGAAGTGGGATTGCCGAGACGCCAGTGTTTGAAGAGGGAAGCAAGGAGACAGCGTTGCATGTGTTGTGTAGAAATTGTTACGGATTTCTCTTCTGCCGTCGGGTTCTTTTAATTGTGGTAGTGATATGGTGTGGGGAACACAATCAGCAGGCGACAGCAGAAAAATAACGACGTTTATTTACACGAAGAGACAAACACAAAGAAGACGAATACACAGACGACAAATATTTACAGCAGAGACGAACACAGGACAGCACACAAGTAGTTATCGTCCACAGCACACGAAGCGGATAGACAGAATCCAGCAGGAGAGGTGATCCTGGGAGCTTCGCTCTATCGTCTCTTCAATGGCTCAACTCTTTCCTCGACGAAATTTCTTTAAAATCGTCGCCAAGTTTGTCGCTAAGCTCTGTGGTCATAGACGCGGCCCTCGCTCAGCATGTACAGGACAGATCGTATTACGGTCTTTCTTACGATGGCACTATTCGTGCTGGGAAGTCAAAACTACAGGTTTGCAACACTATTTTCACAGTTTTGTAAAATAAGCTTAGTATAATAATTTTTTTCTTCATTGTGATTCTATTAAGATTAATCTTAGAATTCTGATCATAATGAGAACATAATTTGAGTAAAGTACATTAATTGCTAAACACAATTAATTAAACATCTTCTAATTAGTTTCACATTATAATGACTTACATCTTGTTTGTAATTATGCATTTTAATTGAATTTTCATTCAAAGATGGATAATTTTGTCAATCTCATAATTCATATTTTTCACTTGCAAATTATTATCACATGTGGAAATAGGAATAAGAGACATTTATAAAACTCATTAAATATTTTTCTTTTATACTGTTTCTGAGTCGTATTTAATTTTTATCATTATTATTTACATTATTTTTTTTCTGTCTTTTATCAAGTGGTTTTCAAATTTCAATATTGGGTATAGTTTTTCACCTGCGCCTATTAATTAGCAGTACATAAAAATGGTTATTTTTGCTCAAATTAATTTATATTAAAGTATTTACCAGCATCGATTTTCAAGTTAAAAGCCTTATATCCCATAGAAAGTTGATGAATTTACTTCAGTTGGAACTGTCATATTAACAGTTTGAATTCATTCACCAATCGGAATTGTCTATTAAGAGTGAAACGTTGGAAACCAAGAAAAGATGGGTTTTGTTGGATTACTGTTACTTATTTTCTAAAATTTCTAAGAAACATATTGATTTTACTGATAATTGGTATTTTAACATGCTTATCTGAAATGTTATTCCTTTTACAGGAGATCGAAGATATGCAATGATTAGACTTCTCATAGCTTTCTTATCTATTCGATATTTAAACAGTTTTTGAAAGAATACTATTTTCGACACAAGTAAAATGTCGATATACTTTCCCACATTTTCAAAAAACATATTCTTCAAAGCACATATTTAACAAATTTTTCCCTTTTATTCTATTGTCTATAAATGCGTGTTCTTATCTATTGCAAATCTAATGAAATAATATTTTAAAGATAGATTTTGCTTTTTCTTAAAAATAATAGTAAGGAATTTATTTTGAATTGTTATGATGAAGGGTCATCATAAAAATATGTTTTCAGCCAGTAACATCATAAATAAAAAAAATTAATATATGCCATGTTAATTAATACTATGTTAAAAATTCACAATCACAAATTTTCAGAACAATCTATATTGGGTTATAAATCTGTATGGGCATAGGATAAATTATTTTATACTTTTTAGTCCTTTTTAAAAACTTGGACTAAAATAAATTTTTAAAAAGTAAAAAATAATTTATTGTAAATTTACTAAAAAAGTGAAAGTAAAGTAAATGATTTGCTAAATTTTGATATTTTAGAAAATAATTAGTAAAATTTTATTTTAATAATTGTTTTTTACTATTTAGTCTTGCATGTGTGAAATTACAGTTGATTTTAAATTAATTTCTCGATGAGCTAGTATCTTGACAGGGTGCCATCTATCGGTAATAAATTTAGTTTTTGGTTACTATTGGGAAAGTTCATATACACAATGAACAAAAAATAAGTAAGGTTATTAAAACAGGATGACGGAAACATCTTCTAAACATCTGAACAATTGAAGCAATATCTGAGAATTTGACGAAAGCATGAACATGAAATTACGTCCAAATGATTTAACTGTAATTAAATATTGTTAATATTCTTGGCGAGCGAGCTGGTCGGATGAGGCGACAAGGACATAATAACTAGTCATCTTATCAGATACCATTATTAACTAAAATTTCATAGGAAGACTTTTTTTACAGAATTACCAAGAATGGATTTTTGATTAAAGAAGAATGGAAACTAACCAAAAAAGAAGGCGCATAGTGTTCATTAAAAATCTGTAAGAAAATTGTTCTTGGATTCAAATGAGAAAAAATGAGTTCTTGAGACTACTATCTTTACTACTAAAGAATATACGAGTCGTTCCCACCTCCTCCCTACCTTTGTGAGTAATAGGAGAAAAATATTCATATTATTGAAGTCAATCCGTTATTGTTGTTTCTGATGGCAATTTTCAAAGACAAGCCTACTGACAAAGTTAGTGAAATTAAGCCGAAATTTTTACGTCTCTTGTTTTTCAGTAGCGCCATCTAGGGCCAAGAGTACGATTTAGCTACTCACGCGTCACAACCCTTTTTACGGGGCGGATTTCATGCATGCATTTCTTTCATTCAACAACAGATCTTAATTTAGACCTGAACCAGAGAACGATCACCTCTGATCCAGTACATCCAGTGGTATTACTCTCGACATTGAGGACTTTGTGATCACGACAGACTTATACGTGAGCCAGCCACCACCACCTCCACACATGGTGAGTCTTCGGCAGGCAGGTTCAAACTCACAACCCAAGGCATGCGAATCCAACGCCCTGCCAACCAGGCAATCCTGGCCAGAAGGCAATCGTATAGCGGTTATGTTGACTTTAGCTATAATTATAATTTTAGCATTAAGAATTTAGTATTTAAAAAAGTTTATATTATATCTTAGTTTTAAAATGAGTTTCTACATCAAACGAAAAAGATGAATAGTCGAAAGTATTTTATTATTTCGATAATAGAAAACATCTTCCTCTCAGAGAGTAATTGGAGATGGAAAATTTGGATTAAAGAAGCCAGTCATCACGAGTATGATAAATTCGATAACGGCGCATAGTGTTATCATGAGATATACATAAGGAATTTAAAATTCCAAGGGCTTAAATTGTATTTAAGTCTTAAAATCGTATTTGCAATTTCGCGTTTGTATACATTTAATGTTTGTGTACGTTTATCGCCTTATAATGAATTGTCAAATACACACAGACAAATGAAGACAAACACCAAAGTTATGAAATAAATAAAAAAAATTAATAATTTGCACTCAAACAAGTAATATAAAAAAAAAGTTTTGAAGTTAATTCCTACTTTCACAAGAATTGAACTCGCATTCTTCACCTTCACGTGAAAAATACTGAAATCCTTGCATTTTACAGATTGAGCTACTGCTTGTTGATTTCAATTTTCAATACAAACTGCTAAAATTCTATTTAAAGTATTAAAAATGAATTAAATTTAATAATTAAGGAATTAATATTGAAAAAAACTGTATTAACATCAAGTGTCATCCACTACAAGTTTAAAAAAATGTATTTGAACCTGAGTGGATGAATAAAAAGTATTTTATTAGCGATTGAAAATTTGAACAAGATATATAAATATATATAGCGAGAGTGTGAACTAATAGTAGAAATTGAAAAGTAATACGAAGCAACTTATATTGCTACTTTAATAAGAAAGAAAATTTCTTCCCTTGCTAGTTTTCTTAATTTGAAAAATTAGATGCACGTGAAACAAAGTGTTTTTCCCTTTATTTAATTAAAATTCTTTAAGTTATCACAGATTTATTGGGAGATTTAAATTATCTGTTTAAAAGTCCCAGAAATTTCTACATGATGCATAAATTTAAGCTCGTGCTTTAATTTCTTTGAATATATTTTTATTATGATCCTTATTTTTACAACGAGAATGTCAGCATCTTTGTTTTTTCATTTTTATTATGATCCTTATTTTTACAACGAGAATGTCAGCATCTTTGTTTTTTCTTTACTTTGCCTTTTGAAAAAGCCTACCTTTTACTAAAAATGCATTTTTTTAGGCAATATTAATGAAAAGATGGAAAATTAACAGAATTGAGTCATAAAGATGCAGCAAAAATGGATCGATTATTAAAGAAGAAAACAAAAGATAAGGGCTGTCGCTTTTTGATGTCTCTCTCAATATTAACACTGAGTTTGTTTGCCGCATACGCAGTGTATTTTTTAAGCTTAGAATATGTACCGAATAACTAGTGGGTGTGGTGCCGCCTTGCATGGCATTGGCATATGAGAAATATGGCCCTTTGGCTTGAATTTATTGTGCAATACTCGGAGAGGTTTTTGTTGATTAATTTCTGGCATTTTGTTAATAGAACCCAAAAATCGCATTTTTGTTTCAGGCAGATTTTTCCAAGCAATTGAAACAAAAATTTGACACAGAATTACACTTGTAGTTACAAAATCACATACCAAATTTGTTGTTGTTTCTTATAGCACTTGTCATATACAAGCCCGCTGACGAAGTCAATCATTTTAAGCCGAGAGAGCATCTCTTGTTTCAGTAGCGCCATCTAGGTCTTAGCTACTCATGCGCCACATTCATGTGCACAACCCCTTTTTACAGGAGGGGTACATACACACACTTACTGATGGAAAGCAGATGAAGAACAACCATGCCCGAACAGGGACGCCCAGATCACGGGGAAGACGCGTTACCCCTATGCCAGGACGCCGTCACATACCAAATTTTATAAATTTATGTCATTGCATTTTTGATTCATTGCTTTAACATATTTCTGAAAACGACAGATGGCCAATGCTTCGTTAAATTTGTCACAAAATGTTATAGCTGTCTATACTATAATATGAATCATATATAGTAGTATAATATAGTTAAACATGTGTACTGTGGTGTATTTTCATTTCTTTTAGTTGGCAAAAGAAGTTTTGGATTTAGAATTATTTTGCGATTAAAAAAAAACGTCCGCTTTTCTAAAAGTTGACGATTGCACAATAAAGAAACGTGATCATTCTAAACTAATTAAAACCGGATTTTAGAAAGAAAAAAAATCTGGCCTTGTGGAAAAGTTTTGGAGTCAGAACGAACTACAGTGGCTCCCAAAAGTGTTCGTACACTAAAGAAATTTGAAGAAATTGTGTTCTATACTTCTTAATAAAGCATTTTATTAGTTGGTTTTTTTTAATTAGCATCTTTAAATAGTTCTTAATAAAACTGAACAAATATTTTTATAAAAAATCAAGTAGTATTGTTTTAAAAAATAAATAAATAAAAAATGTCACAAAATTAGAACACAAAAGTCTTCGTACATCCAAACATTATTTATTTAAATTCATCATAAAAATATCTTTTGGGGCTTATTTTTCTTCTAATTAAAAAATACACTAAAACCGTTTGATTTTAATAGTTAATATCACAATTATTTATTCTATTTACTTTATTCTTAGATATGACCCGCATTCGTAAAGAAACGAGTTTAGACGTACGAAAATTAATTATATTTCATTTTAAAACTGGAAAACCAATGAGAGGAATTGCAACTATAACTAATTTACCTCATTCAAAGGTGCAAAGCATAATAAAACGTTACAGAGAGGGAAAAAGGATTGCAAACAAGCCTCGTAATGGTCGCCCTCAAATTCTGTCAGCTAGAAGTCAAAGAAATATTGTGAGTAAATTTCTAAAAAATCCAGGTCTGAGTGCAATAACTGATTGCAATACTTCACAATATAATGAATCAAATGGAACTACTATTTCCTGTGAAACTATTCGTAGAATTCTTCGGAATGCTGGTATACATGGCCGCTCTGCACGAAGAAAATTCTTTGTAAGTCAGAAGAACAGAATTGCTAGGCTTAAATTTGCCAAATCTATGATAAACCAGCCAGAGAGGTATTGGAATCGTGTCTTATTTGCAGATGAAAGTAAGTTTAACATCTTTGGGTCGGATGGGAGAATCTGTGTGGAGAAAAAAAAAACGAAGAAATTAATCCCAAGAATATAGTTGGAACAGTAAAACATGGCGGTGGAGGTGTCATGGTTTGGGGGTGTATGTCAGCGGCTGGAGTAGGCAATTTAGTATTCATTGATGGTATAATGGATCATAGAGTTTATATAAATATTCTCAATAATAATTTAAAAGTGTCAGCACAAAAATTGGGCATTTTAAACAACTTTGTGTATTACCAAGACAACGATCCTAAGCACACGGCCATGAATGTTCGTTTTTTTTTTGCCTCTATCATTGCCCTCAAACCCTTAAAACACCAGCTCAATCACCGGATTTAAACCCTATAGAACATATTTGGAAAGAATTAGAGGTGCGAATAAGAAGTCACGACATTAAATCGAAAATTCAACTGATAGCAGTAATGATCGAAGAATGGAACAAGATCGGTGCACAAGTAACCGACCGTTTAGTTAAATCTATGCCCAAACGTTTAAAAGCTGTTATAAAGAATAAAGGATATCCTACTAAATACTAAACATTTATAAAAATTTAGAAAATTTCATATTTAGTGATGTTTTTTCAAAGTGTATGATCACTTTTGTGTCCTATTTTTGTGCAATTTTATTTATTGTCATTTTTTAAAAAAATTATTTGCATCGTAATTAAAATTTATTCTTCACTGCTTTATTAAGAACTGTAAAAATATGCTATGAAAAAATTTTCATGTAAAAATAAGAATATATAATGGTAAATAATGAGGTTTTTAATTTATTCTTGTTGGTGTACGAACACTTTTGGGAGCCACTGTATTTTGAAATGAAAAATAACCATCAATTTTCTAAATATCAACACATACGTGATCTGATAGTCACGTGATGTTTCAAACCAGTTTAAACTGGTTTTTATTTTTATTTTTAAAAATCTGGCCTCGAGAGGATACCACGTGACTTAATAATAATGCTCAAAAATAATAATGTTCTCACTTGATAACATGAAATTTACGTTAGCAGATTTCATTTTTTTTATTTATTTATTTACAATTTTTTTCGCTAGTTGAGTTGAACATTTACTACAATAATTTTTGCAAGAAATGAAAATTAAAAATAATCAACAAATAAAATTTCATTAAAGAATTGAGTTAAATTATTCTTTCAAATCCAAAGTATTATTACTGCTAATAATACATTTTATGGTATTTTTAATGTGAACTACGAACGAATAATATGTATCCGTTTGCAATTCTTACTGAATTTTTTATTCTTATTAAAATCATCTGTTTTCGAATTTTGGCAGAACAAAAAATAAAAAAATAAAAACATCTGCTAGAGCTCTCATAAAATCGTTTGTCTTTGTTTCGCAATTTTTTATTTCATATTATCTTACTATTCTAACGGATTTCTATGAAAGTTGTTTTTTTTCATGGATTTTCCACAATAATGTATTAAGTCTCTGAGTATTCAAGAATCCAACCTCTGATGATCGGGATTATCAGAAACATTATGATCGCAAATAATATCGGGGATACTGTAATGGAGAATTCAACACCTACATTTCGAAATATAAATAGCGTAGACAAAAGAACGTTTGCATCACTGAAAAGTACCACGATTATTTTATAGAAATTTCTACATCGATCCTTGCTCAAATAAAGAATTAGTTGAACCGAGTAAGTATATTTATTCGTTAAAATTTCTTCTTAAGAAAAGCTCAGTCTCTAGTAGAGAAACTATTAGAAGCTTGCCTTTTTTTTTTTTTTTTTTTTTTTTCTCCTTATGCTGTTTCTGTCATTCTCAGGATTCGTAAGTTTAATAAGCTTGCGAAGCTACTAGGTTCCCGCTCCAGCTGCTAGAGAAGCCGTAAGATGTTTTTAAGGTAAAAAGAAATTCTGTCCGGTGCCTTCTTCAGATGCCAAAGACATCGGGTGCCCGTTTTATTCCATTTCTTTTGAACTATTCGAAAAAAAAATTCTTACATTCAATGTGACATAATATATATAGCCACATGTCAATATTTTGCTATAAAAGATGTTTTTTTGTGTGTGTGTGTGTAAAATAGCGTTTTTCAGGAAGGACAGCTATTTTGATAAATTTAAAAAGCAAAGCCTTATCTAAATATAAAATTTCATCCAAATCGTTTTAGCCGTTTCCGAAACACAAGAAATAAATTTATACATATACGTATAAGTATATTTATAGATTTGCTCGTTTAAAATAAGATTTCTTACAATTTTGACATAAAGGAGGACATTACGTATGTCAATTGTTTTAAACAGCACATTTCATACAATTTGTTTTTTATGTGGCAAATAAAAAGTTTTCGTTTGTAATTTGAAGGATATGAGTTTTTTAATCACAGCATAGTACTCTTAATATTTAGCTTGGGGAAAATTTGCAAACTTGGGGAATTCGTTTATAGGTATGAAGTAACTATTCGGTAATTCGAAATCAATAATCATTTTAAAATAAATTAAAGTACTTGTTTCTAGATATTTTGTTGGGGCACAATCTTTAATATGTATTGCTTTAGCGTGTTTTTTTTTCCTTCCTTTTTTTGGTTATGAAAATATTAAAGCTTCCATCTCATTACTGAAATGTTAAGAGATTTATAATACAAATGGAGAACAAATCGAATTTATACTTTGTCAGAATAGAGGCTGATATCTCCTTTATCTATCTTTCTTATATATATCTTTAATACTAAATTCTTACTCTTTAAAGATAACTACTTAATATAGATATAGATTAAAAGTTTTAATACTTTTGTTTCTTAATATCAGTGCCTATAATAATTTCCATAATACTAAGGTGCTTCTTTTGCAAAAACTGATAATGATATTTCTTCACTTCTCTTTCACAATTTTGATAGTATTTTAATAGTCTTTCTACGACGCTTTATAGCTGAAAAACGCAAAAATACAGGATGAAAATGATTATATTGAATATATACCAATTTTTTTCTTAGTTTTTCTAGTAATTTTATAGAAAACTTAAATGCATGGATACCTTTGTTTTGATCGAATTTTATTGCTTCATGAGTGGTTCGGTAAAGAAATGGTACATCATTCTTAAATATTAATGACAGAATAGTTATTTTTATATTTGTAAGACTCTTTCCACATTTTTTTTATTTATTTTTATTTTTAATTTCTTTTTATATGTAAAATTGACAAAAAAAATCCTTAAATTGTTCTTTTAAAAATTCTTTAGACACATACTTTTTTTTTATCGAGATCGCTTAGCATACCCACGTTTCATACAAAATTCTGTATTCATCTCTACATTTTGTTTCTTGTCTAAAAAAATCTACGATTAAAACTATATTTTAGGCTTCTTTTTTTAAGAATTTTACTGACTTTGCAACATTTCTAGGATTGGCTTAGTTTTATTTTGAAATTAAAGATCGTGTCTAAGAAATATTAAGCAGAAGTTTTCTTCTTTTTAAAATACTATTCCATGTTTGTTTGTTTGTTTGTTTTTTTGGGGGGGGTGAATACTAAGCATCTTCACATATTTTTTCTTTTATCGCTAACAGTTATATTTCTCCTTTCTGCAGTAAATAAAGAATTTTCATGTTCTACTTATTTTCCTGCATTCTGAGATAAAAGATCTGTATTTCTTTTGAAGAGGGATAATCATTGCATGACACAAATTCAAAATGTAACTCTAACGAATCAAAATCAGTATATTACTATGTTGTTTTATATTTTTCAAAAAATTAGAATCGGTCTTTTTAAAAGCCTAAATCCGATTCTGATTAATATTTCGGATTAAAAAAAGATTATCAAATAAAAAACAGAAAAGTAAAAATGTGAAAAGTTTTTAGCTTTTATCAATTAATACCCTCTTCTCATTTTAACTTAGTGATGAATAAGAATTTCGATAAATAAAGTTTCACTATTTAAATGTTTCGAAAATGAAAAATCATCTATGATACAAAATTACAAAGAAAAACTATTTTGTCAAATGTTTCTCCTTATCTTTTTAACACAAAATATACAGCAACACTGTTACATATTTCACGATATTGTACGGCATTTAGAATATCGTGCAGCATCGTGGAGATAACAAATATCTTATGTTAATAGAATAATACAATGCAAATTCATTGATTTCATTAACAAAAACAACATCACTTTTTGTATTAATTTCCATTTTTGTTTAAATTTCATTGATTGCATCTTGTACTTTTCGTAGCTATAAGATATGCATACTTATTAGCATCTTTGAAAATATAATAACTATTTTTCATTTGTAAACACAAATAACATCAACCGATTTGCGATGCATTTATTGCCGAGTGACGCATTTGTCAATATTTCTAGAGCTTAAAATGTTATTAAACCAAGCAGAAAATGACAATAATTACTTAAGTTCAAGCAGAAGCAATTACTGAAAACAATTTATGAAAATGTATTGGAAAAGTAATTTAAACGATTGCAGTAAAAGGTTAAATTTTCAGATATACATTCAAATCTACAATAAATTTATTTCATGTATTTCCTTAATATATTAAGATATATCTTATTATATAATTTAAGATAAACCGATTTTTAAACAATTTTTCAAATGATAAGATATTTTTAAAGCATCGTTTATAGAATATAATCTTAAAAACAGCGGGTAAAAAAAGGAATGGTTTAATAAATATTAATTGTGTCTTTAAATCTGTTTCAAAATCAGAACTTGTCTATGAGTTGAAAAATCGTAATTTCCTATGAAACTACCTGAATAAAAAGTGATAATTAAATGGAACGCTCATACAACTTCCTGAGCCCCCGCAACTTCCAAAAACCATCCTTTAGGTTTGAACACAATTTGATTCGTCCATAGACATTTAATCCACTGGAATATTTTAATAATCAGAGTTTTGGATATTAAAAAGAGTTACACATTTTAATTAAATTAATTTTAATAATGCAATTTTTTCAGAGTACTAAAAGTTGAAAATTGCTTAAATTATAAATTAGTTATTATTTTTTTTAATTATTATAATCGATTAGCTTCAAATTAAATTCTGAAAACATTAAATGGCGCATTTTCATGGTAAATATACAATTGTATATCATTTCATCTTTCTGGTATAAACGGAAGTGAGTGTTGAATTCAATTATAAGTTCATTCTTATTAATAGAATTTTACCATGAAAAACTGCCTTTTAATATAGATTTTTTTTTAAATGCGTATAAAAAAAGTATATCAAGGCCAAATTGCATATTCTTATTAATTTTATGACTAATATTTTCCACTATAGAATATTAGTCATTCAAATTGTGCTTTTTATGAACAGCCGGGTGCCTCAGGCTTTTGAGAATATACCAGGCAGAAAATGGGGAAAAAATTCAAAAATTAAAATATATAAAGATGAATTTAATTCTAAAGCGCAAACACTAATTTCTCTGCAATCATTGCTTATAACTACCTCACCATCCACACATACTCATTAATGCCATTATAGCTGAAATATCTTTGTCAATTATTAACTGTAGTAAAGGTTTTTAAAATTTAGCAAAATTACAGCTTTTGATACGGATACCATTAAAAATTTTATACAAAATTAAAATGATGCCGTTTTTAGTTGCACTATGGTTGATGAAAAGCTCTCTTCAATTGTTGTGCCACTACTCGTAAAATTACAACCTTTAGTAACCGTCGCAATGCAGACAAAAATTATCGCCTTCTCAACGATATAAGTCACTTGTATGCACAATAATCTATTGCAAGTATTAGTTTTATACTTATTGTCTCAGTTGCCGTTTTACAATATATTTTCCAAAAATGTACTTTTTGAACTCAGGGAGATAGGTATAAAACATGGAGGTACGTCAAAATCTCGAGTTTGAATTTTTTGACGATTACTACGCTTTTTTTATACTACGTATACGAGAAAGTAAAAAACGCAAAATAATTGTAATAAGCTTCAAGATAAATTTGCAAGTGAATTTTAAAAATTATTCTAAAACTTGTCTACAGTTATATTTTTACTGTGTTTCCTTTGCTATTACCGTTTGTAGAAGAAAAAAAATTCAACATACAAATATCTCAAATGCCCTTAAAAAATGTAAAAGTTTTAAAATCTCAATTTAGGAGAAAATATTCTCCAGAAATAACTAGTATCAGTAAGAAAAATAAAACACAAATTTACGCACGTTCTGAATCTAACAATGCATTCATACTGCCTAATTCCACTGGTAATGAAAACTAGAACAACGATGATATCTTAACTTGAAGCTTTAGAAATAATTTAAGAAATAAGGTAATTTTCTACATATTTTTCAATTATGATCAGCCCTCTCTATAAACTTTGAAATTATAAAAAAAGAATTTTAACTGAAAATTTTGAACTTTTTTACACTTGAATTTGGATTAGACATGATTATGATCTAATAGTTTACTAATTGAATAATTCGTTTGCGCAACTTAACTAAATATTGTTCTTGAGCTAAAATCTAATCAACAAACTTCATTTAATAATAAATATCGAGATTTAAAAAAAATCATGATATGGAATATCAATAAATGAAATAATGTTTGAGTAAACACAAAATGAAATTAGAAAATTTCTAAAATGTTTTGCTTTCTTCAAATATCGACTTTATCGAATTTAGATTAGAATTTATTATGCTCTTTAGATTTTTCCGAGTTTGCCTTTTGGAACTATTTCAGTTTATATTTATATATATATATATTATATGAATCCTCAACTGACATTTACATTCATTTCGAAAATCATTTACGACAATCTTATTACATTACGACAATCATTTTTAATAAGTATTGGGATTTATTGAAATCATGATAAATGATATCAATAAATAAATTAATGTTTGTGTAAACACATAATGAAATTGAAAATTTCAAAACTATTTTGATTTCTTCAAATATCATATATTTACATGCATTAGTGAAATTTGAAATTTTCTGACAACATATTTTATATATAAATGCGATTGACCTTCTTAATATTATTGTATTTATTGATATTCCATATGCAATATGCTTCATTAATAAGTAAAATGTACTATGCAATAATGTATCACAAAAATAAATGTCAATTCATTAATTGCATTAACAGATTTGAAGGGCTTTTCATACTAATTTTTTGATATTTACATTCTTCTCTTCCCAAAAGTTTTCCATGTCAAAAGCATTTTGAATGCCCGTTATTTCCTAGCATGTGCTGATTAAAAGATTTTTTAAAAACAGAAAGAAAATCAATAGAATATGCAAAACTCTTATTTTGGAGCCTTTCAGAAACAAGTGGTATCAATTTTTCCTCTTTTTTAAATCAATATGTAAAGAAGCTATTGATTTTGGCAATTATTTTAATAGCCCCAAAAATATCAATATACATGCAGTTAAAGGGCAGAAAAATTTATATTGCGAGTTTTCTTTCAATTAGCATATAAACTCTTTAAGCACAAACTGGTGAATTTTAAATGTGTTAAACTCTTAAACATACGCTTTTAGAGAGTTATTATTTAGAGAGTATTATTTTTCTGGCAGTTTATGAAACGGCAGCCTTGCTATTCAGAAGGAATAAATCTTATACTAAATTTTTATAGTTTGCTTTTCTATTGTATGAAAGAGTTTAATATTTTGTTGCTTATTTATCCGTGTATTGAAGAAATTGAGGCGATTGCAAACCATTTCATAAGCGAAAAAAATTGAAAATACGTACTTCTTAGTATAGTCTTTATTTTTTAATCATTTCTAATAAATGAATAGATGGAAAATGGAAAATAAATTTAAATACAATAATCAATCAATCGAAAACGTCAGACATTACAGATCAAGAGAAAATAATAAGCGAAATATGAATGAGCCGCGAATGACCGAATTCAGATTAAAGCATCAAGGATTACATAAACTTTGTTTAGCATTATCAATTATATCTGGTTCTCAATTCACAGTATCGTCAAGTTTTTGCTGCATTGAAAAACATGGTATTTTAAAAGGATACGCAATTGGTATTCGCATATTGATTCTATTTTCATTTGTTAACATATTGTGCTTTACTCATCGCATATTACCTTTATCTCTAGCGATGTCTATATATTCTGCCGCTATTTGTGGAATTACCCTCCAGATTATCTTGCATGTTAAGAGATGCGAAATAAGCAATGCTGTCAACCAATTATGCAAACTGTCTGATTTTTTCAATTCCCGTCAAGTCATAGATAGCAGATACATCTGCAGAGTCCTTGCGTACATATCTATATCAGTAATGATTTATATTGCTGGAATGGTTTTTTATTTTTATCAGGAATGGGGAAACAGCATTGAACCTTCATCACTCCCTCATTTTATACCTCCTGATGTACAAGAGAAGTATTTAGGAGTAGTTATGGCTTCAATTATCTTTTCTACTACAAATGGTGGATCTACATGTGGTGTTTCCATTATGCTATGCGAATCTGTTTATTTAATGATTGCGGATCTTATCAGATCTTACCGTTCCAATCTGAAGCATAAGTTGAAAACTCAACGGTTGTCAAATTTCATTTTCGATGAAGACAAGACCTTCAAAAGCATTGTTTCGCTTGTTAATACTGTCGAGCAAGCTTTCAAGTTGTGTGCTTTATTGCTGTACGCTGCTGAGGCATCTTTAATTTTTATTACCATCAGCATCGCTGTAACCAGAGAAGCCACACTCCAAACCTACTGGATAAAAGGACTTATTGTCTGGAACACGATGTTAACACTTTATACGTTTTACCAAATAACTGCGAGTGGATCGTTAATTTGCGAGGAAAGCGAACAATTGCGGAGTGTCAGTCTGGAGTGCTCCAATGAAATATGCCAACAGTCCATTGCAGGCTCTAATGCGAATGACGGATCTTTGCAAGCTCTTTCTTTGCTGCTGACAAACATCAGAGATGTGCCTTTGAGGGTAACAGGAGGAGGTTTATTCGTAATAAGAAAAGATATTATATTATCTATGGCCAATGCAGTCATTACCTATGGTGTCATTATGTATCAACTAAGTGATTCATAATGTTCAAAATCGTTATCTTATACATCTAAAATTTTAAAATATACCCAAATTCCAAAATTTACATTTATTTGTAAATGAATTAAATCACTGCATCAAACAAATAGATGAAGTATAGAAGAAATATGTGCAGTGAAATAAATAGATTAATAGATGAAGATGACACGGTTATCTGGATTTTGAAACGCTTAATTGTTTTTTTTAAAAATGAGAATAAGAACATGTAAACATTACTAAGGTTCGTAATTTCACAGAGGAAATATTTATTCATTATCAAATATTAGCTCCAAAATTCTACAAATGATATTAATTTAAGACTTTCTGCACTAAAATTTTATATTATGATATTTTCAAATTTTTAGATTAAAAGAGGCTTTTTGTTAAATTTTGTGGCAGGCCTTCACCATTTAATAGATTTTATCGACAGGCCATTGTTTAAAAACTGTTAAGCGAAAAATGACCCCAAACATGACTAAAGGAAAAAAAAATCCTTTTTTATTATGTTGTCAAAGAATATTTTGACTGGTACTTCGCTAAATTTCTTTTATTTAAACATTTCATTTTTAATTAAAAATGAAATGGCAGAATTTTCTCTCGAAAGTATTATTTCTTTACTAACGTACTAATTTTGTTACTGTTCGGAGTGAGATTATTAAATTGTCTATAAATGCAGAAGAAATCTTATATGTTACATTCCTAATATTTTAAAGGAAAATAAATGCAATCGTCTGTTTACTGAACTCTTTGTGATTTCACATTTGTTTATTACTTATATTTCATTGTAGAGTTCTATACTCATAAAAGCACTGATTAATCTCAACCGGGCTTTCCCCTAGGGCCCGTGAGAGATATTTGATTTGATATATATTCCGATAAGTAGAGGCCTGTTTTTCGAGCCAGAGTTAACTATATATATATGTAAGTAACCAAAAATATTAGCATTAGGAAATTAAAACCTATTATTGAAACAATCTAAAATTTTATTACTATTGTATATATATATATATTATTTTATTACTATTATATATATATATATATATATATATATATATATATATATATATATATATATATATATATATATATATATATATATATATATATATATATATATATATATATATATATATATATATATATATGTAGCATATTTTGATTTGGATTGAAGTGGTTCGAAACAGTGAAGAGACTTGGTATTTTTAATTACGTTTTATTCTATTCCGAGTGGCAGGCATGATTATATACAAGAAAACACAGCGCGGCACACACAGAAATATGAAAAGGGAAAAAAGGGACTAACAGATGATGACTTGCCTTATATAACATAGGATTTCCGGCCCCTCGCCGAGGGAATGACCTTTGACACCTGTTCAAGGGTACCGAAGTATCACTCTCATGTGAAACGTAGTTCTTGATGGCGCATTATTTTTACAAAGGGATTAATTAAACTGAAAGTGGAATTGGATCACGAAACAAGAGAACATTTTAGAATGAAGCCAGGAAGGGCTAAAAAACTAAGGTAATGTTTTGGAAATTAATTTGGATTAAATCAAGAGTTTAAAATATCATTATATATATATATATATATATATATAAAACTAATCTTTGCCCATGTTATTTTGTTAACATGATAACTGGAAAAATTCTAATTGGATTTTTACTAGTTTGCAATATGTGATAAGAAATTTTAAAACCTCTAATTTCTATCGAAAGTGTTTGAAATGGTGGGAGATGTAGAAATTTTCTTTTCCCAATAACTTCCTTAAAATTAAAAATAAATCGAATTAGCCGAATTAGCATCTCATTGAGACGAACAACTTTTGTATTTAATATTTTTTCGTAGCTTCAAATTTGTAGAAATGCAAATGCAGTGTAAAGACCATATACCAGATTTAATCCATATATTGCTCAAATCCTTATTGCTTTAATTGTCTTTGTCTCAGATAGACAAACATTTTCCAAAAATGTGTTTTTCGAACACAAAATGTGTTTCAGAGATCCAAAACGTGGAAATTTGTCAAAATCTGGAGTTCGAATTTTTGATAGTTACAATACCTCCTCTATACTTCATATATGAGAACGTAAAAACAATATTCTTGACAATGGTGGATGCGAGAGTAACTTAAAGACAATAGTACTGCCACGTATCAATTTAATGATGAGTAGCGACTTTAAATTATTGAGAAAGCCTTCATTTTATTAATTCCCATCATCGTCGGTAAATAAATTCTTGCATGTTTTAAGAATTTTATTCAGTTTTCCATTAGCGAATCACCATCAATATACCATCAATTCTAAAATTCATTTACTGGCATTTGATTCATTTTACCATTTCCATCTGAGTGCAGTATCGAATTCTACATCTTGTTCGAACATTGTATTTAACTAGTTTTTGAAAACTTATTTTTCATGTGAAAATTTAATGACATCGTAACTATATATATCACCTGTCACTTAATTGCAAGCTATTTTACACTGTGTTCAAATGTTCCACAAAATGAATTCTAAAATTTAGGTATCCGACTAGCTTTGGAAAGGGTTTTAAAAAACATTTTTATATGATGCTTTTTTTATTAATATAATGATAAAATGATGAATAAAAATGAAATTATTTAAACATATATGTAACTTTTGAAGAAAAAGCATATTTTGATGTAAAATTTTAGCATTTATTTACAGAAACTTGAACTATTCTTGACAAGGAAAAATTGTCACAGTTTTTCATTTTTCTTGTAATATTAAATGTGTAACACACTTTAGAGTGTTACTAACTATCAACCAAAAATTATATTCAAAAATAAATTTTTTTCTGTGTAATATACAAGGGGTGTTCAATTGAAAAGATACGAAACGTCGTAACAACGAAACCGTTAACATATTTGCTTATGCAGCTGTGGGAGAACGTAGTGAGACATCTAGGGATGCGATTGGAGTCTTCGGCGTAGATCGGAGCATGCGCAGGAGAGAGCAGAGGCTCTTATAAAGAGCGCCGTACAAGTATGGCTATTTGTTGAATTCCTCGAGCACAGAAGAACCATTAACTCCGATGTGTAGTGTAAGACACCCCGAAGACTGCGCAGGTCTATCAAGAACAAAAGACCAGGGCTACTCACGGAGCGTGTGGTTTTGCTCCATGATAACACGCGTCCACACGTCTCCAGGTCACATACGCGGAACTGGCCAAGTTCAAGCTAAAGCAGCTCGACCATCCGCCCTACAGCTTGGACATATCGCCCTGCGATTTCATGTGTTTGGTCCCCTGAAAAGACATCTGAAAGAGAAGCGCTTCAACTCGGACGACGAACTCAAGGACGCTGTGAATGACTGGGTCTCGTCACGGTCACAGGAATTCTGGGAACAAGGAATCTTTTGGCTCATTAATCAATGGGATCGTTGGGCTCAGGTCTATTGTGTATACTTTGAATAAAGTCTTCATTTATGCCCACAGTGTCGTTTCGTACCTTAACATTTGAACACCCCTTGTAAGAAATAATCTATGAAATTTTGGATTTTTTTTCACAATATTTATATTAAACAATCATAAATCCACTTCTAGGGCCTTCAGTATCAAATATATAGTTCATTACATTTTACATTACATATCGAACACTAATTATAAATTTCATCAATATAGCCTGATTATTTTTTGAGATATGAACGATACTCGTACAGGGGAATAATGAAAAAAAAAAAAAAAAAACTCGTCCTTCAGAAAATACTTTTTAAATGCTTTTAAATAAACATCACTTACATGTTAATAGATTGCTATAACTAAGTATCTAATTGACATAGAGACAAAATAAAAATATCACTGTAAACAGAAACGTATCTATTTACAGAAACCGAAAAAAAAAATTTCACTCAAATCATGCTTTCAACCTTGTTGGGTACCTTAGATTGATTTATTGCGATGATAATTTAAGTGAAAATGAATAAATACTATCATCATCTAGATATCAATATCTGTAATTCTTTATCTGACCATAAATTTTTTAGTTAAATATAATAATTTTTATTTAACCACGTTAATCAAACAATATTCTAAGAATTATTCATTGCCAGGTATTTTACTTATTACAGAAGAACATATCAGTTCAGAGATCATAAAATGACGTGGTATTCATTAATGGACGAATACTTAAAGAATGTATCTTAAATCATAAAAAAGAATTCTGAGCATATCTTTTTACATCTTCCTCAACTGTAAATAGAGAAATTTATATTACTAACTGATTAATAAAATATCACTGTAATAATTTACAACTCTACTATTTTTCATAAAAGGAAATTTTGCATGTTTTATCTCTGAAATAAATATAGAAATATGATTTTTCTTATTTATTTGAATTTATTTTCTACAGCTTACGCTTAATTAATAGTAGCACAAACAAATTTAGAAATTTAAATCATATTTAGTCATAATTAAAACATTTTTTATCTTTTAATTGAAGTATTTTTTAAAAATTTTTAACGAAAACGATTAAAACGAAGGATTAAGATTAAACGATAAAAACTATTTTTTATCTTTTAATTTTTTAAAAATTTTATTTTGCTTTATTAATATCAATATTAATATAGCAATTATATTAATTTGCTATATTATTAAGAAAAATAATCAGAATAATAATAATTCCTTAGCATTACATCCTTACATGTATAAAAATATTCAAAAATGCTTTTCCGTTCATTGAAACTGTTCACTGAAACGTACAAGTATTTTAGAGGAATGTTTTTTCAGTGCAAGTACAGTTTGCTATTCAAAGATTGTATATAGATAATGTGATTGTTAAAATCAAAGCAATAGAACAAAACTGGATTGGGATGAATAAAGCAAAGAAACTAACGGAAAATAAGCATTAATATCTGATCGAAGTCATACAATCAGGGACAAACTACAAAATACACATTTTGAAATATTGATGCTTTCGCACAACTTAATAGAAAACATTTTAATGTTAGAATTCTAAAGCCATATTATTACATTAAATATGTTATTATACAATAAACTAAGATATCTTTCATTTTTACTTCCTCATGGGCAAAACGGCCGCGGTGGCCTGGTGGTTAGGTCTCGGCTTCGGAACCGGAGGGTTTCAGGTTCGTGACCAGATTCCAACGAAGAACCGTCGTGTAAGGGGGTCTGTCGCACGTTAAATCCGTCATGACCAAACGACCTCCCGCTGGTGCGGTGTGGGGAGGGGGGTGCCAGCTCTGGTATCGTCCTCGTCATCTGACCGCGGTTCAAAATTACGAGGTCCGTCCAAAAATAGCCCTAGTGTTGCTTCAAACGGGACGTTAATATAACCGAAACCAAATCCTCATGGGCAAAGTATACTAAAAGGAAGTACAGTAAGCTCAAAAAAATTTGAACTCGAGATTTTGATCAATCACCACATTTTGGCCATTCTGAGCCCGAAAAAATTCATAGTTGGAATTATATTTGCCTTTGAATACGCGAACTCAAAAACACTTTGAACTAGAGGGATGAAAATTTGTAGATTTCTATTAAAAGTTTGAGGAAAATCCATTCAAAGGAAATCAGTCTGCCCGGCTATCTAAGTTATATATAAGTTAATATGATAATTATAAAAAAAGCAGAGATAAATGAATAAAATTTGGAACCCAGGTTTAAGTTTAAAGTTTAGTTTGACATCAAATTTTGAAACAAATCCATCAAGGCATTAATCGACTGTCGGTCTGTAAACGGACTTCAAAGCCTCAAAACTTGATCTGAAGCTTGATATGTGATTTTGTGACTATAACTGCAGTTCTGTGTCAAATTTTGGTTTTAATCAGTTGGAAAAAATCCCTAAATACACATTTTGGTGCTTCTGTATTAACCCCATCCTAGCCCCATTATAGCAAAACATTATTAGTAGCCACTTACGGGACTATTACTCGTCAAAAGCATACGCAATGAATAGTGCAATTAATTATTAATTGTAAGAAAATCAAATATGTGTTTTGGACGTCTTTTTTCCACCCGATAAAAATTAAAAGTTGAGATAGAATTACAATTGTAGTCATAAAATCATAATCAAAATTTCATAAATTTAAGTCTTAGCTTTTTTGAGTTATCTCATTTACATACTTGTGAAATTACACATCAACAAATATTCAGCACCTTGATGGATTTAATTTTATATTAGACATATACCTGAACTTTAGACTATAATATGTGTGCCAAATATTATTCATCTAGCTCTCTCCATTCCGCAGTTATCATATTAAATTATATTCGGAATAGAGAAACTGCCTCTCAAAGGATTTCGTTCAAAATTTAGTAGGAATCTAGAGATTTTATGTAATGACCATGTACCAAATCTCATCCATCGAGTTCAAAGCGTTTTCGAGTTAACGTTTTCACGTATAGACAGACAGATAGGACTCCAAAATTTGATTCAAAGTTCAGAGAAGGGTAAAATGTAGATTCGTCCAAATGTCGAATATAAATTTAGTAATGATTACAATAATTTCTTTTTGTATACTTTGTATCCGAAAAAGTAAAATAAAATGGAATCATCAGAAAGGAAATAAAAAGCTAAAAGATAGCACAACACAGTGCATCAAAATCATGAAAAATGTAGACAGTTGTAACTAAAATACAGTCTAGTTTAACGCGCGTTTATAACATTGAAAACTTAAAAATAATAATCTCATTGAATAGAAATATTAGTAACTAATCTGTAAAATCCTTCAGTGACAAAGGTAACAGAAATTAACCGGAGCAGTCTCCCCAAAACTTTCTTGCATGTCAGAAAAACCTTACATCGCCTTGATGTACAGTAGTTAGGAAATAATAACATTTGGCGTAAATTTAGTATTTTTACTGAATCGAATCGTATCATCCTTGGCGAGTTATTTGAATATTAATTCTTGGCACGAGGTCAAAAGTATCCGAAAATTGAATTTGTGCTTTAGACACGTTTTTCTTAACCAATTGAAATGAAAACTTGACACAAAACTACAATTATCGTTAAAAAAGTCAAATTACCAAGTCATTGCGTTTTTGATTTATCGCGTTTATATGTTTCTGAAAGTACAGACCAACAGACAGTCAACCTGTTAAATATATACGTCGAATTATATCTAATTAACGTTCTTCATTTTGTGATTATCGTGTTAACTTATATTCGAACAGCCGCACAGGCAGACTTACGCTGAACAGATTTTTCTCAAAATTTGATAAAAATCCGCAAATTTGGTGTAAAGACCGTATACCAAATTTCATCCGTCTAGCTCAAAGTGTTTTCTAGTGTTATTTTTGTCACAGACAGACGGTCATTTTCCAAAAATGTGTTTTTCGAACGTGTTCTAAAACGTGGTGATTCTTCAAAAATCTTGAGTTCGAATTTTTTGACAAATACTATACTTTCTTTACACTACGTGTACGAGAAAGTAAAAACGAGAAAAAAAAATTGGACAGATATTTTAAAACAATAACATTACGTGTGATTTCACTGTATCATTCTAAAAGCAAAAAAATATGTTTAGTCTGCAACTAATATGCAGTGCAAATACAAAACAGCTGTGAAGTGAGGAAATATTTTAAGAGTGGAAATTATCAGCAAAATTTATATGTTGAACCAGATATATTGTAACAAATACAATATGTTTTTGATCTGCCTTCTCATGCAAATCAATATTTCGATACCATCAACATCTAATTGAAGTAATGGATTTTTTTTTTGTTATGTATTGAAAAAAAACCTCTTGTGTATTTAGAAAATTATACCGAAATTTAAACTATCATAGAATATCGATAAATAAAAATCAATACCTTTCTGAAGCTTCTAAGAAGTCAAATTAGACTTTTATATGGAACATGTGACTAACTAAGCTTAAAGGCTTGTGATTTTTATCTGTAAAAGCGCTCGCGTGCCGCTGAATGTTGTGCAAATACGCAAGATTCGTCAAACTTGAAACCGGATTTCTAAAATATTATTCGACTACAGATTATGGACGTTAAAATAAATATAATGACATGTTAGTTATATCATATTTTTCTAAAAAGGAAATTTCTCTTTTTTTTTATCGATAAGCTTAATGAGATTTCCTTCTTTCTTTGAAAATCATTTATTGAAGGAAATATAATTGGCATATGTTATTGGGATTGCGATTAATTTTTTACAGGAACCAATGCAAATGATTTTGTTCTGTAACAAAAATGAGCGTCATAACACTTTAGCCGCAAACATTGAAAATTGAATGTCATGTCAGTAATTTTCACTCTTTAAAAAACCATTCAACTCTGTATTATCAATAGAGCCATGTTAGTTTCTATAAAAGATTTACTGTGGAGTAATTTATAAAAAATTATAACCGACAGTAATTATATCCTTTGTCTAAGAAAATTATCTGGTTTTCAAAGAGCGATCAGTTTTCTTGTGAAAGAAGAATTTACGCCAAAGGCTAAAAGCCGAGTAGAAGGGAATTTGACAAAAAAAAAAAATTATCCGAACATTGATAAATAAAAACGTCTAAAAATTCGAAAATAATATTGATACTAAGCATGTCACTAAATTTGAAAGATGAAAAGATTCACCAATTGATGAAAATGAATTTTAACATCAAGTATAAAAATTTGTCTAAACTTTGCTGGACATTATCTCTGCTAACTACGGTTCTGTTAACAAATTCATCGCATGACCAACATGAGAATAAGAATTATACTCTAAAAATATTTAACATTTGCTTGCGAATCATAATTTTAATGTCATTTATCATCAGCATGTACTTTTTACATCAAGTATTCCCTACCCCAATTATATCATTGACTTTCTATTCGACTGCTATTTGTGGATTTATCCTCCAAATTGTTTTCTATTACAAGAGATATGACATACGTAATGCTCTTAATCAGCTTTGCAAATTATTCGATACTTTGAATCCACGTGGAGTCATAGGAAACAAATATTTCTATCTGCAACTTACAATTTTATTCGTATCAGGAGCTGCTATGATATCTGCTTTGAACGTTTTCGTCTTTCATTCAGAATATGAAAGAATCAGGAGAGAAGTTATATTTCCGTTCTATGTGCCATCTGAGATCCATGATTTATGTTTAGGCTTGGTTTTACTCAGTTCGATCTTTTCTTCAATACTGGGTGGATTAACTTGCTGTTTTACTACGCTTCTATGCGATCAAATCTATTTGATGACTGGAAACCTTATCAGATCCTATCGCGTTAATTTGAAACGAAATTTGAAAACCGGAAGGTTGTCAACTTTTATACTTTATGAAATGAAGTCGTTGAAAGCCATCGTTTCGCTTGTTGATGGAATTGATGGAGCTTTCAATTTATGCTCTTTATTGCAATACTGTGCACTCAGCACTCTCATCTTCATAACCATCACTGTCGCTCTATATAAAGAAACTACTGTTCGCTTCTCTTGGATGAATTACGTCATGGGACTGAACTTTGTGTCTACAGCATATGCATTTTGGCGGATTACCTTGAGTGGATCCATGATTTGCGATGAAAGTGAATTATTGAAAAAGATCAGTGTTCAATGTTCTGATGAAATATATAAGCAATCCATAATTGGCTCAAATGTGAAAGATGGAACTTTGCAAGCACTTTCCTTGCTACTGAATAACATTAGAGATGTACCCCTTCAAGTAACTGGAGGCGGAATGTTTGTAATAAGCAAAAATATCTTCTTAGTGATGACTAATTCATTAGTAACTTACAGTATCATTATGTATCAATTTAGTTAAAAATTGTCATTTGGAGAGAGTCGACTGCCAGTTTGGTTCTGAATTGCAATGCAACACATATCTCTTTGCCTTTTAGATATTTCGCAGTCACAGAGAATTTTTATTTACAATTTTTCACGTTTCATGTAATTTGATTAAACACAACTTCAATAACTGACTGGTGATACGAGACTAAATAACACTTATACTTTAAAATCTTTACCAGAAGACCAATTATTTCTGCTCGGATAAAAATTTTAGATTAAACTTTAATAATAACAGAAGTTCAAAAATCTCTGAATCAAGTCTCAGTAAAGTTTCATTGTAGATAGATACGTTTTAAATAAATGACTTTGTTCTGAAGACTATTCCAAGATTGTCTTTGTTTTACAAATGGAATGAATTATTAGTTGGAAAAATTCCGAATGTTTTAACCATAAATTAAGAAATTAAGCTATTCTTCTTTTACAGAAAGAAAATCATCTAGGACTTCAGTTGTAGACACGGTACATCGATAAGCAAATTTTCTCAGGGTCAAAGTCGATTGTGCAACAGTTTCATTTGTCATATCAGCCTTTCTCTGCGATATGTTTAATTAAATTTATTCAGAGAAATGCCACTCAGTTTTTATAATACTTCATCAGATAAATGTTTTGAAAAGAGAATAGTAGTAGATAAGGGTTTGATTTAAAAGCAAGATTGATTTTTTTTTTTTTTTTTTTTTTTTTTTTTTTTTTTTAGTTTACACTAGAAAGTTTTTATTTCTAAAACAGAATATACGCGTTCATAAAGGAAATGCTATTCATAAATGAAATGTTAGAATAATCATTTTAATAGTAGATAATTCTGTAAAACTAAGTACCAGAATAAAATTTGGACACACATATTAGCATTCTAACATTAATATTCATATGCTAGTGATTCATAAAAGTTAATTACTGAAAGTACGTGCATAAAAGTGAATTACTCATACAAAAGTTGAATGAGTTCACTTTAAACTTTTACATTTAAAAAACTATTAATAATTCATTTCTTTTATAATTAGTTTCTTTTGTAACTAATTTTTTTTCTGCCATATAATTTATAATGATAGTTATATAGTAATAATAATTTCGTTATACTTGTAACAAAGTTATTAAAGTGGGCTGAAAAAATCGATCATCGAAACTTTTATGCACGTAAAGTTAGGTTCCAGTTTCACTTTTCTGCAAAATTCAAACATTTTTATCCCAATAAATACAATGCAAATAGCACGAAGAATTGAATAATAACCACCATTGCATCAGAATTATTCCAGTCTTTAAAGGTAGTTAAAAGAAGAGTAATATTTCTGGAATTACAGAATAAATCAAGGTCGTATTTAATCGTTTAATTCTTGTCTTTTTTAAAACAAAAAAAAATTTAGAATGCACCTTATGAAAGGGAAAAATTACTATATAATGACGATACCTCACTTGTTGAGAAGATGTAGCGTTTCTATTGTACAATAGATGACCGGTACAGTCAGAACTCAATCTTGCAAAACCATTACAGTTACAGTTAACTTTATCTATTACATATGTAAGCACTACATATCGGAAAAACTAACATGTGTGTGTGACGATATTTCTTAATCTAAATTAAATATTAATTAATTTCTTAATTTTTTTCCTGAATTAAACCATACTACTTTATTCTAAAATTTTCTCTTATTTTCTTATCTAAATCCCACATTTTTATTTCTTTTATATATCTAAAATTATTGTATTAAAACTATACTTAGAAAATCAGTGTTTGCGGAAAGAACCTATCATTGAAGAAAGAATACCTTATTTGGATATTGTTTAAAACAGCACCGTTATTACAAATTACTTATTTAGAGAGCGCTAATGCAGCTACTACTAAAACACAGATGAATATAGACTAATTAGTAATAAAAACCAAATTAAAAAGAAAAATAGAATCAAAATTAACCAAATAAAATAAGAATCCGGCCTAAAGACTTTTTCAAGGGTCAGCCTCAGGCAGGGAATCAAAATAAGGGATTTTTTCTGTGTGGAATCTGACTTAAGTGCAACAGTATTGACCCCTCATGACCCGAAAATCCCTTGAATTTAAGGCCTAAGAGATACACCATTTTTTACAGAACATCGGTCTCAACGTTTGCAGTACATAGACTTAATAATATCTCAGATATCTTTCAAAAGACTTATAATGAAACTGGTTTTTTTTATTTGGAACTTGCCACTTTTGGCGACCAGCCAGTTAGCCGGAATTAATGCTAACAAAAAGGTTCAATTAAATATTTTATGTAACTTTCTCCCTTAAGGGCACGGTAGCATCTATTAGGCACTTTTGCGAATTATTCACTTAAGGGTTTAAAATTTTTTTATGCTTATATATTATAATATAAATACGCCAAATTTCTTTTAAAAAACTTCTTAAAATAAAATTTATTATTTTTTAAAAATTAAAATATATATATATTAAAAACTTCAAATATTCCAGGCGACTTAATTTTTAATTTTTTTCTGTATTTTTTTCTTTATTACCCTATATAAATTTATTTGGAACAAAACTGTATATAATTGTGTAATTCCAATTAAATGCTGATTTTTTAAAAATATTTTTATGCATACTTGCTTAATTTTCATAAGAAATTTATTTTTTTCTTAACTAAAACTTAACTACCTAAAATACTTTGAAATATAAATGCATACCTCATTTTCTTTTAATGTTTTACCGAAATCTTTATTATCAATTCTATTTAATTTTCTCAAAAATTAAGACACCTACAACATTTCAAAGATGTTTAATTCTAAATTACCATATAAATTTGTGAAAAGTCATTAAAATGTAATTTTTATTTCTCTAGGCCCTTCAGATATTCATTATATTGAATAGTACATTTTATGACACTATTTTCATTGAATATAAACATATATTTTGGTGAAGAAACGGTGAAAATAAAATTTCATGTTTTCGCCCATTTTTGTTTATTTCAAAATCCGCTATCCCCTTAATAGCATCTTCAGCAAAATAATTTACGCTTCAAATTTCGATAGTCATTCACCTATACTGTTATGGAGGCCTTAATATATTCTGTGTTTTGGAAAAAAAAATCTTTAATTCATTTTTTAAATACAAATGGCGATATTCAGATACCCCATGTAGATACTTATACTGTTAAGAAACAACTAATAGGCAGAAAAAATTTTCCTTCAAATTTATGTAATTGTTTGAAATTATTTATGTAATTTTTAGATCTTTAGATCTGAAAAAATGAAAGGCAGAAACCTTTGAAATTTTTGCAGGTGATAAAAAACATCAATCTCCACAAAAGTATAACCTACTTATAATTAAAGAATTTTTCATGTCCGCTACATATGCTAATTAAGTATTTCCTCATTTACACTTTATATATATTTGACATATATTTATTTATGGATACCATAATTACCCAATATTGAACAGAAATAATGCCTTACAGTGTGTTTTTCTTTGTTTTCTTTTAAAAGTATGATTGCTTTTAAAGGAATTTTTTTTACTACATAAAGATACAATCAAATTATCTTTAAATAATTTTTAATAAATTGAATGTACATATTTCTTTTGACCATTCTTATAATTTTAATATTTATTTTTTTACGAAGCGCTGGTTTTAATTTGGCGTATACAGGAGTTTTGAAAACTTGACCATTGGGTATGATTTATTGAGTGCATTGCAAAGTGGGATAATGCTGTCAGGGAAAACTGTCTTTGCTATATTGTTGTTAAAAGAATGGCAAGGCAGAAAGATGCAGAATTTTAGATGTTTATTGAGTATACGATAAAAACAGTAACAAAAATATTTTTAATGGATACCAAAAAAAAATTTATTATTTATTTTACAATCGATGCACGATGATTGATGATCTTTATATAAATGCAGTTACCAAAGCTCTTTTAATGAGCAATTTTGGATAAGAATCTATCTATTTATGTCAATAATTTTTTTCCAAATCTATCTCTTGCTCATATACAATAGATACATTTAAGGCAAGTAACTTTTTATTATCTTAAGATGCATTTTTGATTGTTTTCCTTGTAAGAAAGATAATCAATATTATTTGAGAGATGAAACAAAATCTATACCCATTACTTTCGCTCCTCATTATTTTCTCAAACTTTATTTCATGTGTTTTCGTTATTTTCTCTATGTAAGTGCTTTATTTAATCGATTGAAATAAGTGCTAAATTTGACTCCGTGTGGAAGCAAAAACAATTTTCGAACATGTCACAATATATTGATAGCTATAAAATCAGGATCTGTCCCTTCCCCCCATTTCTGACATCTGATTCATATAATAGCTAACAAGAAAAGTATAACAAATGTTAACATTTTTGACAAGCACATGAAAAACATAATTCTTGAATGTTTATAATATTTATAATGGCGCTTTGAAAAGCAGAATACTGAAGAAAATATTTAAAATAAAGATAATATTGTATGGCCAAACGTCTTTCACAGAAGCTTATGTTCTTGCTGACTAACAAAAATGCCTCCACTAGAAATAATGGTAAAAATCGCCCCAAAAGATGTTCAAGAAAAGGAAAAAAGCAAGCAATTGCAAATAGATTTCAAATCGCAATTTAATGGTCTATACAAATTATGTTTAGCATTGTCTTTAGCAACCACAGTGCCTATTACTGTTTCATCAACAATTTGCTACGTTGAAAGAAAAGGTTTTCTAAAATTAATTGAAAAATGCTTCCGACTTTTAATTTTAATCACATTTTTTATCAGTATGGTTTTTATACACAGATTAGTACCGTCAGTACTCATGGCAATGACTATGTATTTAACAGATATCTGTGGATTTGTTTTGCAAGTTGTTGTGTATTTTCAGCGATATGAAATTACACGCGCTCTAAACCAATTAGGTAGTCTATATCATATTCTTAATCTGAAAGATGCTACAGAAAATAATTACGTTAACAGAAGTATTATAATTTTCGTGGCAACAGAAATCTTCTTTTTGGCTGGAATGAATTACTTCTGCTTTTATCAAGAATGGAATAACTACAAAAATAGTGTGAAATTTCCGATTTATATCCCTCCTGAGATGCGTGGAACTTGCTTAGCTTTAGTTTTTATGTCTGTTATCTTCTCCGCAGCAATTGGTGGTGCAACTTTGGCTATGAGCACATTGCTATGCAGAAATACCTATTTAATGGTTGGAAATCTTATAAAATCTTTTCGTATTAATTTAAAAATGAAGCTGAATACCCAAACATTATCACGCTTCATATTTGAAGAATTGAATTCTTTGAAAGAAATTGCTTCAGTTGTTTCCACAATTGACAATGCTTTTAATTTATGCACATTATTGCAGTATTGCAATGTTTATTCTTTTATTTTTATAACCGTCAGTGTGGCCATTTCCAAAGATGAGACTTACAGATCCGACTGGATAATTTTCTTTCTTATTTTAAATCTTCTCATGGCAACAAGCCTGTTTTACGCGATAACTATAAGTGGATCATCTATTTGGGAAGAAGGCGAGAAGTTGAAGAAAATCAGCTTGGAATGTTCAAGTAAAGTCTATAAGCAGTCCATCGCTGTATCAGATGATAAAGACGGATCTTTGCAATCGTTCTTCTTGCTGCTTGAGAGCATTAGAGATGTATCCCTGAAAGTAACTGGAGGGGGCTTGTTTGTCATACGAAAATCCATCTTCTTGGCAATGATAAACGCAGTGGTTACTTATAGTGTTGTCATGTATCAACTAAATGATTAGATATATTTGGGAATTGTAAAGATACTTTGAATATTTTTATTTGTTTCTTGACATTGTTTCTGAATTAGTCATAAAGCAAGCCTGCTTTATAGTACAACACTGTGTTTATTATCTATTTGAGAAGAAGGTCTAAAACTAAAGGAAACTAATGTGCAATGCTCAACAGTGAAGTTTATAGACAGTTCATTGTTCCATTGGATGAGACAGATGGATCTTTGTATAAATTTTTCTTGCTACTGGAAAGTGTCAAAAATGTTTAAAGTACGAAAAATAATTCTCTTCACAGGCATGTGTACAATGATATTTTTTGGTTAAAGTCAAGATTCATTTATTAATTAGCACTTAATGGAAATTATGAAGAAACGCTTTTACTATTATTTGTTCCTTTCTATCGGTAACTTTAATAGTAAATCAATTTCTATAGTTTTAAAAGATTTATTTTTAACTCATTAATTGATAACTATCATTTCCTACCGGTAGATTATTTAAAATAAGGCTTTGGGCCATAGTTTAAATCTCATTCGTCTAACCCATCTAATCAAATTTATGGATCAATGCTTCATGATACAGAGGAAAGTGTCATTTTATGGTTGTCAAAACGACTTAGGAGTACAGAAATTAGAACTCTGACTGAGTTCCAATATCTGGGATAAATACAAATGAATCTGTGCTTCTCTAGTCTGAAATCAGAAGAACCTATGTCAACCAGTTCGATCGAAATCAACAATTTGTTGCTAAAGGACAACTTGGTTCGTTGATTTTTGAAGACTACTGTTTAAAAGCACAGTTAGAAGTTAGAAACAAAACTTTCTTCATCCTATTCAAGTCCTTCAGTCATAAAATGACTTAAACAATTCGATCAACACAAAAGTGCAATATTTGGTGTAAATCAGGTTGTTTCATTAATGTACTAATGATTATTCGTTACTTCCGAATTATTTATTGTCTGCATAAAAACGACTAAGTAAATCATATATTGTAAAATGAGTGTTAATTTACAGAAATTATTTATTATTCATTGATTATAGAATGAAAACTGTTAAAATCCTTTGAACATATACGATTGCACAAATGAATTCTAAATAAAAAAGCAAGGAATTCATTTACTTCTCTCTCTCTCTCTTGACAGTCTTAAAGCTTTTGTTTCTGTCTTAAGCTAAATTATAAATCACAATTTTCATTATTCATATGTAATGTATGTTGTGCCTTTTATTCTTAGCAAGTAAACTTATTCAGATGTTATGAATTAGATTGTGAAATCCTGTCTATAAATTTAGGTAATGCTATAATATTAGTATTACAATTTTGATATCCATTCACTGCAAACAAAAAGACGTTTGACTGTATATTCCTTTGTACACGAAACAAAGAAGCAAAATTAATAGTTTGATCTAAACAATGAAATACGCTGACTATTTTTTACTTTCCCTTATGCGTAATCGTCGAAAAATTCGAATTTCAGATTTTGGCGAATCTTCGCGCTTCGTACCTCCCTGATACTAATTTTCTGAGTTTTTGTCCCAAAACGAGTTTTAATTCAAAAATAAAAAGGATAACTGAAAAACACGTTGGGATAAACGAATGAAATTTATAATATTGTTTTTACACATCAAATTTGGGGATTTTTAACAAATTTGTGGGAAATCCATTCGTTTTATGTTTCTCTGTCTATCTGTGCGAGTATGAGCACTATAACTTCCAAAATTACAAGGCTGTAGGAATAAAACTTTGTGCACGTCATTATTATCCAAAATATCGATTCTTAATGAATATTCAGTTAAGAGGTTGATCGTCTGTTGACATACTAATTTTTTTTTTTTCAAAAATTTTTAGACTAATTTTACACCCTCTGAAAATGGGTTCTAAAGCATGTGTCGCATCTATTCCAATCCTATTTATACTAATGAATTGAGCTGAGGATAGAGAACACTCTGGTTCCAGCCTAAGTGCGGAGCCGACTCGGGAGCAGTTGATCCGGTCAACTAAAGATCGTCTCTGTTTATTAGGCCTATATTTCTTTCTACAAATAAACTAGAATTTAGTCAAAAAATTTCTAACAAACTCATATTAACCTGAAGTGAAGAGAGAATGTTGTAATTAATATCATCTAGATTGTTTCCGAGAAGGAAATAGCATAAAGGTAAGAAATGATATCATTATAAATGGCCGCATGCCTTGTTCACACTAATACAACTGTTGGCATACGTTATAAAAATAAGACATCCACAGTTCTCAGAACTTAATTACCACTTCATTGATGAGTTTATTTAATTTTTATTCCCTGGCGAAACCTAACAGTGGATTGGTGAGAAATTAAGATTCGCGGTTTCTATAGTACTTATAATATTGAATTTGAAATAAATTAATCAAACATAAAAATAATTAAAATAATTATACTTCTCAAATATTTAAAACGAAAGCGTATTTTAGTTGTTTTAATTATATTCATTATTATTAATAAAATTACAGAATTCAAAAACTATTTTTCCCAAATTCACAAATATCGTTACTCACATAAATTGATTAATTGACAATTAAAGTCTAAAAATATTATATTTC
This sequence comes from Argiope bruennichi, assembly GCF_947563725.1. Classification (NCBI taxonomy): domain Eukaryota; kingdom Metazoa; phylum Arthropoda; class Arachnida; order Araneae; family Araneidae; genus Argiope; species Argiope bruennichi. The sequence goes on along the minus strand of NC_079155.1, from coordinate 33,129,379 downwards.
GCGTTGAAGTTTCAGAGCCCTAATCCATGAGGAAACAAGTAAAAATTCTATATGTTTAAAATGATAAGGAAAATTAATGAACCATCTCCCCAGCCCAGACCACTGGTTCGAATCTCCCAGTTTTTGTCGCATCTGAAATGCACGACTTCTAGATACGTAATGAATTATTGCCTACTTTTCAATACTCTCCAATTTCGAAAAACACTTTCAAAAACTACTTCATTGTACAATCTCTGCGGTTAAAATCTAAAACAGAGTTCTCCAGCCATAATCGCTCTACTGATTTCGAAAATTTTTATTTCATATGAAAGCTCTTGAACCTGTTATATCATCAATCGTAGCCTGCCTAACCCATTCTAAGATTTTGAGAGAAATCGCGAAATAAAAACTTGACAAAATTCCCTGCCTCAACAACTGGATCGATTTTGAAAATTAATTTCAACATTTATCAAGCACTGTTAATTGATCAGTATGTTCTGTGCTTACTATTCAAGTTTCATATAAAAAAAACTTATTTTATTGTGAAAAGATGTATTTCGTTAAAACTATTTGGCATGATTAGATCAATACTATGAATATGGATGGCAAGTTGCTGATTTCTTCCATCTTAAATTTAATTAAAAAATGAACAGAAATCTGTTGCTGCCATTTGTATAAACAGCCAATAAGGGAAATATTAATTACAATATTGATAAAAGCAAAAAGAAGGAGCCTTCAAATAGTATCAAAAACAAATTTATTGTTCAGACTAAAATCATTAATTTAAAGTTTAGACATGATATATATCTCTAAAAATTCCTATATAACATTAAATCGAAACACAAAATCGTCTTTTAGAGTCTCTTTAGTTCATGGGAAATGCTGGGCGCTTGAAGAGAGCAGCATATCTGTTGGAACCTTGAAGGCAATACTGGGATGTGCTGTCACAATGAGTGCCATATGGACAGCAGTGAATTCTATCCTGGCAGCAGATGGCATTGGGATATGGACAGCATCCGTACTGGCCGGTAGGAAGTAAACAACAAGTAGTGCCATCTTGACAGTAGTAAACACCTCCTGGACAGTAAATGACCTCTAATTTGTTTGCGAGACTCAGGAATGCAGATTTGGGCTTTTCGACTGGTGGGTCAATGACTCTCTTTCTGTGGAGGAAAGGCAGCCTGTTCCCTTCTTTGTCGTCACAGGTGCCGGCAGACAGATTACAGACGGTGTTCTGAGGGCAGCAATGCAACCCATCGGAACAACAGACGGCATTTGGTTCTGGGCAGCAACCATAAAGACCTGGGGATGGGCCGTCGCAGCAGGTTTCAGCTATGAAGAGCAAGTGAAGATGAAGATAAAGAACTACTAATAATTAGCTAAAGAAGAATTTGTCAATATTTCTGATTATGTGATTTTCTGTGTAATGTTAACGTCTCGACAGCATGATACATATCTTAATTTTTTTCACAATTAGTTTATAAATATTGGAGAAATACCACTTTTTCTAGTCAGTAAGAATTTTGACAACTTAGAAAATTGAAACTATGCATTGCAATACGACTTAAATTCTTTAAATATGTTTTGATTATATATAATTTTCTGGCAATAACTGCCACTTATAAAGGGTAGATATATCTCATTAATTTTTACATGTGTAAATTTTACTATGCTTTTATTTCTTCGTATAGGAAGTATACAAAGAAATAATTCTATAATCGCCAAAAATATCAAACTCGAAATTTTGACGAATCACCACATTTTCTATCTCCCTGAGTGTAAAATAAATAAATTGGAATTATGTTTATTTGTCTATAAACAGGATAACTCAAAAACTCATTGAGTTAACCCTTTCTAGGGCCGTGGGAAGTATGCTTCCCACCAAATTTATCAATCTTTGTATGAATTTATGTAGGTTGGCATAAATTCTGACAAAATCTTTTAGAAAGACAGAAACTTAGATGCTTTAGTTCTTTATCTTACACAAAATGATGTGTCATGATTTGTCACTTAATTATTAATTAACCAAATTAATTAATTAATCAAATTAAATTTATATAATAGTTTAAATGAATCCCTTTTCTCATTATAATTTCAAGCCTAAAAATATTTTAACATAATATGACTAGAAAAAAATGGCCCTTTAAAGGGTGAAATCAATTACGTGATTTCTACACAAAATGTTCTGATTTTAGTCTAAGTCTACTCAGGAAAATTCATATAGGAATACCATGTCTGCCTGTCAGAATGGATGCGAAAACGGTAACTACTAAACACAAAGAATGAGATACATAAATATCAAATTTTTATCCAAGCTCGACAACAGGTTGATCGACTATTCTTCTATATTTTATCATGCATGTGAAATCGATAATCCAAAAATGCGACGGCTTAAATAACTAAAATTTAGAATGTGATCTTGTTTCTGAAATTGTAGTTTGTCAAATTTTTTTTTCAATCAGTCGACAAAAAGACGTTCAAGTTACATGTCTTCTTCACTTTACTACGAAGCACAAATTAAAGACTCTTAAAATAAATATCTGAACAGTCATGGCATTTAAGGATATGCTAAAGATGCCGATTTTTTTTAAGTCAGAAATGGAAGGATAAACTTTTATAAGAGATTATGCAAGAAAGTTTTTTAAAAAATGGAATTAGAAATTATTTCAGCAGAATTAAACCAGCGAAAATTTCTCGCTGGCATAAATCAGCTAAGTGCTACCATCACCTTTAATGCAAAGAAATTTTTACAATTTGTTTGAAATGGACTAAAATTTAAATTTTTTCATTTTTTCATTTAACTAAATAAAAATCAAATTAAATGTCGCTTTCACTTCTAAAAAAACTTTCAAAATTAAAGAAGTAAGTGCAAAGCAAATTTTACAATAAATATTTTCACAAAGATTATTACCAAACAAATTTATAAATAATAAATAAATATGAACATGAACTTTCAATTCAAGATAATATTATCTTGAAAAGAAGGATAATGAATCAATAAGCTAAACATTCAGACATAAAGATAAATAAAGATTTATGATTGAGACATTTGTTGTTGTTGAATTGAAATTAAAACAATTTGCATTGATCCGTTAAATATTTATTCACGTGATTTTATCCTTTGTTGAATGTTAAGAATGCTAAGAAGAAAGGTTTTGCTTAATATTTTTAAACTTTACTTGAGGAATGAGAAAATGATGTTACAATTTTGAAAGTTACGTTCTTAACAGCAATATGACGTTTTGAATCTTTATTAGGATGGTTCATGTACTCAATTAACAAAACAGGTATAAGATTATTAGCATAGTATGACTCTGAAGTTTGTTGCAATTTGATGCCTAAAAAAAGATCTTTCTTGGGGAGGGAAGCATAAACATTTAGCTGTTCTTACGAAAATTAATTGAAAATAAACACAAGTAATATTCTATACGAATTAGCTGATCGAACAAAGACAGGAAATAACAAATATGAGAACAATATATTAACTTTATCTATTGAAAATATCAAGAATATTACATTATATGGATGGAACGACAAGAATCTTTGTCTATATTCTATACTTTGCCCATTATAACAATAACTCTTTTCTACAACAAAGTTCATATGATTTGCCAAAAGAAACAGAATTTACCTTTTTAGATTTGGGTTAGCCATTAGTAGAAGACGAAAAAGTACAGTCACGGTGATAATCCATATGAAACCATATTCACATAAGAAACGGAACTGCGCATGTCATATAATATTTAATTCCATATTATCTTACACTATTCTATAATATTATTTATTTATTTTTCCTTCTGCAAGATAAGGAATGGATTCCAAAATACAATTTTTAACTGATGTGAGTCACGTGAATATGAAGTTATTTCATTTAAAGGCTCCAGGATAATCATTTTAACTTCTTACCAATGTATTTTTAAAAGCACTGAGAATTGAAAAGAAATGAAACATCATCCTTTTGACTATAAATTTTTAAAAAATCTATTCCTCATTTCCTACTCAAATAAAATTAATTGTTTGTGAAAATAGCAAACGACATTCTGTTCTTTAACATTTTTTTCTGGTGATTCTTAAACCAGAAACTGGAACATGACAGTAAAATACCCCTCCCCCTCCCAAAAAAACTAATTTTATTAAGAACCATTTAAAATATTTTTTTTAAAAAAAAGTAGAATGACATATTAGTTAGTAGTCGATGAATTAAGTACTTGCATGTTAATAACATTAAATGGTGTATTATTATTATTAATATTAAACAAATGACTTTTATTGGCCCTTTTTTTTATATTTTTAAATCAAGAAAGCTCAAAATGCTTCGTTAAAATTCTTCCCGAAAAATTAAAAATTGCTAATGCTCTTAAATAAATACTCTTAAATAGAAGAAATATATATATTAATATTAGTTAAGTTTTCATAAAATTAAAAGTAGTTAGTTTCATGGGATATATTTTTCAAAATAAAAAGGGAAAATTTTCTTTTGATTTTTTATTCGTAATTGTGTTTAAAAATTCATTTTAAATATAAAATATAAATATTTATATTTTTTGTTTGTAAAATAAAATTTCTTATAATCAAAAACTTATGAGAACCACTTGATAGATACAAAGATTTCATAACAAACTCCTCTTTGTTATTATTACTATTATAATAGTTGAAGTATGTGTTTTGAAGCACGAGTACATATCGCTAAGATATATTTATTCTTTTCTGCAATTAAATAGGAATAATTTTTGTAATATTTTGTAGATATGACTAAAGTGAAATGTGATTCCATTCTATTAGAATAAAAGAAGTGTTCAGTCATCTTTTTTCCCAATTTTTTTTCTATGCGTTTAACAAAAAAACAATCAACCTAATATTTTTTATATAAAAATTTCGCTAAAAGTGAAAGCCATTGAAAGGAAAATTAAAGAAAATTCATCAGTTTTTACAGTTTCAAAATAGAATCAAATTTTAAAATTTATTATCTCCATAAAAGATATATTTTGTAATTTGTTGCTATTTACCCACCCCCCCAGTCTGCATAGAGTTTTTCAGATTATACCAAGCGTTTTACATAAAATGCCAAGATGGTTGCATTATGGTTTCGTTTGTTGGCGATATTTAAAAAATTTTAGCGATTTATTGCATGGACCATAAATAGTAAGAAGTATCAATACATTCGATAGCAATTAAGACAAGACAATTGAAATTATTCAAATAAGGCAGTAAATTATAGGCAACTTTTTTCCTTACTATTATCCGTATAAATTATTATAACCACGAAAATAATACTTACAGGTGTCACATAATCCTTGAGGACAATCATCACCAAAGACGCCGCAGAGAGCGACGGAGAAAACTAGAGCAGCGAAGAAACGCATTCTCGAAGATCTACGGGGGAAAAAAGCTACTTAAAAGAAATTCAATGCAATTTGTCACTTTGTAAAAATTAATCTTTTAATAAAAATGTAAAGCAAAAGCTAAAAGCCTATGAAGACACTTTGTATCTTATTAAACAAGAGTAATTTAGTTACTAAGTTATTTCATTTGCAAAGAAAAGAATGATGATCAAGAAATGAGTTTCTTAAACATTTTGTAATATATATATATAACTAAAACTAAAAATAATTTATTCACTATACTGCTGAAAAGCTGTGATTCAGTGAGAAATGAAACAAGAAAAAAATAACAACACTTATTAATATCTTCACTTCTTGTATGGGCTGAAAAATCGTGAACTGTAGAGCAAATATCAGTTGTTGTTCTTTAAATTTTTTTTATTTAGATTTTAGGATTTCTTTTTGTCTTTTTATCACAGCATTAGTTGTTAAATATTCGACTTCTTAAAGAGTAATAACATTTATCTTATCAAATTCGGTATTTAATTTTCCCGTAAGAAAAAAAAATCAGGAAAATTACATCACAATGCAATTTTTAGTGTGTAATCATCACCATAATTTTCAAGCATCATCTTGTGAATGAATTACAACAGTTCGATGTATAAACATGGCAAAAGGTATTTACATCTAAAATAATATTAACATAATTTATTTTCTTTGCTTATGGTAATCTGTCACAGAATTAAGTTCTGAAATTAGAATATAATTTGTTAGCGAAGAACGAATAGCAAAAATGCCGTCTCATCTAGCTGCCTATCTAATTCACTTCATTTCTTGTCAGTCTTCTGTTTCCCACATTTATTCGTGTCTTACAATTGTGTTCGATATCAGCAGATGACAGTAAGATAATTTTCCGCAAATCTTACACATACTGTACTTTTATTGTGTGTTTTCCACAAGGTCTCAGTTATCGCAACAAAAAAAAATTCCTCCAAATGTATTTATGAACATAACCTGAATTGTTTTTTAATCAATCATCCACTTCAATAAACACAATTCAATAAATTTAATGATATTGAAGAATTTGCAAAAGCATTGGGTTCAGAATTAATAACTTTACATAATTCAAGCAGTTTTACATCAAAAAATGAATTATATTTTGAACTAATGAACTGAAATCAGAATTTAAGCTGGAGATTAGCAATGACCCTATATAAAATCAATTCCTTCAAATGTGTCATTTTATTTATTTATTTATTTTCATGTAGGAAACGGAAAATGAATACTAAGATTTCAAGTTAGAAACGTTACATTTAAAGACTTCAAATGAATTTTTTAATAATCTTTAATTTTATATTTAAAAAAAATCTTGTCTGAGATTAAATAAAATTCGTGTAATCCTGGAAGTTTACTTCAGTTAGAAAAAAAAATAAAGATGTTTCAGAAAATCTACTTTGAATACAAACACCAAAAGCATTATTATCTAATGGAAACTAAACACTTCAATCAAATGTGACCATTGGAAAGATAACTATCTCTTGATGGCGCGTGCACTAGTTGAAAAAAATTGAACAGGTTGGTTCGAATTCCATAATCGTAATGTTTACTATTAAAGATTTAAATTTGATTAGTAGAACGTTGAACGTAGTAGATTAGTAGAACGTAGTAGAATCATGTTCTTTTTTCCTGAATTTACTTTCCTTTGTTAGTAATTGGGACATTTTATAAAAAATGAAAGATTATGTTTGAAACAGATTCTGCCAATAAGCGTTTAAAAATAGTTTCAGTCTCTTATACTTTAATTCTGTGTCAAATGTTATTATTTCTATCTATATAAATAAAGTTAAAACTCTACTTTTCTTACGCCATATATAAATCTGAATACTGAAAAGATGTTTCATAAAAATTTACTCACAGAACTAATGAAGAATTGTGAAGGTTTTAGTGAAAATTTCAAGACAATTAATTAAATGATTAATTTCTTATTAATTAAAATATTAAACTTTTACTACGCAAACAAGCAACATCGCGTTGCCCATGATATGCTTTACTAACTGAATTATTAAAAATAATCAAAATACTGGGAAGAGAAATATTTAAACAGAATCTATTTCCGTTACTAAAAGTATCCGAAAATATATCTTTCAACATGAAAACTATTTTGAGTTTTTTTATAACACAAAATTAATTCAAAACTTTGCGTAATTTTTCAAAAATTAATTATAACGCGTTGAAGAAACTAATTTTGGCGGTATGTAAAAATCGTTTGAGACAATTTAAAATTATTTTCATTTTGATCAAAACAAAATTTCAGACGATGAAAAGAATTTTGAAGCTGCAGTGTTTTATATATAAAAAAAACTTTTACATTAAAAATAATGTTGAAGACGATAAAAGAATGTTTTATATTATAATATTTTTATAACAGTTTTAATTATAATTTTTAATAATTTACATTAAAAAATTTATTATATATATATATACATATATTTGGAAAATGTTTGTTATTTCATTAATTCATCAAGGGGTATATTAGGTACATCCGTCCAGTAAGCCATAATCATTACTTATAAAATAACAAGAGTTTGGCTATCAATTTGGATTAATTCTATTCACGCAAGAAATTGATTTTCATGCTTTTTTTTCCTAATTTATTTAAGACCAACGATTTTATTAATATTTTCATACACTTCTATTTAATTTCAGTTGTCTTATTTGTAAAAATAAAATTATGTATTGGATTTTTCACTAGTTTTCTGATGTGTTAAAGTGTCGAAACATTTTTGTACCTGTTTAGTTTTTAATAAAAATATACTATTTTTATTTTAGAACTATATCATCAGTTCTTGTTTAATTTAATTAGCTTTTGATTCCATAACATGCTTCCACCTCATTGTTATTTTATGGAACATTTATTTCAATATTTCATAATATATATATAATAATGAATAATAAATTAAATAGTAAATAGTAGACAGTAATAGTAAAAATAAATGAAATAAATGTAATCGAAATAAAATTATTTTTGCTTTTTAGCAGAGCTACTAAAAAAATTTATTTTATATTTTGAGAGATTTTCAAACTAATGTTTTGGACGGCATACTTTTGATGTGAGTAAATCATTATTTCAATTATGTCTTCAGTTGTAAGAGGCTCATTAAGATAAAAGCGAATAAGAACTGCACTCTTTAGGACAGAAAACTTGAAAATTGGAAAAATAGGAAACGATAATTATCTACTTAGAAGTTGCTGCAGAACAAAGTTGAATTGAATTTTAGAAGAATTGAATTGAATTTAGAACTGAAGAAGAATATTAGACAGAGCGAATAAATTTAGCTTCTAACATTCAATAAGCATTTTTTTTCCAAATTCCGAAAATAAAGGCAATTAATAAAGAAACGCTAATTTTATTTTCATAATCATTATTGTTTTTGTAAAGAAAATGAAATATTTTTTGATGAAAAAGGATTAGAAGAGAAATATTTTTATTTTATGTCGATTAAAATGATTTTATTTTAAAAAAAGAGTATTTCAATCTGCAAATTTGTCTGAAACTCGAGGTTTCTTGTTGAAATTAGTAAAATCTCATTTTATGTATAAAGAATTATTTATGGCTTTATTCGGAAATAAGATTTTAAACCGATATTACTAAAAACCAATGAATAGCAACATAAATTTTCTTAGAAATGAAAAAAAAAACTGTAACTTGATAAAGGATACATAATTTCTTTAAAAATATCTATTTTTCATTTATTTTACAAGAATATCTCTAATTAATTAATAAAATTACTCCAAAATTAACTTTAGGGAATCAATTCGACTTAGCTTAAACAGTTATTTAAAAAAAAAGTAATCTTAAATATTTTTACAAAATACTTTTTTTCTATTAAGCTTACTTCTATTCAATTTATAAAGAAAAAGCTGTTGAATGAAAAAGAATTAATTTCAGACTACGCGTAATGCAAATTACAACTGCGGAAAAGACTTTTTAATTTAAAACAATAGTTTCTCAAAATGCAAAAATGTGATATTAAATTCGAGAAATTTAAACAAAATTTATAATTATTCAGTGGAATTTTTAAAAAAATTATTTAGAAAACCTTTAAATATATAAAATGTGTAACAGTAGAAATGTTGACGATAAAAAAGCTATTGAAAATCAAATAGCACACATTTCTGGCAATCGTGATTTGTAATTCAAAAATATTATTTTTAAAAAGGTACTTGTAAATGATGAAAATTATTTAAATAAAATTCATAAATATACAGCATTAAAATGGTAAGTATAAGTACGACAGAAAAAAAAAACTCATCCGTAAAGGAAAATTTTAACTTCTATTACAAATCAGATTATAAATATATATATAGGTACTAAGTTTAAAAAGAAGAATTTAGCTAATTAAATATTATTAGCTTTGCAACTGAAAATACATTATGTACTTATAAAAACTCTTTTTAAAAAAAAAAACTGATTCCATTCGTTAATGCATTATTATTGAGACCAAAGAAAAGAAAAAAATAAACAATATTCTATTTCAAGGGGTAATAATAACCTACCAAACGACTTTTGATAATTTCATAAAATAAATATTTACTCACCAGATTAATGGACTGATGAAACGAAAATATTCAACAAAAAGTTGTTATTGTCTTGTTTGTGCCTAGCAATATATACTTTTCGTTTGGCAGAGGTTATGACCTGAAGTGCTGAATATCACTTATCTATCGGTTGAGATTCGTGGAGCACTTCATTGTTCTACTAGTCATATGTCTTTTTAATCTTCCGAGCCGATAAGGCGTCGATCAAATGCAGCAGAAAGTATATCAGGAAAGAAAGGAGATCACCGTGAGTACTTTCACTCGTGATGTCACGCTGAAATGAAACAAAAAGATGAGTGATACCCTTCATGATAATGCATGCAAAATGTTGATTCATATAAAAGTAAGCAAAAATGTGACTCAGTTAGCAAAATGCAATTAAGCAAAATGTGATTAAGTTCCTTTAAAAAAAACCAACTTTTGGAGAAAAAAAATCCCAATGAGAATTTTTTCAAAAGAAAAAAATGATCAATTTCACTTTCACTTTTCCATTGCAGGTGAATTTTTACTTTAGATCTTCTTGGATCGAAATAAATCATTTTTGGAATTGTTTCTATTTTTTTTTTTTTTTGTGAGTTAGTGTTATATGTAGGTAACTAAATTCAATACTAGACACCAAAATCAGTAAAACTCAAATGCTAGTACAAATCATAAGAACAAGGTCTCAGTTTATATAAGGAAAAAAACTTAGTTTTTATGGAAAACAAATTTATTTCGAAAAACACGGTATAAAGAATATACATAAAATTATTAATATTGAGTTACTAAAATTAGTTATACCCAAAATTGAGTATACACCTGAACGTATAAACTATATATTTACGTAACAGGCTGAATGTTGCTTCAAGGAAATTTTGTTTTTTACTAATCAAATTTGGGCTCATACCCTACCAACATGTGAAGAAAAAAATATGCAATAAAATTTATAGAAAAACATATAAATATAGCACTTAAATGTAAAATAATGTCACAAAATTGAATATGCAGTTTTATAAATTTTGTTACAACAAGAAAATTAAAATTTAGTTGCAGAACCTTTTGTCTGGACCACAGCTTGTAATCGCTTAAGGAGATTTGACCAGTTGTAGAATTGTTTAAACTAATATTTTGGTCCACTCTTCCCATTAGATTTTCTTGAGATCCTCTTTGCTTCTCAAGTCATGTTCATGGACATATTTCTCCAACTGAGACTATAAATTTTTTATAAAATTTAAGCCAGGAGTTTTGGGTGGCATGTGTAGCTATTGCTTGCAGTGGTACAGCAAGTATAACTTGATAATTCTCGCAGTATGCTTCGGATCATTATTTCACGGAAATATTAAGTTTTAGCCTGATCTTAATTTATCGACACTTTTTTGTAAGTTATTCTTTAAAATGTCGTTATACCAGTCTATCCATAATACCAATAAATAAAAGCAAGTTCTCCTATTCCATTTGCTGCTCTACAACCCAAAAAATGATGGATCCCTCCCCCCCCCCATGCTTATTCAATTTTATTGTGTTTTTAGGATCCAGCCTTTTTCCAATTTCATTCCAAACTTTATATCGCCCATCACTACCACATAGATTACAAAGGATATATTTTAGAAGCTAAATATGCCTACTAGTTTTTATTTACGAAGTTCTTTGAACTCTGAATTTTTCGAGTTAACTTGTATTTGAACAGAAATTTCCCCTTCAATGGATTTAGTTCAAAATTATACATAAATATATAAATTTCACCATAAGATCATCTACCAATTTTCACCCGTCCATATCAAAGTGCTTTAAACTTATAGTGTTCAAAGACAGAAGAAAGATGTAACCCCTCCCCCCCCAAAAAAAAATGCGTTTTTTGAGACTTAGGGAGGTTTGAAACAAGGTTCGTTGAAATCCCGAGTTCGAATTTTTTGCAGAATACAATACTTTCTTTATACTTAATATACAAGAAAGTAAAAAAAAAAATAATAATAACATTAACGGAATAAAGTATTTCGAATACATTTAGAGCGTGTTTATTGATTTCGATTAAGAATTTTTCCTTTCATAAAAATAAACACAATCTTTTTTGACAAGAAATTATAAGTGGCATCCTCATATAACGTTTGTTATTTAATAGAAAAGGGAACATCCTATAAAAAAAATAGCTAAATCAAATCCAAAAAAATTCTGATATTTTTTTGATTAAAATATATTTAATATTGACATTTAATTTCATATAAAATTCGATTCCATAGTTTTGTAACGATATTTAGTTATATATTTATATTAAAAATGCAACTAATCTAAAATTGAAATTGCTTCAAATAAAAGTGAACTTAATTCTAATAATCCATAAGTATTATCTTGACATGTAGTTTACCTTTCTTTTTAAAAGGAAATGTGATATTTTTCAGTAATCTAAATAGGAGAATTTTGTTCGATTTTTATTTTTTCTACATGTAAAAGGAGGTTTTTTTTAGTGTGTCTGTCTCGACATGACAGATTATTAGACCTAGAGGCGTCCAATTCGGAGCAAATATTCGTTGGAAAAATGGAATGCATTTCTCTGAAAGATCTTTTTTAAATTTTAATTAGAACATTAATTAATTACAAATTAAAAGAAATGTTTAATGTTTTCGCCTTAACCATCAAAAATATCACTTTCAAATACAAAATATTATGTTTCTGATGATATCACTTTAACCCTTTTAGGCCCGATTAAAAGTATTATAACTGTGCAAAGAATATAGAACAAGTGGATGAATTTTCTAAGGTTTTGTAAAAAGTTCCTCAAATACAAAATAAGAAAGTATAATGATGTTCTCAATGTTCATAAAAGAACTTATTATGACATAAAGGGAGAATAAATTATCAATAATATTTCAATACTTATTGAAAAGTAAGGTGTCATCCTATATGCAACGATATATCGTCGTTGTCACTTTTCACAAGTTTTGCAAAAGACGATATATCGTCATTCGGCACTAAAAGGGTTAAGCAATTTCTTTTTCTAAATTATTAAAAAAAATTACATAATTTTCATTAATAGGTCATATTGCTGTTGTCAACCATTCAAACTATTTTCATTGCTTCAGATATATTTAATTGCGTGGTTTTCTGCCATTGTTGCAATTTAAAGAAACGAGGGGAGTTATTTGCTCTCCCCCCAAAAAGTGCTTTAAGCGTACTTTCTAATAAAAGTATTGGGCCTCCGTATAAAATTGAAAAAATTCGTAACGCCACCAGGATCAGAGTTTTATTTTCAAAATTCGATTTATGATTGTTGTATGCTTCGTACTATAGTAAAGTAAACCGATATTTGTGCATGCCATTAGAAAATAATAAATATCAAAGAGCGCATAAGAATTTGCTTTATTGATTTATCGCGTTTTCTCACACGAAAATGTACAGATCGACAGACGGTTAATTCGAGGAATTTGACTCAAAATTTATAAAGATCCGCAATTAAAATCCTAATAATGAAATAAATTCATTTATATAAGTTTTTAATTTTTTTTAATTATCACGTTTGCGTACATATAAAACTACAATTATACAGACGGTCAACCTCTTGACAGGCTTGGTTCCAAATTCGATACGACTATACATTTTAGATGCAAAACTTATATAGCAAATTATACTTATCTAGCTCTTTATACATTTTGTGGCTATCGTGTCCATTTATATTCGGATAACCAAACTTCCTTTGAATAGATTGAATAAAAAATTTGATTTTTAAAAAAACTAAAAATTTTGTGTAAAATCCATATACCAAATTTCATCCACTAAAAATCAAAGCGTTTTTGAGTTATCGAGTTCCTACAGAGAGACAGACAGCCAAAAATGCGGTTTTCGAATTTATACAGACCATGGGTTGAAACGTGCGATTTTTTTTAAATCTTGAATTCAAATTCTTTGACATTATAATCGTTTTTTATTTGAATACTTCATATAGGAGAAAGTAAAATGATTCTATTAATTATCTGAGCATCTTGCATGAGAAAACAGAAAGTGAAATTGCTTTACCGAAAAAGACAACCTACAGTTTTAAGTAAATTACAGAAGCTTAATTCTTAAATGGACTACAATGTTATTGGAATCGATTTCATTAGAAAAGTTCATGTACACATTAAACAGAATAGGTATAAATCTATTAAAATGTATAGGTATAAATCTATTACTTATGTCTGCCATAATCTGGATTTTAAATGTATTTTGTCGAAGAAATTATAAATATCTTATGCATAATCTATTGTTTAATTCATACAAATAGGTTGAAAATACCAATTTGCTCCCACTTTGTCAAAAAAAAAAAATGTTAACTCCTTCTAAAGCTAAAAAAAATGTCCAAAAATGCTAAGTGGCAAAGGCAAATCGCTATATCGATAAATTACAAAGTACTACGGATTTATAATTCATAGAAATAAAAGCAGTTTACAAGATTCAAAGTACAATTACTGCAGCCTTTCTTCATTTTTGGATTGCCAATGACCATAAAATGTTGAAGGGTATCAAGGGTTGAAAGTATCAACGAAAAGGGCTTTCGGCAAGTCATTAACAGCAACTAATTACACTTGTTATTACGCCCTCTTGTTTGTTTGTTTTTCCATGCGAGTAAGGTATGAAATGGAAGGAATATCCTCTAGAGTTTCTTGGTACGTAATATTTTGATAATTTTAGTATATATTTTGATGCTAGATTTTCTGGTTATATATGATAATTTCAGGCACAATCTTTTCAAAGTAAGAATTTGACTTCGTGACCATTTTTGTAAGAAAAACCGCCTTTTAATTTCAAGAATTATTGAATGTCCTAGATTCCATAGATACAATCGTTTGGTCCAGTTTTGCTCTAATTAAGATTTTTTTTTTATCTATACTATTTGACTTAGTGATTTGAAAGAAAAACTTTTCAATGTTTGAAGGACGGGGAAACTGCCCATCAGTAATAAATTTTTTTCTGGAACTGGTAACGTAATCAATGGCTTAACGGATCGCTAAAGACTCCGTAATAAAGATAGAATTAATTCAATAAGTAAAGGATTATAGGAATAAAATGTCATAATTGGAAGTTTTAATATCAATTGCCTCTAAAACCGAATTCCAGCATTTACAAAATTTAGATAATCCGCAAGTAAATGATACTCGCTGAGTAAGATGCAATGCGAGTGTTGGGAATCCGTTTATAATTAAATGTATATTTTGAAAATATTTTAGTTGTATTTAATTTTTCAATTCCTACTATTAGTTCACACTCTCCCTATAAATATATATACACACACATATAATCTTGTTCAAATTTTCAATCGTTATATTAAAATACTTTTTATTCATCCACTCAAGTTCAAATACATTTTTTTTAAACTTGTGGATGGCACTTGATGTTAATAGTTTTTTTTTCAAATATTAAATTTGTCCAATAATTTCTATTTGGTCTCCAAAGTCACCAAATGGTCGCCTAAGCTCTGAGATTACTTACGACACCCGATCATAAATAATATAACATATATAAATAACACAAGAAAATAAGTAGGAATTTAATTAAAAAAATTTTGCAACTTAAAATTGTAATTTTGTCATATGTATATACATATTTATATTAATTGTAATTATTTCATAAAAAGTAAACTTTGTTGACCTAAGTAGGAATCGACTTAAAAATTTATATACAACTTATTCTTTTCAACTGAAATATACAACTTATGAATGATATATACAACTTATATACAACTCATATACAACTCAAACTGAAAACCAATCACAAAGATTTATGATATGCAAATTGGGCACACTAAAATTACTAAAATGATAGAAAATATATTTAAAAAATTGAAACAACTTTTAAAAAATCTGCGTTTCAAATGCTAAAAATTCAATTGAAAAAGTAGCGTATTAAAACAAAACTGGCAGAAGAAAATTTCAATAGTAGCAAAAGCACTTGATTGATAAATGACTGAACAGAAAATATGCTTAATATTTCAACGGACATGGAAGACATTTTATTACAATGTTTTAATTAATTTTTAAAACTAAGATTAAAGAAATTGTCGTTTAGAAATGAAATTTATGGCAATAAAATTAAGACGTACAAATCTTTATGGAATGATTCTGGAGAAGATTGTAGACACTTATACAGCGTAGTAAATACTAGGTGCTAAGGAATGCGGTAACCAAATTGTTTGAATCCATGTAAGGTTCAAACAAGTTTATTTTTAATATACATAGATTATGAATAGTAAAAAGTTGTAGGGCAAGCGGTTCACGAATAATTTCATAAATGTTTGGCTTCGGTAAACGACGATTCACAAATCGCTTTCTACAATACGACATTTCATATAAATTCCGAACGAAAATTTTGTATAGACGTCCATTTTCAATTCTCTAGAAATTGCTCGTTAAAATGGTTTCGATTTTGATGCTTTACAATTATTTATGGGTATAAATATCCATTTAATGGATAGAAGAACGACACATATATCGACTATAGCTTAATTTTTGGTCGTCTGTCATTAATATTTTAGAGTTATTAGCTAGAAAACTAATAAAATTTCTTCTTAAGCAAATACGTGGAAGAAATTTTATTTGATCGTAATATTGATGTGCTTGAACCCAAATTACGTTTTCTCGAAAAAAGTGTTTAATCTAAAATATTAAACGTCAGACAGATTTTATTAAACTTGCGTTTCAAATTTCTTCCTATTAACACGTCAATAAAGAAAAAAAAAATCGAGATTTATTAACTGTAAAGACAAGGAAAAATTTAGAAATCTGAATTCTTGAAATGAAGTTTAAGATATATTTCTAAAATTTAATATCCAAAAAACGAGTCGATAATTCTACCAAGCTCATTATGAAGACCTTTCAAAAAAGGCGTTTACTATCGATCAAAAAGCACTTAGATACGAAAAGTCATAAACTTTAATTGTAAGTGTCGGGCCAGAAAAATACTTTTTAAAAGTTAATATCTAGCTATAGCAAATCAAGTTTTGTCGAATTTCCGAAAAACATTCTGGTTATCGAGCCCCCTTAAACGACAATAAACTAATTTATACTACCTCAACGAAAGAATAAACATCAAAAGGTACTTAAATTTCAAAAATATATTTTGAAGATAAAGCAAATAATCAGCAGATGTTTATTGAAAACCAAATTTTCAACAAAAAGGTACCATGTACCACGAATTTAAATTTGACTATTCCAAAATCAGCTATGCCGAATCTTCAGAATGAACTGGCGAAGCTTGTTCTCTCACTGAAGAGTGATGCACCATTTCTTTCTTAACACAATAATGCGATGTGACGTCACATTTCTCGCCTTGGGGACAGCAATGAATCTTATCAGGGCAGCAAACTCCGTTGAGATGAGGACAACACCCATATTTACCCCCTGCAACCACGCAGCATGTACTGTCAGATGAGCAGAGACTACCGTCAGCGCACTGTTTCTTGTCAGTGCTCTCTTCATCGAGATCGCCTTGACGCTTCTCAAACTCGCTCTCCTCGATTTCGTCATTTAAAATGCATTTTTCCTCTGCGAGATCACATTCGGTACCTTCTGGACAACAAAAGGCGTGACCTTTGCAGCAAACGGCATTTACATAAGGGCAGCAACTGTAGTCTCCTAGAATGGCAGTAGGACAGCAAGTTTCATCTATAAAAAAGAAAAATTAAGAGACGATTGCAAAGCTATTTAGAACATCAGATCATTAAACAAAGTTGGATGGGGCAGAAAATCTGCATTAATTATCCACAGGCGTTTAGACCTGCCAATTCCATTAAAATCTAGCTTCAGCAGCCACACGGAATATTTGAGAATATTGTGATCGCCGAACAGTGTCCAACTTCAATGCAAATGGATATTGGAAGACCTTCTTCAGCAACTATATTGATTCTAAAAGATTCATGTGGCGACTAAAAGAAGTCATTATCCTTTTTCGACTTCTAAAATGACTTCTTGCTTTTAGATCATTGTGTAATGAAGAGAATCCATTACACATTTGTATATTATGTTGGCACATTGAGTGTTAAACTTTATTCGAATCTACAGCTTTAAAGCCCAGGCACCAAATGCAATTCGTCCAACTCGCACATCGATCGACAATTTCAGAGACTCACATTTTTCCCGAATATACAGAACAAAATCCCGGGAAGTTTCGTGTAAACCGTATTTACGTACAAGGAAGCTTCTGCATCTTGCAGAGACCGTTTTAGACAATAGGTCAAAATTAAATGCTCTATTCCTTTCGGATATTTAGACTTTAAAGCACGTAAGCAGTATAGGTGTTCCCACCTTGATGAGTAAATATACAAGGCCTTCTTAACCGGCAATAACTACCATTCATGAACACATGCGGCACCATTGAATGCCATAACTTGATTGATTTCACATTCTTTTAGTAAAATGTAACCTTGCACAGTATGTAAATATTCTTTTTTTAGGCACTTTAGATTTTTTTTTTATTATCCGAAATTTCGCGGCTCAAGATTAAATCTGGGGAGTTTCGACGGGTGACGAAGAAACGCTCATTTGGTGCGGGATTGGGCTTTTTCGAGACTTATAAGGATGCTAATTGCGATAACCAAACCGATTTCTACGCTACTGAGAAGAGCGCGTCTCTGTGCGATTTCGTATGTGCTCAGGACACAAGTACCGTTGATTTTAATGGTAGGGAACTTATTTTAAATCCTTTGACCGATACGATTCGTTTAGTAGAACTAGACAATAAACCTTTGGAAAAGTTAACTGAAAAAGTCACGATTCTCGCAGCAGCCTTAACTGATGTTAAAGAAATGTAGGGAACTTGAGGAATGTCAAATATTTTGAGACGTTTTGCCATGGCGCCTGCTTCACGACAAGCAGTCGGATGTAAAAATTTGGCATATGCACTGGAGACGCTCCAACTGCAGGAAACGAAAACTCGAAAGAACGCCAATTGATAATACTGATAGAGTTCGAGCTTTAAATATTTGCACGGAACATGTGAGCATTTAACTGAATAGTTACCAAAAACTCACTAGATACAATTCAAATGTGGCTTCATTTCAAAAAAACCCACTCTAAATACTTACCAGATGAACATGTACCTGGCTTGCAGTCATCACTAGACACGGTTACAGCATCGCCTTGTCTCTTCACCAGATCATCGAAGTTTAGAAGCTTGCTTTGCTGCCTTTGCATTTTGGGGCGGCATGATCCCGAGGGTACATCACATACGGTACCTTGCGGGCAACAACGAGCTCCACCTGGGCAGCAGACGGCATTTTCGTAAGGACAGCAGCTGTACCCTCCCGGAATACTAGTAGCACAACAGGTTTCATCTGCGAGGGGAAACACTTCAAATTAAAAAGGCAAATTGGAGACTGTTTACTGAATTAGACTCGATAGTGGAAATAATCCGCTTATATTTAAGGGAATAATAGCTTTACTAGCTGTAAATTGCAAGTAAAACGACGACCACCATCCACTTATCGATGGAATCTATAGACAAGACTATTTGACACAAAGACAAATTTCTTTACAGGAGACAAGACTGTAGGAACATGATAAACATACTCCGTTAGAATAAAATGGAAGAAAAGTGAAGTCGCATCAGTTTAAAGTAGTGTTATGTTTACTACACCGTATATTCGTAAATAAGTTTAACGAAGAACTCGTACTGAAATGTTTTTAAAACTCAAGTCGTTTGCACACAACGCAAGTCGATTTCCAAATGTGAATGTGCAAGATACAATTGTGCGTGACCTTATGATAGTATTGTATTAATACGCATCCTCTAAATACAATATTTTAGAGTAATAGTGGAAAAGTTTTATAAGCAAGAGACAATATGATCACGGTGCACGAGAAAGTATAGTTATAGATTTCTGCGGAAATAAAATGCTCAATATCACTAACTAGAGATAATCAGTGGGAACTTCAAGTATAGACAGAAAGGCAACCTTATTCAATTAAGTCACCCATCCAGACGTGGAGCATGAGTCTTCAGTCAAATCTTTTGCAACTGTTAACTTCATTGAAGTGATACGCTTTAATATTAAATATTAATCGCAATAGAACAGTTCCGAATGCAGTGCCACAGATTGCCTCAAATTACTTACCGGACTTGCATGTGCCTTGCGAACAACCCTCGCTTAATACTGCCACAACGCTAGACACTAAGACCAGAATTGCTAAACAATGCATCTTCATTGGGAGAAACCGTCGTACAACAAACAAACCGTAATAACAAGAAAGACTTAGCCTCTATTCTAATGACTGAAACTTCGAAAATGCCGTAAACTGAACGTAGAGCCGCCTTCTACAGTTTTTATAGTAACGGAGTGTGCGCATTTGAATTGCATTTGAAATTCGATTTATTGATTGACTAAATTTATAAGATGGTCTCCTGATATTTCAAAGCGTCTCGCCAGCTATTATAGACTGCCCACAGAATTTTAACTATTATTTAAATAAATATTAGAATTGATTTTGTTCCATTATAAGCAATTTCCGCGTTTAAAAAGAAAAATCAGTTATAATATCCATCTTTGCCACATGTACAGTTTATTTGAGAAATCGAAACTACAATCTTATACCATGTCAAAGATTCTCTGTAACCATCGCTCAGAGATGCTTAGTACAATATGGTATGAGAAAAAGAATCCCAGAATTAAAGAGTTCTCAATGAACAAAAAAAATATCTCGAATCAAGTTTGGGATTTCATTATATTTCAGAAAAACAGTTGTAAATCTACTGCGTTGATCTTAATATTTTTAGATAAAGTAATAATTATTGATAAATCGAAATCATTATTGCCTCGAATGGAGCTAGAATTGCCCTAGTGGCAAGGTCGCGTCTTCGAAGCCAGACATCGAGGCTTAAAATCCGATCGATCCAATAAAGTACTGTTTTAAATGCGAGCTTGGTGCACACCTAATCTTGCATTGTGATTCTAATATCTTTCCCTTAGAGTGTCATGGAAACTCGACGAGAGGGTGTAAGCTCAGCGGCCGTCCTATCATCTGACCGTGAAAAAAAATAATGAAATGAATTCCAAATAACCCTCGTCTTGCTTCGAAATGGGACATTAACACAATTAAAACAAACCCATTTTGAGTGCCTTTCAAACAGACCATTTTAACATGAAACTGTTTTAGATTGGCATATTTTCAGTAAACCATGTGAAATTTTGCGAATGACATGCAACACTCTACAGCATAGAAATCTACAATATAATTTGGACCACATACCAAAGTATACTTTGGAAAATGGACATATGCAACCTCCGGGCGATCATCTTTTTAAAATTTTAATTAGAATTTTAACTAATCAAACAGTAACCTAAGTTTTAATGTTTCTGCAAATACCAATATTATCTTTTCAACAGTACTAATTTCATTGTTGTAAATTTTCTCCCTATTTTAAAGCATTTTTAAAAATATTTTAAAGATATTTTAACAATAAAAATGAATTATTACCAGTTTTAAACAAGAATTTATACAAAAAATAAAAATACAAATATATTTCAAAATCGCTTCACACTCGCTAGCGAAACTGTATAATTAGATTACCACTTTTTTTCTATGTCTAAAATAAATAAAGAAACATCTAATTAGAAAGTAAATGCGCATCACAGCGATTCATGCGGCACTTAAAACGTTAACTTAGTGACCAACGTTTCCGAAATTCTCCTGGTGGTTTTGGATGAAAGTATTATTAAATCAATTATTAGATTATATTAATTTCATTTTAGATGCAAAATTAATTCTAAAATATTGTCATGCTATAATGTTTCGGACAAAATGTTTCTATTTTCCTTTCTTTTTAATTTATACCATTCATTTACAGTTTACTTATTAAACTGTTATATACGCAAGGGCCCATTTTGGGAAATATCTGAAATAAATCTGCAATTTCTATGATTATACTTCTTACCAAATTTCAGTTATCTAATTTGCGACGTTTCTCAGTTACCGCGTTCTCACATCCATGAATATATGTGCGACAGACTATCAACAGATGGATTTGCTCCAAAATTTGATAAATATTGTTACGAATCTGTAATGCTGCTTCCCAGCATAGTGGGTTCCATCATCGGAAAGAATGTTTTACAGTCATCTGTATTGGACGGAGTCTGGGTGTCGCGTCGGAGGTCCCGGAGCCTGGCGACAAACTTGGCGACCATTTGGCGACTTGGCGACGAATTTGGTGACTTGGCGACGAATGTGTCGACTTTGGCACCAAAATAGATTATACCCGAAACATCGAGAATTTTCCCGATCCTTCCAGTAGGAACCGAGATACGCCTCAAACGTTCCTGATTGGTTAAGAGGCTTCTAGCCGCGCCTCCTGAGACCTATAAAAGGAAGCAGCCGCAGCTGCCAGAGGAGTCGTAGTCGGAAGCGACAGAGAAGAGTAGTCGGAATCGACGATAAAGAACTAGCCTTCCAGAGATAAGCGGAGCAGCGACGGAGTGAAGCTAGTGCTGAACTAAGCTGTGCGCTACTGTCTGCAGTAGAGTCTTGTTGTATGCTGTAAGTCTCGGCTGAAGATAATTGTCTTCTATTCTGTATATAGTTGTCGTCTTTGTGCTGTCCTGTGTGTCTTCGTACAAATAAACGTCGTTGTTTTATTTTCTACTGCCGCCTGCTGATTGAGCGTTCTCCACACCATATAACTCCCACTATCCAAACAAACCCGGAAATTTCGTAACAATATCTATAATTTCGACAGAAAATTCCTGTGCTAAATTTCTACTACCTGGTTCATTGCGTTTATGAATTATGTTCACTGACAGATAGACAAACTTCGATACGATAAAATCGAAATCTTTTAAGCCAAATCTTCTGACAACTGCGATATATTCTTTACTTCAGTAGAACTGTATTTTGACAAGAAAAATATATTTAACTATGAGTGTAAAATCTATATCGCGGTGTATCATCCTATCATTTAGGAGCATCTCAGATGAATTAATAAAATTTGTAGTAGAAAATCTCAAGTATTAATTTTTGGCGTGAATCAGCATTTTTAATGGATGTATCGTGTCATCCTTGGCGAGCGATCAATCTTCAACAGCACCCAAAAATCGAATTTGTTTTTTAAGCGCCATTTTCCCCACTGATTGAAATAAAACATTTTACACGAAAACTACATTTGTAATCGCAAAATCCCATATGAAATTTCAGATATTTAAGTCATTGTGTTTTTGAATTATTGCATTTACAAATCTCCTAAAATACAAACTAACAGACGGTAAACTCTTCAGTGGATTTGGCCCAAAATTTGATAGCTGCCTACACTACAAATATTAAATAAGAACACTGAATTTTATCTATCTAGCTCTCTTCGTTGTGTAGTTATCTTGTTAACTTCTATTTGAATAGTCTGTTGCGATTAGCGATAGCGAGGATCGAATTCTCAACGTTTGGGTTTGTAGCTGCATAACATGACCACAAGACAAAAGTGATTACTCATGTCTCGTAGCTGTTATCTGGCTTATAAAGCGTCACCACAAGTCTGACAAGTAGACTTCTGAATGGATTTGCAAATTTTGTAACCATCAAAATTTTATAGAAGTCTACGAATTTGGTATAAAGACCGAATACCAAATTTCCTCCTTTGTCACAGACAGAGCATTTTCTAAAAATGTGTTTTTCGAACTGTGGGATGTCTAAAATGTGGAGATTCGTCAAAACTGAAGTTCGAATTCTTTGATGATTATAATATTTTCTATCTATACTACTTATCCGAGAAAGTAAAAAAAAAAAAAAAAAAAAAAAAAAAAAAATTGTTTGTATTGCAATTTAGACGTAAATACATAATGACATTTTGTTTCCTTGTAATGGGATCTTCCTTATGCATAATATTCGTGAACATTCAAATCAAAATTAACCACTAAAATCGGATTAAAACAAATAATAATCTGTTAACAGAAACAAAACAAATAATAATTTGTTAACAGAAGAAAAAAAAGTCAATACCCTATATAAAATTTCAAAAAAATGCTGACAAAAAACATTAGCAATGACCTTCTATGCCCTGTGAAAGCAGAATATAATGAATCAGCATATATATTATTTGTTGTAATAATTCAGTTTATTCTCTTCCCGATAAAGCAGCCATTTTAAACATAAAAAAATTCTCACTAAGAGCCGGCGTCCTGGCATAGGGGTAGCGCATCTTCCTCGTGATCTAGGCGTCCCGGTTTGGGCATGGTTGTTCTTCCTGTTCTATCTGAGAATGTGCCCTCCTGTAAAAAGGGTTTGTGCAAGCGAATAAGTGATGCGTGAGTAGTCAAGTTGTACTCTTGGCCCAAGTTGGCTCTACGATAAAAACAAGACCCCCCTTAGGCTTAAATCGGCTGTCTTTGAACAGCGAGCTTGTCCGTGGCAAGTGCCATAAGAAACAACAACATTCTCACTAAGTTGCTTGATGATCAAAAAAAAAAAAAGTTAAGATTTGTGCATTCGATGAGGACACATATAAAAGGATGGGGATATTTTTAAACTCCGCCTAGCATTACAGATGGCAGTGACACACTATATATATTTTCAGTGTTTTGTTGCTTTCAGCTTTTGAATGGACTTTCATGTCGCGATATCCTCAATCGGATGAAAAAAAAAGGCAAAAATTAATAAATCGATTTTTCGGGAAGGAATAAAAGGCTAATAACAGATCATTTAAGAAAGTTGCAATTAAGGATTCAATTATGAATTAGTGGAATACTCAGTGTTTGTGGATTATTTGTCATTTTTCTATCGAGTTATAGCGACTTCGAATGTTTTAATTTCAGCTTATAAGTATGAGAAACTATAATTCGATTCCTGTATGGGTTTAATGATTACGAGATAAACACATGCGACATTTTTTTTCTCCTCGGCATGCTCATATATATATACAGAGAAAGTACAATCTTTTGCTCCCCAAGAATTTACATTCCTTAAGCATGCCACGAGAGTTCGACAAACAATGTTCGAAAATCATGTTGATGTGCGCAAGTGGAAGGGACTCCAAAGTACACATTGTGTTTCGTAATATAATGAAAACAAAAACTGAATTTTGAACATTTTTTCAGCCAATTAAAGACAAATTTAAATACAAATCAACAATTTCGTCCCAAATCCGCATGCTAAACTACATGTATCCAAGTCGGTGTTTTCGAATTATTCCATTAAGGCGAACACGCCAACATAAATAGTTAATCCTTTGAAGGATTATTCAAAAGCTTATTATGCATCTATATCTCCGACGGTAAAATTACGCACCGAATTTCATCTATTTTGCTCTTTATCACTTAGAAGACGGATTTGTTATGTCATGTTAAAACTTTGATGGAAATATAATTGAACATTAAAACTTTGATGGAAAAACAACGGGCAAAATTTCCTCTGAAAATCTTTTCTGGTTATTCTATTCACAGACACACAATTCTAAAAATTAGTTTTTCTTTCAGAGGGAGGTCTTAAATATGTAAATTCATCAAAACTTCAAGGCAAGATTTTTTTAACATTACAACATTTCTTTGTATAAGTTGTCAGGTTATGGTCTGGTGCAACAAAAACGATTTCAGAGCCGGAGTTTCGAAATCCACCCCCCCCCCTCCCAAAGAATCACCTTATTAGCTGGTCGCAGCTAAATCCGTTGGGACCAAAATCCTGATGCTAGTGTGAGGCAGAAATTTGGAAAGGGCAGCGCAGGTTGGATGTCGTCCCAATTATTTAACCGAATCAAAATTACGAAATCTGCCTAAAAATTATCCTTGTGGAGCTTCAAAGTGAGACGTCGGCAAGATTAAATTTTTTGTCTCGTATCTCATTTGTTAAAACAGAATGCGATATTCGATAGGTTAGAAGAATTTAAAAGCCATTAATTTTATAAGACTTCTTAAAGAATGGTATATAAGAAATACTTAAGAAGTATTGGTTTCACGTTTTTTTTTTTTATTGCTTAAAAATACTATATTGGAAAGAGAAACATTAATTATTTTCCTCCTGAAATTACATTATTTTTTTAGGTCTCGAAGCAATGAAGTCAATCTTTATACTTTCGCTAATGATAACGACTATTCCAATTACATTTTGTATTGCAAATAGTTTAAGGAATTTAGCTTTGGTTCTTTCAAATCCATATTTGAAATCAAAGTCACTTCCAGAAAGTAACTGACCAACAAATATAAATATTTAATTCAAAAAACTTTTAGCAAGAATATATACAAAGTATTACATTTTAGAAGAAAAATACGACTTCGTCAAAGTAGCATTAAAGTAAATCTTCCCGATTAATATCCATCGCTGGTTCCTTCAATTCGGACGTAGTAACGTGTCCATCATCTTCTTCGATACAATACTGCGATGTGGCGTCACACACTGTGCCGTGGGAGCAACAGTGGCGTTTATCCGGACAGCATGTAGAGTGAGGATATGGACAACAATCGTACGACCCATCAGCGCTCATGCAACAGGTACTACCGTATGGACAGTATGTCGTAGCGTCGCACATCACTTTGGTTTGAGAAATCCGGACTTCATCCAGAGCACCTCGTCTCTTCTCCAATTTGTTTACCTCTTTCATTCGGGGGAAACAGGCCCCTTTCTGGAGGTCGCATACGTTGTCTTTTGGGCAGCAGTGGATACGATCTGAGCAGCAGACAGCATGTTCATATTCGCAACAACCGAAGATTGTTGGAATATTAGTAGGGCAGCAGGTCTGATCTGAAAAGAAAATACATTAAAGTTTAAAGCTAGAATATGGTTATTTATAAACAAAATATTTTCCAGATTTGAATCGCAGTATAACTTCGCAATATATAGGAAATCAACTACCATGTCAACCAGAATTTTAGCAATATTCCCTGCAACGGATAGATCTGTTGAAAATATTACATTTCTGTTCTTTGAATTGATGCTTCAGCCTTAATAACGGTTATAATCTTGTTAGAGATCATTTAGTCGCTCATTTTCACCGTTTTAAAAGCAGCTTAATGAAAGTAAGTGGTTGTCATAAATTAATAGATTTACTAGATCGAAAAGTATTTGCGATTTTTTTTTTTTTTTTTTTTTTTTTTTATGTTTCCCTGCTGAAACAAAATTCTAGGGAAAGTATTTTTTTTACTGGTTTTACTACGAACAGAATGAGATAAAACAAAAATAAAATACCAATAATTATCGATTGGAAACTTCAGCTAAATTGGGATTTTAAACTTTCCACTGCAAGGCAATCTTGATCACCTTTTACTTACAAAATATTAACTGAAGTCCATTTGAAATTTTTCGAAACCCGAACCATTACCTGCATCGTTATTTTAAAAGAATCGTAAACTGGTTTCAAGGCCCTAGGTATAGATTATTTTATTGCTAATTATTTCCTATATTTTAAGCAGCTGTGTTGCTTTCTATTTCAACAAATTTATAAATGTCCGCTTACTTTTATAACTAATCTTTTAGATTTGTCAAAGTGGACCCCCAAAAGATTCGGATACGAGCCACAATAAAAAAAAAAATCGAATATAAAAGACGCCATTCAAAATACTTACCAGGCTTGCAAGTACCTGGTCTACAGTCTTGACAAAACACAGTTACACCGCTACTTATCAAAACAAGAGACACTAACAAATACATACTTCGCGAATCAAAATACACCAAACAAGACGAGATATATAAATCTATTTTTATCAATCACAACACTCTATATTCTGAGTAGACTTATCTTTTTATAATCTTTATAAATATGAAAAATGCGCGCGCATACTCTATTACAATATGACTTGATTGATTTGACATTTTTTATTCCTTTTGAAACTGCATTAAAACAATTAGAGGCGAACTAGCAATTTTGGACAGAATCAGAAATTGAGGGTGGCTCTTTAAAATTTTCAGAACAAAGTAAGGAATTTGGCTTTTAATGTCAAATTTAACGGATGTTTCACATACGTGATGGCAAAAGGGCATACTCGATCATCGAGGATGAAGTTCTCCAATACCAAAGTCAATAATTCAAATTCAACGCACTGGAATGTGAAGCTGCTTTGCATGATGGAAAAAAATCTAATAACTAAATTCTTTATAAATATTGAATTATTTCTAAGAACTAATCAGAACTAACTATCAGACTTGATTTCCAAAAAAAACAATTCATTCGTTG
This sequence comes from Argiope bruennichi, assembly GCF_947563725.1. Taxonomy (NCBI): domain Eukaryota; kingdom Metazoa; phylum Arthropoda; class Arachnida; order Araneae; family Araneidae; genus Argiope; species Argiope bruennichi. The sequence goes on along the minus strand of NC_079155.1, from coordinate 33,101,399 downwards.
AATAGTTCTTCTGCCGGCGTCCCTGCATAGGGATAGCGCGTGTTCCCCATGATCTGGGCGTCCCGGGTTCGAGTCCCGGTTTCGGCATGGTTGTTCTTCCTGTTCTATCTGTGAGATGTGTGAATGTGCCCCCCTGTAAAAAGGGGTTGTACAAGCGAATGAGTGATGCGTGAGTAGTCAAGTCGTACTCTTGGCCACAGATGGCTCTACGATAAAAACAAGAGGCTCTCCCCCTTAGGCTGAAATCGGCTGTCTTTGAACAGCGGGACTTTCTGTGGCAAGTGCCATACGAAACAACAACAACAATAGTTGTTCTTCTAGGTTCTTTGGCATATTAGTCCATGAAAATTTGTTTTTATTTCTTAGAAGATGCTTCAAGTTTATTTTTAAGACATCATCATTTGAAGAATTTCAGTGAGATTTGTCGAATGTAGAAATCGAATCAAGACAGTGACAAATATGAATATCATGAAAAATATTGCAAAATATGAATGAAAATAAAATACTGCATGTCATCAGATTTCACCAGAAATCCTAAAAAGTTCTCAAATTGTTTCTAACTCTTAATGAATCAACCTGTATACTTTTCTATAATATTATATTTTTTTTTCATGAAATAATCACAAATAATAAACAAAAGGATAAACATTCAAAATTTTACTCTTTTCTTGCAGACAAATAAATAATGAATCCACTTTAATTAGTTTTCTTGGAACATAAAGATATTTGGATAGGAAGTTGATGCATTTTCGTGCAACTTTATATATATATATATTCATCTTTGTTTGTAATGGACCTTTAAATAAAATGCAGTGAATTATGGTTTCGTGATGTTTGCATTTCACTTTCTGTCTTGGAAGATGGATAATTACACATATTTGGATCCTCCCTTTTTCTCTCGGCTAAGTCCTACCGACATGGACTGGAACGTAAAATTTCATCATTTGAAATCAATAGTTCTTCATCTCATCATTATGTCTGGATGAAAGTTGGTTAAGCATCTTCAAATCAAGATTTTAGAATTAAACTTCTGATATGCAATGTATTTTGCTTTTTATATTGCGTGAAATATCAGATATAATTTTATAACATACTAGAGCCATTTTAATAATCTATTTGTTTGTAGGCGGCACCTCGTGGAATTAATTCACTTTACAGAATCAATCAGGAAGAGTTTTCCATTGAAGACTTGGGATAGTTTTAATAGAACATTGCACACTGGATAAGATATTGGAAAATTTTAGCTGATTTATAATGTGATTAATTAACCCTGATAGTAAGAAAGCAATGGAACGATCATAACGAAAACGCATTACAATCAGAACCACTTACATCATTATATATATATATATATATATATATATATATATATATATATATATATATATATATATATATATATATATATATATATTAAGCTCTTAAATTAGACCATAGTAAAATATTCTCTTATTTCGTGATGCAATTACACTTTCGGTTTAATTAATTCCTCTGTAAAAAATAATGCGCCATCAGAACTACGTTTCAAATGAAAGTAAAATATTCGGTGCCCTTGAAAAGGTGTCAAAGGTCAACATATGTATTGAATTGTCGCGTGGCAGGAAATCCTATCTTATATAAGACTAGTGATCATTTGTTCGTTCCTTTTTTGACTTGTTTACTTCTGCTTTTGTGCTGCGCTGCGTCTGCTTGTAAATAAATTGCTTCCCCGAGATGGATATAAAAGAGAATAAAAAATACAACGTCTCGTCTTTGTATTCAAACCTGCACTCTGCTTCAACCAAAATAATGTTATATTAGATATATATATATTATATATTAAATAGATGCACAGAAAACCCTTTACTTAATTTGCTTTCATTCAGGAAAGGCTCCTATTGGACCAGAGACATTTCATTGTCATGATATTTCTCTTCACACCAAGTCGGTGAGTGAGATCAAAAGTGCAGTACGCCCTTTAACCTGGAACTCAACCTAAAGCCCCATTCCCGTGGCCTGTTGTCTAAAGGATAGGGTTGTAAATCAAGCCATCCGACCCATCATGGGAGCATCCTCGACTGTGTGACATCGGAGGCTTCCCGCAAACTGTAGGTAAAATGAACAGACATCAAAGAGCCGGAGAACCTGGGGTCAGTCTGCTCTGAGTTGTCCCATTCGGGAAACGATTTTCTCCAGACTACGGGTCATGGGAACAGTGTGAACAGTCGGATTCCGGAAAAGCGCAAATGAGGAGAAAGAATAAAATGCACTTGACGCGAGGTGCATACAGCCCAAGGGAATGGAACTTAAAGCTTCCTCCCGATTAAATCCCCAACTTTGACCAACCAAACTTTATGTCCAATCCATGCCCAGTGCCGTTTTATAATTTCGGTCGAAGTAGGTTTGGCGAAAGTCGATAATGTAATTCAAAAATTGAAATTTTATTTGGCCAATAAATGCTCAAACCTTCCGAGGAAAGTAGTTTGGAAGACATGCGATTTCTGTTCTTGTGATTTACGTGTATGTGCGATTAAGTTTTCCACCCTTGTTACTATAAAAATATTAACATTATTGCATTAAAGACATGAAATTTACGTTTCCTACTATATTCAAGGGTTTTCCAGAATCTACACTGCTCTGAACGAATGACGAGGCTTTAGTTCTAGTTAACACACATTTCAGTTTATATATCATGTAATGCACTATGGTTTAACCGATTGATTAATGATGTTAACATCACTAACACGTAAAATGTAATGGCCGTCAACGGTGACTGACACTGAACTTTCTATTCTAACAGCTAGAGTCAATCGTAACCGATAGAATATTTTCATTTTGTAATATGTCAGCCACAGGCGACTTACTTTGCACTTTTCGGTAAGGTCAACTCAATCACTGTTAATATAAATTTCGTTCAAGATTTGTCGTTAATTCTTGTTAGCTGGCGATATACATTTAAAGATTATATTCTAGCAATAAATTTTTATCTGGCGATTACAAAATAATGATTATCATAGACCTCTGGTCGTCAGCATATCAAAGCGGATATTGCGGGTTAGGCAAAACAGGCTTGGTGTGTTAGAGCTACAATAGTTATTGCCAAGTGACTAGAGTTATTGAACAGACAAGACGAACTGGCACAGATAGAAGACACTGAAATTGCATCGCACAGAAAAAAAAAAACTACTGAAACAACGGACTGCTTTTTAAAGTTTGAAATCATTAATCTTAGATCGATTTAGATATGAAAAAATTATTGGAGTGTGTTAAATGTATATTGTTTCGAATGGAATAATTAAAACAGATTTATTCGTATCTTATTTATAAGCATTTATTACATTACAGGCACTAACTGCATTGTATCTTTTTAATAGAGTCGTGTCATTGCGAATTTATTAGTCACTTTCGTAAACAAGCCATTGAACGTGTGGAATTTACATATTAAGACTGAACTTTCATTAGCCTTTTAATTGTGCAACACTTTATTTTCATAAAGACGGCAACTAAGTAATAAATAATTTTATTCAACAAGTTGTATTACAACTTCAGTAGAAAAATGCCAAGCGAAGAGATTATATCAGGGAGTCATCATCAATAGTAAAAGCTTGTTCCTTGGTCTTTGATGGGTAAGTGATATATCCGGCGATGCAGTACTCCGAAGTGACGTCGCACTTCTCGTTTTGAGGACAGCAGTGGATTTTGTCCGGACAACATGTTGCATGACTATATGGACAACAGCCATATGAACCATCCACAGATATACAACAGGTACTACCGTAAGGACAGTAAGTTTCATCGTCACATCGAATTTGGTAGAATGGCCTCTCTTCAGGGGGCACACCTTGTCTCTTCTCCAACTTGTTCAGTTCCCGTCGTTTAACATCCATCATTTTTGGATAGCACGATCCTGTTTCGCTGTCACATACGGTGCCTTTTGGACAACAGTGGATATGATCTCTGCAGCAGACGGCATCTTGGTATGGACAACAGGTGTAGACGTCAGGAACTGCAGTTGGACAGCAGGTTTTACCTGCAAGAAAGATTTTTTTAGAATGAAGATTAAAAACAGGCGTGTGGTTTTGAGATATTCAGACAAGGGCTTAAAAAAAAAAAAAAATTGGATGAATCAAGATAAAACGGTAAGAGCCATGTCAGTCACCGTTGACCGACACTGCACTTTATGGCCAGTCCGATCACGGTAGACCGGCGATGTACAAATTATGTTCCGTCGTCAGTAAAATAAGCAATTCGAGAATTGTAAATGCTGTTCGTACTCCGATTACAACTGCAGAACTCCGATTGCAACATGCACGCATGTCAAGACGAGTTATTCAAAATGGGGCGAGATGTACGATGTTTATATTTAACAATAACAGGAAGTGTAATTATTCATGGACTCTGAACTGAAAAACAGCAGACGACTCTTATTGTCTGAAAAAAAGATAGGGTTTAAACATTAAATTATGATGAATGAAGCAAGATTTCCCTCTCCCAATTCAGTAAATCACTTTAAAAAGTGTTAAAATGAAGATTTGTTACTGAATACTTGGGTAATATCTTGAAATTAACAGCGGTACGTAATCTTTGTTACAATTAGCAACGAAGTGATATTTAATATCTTTCGAGCTACTCCCGAAAACTTGCTTCTTGAATGATTTATATAAGCAATGAACATGCAATTTTGAATTAATCTTGTCAGAATCACGATACTCGCATGTGAAAAAATATCTAGAGAGGCGCAAGTTAACGTCAAAGAATAACATGCCCTCGTCCTTCCCCATCGCATCCTTTAGCGAAGTAAAATCATCGGAAAGTACTAGCCTCCGAGTGATGGAACCAATAGTATTTACAAAGATAATGCCAGCAAGCATTACTGAATTGCACTGGTTCTGATATGAACATTTAATGAAACTTAACGCTGAATGTGTTAAGAAATAACTTCCTTTCAGCTTCCAATTGGAATAAGTGCATGTAGATAAATAATTAGCTTTTATACAAGGTTTCACGGAAAAGAACTACAGTTAAGAAAATTTTAAAATACTTACCTAGCTCGCAAGTTCCAGGATCACAGTTTGCGGAGAGTACCACTGAAATGCAACTTGCAAAAATCAAACCTACAATAAATTGCATCATTATTTAAGGAGACTGGTTCCTCACTGAAAACAGCCGATTCCACTTGTACTAAACTGCAACGAAAAAATGTTGTCATCTGAATCAATTCCTCCGTTTTCTTATTTTTATAGCCAGAAGGGATGCGCGCGCAAGTTAAAAGAGATCTATATCCAGTATTTGCAAAGCTCTGAAAGAACCTTAAGACTAGATAACAATACACTAGACTTTTCGGAAACAAATCTTTTAAGACATAAAGCAATACATATTATGAATATTTGTAATTTTTTGGGAAAAAATCAGAATTTTTGTACGCTTTTGCGTTGAAACTTTCATATCTTTTGAGGTAGTTCCTAATCTAGTGGCACATGATTAACCATAAATGAAGATCTTCAGGGTGTAAATAATTAGATTTACTGGAGATTTTATATTTTTGTAACCATTTTCAAGGCAATGCATTGTAGCATTTTCAAGGCAATGCAATGAACTCAAGCATTATATTTTTTTCATTTTATATGTTTTTTTATTTTTTTCATCTATAGCATTTTTAAGACAATGAATGGAATTAAGACAATTCATTATTAAAAAGGGATTCAAAAATATAAAAAAATTACCATTTGCATTATATGTTGATCCTCGAATTTGGCAGTTTACTACTCTAACTACTTAGCTTAGGGGACAGCCTACATCCGTTGATAAATCGACAGTACAAAGATGATTTTTTTTTTTTTTTAAGATTCAGAAATATTTTTACAAATAAATCTATTGTCTAATTGTCTAATACTAATATTCAGCAAGCCTGAGCCCCATATATAGTCAAATATTATATATTAGATATACTTGATACTGATCAGTTCTGTCCATATTAGATATTCCAGTTCTAATGGCATGAGGGTTATCACGAATGACCCATACTGCCTCATGTTCGATCCTCACACGAAATCGATGGATTATTGAAATGGCAAAAACTGTTATCACCGTGACGAACCGATCAATGAGCAGGGGGTAGGAGGTATAGATGCAAAGAACTCCAATCACAGAGCGCACCATGGACGTAAAACATTAATTGCTTAAGTCAATTTTTTTTTAAATTTAAATACGAAGTATACAAAGAGAACTTGCCGGCGTCTTTGCGTAGGCGTAGCGCATCTTCCTCGTGATCTGGGCGTTCCGGGTTCGAATCCCGGGTCGGGCATGGTTGTTCTTCAACTGTGTTCTATCTGTCAGGTGCGTGAATGTGCTCCCCTGTAAAAAGGGGTTGTGTAAGCGAATGTGAGAGTTTCATCGCCATATGAGCTAGAAGTCAGACTTCTGCCCTCGGGTGCTCATGGGTCTTTACCCTCAGTAGCTACTGCAACCCCTTTCCGTAGTAACGCGGACATGACATCATCATCGCAAAGAGGACTTAATGTAATCGTCAAAAAATATGAATTATAGATTTTGATGACTCTGCACACTTCAAACATCCCTGAGTTTGAAGAACACATTTGTTTGGTATTATGTTTGTCTGTTTGTCTGACTGTTTAGGAACGTGATAACACAAAAATACTCAGAATGATACGATTGAAATTTCGTATATGAAATTACGAACAAATTTGTAAAAGTCTATCATTTTTTTTAAGAAATCCATTCCCAGAGAGTCTTTTTGATTGGCTTGTCCATGGCAAGTGCCATAAGAAACAACAACAACAATTGTTAAAATTAAATATGTAGATAAAATTCCAGCATTATTCACGTACTGTTTTGTTGAACCAATTGAAGTTCAATTTGTTGAACCAGTAGATGTTGCCTCTACAAAGCTTCTTCGCATTCTTTCTAACAAATGTACTTATACACGAGGATTGTAAATAAAGTAATGGCAAAAGACTTGGAAACATTTTTTTATCAACGTACAGGCAAAATTACATTATATTCTTTCAATAAATCACAAGCAGATTTCATATATTTAAAATCATGCGTGTTTGAGCTATTGCGTTTACATGTTTCTGAAAGTAAGACCAATAGATGGACCCTTAACGGATCTTGTTATGCATTTGATACATTTCCACATTTCTAGTATTAGATCCATGTACGAAATTTTATTTATTTAACTTTCTTCTTTCTGTAGCTATCGTATTAGCTTACATTTAGACTGCCGAACAGACAGACCTCCTCTGAATAGATTTCGCTCAAACTTTGATGGATGTCTACAATTTTTGTATAATGACCATATACTAAATTTCATCCATCTAGCTCAAAGCATTTTTTAGTTATCATGTTGACAGACAGACAGAAACAATTCTAAAATGTGTTTTTATTATTCAGGATTATCCGAAACGTAGAGATTTGTCAGACACTTGAGTTCGAATTTTATTTATATATTTATTTTGACGATTTCATTACTTTTCTCTGCATTTCACATACAAGAAAGTAGTAATTGGTATTTGTCAGAAAGCACTCGGAAAGAATAGTTGTTCTTGGATTCAACAGAGCAGCCTTTCTTAGAGCAGCTGTTGATAATATATTGTTTTGCGTGTGAATATTTAGCATTCTTTAAGATAATGCGTATGTGGATTTTGTTGTTTTTATATTTTTAGTTAATTGTACACGGATGGTCTGTGAGGTGGCTCTATAATGTTGAGTGTTAAATAGGCTCAAATGGATGATTTCACCTTAATGATGATGATTATTTAAAACAAATTTTAATGGAAATTCATTGACAGGAAATTTGTCTGTCTGATTGTTCTAATAAAAGTGAATACGATAACTACAAAACATGAAGACCTAAATGGATAAAATTTGGTACTCGAACTTAGAATCATTATCAAATTTTAATTTGTTTAGTTATATTAACATTCCGTTGTAAAGCAACACTAGGGCTATTTTGAGACGGACCTCGTCATTATGAACCGCTGTCAGATGACGAGGACGACACCTGAGCTGGCATCCCTCTCTCCACACACCATCGGAAGGACGTTTGGTCTGGCGGATTTGGTGTGCAACAGACCCCTTTACACTACAGTTCTTCGAGGGAATCGGGTCTCGAACCTGAAACCCTCCGGTTCGGAATCCAAGACTTGACCACCTGGCCACCGCGGTCCAGATTTTAAATTAAATCCATCAAGGATAGGTCTGCTTATCAGTACCTTCCGTATGTATGTAAATGCTATAATTCAAAAGCACAGCGATTGGAATAATGAAATTTGATACACAGTTTAAACATCTCAAATGAAGATGTAAGATCAAATTTTAAATTAAAGCAGTCAAAGGATTGACAGTCTGTACTTCGCACGCATATAAGCACGATTATTCAAAACTCAAATTATTTTTAAAAAGTGAAATTAGATCTGTGACCAAAATTGTAGTTTTGTGTTCAATTTTGGTTTTAATCGGTCGAAGAAAAGAGACTTCAAAAATATTTTCTTTTCTATAATATGAAGGACGGCATTCTCACCTTCGAGACTTTGAAAATAAAACTCTGAGCACTCTTGGCGTTCACGGTAATGCCCAAAGTTTACAATATTTATAACAGAGCGAAAAAAATAACATTGGTAGTATGCAAGAAAGTGTTGACAAATTGAATTATTGCTTTTACATTATTTTGATAAAAATTAAATTTAGATCCATACCGATTCTATGACAAAAACTACATACTGAGTATTGCCTATCTGCTTCGTTGCATTTTTCAGATATCATGTTAATATACACAAAAAAATTAGATATATTGTTTGATCTATTTGTCCTTTAAACCATCCTTTATTTAAGTCTCTCTTTTGACATATTCATCCAGATATGACAAATTTCTTTTCTTTTTTTTTAAATCCCCGAAAAATTGAAATTATTATAGAAATTTCCCCTGTTTTAGCTTCTCAGAATTTTCAAAATAATCAGTGTGTTCGAATGAAATCTGGCATAACGCCCCCCCCCAAGTGAAAAAGGTTATATAGCAAAAATTCAATTTGCTTAAAATCTACTTGTCAGAATTCCTTTTCATCACCAACGGATGCCAAATAACCATCCCATATTAATTGTAGTCACAGTTTTATTTCAGTGTTCCTTCGTTACATTGTTTACCTTAGCAGCCATCTTGCTTTTTGGCATTTATGATGTGGCATCCATTAGCGATATGAAAAGATATCCACTAATGAATTTCAAACAAGCTAGCCGCCTATGAGGGCCAGATTGTTCTCTCAGATTATAGATTTTTAGGCTGTAAACGATCAATAAAGCAAGCATTTTTTTTAAACTGCATCTTGTTATTAGCTTTAACTAATAAACATAAATTTAATTGAATCAATATGCTATAAGTTATTGTGGGTGCAAATCAAAAAGCGTATACACTGTGAAATAAAAGCGGAAGTAAAAAAACTATTATTTCGGAATTAATATCCAAATAAAGCAATTTTACTTCTTAATTTAAACACGTGATTGAATGTTTTGATTGGAAAATAAAATTAGCTAGAATTTCATCGTAACGATAAAAATATTTTACAGATTTTTTTTCTGTCGTGTGACTATTTTAAGCCAAATTTTGCGCAGTAACTTCTGAGGGTAAAGACCCCTGAGCACCAGTGGGCAGAAGTCTGACTTCTAGCTCAAATGAAGATAGCATACACACACTCGCTTGCACAACCCCTTTCTACAGGGAGCTCATTCACGCACCTCTCAGAGAGAACACAAGGAAGAGAACAACCATGTCGGAACCAGGACTCGAACCCGGAACGCCTAGATCATTTTACAAATTGAGTACTGTTTTAAAATTTAAAAATTTATTTAAAACAAAATTTTTAAAATGTATGGAAATAAAATTCTTATCAGTAAAAAAGTAATATTTTTTTAAAAAAATTTAGATAATGTAAAAATTATTTTCTTGAGATAATAATTTTTGGAGATATAGCCCTCAATTTCCATAATTAAGTCCTAGCAATTAACGATTTGGTGAACAGTTAAGCCTAGTTTCACTTTGACACTTATTTCTTGATTTCCTTTCAATCTTGTTCTCCCGGACTGAGTGGAGTTTTCGGCGAGCCCTCATCAGAACATTTCCAATCATATTTTACAGCTCTATTAAATAGCGAAGCACTGAATTCAGTGAAACCGTATAAGAGCATTCAATAAAATAGCCTGAAAGAATAGTATAGAGATTTGTTTGCATTTGACCGTTGCCATGCAGGAATAAGTAATAAGGGCAATTTCTGTGTCACATACGTTAGCCAATTATATATATAAGATGAAATTTTTGATATACTACTTTTGCGACAACTGAAATCCGTCTTTCTTTGTAAACCTATGAATTTTTGTGGATCGTTTGTAGCTCCTAAAATTATTATCCTCGTGACATATTTAATGACCACTTATTTCACGTTTTTTGATAATATATAATGATACCTTTCTTCTTTCGCCACAGAATATCCCCGAACTTGGAATATATATAATGATACCTGTAATATTGGGGGGAAAAACCTATAGCCCCCTTTTTGAATAGACCTAAATATAATCTTGAATACGTTTGAAATTAACTGATATATTACCATAAAATTTAGCTTCAAATTTTAGTAACAGGTGTTTTGCATAATGAGACTGCATTACTACGTTCAAAATAATTCGGAACTTTTTAATATTTTCCGACTGTAAATATATCATTCCATTTCTTAATGAATTAGTTTAAAATATCATTTAATCGAACGGTCAAAATCGGTTTCATTCAATTTGAATATATATAGTGCACGTGTGTGTTACAGGTATTCAAGGTTCCATCGCTGAGAAGGCGAAATCTTGAATATGCCATTACGAAAATACGCCAATTCGCAAGTCCTCTTGGAGGCAGATTCCTTGTCTTATTTCATATTTACAATAATTTTTATTATGACCAAGGAATAATATCCGCAATAATTTCCATCTCGCAATAATTTTAATTCCTTGAGCACATCCTAAGTTTCTTTTTCATACTTCGGTCACTGAAGCATTGTCTTAAAGTATGTGACTACATTGGGATGTATTTTTTTTTAAAAAAAAGCGTTCGAAAATAGTTTTATTTTTGAATATTTGCATAAAAATATATTTAAAACACGTATATGAAACTAAATTTACAAATTAAGTGGCAGAAGTCTTTTAAAAATTGGAAAAAAGAACTTTATTCAATAAAAAAGTAGGTATAAACAAAAATCTTCTAGTTTAGATGTTTATCAAATATATTTGCTTTCAATTTCGCAGACAGCTTAAGAAATGTATTATCTAGCTTCTGAAACTAAGAAAGAAGCCGTATTGGATTCGACAGATAAATAACACGCAATTTTCAATTATTTTCACCCTGAGAAACACTAAAACAACTATAAAATATTTTTAAATGAATAGATGACTTATTCTCAACTTCAGAAACTGTAGAACATATTGAGAAATTATTATATCGAATTTGCACAAATAATGTACATTAGATTTCAATTTATGAGGTTTTTCGCAATAAACATTTTTCATAGAATTTTAAAAAATAGTATCTAAGGGTGTAAAATATAAAATTATTTCTAAATATGTAAATAAAAATGCAAAAATCAGTGTAACTTCTCAAAAAATTGACTTAGAAATAAAATTCTAAAGGATTTATAAACAAATCTGTCCAAATATTAAGAATATTAAATTAAAAAAAATATCCTAATTTCGCAAATAATCGACTTTTCTACGTAGTCACCTACCTTAAAGCGCAAGGATTATTATCATTATTATAAATGAAACAGATAAAAAGGGATTTTAGGAGCAAAGATTGTCGCCTCTTAATGCTAAAGAATTACAGTTAATAAATATCAAAGAAAAAAAAAACTTCAGTGAATGAAAGAAAATTTTCAGATAGTGCGTATAAAAAAATAACTTTTGGAGCAAAACTTGAAGAGAGGAAATTTCTTGGTGATAGAAAGCGATCTTGCTGCAAGTGTTTGTTCTATGAGTTGATTACTTCAAACTGTGCGCGAGGATATTGTAATATTCCCCGTTTCCCAGTACTGATAAGACATTTATAGCCAGCTGTGCTGTCGCTGTTATACTAAACTCCTCGAGATAGCCAGATGGTGGATCTTTTCACCTGGGTGGTCTCGCATCTGTTCATTAGCGACTACAGTGAAAGACCATATGTGGAATTCCTCGTCCAAAAGGTATTGATAGTACCTTCAAAGAGAAAGGGGTGTCCAAACATCTGGATGTTAGATGTTTCTCTTTGTGAAAGGACCTTCCCACGACCCACTGGCGTCGCTGAGAGAGCATTTGGCTGAACCCCGATTGGCCGAAAGAGAGCTCAAATGACCAATGTAAATTAAGAGGTGGAGATTGTCGCCGAAATAAAGTGCGGATACTTTTTTTTTAGAAAGAGAGAACAAACGAATCGCAGGCGGACTGTTGGACTACGCCCACGAGTTCGGAGTCCGAGAACCAACTGAGTTTCAAGAAAGCCTTCGACTTTGACTGTTGTATCTCCTACTACAGGTGTAAATAACTATTTATTTAACCAAGATTAGAACAAGTTGTTCTTTTGTATATATAGGGCTGTAAAATAAAGAATTGTCTGGAAATTCTGCTTCGTTATTTGATCAGTCTAAATCAAGACACTACAATATATTCAATGCCGTTTTCTTGGTTACAGGAGAGACATTTAGAATTATAATAAAGTCCAAATATATTCATTAAAGATAGGGTGATGATATCCGGGTAATTAGATATGCTGTTATTACGTTTTCTCTCCTATTTTTAAGCCATGCAATAAGGGAAAGAATGGGTAAACTATCACTTAGAGCTTCGTTAAGGTGCAAGGATATTCACAAGTTTAAAAAAAGAACAGTAACAAAGGCGTAGGAAGATGTGGCAAGGGTTGCAATTCTATTGGCACCCATGAAATGAAAGAGTGAAGAAAATAAATGATAACTACATTGAGTAATTGTCTGAAAGAAAACACCAAATAAACTTCTTTTATATGTATTCATTCTTCAGTGATTAATTTCAAAAATTTTTGAACCTAGTAATAATAGTATATGTAAATATACTCTATGTTTAGCATTTTTATTCAGTCAAAATAGGAATAAAAGATATTAATCATTTAACAATAATTTATTTTGTATCAAAGTTGTTTACAGTCCTTGTTTCCAATTCTACAATTTCCATAACAATATTAAAGTGCTCGAAAATAATAAAAATTATTCAAATATTTTCACCTCACGACATATTTTTGAAAAACTTTTTTAATTAGTTCTCCGTTAATCACAATCACGTTGGTTAGATTCAAGATTACGATATGATCTCATTGCCAAGCCAGCGAAATGTTCGCCAATTTGGCGAGGATCAACTGTTTCTTCAAACTGTTGCCTTCATGAAAAAAATAGCAACTTACATTTGAGAAAGATTCAGTTTTCATTTTGTAAATCGCATGGCATTTTATACATTATCATATTTGCCATATTTTCACTTTAAAGAATTATTCTGTATATTACTGCGCATCTGTTAGATACTGCAATTAAAAAAGTGTTAATTTGACAATTATTCTTCCTTTTCTGTAAACGAAGCCGGTATGATTTCAATTGTCTGTGGAGAATTTACGGCTGGACTTTCGATGGTTGTTCCATTGACACAAAAGTTATTTATTCCAAGCCGCAGACAGCCGTACCCTTCTGGGCAACATTGGTAACCTCCGCTGCAACAGACTCCTAATTCCTCCATATTACAGCATCTATAGTGGAACCATGACTTGCAGCATACTGAGAGAGATAAAAAAAAACATATATATATATAATTATCGAACAGAATGCATAAACTTTGAATTAATATAGGGAGAAAATTGTTATAGAGGAACATTAATTTGTTTGTTTCTTATGGCACTTGCCACTGACAAGCCCGCTGTTACGAAGACAGCGATTTAAGCCTGCGGGGGACGTCTCTTATTTTTTATAGCAGCGCCAACTAGGGCCAAGAGTACGACTTTGCCACTCACGCATCATTCATTCGCTTGCACAACCCCTTTTTACAGGAGGGCACATTCACACATCTCACAGATAGAACAACAGAAGAACAACCATGCCCAAACCGGGACTCGAACCCGGGACGCCCACATCACGGGGAAGACGCGCTACCCCTATGCCAGGACGCCGGCGAACATTAATTTAAATTCGTTAATTAAGAACATAAATTTAAATTCAAGTCGTATCAAGTGCATATGTCAGCGAATATCTAAAATTTTAGCATTTCGACTCAATTTATGGATATGGGGAACATTTTAAGCCCATATCACATTTTCGAAATTGTAAAAAGACACATATACCTTCAAGATCTTGTCACGTTCCATCAAAAATTCACTCGTTCATTTGCGTGTGACCCATAGTTTGAGAATACCTTATCTAATTTATTATAAATAGATTTATATTGTAAAAAAATTTATTCGGAATAATGTATATTGTTGAGAATTTGTAATGTTGTTTCTCAGCTCAGAAGCTCTCATTGTAAGGAAGTTTTACACATAACCCCAATGGGTGCAGAATAGATACCGAATCATTAACTCCCAGCCTTAGCGACAAACGCGCTGACAGTTTGGCGAGAAAATAGAAAATTTCTGAAACTGCTGGAATTTTGGCATTATATTGATCAAGAGCAGAGATAAGATGATTTTCTAGAACATTCATGAACTGTCACGGACGTTATAAAAAGCCGAGACACAAAATTAATGTCAGTCATTACAGAGTGAGTGACAGTAGTAAATGAATCGAGAGACGTGAGTAGTCCAGCGAGTTCTCTTTGAGCGCTTTATGCTTTAATGGTTGTTTATTATTATTGATTTTCTGCTTGTGTACTGATGAACACTTGTGCACGTTTCGAATGTATTTTATTACCTATTTGTGTTTTTATGTGGAATAAAACGTTGATATTGCTTACGGAGTCTGTTGACTTTCTTCACCTTAGAAACATTGAACAGATTTTCGAATTGTTATGCAACAGTATGAAATGTAATATCAGTTTAGTTAATCAATATTAGGAATCCATTTTGTTATTTGAAAATTTCTGTTAGCTAGCCTGATAGCGAAAGCAGATTTCAATTATTTCACGATGTAAAAAAAAAAAAAGAATGAAAGAAAATTTTACTGTTCCATCAGTTCCTTCCCCTATTTCATAAAGAGTTGTACTCCAATGATAAAAGAGGATGTAAGAGGCTGTAGTTGATGGGTATTTTTTATAAAGAGGGCAAAGTTAGAGATTAAAATCATTTGTCCACCAAAAAATTCTATGAACAAAAGTTGTTGTCTTCTATGTAAAACCTACTTGTATGCGTATACACACATGTGTAAGTGTCTGTTATGCATGCTTGTGTGTATGAAACTATTCATACATATAAAACACATATTCGTAGAGGTTTTCCATTACTTACTTGCATTTTTACAGTCTGTTCCATCTTCACACACTTCACTTGCTGTAAAAACGAGGAAAATCGACAATACTGAAAGCAATGCCAAATATTTCCTACAAAACATTAAAAAAAATAGTTAATATATTAGTGTGTGTGTGTGTGTGTGTGTGTGTGTGTGTGTGTGTGTGTGTGTGTGTGTGTGTGTGTGTGTGTGTGTGTGTGTGTGTTGGCATTCACGAGTATAGACAGTTTATTCTATGCATTTCCGAACGTTAAGCGAAATTTTGGCATTTTTCCTTGATAACTTACGAAAACATTATTGCCCAGAAATTATTTTTACATCACCTTAATTTTTTTTAAAAAAAGGTACCAGTTTTTTGTGAGTATAGTTTTTTTTTTTCTTATTCAATTTTTAATTTTTTTTAATCGGTTTTTTAAAAAATATTGTTAGCGTTACTTGCTACCTATGGCGACCAACTTGTTTGCCTAGATTATGAACCTTTCAGGCTTTTAAACGATTAGTATGTGATGCATTTTTTAATGTCACCTTGCTATTTAGTAAAACTAAAAAATATGAATTTAATCGAATCAAATTGCTACAGAATACCATTTCGTATATTATATATAAAAAAAACTGAAATGAAAATCCTATTATTTCGGAATTAATGTCCGAAGAAAACGATTTTTTTTAAATCTTAACATTGTCAAAGCAGCGATTGAATGTTTTGATAAATATGATTGTATTTCATCATAGCATTTACATTGCTACAGATCAATAAAATTTTAAAATTTACTAAAATTTAAAAAAAAAATGCATGGAAGTGGAATCAATATCATTGAAAATTCTTTGATTAAGGTAAATCTTTGAGTTTTAAGATAGTACAAAAAGCAATTTTTATGAAATAATAGTTTAGAAGATGCTTCATCGGATAATAGTACTTACTACAGAAATAAATGGTATGCATCTGTTTCTATAGGTAAGAGATTTAACACCAATATTGTAGATTTATGTCAAAGTTTAAACTAAATCTATTAAAAGGTTGACCGTCTTTGGTCAGTACTTTCATGAGCATGACTCAAAAACTTAATGACTCAGTAAAAACTCAATGAAAATGGTAACTCAGAAACTGGATGACTCAGTAAAAACTCAATGAAAATGGCAACTCAGAAACTGAATGACTCAGTAAAAACTCAATGAAAATGGTAACTCAGAAACTCGATGACTCAGTAAAAACTCAATGAAAATGGCAACTCAGAAATTCAATGACTTATATACGGAATTTAGCATGTGATTTTTTGACTACAAGTTTAGTTTTGTGTCAAATTTTGGTTTCAATCGGCTGGAGAAAACGCATCTAAAACACAAGAATTATTAAGCGCATACTAGGAATTAATCGACAAAATTACTCACCAATCATCACACGACAGAGTTAGTAAAAATGTTACATTCACTCCGAAACTCAATATTTCGTAATTATTATATGCCACTGAATGCTAGGCATTCTCTGCCTTACCCAAAGGTCACAACATTTTGCGATGCGAGGGGTTATAAAATCTTTATCACAAATTATGTGAGAAAAATTCGATGAGACCACTTCCGTTGGGTTTTTTTTTTCCAGGATTAGCGATCAAGATATAAAGATTTGACATGTTGAGTAAGTTTCTGCATAAGGTATAGTATTAATAAATTTCTTGAAATTTTATTGTATTTTCATTTGAGGTTTAACTTCAGAAGCAAGCAGTCGTGATACAATTTAAAAGTACACTCATTTCTAAAGACTACCCTTTTATTCTGTGATATAATTGGATGTATAAATATATAGACAAAAAATTAAATTTATTACACAATATGCAAAATAAGACTTCCAAAGTAGTGCGAGTTATATGCCTATCAAAATTTGAAGTTTAAAAATATTACGTTGGGAAAACCATTTTGACATAGTTACATAAAATATTTAATTGAAATTTTTAGTATTCATAATATCCCGACTAACCAATATTTTGCCCAAGGCGTGTAATGCTAGTTTGAAACTTATATTTTTAATAAAAACAATTCATTTCAAAAATTTATAAAATGAATGTTTCGTTGTAAAGTAATTTTTATTTAAGTAATGTGTGCATTTGTTAAACTAAACTTAATAAGGAATTTTCTTTGAAAAACATCTTTTATTCTGGTTATTATCTTTTATTTGTCTTTTAGGAAAGGGTTATCTTTATACAACAAAGCAAATAGATTTCAGATTGTCGCTGAAATATGTCGATCTTTTTAATCTTTAACGGGAGATAATTTTGAAAATTATTTATTTCTTTTTCTGATGATACCAGCTAAATCCTTCGTTGCATTATTTTTTTTATTAGATAATATTTATAGGCTGGCAAACTATCTGTAAATTGCAAAATGCGTTTTTTGCATGTATGCTTAAAAAAACTACTAAATGACTTATAGAGAAGATCATTGGACCAAATTGGTATGATTGAAGACCATTGGATCAGCTACCAAATTTGGTATGTGGGTTTTTTTTTTTTTTTTGAGTATTAAATGCTGAAAAAGAAAAGTTTTTCAAAAATTAATTTAAATTTAGGAATGAAAATGAATAAAAATATTAACATTTTTTCTGTATTAACCTCAGATTAATTTCTTGCAAAAAGTGTTTTTTGTTTTGTTTTTTTACTTAAATAAAAAAAAATTTACATTTTTTTAATTTAAAAGTAAACTTTTTAATATTGTCAACTATATTTCCAAACAGTTTCTTTTATCTATTTTAATAAATAATATTATTTTTAAATAGGCCGGCGTCCTGGCATAGGGGTAGCGCGCCTTCCTCGTGACCTGAACGTCTTGGTTCGTCTGGTTCGGGCATGGCTGTACTTCATCTGTTCTATCTGTGAGATGTGTGAATGTGCCCCCCTGTAAAAAGGGCTTGTGCAAGCGAATGCGATGCGTGAATAGCTAAGACGTACTCTTGGCCGTAGTTGGCGCTACTAAAACAAGAGCCGCTCCCTTGGCTTAAAATCGATGACTTAGTCAGCGAGCTTGTCCATGGCAAGTACCATTATAAACAACAACAAATATATATTAAATCAATTCTTTTCATTGTTTTAGTTACTAAATTTATATTCATACTCTTTAGGTCATTATTAAAACAAGCATTTCGTATGCACGTTATTGTTGCCATGGTAATTACAAACAAAATAAACAAAGACGGATCAAGATTAAAACCATATCATGCAATGGCATTTAGAACTAGAGGTTCGAATCCCGTTCACGTTGTTTTATCTTGAATATGAGAATGCATGGCTAATAGCAGTAGACATTTCAAACATAAAATAGAACAAAAGTAATATATATTTTATTTTTGAAAGGAGGTTATGCTCAATTAATTTCTTTCATAGAATTCAAGCATCTTTAAAAATATTCTAGTACATATTCCATTCAAGAGTTAGGTATGGATATTACAAATGATAATATAAATAAATTTTTTTTTATTTTAAATTAACTAGTAAAAGTGTTCGCCCCTTTCTTTTATCTAAAACATGTTCTCTTTTATAAAAATATGTATTTTGTGTTTCATTTCTTAATACAGCCAAAAGAATGGTGTATGTTTTTTTTTTATTATTATTATTTTCAGTTCACCGAATGTATTCAAAATTTTATACGATCAACCATTTTGATGCAAAAATCTTTAACTCACATTCATCCTGCTGGATTCTTACATTTGTCTTATTTGTTACAAAGAGAAAGTATTGTAATGGTCAAAATATTCAACTTCGAGATTTTGACGAATCTCCATGCTTCTGACCTCCCTGCTGATCAACAGAAAAACCGATCATGTATATGGAATTCTATTTATCTGTCTGTAAACACGATAATTCGAAAATACTTTGAGCTAGAAAGATGAAATGTGGTGCGTGGTCATTACATCAAAGGAGACAGGAAGATCATAAGAATCTTATAAATAATATTTTGATATCACTTTAGGGGAAAAAATTCTTTAGAAAAAAAATCGAATCACCAAAGACTTCTATCATAAACTTTCCATCGGATATGTGTCATTGTAAATTGAATTATTTGTATAAATTAAAAAAAGTTCTAAAATACCTAAGCAATTTTTAAAAGTCTGAAGAAGATTATATCTAAGACATTTTTATTTTCTGACATTAAAAAAAAATCATTTCCATTAAAACATTTTCAAAAACAAACCATTACCAGTAACAACATTTTGCGACCTTCTTCTATTATTTCCAAGGTTAATGTTTTCATTGTGTTCACAACTTTTATCAAATCTGTGCAACTTTCTTATTAAGGTGAAACGAAAAAAATATCTTTTGATTTTTAATTTGTAATAGCACAAAAAAGTTGCCTTTTGTGTTGATAAGATAAATTAAAAATATAAAAGATATTAGAGGGCATCTTAAGGGGCTTCAAGGACGTTAAAGTTTCATAAAAAATACACTTTTTGAAACTTTTTCAAAGATTTTTGAGTGTCTTGATTATGAAATAGAAAGTTTTAAGTAGGCGTTATAATATGAATAGAAATACAAAAACAGTTTTACTATTGCACTGGCATGGGATCCAGGACGCTGAGACATCACCAGAGTTGATGTTATTGAGGGGAAGCGGAAATTTATCTGCGTGTGGTGGCAAGCTGAGAGCTGGTGTCCAGTCAGCAACTTTGCCGAGTTCATTTGAGTTGGCATCTTCGCTCCGTGTATTTTGTAACTGATTTGTTAGTTTGTGTGCTTTGTTGTGAGTAAAAATGGCTCAGACTAAATTAGTGAAGACAAGACAAATGTCGGAATGTCCTATTTTTGGGAAACTTAGTGATTTTCTTGAAGTTGAACTGCCTGCTTACGAATCTGTTATCATAACCTCAAAATTGCTTCAGAGAAGAATCCTTCTGTGAGTGAAATACGTAGCATTTTAGTTCTCAAAATAGAACAAATATAGTCAAGAGCTTCTGTTCCCATTTTTTTAGCAAAAGAATTTCACAAGTGATGAAAGCTTATCATGCTAAATAAAAGAATTTATTAAAGTCTAAAAGCAAACAAGGGTAAGATCAGTTTGATTCCAACTTCACAAAGTTTAGAGAAGAAGCTAAACATTTATTTGATACTGCTGCCTGTAAGTGTGCAAATTTTAAAACTTGCACTTGTGTAAATAAAAAAAGTACCAGTAATAATGGAACAAGAGTTTCTAAAGAATCAATGCTCTAACAAGAAAATGGTTATAGGTAATACTGATAAAGTTACTACAAGCACTTTGAGGAAGAAAGAAGCAAGAAAAAGTATAGAACTATAGAAAATAGTTAAGTTCAATCAAGAAAGGACAAAAAATACTAGTCTATCAAAAACAGTTACTGGTGAAAATAGCAGTCTTGAAGAAAAACTGTGCTCTTTACAGGAAGAGGCAAACCAACCAGATCCTTCAAATATGTCTTAAGACTCCTTTTGATTACATTGTGAAAGCGTATACACTTGTATGGTTTAATATTAAGTTAACACTTTCAGGTATTTATGGTTCCAAACATCCGTTTAACCTTATCTCATATTCATTCTATCTCTTTGATGATTTCAAGAACGTTATAGACTTGATTATTCATAGAAATGGGTGCATTGTTGCTCCAGAAAGTATCCCTTTGTCCACGCTAAGTGATGAACGTAAAATTCAAAGAGAACCTAGTTTGTGATGTGTATTAAAAGAAAAACAGAATGTAAAGGTAGAGTCAGAAAGTTTAAAATTCCGAAGACTGAATCAGCTCAAAATGTCCGTAGTTCAATCGCAAGAGAAGGATACATAAGAACAAAAATTGACTCACGAGTGAATATGCCAAATCTTAATTTTAAAAAACTGTTTAATGTGGCAATGAAGTGCAAACAAACATTTTGTAATTGCAACCTTTATAATCATTAAGGACACAGAAGTAAGAAACACAAAATTTGACATTAAATAATATCTTATTACTATCATTGTATTTTGCAATTAATAATTTTTCTATTTGTAATATTTTTATATACATTTAAAACAGTCTTTTGTAACATTATAGTATGAAAAGTTCATAAAATATATTTTATCAAAGTTTATAATTTTTCAATTATTTATAAACTTAAAGCTCTTTGTGGTATCTTAAGAAGGTTTCAGTATTGCAAGCAAGTTTTTTAAAATTC
This sequence comes from Argiope bruennichi, assembly GCF_947563725.1. Lineage (NCBI taxonomy): Eukaryota > Metazoa > Arthropoda > Arachnida > Araneae > Araneidae > Argiope > Argiope bruennichi. Next base: position 33,079,798 of record NC_079155.1, on the reverse strand, counting down.
TTTTTGAACCTTAAAAATAACTTCTCCCCACTATTACGAAACTAAAAATCTAAACAATTTTTTTAAAGCCCATTTTAAAATTTGTCTATTTTTTCAATTTTTTACAAATTTTATAACCTTTTTTTGTGGCACTTTAAGATGTTATATTGTAGCCAAATTTCATTTTATTCGTATGGAACCCAAAGGGCAACTTTTCCCCACTATTACCAAACTAAAATCTAAAAAAAAAAATTAAGGCCATTTTCGTTCCATCCTACTGTTTATATCTGTTATTTTCGAGCTACAGTTTAATAACATAAAATCTATTCTGTTTTTTTTTTGTTTGTTTGTTTTATTTTCGCATATATTATTCTAAAATTTATTCCAGCTTAAAGATAAAAAAAACGATATTTATTTGCTAAAAATTAGATATGATATATTTAAAAACTAGATCGACAGATTTAGTTCCTCATTAAGAGTACGAATTTTCATGCAATTGTATTCGATTTAATTATTTGTTTTTAGCATCATAATCCTTTGCTGACAAATTTCTTAGATGATGCGATTTAATAGATGGAGTTTCGAGAGATTCGATAAATATTTTTAAGTACATTTGTACACTAACCGTTTTTAATTATTGTACATTTATATGATTTTAACCCTAGTTTGGTGCAGCGTAGTCCAAAACCATGGCTCTTGCGCAAAACAAAATCCAAACAAAACAACAAATCGAACTCAGAGAAATCTAAAAGGTGAAGATTCGTCAAAACCTCGAGTCCGATCGAGTGTTTTAACAATTACAATACTTTCTCTAATCTTCGTATACGATAAAATAAAAATCGTCAAAATTAAAAATAAAAATTAATTGATTTTTGTGCAAAGAAATTTAAAAATGCACAGCAATTAAATCTGAATCATTAAAAATAACTTTTTTTTAAATTTTAAGATGGAGTAAAATTCAGTCTTGTACAGTAATATCAAATTTTCATTTGTTGTTTTTTTTAATTTATTGAAATTTCAAAAAAAAATCGTTCCAGAAAACATATTTGCACTTTCGAAATTACATCTGTGCTAATTTTGATTGCTTTAAATTAAGTGATTTGGTCTGTAGAAATGCCGACACATGCACTTTATTATTAGTAGAGATTGAAGTATTTTTTCAACAATATTTGGGAATTAACTACCAGATATTATCCAGTCTCGATTATTCGAGGGTTTACTGTATAATAGAAAATTTAAACGAGAACGCTAACAATTTTTTTCTAGAAACTTTATAAGGGGTAAAAAGATAAGTTTCTTGAAAAATCAAAAATAAGATTAGGTGCTGTTTATTTAACCTTTATGAGCCTTCACTCTTGACCTATAGCTCTTCAATACTTCTTACATTTCAGTTATATCACTGTTTTGTCACAAAATAAAATCTCTCGGTAATCTAACTATAAAGACTACTAATGTTTGCTTCATGTAAACAATTCATCGAAAATTATTTCCGACTTTCAAAAACGGATAAGCTGATATACAAAATCATGAAAAAAGACTACATTTTTGTTTTTGTTTTTCTGTATCAGTTGATTTTTTACTGTCGTAATATGCCAAATCCAGCATTCAAGTTTTTTATTTTGATAACATAAGTAATGAAGCCTCTTGTATTTGTGCGGATCTTATTAAATATAATCAAAATTAAATTAAATGTATTTTTTTTCCTTGTTTTGTTTTGCTTTTTTAATTATCTTTTTTAGTTTAAAGGAGAGATCTCTAGCAAAGCCTTGTATTTTCAAGCAATGCAAACCACTGAAATTTTACTTCAACTTCAGTTTTAATTCTCTTAAGTAATAAATTAATGGTTTGAACCGAGCTCTCATATATTTATTTTTAGATTTTCAGTAGTGTTTTAAATTGCTGCATTTTTAAAATATATTTTCTTGGTTTTGTCATACATTCATGTTTTGAGTCTAATTGATAAGCTGATTGTATAATGAATTATTCTAAACGGAAATGACGGAGCATAATTTTCAATCCAAACTGCGTTGAAATTTAGCGAGATTAAAAATCTTTGTAGAAGGACTTTTATTAAAAATCGAAATACCGAATTCAGATTTATTTGTGCAGTGACAACTATAATAATATTTCTTTTCTTTATGTTTTTCCTGGGTCATTGTTCTCATGAAATTAAATGAAAATATCATCATCATTAATTATTTGGATGGTGGCAACCACTTGATATTCTTTATAATTATTTTTAATTGTAATTATTCTTTATTAATTATTATAATTATTTGATACCCTTTATAATTCTTTAATAATTATTTTATATGGGTCAATGTATTCAAGAAATTAAATGAAAATATTATTATAAGTTCCTCTTCAAAATAATCTCACATATATATCATAATAGTCCTTTCTAAAATCTTTGCCAGCGAAACCGAAGCAATTATTTCATTTTCATCTAAAAAAATTTCAAAATATACCTGTCAATAAGTCAAATGAATGATTTTAAAAATTGGAATTATACTTACATTTTGTTTCTTCAACAGAAAAATCGAGCCGTTAAATAACCAGATATTAGGAGGCAGTTGAGAGAATAAAATATTTCTACTGCGTAAAAAGTATTTATCAAACGAATGCAAGATAAATATTTGAAAGCGAAAGAAACATTTATCTGTAAAGTTAACGATGAATAAATAAATGAAAACCAAATGTGAAAGTGATTTATTGAATAGAAATTGCAATGAAAATATCATATGAAATTTTTTTAAAAAGAAATAAGAATAATATTTTTTCCAAGTTTTCTGAGTACAATAATCGTTTGCTCTAACAATGAAATTTAGATATAGTTTAAAATCTTAAAACAAATATATTTGCAAAATTATCTCAATTTCATCAACAATCCTTAAAGAAACCGTCTTAAATCATCTTAATAAACTTCAAAGGTAAATTCAAAATTTTAAAAATCAAAGTTCAAATCTTATTACGATCGCTGATTCTTGTCAATTTTTTAATGGAATGCCAAATTGCCAAACGATTAATTGATTTAGCTAATATATTTCTAAAGGTAATGAAGCTAATATCATTTAACCGAATTTATATATCTTAATTTTATTTTTAAAGTTTACTCTTAACTATACAAAGTCTCTTATTTTATTCAGATCCAATAGCTAATTTCTAAATGTTAGAGACAGAAATATAGTTCCAATTGATAAAGTGCTTTAAATGATGGGAAGAATTATATTATGGTTTGAATCAATAAATATATATTTCTCAAAAAATTACAAAATTCCAGATAGACCCTCCCCCCGATTTTATCAAATATATTTAATAAAATATTCTTGACACTTCAATATTTAAATAATAAAAGCTAATTCTTATGCAACTAAAACTGCTTGAAATAATATTTCAAATGAATTTTATAGATAAATTGGGGCCTCAAGAGGAATCTTAAGGGATCGCTTACAAACTGCAATTGTATACTGTTACTTCTTAAAATTATTCCTTAAAATAAAATTGTATATGACCCTTATTTAGTTTAAACAGTTATAACGATTAATTTTGGTCATGAAAAAATGAGATCTTTTTTCATCAAATCCAATTAAAATTGTTTTAGAGAATTCACATTCTATATGAAATATTATTAATAGGAGCAGAAACCGCATAAAAAGTTAGAATTCGTAACTTTTTCAGAAATGCATTTATTGACTGAAACAATATAAAATTTAATTCTTCCTATAATTTAAGCATTTCACCAACTAGAATTATATTTCTACCACCAACGGCTTAGAAATTAGCTACTGAATCGCGATAAGAACGTACTCCCTGTATGGTAACAATAAAGTGCACACAAACATATATACAGTAGCTCCAAGCCAAACTCGGACGCCAAAGGAAAAATACTAATACAATCGAAATTTTAAAAAAAATGATAAAAAGTATAGTTAAATGAATTTTTAATAGTAAATTTATTGCAATTATAAAAACAAATAACAAAAAATATAAATTAATTCCTTTTAACCAGAAATTATGTCAGAAAAGCAAAGCAAAAAATAATGCACAACTTAAACTTGGACGGATTAGAAGATTTTGAAAACTAGTTAGTATTTCCAATGAATCAATAATTTGTATTCAAGCTCTTGTTTTTTAATAACCATTTTAATACGTTTAGGCACAGATTGTATCAATTTTTCACAAAAGTTAGGTTTAATATTTTCCATTCCTGCAACAATACTCTTTTCAATTCATATTTACTGGAAACGGCGTGTTCTCTGACTTTTTTCTTAAGATATTCCCTGACTTTTCGATGGGATTTATATCGGAGCTTTGGGGTGGAGTGTCTATGACGTGAGGACAATTATATAGGAGCCAGAAGGAACTCACCCGATAAGCTTTATGTTTCGAATCATTATCTTAATAAAATTGAAAGTCGTTGCCAGGAGAAAGCTTCTGCATACATTGTGACAAATGTTTTCTTTAAAATGTAGAGGTATATACTCTGATCTATTTTTCTATCAATAAAATGCAAATTTCCTACTACGGATTTGCTTTCATTTTTCTTGTTAAAGAAACATTCATTTTCTTATTATTGCAGATCTTCTTCAGTGAAAGTTTATTTTGGGCTTCCTTAGGCTTATTTTCCACAAGATTAGTGGTTTCGAAGCCTTTTATGGTTTCATCAACGGCTGAATGACTTTTGACGACAATCTCTGACATTTTTGGTACAGACATTCCATTTTCAGCAAGCTTAAAAACCAATTTTCTTAACTCAAGGTCCGTTTGGCCTTGAGTTAAGAAAAGGTGATATCTCGAGAACGCCATACAAGGCGTTCTCGAGATATCACCTTTATTGCGAGAAAGTTTTAAGGAAACCACTTCCACTGTTTGTTTGTTTGTTTGTTTTTCCCGTGAAATGAAATGTAGCTCTTATAATCCATTATCAGGTACCAGCTCCTACGAGTTTCGAAAAAATTCACTCGTTCTATGAATTTCCTTGGAAATTGAAAATCTTTTCAAGTAAAATTTTTTTTATAATTTCTAATTTACTGCTAGCATCACAATAAACACTCGATCGCAATCTCAATCTATTACAAACTATGAAATTGATAAACAATCATCCCATAACTTATCAACGTAGCTGTTCCAGTAATGCATAGACTTTTCGTCAAATGAAATGCGCCGCATGCAGTGAGACTAATGCGGTTCCTATCATTCATTAGCAGATGCCAACTCCTACGGGTTTCGAAATCACCATCTACGACTCCATGAATTCCATGGAGGATTGAAAACATTTTCAAGCACAGTTCCTTGTAACCCTTCAGCAAGCTACTTGCACGTATCACCACAACTACGAACACTATTAATATCACACCACAAAATATGCCAGTAACTATACTGAGAGAAACATCTATTCTGACTTTCATTTTGTTCAGCAGGAATGTCAGTACTCTGAAGAACTCTATAAAAGCTCGAGCAAAGAAGATGAAAATCAATAACGAAAACAATTTTTCTAATGTTTTCAGGCACAGCCTAATTTGGTGGTACACTTTCCAAGTTTCGCGTGAAGACAAAAATTGACGTTTTGAGTTTAAAGCGGAAATTATCTTTTCTAATTCGTAACAACAATAACAGTATAACACTACTACAGAAAATTGCACATTCCAATCCACGTAATGATTTAGAAATATCGATAAAAATTTTACAGTTGTTTTTTCTGATATCGAAAGCATAGGTAGCATTAAAGTTCTGCATTTGCTATGCTTGATTTGTATATTTCTTCTTTTTTGCTTTCGAGTTAAAGAATTAATTGCACCATGTGTGGAATAGATAAAAACTGTTGCCAAAAGTAATACTATGCATGTCTTCAAACCTATTTTGAGACGATGTCTGTTTTTAGGTGTAATGATTTTTTTCAAACCATAGATTCTTTCAAGAAACTCACGAATAAGATTTCTACGGCAATAAATTATCCACCAAGCAATATAAGATAGTAATTTTGAAGAAAAATTAAGAATTAAAACATCCACAGCAGTGGTATTAAAACAAAGTACCTTCGGCATCATATTCAAAATCCATAAAGCATTATAAATCATCAACAGTACTTTTCCACATAATCGAGAGCATCTGTTGTCATCGAAAATGTCAATACAATTCAAGAGTAGTTGGTATCTTAACGGTCGTATGGTCAGTCGAAATGAATTCATATTATTGATGAATCCATTCTGACTGAATGCATGAGAATGAATTGGAACAACCTGAACCTTCTTAGGCATGATGAAATTTCTTAAATTCAGTGCCTCAAATCACCAATTCATTATTTCATATCAGCTTAAATCTTAACAAATCAGACGAAATGAATTCTTTTTACTAATGAACCAATTCAGGTTTAATTTGTGTGGATAAAGTAATACAATTGTATCTTCTCAGACTTCATGCTTTAAATTCAGCATATTATCAGTCGAAGAAAGTCAAATCATTTATGTACCTTATTCCGGTGGAAGAGTAAGAATGGATTGATGTGGTTTAAGCCTTCTTGAACATAAGTGAATGTCTGAAGTTCAGCGCAATAAATGATCAATCGAAATAAATTATATCATTAACAAACCGTATTCCAGTGAATGAGTGGGAATGAATTGATGCTACTTGGACATTCTTAAACATAAGAAAATGGCTGAAGTTCAGAGCATCAAATCATCAGTCAAAGTAAGTCATATCATTAACAAACCATATTCTAGTAAATGAATGAGAATGAATTTATGCGACTTGAACATTCTCGAGCATAATCTTCAACCTGATACGACTTGAACCTTTTCGAACATAAGGAAATGTCTGAAATTCAGTGCATCATATGATCAGTCGAAATAAGTCATATCTCTAACAAGCCATATTCCAGTGAATGAATGGGAATGAATTGATGGAGAGGCCCGAATGCCATATATTAACATAACAAATCGTGTTCCAGTGAATGAGGAAGAATGAATTGATGGGACTTGAACCTTCTCGAACATAAGGAGTTGTCTGAAGTTCAGTGCGTCAAATCATCAGTCAAAGTAAATCATATCACTAACAAGTCGTATTCCAGTGAATAAGTGATAATGAATTGATGCGACTTGAAACTTCTCAAACATAAGGAAAAGCCCGAATTTCAATGCATCAAATCATGAGTTTATCATTTTAAGAGTTGCTTGATCCGTAATTGCCGTATGGTCAATCAACAAGATTTCATATCATTAAAAAAACATATTCCAATTAATAAATAAATGAGAATGAATTGGTGCAACTCGAACAATTTTGAATGTGGTACAGCTCTTGATTAAATTCGTATGCCACATTAGACAGTTAGCAGAATCTTGATTTAGAGATGGAAGTGTTTTCTGATTTCACTGTGTGCGTGTTTTGCAATTCGTTAAATCAGTAAGTGAAGGTGAAATGTCTTCATGTTGAAACTGGTGTAGTAATCTGGAAAGTAGGAGGCTTGATCAAGTTTTCTTCTTGCCACCTAACTTGAGTTCAAAATTGAGTGAACTAAAAAACAGAATGGTATTCTAACGGTCAAATTAATATATTTAATATCTGTTGAGTTTTTTAAGCATGGATCAGTTGTTTTCTTTTGTAACTTTAGTAAAAAAAAGTTCAAAGGTAAAAGTTGCTTTAAAATACATTTTACTCATAAAATACATTCCTCTTTTTAAGGTTTGAACCTGAACTGAACACTTTTGAACTAAAAAAATAAATTACTGAGTTTATGATTGGAACAGTTTCTGGAGCCTATGCAGCATTTTCCATTATTTTCTGAAAAATAAATTAACAGTGTGTGTTATTATGTCTGATGATATCAAAGTTTCTCGATAAAGAAAAAAAGCTCTATTATACCGATAATGTAAATATCAATTTACTGGATGCTATGAATCGAATATTAATTATGGAGCTATAGTTACACAAACTTCACAAATTACACAAACAGGACTTTTAATTCCTTTGTTCGATGGAAATTGCAATTTTCCCAGTGGAGATGCGTGGGTGATCCATTAACCTGGTGGTCCATTAACCTTTTAATTATGTTTATCTTACCATCCTATTTGAACATAGCAGCAGCTTACCTCGGATTCCTCATAAATTGAATAATATCGATTTTCATTTCTATATCCTCACTTGCTTTAATAGCTTTACTTTTCAAAGAGTAGCGGAAATGCCTGGAACAAAGCTGTAGGAAAAATAACACAGAGAAACCTCAAAAAGCGCATTATGGGAAGTGAGAGTCCCTGAAAACTTTCAGAATTCGTGCTGATAAATCGTACAAATATATCAGAAAAGGGGGATTATAATATAGGTATATATATGACAAAGGATATAATATGTTGGATATTACTTGACTTTATAGAATTATGTGTATAGAAAATTTAACATATCTATACACATAAAAGAAAAATATCACTCACTTTACCAAATGTCACTAGAACTTGAAATCTGTTAGATGGTTCTTTCTTGAGCTGGTGACTACTTACAAAATACAGATTTTTCGAAATTTATTTAGTTTTAAGTAATTGCTCCAAATGCAAAGGTTTTATGGATGTAAAAGGTCTAATGGGTGTGTATGTGTTGGCTTTCTACAAATCAGAGCGTTTGATTACAGCTACTAAGTTTGACATATACCTTGGAAGGTAGAAATGAGTACCTTAGAGAGATTTTTTTTTTGAAATTTTAATTAGAATTTTAAAATTTAATTTAATTAAAAATTTACCCAAACATTCTTTCTGTGATAACATTCATAAATATTACATCATGAAACTGATTTTTGTATCACCTTAAAACATGAAAAATTATCTTTCAAATGATAATCGATTTAACAGTCGGGAAATTTTGCTAATTTTTTAATTTAACAAATTAAAAATTAATTTTTGATAATTTTGATAATTTTTTTAAAATATTATTTTTTCTAACTCCCAACAATAGATTACATTATCGTCCTGAAATTGAAACCGCACATTAACATTTTTAATTGCTCAATAATAATACAAGACTGATCTCCATTATAAAGGTCAGCTTATTGCCAAAGACAACTAGTGTGTGCGTGTGTGCGTTTCCTCTTATTTCCTGATCCAATTCCACTTTTTTATTTAATTAATTCTACCCTCGTCTTGTAAAACTACAGTCTTCAGCATTTTTTCATGCTCTAAATGAAGGGATAAAAATCTCTAATGCTTACAACATTCTGTTAAAGATATCTAAGATATTTCCACTTTCGGTTAAATTAATTCCTTTGTAAAAATAATTCGCCATCAGTACTACGTATCAAATGAAAGTGATACTTCCGTTGCCTTTGTCAAAGGTCAACATATGTATTCCATCGGCACGTGGCCGGAAATCCTATGTTATATAAGACTAGTGATCATTAGTTTCGTGCTTTTTTCTTACTTCTGCTTTTGTGTCGCACTCTGGTCGACGTGCCTTGTCCGCATCTCTGCTTGTAAATAATTATGCTTTCACGAAATCGATATTAAAACGAAATTAAAAAATACAACGTCTCGTCTACGTCTTCATAGACCATGTTTGCCTTCTGCTGCAAACAAAATAATGTTACATATTATTTAGTCAACAGGATAGTTTCCTGTGAAAAAAAATTTTCAAATGAATTAAAAGAATTAAATCCCCGAAATGAAAGGCAATTTGATATTACGGTACGGCTCCTTGATTCGCCGTTATTCTGAAGATGGTTCCGTGCTGGCTCGGCCGCTTTCTGACCGTCCCTGTGAGGTTAACTCCCGTGGCAGACAGTATTTCTTTTCATCCCGTACCTGGAAGAATACCAAGGTGCCCAAATTTTTCAAATTTCTGCATGATCTTGCGTGGGGCACCTGGAGACATTGGACGTCTTCGTATCTGCTTCATACGACGAAATTCCTTTAGCTCAGCAACGGAGTTTTGTTGGTTGGCTGGAAGAACAATTTCACCAGTAGAGCTTTTTCTTGCAACGTAGGTATGACGAAACAGAAGAGAAACTAATGTTCGTGCAGAATCCGCCTTCTTTTTATCCAAATAAAAATGGTAATAGTCATGCGCTGTAACACAAATTATGTTTCATATTTTCAATATATGTAAATAAATACCATTTGTGTTACAGCGCCATCTATTGATAAATTTTTGTACAAAACTTTTTTAATTAGAAAATGTAAAGCGCATCATCTAAATAATCTGCAGTTCAAATTTTATCTTAATTGGACCAATAGAACGCATTTTAGAGCCCTCTGAAGTGGGTAACTTATTTCTTGCTAACCCTGTATATTCATACACACATACATATATATATATTTAATAAGCTAGACAAAAAGAAACAAAGTTATTAGTAAAGTGCTAAAGTTTCCTTCTGATTCTAATGTTTGTAATGATGTCATAACTGTTAAAAATTCGCTCTATTTTTCGATTATAATAGCTTTGAATAACATAATTGTCAACAATGTAATGATTGTCAACAACTATATCCCTTGCAGAATGTTAGAAAACTTAAAGAAGACGGCCAATCAGTTGATAGCTTCAAAGGTAACAAACAGAAATATTGATATGTTGTATTATTTCCAGGTTGTTATTGGAAATCATTCGAATCACAATAATAACTTAAAATCTTTGTAAAGTTTTGGGGATCAATATATCGACAATTTTAAATTTGCACATATCGGTTTCAGTTTCGTAACAGCATCTTATTTTTCTGCTATGAATGGTTTATGTGCACTATTGATTCCATTATGTGCACTATTGCATTTCCATTACTTGATAAAACAGTGTGGAAATTAGATTAGAAATGTTTTTAGTAGGTACTATATTCAAGCTACTGCCAAATATGCGATAAATCATTATATTCCAATGATTATGTCAAATTAATTAAAACTGGAATTTAATGTTTTCCTTGATATGATATTCCGCGAACATTTGCAAGAGTTTATATTGTTTGCTAAATATGCATCTTCCTCAAAATTACAGTTCTTCAATTGCTTTACTGTATTAGCCTCCTTTTTTTTTTTTTTTTTTTTTTTTTTGCTACTGTTCCTTTTCTGTTAGCACAAGGTATTATTATCTTCACGAAGTTGTTCGATATGTTGAATGTCGGAAAATATCCTAAAGATATCATAGCTATGTTGACAGGAATTTTGTACTAACATTGTTCATACAATGACGACAACAATAAATAAACTGAAAGATTATTTTGATCACATCATTATTGACTTCTCTTTAGAATAGACTGTCTGAAAATAACGTCTGCTTTCCAGGCCGGAAAATAAAATCTACCTTGCTGTCTCGAAAATAACATCTATTTCCCCGTTTGGAAAACAAAATCTGCCTTGCTATCTGATAAATGGAAATAAACCTGCCTTGCTCCTTTGAAAATGATATTTGCTCTGCTTTCTAGAAAATAACATCTGCCTTGCTCGTTTGAAAAGGATATTTGCTCTGCTTTCTAGAAAATAACATCTGCCTTGATCAATGAAAAATAACAGTCATAAAAATAAAAATAAAAAATAAAAAAAAGTTTCATTATTGGGAGACCTGAAGATATAATTTTCGATGTTTTAGTTCGCTGTCCTGAAGTATATCTTTAAAAGAAAAATCTTTAGGGATCTATTTACCCAGTATAAAATTTGAATCATTAACACGAAATCAATTACTGTAATTAGTTTATTGTTGTTGTTGTTACCGGTTTTAAATTGGTGCATTGTTCATGTGACAGTAAATTTTTTTCCCGTATTGTTGCATTTGGAAAGTTTCAGTGATTTAAACAGCATACTGTAAAAGTGAAGAATAATTGTTTTCCAATCTTAATCCATCTGTCGAAGCACTAGTTTATTATGATATTATTTTGCTTTCCTAAAGCCACTGGTTGTCCATAGTTTATCACATCTTACCGTAACAAATATTTCCCTGCCAAAAATATAACACATTTCAAAATTTCAATGATCAGATTTGATGTAAATCAAAAATCCACCTTTACAAAAATCCATATTTTGAAATATTATTTTATTAAGTAGTGGTAATTGTGTTTATCAAATGAGAAATAAATGATCAATATATTTTATGAAAGGTTACTCTTTTTCTACATAATTGAATATCTTCTTTCATTGAGACTTATACTAAATAGAAAATTTCTGTTTCTATTACACTAATAATGACATTATTTCTATTTCTGCTTGATTTAATGGCATAAAGGCCAGTTTAGCCATATTGTGCCAAACGTTCATTTATGTGCGAAAATAATAAATTGACAATATTTACAGACCTTAATGCTACTAAAATGGATCTTTTCATGATTTCTCATGTAGTCTTATATAAAAGAAGGTAATTATAAAACACTTACATCCGAAACTTTAAAAATATTTCCCATGCCAGTTAGAGGAATTAGAGAAAAACAAGAAAACTTGAACATAATTCTATTTAATAAAGAAAAAAAGATTTCAAGAAATAATTTTATTGAATAAAATTTTGAGAAAAATATCTATACAATTTTCAGAGCTTTTTTTAGTAGTAAGAATTACAGAAAATAACCACGGAAATACTCAAAAATAAACCAAGAATTACTGAAATAACTTTTCAAAGCTAAAGTTTCAGAGACTGGAAGGTGACAGAAAGATTTCATAACTCGTCGCCATCGTACTAGCATCTCTAAACTGAAAAATAAATGTATATAAAAATTCAAATGTTAACTTGGAATTACTCTTATAAAGTATCTGAATATCACTTCTTATTCAGCAATAATAATGCTCGTAAATTAAAAATTTTGAGTCCACAAAATCAATTTAATTTCTAGTACATCTCTTCACTTTTGAGATCACTGAAAAAAACAATTTTTGAATTTGAAGGTGGTGAAAATTTTATTTTTGTACCTAGTACATATTTTCACAATTTTTAAAAAATAGAATTGGAATATAAATATTTGTGCAATAATTTTTATACCAGAAATGTATGATACTCAATTAATACATAGAAAAATCCATGGAATCTGGATATTTACCACCAAGATATAAAGATCTGATATCCTGGCTCCGTAAATAGACATAAAAGTTATTTTCTTTGCTGCACTTTGAATTTTCTTTCCAACAAATTTTTAAAAAATGGGCGCTGAAATAAACACAGTGCTTTAGTGTGCAATTTATTTTATTGATATCTCCAAAATTAACAATAACAATTTATGTAGAAAAATAATTTTATGTAAGTAAACCAAAAATTTAAAAAAAAAAAAAAATGTCGTCTAAAATGCCAAAAATTTACACTTATATATTTCTCTTTTTCAAAATCAGTCTAATTTTTTCCACTCATTTGAAGCAAAAGGATAGCATTATCAGAAAAAACCTGAAATATATCTTAATGATATTAAATTTTATATTAGCGCTCTTCATTTATTCCGCGTTCGAATCAAATGATTCCGCAGTTTTAATGGTAACTAACGTAATATTCTTCATTTTATTAGGCGTATGCCGCTGGACACTATGCGCAAGATTGCACAGTTTCAGAAAGATAGCAAAGCAGTTTAAGATTTCAAATTCAATGAATAATAAAACGATGCCTTGTGAATGTATATGGCTTGTTACAAGCATCTTGGCAGAAGTTATTCGTGTGTCTTTTAAGATTTTATCTGCTCTCAAAAAGGAATTCGATAACTCTAAATCAAATTCGAATACCATTATATTCGATTTTATTTATATCGGAAATTCAGTTTTATATGCATTGCCAAGGAATATATTTTCCGCATTCTATGTCGCTATTTGTTTGCAAATTAGGTCCGAATTGAAATTCTTTCGTAAAGAACTATCCATAAAAAGCAGTTTGAATCTCGATGAGTTTTTACACATTTACTCCTGTATAAAATCCAAAGTGGAAGCTATTGATGATAAAGTTTCATTCTTAATATTTTTAACGAATATCCTCAATTCATTGTTTATGTATTTTTTTCTGCATTATCTTTTACATTATCCGAATCATACTGAAGATAGCCTATTTTTCAATAGTTCGAATGTGTATCATACTTTCACCAGTTTTCTATCTTTCATCATAACAATGGTTTCAGCCGTATCTGTGAATGAAGCTTCGCAGAACCTTATAACTACAGCGAGAGCCCTATCAAATCCTACGGAGACATCCCTCTTGCAAAGACTGACATTAAATATTGAGAAAGACATTTACTTTACTGTCTGGAAAATAGTGCCGATCAGAAGAAATTATATTTTTGGATCAATCGGGTTAATCCTTACTTATGTATGTTTATTTTATAGCCTTGATTCCAATTATAATATAAATTGGCAATAACAAAATTGAAAAAGTCTTTTTTGATTCATTAACTGCTTGTTTAATTTGTGATGAATTGCATATAAGTCAGTAACAGCGCTTCTACCCGAACAGCTGTTTTGGTAAAACAGCTGTTCGGGTAGAAGTAAAATCGGTTAGTTATTGGACTGCTAACCAAAAGGTCCCAGGTTCTATCCTAGCGCGTCCCTCACCTCCAAATTGGTGACCTCAGACGATGAACCTTCAACTTTTGTACAGCTGTTGTGGCGCCATCTACCCGCAACTAAAGTCGTCAGACTCACTTGGCGCATCAGCACCCACAAAAAAAAAAACGCTTGCCATAACGCTTGGTGCTATTCAAACTGGGTACAGGCCCATTAAGACAACAGCTACTAATAATAATAACTCAATATATCACCACTCAACATCCGTATCGTTCGTCTCCCCTTCGACTCACTGGAGGGAGAGTACTGTGGTGAATTGCATATAAGCCAGTAGCAGCGCTTCTACCCGAACAGCTGTTTTGGTGAAATCGGTTAGTTACTGGACTGCTAACCAAAAGGTCCCAGGTTCTATCCTCCCGCGTCTCATACCTCTAAAATCTGCATAATTTTTATTTTACAGATCTTACCTTATTTACTGCATTATTATTATTTCTTCAGCTTAACTGTAACTGTGATACAGAACGTTTTTACTTTCTCCAGCTTCGCGTGTATTTATTTATATGTGACATTTTCATATGTCTCAATATTTTTTCGGAAATTGATTAAAATAAATATTTTGTTATAGTCAAAGGATTAAAATGCAATTCTCTTAAATAGGTTTATTCTTTATTATGAACTAAATTTTAAGCAGCTAACATCTACATTTAATATGAGGATCATAAATACCAAATTCCATATTTTTCTATGATTGCCTTCTATTTGGCTCTTATTTACCGAACTGAATATTATGAAATGAGTATTAAAAATCATTTCTTACAATTTTTTTTATGAAAGTGAACACTTCTAGCATAAAATATTGCACGATATCTCTGTGACATAGTGAATGCCATGCGACATGGAGAAGATCACATTGGAATAATGTAGAGAGAGCATCGCGTGTTAAAGAGGAACACCAATATTTTGTTATATTACAACTTTTATTGTTTATAACTGTCATCACACTAAAGCCAGCCTGAGTGGTCTCCCCAAAACTTTCTCGCTTACTCTCTAATAAACTTGTCATGCCAGAGAACGCCTTACATGGCAATGGCGTACAATAATTAAGAAATATTAAATTTTGCTGTGAAATTAACATTTTTACTGAATTTATCGTGTCATACTTGGCGAATTTTTTTGGCGATTAATCCCTGGTATGCGTTAATAGCATCCGAACATCGGATTTATATTTTAGACGTGTTTTTCTTTATCAATTGAAACAAGGATTTGACACAGAACTATACTTGTAATCACATATCCCATGTCCATTTTGATACATTTAAGTCATTGTGTGTTTGAGTTATCGCGTTTGCATGTTTCTTAAAGTACAAACCGACAGACTGTCAATGCCTTGTTAGATTTGGTTCAGCATTTGAGAGATGTCTACGCTATCGGTATGAAATCTGTGTATCAAGTTTTATTTATCCAGATCTTTTCGTTTTGTAATTATCGTGTTAAGTTATATAAACAGCCAGACTTCTCCTGAGCATATTTTACTCAAAATTTGATAAAAATCTGTAAATTCGGTGTAAAAAGCGTATCCAAATTTTAACCATCCAGTGGAAGCGTTTTTGAATTAAAGATAATTGACAGACTGCCTGACAGACATTTTCCAAAAACGTGTTTATCGAAACTCAAGGAAATCTAAAATGTAACTATTTTACCTGCATTTGAAGATTACTTTCTATATACCCATATATACGAGAAAGTAAAAATAGCACACAGAAACTAGCATTTATATAAATGAATATTCTTCTGCCCAAGTTTACATGAAAGATGGACCCTTCTAGCATTCCTATTTAAAAAATGTTACCATCCCAATCATAAAACAAATATATTTGTAAAACATACCAATTCTATGAATTATAAAATATCAATATAATATTAACACTTGATCATGTATAATTTGCTAAATTCTTCTCTGTCCCATTATGTTCACAGTATTTATAAACATCAAGCATCCCCTTAAATATAATTGTGTACAAACGTGATTGACATGCAGTTATGAATCATAATAAACAAGTAAATAAAAACACATATATTCTCAAAAAGGCATTGAAATAATTAATTTATCTAAAATTTATCATTAACATATTGATTGTGTCAAAAATATATTGAAATGTGAAACTAAACGGAGGAGTTTAGTAAAAGTTTAAATTTCTATATCCATCGCTTCATTGCCCCGTAAAATGTCTAAATCAGCCACTGGAAATAGATAGATTATAAAAAGATTAATAATTAAAAAAGCTGCATGGCAATGAATTGATTCTTCATCGAGTGAACAAGCTCCATCGAGTATGGTTCATGTTATTTTGTATCATCCATTAGCTGGATATTTCTTTTGTGCATTCCAAAATCTTTACCAATCAGATATATGGCATTATTTATTATAATTTAGCAGTTTAAAGTTAATAATGTAAAAGATTGGTACTGGTGAATAAAGTTGCTTTTATCTGTTCAAGTAAATAACGAATATATACTAACAATGATATAAACACTTTCATGTTCGCACAGTTCACAAAAATTTTCTTCTTTGTTGCTGGGACTTTTTGCGAAGTTGTTTTTAAAATATACCATTATAAAACGCAAAATTCCTTACAACATAGTAAAACTTAGCTGCTCTTTTATAAAACGACTTATTCAAATAAATATAGTTTATCGGGGTTATTTAAAAAAAGTTGAAATATATTTTATTTTAATTATAATATATTTTTACTAAACTTCTCTTTAAAATAAAATAATTCCATTTCAACAAAATTCTTGAATCAAAATATAGGTTATACCAATCCTCCAAATATAACGCAATTTTTCAAAAGGTGCATATCAAATTTGTGCTTTTTTCTCATTTGATATGATTAGCATATATGACGTTTGAAGGTGACATAAGAATGGTACTATGTTGATGTCAGCGCAAATAACGATCAATTTACCACTGGCACAACACTGATGTCACCTGTAGGTAATAACTGGCTTACCAGTTGATGACATCAACAAATAATAATCGGCGTGCCAGTGCTACCACTTTGATATCACCAGTAAATATCAACCTGCGTGTCAATGGTATCATCTTGATGTCCCCGGCAAATAATGACAGCCATGCAAATGGTACCAATTTGATGTCACTGACAAAAAAATGACAGGTAACCAATGGCGCCTCATTGATGTCACCGGATGTGAAAGTGTTAATGAAATTGATAAATTATAACACCATAGCTGATTAAAGATGCCGCAGTGGTAATAAATAAGCTCTTTGTCAGATGGAACAAGCCCCATGCAGTAAGACTACTGTTGCTTTTATCGTTCATCAGTTGGACACTTCTTCTGTGCATTTCAAAATCATTATTTATCGAATGTGTTTCATCAGAAAAAGTCAACATCTTTGTACACAACTTCTTGTAACATTTTAACAAATTATTCGCTTTCAAGATTACAGCAACGAAGATAATGACAGTCTCACCTAAGTATAATGACAGAACCACACTGAAAACTGGATCATCAGTTCTAACTTTAACTGTAAGAAGAAAAGCGAGAATTCTAAAAAATTCCATGAACGACCTTGTGAAGAAAATAAATATCGGCAAGGAAAGTTCCTCTTCTATCTTCTTCAAGCACATCCGAATTCGGTAATATTGATACCACATCTTGCGGTAATTTGAATGATAATTCTTGAAATTAATAGTTAATATTACTTTTTCAGCTTCACGGCAACAAAAACAATACAAAACTGCAACAGTATATTGAATATTCCAGTCAGAATAGTAATTTAGTAAAACAGAGAAAAAAGTTATTGCTGCCTTTTCTTGGCTCGAGTTTAATAGTGTATTCATTCGTATGGATAAGCATGTATCTTGTCTACTGCTACTGTTATTTTGTGTGTGGGCTTTGTTTAAAGTATTCACTATACTATAAAAGCTCTGAATAAAAATACTGACGAAAAGTAATCCAACTGAAATCTTTAAACCCATTTCGGAACATCTAGACCTTTTGGAACTCTTCAAATCCTGAATTTCAGCAAGAATGCGTCTAACTTCCTTTTTTCTTTGATAAATTAGCAACCATGCAATCAAGGACAACGATCTTGATACTAAAGTAAAAAACGTTATATCTATGGTAAACAGTCCAACACAAAGAAACTTTGTTATTGTGTCTGTAATCCACAATACGAAATGAGTTGCTGCAAGTATCTTATTCAAGATTCCAGAATCATTCAGAATATCAATACAGTTGAAAAGAAAAATAAATCTTAACGGTTTCATCATTTTGCGAAATGATAACTTGTCAATATAATATTCATATTGGTTCCAAGTGGAAGATGTAATTTGAAGCACAGGAGGTTCGTCGAATAGCATATTTATTGCAAT
This sequence comes from Argiope bruennichi, assembly GCF_947563725.1. NCBI lineage: Eukaryota > Metazoa > Arthropoda > Arachnida > Araneae > Araneidae > Argiope > Argiope bruennichi. The sequence continues at coordinate 33,061,005 of NC_079155.1, read as the reverse complement.
ATTTTTTAACCAAAAAAAAAGTGAACAGATAGAAGCAACCTTTTCAGGAAACTGAACTCAGAATGAAATTGATATCTAAGAACGGGCTTCAGTATCAAGCGAGTTTTTTTCGTTAACATATGCAATAAAACAAGCGGAAAAAATAAAAAAATTTATTTGCAAGGTACATTTACTAGAAGAAAGTTAACAACATCGTATTCCATCTACTAAAAACGTATAATTTGATCGCCGTAAGCGCGTTGCCATAGAAACACTATTCAGAGATGTTGCCATTTCTTCTTGTGAAATATCGGCAAATCTTATTTCACCACAGACGTTATTTGAAGTGCAAGAGGTTTATCGAATGTCTTGTTTGTCGCAAAATTCAGACTTTTCTTCAGCAATTTCAAAATTTTCTTTTCACTGCTGACGCGAAAATTAAATCATTACTGCAATGTTTCAAATCATCCTTTTAATTGCAGATTCTAACATACAATGTCTTTGATACATTAGATTTCCATATTTTAATTTCGAATTTTACATTAGATTTCCATATTATATCTTATATTAAGATCATTTTTTAGATAAGATATTAGATAGCTCCCCAATTTCCTACTGCACTATTCAATCAATTTAAAATACACAAAATTAATAGAATAAATTAGTCATATTAATTTTGACTTTCTGTATTTAATGATACTTGTATAATCCTATTTAAAAAAAAGTCAAGGGAGTCATTATTCAAGGTATTATTTAGCACTGCGACCTCCATAATATTTTTAAGCACAATTTTAATGTTCCTTATTGCTAAGCTCATTTCTTTTTCTTTGTTTAAATGATTGCACGTGTTTGTATATTGATCGACCCTTAGACAGTAAACACAAGAAATCAAGCAGCGTTAATTTTCGATAACTCATAATAATCTAAGCCTACTTGTATGTACACAATCTATATTCTTCATGCAATTCTAAATTAGATTATATTCCTTTATTGATTTCTCTCTATCATTAAGTCTTTATAGTTTATCAATAAGAACGAACGATATTTTTAATGGGAATCGGTAAAATATATTAGGAATAATCGATTAATGGATGGAAAATATTTGGCATTTCATAAACAACAGAAATAATATTGATTCAAATTCAACACTATCAAAATCTTGATTAATTATTTTTACTTTTATTCGTATTTAAAATTTCTGATTTTCTGTTTGAATAAAAATTAAAAAATAAGATTTAGTCATTGAAGTGAGATATAATTATTTCTACTAAATGGTTTCAATCATTCAACAAAAAAATTCCTGGTCCTTTTTTTCCCTGCAGTTTTGTTCTCCTAAAGGCTGCTACAAGAGCTAGATATTTTTGTAATATATAAAATTGGCCATTAGTGTCATATCATTTGATATCTTACATTAATATATTAAGAACAGAATTATTTTGTTTTCGGTCCTTGTATTCTGACTGATAGAGAAGTTCTTATATGTATTGACATTCCTTTTTTTTTTCCAACAAAATCAGTTTTTCAAAAAAAAAAAAAAAAAACCTGAGGGGGTGGTCTCTCCAAACTTTTCTCGCATATCCTCTTATAAACTTGTCATGCCAAAGAACGCTTTACAAAGCAATGGCGTACAATATTAACTTTTAGCGTGAATTTAGCATTTTTACTGAATCCCTCGTGTCATCTTTGGCGATTAATCCCTCACATGCGTTAACAATATTCAAAAATCGAATTTGTATTTTAGACCCTTTTTCCCCAATCGATAAAAATAAAAATTTGACGCAGAACTACATTTCAAGTCACAAAATCCCATACCAAATTTGATAAATTTACGTCATTGTATTTTTGAATTATAGCGTTTACGTATTTCTGAAAATACTAACCGACAGACAGTCAACCACCACGTTGGATTTGGCTCAAAATTTGGCAGGTACATTTGGCATTATACATGTTAAATCTGTGTATCTAATTTTATGTATCTGTCTCTCTTCGTATTATAATTATTGTGTTAACTTATATCCGAACAGTCAGACGGATAAACATCCTTGAACAGATTTTACTCAAAATTTGATAGAAATCTGTAAATTTGGTGTAAAGACCGTATTCCAATTTTCAGCCATCTAGCTGAAAGCGGTTTAGGGTTATATTTGTCTCAGATAGACGGACGATTTCCAAATTCTGGGAGGTCTAAAACGTGGAGATTCGTCAAAATCGTGTTCGAATTTTTTCATGATTATTTCTCTATACTACGCATATGAGAAAGTAACAAAAAGGTATTGCATAATCAAATAGCATACATCATCAATAAAATCAATATTGCATACATCAAATTGCATGCATTTTTACTAGTTATTTCCTTCTGAGTATTAATTTAATTGGAATTCTAAAAGTCCAGCTCAAATTTTGAAAAAAAAAATTATAACATTTTCTTAAATTTGCACTTTTCTCAAATTTTCTCCAGGCTTAACCCAGCTATCATAACCCTCGACAGCTTATTTTATAGTTCTTTTTAATAGCTACAACTTTCTAATTTAACTTTTTCCTCCCCAATTAATAACTTTTTTTAAAAAAAGCGCAAACCTCACGTCTTAACTTCCAACACCCATTCCCACCCTGATATAGTAACATACTCGGGAGCGAGCTTAATACCTTTTTATGGACAGCCGGTTCAAGAATTTAAACCACAAAAATTGCAGTTTTATGTACTTTTATAAAAATATATAATAGCAGTTTTAATGATAATTCGATTACAATTCACATCTAAACTTCCGCTGAATTGAAACAATAAATATGCATTACAAAACAAACCGCGTTCTGTTCTTATTTTACCTGATTTATTTAAAAGGCAACTTTCGATTCACTGTTTTTGTTTAAGGATTAAATGCTCCAACTATTCGATAATTAAAAAAAAAAAAAAATACAGTACTGGACTATTTAATGCAAAAGTGGAATAGTTTCCAGAAAACTTTGCTATTCCCTAATAAAGATGTTACCGCTCTCTTTCTCGAGCATAAAAATTGTAGATATTCTGCAAGACGGAGAAACCCAAAAAGTGCACAAGTTTTTATTTTCAGAATTCCGCACTTACAAAATGTTGTATTCCATAGTACAATATGTGTGTGTGCGCGCGCAAGCGCATATGTATATAAACAGAATATGCATTTTGAACGTTTTTTCATGGACCAATTGAAACTAAAATTTATCATAGAATTACGATTTTGTTAACAAGATCATATAGAGAATTATTTCATTTATTCAAGTCACTGAGTCTTGGAATTATCGGTTAGCATTCATAAGAAATTTACAGACTGGCAGATAATCATCACCTAGAGAGATCTGGTCTTAAATTTCCTGTGGATTTACACTTTGGATGTTAAATATCTGTGGCATTCACTTTATACAGTTAGCTCTTTATGTTTTATTGTCATCATTCTCACTTAAACCAACTACAATTTTGATGTAAAGATTCCGTACCAAATTTCATCCGCCTGCCTTAAAGTGTTTTTAAGTTATCGTATTCACAGACAAACTTAATGTCAAAACTGTGAGCTTCGGACTGATTCGTAGATACTCGACAAAATTTCGAATTCGAATTTTTTAACCATTAAAATATTCTGTGTGTGTGTGTTTGAATACTTCGTATAGAAGAAAATCGAGCTTTTAATTTGGAACATAGTAACATGAAAATGTTTTAGGCTCGATTCTACAATCTTTATTTCAGTTTATTCCTCATTAGAAGCCACACACACAACGCACAAAATTATAACCTAAATAGCGCGCATGAGTAGAAATTCAATATCCAAAACAATGAAAAGAATTCATGTGATAAATATTTTTCAAACATTACTGAAAGTAGAAAATTAATTTATGATGAAATAAATTGGTATTATTCAAAGGTTTATTTGCTGAATTTTAAAATAATTGTACAAGTGATTTTTGTGTGATAATAATTCTTTGAAATTATAAACAAAATGTAAAAATGTTAACAAAATGTAAAAATGTTTTTAATTAAAAGTCTAATTAAAATTTTGAAAAATGATTTTTAATGAACAGGATCATTGAGAATAATCTTGAAAGGTAATGAAAAAGGTATAGTGTCATCAATTAAGTATAAAGTAATTTTCTAAATGCATTAAAATTAATTAGAAGCCTTAAAACTGTTGCTTTCAGGTACATATCAAATTCTTAGTATAAAATAATTCAGAAGCATTACTTTTTACTTTCTCATGCACAAAATGTAAATATATGGAGACAGGCATGATTATTTACAAGTAGAGCAGTGCAGCACAAAAGCAGAAGTAAAAAAGAAGGGACGAAACAAATGATCACTAGTCTTATATAAAATGGGATTTTCACTCACACGCATGCATTTTTGCACAGCTTCAGATGAAATAATTAAACAGAAAGTGGAATTGTATCAGGAAATAAGAGAATGAAATTACTATGGGCTAAATTAAGATAAAACTTTGGAAATTAATTTGGTTTAAATTAAGAGTTTAAAATATCATTATATATATATATATATAGAGAGAGAGAGAGAAAGAGAGAGAGCATAAAATTTGATAGACTTCAAGTATGCAAAAATATGAGCATTTGGTGTTTTACAAGAAAGATAATGGAGTATTCACATTTTGAAAAAATAGCAAACACTGAGCATTGAAATTTGGACATTCCGACATTACATGTTGGACAGACAACAGTATTTTAATGAATCTCCACGTTTTAGACCTTCTTGAGTTCGAAAAACATATCTTTGGAAAATGTCCGTCTCTCTGTGACAAAGATAAATCAAACATACTATGAGCTAGACGGAGGAAATTTGGTATAGATTTTTATAACAGAATTGAAAATTTCTTTCAAATTGTGAGCAAAATCCGTTTAAAAGAAATCTGTTTATCCGGCTGTTCGAATATATAATAACACGATATCTATCAAAGGAAAAGAATTAGAAGAATAAAATTCGAGAAACAGATTTAACGTCTATAATCTTAACAATTTTCAAATTTTTAGAGAAATCCAACAAGGGATTCATCGTCTATCAGTCTGCATTTCAGAAACATTTAAACGCGATAATTCAAAATCGCAATGACTAAATACACCAAATTTGGCAACTGATTTTGTGACAACAAATATAGTTTGTGTCAAATTTTTGTTTTAAGCGGTTGGGAAAACGTAAATTCGATTTTCGGATAGTATTAACCGCATGCCAGAGATTAGTCACCAAAAAGAGGAAAAACACAAAGGATCACACAATAGATTCAGTCAAGATTCTAAATTCTCATCAAATCATGGATATATATATATAAAAGTTGAGAAACCCAAAAATTTAATCTGCACATTCTATATCACTTTCACCAGAACTCATCAGTAGTTTGTTTTGTTATCATTAATAGCCAATTCTTACAAATGATAAATTAAACAAAGTAACTTGGGTTGTGAAACAATTTTCAAGACAACAAAAACAAAAAAAAGAGCCATTACGATTTTATTAAATATTTCATGTTTTTACTTTTCAGCTTTTAGAGCATATTCAAATGGAAAAAGAAAAAAACTTAACGAATATAATTTAAAAGATTATAAAAGAATTATTAAAAGTCTAGAACAATTAAAATGTCATTCAAAATACTTGCAAGGGAAATTTTTAAGAAATAAGTTGTTCCCAAATACAAATTATCATATTTCACTTCATTTCAAGAATAAGTTACCTAATAAATTGTTTCTCCCTTTAAAATGTTTACAAGTTTTTAGTACAGCATGACTGTACAATAATTTTTTTTCACCACAAGTGGGGTTCTATCTGTTTTGTCTCCAAATTAGGCAGATAAAATAAAAGAATAAAGACAATTATTTTCAAACAGTTAAATGCTTTTATTGGAATATAAAAATTATAAAAGAGCTGCTAATAAATGGAAAAAAAAATGACATTCATGATAATAATAATAATAATGAATTTCTAAACAGATGGCATTTGAACATTCAACAATTGGAAAAAATAGGACATACTTTAAGTCTTGTCTAAAACTGGATAAAATGATAATATTTAAAAGTGAAAGATGCATCATATAAAAATGAATTGCTTTGAATTTCTGAAAACATCTATGCTTTACACATTTACTTGACTTAGAATATTAATACTTTGAGAAATAATAATTAAAGTAAATTATAAGCCAGAAATACAAAATTAAAATCTAGGAATAAAGTATGTAACTAATTATTACAGACTAGATACATAATCTGAACGCATTTGGTCCATATAAACTTAAGATATTCAAAACAATAAATATAAATTTATTATTACTACATCTAACAAACATTGTGAATTCCGAAGCTATGGTTTTTTTTTAAATGCAACAACAAAAAACATGAGTTCAGTTTTATGAGCATCATTTGTACATCAACATTTTTTTTGTTAAATTCAAAATGAATAACACATACATAACAAAAAAGTAAACTTGTTGAACAACATTTCAAAATGAATATTTACATGATGACAATAATTGTTTGATAAAATCTGTGAAAAAAATATAATAATCAAGCCTGGCTCTTATTTCCAGCTTCGCTCTGCTCGCCTTCACAGCTATTGTTTGGATGCCAAATTAATCGTTCCTCGTAAAATCTAATTACAACTTGAGGGCATTTGACATTTGCAATCTTTGATGAAACAAGATCAGCTTCATCACATCCTTTCCTATAACATAGAAAATAAATTTTGAAAATTAATGAATAGACACAGTTCAGAATTTTATAAATAACAAAATACAAAAAAAAAAATTATTATTAGATCTTTATTTATTTATTATATATATGTTAAAATAGTTTTGTCTAGACAGATTACTCAGAGTGTTCATTTTATCAGCTTCAATTTTCATAATTGTTTTGACTCTAAACATATTCAAGAGAATTAGATTTTGAAATGGGTTTATTAGAAAATGATAAATTAGCAGAATAAATGAAATATTATATTCCATTAAACAGAAAAATCCTCTTTTTTTACTAAATTTTTGCAGAAATGTGGATGTATATTCATCATCACTTTCCCTCAATAATGGTTATGGGTGACTTCGGAACTTAATTTAACAGACTTAATAGAAAAATGCAAACTACTCAATTAAAGAGATCCCAAAATGTTAAATATAGTCAAGATCATTTGAAATATTTGCCATTTTTTAATCATAAAAGGCCTTATCTTACATGTATGCACTACATTTGAATTAAACTATTTAGTAATCATAAAAATAAAATTAAAAACTACTTTTTTTCCCATTAAACATTTGAGCCATTATTTACTGTAGCTGGGGCATGTTATTTAGTGAAATAAATTTTGAAGAAATGCAGAATGCAGAAATGAAAATTATTCTTTCTCAACGCACCAGAGGGTACAGGTAAGACATTTTTGCTGAATCTCCTGCTAGCCCAACTCTGAAAGGACTGCAATATAGCTCTGGCTGTATCTTCCTCGGACATTGCTGCAACTTTGCTTAACGGCGGCCAGACTGAACATTCTGTTTTCAAATTGCAGCTTAATCTTGGAAGTGAAAATACCCAACATGCAATATCACCAAAAACAGTGACAAGTTAATAATTTGGGACGAGTGCACAATGTCGCACAGGCATGCATTAGAGGCTTAAAACCGCAGCCTGCAGGAATCCGCGGCAATCAGACAGTGATGGGCGGCGTTGTCGTTTTGCTCGCAGGCGATTTTAGACAGACACTGCCGAGTGCTGATCAGACCATCAATTCTCATACATACACATCAAAATTTCCATGCGAACTAAGTCACAGTAAAAGCTAGTATCATATATTTCCAAACATTAGCCATAAGTGCACCCTCCCTACAACAATGTAAACAAACTTTGTAACTTAAACTTCAAAATAAAATTAAATCGAAATATACTTTTTTTTAAATCTTATTATTTGCAAACATATTACAATTAAGGTGAAAATATCATCATCAAGATAGTAAAATTGTTGGAATATTTTCCAATCAAGTCACTGCAAAGTAAAATATCAAACACAACATGATAAGCTTTAATTCTGGCAACCCTATCTATAGCTAGCACATTTCCCTATCCATTTGCTGTCTTGTATATAATATGTAGTATCCATGCTAATCTTATTTTCTGTGACTTTACATTTTTTTACATGAATGAAAAGGGAAATTCTTATATGGCAAATTTCAAACTATAGGTGATAATATTCGCAGAAAATTCTAACAGCATGTCTGTACAGCATTTCTCCAAAACCAACTAGCAAACACAAGAATCATTTTGGCAACGACACACACAGAAATAAAAAGTGCCACATTTGGTAAATCATCACTTATACTGGATGCTAATGGAAAAAGCCAGTATTTTACAAGATTAGCAGATGCATATATAGCTTCTTCTATCTAGTTTCAGAAAAAGTTCCAAAATTGCAGGCTTATACACAGACATATATAACAATCAGTGATATAATTATGAAATAAAAAATATTGTATCAAAAAATTTGATGGCAGCTTTAAATTTTAAAAATTTTGCAATCAGTAATTAATACATAGCATAAGACTCCTAATAACTATATTAAAATAATAAATAATTACCATTTGATCAAAAACATCAATTCTCCAGCAGTATCTGTAGCACCAATGATTTTATCTGGCTCCAGATTGCGATCAAAGCCTCTTTTTTCCTCCTATAAATTGCACGGTGTCAATTTATATATAAGCCAGCATATAAGTTTCAGCATGCAATCAATTAAAATATTTAAATAAAGCCAGTGTTCCTGCAAACTTTTCTAATTTGCTCTTAAAATAAAATATATTTAAAAATTAATAGTTCAGGATAGTCATTACTATAAAGAAACTACATATATTTAAAAGAATATTTCAGATTTAAGCACAAGCATTATCTTAATAAATTGTTTATGGGTAAAGAAAGAAGCAGGTTGTTGTGGGAATAAAAGAAATAGGAAATTGTTATGGGAATAAAAAAAATTTCAACAATTTAAAATGAGTAAAATCAAGACTTGAAGTTTTATTGATCAGAAGATAACCAATTTTTAATAAATTATAAAGTGGGAGGGTGAAATATGATATATATGAAATCAAAATTGAGTAATTTATGTAATTCTTGTTTTTCAAAAACATAAAATATTAAATTACTATTAAAGAAAAGTATTTAAACCATATTATGCAAATAAATCAAAGAAAGCATATTATAAAACATACATAACATTTGCAAACTTATAATATTGCAAAAATTATATCAAATCTAAAAAAACACCCAACTCTCAATTTAGGTGTCAGATATGGAATAGTTTCATGCTCATTAATCACATATCAAATGCATGGTTCTAATTTGATTTTGGAATCCATAGAGAAAAAATATTCAGTGGTGCTGTGTAACACATACCATACAATTAAATACTAGTAACACAACAATTACATTGTTACATACATACAACAATACATTGTTGCATACAGGTACTTACGTATTATCGCAACCAGGTTGGCGCAATTTGTAAGTTCGAGTAAGAATTAGTCGCCAAATTTGTACAAGTTGAGTAAGAATTAGGGTCGCCAAATTTGGCGATTTATACGAATTTTGGCCTGGTTGCGTTAATACATAAGTACCTGCATACAATTACTATCAAGTAAAAATTAGATGACATGAGAGTAGCTTCCCTTTCATTAAGTATTATGTATCCTGAAAATTATTGATCTAAAATAATGCAAATCATGTTTTGATACTATTTCCTTAATGGGACACTAATCTTCGCACAGCTTTAAAACTGGCATTATTCAAAAAATGAATTACAGCAAAGTTCTGAAGTTTTACTCGGGAAATCATATTATCACTTTTTGTAAGACATAAAATAACTTCTGAATGGAACCTGAACTTCAACAGATACAAATGAGTTACATTTAAAATTCTTAAATAAGAGAGAATTAAAGAATTCTTCTTATATAATAAATTTTATTCTGAAGTATATGTAAATAGACAAATAATATATAGGAAATACTACATGTAATAATCAGCAAAACAATTAAGCATATAAATTTATTAACTTCACAAGTTGCTTTCAATAATTTTCAAAAAACAGATATGATGAACAAAAAAAAAGCATATTCAAACATTAACTTTTGTATTCGAGCAGTTTTTCCATAGACAGCAAAGTTTATTATATGAGTTTACGCTATTGAGTAAAATTGTTTCTTAAAATCTACTGCAAAAAAAAAAAAAAAAAAAAAAAAAACATAACAAAAACCATCTTTGGGAAAATTTAGTAATATTTTAAAAAATAGAGTTGCAGCAAAGTTAATTTATAAAAGCAGTAAATTCAAACATAAAAATAGAGTATGAGAACAGATTAAAACCCTTCAAGATAAAGGTTTAAAAATTCATTTTATAGATAACTTTCATACCTCATGCTTTTTTTTTACTGTCATTCTTGAAGACAGATCAGAAGAATCAGTCCTGCGTTTCCCTTCAATTGATGATCTTCTATCTTTTCTGTTGAACTGTCTTTCAAATTCTGCTATGATTTCAGGGCAATCCAAATTTTCTTCTGGTTCCCAAGTGTTCTCTGAACTATAAAATTAATTACAAGTTACAATAAGTTACTATTAATATTGTCAATTCATATCCACATAAGCATCTAAAGTCACTGGATCAATTCAAATTGGAAAGAACTTGCAAATTCTGCAATTCCTGGTCATAATATAAAAACCACTCCATTTACTGTTTTAATCTATTACTTTATCTATTTTATCTATCTACTAATCTATTTTAACTCTTTGTCTGTAATATCATTAACTCTTACATCAGAACTTTAAAACTTTCATATAATGTTTAAATAATTATTAAACTTTATTTAATAACATTTGATCACATTGATATTATTCCTAAAATCTAGTCTAGTTTTGACTTATCTTTTAGAAAAAAAACTAGAATGTATTTTACTAATTTAATTAACATATTTATTATTTTTTATAAGTTAAATAAATATAAATACAAATGAATTTTTAAAAAACTATATTTTTAAGAGTAGCAAAATAATAGAAACATTACACACAAATACTAGAATCATTATTAATACATTGTAGGGCCATGTTTGGAATGTAACTTCAATTTGACTGGGAATCAAATCATACAAGTGCTGAATAGTGCTTAGAAGAATATTGTACCATTCTTCAAGGAGATATTGTAAAAGTTCCAGGAAAGCTGTCAGTAAAGGATTTTGATTCTGGGTTGAGTACTCTAAAACTGACTATAATCATTTGTTTATATTGAGATCAGGGGAATATGCAGGCCAAGGTAGAGGTAAAATCTCTAAATAAAAGTGACATTTATACTTTAATACTTACATAGTGCATTCTTAATCTTAGCTATCTGTTTCTTTTAAATATAAAAAACAAACATCATAGTAATATGAGTTAGGCTTTAGTGAAGATGTGTATGTCTTGGATTTTTGTCAGAAGCACAAAATGTCCGACCTCTCGGACATTTAAACAGTCAAAACTGTAGGAGCCGAAATAGCTGAAGCAACTGTATCTCTGAACCATTTATGCATTTCTAAAGATTGAATAGAGATTTCTAGAGATTGAATTATCTTCCTGGAAAATTCCATTTCTTGCAGGAAACAAAGTTTGCATCACAGGATGAATCTTCTGTATACTTCTCTCCAATGATCATTCCTTTCAGGGTTACAATATGGCCAGCAAGATATATGATATGATATGGTCCGATATGATATATCATACCGGGCGCAAATGTCGCCAATTGTGAACCAAATGTGAATTTGGTGTAAGAAACTTGGCAGAATTCTACATTATTTGGCGATTTTTCACTTGCACCCGGCTAACGGAAAAGTACCCAAAGTTCGTATAATTGGAAAGTCACTTCCTAAAATTTTTAAAATGATGTATAAATAACTTTTGTATGATAATAAACTTTGAAGTTATGGCGGAAACACGTTAAAATTCTCTTATTGTTTTTTTTATTAAAATTTTGAAAAAACTGTTCTTAGTAGGTCTAAAACACCCAAGAAGTAACTTTCTGTTAAATTTCATGTTCCTAACTTCAATGTTTTGTGCTATATGTTGCTCAGTCAATCAGGACAAGCTTCTATATGTATAGAAGGATTTTTTATGGGGGAAAAAAATGTCTGCAAGGTTCGCAAAAAGAGAAAAAGCAAAAATTGTTATCAAAATTAATAAAATCTAAACCTTAAAGAATAAAAATTTCATTTTTTTTTTCTTTAAAAATATATTAGTTAGCTAATTAGGTTAAACTTAACATATTTTCAACCGATTATTTCAAAGGATTCTGTTTATTTTCTTAATGTTTGATGCATTTAAAGTTAAACATTGTTAATTAATCGATCTTACAGATTCATTCTGAAGTACTTTTGAATTAAAATAAAACAGAATAAAGGAAATTAAAAATTTCTAATCTGCATAATGTTACCCCAACTGGCATAGAAAATTCACGCATTTGCGTTACCATAATTGGTGTTGAAAATTCACGCTTGCGCATTGTGTTCTGATTGTTGACAACGGATACGGACTTGGTTTTGAAGGACAGATTATTTCAAACTATTCTGCTTATTTTTTTAGTGTTTGATGCATTTAAAACTAAACATTGTTAATTAATCGGTCTGTTCATGATGATTCTGAGAAAATTTTGTTAAAAACTTCTTGAGATATTATTTAAATTAAGAAAAATATTCTTTAGTGCCCATAAGGTTTAAATACTCAGCGACTCTATTTTCAGTACTCATACTTAAAAAAAATGCTTCGTTCCAGTAAAAAAAAAATATTATTATATTTATTGCAGTTAAATCACTTCTACTTTAATTTAAAGTATAAATTCTAAAGTATAAAGCTAATAGAAAATTAGAGAGATACATATTATATTATGGCTGAAGGCCTTTATAATATTATGAGTGAATTATATGACTATTAAAATTTGAAGTTTTAAAATATTTTCATGAAGAAGCAACTAAAATGGGAGTTCTATAATATATTTAATTATTAAAATTTTAACATGCAATAAGATTGGCAAACCGGCTGGTCGCCAAAGGCGGCTAGTATTTAATATATTCAGATAATTGTTAGTTTATCCATACAGTTTTATTCCACAACATTCAAAAATAAACTTATTTTATTTTCTATAAAAGATCAATTTTTTTCCTTGTTATTAATCATTATCGACTCATAAAAGTTTTAGTTTAATAACACATAATACTCACTCGGGATACCCATGCCATTTTAAAAAGTATTCTGTTTTTCCAGCAGTTATTCGCTTGTCAAGTATTTTTTCAACAGTATACTCTTCAGTCTTTTCCTTGCTCCTTTTGCTCTTTTTCGACATCTCTACAATAAGAAATAATATATTTAAGTAAATTTCATAATTTAGTAATATTAACTTTATGAGCCCACCTAATACAAAAATCCCAGGGACTCAAAATCAAAGGTAGTTTTTTGTCCACAAAAACAGAATTAAATCATCTCTTTCTTCAAAGACATTCTTAGAAAGAGACATCAACTGAGCTATAATTGAAATGCATGTTCATAATTTATACATTAAACCTCAGATTGGTTGTGACGCCCAATATGTAATTAAGGCATGCATTTTGTATTTCTTGTGTTCATGCATTCTTTAGATATTATTTCAAAGCTACTTTGCTATCCTTTGGTACCTGTCTTTATTATTCTCTGCTTAAGTTGAAGCCACGGTAATGGCTCATAAGTTTATTTTGTAATAAAGATAATTTATAATTACATACTGCCCGAGTCTATCAAATTTGATTTTAGGCTCAGGAGTTAAATCTTCGATTTTCATTCTTAAACACTAAAATCTACTGTAATTAGCTAGTTCTTCGATAAATGTTTATACACCGAGAAAGTTTTCATATTCAAATTTGGATTTTTAAATAAAAGTTGATGCTTAAATTTTCCATTATCAAAAATTGTCTGTTTTATAATTGTAAGTTTTCTGATAGGCATAAACAATCAGATTTTTGTAAGCAATCAAAAATCATTATTGCATAGCAGACCTGAAGCAGACTTCTTGATTGCAGAAGAAAGAAAGCATCATATTTTCTCAATTATGGGAAGAATCTGTAAAAGATTTTAATTTATATTTAACCTCTAGCTTACGGCTGGTACAACTGTTGTACCAGATTTTTTTTTTTTACCTTTCCTTTCGGCTCAGTACAACTGCTGTACGAGCAACAAGAGTTTGAATTTCATTCCCCTACTTGAACTTTCCAGCTGAACCCTAATTGCCTTGTAAAATCCCTTTTCTTCATTCACATACCTTAGGGTCGGGAGATTTCGCCCAACAGTTGTTATAATCATTGTTGGCACTAATAAGTCTTGTAAACCCTGCTTTGGCGGCAATTATTTTAAGTAACATTCCTGAGAGGTATGGAATGAGTTTCCATAGTTTCATTTGTGGGAAATACTTGTTGTAAACTTTCATCTTTTCCCCTGTTTCTTAATTCTGTAACTTTATAAATTCCTTAATATTTTAACCTAATATAATTTTGCAACTTTAGAATAATATATGGTTATAGTTGGGCCCATCTATTTGTCTAAATGTTTGAACCAAGAATTTACTTGAAAGAATTTACTAATCATTTGAACAAGAAGAATTATTTGAAGTTTCATTTCTGGCGGAATAGTATTATGAAGATAATCGGCACCCTAGACAAATTGTTACTTTTTTGCTCCCATTCGTCACAAATGATGCAGAAAAACTAAATGGAACCTCCGGATGTTTTTTTATTTTTTTCACTGTCATTATATTTTACATTGAAAAGTGACAAAACACTTTGTTTTGTCTTCTACCCCTACTGGAACCTTGAGCATACAGTGGATAAAAAAAGAATTGGCAATGGCCTATAAATGATCATATTTGATAACAAAGTATGTTTACAAATTTTATTTAAACATAGCGATTACAGAAGAAGAAAAGACAAACAAATATAACGAAATTTTCATTTAAATATTTTTTAAGTCAAAATCTACGAGAAAAACCAAAATTTACATGATAAAAAAAGTATTGGCAAAATTATAAAATTGACAAAATTATGAGCAAAAACAAAATCAGTATATGTTTAGTACTTTGTATGCATACCTTCTGCATCTATAACAGCTTGTAATCTATTTCTCATAGAGGAAACTAAGGTCTTTGTTGTACTGTTGGGAATTTTGTGCCGCTCTTGCAAGAGTAAACGTTCGAGGTCATCTTTACTTGAAATTTTATGTTTCCTGATTTCTAGATCCAGCAGGTGCCATAAATTTTCAATTGGATTGATGTCAGGCGATTGAGGTATGGTTTTTAACTGGCGAGGAGCATTGTAGAGTAGCCATTCACGGGTGAGATTCGCTGTATGATTGGGGTCATTGTCTTGTTGAAAAACGAATGACGTTCCCAAGCCAAGATTTTGGGCACTGATTTTTAAGTTATGGCGGAAAATGTCAATGTATGTATGTGTTGTCATAATACCATCAATAAAATACAGGTTGGCAACTCTATTAGCTGCCATACAGCCCCAAACTAAGACACTGCCTCCACCATGTTTTACAGTACCAGTTAAATGTTGCTCTTCCAATTCAGTATTTGGCCTCCTCCACATATATCGTCGTCCATCACTGCCGAAAATGTTAAACTTTGATTCGTCGGAAAAAATAACCGTGTTCCAAAACTCTTCGGATAAATCAACGTGGGATTTTGCGAAATCTAACCTCTTTCTCCTATTTAATTGCGAGATGAATGGTTTCTTTCTAGCTGCCCTTCCATAGTAACGTCCCGCATGTAAAACATTCCGTACAGTCTGTACACTGAAAGTCTTTTGCGAAGTGAAAGCAACATCTCTAGCTATCTGGGGTGCACTTATTTTAGGATTTTTCTTAACCTTGTTAATAATGGCATGTTTTTCTCTTGTAGAAAATATTCAAAGTCGTCCACTTCTAGTCTTATTTTCCGTTGATCCTGTTTCCCTGAACTTTTTTACAACACTTCTGACAGTAAATGAACTTATATTCAACTGCACTCCTACAGCACGATAAGGTAAACCTTCATTTCTGAGCCTAATAATCATGATTTTAACACTAATATCCCCTTCCTTCGATTTTGAAGTCATTTCACTGCAATAATCGCAAAATAATGCATAGACACTTTTGGAGTAGTTTTGCAGACTTTATACAGGTAGAGTTTCTCATCAGTCGAAACACGTGGCTTCAATGTAACAAAATTTGCATAGCAATTTTTTTTAGCAAAATTTGCATAGCATATTTTTTTGGCATGCAAATTTTCGATTTTGAAAGAAAAAGTTGTAGAAAATGCAAATTAAAATAAGTTTTACTATTTTTATATATCTAAGATGTCTTGTATTTAATTATGACAGCTAAAATTGCATAACATTTTATTTATTTGTCAATATGAATAAATTAAGGCAATTGCCAATACTTTTTTTACCCACTGTATATACTTCCCAGTTACTAATGCATTAGTCTAACACAGTATTACAAAAACCTACAATTTTTTTCAGTTTCAAATTTTAATACATGAACTGGATACATTCCAGCTAAAAATACATTTTAGTTTTGATTTTGAAAAATACATTTGGTTTTAAAAAGCTGTCAGTTTCACCATCATTTTTCATAATTTATGAAATTGATTGATTTAATAATTTATAATTAATCAATCATTAAAAGTTATAATTCAAAGTATTGAAGGAGGTTGTTAAAAATCTATCAAAAATAATAATTAGAGTAGTTTTTCTATATCAAAAGAGAAATATTAAAATCTTTATACCTTCATTTCAATCCACTGAGAAGTTACTAGACACTTAAATTATTCCAGAAATATTTGTATTGAAATAAAATAAAGTAGCTGCATAAAAAAGTCAGGAATTCCAAATTTAATTTTAAAAAGATAATCTAAATCAGCTGCTAGTAAAAATACTTGTATTTAATAACGAATGCTGGTCATTTAGAATGCTTGATATATTGTTTAAAAATTTTTTTTAAGTTTTTGCTAACTACTTTTCAGCATAATCACAATGTTATCTTATGTATCAAATTCTAAGTAAACCATATGTAATCCTACTTTTTAAAAATTAATTGTCTTAAATCTGGAGATTACCTACTTATTAGTAAATTTTTCTGCAGAAAAATAATTTTTTTTTTATAATTCAGGTATTTATTGTCTACAAAATTGAGCTTAGTTTTCAAAAATACTACACTGCAATGAGGAATTGAGATTCACAGCAAAGAAAAAAAAAATCACTATAAATAAATTGTAAGAATCGACAATAGAATAGGAAAACGTTATTAGTAATTATATTAAAAACCCTTCAAAATATGTTAGGAATAAAAATTATATTCGATTTCTGTGAGCACAATATATTAATACTAAAACATTTAAAGATATTTTAATCTACAAAACAACAGGTGATTGTTATCTATGTTATGCATAAAGAAACGAGAATATTTTTAAAAAGGAAATTTAAACTATTAGGATCTTTATGCATGATATATAAATCATAACATTTTATCAAAATAGATTAGTTAGAAGAATAACAAAATAAAATTTTCAATAATGTGTTCAAGTTTTATAAGAATTAAATTTACAGCTTCAGTAATGATTGAGATATTTATTTAATTACAAATATAATTGAAAAATTGATAAAATTTTGTTTAATGTGCTAAATAACAATACAGCAGTTATCCTATTTACATTTTATTTAATGTCATAATATTTAATACTTTCTCCTACAGAATAGTAAACCAATGTTTCGCGGAAAAAAGAAAAAAAATTGCGATAAAAGCTTTTTCTAGGGTTTAGACATGGTAAAGGCCGCAAAAAAAGCAACCGTAGTTACGACAGAGAGGACATCACTACAGGTGGTCGATATCGGAAATGTTATTTCCAAGAATCTTCTTTAAAAGAAAGAGAAAGCATCTTCTAGCTTTCCTCACTGAATGCCCGTATTCAAAGTAACTTTTATGAGTTTGGGTTCCCGAAGCTTAAAGATTAAAATACTACTATCATAAAGAAAAATACTATATATTACATTGTTTTAGGTTAGAAATTAAGTTACATTGTTAAAAAGCTAGAAATTGCAAAGTGCATTCATTTTTTACAAATTCTATAGAAGCTGACAAAGTAAAGGAAATATATAGTAAAATGAACAGAAAGGCACAAAGTTTCCCAAAATAGTATAAATTGCATATCTATCAAAATGTGAAGCTTAAAGTATCTTGCTGAAACCATTAATATTAAGTTACATAAAATATTTAATTAAAAATTTCAGCAACCATTAATCCGACAAAGGTAGATATTATCAAATCAGATCCTGATATATTATGATCTTAAAAAATGTATAATAATCTCTTACACTTCTAAATAAATATACAAAAAATAAATGTTTTAAATGATCACACTTCACTGAAAATCAAATTTTATTATTTTTTTAAGCAAATCTGAGCAATCAAGTATTTTAATCTAATGGGGGGAAAAAAACCAGAGATAGCAAATGATTCAAAACCTTTTGAGTTAATTTTTACAATTTTAAAAAATATAGAAATATCATATCAAAACTATCATAAATTCTTTGTAATTTAGAGTGAGATTAATCAATCAAAAATTGCTAGCTATCAAAAAATATGTTCATTGGCTGAAATATTTCAAATTTATTAAAAATCACCTTTTAAATAAAATAAAATTATTAATGTGCATTTATAAAATCAATTAATTCGAAAAATATGGTCTCATTCTTCTTTTACACCTCAAAATTTTTAATAAAAACGTGCAAGCAATTTATAAAGCATTTGAGCAAGATTATAAATGAATCATATCATCCTAAATTCTACTTCCATAAAGAAAAATATTATTAAACCGAAGTGAGTGTAAGTTTACCTGATTATAGTTTAACCAAAACTAGCTTTGCTCTAACACAGATATGCCGGTTGACGCGCCAAATGGAATGAAAACAAACAGCGACCTGCAGCAGACGATTTTGGAAGCCGGCTGCTTTTGTTGATTACAGAACATACATATGCGGCAATAAATGGCGGGAGATATATTTAAAGAACTTTTACCATTAAGTTTTACTTTAAAAGAATGAAAATAAGTTTACAAGATTATATATAAAAAGTATTTACTGAATTATTCCAATTTTTATTTCGGCACTAAATTTTATTTACTACACTAAAAAGAAGTTTTCTTCTTAAACAAATGTATTTAATCACTTAAAAAAGTTTAGTAACATTTAAAAATGCAACGATGTGTTGTAGAACATAATAAGGGAACCTAAGAAATATATATACGAAGAAAAATTCTCATTATATTCTAAATCCGTATATGTACTCAACATTAAAATATTAAGACATCGTGAGCTGAAGTGGAATTGAACTGAAGTGAAATAAATCATTCTATTGTACGAGCTTTCGTGGTTTCGCAGGGTTTTGGTATGTGAAGTATATTTTTATATAATTTTCTTGATTTATATATTATTCTGTAATATTGAGAGGCAAAATCATGTTTTTTTGCTTTTTAATATCGCATTATATCAAAAATTATCATTCTTACTGCTCTTAGCGTCGATTTAAGAATTGGCGCCTAAAATTAATTTGATGTACGATACTAGTAGTGAAGAAATGCTGCTGTAATTTTTATTAACTTTTTGCGTCTAATAATTATGAGCTTTAATTGTGGCTTTTCTCTCCTATTGTTTGGACTTTTTAGAAAATAGTTAGTTTATTTATGATTGGAAATCGCCGGTTCGCAACTTCCATTATGTTTTCTTTCGTTTCCACAAAGTACCGGTTATACATTTTTTGTTCTTTTTTTTTCCGTATGTTAGAAATATTTCACATGTTATTATGTTTTTCATTGTCGTTTTTGCTACTAACAAATATTTTATCTTCATAATTAATTTTTTTGTTTAGATGTACGAGTTTATTTTCAAATATTTCAAGTTTCATTATAAATTGTTTGTTTTTTTTGTCGTTGTTCCAAACCTATATATTGATAATATGCATCGGAAGTTAGTATCATTCGGCCAAATAAATAATTCTAAAGATATTTCATAGAATAAATTTTGTTTAATTTTAAGCCGAAGCTACTTCAAATTTGATATAATTTCCTAAGAGGAATTAAACATTAAATTTGAAAGTTTAAAATTAGTAATTTATCGCCTCTGGGTGACAATTTTTTTATTTCTTCTTTGATGTTGGTATATGATTTAATTTTTGTTATTATTTTGTCACATCTTTGGGTAATTTTTTTCCATTATATTGATATCTTGTGTTAATATTTTAATTTAATTTTTAAGGCTATACTGTGCCCTTTTTCAATAACTTTAAACTGATTTTTAAAAAAAGTTAGTTTAGCTAGCATCATTGTTTTAAAATGATTAAGAACTGATAACATAAGATTTTATAAAATGATCTAGAACATTTAATTACACCAAGTGGCAGGAACTAAAGAATTTTAGTTATTGGAAGGTTGTTGGTAAGCAAAAACTAGTGAGAAATTGAACTTGTTCTTTGTCAAAATTTAATTCTTTCTATAGCCAATTTTGAAAGAATAAAAATCGTGGCAATTTTAATAATATGAGATTTGATATACTTTTGGAAAAGGGGGAAAAAAAGAATTTTCATAAATCTTGTACATGTATTTGAATGTATCTACCAAAAGTTCTGCTATTCGATCTTAGATAGAAGAAAAGATGGGAAGGAAGCCTAGGAGAATATGAAATTTTTCAATAATAAAAGTACGAGAACAATGCAAAGATTGTAATGGCATATATCAAAACTTATGAAATGCAATATAATATTACTTTAACTCTTATGATTGAATGAATCAGGGTTGCTATGTTACTGAGAGAACAGTAAGAAAAACAGCAAATGGAAAAATGCAGAGAAATCTGAAAATTTTTGTTAAAAAAATGAGGAATTTTGTTTCTTAGTTATTTTTTCCTATCTGAAAAATGCTGATCTCTTAAGGATTGTAGTGATATCTTTCAAAAACAAAGCATTGTCATTCACGATTATGTAATATTGAAAATCGCTCCTATTCTAATTTCTCCCCCCTGCTGTATAGATAAGTCTAGTTTCTCTTTGCTATACAGTTCTTTTTTCCATGAGATGCCCAGATTGCAGGCAGTAAGCATGCGCAGGCCTCTGCAACTGTACGAAAGAATGCATTTTTCTGTCATGATTAGCAACGTTTAATCTGCTGAAGTAGTGCAGTGGTGTTCAATCTACCCTATTTGAGTTTATTGAATTTGTTGCATTTTGCTTGCTTTGTAAGAAGATAAGAAATGTAAATAATATGAGAAAATATGTACTTACTAGTTATGCTAAAAGATGTACAAGATTTATTTTCAGTTCAAGTGAGTCATCATTGATACTCACTTAAAAGAATGGTGCATCAAATCAAAAAATGTCAGATTTAGTGACTGAAAATAAACCAATTTTGAACTTTGTAGTTCAAGAGCAATCATTTAAAGCTGAATTTTTACGAGCATTGAAACTTTTTGCATCTCATTCATCCTTTCATTCATTCAAAAATATATCAGAAACATTTTCTTATATGTTCACTAAAAGTGAAATTACCTTTAAAAAAAAATGTTAGTCCATACAGTACCTTATTTGAAAACAAAATTTATTTCCTGATTAGATCTTTAGCTCCATGAAAGCAATAGTTGAAAAATCTACAGAGATTGAAGCCTTAATGCTTGAATTGCCAAAATTGAATAAATGGGGGGGGGGATCTTGCTTTTTAATGTTTTTTTTTTTATTATTATTAAGTTATATGTATTATGACAAAGATGTTTTGTTTTGTTTCACCCGAGTCCTTACTTTTGTGTTACTTAAAATTTAAAGAGCATGAGATGCAATATAGACTCCCCCTCCCATTATATAAATTTTGTTTTGCTAATTCTAGATGATACATTTTTTTTTAATATATGTACAAGAAAAATACATGGAATCCCCTCTCTCTTCCCCCCCCCCCCAGATTTGAGTAGCATCCCTGATGTATATATACACAATTCGAGTTAGACCTAATCTACCTAATGAAAGATGATGATAGAAGGGACCATGTGGATCCCAAAATACTATGGCAACTTTGCCGTATCTTACAGTTCATAAGTTATGGCAGATAAAATAATTGTGCTATCAGTCAAGGATAAATCCTACTTTAAAGAAGTTTGTAACTGACCTATTGTTAAAGTAATTGCTAATTTTTAACAACTGCGAAAAATGTACATGATGTTTATATTAGAATACCCAGATTAAAATGTAACTACAAGCACTGAAATCTTGAGGAAAAGCAGAACTGAAGTAACAACAGAATCTATTCAATTTAGTATTGTTATGGGTAGTCTTTCAAATATAACTGAAATTTAGCCATTCCATCAGCTGTTTAATGGAATTACAGTGAGTGTTTATATTATTACAGTGAGGTGATATATTTGATTTGATTGTGTGTTTTTTATGGCGCAAGGGCCAATACAGGCCAAGCTGTACCAAACTCGAGTTAAGATGTGATATAAAATCGCTTTTAGAATATGTGAGTTTGCTTGCTAATATTTTGTCTTTTTATTTAAATATTGATAGATATAATTCTAATGGATGGTTTTTTCAAACAATTTCATTTGATATCAGATATAATATTTTTGGTAAAAGTGAATTTTAGTGTGCACCCAGCTGCGCCAACAATGCCAAGTCGCCAATAAAGATGGCGGACAAAATAAACAAATACTTCCGCGGAACAGTTACGGTTATCATTCTTTTCCCCCCCTCGGGCATCTGTAGAAGGCACTGGACAAAATTTTTTAACTTTAAAAAAAAAAAAAAAACACCGTACGGCTTCACTAGGAGCGGAAACCTAGTGGCTTCGCTAGCACATTGAACATAAAGATTGTGTGGATAACAGAAACAGTACATAACCAAAAGAAAAGAAAAAACGGAGATTTAAGCAAGTGGAACATTCTCCATACAAAATTTCAAACAAACATACTTTTCCCAACTTCATCAACTCGTAAAATATATATATATATATATATATATATGCATATTTAACTCACCCTTCGTCCATTCTACAGGTTCGATATCAAACCATTCTCAATACAAAATTTCAAACAAGCATCCTTTCCTAACTTCATCAACTCGTAAAATATATGTGTGTGCATATTTAACTCGCCCTTCATCCATTCTACAGGTTCGAAATACAAATACTCCCGACATAACAAATTATGAAGACCAACCGTTATAACACCAAAAGAATTACGAGAATTGTGAAGAATTCCATTGCAGCTGTCTTTTAAAGTGAGAATGCAGACGATTTTTTTAAAGCGCATACTGACAATTAAAAATTGCAAAAGAATAAATATTTTTTAATTTAACATTTTTCATAATGTAATTGTAGTTTATGTACAACTCAACCATTGTAAAAAGTAGTAAACAAAACAGCAGTACGGTTGCTATAAGAGATATCCGATGGGTTGCAATATTGGCGACAAACAGCTGGTGCACACTAATTTTCGCTTAGACCATATTTTTAATGATGTTTATTACAAAAAGGATTTGGTATTTAATATCAGTTGAACTTCTGTGGTACATTTTTATCTTTCTTCCCTTAGTAATGTTGTTTTAAATATTTATTTTTAAGTGAATATCTTCATTTGAGATTTTTAAATCTGTATTTCTGAATTAATTTGATATATTAATGCAATATTATATTCTTCTCTAGCTTTAGAAAAAATGTCTAAGAAAAGTAAGAAGGATGATAAAAAAGCTGTCCCTGGGGAACCTGAGGTTCCTGCTGATGAGCCTGAAGAATTCATTGTAGAAAAGATCCTTGACAAACGGATAGTTGCTGGAAAGACTGAGTATTTTCTTAAATGGCAAGGATATCCGGAGTAAGATCTTTATTTATTTATTTTTCCTTCATCCATTATGTTAAATAGGGATAGCAAACCATTGAAAATTACCGTTTCAAACCACTGGTCTGATTTTTACTGCTTTATGTTATGCATTATATCCTTCTAAATGCAATATCAACCACCTTTCTGTACACTCCATTTTTCAGAAAAATGGTGGGGCACTGCTTTCCTGTATAATTCACTGTGGGGGAAATCCTATTACAGAGGTCACCAGCCAAATCCCTTAATTTTGAAAATTAAATTTCATATGCCAATTCATGACCTCTAAATCTACTGTTGATGCCGTCTGCATTTCAAACAATAACAAAAATATTGGCAGAACCTTTATTTTCTTGACTAGTTTTTCCAATATAAAATAGAGCAAACCAATTAGAATATTCTACGATTATTGTAATTTCAAATACTATATATAAAATGCAATTCACTAACTTTTCAAGGAAAATAGTGCATATGTGGATTCTGCCCTCAGAGTCATATATCGCGTACTTGCATTTATGGCTTATGCCTGAACCTTGTCTAGAAGGGTCATTCATGATTGTGTTGGGTTTTCAGAATGGAAGGTCTATCAGAAGACCAGTTCCTTTCCAGAGATTGCTCCTTTATATTAGTATTTCTCTCTGATATCAACTGTGATTGGGAAAGTGTGTGAATTATTGGATTTTTGTGAGTGTATACAGAATAAAATGTGAATATAAGAAACATGCTCGCTAATTATCAATTTTCCTGTTTGCATTTATTTTATTTTAGTTAGTGTTTTATTTCTCTCAGTTTCATTTGTGCAGTCGTAGCTATAAGATAGCATTATCTTTCCTTGGAGAATATGTAAATAGATAAAACATTTGTTTATGGATTATATGATATTGACAAGACTTTAAATTATGGATAATAAAATACATAGTAATAAAACTAAAACTCAGAGCAAGATGAGATTTATCACTTTCTGGGAATTGTGTGATATTGATTGTTTTGAGATAGTTTTGTATCAATAATTTAGTATATTAAATTAGGTATATTCAATTACACTAAAATATGATATCTTTATTTTTATTGCATTATTATTTGTGCATACATACATTTTTCTGAAGTTCAAGTATTGTTTGACAATAAATTCTAAAACCCTCCGAGCTTTTACACATGCATTAGGATAGGTTTAATTCATCAAGATAGGGGTGAGAGGAAAGATAAAAGGTGGCTATATTTACATTTAACAATAAAATAAACTCGGATTATTCGCAGGCTGAATTAAAATAATACGGTCAGAAACGACACAGTATTAACATACATGTGGAAGGGTTGGACAAAAAAAGTATTGAATAAGACGAATTCCGGAAATGTGCTCATTCTTCCATGTCTCTCTCCTTAATCAGATAAAATTGATGAAAAGTGGTTGTCTCAGAATATTGAAACGAACAGTAATCAAAAATACTTATGTCTCTATATGATGGGGAAATTAACAAAGTGCGCTAAAATATTAGTGTTTTGAAAACAAAATCGGAGGATTTATAAAATATCTATTGTTAAATAAGTTAGTGGACCATTTCCTCGTCTGCTTTTTAAAAAATGAAATCATTTTCTAAAGAATTGTTTAACATAAGAAATATGAAATGTTTTCTCTGGTGTAACCAGAGTCTGAAACTTAATGCATGAAGGAGTAGTCTCATGATTGCTAACATGCAGCTCTTTCGTGTGAATTACTTCTTACAAAAGATAAAAATATGATAATTTACAAGGATCAAAGTATTTAAAAGTTCTCATTGCAATTTATAAAATTCTAAGAACATGATCACAAAATTTATTTGCTGTAAATGGTTAATTATCTACCTTATTATTTTTACTGGTGACATTGTAATTCTAGAAATTTTTTTCAGGTGATGAAAATTTTATTGCAGTTGATTAATACAATATAACAATATGTAGTTTTGAAAATTCAGCGTTGAAATCTTTACATTGTGAAACTAAATTTTTTTCACGTGATCAGCTAATTATTTGTATTATAATGGAATATAATAGACTAACACATTTAAATTAGAGAAAAGAAATTGTAACCTTGTTGATCATTAAAAGCAACTCCATCCATAAAGATTATCTCGTCTCTTTAAATTACAAATTTCTAAATTCCTTGTATTACCTATACATTTCAATAACTTTAATAAAATGTTCAGTATGTTAGTTCTTTTAAGTTCTTAATACTGATAAAATAATTGTGATAAATGGGTTTAAAAAGCCTTGTTCTGGCTGCAGTAAAAGATTTTTAAAGACTTCTGTGTGCACAGATTTAAAAAAATTTTGATATACATGCATAGAATTTATTCTATTATGAATTTGGTTTTTGGGGGGGGGAATGTATAGCATGTGATGACTATAATTCAATTAACAAATGACTTTTTCCCCAGTTCAGAAAATACTTGGGAACCTGAAGAGAATTTGGATTGTCCTGAAATCATTGAAGAGTTTGAAAAAAATTGGAATAAAAAAAGAAAAGAGTCATCTGAAAAGAAAAGAAAGTTGAATGGAGCGGAGCAGGGAACTGAAGCTCCGGCGAAGAAAAAGTCAGAGGTATGTCATTTAATGTGTTAATTTCCTTTATATTTCATAATAGGAAAAACTCTTAAACTTACTATATTTTTAAGGTTAACTTTAAAATTGCTTATCTTTTATTATTGTGGCTAAAAAAACATTATAGAAACTTTTTATTTAATATTAGAAAGGAAATAAAAATGTATTAATAACTAGTCAAATAAAAATGCAGATTATTACTTAGCATTAAAAAAATATTTGAATGTTTGGTGAAGTGATAAATGGATAAACTAACTTTCATCTGCCCCTCCTGTTAAAATTTGATGTTTTATGCTTTCAATCTAAAGGAGGAAAAGCCCAGAGGATTTGATCGCCAACTTGAACCTGAAAGAATCATTGGTGCTACTGATAATGGTGGAGAATTGATGTTTTTGATCAAATGGTAATTTAATTTTTTTTAATGAATATATACTTGGATATGCTTACTATCTTTTAATAATATAAAATGTTGATGCTTAATCTTTCGTAATCTTAGTTTTATCAGTCCTCATATAGCTTATGGAAACCGTACTTGTGATAATGTAATACTTTGTTATAACATCAAAATTCATAAAATGACTTGTAATAAATTTTATTTTAGAGATGACGATTTATAGAAACTAGTTTAAACCCATTAAATATATTTGGTGGACGGAGTATTTAAAAATCTAAAATTCTCTGTCATCTGAAAATTGAGAAGAATGAATTCAAGAATAGTTGAGAATAGAAAATCGAACATTACTGATATGGGATGCTGTCCTGTGAACTTAAAAATAAATTGTATAGATAATTCTAAGTGGTTTTGAAAATCAAATGCAATGTTGTTTCATTTGCTTTTTAACTTTGAAGACCTTTCAAACTTTCTTGAACTATCTGACTTTCTAAGCGTGCTGTTATAAAATATGAACTCATCCAAGCGGATAAGTTAGTTCATGCTGTCTTTTACTTATAATGAAAAAATAACAACAAATGATTAAATACAAAAACTGTTACGAAGTACATGAATAACAATTCACGACTAAAGATAAATTTTCTGAATGACACTTGAACAAGGAATTTAGATTTGTATGGAGAGGAGAGAAAAATGCTACAATCTGAAGTTTTCCTGTCTTTCAATGTTATTTAGGAGCACTTTCTATTTAGAATTTTTTTTAAAAAATTGACAACCCTTTTACAGAATAATGCACTGGGTATCCAAAATGATTTCCTTCCATGATAACAAAATTTGCTGTGTGTTTTGTGCAAAAACGCCTTGTAACTGAGTCACAATGGTAATCCTATAGTTTGTCTTTATATTATAATAGTTTTAATATTTTAAAGATGGCTTGGCATTGATTAGAAAAATGTGTTGATTTTCTTCTATTTTAAGTATTAAAAAAGTATGCAATACTATTTAATGCTTCCCCAATCCCTATTGCCTTAAGATTCATGGAAGTGGGCTTGAAGAAGTCACTGCCTTCAAGAAATAGTGCTGACCTTCGCTGTAAAGAAAGTACACACCTAAAGCTGCCTTACTGGAGTCAGAGGATTTTTTTAGAAATGAAAAATCTTTTTTTATAAGCAATCTCATTTGGGATCCCTTTTGGCCTATTACTATTATGTCTCTTTAATTTCCTGTCAGTTCATGCAATATTTCTTTAAATTAAACTAAATGATAAAACTGCAATTAATATAACAAAAAAATTACTGAAACCAAGCATTCTCTCCCTTCTCCTTAAATATGACTGCTGAAAACAGGCTCATTCAGCATTGAGGTCTTAAGTGTACTACTGAATAATTTTCTTAATTTATATAGTATCTCAAAATATTCAAAGAAAACATTTCTGATTCATCTTAAAATTGAGTTTTTAGTTAACTTTCAGAAAGATTTAAATGATTTCCGTAATATTTTATTTTGATCTATAAATATACTTCAAAATATTCTTACACTCCAGCTTTTAAGAAAATAAACATTTCTATCTGTTGCAATTAAATCTGACCGATTTGTGAAATGTTGAATTTTACCTGGGTGGCCAACCGTTTGTGAAACCAGATGAAAATTATTTACAAAGATGGAATTTTTTTATATAAATCAGTAATTATTATCGAATACAATTTGCTGATATTTTTAAGTAAAATGGAACACTGTTGGCAACTAATGAAAATCAAACTTTTGTTGAGAGTCTAAAATAGACTATGGAAGAGAAAGATTCACCACCATATCTAATTTATGACTTATATAATGTTTTTGCTGAATGGTATGTCTTCCCCCCCCCCCCCTTCCAGAACAATAAATTGTCATAATTATCAAAAATGGTTTTAGGTACTATGGGAAAAGGCAGCCTAACTAAAGCCCAGCTTCTGTTGCTGTTATGATTTTAAGCTTTAATGGTCTGTTTTATTTAAAACAATATAAATGGAGCTCCCTCCCCTCTTATCTTCCTTCAAACGCTAAATCCATCATACCAGTGTTAGGAGAATGAAAGCATGAATTTTGGGTATTAATATTCAAAACTGGTTGTAAAATATTGATTCATTAATATAATTACAAAACAATTTATCCTAATTAAATAAGTATTTTCTAATAATTTTATCCCTCTTCTCAGAGATTTGTTGAATTATGAAGTATTGGGCATTATTGCTATTATTTCCGTAAAACTTGTGTTTACTTTTATTTATTTTTTTAAATTATGAACATGAATTACTAAATTCTTCATATTAATGGATGCTATGGACATCATGAAATGGATATTATATTTTCTTTTAACCTTTTTTTTTTGTGTGTGTGTGTGTGTTTAAAATTTCCCATATGTTCAACAAACTGCTCTATAATTTTGAAAAATTAAAAATGAGAAGTGAATTTGTTTGATACATTATAGGTATGTTTCATAATCTTCCTCTCTCCCCCCCCCCCACACACACACACACTTTACCTCTATTTTACTAGCTAAGCATTAAACTGGCATGATTTTTTTTTTTTAAGCTAAAAGTCAATACAATTTTGATTTCATTGAGGGATTTCTCTTATTTTGAGGCAGATTTCATTTTGTATTTTTAAATGTTTGTTTGTCAATAAAATTATTGTTCAGTTCTATTGATGGGTTGGTAAACAGTATGCATTAGGGAGATCCTACTGGAAGGAAACAAATCGTTTCATTCTTAAGCACTCTACCAATGTGCATATACTTTCATACTTCATTTTTTGTGAGTAAATTTGACAAACAGTTCTGAGATATGATTGGTTGGGTGAAAAGCAATCTATGTGGTCATGTATCTTCTGGCGTTGGTTAATGCATTTGCAAAAAAAAAAAAAAAAAGTTTTATATTGTTGCAGCTTATGTGAAATTCAGTAAGTAAAAAAAATTCCACCCTAAGAATTAAATTTTATTTTACATTGATTTTAGTTAAGAGTAAAATAATTTTTCAAATAAAGTTAAGAACATATTGTGCAATAATTTAAGAGAATAAAGTGACATCATTCTGAAGATCTTAGAAAGATGTGGAAAATGGGGAGATCCAGAGAATAGTAATGCTGACCACCCTGATTACAACTTTGGAACGATCGACATTTCCTTAATCTTAAGCCAATTAGTCATGAGAAATCCTGGTTGCTATTAGTGTATCTTAGAGATAGTTGATGAAATGGTTTAAAACATCTGTTACAGAATAGGGATATTTAAATTATATACCAGTTGATGGTAAATTAGGAAAATATATAGTCTAATCAACAAAATATTGTAATGCTTCTATGATAATATGAGTTATATAACTCTTGAAATTTGACGCTTAAAAATATTTTGTTGATAAAGCTATTAAGTGATCAATGTACATAATTATTTAATTGAAAATTTTATAGAGCATTACTTTGGGTGAACCCAAGTCATTTAAGTTACTTTAAAGGTCTTATTCCTCACTCCTTAGTTCATTCATTTCTCAAATAAAAAGTAAAAACTGTACATTTTATGTGAATAAATTTATGTGTTATTCCAACATTGCAGAATGTATTTATTATATAATGCTTGTTTGATTTTTGTAGGAAGGGATGCGATGAAGCAGATCTTGTCCCATCTAAGACGGCAAATGTGAAGTGCCCTCAAATTGTAATTAAATTCTATGAAGAAAGATTGATATGGCATTCTGGCAATACTTGCGATGATGATGAAGGTGGTGAGAAAGAAGGAAAGAAGAGTGCTGCTTGAGTTTTCTTTTGCTTTTACAATTTTTAACGGTGAAATTGTCTCCATCATGTAAATATTCATTTTGTGATATTGTTGTTTGACTGGAATATCATTGTTACATAACCAGCATGCTGCATTCAAAAGAAATGAGGTGTAAAGATGTTTAAATGTAGTGAAATTTCATTTACTTACGAATTTTGTAGTGTTAAGAAAACCTTACAGATTTAAGGTCAAAATTTCTTGTGTTTCCTTCAAGTAGCAACTGTGTATGTGAAATTTGTCTCACTCAAGTTTTTAAATGTCTTCTTAACATCAGGCATCGGAAGTCTATGGAGTTAAGAATCATTTTTCTTGGAAATAAGAATTTACAATAAGATTATTATTGTAACTGAAATTTCTTTTCTTTCTAGCTCATTCAACTACATGTTTAATGTCTTATATTGTAATTTTAATTCCATTTTAAATAAATAACCTGGTTTCAAAAAGTTGTATTTTTTTTCTGCCTTGGAATGCGAGAAGTTAATTCCTTTATACATTTTATAATTTGTTAACTATATTTCATTTATTTAGTTCTGTTTTCCTGTCAGTCAGTTGATGTTGAAAGTTTCCTGGTATGAAATTCATAATAAATAAAGCTACAATATTTGTAGTGTTTTGTTTGAATTCATCTTTTTCTGTTAGAATAAGTACTGTAGTTATCATGAAGGTGTTGAAATTATTGAAAAAAATTGGTCCTTCATATGTTTATATATCGACATTATAGAACTCACTAAATCTGAAATTGGCATTTTTGATTTGAAATTTTCTTAATGTAAATGTAAATTAATGTATTGAGCTAGATAGGAGCAATTTCATTTTTGCTCTTTGTTTGAAATTTGTTGATTTCTGTATATGTTTAGAAAAAATATTTTTTTGCCATGTGAACGTAATGATTAAAATATATATATAATGTGGCGCCTGTAGTGCCATAAACTTTATGCATAGTTTTTTTTAATCAGAATTGTATATTTGTTGCACATTTTGGACAAACTGTCAATCGTAATTTGAGTGTGTTAAGAATACAGGCTTAGATAAATTTTGGATTCATTTAACAAAATAGAGCGTTCAAAATGCATGATCAGTTTTCACCATCTTGTACAATACAAAACATGCTGTATTACATTGCTGGAGAAGGTGTACAAGTTGGAAGTCTTTACATCTCTTTCTCTTCACTTATTTTAATTCTGCCTGTGAGCAGAATTAAAAAGGAGGAGCAATTTCAAGTGTGCATAACAGTAAAAACACCTATGCTGGTTCTAATAAGATTTTTTTTTTTTTTTTTTTTTTACAAAGATTGGTATAAAAGTCTCAATGCATTAAATAATTGTAATAAATTGAAAAATATTGAGTTGAAGGAAATGGGAGAATTTTAAACAATATAAATTTTAGACAATAATATCCTTTATTCTCATTTGTTGAATAGTTTATATTTATAGTGGAAATGATTGCTTGTTCGCACATTTGACTCAAAAGAGATGTTCGACAATTATCAAGATAGCCACGCCTCCATGAAAATACAGGGACATTTTCTTATACCGATCTCTAAAGATTGCAAAAATAAAAAAAATCGCAGTGATGGTTTCCAAAAATGAAGTAATATTATTTGCAATTGTGTAGTATAGAAACTTGCACCTTTCCTTTTGTATAGATCAGTCCCATTTCAATTTGCGAGGCAGTTATTTCTGTTTTCCGAGGTTTGAGTGGAAACCCTGAATTAAGTGCTTAGAAGTTTTGTAGAATATTTTATGGAAGCATGCTAACTAGTAATATTTGTTTTGGCAATTCATACAACATACTTTGCTTGCATAATATCTAGGGGGTTTTTTCACCTTTATCTTGGTGTTACTCCATTTCTGCACTATATTCAGGGGGTGTAGAAAATAGGAGAGTGGGGGGGGGTGCTGATTACATGGGAGAAAGAACACCTTCTGGGATAAAAAGAAAAAATATTTTATCCATCTAAGATTTTGAACTCAGTGTTGGTGAATTTCTTTTGATCGATTAAAACATTTTTAACCAGTTCACTGTTTCGACCTTTCGGAAAATGAGTATCTGAATTGTGTCTCAAAAATTACACAATGTCACTACTTATTACTTCTGATGAATAAACTTGTCAAAATAGCTTTGTACTTTCTCCATGATGAGTGTACTCGTAAAAAGTGCTAACTTGTTAAAACTATGTCATTTTGTAAATGCAATAACTAAAAAATGCAGTAAAATAGGCGGATGAAGATTCCTTTCGATTATTTTAATCAAAATCCATACATATGAATTTGTTGGTGTGTGAGCGTGACAACCAAAATACAGAATTGAGTGGCATTTAGACGATTTTATCATTTGAAACTGATAAGTATAACAGATTTTGGACCAAATCCGTCTGAGTTAATCGTCATCTATCTGTATATTTGCGTGAATGTGATAACTCAAAAACGTAAAGATAACCATAAGCAATTCTCCCTGCCTGGACTTAGCAATAAGTATTAATCTCAATGAACGGATAGGAAAGAAAATGTTTGATAAACACATAGCCTTATTATGGTGCAGTTCATACATCTGTCTATCCCTTTACTCTTAGAGATACGAATTGCCATCGATGTCAAAATAGCAGTCACACACCACAATATGAAGGAAAGAAATAACCAACATACCCGAAGCTTTTCATCTTCACATATGAGATGGGGAAAAAATTTTGAGTATGGCTTTTTGTTTAAAATTGTAAATATGACTGCCAAATTTTGGATCAAATCAGAAGGAAAGGCTTCGGCCAAAGCGCATATTCTGTCTACAGGAGTGGTTGCCCGAAACTTTAGGTCCGATAGATAACATTTATTAAAGTAAGGAAAATAACGACTTGCATGGCATTGACATATTGTAGCCAGACAATTATTCCCCCTTTGGCGTGAATGTAGCATTTTGAATGAATCTATCGTGAGATCATTGCCGATTTATTAATAGTATCCAAGAACCCAGGAATTTAATTTCATATATTTAAGTCATTGCATTTAAGTTTACGTGCCGTTCAGCCTCTTATTAAATTTGGTCCAGAATTTGTTAGGTGTCTATACTGTAATATTAAATCTGTGCATCGAATTTTATCCATCTAGCTCCCTTCGTTTTAATATAATTCAAACTACCGGACAGACAGACTTTCTCAGAATAGATTTTATTCAAAATTTGGTCTAAAGACCAGATTTCATGCATCTGGCTTAATGTTTTTGAGTATGTCACAGGTAGGCGGACATAATTCCAAAATTGTGTTTTTCGAAGTCTAAACTCGGCAATTCAACAAATTATCCGTATTCGAATTTTTTAATGGTTACATTACTGTATACGGATACGAGAAAGTAAAAATGCGTCAATTGTGTTCAGCATATGCAAAGGAAGTATGGTAGTTTTTATGAACATTTCTTGTTTATCATTGCACGTGACTCACTCGCGTGCTTAGTGCTCCCTCTGCGATTCCCTGCGTGTTTGCAGTTGAAGAGAAGGAAATCTGCCATATTGGGACAGAGTGCGAAAAAATCGAAGGAAAAACACTCCCGCTGTTACTTTAAGGGATATAAATATACCTTTTTCTCTTCTAGTGAATTTCAAAATTACTGCTCACAGGAGTCCTTTTCTTAAGCAATACAAAAGCTCCTGCTGGAGAACAGCTACTTAGAACTGGATAAAGGCCTGTAGGGGAGTCCTTTGTCAATGAAAGTTTTGAGCTCTCTACTTTCAAAAACAATTTTTTATTGATTGTACGTAGGTTAGTTGTACGCCTTCCTAAAAAATTTCATTGAAAGGCTATTTTGAAGAAACTTGGTTGCGACACATACACATCTCTAGTATGACGAGTGGCAATTTTAGTTTTGCTAATGATCGGTCGTAAACATGCCTCGGCAGCTGCAAGTGACATCCAGTTTATTGACAGTTGCATGAATGAATGTCTCATGAAAATGTAACGCCCTGCCAGGCTATAGAGAATTACTGAAGCATGTTTGAGAATGAACGTACAGATATTGACGGCGCTGAGCAATAAGGGAAAACCGTCAAGCAGGGCCGTGCCATGGACACAAAATGAATCAATTCGTTGAATTTTTCTAATAAGATCATATTCCCAAGAAAAATTTATATATTTAACAGTTGCAGCAAAATGAGAGAAAATTAACAAAAGCAATAGACTTTCCTAACTGTAAAGGGGCTTATTAGAAACTTATGACGTAGAGCGTATGGTTCTTTTATCTGCTAATCAAAATAAATTATAATAAAATTTTTATGAACTAACTTTTGTTTTGTTTGAAAGCAAAGAATATAAATTTATGTAAAAAGAAATAGCTTTACCTTTTGATTCTTGCCAAAATTCTTCAACGTAACAGCGAGATTGTATAAACTTCAAAATATTTCAATTTGAGTATCATATGTGTTTTAGAAAAGAGTCGTTTTTCAAAAATTTAGACAGTAAAACCAGAAAACTACATTGCTGAAAATCTAATCGTGAATTATTTTTATTCTTGATTCGATTCGAATAATTTTTATATATTTGTAATTGATATGACCCAAATATATATCTCGTGGTAAAATAATGAATGGAAAACACTCATAATAATACTAAATCTCTCAACTTTTCTTATTTGGAGTTTTAAAAGAAGATGGTGGAGGAGGGGTTGTATCGACAGACTAGACGTAAATAAGCCCGAAAAATAGCATTTATTTTTATTTATTCATTGAAACATCTATTAATCAACCAAAAATATCAAATGATCTTTTGGAATTTGGTCCAATGCTTTTGAAAACAAAAAACTGGAAATAATTTTCATTAAAAGTATAAGGGCCTGTCATGGAAACTATATGCAACAAAAAATTTATGCTATGAGTTAAGATGATGAACAAGTTCGTTGTATCATAAGAAGTGCTTAAATTTGAAAACCACTTTTAGGCATCTTTAAAATACTTAATTTCGAGAAAAGGTCCTGAAATAATGCTTCATTTTCTCGAGAATTGCAAAGACTGTTTTGTTTCCCTACACCTTAAATTTGAAAATATTGACGTAAAGACTTGTTTGTCAAGAAAGAAAACCAACGAAAGGGGAGAATTCAAAGAAGGAAATAGATCCAGCGGTTCTAACATATATTATGATGTTTGACGAGCCTTTTTCTCTCTCTCTCTTTCTTCTTTTCTTTCTTATTTCAGCATTGCCATTTAAGGAAATACTGGAATAATTATCCAAAAGGCACAGCACGAAACTGTGCCATATATATTGCGATTAAAAAAATGTTCGAACTTCAAATTTTAGTGCTTTAGGTGTTGAAGAATTTATTTAAGTTACCCCCTGTAAGTATATGCTTAATCTTTTTATGTGTTGTTAAAGAAACATATACAGATTGAATCCGATCGACAGAAAATAGGAAAATGTCAGGATGAATTGGGTGCGCCAAAGAGATTATCGAATATGATTGCAAATGCTTTAAAACACTTGCAATGAAACCTATTTTATATTTTACTCATTCCATCATCATTCTCAGTAATATATTGTTTCAGGGCAATTCCTTCAACTACTTATTAGAAGGTTTCTACTGGACAGTATTAAATTGTAATTAATTATGGTGTATCATTATGTTAGCCGATCGCGTAAAATTGACTTATTGTATTTGTAAAAAACGTTCGAACTCAAAATTTTGACCAATCCACATGTTAAAACATCTCCATGAGTAACAAAAAAAAATCGCATTATGTTTGTCTGTAACAAAAATAACTCAAAAATGCTTTGAGTTAGATGAATGAAATTTGGTATACGGCTTCCACACAAAATTTGTAGATGTTCTATTAAAAAGCAAAGCCATTTAGAGGAAGTCTTGTAAGCCTGGCTGTTCGAATATAAGTTAACACAATAATTACAAAATGAAGAGAGCTAAATGAGTAAAATTCGGTACACAATTTTAATATCTATAGTGTGGACACCTATCAAATTTTGAACCAAATACATTGAGGGGGTTCACCGTTTATTCGTCTTTTAGAGAGATGTAAACGCAATAAATTATATCAAATTTAGGGATTAATCGCCAAGGCTGACACGATAGATCCAAGAAAAATGCTAATTTTACTTCAAAAGCTAATATTTCGTATCTATTGTACGCCAATTCCCTGGACGGCGTTCTCTGGGATGATACCTTTATTGGAGAATATGCGAGAAAGTTTTGGAGTGACAACTCCCTCTGGTTTAACTTAAATAGTAATCTTAAACGAAATGGTTAATAGAAAATTCTTCAACCTAAAAGCTCTAGTAAAATTTTCTAGCTTTGTTGATTTGTGAGTTTGACAACTATGAACATAACTGATCTGTCGAC
Source organism: Argiope bruennichi (assembly GCF_947563725.1). Lineage (NCBI taxonomy): Eukaryota > Metazoa > Arthropoda > Arachnida > Araneae > Araneidae > Argiope > Argiope bruennichi. Next base: position 33,023,998 of record NC_079155.1, on the reverse strand, counting down.
GAATTTGGAAAAATGAAGCAATATTGTATTTTCCCCTTGACTCTCCAATAATAAGATAATAGAGCAATTCTTTCCCGCTTTCTTCTTATGAACGCGAGCATCCTCTGAACTTATTACGGGAGTAAGGAAAGAGTTAAAAGGTTAGCAAAATCATGGCAACTCCAAAGAACCATTCCTTTCCGTCCACCCTACTTCAATTTAACCCTTTAAAGGGCCATTTTTTTCTAGTCATATTATGTTTAAATATGTTTAGGCTTGAAATTAGAATAAGAAAAGGGATTCATTTAGTTTATTAGATATATTTAATTAATAATTAAGTAGCAAATCAAGACATCATTTTGTGTGAGATAAAAACTGGAGCATCTAAGTTTCTGTCTTTCTAAAAGAGTTTGTCAGAACTTATGCCAACCTACATAATTTCATACAAAGATTGATAAATTTGGTGGGAAGCATACTTCCCACGGCCCTAGAAAGGGTTAATGTGTGTCTAACTCAATAGATACGTTTTGTGTTTCACAATAGGATGAAGGAAAGCGAGTGTGAATTTTGAGTATCTTTCTTTCAGCCGATATGATCCAAGTTTTAAGCATAGGCATTCGATGATATGGTAATTTTTTTAATAGCTCTGTGTGTTTTTGAGTTACTGTGTTCACATGCACAGCGATAAATGGATAGGTAAACTTCTCTTGAACGGATTGCGTTCAAAATTAGATAGAAATTATAAACGTATTGATAGAATATTATACGAAATTTCATGCCTCGAGTACACTATGTATTTTTGAGTCATCGCAATTCATGGGACAAAACACAAGTCGGAAAACGCAATTCTAATTCCAACCGATATGTTATTTTATTTTAATTCATTCGTGTACATAAATCGTATAAATAAAATAAAAGCAAAGCAAAAAAAATGCATTACCATTGGGCTAAGGCAACTGCCTAATTGAGCCGTTGATTTTGAAAATGGGGCAAGTCCCTTTTATTATTATTATTATTATTATTGCGAGATATTTAAAGGTTTGCGTTTCAATGAATTTAAAAATATTGGTAAGCATTAATAGATATATTTTTTGTATTTTGTGGTACCAGATAAACGCTATTGGACTTGCCTCACTTTCAAAATGAATGAATTATTGTAAACGTACATTTAATTGGGAAATATTTCAGTTGCATTAGCCTTTTTTTAATAATAGAAACAAAATACTATTCAAATTTTTATAAACATTTAATCATTTGATAAAAAGGGAAACAAAACAAAGAATATTTTTGTAGAAAATATAACAAAAAAACAATTCAGTTTTATTTAGAATTTCAATGAAATTATACATTTTAAGTTTATACCCAGGTATAATTAAATTGAATTTTATTCAGGATTTAACATTTCAAAGTGTTCATGATGGACGGGAGGTATATATGGTAATAAATGCATCTTATCCTTGTATTTTTCAGATGTAATAAATCTTTTTTTTTTTTCTTACATAAAAGATAATTTTATATTTCTGAAATTACTTGGAATTATTTACCTTCCCCGATGTATTGACAAATCGATAATTTTAAATTCAAAATCTCGTTCTATCGAAGTTTTGTTGAACCTTTTTATATGGTGCATCCCTTGTAAATCTGATTCAGCATATAGTTAATCCATTCACGGTTTCCCCATCGGTATTTTTCTTCCTTTTTAAAACCGCTTTTTCCAGAGGTTGGGTTGAAAATAAATGCCCATGTTTAATTTCATCTACTAAAAATTTATTATATTTTCCACAATTTTGTATTACTTTATAGTAATCCTGGGGAATATGCAAGGAACTGGTTTCTGGATTGAATAGTTACTGGATAGTTCCACTCCAAAATCACGATTGTTCGGTAGAAATGAATGTCTTGACAATAAAAATTTGTGATCACTGATATTTATTTCGTTGTCACTGGACTGAATAATCGGTAATGGAAATAAACATTATTATCGACATACAAAATTAAGATATACTCTTTATTATTTATAAAATACTGTACAACCACCAATTTTCAATATCAAAAATAGAAACACCCTAGATTTCAGACATGATGTCAAACGGCCACATTTGCTTCACCATAGAGCAACCGGAGCTAAATTTTGCAGTAATATATTAGGTCAAATATAATTTCAATCTAAGATGACTTGCACCACTTTCAAAATAAACAGATTTTCAATACTGTTAAGAGCTAAAACTTCCATCTCCCAAATACTAGATTCTAAATTCTTTTTACTATAAATTTTTTACTCATAAAAAGATCATAAGTTTTATCTATAACAGCCATTATCCCCATTTTTTTTTTTTTTTTTTTTTTTTCAAAAATGAACTTGCCCAGCTTTCAAAATAAACGGCTCACAATTAAATCTGAAATCGGGAATTTTTTGAGATTTTTAATCCATGTGATGATATTAGTTATCATTTAAAATGAGATATATTTAATTATTTAAAATATTCGAAAATAAGTGTTGATTAACTTGATATGAATCACTCGCATGAAAAATATAATTACTTATGCCATCCAATTGCACTACTCTGTGCTGAGATGCCATGCACTCTTTCTCTCTCTCTCTCTCTTTTGCTGTTTTGTTTTGTTTTGCAAGTTACAAAATGGATTCCAAAATTAGTGCGGTTCACTTGTCGAATTTCGAGTGTGAAAACATTAAACCCATTCCCTTCGTAGTAAATAAAAAAAATTCTCAGTTTTTTTTTTTTTTTTTTTTTTCCCCAAGTCATTTTTCAATTAAATGATGAGCAAAACAGTCAACACTGTCTGTTTTATTATACGGAAATATTTTGCGCTTGCACAAGAAAGGGGTTGATTTCTCTAAAATAGGGATGAGACAAAAGATGAGGAAGATCTTTACATTTTATTTAGCAATGCGGTAAACCCTTATCATTAACTGAGTTACGTGATGTAGCAATCACAAAACTTAACTAACCCTATGAAAAATAAATACACAAGTTTCGAAAAGTAACTAGTATGTTCAAAATGACAAGCGGAGGGGGGGGGGGAGCCCACGCATTTAATGGAATGAAGGTCGAAGCTTAACAAAGAATTCCGGAAATGGACTCATTTTACTCGTTGCATATCATCCTTCAGAAGGGTAAAATTACCCAAATATGATGAAATCGGATTCTGAAATGATATTGTCTATATAATGACCAAAAATTTGAATAGCATTATTGTTATTCTATCAAAATATTGTTATCGTTGTTTTTTAAACCTGTATTGTGTTTTTAATTGCAAAGTAGAAGTCTATTTTTTTTAAAAATCTTTTTTGAAAATCTTAAATACATCTTTCTTTTGAAAAAATCTTCATAAATAACTGTCGAAAACAATACAACTATTTTTTTTCAATCCTCGTAATTTATCAATTATTCATTGTAGTCTCGGATAGTTCTGATAATAGGAAAAGCAATTTAATCCCTTTATTAAAAATCAAATCTTGGTTTCTTTTTAGCATTCAATGTATATAGGAAAGTTTTTCCCCCTCCATATTCTGATATCTTTCGAGCCTTTTTGTATTATACAATTGTATTATACAAAGTCTTGACCTATAGACATGTCATAAATGGTCGCCTGCCTCTCCCTCCACTGTTCTAACGTTTTGAGAGACATCACAAAATTACACTGTGGTAGTCTCCAGCCTTAACAATTGGGTCGATTTTGTCAATCTGCAGGCATAACAATGCTTTCTTTTGATATGATTATGGCATGGTTACAATAATACCATTGATGTGACTGAAACGGATAGTTATACTTATTAAATAAAATGTTTGTATGCGTGGGGGTGTTCTATGTGCAGATGAATTTATCGTACAAACAGTTATATGAGGCACCCATATAGTTCAATATACCTCGAAGTGCAAATTTTAAAACTCAATGAAGGGAAAAAAATATTTAACATTTCGTTAATAATGCTTCAGGTAATTTTCTCATATCGTTGACTTTAAGTCGTCTGTAATGATCGTAGGGGGAAAAAAAATCGTTGAAGAACCGGATAGAACAAACAATTGTCGAACAAATGAAATTTGCTTTGAATATTCAACATAATTTACTGAATCTTGAAATTTTTTTATAAATTTTCTAAACACTTTCAGAATCGAAGCTAAAATTACTACATCCGACAATATAAATTTGGTTAGTTCCCCTCCCCCCAACTTTTGAACTTAACAAGAACATCTCTTTCTAAGAACTACCTAAACACCATTTTTTATTTAATTTTTCTCGATGCATTCAAAGATAATTTCTGCAATAATGGGAGAGAGGGGAGGAGCTCTTTCGCTTATCGTGTCTTCGCAGTCTTGACAAGGAAACAATTGAGAATGAATATTCCAAGAATTACAATAGTTATTTTTACACAATTTAAATTCTTAAGTAGTGTTCATAGGATACTAACTACTCTTCCGCAATAAGGAAGATCACGTGACTTAGATACCCAAATAGTGGTCTCAACTGTTTATATTAGGGACAATACGGAAACAGCACCAGAAGGACCGTTACTGCGCGCAGTTGCTCGAGTGAACGCACCTTCATAATATCGTTTGCAGCAGACTTTAATCCGTTGATGTATTTTTTAACGTCCGTTTTAGGCGTTTAGATTTTTAGTGAATTAAGTCCTCCCCCTGCATTATCGTTATTACCCCCTGCATTTTTAAAAATATAAAGAAAAAGAAATACTTGTGATAAATTAAAATGTCGGCACGATACTTATCATATAAACTCAAATTTTGTACGAAAAGTATAAATCAACTAAAAGAGTATCTGAATTTCAAAAAATTTCATAGCAGGACGAATATGATTTGAGAAGATTCTAAAAATAGAAGTAAAATGGGTATCCAGAAACTAAGTTTCCTTTAAGCAATTATGATAATAATAGCGGAAGTAGTCTGTCCAAAACTTTCTAATAAATCTGTCATGCCAGAGAACGCCTTACATGGCACTGGCGTACAATAGTTATGAAATATTACCTTTTGGCGTGAATTTAGCATTTTAATTGGTGCCATCGTGTCATCCTTGGCGAGTTATTTGACTATTAATCCCTGGCATGCGGTTAATAGCATCCAAAAATCGAATTTGTGTTTTAGCCATGTTTTCCTCAACTGATTGAAACAAAACTGCACTTGTAATCACAAAATGACATACCAAATATGATATATTTAAGTCATTGCGTTTTTGTAGTATCGCATTTATTTATTTGTGAAAGCACAGACCGACAGAACACTCAATCCGTAGTTTGATTTGGCTCAAAATTTGATAGGTGTTTATACTACAGTTTTTAAATCTGTATACCGAATTTTATTTATCTAGCTCGCTTGGTTTTGTAATTATCGTACTAACTTATATTCGGTACAGATGGACTTTCTCTGAATAGATTTTATTCAAAATTCTATAGAAATCAGCAAATTTGGTGTAAAAACCGTATACCAAATTTCAACCGTCTTACTCAAGCTGTTTTTGAATTATCTTTGTCACAGACGGACGGACATTTTCCCAAAATGTGTTTTTCGAACTCAGCGAGGTGAAAAATGTGGAGATTCGTCAAAATCTCCGATTCGAATTTTTTGACGATTTTTATACTTTCTTTATACTAAGTATACGAGAAAGAAAAAAGAAATCAATTGTTAGAAAACATTTTTATTTTCGAATGAAGAACAATGTTTCGGTATTTTTTCAATATAGTTACCACCCTTTTTGAAGCATGTATCATGGGGGGGGGGACACGAGTTTTTAAATCAAAAAATTTTTTGTAATGAAAAAATGAGCAAGAAATTTGAGGAAAATGCGATGACAATGTCGCAATGGAAACTTTTCAGTTTTCCTTAATCCTCTTCAGCAAATCATCATCAGTCAGAGACTGCCACCAATTCGTGCCTCATGCGCATACATTCACATCCTATTTTCATTGAAAACCCTATTTATCGAATGTTTTAGATTGTTAATTTAACAAATTTGTCTGTGAATTTCAATTGGTTTAATGTTCCAATCATTCTATTTACGGACGATAGAACGAAACAAGTATGCGGCGGGACATTATTATTTTTTTAACCTTTTAAATACTTAACAAGCAGCCGACGTAAAACTGGCTTAATTTCTGGAAATCGCTTAATTTCTAGATATCCCTTGTATATTATTTTGCTCCTAAATATACACTTTCTCTCAAAAGATTTTTTAAAGTCTTGCAATATGTATATGTAATGATTAGGGATTGCAATACTGGACCAAAAGTTCAATACCGGTATTTTTTAAATCTTAATTACCGGGGTACCGGTTTTAATACCGGCATTAGAAATTTTAGAAAAAGAAAGAAAACACAGGTGTTTCTTTTATTTGCCAGTTTTGTTAGAGAGTGTAAATATCACAAAAAATAATTTGTAACTTATAAATTGTAACAGTATATAATCACAAAAAAGTAAAGAAACATCTTATTTATTTAAATCACAAAAAAAGTGTAAATATCACTATTCAGTCTGGGGTACTATTACAACTTTTTGAAATGTGATCTTAAAAAACAATGCATCCATTGTACTGTCATTAAGCCTGAAAAGTAATTTTGTGTAAAAATGACCAGCTGTCAAAAACGCTCTTTCGGCATCTACGCTAGTTGGTGGTACTGTTAGCAATACGCGATATACTTTTTCCAAGTATTTACCTCTAAATGTCTCATCTTCAAATAAATCGATTTCTCGTCGGATGGTTTTGGATATAGCTGATTTCTGTATTGTATTTTGGTTCGTTGAAATTTTTTTATTTATCGCTAATTCTAATTTTTGTTCAAGAGACAATTCCTTTTCACTATCGACATAGTGTCATCATAATCTTCGATAACTGAACCGAATTCTTCTAAATGTGGATAGGGTTGTGGGTAAAAAATTATAAGAAAATTTACTCTAAACTTAATCAGATTTGAATGGGTTATTTTCTTTTCTTCTTTTTCATTTTCATTTTTAAAATCACTATAATTATGTAAATACCGTAAGACATGTTCTATTTCGATATGCCTTTCTTCTGTGCGATTTTTCAATGTAACATATAATTCTTCAGATAGTGATGTGTGCTGTTCTTTCAGTGACTGCAACATGAAATTTATTATTGCATTAGCTGTTAATAAATTAGAATCTCTCCGACACAATGCCTTAATAGTAAGTTTTATTGGAAGTAGAGCTGATATAGTTCTGGATATTAAGTCGAATTCACTATCTGAAAAATTAATTTACAGGTTTAAGTCGATTATTGCTTTTTGGATTGAATTTCGAAATTTCAAAAATCATTCCATCATTAAGAGTAAACTGTTCCAACATGTCTTAGAATCTCTTATTAACATATATTCTGTTTTATTTTCAGTTAGTATATATTTTTGTAATATGACATTTTTTGTAGGGGAACGCTTAATTATCTTAACAATTTTTCGAACTTTATAAATTATAGGAAGCAATTCTTGATAGGTTAATATTTCATCCTCATTAGCGATATCTTCTTCAACAATTAAATTGTCATTATCTTCATTGTCAATATCACTCTCACTCTTACTCTTTTCAAAGTTGGAATCCGAAATTTCTAAATCCACAGTATTTGGATTCTTCTGTTCTTTATATTTTTGGTATAATACATCTATTACTCCTAATTGAATTCCATGTGCATAGCACAACTGCTGATTTGCACCAATCCACTTTCCAACTTTTTTCATAATTGTTGCTCCATCAGTCGTTAAGGATACAATATTTTCTTTCAGGGATAATCCATGTTTCGCTCATTTAGATTTAAGTAATTAATTAAGCCGTTAATTAGCTAATTAATTTCGCCCGTTATGGAGACATAAAAACAAAAACGCATACTATTTTGCTATGTTCGCGATACTTGAACATTTAGTGGAGAAATTTTAAAAATTTCTAGTAAATACCGAAAAACCGGTATTTAAACTTGTGAATACCGGTATTACAAAATTGTACAAATGGCTCAAAATACCGGTATTGCAATCCCTAGTAATGATATTTTAAACCAAAATAATTTCCAAAGCTTTATCTTAATTTAACCCTCAGTAAGTTCATTCTCTTATTTTCTGATACAATTCCATTTTCGGTTTAATTAAAGTGATATTTCCGTTGCCCTTCTCAAAGGTCACCACGTGTATCGAATTGGCGCGTGGCCGGAAATCCCATGTTATATAAGACTAGCGATCATTTGTTTCGTTCTTCTCTTCTTCGCTCTCTTTTTTTACTTCAGCTTTTGTGGCGCAATGCGCCTTCTTGTAAATAACCATGCCTGCCACTCGGATGAGAATAAAACGAAATTAAAAATACAACGTCTCGTCTATGTCTTCAAACCTGCATTCTGCTTCAACCAAAATATTATTACTATCTATCATAATATTTATATGTCATGTACCTTTTAAATATATGTTCCTTTCGGTGGAACCTGTATCCCTTAGAGGGCGTGTCCCCAGGTGACGGATAGGGAATGCTTCTCCAACGGTTTACCATTGGGTGGTAGGAGTAAAATAAAATACCTCCCGCGGACCAACAGGTAGAAATCCAACCTCTCTGAGGCAATAGCAAACCTCTTTCTGTAGATATCTGAGACTTTCTTCCCTTACTTTTTTCATTTCCATGGACACGACAACAACCTTTTAAAAATATTTTTATCTTTAGGTAGAGGAGATTCTGTTAAAATGTTGTCTATTTTAGCTCTAAGGCCATGGTTAAACATACTTAAAAATTCATTAGGTTTTTTTTTTTTCTCTTTTCATATGCAATAATGTAGTTTGTTTTATGTTCACTTTTTTCTGATGAAATAAAATTCTAAGTGATTTATTTTCATGCCTCGCACCATAATGTAATCTCTTAAGTTGTTAATTTATCAAATCAATTAATACATGATTGATTTGATGAATTATTTTTTCATAATTAATCTCAATCCCAAAAATATTTTAATATATCATTATTAGAAATAAAAAAAAGGATTTTTTCTTAAACAGATAAATCAAAATGTCCTGTATTATTCTGATTTTCAAATTATATGATAATCAAAATATTTCGTATGTTATGACGGTGTATTGTTGTTTGATCATGATTAGGTTATTAGCCATTTGCCTTGCCAATTCTCTTGGGGGGGGGAGGTGGAATACTCTTATGTATTTCTTTTAACTACACTGCACGTACCCTTTTTTTTTTTATGACATAGAAAAGAAAAGAAAAATGTCAGTGACAATTGAAATGTTGTCTATTTTTATAAGATATCAAAAGAAAACGTTCAACTATATTACTAGGACAAAATTATGACATTTATAAGATATATACGAAGTTAAAAAAAATAGAGTTCTATACATTTTTTTTTTATTTTTTAACTACTTTTATGATTGTAAAGATGGAATTTTATGCACTTGGGTATTCTCTACAATAGTATACTACTTCTATACTTTACACACTTATAATTAAGTTAATCAATTAACTCTAATTAAAGTTTTCTTCTGTCACAGCATCACGACCTGACAGAGAATTTTAAATGAATTTCAGACTCCATTTTTTTTTCATAAATTAATTATGGAAAAATAGAAAATAAACTTACTTTTTAATAAACCAACGAATGCAATTTCATGATCGTATTAAATTTTTTCAATAAGTGATTTATCCGAAGGTGTTTTTTTTTCTTTTTTTTTTTTTTTCCCCAACATTAGTTTTGCATTAAAAAAATTGTGAAATACAAACGCACCCTACTCGGCATCCAAGCAATGAATTTCAAAACTTACCGTTTTTAGTTTTTCTATTTATAACATTACAAAACCATATCACAAAATAAGGATTCTTTTATCTATATAAAAAAACTCCTAACCTGTATTTAAAATAATTGTTCACTGCTTTGTACAGGGAGATTTTTTAAAACAAACTTTAACTTTTTCTTTTCACATTTGTAAAAATGGAATTTTGTAACGATTTTTCACTTGCTTCCGAAGGTGCTTTCCAAGTATATTTCAATATTTTCATACCTTTCTTAATAGATTCATAAATTAAATTTCGGCTCTTAGCGAATAGCGCCATCTAGCATTTTATTTGAGAAGGGGAAAAAATTGATTTCAAGATTATAATTATTACGAAAGATTAAAAAAAATCAACAGAAAATAATGAAAATGAATTCTTCTTGTAAGCACGCCAATCAAAGTTTATTTAAAAACAATGTTTGATATTTCCAAGTATTCCATTGTTTTAGACAACGGAGTAGAGCTTGCGAAGTTTCGCTAGATTATAAGAAATCTTGCATCCTCACAACAAATCATCTATATCTGTCAAACAGAAAATGAATTTAACTAGACAGTTTAAATTCCACTCAAACCCAGTGGTTTTAATAATTTTTTTAGTCCGATTTTTCATAAATGTTGAAAATACACTCGTACCTTAGTAATATTCATAACAAAATTATTTGATCAGAGTTATCAAACATGTAAAAATTGTGGAATCAAAAAAAAAAAAATTATACACCTATTAATGAAGAAAAAAAATCCCCCAACCACAGAGACAGGGTGAAGAAGGATTTTTAAAAAATGCAGATTTTCCCAATTAATCCATTATGAAGGAACCGCAGAATTATGGTTTTCAGTCAACAAATTTACTATGTCTCTAATTCTAGGAGACAATATGCATTATTTTAAACATAAGATGATTATCTTCAATTTCAATCGTTTCGTAAATGTTGTCTGTCTTCATTTCATATTCACCAACGAGAAGGCATTTGACAAGAATAGACTCAACATATTACTAGCCTACTCACATTGCTCTTGTTCGATAAAATAAGATTTCTAACTTGGAACCTTAGGCCCCAAATATGACTAAAAAATTGGCCGTTTCTATACAACAGTACCTATCTTCACTAATAAAAGCCTTTTTTTTTTTTTTTTTTTCTCTCTTCTTCCCTTAAGACAGAATGAAAACACCGATAAAAACTGTATGAAAAATTCTTAAAAATTATATATCAAAGCAATTGAAGTGTACTAGTTTAATTATTAATAAAAATTAAAATATATCTTTTTTTTATGTAATAAACCTAAAACTGTATTTTTTAAAATATGTCAAATATATTCCAATAAGTAATCACATGCATTTGTGATATATGAGATTACTAGAAACAAAATCTTTAATAATTTAGTACCAAATTATTTAATAGTTCCTACTATGTAGATATTACATAATTTGTCTTTCAATAAATTCTGAAATTGGAAATAATAGTTCAAACGAAATAAATTAAGCAATTCCACTTTTCACAATAGTTTATTTTTCACAGAACAACACATATAACATTTAACTATGAATTGAATATTTATACAATCATGATTAAAGAACAAACATTTATTAAAATTGGTTCTATCTTTAACACAAAGTAATAAATGTCTTATATGCTAAAGAATAAATGCAGATAATGAAAAAGAAAACAAAGTGATTCATAGAGTTAACAATTTAAATTACTAACAGCTTTCCCATTAAAATATCAAAAATATACAAGAACTAAATGAGTTAACATTTATTCACAACTTTGAAAAAATATAGGCTCCCATATATATTTACGGAATGTCAAAAAAAGAAAATCGGAAAAATTTCATATCTTTCCATAGGATTTACTGTTTTACAGGGTTCATACATCCTGATATGGCGTCAATTTTTAGTCTTTTTTTTTTATCAAAAAAAGTTCTAAATTTGTATTATATCCAATCATACTATTTATTTAATATAAAATGGAAAAAATTATAATAAAGTGCTTGCAAAAAAGGAAATTCTATAGTTTGATTTGGAGTCAAGCTTCATTTTGGACATTAAAGATTATTAATCTAACAAAAACTTCACATTCTACCTTATTTGAATATTTATAAGATTAATTTGTAAGTTAATAATGTTATCATGTACAATTTATTATTCCTGTTACCTTTCGAAATTGAGAGCTGAAAATATTAATTTAAAGCTAGTTGTGATAATATCAACTTAGAAATTATTTCTGGAAAAAAAAAATTTCTTCAGATCAGAGAATGTCTCTTTATACGGCTTAGAAGTGACTGGCTGTAAAAAAGCTCAGAGAATTTAATAATCTGAGCCACTGGAATTCTTTAAGCTTTCAGAATACAAATTTATTTTACCAGGAAGGAAAATCCTTTGCATTTATTATTATTTTATTTAAAAACTAATCTTACTATATTAAAAAAGAAACATGTTGTGTGACTATCAAAATGTTTTTAGGAGGTTTTAAATATTTCAATTTAAAATGAAATTTTAAATTATCTTTTAGCAAAGAATTAATAAATTTTTAAAAAACTTTATTTTCATAAAACTCAAATTTTAGTACGAACCCTGTCTATAGAACTATTAACCTAAATTAAAATATATCACAGGAAGACCAACTGCTTTTAAATATTTCAAGCAGTTTGCAGCAGTAAAATACAGCTAGAATTGCTACTTTTATTTTAATTAAATGATGAATTATAAATTGTACAAATTAAAACTACCTTAATTTTTTTCATTCTAAAGGGAAATATATATACCAAAACATTATGCAATTGTTCCAAATCTGTCTTAAAAGGTTAAAGGAGGAACAAGAAAAAAAAAGAAAAAGATGCATTTTTTTAAAGTCCTGTTTAAACTGAAGAATTATTTATTCCATTATTTATTAATTTAGAAAAGGTAAATACCACAGTTATTAACATCTTGAAAATAACTCAAAGAAATGACAAATAAATAAAAGTAATGAGAGTAAATACAGAACATAGTTAAAATTATCTACAATACTTATTAAAGTTCTATATTTATGACAATTTGTATTTTCAAGTTGTTAATAATTTGTAGTAATCAACTTACATATTTACCATCTGCTTTTTCAGATACAATGCGAATTAATGAGCTTTAATATTTATTCAGTTTTCATTATTTTTGGTTTGTAAATAGTTAAAAAATCATCTCTTAAAAAGCAAAAGTCGAAGGACAGTAATTATAATATTGAACCTGTTATCTGTTTATCAATTAAATTTTTAAATTATAAACGTTTAACATAGTTAAAAACGCAGTTCAAACCTAGTTTATTTCAGTTTACAAAAGCAGTCCCACCAAGAAAAGAATATTAAGATTTAAACCGAAGACAGATTGAGATCTCCCAGGCCTCCAGCCGAGAAAAAGGAAGCCAAGCGCAAATATCTGAAACAGAATATTTCAATAAAATACAAGTTTATATCAACAGGAAGAAAACATTTCTAAAGAACAGAAAAACTTTAGAAACATTTCCTTATCAATCAACCCTCTGACTTCAATATCTGCATCCCCCCAATTGAAAACTAGATTTGTAGTGGCACACATTGGCAAAGTAATATCTCAATATTCTTCATTTTGATAGCTATTAAAATTAAGTGAAAAAGTTATTTCGCAAAAAAATATCATTTATCCATCATTCCTAATATTCTAAAAAATTTGTCTCTAAATTTTTACTGAACAAAATAATTATAGATTTATTGATGGATAAAGTTAAGGGGGGAAAAAAGTTCCTTGTTTTAGGATCTTATAGTTTTACAGATCCAGGTCTAAGAATTACAAATCAGAGGGTTAAAAGAACAGAATGACTTCTAAATATTAATCAATATGATTAAATAACTCCAGAATACTAATGTTCTTTAAGAAAGAGACTAGAAATCAACACTGGCATGTGGAATTGTCACAACAAATAATTATGATGCTATTTTCAATCCACCTTTTCCGAATTTTTTTCAGTTGCACTTAATAAAAGAAAAGCAGAATCCGAGCGAGGTTATCTCAGTTGTACTTTAAGTTATTGTCTTAAATATATACCATTAAAGTTTACTAATTTTTGAAAACCAATGCTATAGTCCATATTTAAAAGTTCAAATTAACCATTTTAACAATGAGCAGATATCATCCAATACAAGTTCTATAATTTTAACATCAGTTCAATCAAACTAGAAACTATACTCTACATAAGCTAAGTTTGTTACCTTCTTTTGCAGTTAAAACTGTATTATATTTCGCCTTTTAATTAAAAGGAACTGTATAGCCACATTACACAAACAAGATTTCTCTTAAAAATAATCACTTAGAATCAAAATTACTTTCTAACATTTCTTTTCCTTTACTAGCAAAGATATAAAAAAAATTTAATTAACCAGTAGCTTCATTGATTTTTGCTTTATGGAAAGTAAATAATTGGTAGATGAGAATCAAGTTAAAAACAATGCAATGCAGTTAATTATCAATTTTTTTTTTCATTATAGAAATTTACATTAAAAAAACTAAAAGCATTGTTTATTTTAGATAATAAGTGTCAAAAAATTATAAGTTATTTTTCCCTTTTTTTAACAAGAGTACAGATATCCTTTTCCTTTTTAGATATCTTAAAATTAAATCAGCAATAAGACATAAAAAGCAAATCAATCTTCAATTGATGTGAACAAAACTTGAACATCTGCCAGCAGATGAAAAACAGAAATGCTCCACAACAAATAGGATTTCAAATTCAGCATTTGCAGAGCTTCTCATTTTAGGAGCTTTGTTACCACATGTTAAGATAGGCATATATATACTATTGAAAAGCATTATACAACTGTCATTTATTCTAATGATACCTAAATAATCAATTAATTTGGCATTCATATTTGTAATAAATTTAGAAGTACTACAGATACCTTAAAAACTATTAACATGTAATGTATTTTACTTACTTGAATAAGTTTCAGTTGCATTATTACCTTAAACAATATATAATAGCTAGCCAGGGAAAAAAAATATAGTAAAAAAAACTTTTACTTGCATTATTAACAGCTTCTTCTTCTAAATATCCAAATATCTTCTTGAATCATACTTAAAATAACATTTATGTGTCTAGAAAACAAATCTTCCTTCAAGATTCTTCTTTAGACAGTTCTTTAAAAATTTGGTATTTAAAAAAAGTTTGAAACTGGCTGGAGAAAACTTTTATTGCTTGAAAGGATTTTAGTTTTTCTTGAACAATGTGTGAAATGATTAGTACTTTTATCCAAAATCTCCCACCAAGATTAATTTTTAACTTTTAGCGAGGATTCCTTTTCATTGGCATATCATAGAGAACAGAATGTATTTTATACAGTATCATTGTTTCAATAAGTTCAGCTTCTTTTAAAAAATATCTTCCAAAGATGATTTTCTTTTTACTGACAGTATGCATTTTCAGTCATTACCAAGATTCACATTCCATTAGAAACTAATCTAGAACTAGAACAGGAATCACAGGACATCCCTTTGGCCTACTTACTTTTTTTTTCCTTTGCTTCATTATCATATTTATCAGAATAACCAGTGTTTGAAAGATTATAATCAGCTATATAAAGTGCTACATAAAAATTATGAAGTCTTGTTTATAAATTCTCTTTTAGCTATTAAACTGCTAGGTATGCAACTGCAGCAACAGAGTATAAAAACAATTACACATAAATAGCTCATCAAAGAAATCAAATTTTGTAACAGAATTCAACCTATATTCTTAGTAATAATGTTTGAAATTCCATGACAATATCTATTGCATATTCATTTATAAAACTGGAATCATGGTTTATATTCTTTCATCCATAACAACTATAATATTATACATATATATTTTCCTTTCCTTTTTCGGGAAACTTGAAATGTAAAGATTTTATATCTCAAAGAAATCACACAGCCTCTAATATAACTGCATTTTATTTTATTTATTTATTGACAGAGAAAGGTTTTAAAAATGAAAAATATTTTAACAAGATCTCTTAAACTTTTCACAAAGACAACAATCTTCCTTAGCTTTTTGATAAGCATATGTTTATAAAGACAATGTTTTAACAATAAGATGGAAGACAAAGAAATATATATTCATTTTACGTCATCCTACATATAATCTGTATCCATATATTTTGGGGAAAAATTTTTTTATTGTTATGTCAAAATACAAAAAACTTTTTTTTTTCCTTTGTAAATCATTTTATTTTCTGTTTCATTTTTCAATCCTTTAAAAACTATTATACAAATGAAATGATTGGAAAGGTAATAGCAGCAATTTTTAATTCTTCCGTCCAACTTTTACTTTCTTTTTTTTTTAATTTGGGTAATAAGAAAAACACTTTGGCTTATAAATACAAAACAAGCCTAAATCCAGATTCAGTTAAATGCATAAATTTTGATTTTCTTCAACAAATAAGTATTTCATCAATAATTTCTCTTCCAAAGTTTCTGTAATGTCAAATTTTCCTATCACGAGGAATTAATATGCAGGTTCTTAGTTTGAATTTTTTTTTTAATAAAAATAATATGCCATACGATTCACAGAAGCAAATCCTTCAATATATCAGAGTTCAAACTTGCTACAGAACTAATTATAAGGTCTCAAGAAAAATTTTCATATCCTGGTTTGTATTAAAATGAGATGAATAAAAAAAGTAGTAGGATGCAGATAAAACATCCAATAACACAGTTTTTGCAAAACAAATATTGAGTGTCTTGAATAACACTCGTCAAATTTTGTGCGCATCTTCCAATAAAAATATTTGATATGTAATAAAATTATAAGCATTTTAAATCAAGGTAGTCATCTTGCACATCCTGTATATGAAGGGGACAAAAATTATATAGCAACAAATAACCAACTGTAGTCTTTGGCTCCAGTTTTAATGCTCATTGCGTAATTCTACGTATTTATAAACTGCAAATAAATAGATAAAAATAGAACTTCTACCTCAGCATTATGTGTATTTAAATTTCCTTCAATATGATCATTTGATCTAATATTTATTTTAAGCGCATTAAAACAATTGACCAGAGTATTTTTGTTTTGCCAATTTAAATTCAGGTTTGCCTTTGATTTCATAGAAAACTTTCTTAAATAACTTGATGAATTTATAAAACTCTGTATAAGAAAACTGTTTCACTTACTTGGAACATATGAAAAATTATTTACCTTTAAAATTTCTTCATACTTCAACTTTCACAGTTGTAGGAGGAGGAGGATCTGCTTCATTATCAACAGCAGCATCACCGTCATCATTAACCACATCTTTCAGGCCTTGAAGTGGGATATTATAACTACGTTCCATTCCATGCCCATGAACTTCTAACCTATCTTGATAGTAGGAGACTGTTGCAAATGCAGAAGTATCTGGAGGAGTTTCCAAAATCCCGGAAAAAGCTATGTAACTGATGCCATGGGAATCCAAAGCATATCCACTTTTGTGTGTATGGCCACTAAAATAGGCTATAACACACTTGTGGAGATGAAAGATTTGCATCACTTCCTCATAATTCCACAAAAGGCAACTCCAATCTGAACTGTCAGGATGCAAACTAACGTGACCTACAAATATGTATTTAAAATCAATTTTCAAAAAAAAAAAAAAAAAATGAAATTATTACAATTTTATTATATACTTTTCTCTGTGGCCCTATCAAGATTGTCAATAACTACACATGTTAACAAAAAATGTAACTTTTCTACGGGAATACGAGGTCAAACTGTGCTTTAAATATAGCAAATAGAAAAGTAACCACAATTATTATGTGTAGAACACTTTATATCAGAAGTTTCATAAAAATATAAACTAAAATAATTGACATAGGATATATAACAAAATATAAACTAATAGACAATCATATTGTTGAGGGATTTAAATGAAAATTTAATACAGATCTATAATTTAGATACTAAAATTATGTATTGAATTTCATCCATTTAGATCTTTATGTTTTGTATTTATATTCACTTGTATTTAGATAGACAAACATATTTTATGTGTATTGATTTCATTCAAGATTTCCTCATCTATTAATTTAGCATAGAGACAACATACCAAATTTTATTCATCTAGATCAAAGCATTTGAGTTATGTTCACAGACACACATAATTTCAAAAATGCATTTTTCCTAGACTTAAGAAAGTCGGAGAAATAGAGATTTTCAAACCTCAAATTCTTTTTTTTTTTTTTTTACAATTACAATACTTCCTTTTTATATATTTCATACACAAGTTAAGAAAAAAAGTCGTCAACCTTATCTAACTTATCTTGATATTTAAATCCTCAATCTTTAGACTGCAAATGTTGTATACATTGCACACTAATATTATTAAAATAAACTTCAATTAAGCAGACTTGGAAACATAAAAAAAAATATTGGAAAAAATAAATTTTGTAAATATTTAATATATATAAAATATGCTAAATATAGGCAATTTGATATTTAACAGAATCTTACCAAATACAATAACTTTTTGTCCAAGTTCATCCGATTCTTTCAGTTCTTGATCAAGCCATGCCAACTGTTCCTGACCCACAGCTCCATTCATCTGCTGAAATCGAACATCAAGTCCAGTCAAGGGGCCATCACAATCCCAATCATCAAAGATCTCATGGCCATGTTTTGAATACAATACTTTAGTCGCTGCTATATAATTTGGATGCTGAGAGTTGTAACCTAGTACACTGATATCAAAACAATCTAATGAAATGCATTTTAACTCGGGGACAGGCGAAAATTTATAATATAAAACTGGAGTAGAGTTGGAACTGTTATCTTTTACAAGTTTAAAAGGTGAAAATATTTCTTGTGGAATATTAATTTTCATGACGGACTCGTAGAACAAAGAAGCCAATTCTTTTCTATCAAAATTATAAAGTTCGTGATTACCAACAGTGTGAAATGTGGGAATGGAAGTATGCTTTTCAAAATGAGATAAAGTTAGTCTTAAGCTAGAATGGGAGCCACCATTAAAACGATTCAAACCATCAATGATGTCTCCCAACTGCAAGACAAACTTAACTTTCGATCCTGGTCTTTCCCAAAACTTAAAAGCAACATCAACCTGGCCAAGAGATCCTCTGTAAAAACGGGTTTTTGATGGGTCATAAGCTGCAATCTGGTCATCATGATCAGCATACTGAACATCAGTTAGGACACCAAAAGTAACAACAGGGTCCTTAAAAACTTGTGAATCGACAGCCATGTTGAAACTAAAGAAAGAAGGAAATTTCTATTAATGTAAGACACTAAGAAATACACAAGATCTTACTATGCAATTTTCATTTTTTTGTCAATAAATTAAACTTATGATTATTATTACAGCCAGAATTAATATAACAAAAATTGGGCAGGAGGTCATGAAAACTTAAGAATTAATAAGCTTTTCCTTAAATGAAAAATCTTAAGAATCTAAAATTATATTTAAATAACACTACTCATTTTAATATTTACAATGTAATTTGCTATTTACAATTATCATGCAACTTCAGTGATTATATTCTAATAAATTACCTTCTGCTACCTAATAATCTAGATAATGATACCTTTTACTAAGAACTATTTATTATTGTTTTACAAATGAAATCTCAAGATAAAAGTAACATACAATAGGCAGTAATTTTAAAGAGATAAAATAGGAAATATTAAGGATGTCTCAGTTCAATGAACAAATTTCTTTAGTATGATTCTACATAATATTTTGATAATGATTCCTAATTTAATAAAATAATGAATAATATAATTATAGAAGATTAAATAATTGTTTTATGCTTGGAGAAAGACAAAAGTGTAAATGCTATTTTGTCTTCACAGCACAAACTTACTTTCAGATTTCATTTTTTTTTTCTTTACAATCAATTTAAACTTTTAAAAATTGTCTTAGTTTAAAATTAATTTTTGGTTTAGTATTTTATATTCTTTATCTATTTCCTTTTGAATATTTGATATTTATATTCTTTCTAAATAGCTTTAATTTAACTTAGCCTTTTGTAAAAATAAATATAGAAGAATACTTTCTGGATGAAAATTGCAATCGATATTGAACTATAATCAGATGACCTACTCTCAAATTATAACATCCAGATATTTTATTCACAATAGATTTAATATGTATCAGTTGCACAACACGATAGATCTTGAGCAAAATCAGAATGTGAAACCATGAACCTCAAATGCAGTAATTAAATTCATGTCATAAGACTAAGCAACTACACATGATACCCATTTGAAAGTTATATATTTTACATAACTTTCGGCAAAAAAGTATTTTTAGTAAAACTAAATAACACAGAAAATAATAATATACAATTTCAGTACCAGATTATGCATTTGTCTTGCTAAACAGAAAACATGCTGTTAAAAAAAAATGGGTTAGTCAGCTAAAGAATTCTTCTTGAGAATGTTCAAATGCAAACATATGCTACATGATCAAATTTGTAACATGCAAGGCACTCATACTTGCCAAACTATGACAATTATAACTTCAAGTTTCATAATGTCTTCTGTCTTGCTTGTTTTATATTTGTCTAGATTAAAGTTTATAAATCATTATAAAAGTATATTAAGTTTTGTTTTCTTTTTCATATTTTAAGAAATAATTTAACAATTTGTCTTGCACTTAAGATTTTTAGTCAAAGTATCCGACATAATTTATGTCATTATTGCAAAATATTTTTCAAGCCAAGATATTATTTTCATAATAAAAAAATTATCAAATCAAAACCATCATAAAATTGTCATATTTACCAAAGGAAAAGTATCTAATCATAAATTTTTCAGCAGAAATATAAGTTAAAATGCATATCAATATAAATTCATAATTAGGATGATACAATTATTTTCTTATATTATATAAAGTGAACAGCATTTCTTATTTTTCTAAACAAGCTTTTTAATGGAGATTTCACACATTTTTCCAGTGTTTTATTTCAATATGCTTTATGCATTTAAAAATAAATATTCCATTACATACATAAGACATGGAATAAATTTTGTATCCAATATTAACTGCAGTTAATTCATTCCTCCAATTATCAAATTACAAAAAAAATGTCTAAAATGAGCTGGAATAATGCTTTTAGTTATATACTATAAAACAGAGATTATCATTTACAAAAGTTATTGTCATTGACATTATTGTCATTAATGTCATAGAGAATTTTTTAAATTCTTAGCTCCTTCAAAAGAATTAATTCTCTTGGAATATGAGCAATTGACTTCTGGAAAAATCGATATTTTCCAGAAGTCACTTTTTAAATTTAGCATTAAGAAAATTTAATATACATTCGCGAATGTTTATGCATTAAGATATAATTTTTGAAGTACATTTTTTTTTTTTTTTTTTTTTTTCAAATACGCATTAACTAAGATGACGTTAACAAATTACAGGATGAACTAAATAAATAAATAAAAATATACAAACATAACAGTCAGTTGTCGTTTGATATATAAATCTTCAGTATAGCTAAAGAATTTTCAATTTAATGCACGATGAATGCCTAGAAATTACGAGGAAACAGAAACTAGAACAAGGTAAGACTTATTATAAACAAAGGAAATTCAAGTGCAATACATTCGAGTATTAAAAAAAAAACGAGAGCAGCTGGATGAGAAATGTCAATAACTTACCGGCGTAAAAGCAGAGAGAGTTTTCCCAGATTTACTGATGCTTAGCTTTACAGTAATGAAAAGATTGCAGATCCCTGCACTTTTTTCGAATTAAAAATATTAAAATTTTATTCTTTACAACATTCTAAATGTGGAGCAGTTTCTGGAATTTCTAATAAGATGCGCTCGACGCAACAGCGCTTATATATCGATCAACTGCACTGCTTGCAGCAGACAGCTAGTCACGTGACATGCAAACACGTGCACTGATTCTGAAAATAGAACGTTCACTAGACGAAAGGGAGCATATAAATACTTAATCCTGCGTTCTTAATTTAGCAATGTTTCAAAACGTTGCATAATTTTTTTAATACTTTTAAAGGTTACATTTACTTATTATGTTTTAGTTGTAGTTTCTAAAGTATTGTCATTAATTAAGGAAAGAAACATAAAATGACAATCTTTTAAAACCACTTATTACCATTAGAAATTCGTCAAGCGGCAGTTTGTTAAAGTGGAATTTAATAAGATTTCATATTTATAAGATGAACATTTAATTTCATTTTATATAATACGGGCCATATATATAAAACTTTTTATGGTGAAGTTCACGGAGAAGAATATATACTTTGAAGAAGGTAAACATTGCACAAAGTAAAGAAAATGTGTTTTTTAATGTCATATCTTTCCTTACCAACTCCAAAATCTTTCTTCTAAACTTCTATGTTTATACACCTGTTTGTAGTACGTGCTTACTTAAATGCATTGTGTTTGACATAATTTGTTCTCTTCAATTCTAAAGAAAGCATGAACTGCGGTGCATATTATGAAATCTGCTAAATTTAAAATTTTGTTTCTTTTAATTAATCTTGAATGGTTTGATATTTGATTAATAAAATATTTATTTTACTATATTTTTGTTTGTTGTGGTTAACTTTTTAATTAATTAGATTTAATTTAAAAGATCAATTCAAATTAATTTATTTGTTTTTCCTGTATTTCTTACACACGTGAAGTTTTTAAAAAATCAGTTTTTCTTGTTTGTTTTCAGTGGGAAAAAAAAAAAAACAACTTTTGTACAACAGTAACAATAGTTCAATGTAACTATAAAAAATGCTTTGTAAATGTGGAATTTTTGCTATAGAGTGTAACTTATTCTGATTCCTAGTGAGTCTTAAAAAATATTTATTGTTTTTATTTTCCGTATATGAAATATACAAAGAGATTGTATTATAACTGTCAAAAGATTCAACGTCGACATTTTAACGAATCTCCATGTTTCAAACCTCCCGATCCCCCCCCCCCCACACACACAAAAAAAAAAACCACCACAATTTTTTTTAATTATGATTGTCTGCCAGTCTGTAAACACGATAATACAAAATTTCTTTAAGCTAGACGAATGAAGTTTCGTAGATCACTATACATAATTTTGAAAGAAACCTATTTACAGAAAGTCTATGTGTCCGTCAGTTTGTCTATCTGTCTCTAACAAGAATAAGTCAAAAATGTTTTGAGCTAGATGAATAAAATTTGGTATATGAACAATTTTGTGTATCCGTATCAAATTTTGAACGAAATATATTTAGCGAAAGTCTCTCTGTTCAGCTGCTTAAATACAAGGGAATACTATAACTGAAAAATTTAAAGAGCTAAGTCGATAAAATTTGGTGCACTGATTTAGCACCGGAAGTGCAGATTCATATCGAATTTTGAATTAAATCCATCAACTGAGTGAACATCATGTAAATAAACTTAATAATTCAAAAATACAAAAACTTAGATAAATGGAGTTAAGTATTGTTATTAAAATTGACTTATATTGCAAATTTTAGTTTCAATAGGAAGGGGGTGGGGATGGTTATCCAGAATATATATTTGATTTTCTTCACTATACTACGAATCAAACAGTGTTCAAGTGAGGGACTCTAAAACTGACCCCTAATGTTATTCATGGCCTTGCCCAAGGTCACGATTTTATCGAAACCTTGGATAAAGTTGGAAAATAACAGTTACTATTTATGGATTTCTGACGTAAATCTAGCATTTTTCCTGAATTTGTCGTGGGAATATTTTTTGAACGCCTTCTTCTGACCGACTGAAACCAAAATTTGTCGAAAAAATACACTGCAATTACAAGATCATATACCGAATTTCATCAATTTAAGTTATTGCTTTTAAGAATGATTGCTTTTGCATGCTTGCGTAAAGACAGACCGACAGACAGTTAAGCCTATGACCTGTTTGATTTAAAATTTGATAAGAATCTACATATATACCAAATTTTATCTATCTAGCTCTTTACGTTTTTTAATTAGAGAATTAATCTGTATTCGAAGAGCAAGACAGTCGAAATTCTATTCGCCAGCGTCCTGGCCTAGGGGTAGCGCGCCTTCCCCATGATCTGGGCCTCCCGGGTTCGAGCCTGGGTACTGCCATGGTTTTTCTTTACCCTGTGTTCAATCTGTGAGGTGTGTGAAAGAGCCCTCCTGTAAAAAAGTGGTTGTGCAAACGAGTGTGTGTAGTGAGAAAAAGTTGAATTATGAGGAAATCTATTCCCCTCCCTTCCCTTAATTCTTCTAATGTTTTGCACATTATTGTGTGCTATGCCTCTTTACAACAGCTTCATTAGAGAACGGAGATTACAGGCTGAACGCCCAGGCTCTCCTTCTAAATGCTCTTATTGGGGAAGCGAGTGCGAGAGTGTCATCTTAATACAAGCTAGAAGTCAGACTTTTGCCCTAGTGTGGTCAGGAGCCTTTACCCTCATAAGCTACTGCACAAACTCGGTTTAAATCGCTTAATTCCGTCAGAGGAATTGTCTACGGCAATATAACACTTCTAGTAAATAACAACACTTCTTCTGAGCGGATTTCATTCAAAAATGGTCTAAAGTCCATATATAAAATTTCATCTGTCTGGTTCAAAGTGTTTTCGAATCATTGTGTTCGTCATCGTTATAACACAGGGGTCGGCAACCTGCGGCTCTTTTAATCTAAAGTTGCAGCTCTCCAGTTCCATACGAAAAATTAATAATTTATTATCAAAACCCTTAAAAAATAAGAAAATATATTTTTAAGTACCTAATCTCTCAACAGCTTCTATTAACATAATCATTAATTACAAATCTCTACGCTTAACATGACTGTCATGAGATAGATTTACTTCAGCATAACTTTAAAAAACATGAAGGATCAATTCGCTGAGAGATTCGAGCAATTCAAGGCAAGAAAAATACTCTCGCGTTCGGTACCTGGGCTGGTGCCCTCCCCCCTCTCCACAACGCGCCTTGCCGATGGGGGGGGGAAGCGTTTGGCGCGGACGGATTTAGTGTACACCAGGCCTGCTTGCACGACGGTTCTACAGTGGAATCGTACCTGAACCCCTCCGGCTCTGATGCCGAGACCTTACCACCAGACCACCGTGACCCAATCTTTTATTTTCCACGATAATGGAAAAAGCTATTTGTTAAATTTGTATCCGTTATCAAGATTTCTTTTTTCGAACTAAAGCTAGTCAGAAGCTCAATCAAAAAATAAAACGCTGAGAAAAAAGAGAAGAGACTACGAGAAAGCATTCAAAATTTATATATTTAACATAAAACTTAACATAGTTTAATATAATTGACATAGTTTAACATGAAACTTCGGAGCTGATTTTATAAAAATTATTTTCCAAATAGTTTTGAAATATTATTATGATGGATTTTATATTCAAGGCATATTAATTGCAAAATATTTTTTATATTATCATTTAGTTATGATTGTACTTTCAATCTTTGCATTCCTTTATATAAAGAATCAGAAAGAAAAAAAAATCGCGTTTCATATATATATCGAGAGGGGAAGAGGAGGGCGCAGTTTTGGTATTTACACTGGGCGCCTTTTTATGTAGGTACTTCTTTATCTATACGAGTACAAGTTATATGATAGCCAAAATTTGAAATTTTAAATATTTTACTGAAGAAACTACTAAAAGACCGAATTGCATAATATATTGAATTGGAAATTTTAGTGAGAATTAATCTTAGCGAAGAACAGGCCATCAAAGAAGTCTAGTAATAAATAAAGAAATTTGTCTTCGTATGCACCACGACGACCCGCCTACCCGAAAAGGTGTAAGGTCGCCGGGGGGGATCCATTATTTATTTATTGAAAAGCTTACAGTCATCGCCAGAATATAGGTAGTAAATAAGGGTTATACATTATAGTTCATTTGACTAAAATAAAATATTTAAATTAAATAATTAGAAAAATAATTATGGGTTCAAGAGACTAAGTCGAAAGGTACATAGATAAAGCAGTAACATACATAATCATAAAAATAATATCACAATGTCCAAAGGATGGAAGTATACTGTTCAGCAGTATCAAACAATGTACCAAAATCTAAAATCATCTATCTATCCCATTATATAAAGCGAAAAATAAGTGAGTGATACAAATACAAGGTGAAAATACAAAGCAGATTTAGAATGACAAACACATAAAAAAAAGCACCAGTAGAAGGTAAATCAAGAATTTGAGCAGAAACGTACACAGTTTTTTTATAGCTATAATCCTACATAAAACAACAACAACCAGAAGCTGTGCCAGAATAATTAATAAATAAAGAATCAATTAAAACAAGACGGCAAACAATCCAAGGCACAGATCCATCATCCTAGCATCCTCTGAATTTCTTCACAAATATCACTCGAGACTTCACAAATCTTCCCCATCATCCTGAGCGCAGCCCCAGTCCTGAATATATATGAAACCAGTGAGGTTTGGATTCGCTAGAGGTGATAAGAACTAACAAGCGTACATTTAAAAGCGAAGTGGTCAACAAATAAATAATTTGTACATTTTCACAAAGTTAGTAAAGTAAACGAACCAGAGAGATGTGCTCGAAACGCCCTCTCATAATTTCTAATAAAAGTGTTTCCCCTCTCCGCAATAAAAAAAAAAAAAAAAAAAACTTTGAACGTAGAGCAAGGTTTCCGGAGCCAAAAGAGCTCAGATTTTTATTTTCAGTATTTGCTTCATAGTATATAGGAAAGAAAATCGAATACACATTTTGGAACCTTTTTTTTTTTTTTTTTTTTTTTTTTTGACGATTAATTGGAACCAAAATTTGACAGAAAATAATAATTTAAGCAGCAAGATCACATACCGAATTTCATTTAATTGATCTTTGCATTTTTGATTTATAATATTTATTTGCATGAAAATGAATCATCTGACAAGAGGTCAAATCTTTTACGAATTTTCATTGTTATGAAGTTTGATTATAAATATAATCACAATCAACATTTGATTATGAACATAATTTATGATGATAAAACTATGCACCTAATTTTATCCATCCACCTCCTTACGGTTTTTACTTGCTCGCAGACGAACAAATATATTTTTTATGAATGAATTTCGTTCAAAATTTGAAAGAAATCTACACATTTGATGTAAAAACTGATACTTAATTTCAACTGTCAAATAAAAACGTTTTTTTTTTTTAGTTATTGTATTTATAGACAGATATAACTCCTCTGAAACGTGTTTTTCTAACTCAAGGACGTCTGAGATACGGAGATTCCTCAAAACGTTGAGTCTGACGTTTTTGATCATTATAATACGTATTTTCTCTTTGTACTTTTTGCAAACGATAAATAAATAAAGTAAAAACATACATTATTATTTGAATTAAATTAAAATGTAAAACTAAATTAATCAATCCACTAATAAAATAGGAATTATTTTGCAAGCTGCCTAAATCCATGTTGATATCGAGGTGCAGAAAAGGTTATTTTTTAAACCCTTGCTCATCTTCGAATACAGCAAAAAATTCTCTTGTCCAAAATCCCTGCCAAATTGTTGGTTCTTTTCCAAAAGAAAGAAAGAGAAAAAGGGGAAGACTTGCTTCTTTAAAAAACACTATGTTTAAATCTGGATGCGACACTAAATCAACCTTGACCTTGGTTGCAATTACGCACTGCGATCTTTACCGTCCTCGTTCAAGGATTTTTTTTAGAACCCTTTTCACTTACTTGGTACGAAGTATACAAAAAGAATATATTTCAATCGTCCAAACTCGAAATTTTGATGAATGGTCTCTCCATGGTTTGGGCCTCTCCATGTACGAGCGCACATTATTGAAATTATGTCTGTGGGCACAATAACTCGCCAACCCTTTGGTACACATCTTTTATCATCGGTAGCACAGATCTTTAATAAATTCTAAAAAAATTCATCAACGGTTTGAAGTCCGTCAACCTATTTAATTGTGATTATTCAATTAGCTGGAGTGTTCTAACCAAAACTTTTTCACATACTCATTAATAAAGGTGTTATCACAGAAAACGCTTTGCCTGTCACTGGTGTATACTAGTTAATCTTTGGTTTAAATTTAGCATTTTTAGTGGATGCATCGTGTCAACCTTGGCGAGATTTTGGCGATTACTCCCTGGCATGCGGTTAACACTATCCAATCGAATTTTTTGACAATTACTATAATTTTTCTATACTACGAATACGAGAGAGTACAGAAGGATTGATCTAGGTGAATGAAATTTAGAATGTGATCTTATTTCTAAAATATTGCTCTGAGTCAAATTTTCGCTTCAATCTGTTAATAAAAAAAACATCCAACACGCATATTTGGATTTCTTCACTGTACTTTGAAGCGCAAAAGGCTCATATGCGGGAATCTGAAAATAAAGATCTGAGCTCTCATAGCGCTCACAACCTTGCTCAACGTCTACAAGTTTTATGCTGCAGAAAGGAAGATAGCAGCTTTTTTTAGAGAATATGCAAGAAAGTTCTAGGGAGACCACTTTCGCTGCCTGTACACTTGTGAATTTCACGTCGATTTCGAAATAGCATAGCGCGTGAACTTTCTTCCAAATTGGATGCCTTAACTGATTTTCTTAATAAAATTACTGCAGAATGTGTAGTGATTGGATTTTGAAGCGTTAAGAAAATAAACGTTCATAGATGGCGCTAGGCAACTAGCGCGAGTGTAATTCAAAGAGTGATGTCATTTGAGTGTTGGCTCTTGGAGGAGGAGTTACTGAGCAGAGTAACTCGAACGAATCTCAAATAAATCTGTTAAGTTTTCTATTTGCCTAATTTTTTTCAAAGCACTCACGAACCAGCCACGACAGAATGAGATATCTTGCTTTTTATTTAATTTTATAAACTATCAATAGTTATTCTTGAAATCTTGCTTAATTAGTATGTAATTCTTCGAACAGTCAAACAGACTTTTTACAATTTTTTTTTTTTTATGTTTAGCTCCTATTGACATAATTCCTGACACTTAATAGAATGAAATAAATTTTATAAATTTATTTTAGTAAATGCTTAAATAATACTCTTTAAAATTCATATGCTTTAAAACGTTATTCAGTTTTCAAATATTCAATCACCTATCAAAAAGCTCGAATTATCATTTTAAAAAGCACTTTCTTCAAATCAAAAAGTTATTTTATCAAGATATTTCAATGGGTATGTTAACTTCACATAAAGTAGCACCTTGTGTGTTACTTGCATGTATTTTGTGTTTTTTATAAATTTTAAGATAGGTAATATATTTTTGAAGGAATAGAATGGATTGATCCTTTCTTTTTTGCATGAATTATTCAGTTTTTTTTTTCAAGTAATGCGTATATTTGCATTTATCTGTGTGTATCCCTGAGATTAAAAAACATTGCATTACTGGCTTGTATTGGCCTTCAAATCCCGGAAGACATCAGTACAGATCGAATCGGTTTCACAAGGCTAAAAGATAAGGCAGAAATATGATCTTAAGTCCTTCGCGTCACGATTTTAATGTGAACATTTGGATGAGAAAAAAGAGGTTTAACACTTCAGGCAATAATAACAAATCGGTTATGATAAGCATATGCTTTTTAATTTACATAAAATGATTACGAATATTATTATTTTAATATTCTCATACTATTTGAAATCCTTTTATGTAAAATATCTGTACTAATAATAAAGATGAATGTGTGTGTGTGTGTGTGTGTGTGTGTGTGTGTGTGTGTGTGTGTGTGTGTGTGTGTGTGTGTGTGTGTGTGTGTGTGTACATTGTTCGCCCTCTATAAGCCAGATCGTTTGAACTACAATTACCAAATTTGGCACATGTATACCTTAGAGGTCTGGAGGTATATATGTGCAAGAAATACATGTTCAGATATATCAGCAAAAGATATAGTGACAACGAATGTAATATATATGATATTACATAACTTATCTGAAACATTTTTAGGTAAGATATTTAAAATGCAGAAAATTTAATATATCTATGCATATAAAAGCGAAATATCACTCACTTGATCAAACATCACAAGAAACTTAAAATCTGCTGGATGGTTCCTTCTTGAGTTTGTGGCTACTTACAAAAGACAGATTTTTCGAATTTCTTTTAGAGTTTTAATCAATTGCCCTAAATGTAAAGGTTTTCTTTCGGTATAATTTTGACACACATTGTTGCACAAAAATCGTTTTTACAAAATCTTAATATATAAGAAAGTAGTCAATTTAATATCCGATTAATTTTAATTGCGCGTAATTATTTTAATTATAATTCTTATTTTAACTAATCAATTAAGTAAAACTTAATTTAGTTAATTAATTAATTTTAATTAGTGTGAGTGTGTAGGTATCGGCGCTCTACAGATTAGATCGCATGACCTACAGGTATCAAATTCGGCACATGTATGCCTTGGAATTCGGTAGCTCCAAGGTATGCATGTGCACCAAGAAGTTATTTTTTAAAAAAAATTGATTAGAATATTAATTAATTAAAAATGAAACTGAATTTTGGCATTTTCCCAAGATAACTTCTGAAAATATTATCGCAAAAAAGTAAATGCTACACCGTTTTAAAACATAAAAACTTTTTTTCTTAATAGCATCAATTGAATAACGGGCATTTTTGCTAAAGTTTGGCCCTTTTTTCTTTTAATTTTATCAAATTTCCAAAAAATATATTACATTGATGCCCTGAAATTCAAACCGATTTCATTGTTCCATCAAATCGCGATTTTTTTTTTTTTTTTTTTGTTCAAAGCTAAAGGGAAAATATTATGTATAATATCTGTGTGGTTTATGAGACGTATAAAAAAATGGCGTTTATAATGAGTGTGTTGTGATTTCTAATGAACTGCCCGGTTTTAAATATAATATTTTTAATCTTCACAAACACAGCTATACTACAAAATTTACAAACACACATAGACAATTAGGTTAAAGAAAACAGTATGGTGGAGGGGTTCCACCGGTTCCAGCCGAAAGCAGTCGGCGTTAGCGCAAGGTTTGCGCATGGGAAAAAGTCGACCTCAGGATGCAGATCTCCCATTCAACTGCTTGTCTGTAAACGCCACAAGGGGACGCTCTCTGCTCAAAGGGAAAAAGAGGTGCTACACGTTATAATAACACGAAAGTTAGAAGATGGATAAACCGAATATTTATGTTTTTAATTGCATCATGATGTCATGGGTCTGATCTCCATTAGAGAAATTCATGCTGACAATAAACTGAGTTTATATTAGAAACATTTAAATTAACACGGTTTAATGTCTGATAATTTGGCAGAATCATGAACATGAAATTATTTCTTTATGATTTAAAGAAAATTAAATGTAACCAATATTCCCAGCGAAGTGACTGGTCTCCAAAGGCGGATAGTTTTAAATAAAAAGAAAGGGACCCTCTATTGCATCTAAAATTGAGTGAGTTACGAAAATTTGAATATTATTATCACATAAAAACCCTCGATTTTACAACACTCCATCGACCATCTCAAAAAGATAGATCTTTTTCAATGTCCAGAGTTGCTACTGATTGGCTTAAAATTATGAAAATGCCTATTGTTCTAAAACTGTAATATTCGGTCAGAATGGATCGCAGAAGATAGAAAGTTATTTTTTAAAATTTCATTTAAAAGTTGAAGAGCCAAAAATGTTTCTCAGAACATGATTTCTGAAGTCTAAAAGATTGTATAAAATTTAGACCTTAATTTTTTCGATGTATATTTATTGACCGAAACAGAGGAAATTATTATTATTTACATCAATTAAATCCCTTTAAAAGTAAAATTAAAAATGAATTTTATGATGAACCAGAGAAATTTTTATTGATTAATTCTTTGAGATAATAAATATGAAAATTATTCTGTAGAGCATCTAAGACTTCAATAATGAGCAGTTCTTTTTTCTTTTTCTTTTTTTTTTTTGTACCCATATTAAAAAAATAAAAATAAAATAAACTACTCGATTTTAGCAAAAAATGTTTTTCTATTAATTGAAGCTTAATACTTTCACTATCTGTTCGGCTTTTCGAATGCAAGTTAACAAGTAACTACAAAAACGAAGAGAGCTAGATAGATAAATACACAGACAGGTGTCAACACAGATTTACCAGTTATGCACAAATATATATAGATTTTATAGATAAATATAGATTTAGCATCTACAATACAGACCCCTCATATTTTGAGAGAAATCCAACAAGGGATTGGCCATCTGTCAACATGTGCTTTCAGAAACATGTAAACGCGCTAATTCAAAAACGCAATGATTTTTAAATGTATCAAATTTGATATGAGATTTTTTTGACAACATATGTATTTTTATATCAAATTTTTGTTCCAATCGGTTTGAAAGAACAGGTCTAAAGCCCGAATTCGATTTTAGGATACTTTCAACTGCACCCCACCCCCCAAAAAAAAAAAACACTAGCCAAGCATCACACGACAGATTCAGTGAAAATGTTATATTCACGTCAAAGGTTAATATTTCGTAGCTATTGTACGCCACTGCCATGCAAGCCATTCTCTGGGATAACACCTTCACCAGAGAGTATCCGAGAAAGTTTAGAGGAAACCCCTCCCGCTGTTTTAAAAAAAATGATAAACCAATTCATCTTTTACTACAGCACCTTGATTTTTTTCCCTTCATTTTCTTGCTATGCACTAACGTTTTGTCCCAAATTATCATAAATAACGGAAAAATAAAAGATTTATGCTAAGGAACTGGTGATCGGTTTCTGAAGGTCTAATCTATTTGTTTAAGAAAAATGAAGGCCACAAAATGTATTCTTTTAAAATCAACATTGTTTTTCTCTCTCTTTAATTTTTCGTTCTGATTTGATCAGTGATAATGGACGAATAAATTTATCAAACTTCTAAATTTCCTTGGGACATTTATTTGTCAGTCCTTTAACTAATGGCCTCTATCTTTATTCACTGAATCGATGTTTCATTTTGCAAATAGACAAGCAGAATTACGTAGCGTTTATAATAAGACAGCATACGATAAATTAATCCAACATCTATTTTGAGCTGCGTCTTGCTTTTTTAAACCGTGGGAAAGCTCAAAGGAATTAATTCCAAAAAGAATGAATTAATAAAACCTTAAATTCTTATTTCTTTTCATTGAATGCTTTAAAATTTCAAATAATTTTATACAACAAGTTCAAAGTTAATAAAAAAGTGAGTTGATTGCAAAAATATGCAAATCGTTTGTGCTTTTTACCAATTATCCCAAAAATATTATTGATAGCATTTATTAAGTAAAAATAATAAAGCTTAAAAGATTATAAGTAATATAGTATTTATTAAAGAAAAATATAATAACTATTATACAGTACACAAAGAAATATTGCATATAGTTTGGAAAGATAAACCGAAGGAAAAATCAAAACTAAGCACGATAATAAAAATGAATATGTGATGCCAATAGTAAAAAGAAAATTAACTATTGCCATTCAAAATTATGATACAAGAAATTTGCAAATGAGGAATATAATAAAAAATTTACAACTGCAACAATAATTTTACAAAAATGATTTTTAAATTACCTTAAAATTTACAAAATTACTTTTTTGATTATACCAATTTCATTTTGTACAGTTTTACTTTAATTTCATTATACATTTAAAAAATTTTAATTAGATGCAGATATTAAAAAAAAAGTTTTTATTGCGCAGATGAAATTTAAACTAATTTTGTTGTTTCATTAAAATATTCAATCTCATGCTTTCGTCAATATTTACAAAAAAAAAAGCTTTATTTTGTTTTTAATTCCAAATTTGTACATGCTGTAATTTGTAGTACATTGATACCTTTAAATTCAACTTTTTAAATCGTATGAAATAATAAAGAGAGATTTTAAATATATATATATATTCTATATTACAAATTTAATACTCAGGTAAACTAATATACAAACTAATTCAAAGGTGGTTAGTGCAAAATATTTTAAATACACATCCACTAGTGTATTAAAAATAACATAAATAGCATAAGAACATAAAATATAAACATTTCGGCAAACTGATATATTTATTTGCACTTTTCTTTCTTTACATTAAAAAGATACTTTTTATTTCATTTGTTCTTGTTCTTCATCTGTTTCTGTTTCTTGTTCGTAATGATGTTTTTTAAATTGTCTCTAAGCACAATGATGTTAATCCTGATTTTTATTGGTCATTTTTTACTTTCTTGTATACGTAGTGTAGAAAAAGTATAGTAGTCATCAAAAAATTCGGAATTGAGATTTTGACGAATCACCACTTTTCAGACCTCCCTAAATTTGAAAAATACATTTTTTGGGAAATGCTCATCTGTGTGACTGTGAGAAAAATAACTTAAAAATGTTTTGAGCTAGACGGAAGAAATTTGGTACACGGTCTTTTCACCAAATTTTGCGTAAAATCCGTTCAGAGCAAGTTCGTCTGTCCAAATGTTTGAATATAAGTTAATACGATAGCTACAAAACGAAGAGAGCTAGATAAATAAAATTCGGTGCACAGATTTATCATCTGTATAGACACCTATCGAATTTTGCGCCAAATCTAACAACGGATTAGCTGTCACGCGGTCTGCACTTTCAAAAGCATATAAATGGTATAATTCAAAAACAAATTGATTTAAATATATCAATTTGGTATTTAATGTTGAGACTTTAAGTCTAGTTCTTTATCGAATTTTGGTTTCAATTGGATGCGAAAAATGTGTCTAAAACCTGAATTTGATTTTCTAAAACTTTTAATCTCATGCCAGGGATTAATAACCAAAACACCCACCAAGGATAATACGGTAAATTCAATAAGAGTGTTAAATTCACGCCAAAGGTTAATATTTCGCAACTATTGAACGCTACAGAAAAAAAGAGTTCTATGGTATAATATTTATTTGAGAGTATGCGAGAAAGGTTTGAGGAGACCAGTAAAGCTGGTTTCATTTTAAAGGAAACGAGGCCTTAGAATGAATAGACTGGAGCATCAAAATTATTTTACTCGAATTTTCTTCATGTATTTGTAAAACGCACGCAACCAAACGTTTTCACTAATTTCTTTCTTTTCTTTATAACGGAATTGTGTTAGGAATTGATTATTTTCATTTGCCTTTGAATAGGACTCGTTATGAAATCATCACATCAAAAAACATTAAAAAAAAACTCTTCCTGAAAACCTTGCTTTATATCTCGTTTCAAGGTTTAGAACGTGTTCCGTGAGTATTCAATATAAAGCAATTTCGATTAGATTTGCTTAAGTTGGTTACTGGGATTAATGCTGATTAAAACTATATTATATATTTGTGTAAATTACTCTTAATGGTCTACTCAGCAAAATATTTTAAAACACATAAATTTAATCAGTATAAAAAATTTTGACATCCATGTAACAAAAACTTCAAATTTTGACAGTCATACAGTTTTAAAAACCATATATTTGTTTATACATTAGTTATATCATAGTAAAGGGCAGCAGAATTTTAAGATGGGTGATCTTTAAAAACTTTTTTACCATTATTTAATTTTTAAGCTAAATCTTAATTGCACATACAACAAAATTTCAAAAATTTTATTATAAGCATACTTTAATTTGAAATCTATTCAACATGGAGCCGAACCTTCTTATTTAATGATCAAAACTGGGGGGAAAAAACAGATTAAAATATTATTAGCCATTTTTTTTTAAAATTTTTATTTAAATAACTTTTCGAATATATATGTTTTTATTTATATATTCATTAGGACCTATGACTTCATAGCATCCACATTTGTGCATAATATTGTTTAAGCAGACGTTTAATGTTTATAAATACTGTAATAATTAAGCGAACATAATTAAATAGATAAGAACTGACCAATCATACTTGACAAAAATTTAAAATAATTCTAATAATTTACAATTCATATAATTTGTAATTTTTACTAATTATTAATTGGCAGCGTTATGAACATCGTTTTAGCTGCCTTCTCCCCCCTCCCCCCTCCCCCCATCCCCCACTCCCTGTCCTAAGCAGTTGCTTTATCTGCTTAATCGGAAATCCGCGACTGAGTGATAATTGATTTGCCTTGATTTAACTGATGCTTTCCTTTTTCTTCCTGTTATAATTGCATCAGAACCACCTAAATTAGGAAATATATGAACATACATAATCCAATAACATCACAAATTTTCATTAGAATTTATTATTCAAGATAAAATATAATGGTGCGATAGATGGAATAAGTTTTTTTTATCTAGCTGTTATAAATCATTGTCAGTGATTTATCATATCAATTTCAAGATTATTTCATTCAAGGACAATCATAGAAATAATGTTATGAGAAATTACGCAAAATTTACCCGTTTAATCCGGTGCATACTCAGCCGGATAAATTTCACACACACACAAAAAAACACATCAAAACATTTTTTGTTTTTTTTGCATTGTGTACATATTGCAATCTTTCTTTTATTTTTTTTTATAGCAAATCTGTCAACACAACATGCGTTGAGAGTAGCAGTAGTAAGCCATAAAACTGAGAACAGAGACAACACAATTGTTGTCGTCTCATTTCACAAGCGTAGGCATTAATGAAATAAAAAAGATATTAAATAACTGGATGGGAAATACATCTACATGTATTAAAATGATCGCATTTTTAATGATGTTTTAAATTACGCGTTAGGGAACGTTCTTTTTAATAGGAAAGGAATATATATATATATATATATATATTTTTAAAAAATTACTACCACTCTTAACATTATTTTGTTTCTCTCAACCATAATGCTTTTTTTTTTACTTTCTCAGATGCGATCCTCTGGCGTCTAGTTGGTTTGCTGGGAATATTGGTTATATTTAATTTCAGACAAATCAATTAAATATAACTTGATATTCATGATTCTGACAAATTGTCAGATATTAAAACCGTGTTGTTTCAATTTTATTACTTAAGTTTTGTTTATTATGTACATGAAACTTTCTGATGGAGATTTATCCCATGACGTCATAAGTTATATTAAAAAGTTAAAGTTCGATAAATCTATCTTCTAAATTTTAGGGTATTGTAACTGCATTTCTCTATTCATCTTGTAAACTATGCAGGCATTAATTAAAAATTTTTCCTTAGCTTTCAACAACGGAAGAAAATCATGCTATCAAATAAATATTTGATGAGACATTGAAAAAGAGTTCGAATTTCAGTAATAATGTAATTTGCTGGCGGAAAATACGCAAATATATACACATATCTTAAAAAATGCCAAAATTTAAGGAAATTTTATACGACTATTAAATTGGTAACATTAAAAAGACAAATGTTTTAAATTTTAAAACGATGAAAAAATGATATGATATTTTTGGAAATTAACATTGAAAACATCAAAATTCAGTTTAATTTTTAATTAATTAAAAATTTTTAAAAATTTCTCCAAGATACACACTTCTACCCTCCAAAATGTGTATGTGCCAAATTTGGTAGCTGTAAGTTAAGCTGCCAGACTTGTAGAGACCAATACACACACACACACACACAGGTTCATCTGTATCATTATTATTAAAGACAGAGAGAGGGTAAGAATTTCAAGCAACAAGGGCCATCTTATTTAAAGGAGGTGGAAATGATGAAGCAGCTGAAATTTTCATTTTTCTGTGACTATTGAAGGCAGAAAGGTGATAAAATAGGCAAATTATCGCTTTCTCATGACGAACAACTTTTGTACTGAGTTTTCGGATGGATGCAGTTCTTTAGACGTTAGCAATTGAAATGATTTTTAATTCTTAATTTCGATTGTATTTTAGCTGTTCTAAATCTTATGCAATTACAAGCGAAAGTGGCGAAGGGACGGGTTTTTTTAAAAAACTTTTTTTATATTTTTAGACAGAAGGAATATATTTTCGCTTTCCACTTTATCTACAAAAATTTTTCATTTTTAGCGACTGACTAATTTGTTTGGAATATCAGTTGGTTTAATTTTGATTAAACCTTTTTTGGACAAAGTTAATGTGCGTGACTCCCCCAATAAAGTAATTTTAGGACTAAATAGTGACAGATGTGTGGCCAATTGATATGCGCGAGGATAGAACGTGGGACCTTGTGGTTCGCAGTCCAGTAACATGACCATGATACAAAAGCAATTGCTCTGGCAGCGTAGTTGTTAATTGGATTATAAGCTATTCACTACAGATGTAATAGTACACTTGTATATCACATCTCTATGAAGAGTACACATGCTCTATTTCCTCAATGGAACCGTGTCCTATGATGTCATAAAGCCATTAAAAACTAAAGCATCTGGCTAATCTATTTTCAAACTGCCGTAATGTAATTTCACTTTCTGATATCACACGTAAATTGTGCAGAATCTTTCTTCTTTGCTTCACCAATATGCTTATGCTGTTAAATGCAATAGATGCTGCTTAGTGTGATTATTTCAGGACTTAATAATTGTGATAATATTAACCGATCGATATTAATAATCGGATCCCGTGAAATATATATAAGATAAGATATTCGCTTTATACATATAAGATAAAGGGAAAAGAAATGAGCATTTACATCTGAGGTAACTATAAATTTCTTCAAAAGTAACAATACATTCTGTAATAGTTGCTTATAAATAGTTATTTTTTAACGATTCATTTATCTAATACTCATACTTGCTTTGCTTTTTTACTTTCTCGTATGCGTAGTATAGATAAAGTATAATAATCGTCAAAAATTCGAACTCGAGATTTTGACGAACCTTCCTGAGTTCGAAAGACGCGTTTTAGGAAAATGTCCGTCTGTCTGTCTTTCAGTCTGTGACAAAGACAACTCAGAAATGTTTTGAGCTAGACGGATGGAAATTGGTATATGATCTTTACACCAAAATTGTAGATTTCTATCAACTTTTCAACATAAATTCACTCAAAGGAAGTTTGTCTGCTCGGCTTTTCGAATATAAGTTAACGTAATAACTGCAAAACAAAGAGAACTAGACAGATAAATACACAAATATGTATCGTTATACATTACAACATAACCCCCAGGGGGGCACCTCGAAATGAGGATGAGATGCTTCCGGCATGGTGGTTGGATCTCGCCACCCTGGAGGGTACACAAATATGTGGGGGATCTGACTCCTCCCATCGATGACGGGACGTACTTCCTTCGGGGAGGGTTGTACCGGGGCCGGTGACGGCCCTTAGGACTCAACCACAGTTCCCGCCAATGTAGTTGTTGCGGCGGTCCGGTCATTCAGTTTCTACGGTTTAAATCCGTGTGCCTGCGTGGCGGGTCGGACAGTCAGATGGATGACTTACATTACAACATATATGCACAAATAAGTAGAATTGACAATTATAATATAGACACTTCACTTTCTGAGGCAAATCCAACAAGGTGTTGGCTGTTTGTTGATCTGTACTTTCAGAAGCATGTAAACACGAATACTCAAAACCCAAATGACTTAAATGTACCGAATTTGGTATGGGATTTTGTGGCAGTAAAAGTATTTTGTGTTAAATTTTTGTTTCAATCGGTTGGGAAGAATGCGTCTAAAACTCAAATTTTCGGATACTATTAACCGCATGGCAGGGATTAATCGCCAAATAATTCGCCAAGGATGACATTATAGATTCTGTAAAAATGCTAAATTCACGCCACAAGTTAATATTTCGTAATTATTGTACGCCATTGTCAAGTGCTTAACTTATTGCCGTATTTATCCGTATCGGAATCCTAACCGCTTTATTATTTGATCTTGTTCACAAAAAAATTCACCATTTTTCAAAATGTTACAAATTAGAACCTACAGAATTTTTAATAGCAGCCCAAAGTTGCGTGCATTCATTTTAAATAAACTTTTATGCTTGACAAGAACTTCATATTCTATTTTTTTAATTCAAATGAGTTATTATTTTTTTATCCAATTTACTAAACCCCCGGGAGGAGGTACCTCGAAATGAGAATGAGATGCTTCCGGTATGGTGGTTGGATGGGTGGTAGCATAAATAGATTGGGCCCTGGTGGGTACATAAATAGATGGGGGATCTGACGGGACGTACTTCCTTCGGGAAGGATTGTACCGTGTCCGGTGACCCTTAGGACTCAACCACAATTCCGCCAATGTTGCTGTTGCGGCGGTCCGGTCATTAAGCATTCTTTATCCGTGTGCCTTCGGGTGGGTCAGAGAGTCAGTGATATGATTTATCCAATTTTCTATCTTAATTCAATCTCAGGCTGCAATGATTTATGGCTGTTCAATAGATTTCAAGTAGGACCAGGAAGCTTAACTGTCTTTTTAAACCAATCTAAATCGCCCTAGTTCAGACAAAAAAACTCTGATTACTATGATACGGGAAACATGGGAATTTAATTACATGTGGAGCAAAATATTTTACGAACATTCGTTGTTAATGCTGGTTGAAAACGAAGAATCGGTCAATTCTCTACTTCAAAACTGATAAAATGATGTAATGACCACACTAAAAAAATATTTTTGCACGCATTTGAATATGTCGGTTCAAGACCAGAGAATTTTGATAGTATAAGGCGAATTATGAAATAAACCGCAATCACATTAAGCAACATCCATTTTATATGATGGAACATTGATACCACTTCGGATTTCATTGCAATACTGGTGTTTGTTATTGAAAATTGTAGAACTAAAAAGGTTTATCAAAATTCAGGAAAAAAAATTGCTGAGTAATTAAATTAAGGTGGGTTTACATTCAGTTAATTATAAGGTTCCAGTAAGTCAAGCATGCGCAGAAAGAAGATTCGGCATGCGCTGACAAATGCAAATTCTGGTCTCAACGGGACAGATACTTACTACTGTGGCGAATTGAGATGAGCGAGGATAGAACCTGGGACCGTGTGGTTCGCAGTCCAGTAACATGACCACGATACAAAAGCAATAGCACGTGTAGCGTAGCTGTTAACTGGCTTATAAACTATTCACCACAGACTCTCCCTCCAGGGAGTCGGAGGTGAGACGAACGATATGGCTGTTGAGTGGTGATGTTTTTTAGCTGTTGAGTCTAATGCGCCTGTACCCATTTGAGTAGCGCCAAGCGTTATGGCGAGCGTGTGTGTGTGAGTGGTTGCTGTTGCGCCAAGTGAGTCTGACGGCTTTGTGTTGCTGCGTCAAGTGAATCTGACGACTTTGGTTGCGGGTAGATGGCCCCACAACAGCTATACGAAGGATGAAGGTTCATCGTCCGAGGTCACCAACGTGGCGAATTGATATTGATTGCGGTTGATAGAACCGGGACCTTGTGGTTTGCAGTCCAGTAACATGACCACGATACAAAAGCAATAGCACGTGTAGCGTAGCTGTTAATTGGCTTATAAGCTTTTCACCACACTACTATGCAGTTTCTGCGACGCCTGAATTTACTGGATGAATTATACCTGGCTGAGTGTAAACCAACATTTAGTATCATTAAATGAAAGAAGATATTTTTACTTTTAAAATATAGTAAAAATGCTATGTGCAAGTATAGTCTCAAGAATTAATTATTTATTAATGCCAAAATCTCACTGATATTTTAATTAATTAAAATTCAAAAAAATTTCAACAAATTCGCTACGAATTGCGCCTTTTTATCCTCCAAAGAATATGTATGCCACATTTTGTAGCTCTACTTCTAACGGTCCCTGTAAGACGTCAACGCACGCACACGTTCTCCTTTATTATTAATAAAGATTGTCAGTACTTTCATGTTTTCCCTTCCACAGCTAAAGTCACGCTTTACCTTTATAAAGTCTCCTTTAAAGCAGGGTAAGGAACCCGGAAATAAATATCAACAATTTTCAGCATGTTCAATGACATTCAATAATCCCATCTGTATAAATAAAATCGGCTACTGTATAGGAAAAAGTTTTTTGAAGGATGATTTGCTGCCTTATTTTGTAATGAATTATCTTCTTCGTTGGCTTCTATTCTTTAACAACAAGAAAACCATGGTTATGTGTCATAATTTCAGAACAACAACTTCGTAAATATATATAAAAAAATCAAAAACTGATTTTTTTTCTTGACAACTGAATTATCTTTTATTTTGCATATGTATTTGGGTGTAAATCGGGATGATAGGATCTCATATATTATATATAAAAAAACTTATTATTCAGTTTCTTTCTTATCTTAGAGATGCACATATAAGTGATAATTCTAATGTTTTTTGTTTGCGACTAGCATATCGATGATAATTACAAGGACTTTTTATATAAGATAAGACTTTTAAGTGTATACATTTTATGTGTTTTCTACACTTCACAAATTATTGATAAGGAGCTTTTATCAACGGAAAGAACACGAATTTTGAAGTGCCCACTTATAATTTACAATGTTGGATAAGGTGATCTTAATCACTCATTAATAAAGAGATAACAAATAGTTATCTTTCAAAAAATATCAGGAGGAGACGAAAAAACAGATATATAATATCTTATCTATTTTAAGTCTTCTTGTATGTAGTGTTTCGAATTTGTAACATTATTTGCGGTGTTTGCTCTAAATGACGCAAATAAACAAAAATAAGGATATGTTTTTATATCGTAGTTTGAAAAAAAAATTATTATGCTATGGAGTTCTTAAGAGTTTTATGATCAGTCAATTTCCTCAAACACTTAACATTTTATTCGAAAATAACGTACGGCACAGAAGATATAGTTGTCGTTTTCATAATTTATTTCATTTATCTTTTTATAATAAATTAAATAAATTAGCTGCAAATGGATTAAATAAGTTACTTATTGCATTTTAGCACGAATGGGTGTGTAGGTGCTGGGGGGGGGGTGTAGTAAAGAAATTACGATTAAATAATTACTGTTTTAATTCGTTTCATTTTTACGAAAGTTTGTTTTGTGTTTGTTATTTTTATGGTTAATATTTAAATGTTTGTTAAGTATTTTTATGGTTAATATTTAAATGTTTGTGAATTATTTTTCTCTTATTCATTTTTTTTAACCTTACATCTGAAAGAGCATGAACAAATATGATTGTTGTGTCATTAAATAAAACAAGCAATAACATAAAAAATTATGTTTCTTAAATTCATTCATATAGATTTTTACAATAATTAGTAAAATTTAATTTAAAAAATGAATGTTGCATGATCTAGGGTTAATTGTATAGCCACAGTTTTGTTCTAATTTTAATAAATATTCGGAATAATTTGTTACTTGCCGAGTTTGGTGACGGACTTTTTCACCCCGAATATTCGCTTTCCAGGTTGTTAAATTATTAATATGGAGTATATTTATTTAAAATCTTCGTTCGTTCGTATATTTATTTAAATTTTTAATAAAACTGAAAAATATAAACCTAATGAAATAAGTATGCTACAAATCATGAGCGTGTAAATTTTAAAAATGTATATGTTACTGCTAAAGTGCATAATTCAGTCATTTCATGGAATTCCTAGTAGTTCTACTAAATAACTGATCATGATTTATCAATAATTTCATAGAATATCTAATCATTTCCAGAATTATGATATTTTATAAAATAATCGAATACGTACTACGAAATACAAACGGAAGAGAAAATCCTACTTCAAAGTTAATGCCAAAAGAAAGTAATATTTTTATTCCAATATGGGGAAAAGTACACGATTGAATGGTTTGATGGAATATTGAAATTAATTTCAATTTCACCATAACAAAATATTGTTACAGTTTATATTTCAAAATAAATTTTTTGAATTTATTAAAGTCAAGGAAAAGACTGTATCTAAATTAAATTTAATTTTTTTAAGTTCTAAGATGGAACACATTTTAAAGGATAACATTTTAGAAACTTTTTAAATGACATTAATTTTCATTAATATATTTTACAGTATAAAATTTATTTAAATTTATATGTTTAGTTTTTTTAATAATATAAATTACTTTAAATATATAAAGTTTGTATGGATATATAACTTTTTTTTATAAAATCAAAAAAAAAAAAAAAACCCACACCCACCTCGCTATAGCATCAGAGGTAAATGAATAACAATTGCCACGGCAGGAATCAAAGTTGAGTCGCTAATGGACATCAATTTAGATACAATCACTGCCTTAAAAGACACGTCATCCAAGTGAAGGTAACTCTCCCTCACACCTTACTTAAGCCTATAAGGAAGTGAGAATCAATCACCATATCGGAAACGTCTCATCCTCATGATTAAGATATCATTTCTAGCGAGGTTTCTGTTGTTATAATGTAATTTTAAACATTTCCATTGTTTAATTTATTTTTTTATTCCATAATATTTTCCTTGTTGGAAATAGAAACTTCATGGAAAGCAAATTTTTGTTTCAATTTTATTTGTACATAACGTTTAACAATAGTTGGCAGATTTTCAAATAGGGAGCTGCCTAGTCTGCCTAGGAAGCTGGGTTGAGAGGGAATAGCAGGCAAATTGATTAAATAATAATATTGATCTAATAGTCAAATAAATTTGTGAAATAAAATACAAATTATACGAATTATAATAAGTTAATATATATTTACAAATTATACATTATTTTACAATTACAAATTACAATTACAATTTACAAATTATATATTATTATAATAAGTTTGCGAAATGTATTTACAATGAATTTTTAAAATCAATGTTAAATAAATTAAATCATAATTTATTACTTATTTATGATACAAAGGAATATTAATTATTCATTTAATTGATTTTTATATCCCACTTGACATGAACCATAATTCAATAATTTTTAATGTTATATTTATATGATGCGTATTATTTCTTTATAATCTATCATAATAATTAAATAATATTTATTTGTTAAATAAGGAACTTAATAACTAATAAGTGTGACGTTTCTAGAATTTTATTATCTTATTAATTTTCCCATGATATACAT
Source organism: Argiope bruennichi (assembly GCF_947563725.1). NCBI lineage: Eukaryota > Metazoa > Arthropoda > Arachnida > Araneae > Araneidae > Argiope > Argiope bruennichi. The sequence continues at coordinate 32,979,492 of NC_079155.1, read as the reverse complement.
TTAAATAAAAAAATAAGCATGCATAAAACATACACATATATATTGTAACGAATCTGTGATGCGGCTTCCCAGCATAGTTGGTTAAATAGGAGGTCCCGGAGCTTGGCGACGATTTGGCGACGAATTTGGCGACTTAGGTGCCAAAATAGATTATACCCGAAACATCGAGAATTTTCCCGATCCGTCCAGTAGGAACCGAGTTACGCCTCGAACGTTCCTTATTGGTTGAGAGGCTTCTAGCTCCGCCTCCTAAGACCTATAAAAGGAAGCAGCTGCAGCTGCCGGGATAAGCGTGAACCATAGAGTAGTCGGAAGCGACAGAGAAGAGTAGTCGGGATCAACGGGAAGAACGAGTATCCCAGAGAAGAGCAGCGATGGAGTCAAGCTAGTGCTGAACTAAGCTGTGCGCTACTGTTTGCAGTAGAGTCTGTTGTATGCTGCACGTCTCGGCTGAAGATAATCATCTTCTGTGCTGTATATAGTTGTCGTCTTTGTGCTGTCCTGTGTGTCTTCGTGTAAATAAACGTCGTTGTTTTATTTTCTACTTCCGCCTGCTGATTGAGCGTTCTCCACACCATATAACTCCCACTATCCAAACGAACCCCGGAAAATTTCGTAACAATATATATAAAGTTTCCGAAATTACTAAGATAGAAAATTAAACATTAAAATGCATTTATTTTGCTAATTAAGTTAGAAAGTGTTGAAATGTAAAACTAAATAGATCAATTATTAAAAGAGGGGTTTAAAACGAAGCCCTGCCTATGGCTGCAAAATAATCAATTGTAAACAGGTATTTTCTATCTATTTTATGCCATTTCACAATCAAATTCTTCTCTAATTTTGGGTATGAACAAAATCTCGCAATAAGTAATTAGAAAAAAACAAATTATTGCGGCTTTTTTCCTGGAATTTACACAGCTACATTCATTAAAAAGCAATTGCAGACATCCCTGGTATGGGCAAAAGCCTTCATCTAAACAATACATTAAGTCATTGAAATATGAATATTTATTTAAAATGATTGCAGAAATCATAATGCAGTAGTTCTTCAAAATCGGCATTGATTTTTAATCAGTTGCAAAACCTTACTTCGTGTCTGTGAAATGTTGATGTTTAAAATAAATTTAAACAATCCTCGGTATTTTTCATTTGCATAGAATACAAAACCGAGAAATAGAACTATAATGTGGCTTTGATGAATTGGTGGCTGACCTTCATGAACGAATGCATTATTCAAGAGGAAAAAATACATGAAATTGATAAAGGGACATGGACATGGAGAAATAATTGGATTATAATAAACAAAAGGGCATTGAATTCAGCGCATTTATTCTCCATTTCTCTATTGTAAAATATTGTAATTATCAAAATCTCCACGCTTCAGACTACCCTGATTTCGAAAAACACATTTTTGACATTATGTCTGTTTGTAATAACTTAAAAATGCTTTGTGCTAAATGGATGAAATTTGGTATAGGGTCATTATGCAAAATTTGTTGATATCCACCAAATTTTGAACAAAATCCATACACAGGAGGAGACAGACGGACATTTTCCAAAAATGTGTGTTCCGAATTGAGGGAATTCTAAAACATAAAGATTCGTCAAAATCTCAAGTTCGAATTTTTTTTTTTTTTTTTTTTTTTTCCCATTTACTTTCCATTTCTTGACCATTTTACTTTCGTATTTCTTGACAATAAATAAATCTTGTATATTTCTCTTTAAACTTTCCAAAAATGATAAAACTTTCTAAAGAAATATATCCCATCTATGTGAAATGTAATCCTTTCTTTACAGCATGTCAAATGATAATAAGTTTGCAGGCAAGCAAATAATGATTATCAAACCAAATTTAAATGGCATTTCAAGTTCGTTGATAATTTCTTTCGCCAAAAACTTAATGTAAAAGCTTAAACAATCCCGTTTCACCTTTACTGTCCTTGAATCACTTTGAAAATACGTCTTTTATATATTCTTTTCGCTTTCCAAATGGGATTTTATAATTCTATTCTGCATTAAACGTAATCTTAACCTTAACAGCTGTCAAAGTGTCAATGTGTGCTTTCCACTTTTAAGATAAGACAGTCAGAACTTCCAATTATCTAATCACAAAAACTGCTACATATCTGCCCTATTTTATATTCATTACACCTTACTTTCATAACCAACTGTTGATATAGAATTGAATTGTGGTAGATATTTGAATGTTAGCCAATTTTTCCAACAAAACATTTCGAAACTAAAATTACAAATACTTAGATAAACAAAGCACTATGTGAAGTGCAAATTGGCTTATTTCATAAGCCCATTCCCTTACTTCTGTGTAATATGGGTTAAAGGGATTTAGAAGAATTTGAATAGAATGCCTTGACTTTTATTTAATTAATATATGCTTCTGAAATGCTTTAATTGACGTAGAAAAATTCATTTTCATTAATTTAACAAATGAGTTGATGGTTAAGCTACATTTTATTTATTAAAATGTTAGTTTTGACAAAGTAAATATAAGGAATCGCTTTTTAATTTGACTTTACACAAAATGGTTAGAAAAACATGGAGTGTTGCTTAAAACATGGAGTGTGCTTAAAACTGTGATAGCACGTAACAAAAAAAATTTCATCATAGTCATGTTCAAGCTAACAAGATTTATGTTTCATTTTGAAGCTATATGAGTTTCAGCTATTTTTAGAGCTTCATAATTATCGTTATTAGAGCTTCGAAATTTTTAACCATAGTTAAATGACGAGGACGATATTCAAGCTACCCCCTAAAATTACTTAACTTTCGCATTCACCAATGGGAGGACGAATCCATGTTCTAAAAGAAAATGCCTGCGCATGCTATAAGGACAGTATTATGCTGTTTGATAAATTTAATTTATTCAATCAGATCTTTTAAGTAGTGTTTTAAATAAAAATTACTTTTTTATTTACTAAAAATTTACTAATTTTACTATAAGAAACCTTTTTAAAGTAGATAAGTACCATTGCATTGTCAACAACAAATCCAAATTGTCCGCTAATTTCATCTAGCAAGATAATAAATCAGGAAACTCATCTGAATATCAGAGAAGTTAACCAACGCAAGGAAGAAACAGCTAACCATTTTGCAAGCCTTTTTCTTTGTTACCAAAATTAATAAAAGGAAAACGATTTTTTTTTTCAAACTGCTTTGTATTTTAATGAGCTATAATAAAAATCGAATAGCGATAAAGTACAGACAATTGCACATAGGCAGCCTTATTTAGATTAGTTGGTAAGCGTCCACTGTTCAGTATTCATTTGCTATCAGGAGACATATATATGTAAATCTGTTCGACAATGGCATCATTGATCAAATAGAAGAGAGATATAATGTTTCTTCTAACAGCTTTAATGGATTTCTGGTGCTATGTAGGTAAGTACACTATCTTCTACAGAATCGGAATAATAATTGTATGATGTATAATTTTTTTAGGAATTAGGATTGGATAATACTATATCAATCTGATAGTATCAAACACTCAAAAGCATCAAAACTGATACAAGCAGAGTATCTGGTGCTCAGCATCAGAGACTCGATATATAGAGTATCAGTATTAATAGAACAGATTATCAGTCTCGGTATAGACTTATATATATATATCAAACCCAGCCATTACTATCCTTTGTCATATATAATGGTGATAGGAAATCTTAAGAATTATCGCCTTCTACGCATCAGTAAAGCCTTTTCTTTCCCTCTTCTCACCCACCCATCAATCACTGTCAAAACCAAGGTCACATAGTCATCAATGCATCTTTTGTAGAAACGAAATTCCATTTTGAAATGAAATTCGCATTTGCATCAGCTAACGGCCTGCGAGAACCAAAACACGCAGAGTATCCGGTATCATTCCGATAGGAAAAGAATTGGCTACTGGCTATATCAGGAGTTTAGACTTCAATTCAATTGCTTAATTCAATTCAATTAGCAATAGAATGTTTCAAAAAGCTCTTACTTGTCAGAAAGGAACTGGAGGCAACTAATGGATTTTTCGCATTTTATTCACACACAGCTATAGTTCGTCAACGGATTCTGAGACGACCGCATTTCGACGAGTCCGTCTCATTAAGGGGTGAAACGCTGAACAATGAGTGCATTTCCGGTATTCCCTTTGACCTTGGATTTACCCTATTAGATGCTAGCAAATGTAAACATCTCCTCCTTTCATCTTTCCTTTCACCCTTATTTTGACGGATTAAAACCATCCTAACGCATGCGCAAAAGCGCGGAGGGTTTTACAATCCGTTGCTGAACTATAGCATATTTACAGGAAAGACAAAGCAATACAACTTTACATCACCACGTACACAACAAGACACAGTAGGACAAACAAAAACTCTCTCAAGATAAACAAAAGCCAGAGGGGGACACAGCGCCCTCGGGCGGAAGACATTGATTGGACCTTGAAAGGTGTAAATAAAGTTTCAACCCCCCCCCCCCGAATGACCAAGGGGTTCATTCAAATTAAATATTTAAAAGCCTTCCACATTGCAACATTTCTTATTTTCGCACATATCTAATTTTAAGATAAATTAAAATTTCTATAAATTGACATCATTTAAATCAATATTTATGTTGCAATGTTATCAAAATTTCAATTTAACTAAATATTCAAATATTTAAATATTTTTAACATTTTACATTTAACACATCAGGCATAAATGCAACATTTATATAAGACAGAATATTAATGACACAAATTCAATATTTCATAGCAATAGTTTAAATACTCACCAACTTATCATAATAAATTAAATACAAGTTAAGGATAAATATCTTCACATTTGCATTTAAATTCGAAATCTCAATATAGGTTCCTAAAAAACATAATGAAATTAATACTATTTAAATTAAACATTCATCAATTTCGAGGTAGTATAACAATTAAACAAGCCTTTTAATAACAGATGTATTCGTTTTAACTTTTCAAGATATAACTTTACCATCTCTGCCAAGAAATACAGCTACTACTTTTCCTAATTTCCCAAAAAAAAGGGGGGGGGATAGCACCCTCGGGCGGAAGACCTTGGATCTCGAGGGGTGTAAATAAAGTTTCAACATCAGGTACGATTGAGTATCAGTATCAACCTGATACAGCAAAAATGAGTATCAGCCCATTATTCTATAAAATTAAAAATGACGCTGTAAGCATTATCTATTATAAAAAAGTGGGACAAGTGGATTCACAGAACAGTTGGAAGGGAATTTAGAAATCACATATTGGCATATTGAATGTTCAATTCTCAATTCTCAGAGCTGCCGACGATTTCTGAAGTTAGTCTAATAAGTTAATATACGAATTTTTTATCAATAATTGTTTACTGAGATTACACGTTATTATTAATTTGTATAATATCCTGCTCTTTCACATTCGAGCCCATTTGTTAATATTTTGAAAATGTACACAGAATGGTTGAAAAAAGATTATATAAGCTATAAAAAATTGCCATTATTAGTTAGATGAGAATGTCTAATAAGATGTTTTCAGTCTGTAACTGAGGAAGATTTCGGAATCTATTTCATCTACAATCGAAAAAAAAATTACAGTTTTTAGTTTTTAATTTTTTTTAAAAAAAGGCACTTAAATAATATCAAACAATAAAAGGGTATTCTAAATCAAAATTTTTTTTTTTTCTTTTTACGTTTTTTATGTTTCAAAGGAGGACTCCTAATTATCCCGATGAGATAGATAGGTGACTGGATATTACCTGTGACTACACATTTGTAAATTCCTTTTTGAGTTTAAATAAATTATTAGTTTTAAGAAGTTCCATATATCAGTCTAATGGATGAGTTCACTGAGCAATTTTATGCATTACTGTCTCTATTTCCATGACGAATGAAGGAGAATGTATGTGTGCATTAGTGTGCTACAGACGTCTGGCCTAGAACTACGATAAACGGTATTTGTATACTTTGAATTGAGGGTAAGATTGTGTACCAAAGAGCGATATTTTTTACTAATTTTTAACTGTAATTTTAATGAATTAAAAGTTAAGACTAATTTTTACGATTTTAGCCATAATTTTCAAAAATATCAAAGCAGAAAAATTATATTCAGATCATTCTAAACTTCAAAAAATTATTGTCTTAATGATGCCTCATTTTTGCCTATAAGTATTTTAACACTTTACTTTTAATCGAGGTATTATGGCTCCATTTAAAATTGTAGAAGAAACTCTTTTGGAATATAAATTTTCTTCCTTTCTTCGAATTTCTATTACTAAGAAAGTACTTATAGCCATGCTTCGATGCCCCTGTTCCACGCCCTGAATATTTATGCTTTATATGCTTAAATATTATACATATGTTGACAAACTTCATTAATCTTACGATGCTCCCTTATTTTGAAGTTAAAATGACAGACGAAGACTTTTGTATCCGCTTAGAAATTAAATATTAAGTATACAAGATCGACATAAAGAAACACATTGATTATTTAGATATATTGATTCAGCTGCAATAATAATTTCAAACGAGGCATATTTTAAATTGGTTTTCCACGACAAAAAAATGATATGATCAATATTCCAAGAAATATTTTTCTATTTACAGCGTCCTATCTAGCTCACTAATAAGGAAAAGGATTTATTTCTGCTGTAAGGCATTGTTAGGCCATTTGGCAATCCTTCTGAAGATCTGACGAGAAGATTAGTCGCCAAACAAAGGGAGAAGTGGAGCGTTGGCAGTGAGAGGAAGAACCGTGAGCAGGAAAAAGATGATCTGGTGTTCTTGTGTTTACATTTTTTAATGTGTTGTATCTCATTCGCCATATATGTAAAATAAATTATCTCGAGAGTCAAATCGTCATTTCTTGTCACCGATTACAGTTCACACATTTACAAAAAATATGATAAGTAAAAGAAATCTTTTGGTGGTTTTCTTACAATTGTTCTTCATGGTGATTCGAACCATGTCTCCAAGAAAACTAATATCTGAAATCAGGCCACTAATTGTAAGAATTCTCTTTTAATCATCATATTTTTTGTAAATGTGTGAAATGTAACCGGCGACAAAAATTGGACGATTTCATACCCAAGAATTTTTATTTTACATACTTAGCAAATGAAACACAATACCGTACAAAATATAAACACACAAACTACACCAGATCAACTTTCTTACTTTTTTTTTTCGCCAAGTGCCTTTTACTCTTGCCACTAGATTACCACTGCACTACTCTCTTCTTCCACTTCTTTCTTTTCCTGACGATTAGCTTTTCCGCCAGACCCTCAGAACATAGCGGTACTCTACATTGACCAATACAAATATTTTTAAGAAAGAAATTAAAAACACTTTAGCTAATTTAACAAATTGTGTTTGTATATTCTTTACTTCTCAAGAACAAAATAAATAAAGAAATTAATTCAATTTAAATAAAAATAACTAAATTATTTAAGTAATCAAAAATTTTGGTTCGAGAAAAAGAAATATATATAAAGCCAAGCATAAATATGATTTGTATGATAAGCTTTTAAAAATGAAAATGAAATTATTTCTATTTTTGTTTTTTACTTTTAAGCGTTTCTGCACATATGATTTTTCAAAAACCTTTTTTTCCGATTTATTGAAGCATTTTTTTTTCTCATTTAAACTGAAAAAGTAAAATACTTCACTTTTGAAAATAACAAAATGTTCATAATTTTTTTGCAAAATTGCTGCTCAATGCAAAAGCTGCGAAATGAATATTAGAAACACATGAAAAAATATCTTGACACTAATAATTCAAAATTCCATAATTTAAGAGAATAAAACCAGCTGGAGTCGTCTCTGCAATACTTCCTCGCACACTCTCTAACAAAAGTGTTACCCTTTCCCCCATCCCCACATAAAATTGTAGAACATAGACTAAGTCTTGAGTACCTAGCATTGACATTGGTGAACAATAGTAATAAAATATTGATCCTTGGTTGAATCTGGGATGCGATCTTTGGCAATTATTCCCTGGCATGTAGTTAACAGATAAATGAAACGTCTTGTATGCAGGTATATAATAATAATACTCCGATAAAATTTATACATGTTTTTACTTACAAAGTTTTATCTACACTTATTTCCCATATTTTGTTTACATTTTTTAAAATCTAATTTCCCAAACAAAAAGAAAAACTAACATTGATTTTATTTTTCATGTTGACAATGTTGCTGATTTAACTTAAAAATTTGATAGTGATGCAGTGAATCGATATTAATAAAGTAAAACTACAAGTACCAGAAAATTGAATGTATTAAAGTCTTTCTTTGACCAGTTGAGACCAAAATCTGATGCAGAATTCTACACTAGTAGTCACAAGATCATTTTATTAGATCATTACAATTTTTAGTCATTACGTCTACATGCATATGAAAGTACGAAACAGTAGACTGTCGTCCCCTTATTGGATTTAGTTCAAAACTTGATACGGATCTGCATTCTAGACTCTAAACATAGGTTCTATTTTTTTTTTTTTTTAGCTCTTTATGTTTAGCAATTACCCTGTTCACTTATATTCTTATAACTGGACAGAAAGACTTCCTCTAAATGGATTTTGTCCAAAATCCTATAATAGAATAGATTTGACAGAAACCTATAAATTTAGGATGTATCAAATTCCATCTGTCTTGCTCGAAACACTTTTGAACTATCGTGTTCACACACAGACAACGACGAATTGAGGAAATTTGACGTATCCGTATCCTTGTATCCGAAATTTCCATATTTCGGATACAAGGTGGTCTGAAATAATGGATTCCTTGAAACTTCGCTTTCGAATTTTTTAACGATTACAATATTTTATTTTTCTATGCTTCGTACATGTGAAAGTAAAAATGATGAAAATAAATGGGAGAAAAGCAAAAGTAATACTTATAGGAAAAAGTTGATACCAAATATTAAAACTTTGAGAAATAATAATTTACTGAAGGATTAAAAAAATCAATGATAATCGATCAGATATTTCCTTTAAATGAACTTTATAATATTTGGCATCTACTTGACTAATTAGATACAATATTCGTTACTTTTTCCCAAGATTGATTGAATAGTTGCATCTTAATAGCCATTTCTTTTAAAGGCTTAACTCCGAGAATCAGTATATATGAATATGACTTCTGTGAATGTGAACTAACTATGGATGATAGGCAAGTTGCAAGAAAACAATCATTAATTTTATTTCTCTACTATGTTATCGCCAAAACCCATAATAGATAAGGCATAGATTACTCTGCTTAAGGATTGACCATTTTCATATTTCTCTTTTTTAATAGCATATAATGATTTAGAGTGCTCAACTGATGCAAAAGCTTCAAATCTAATCCGATATGCAGCTTTTGCAGTGATATTCTTAAAATTTCGAACTTAAAAATCGAAGACCAAAATGCAACGAATTTAAATATTAAAAAATAAATAGAACAACTCTTTAGTAATATATTAAGAAGTTGGAATTTACGTAAAGAGAAATGTATATTTTGAGATAAAATGAAATCGCAAAAAAAATAAAAAAAAAAAAAAAAATGTGAGGATAGAAATTTTTTTAAAAATTAGAATTTTTTTCATATTTATAACATACTTTTAATTTTTGATGAATATTTAGAATTTTTATTTTCTTTGATATTTATTGTAGAGTACTTTATTTATAATATTTATCTTCGCTTTTACAAGTCTCATACTTTTTATTGTACATTATTTTATTTATAGTATTTATCTTCGTTTTTACAAGTCAATTTTGCTTTGACATCCTACTTTTTGATGGGAGAAAAAAATCCCTCCCCAAAAATTTTAGATTATATTCACCATACTAAATTGTGAAAAGTATTGAATTTTTCTTTATTTTTTATTATTTTAATTATTCTTTATCAATTGAGAATTAAAATTCTCTTCTTTATAATTCATTGTTATAAAGATTATGAAACCTAAAAATTAATTTTTACTCACATTTTTTTTACAAGTTAACTACTGTTTCAAATAAAATTTTAATTTAAGTTTGTCGATAAACCAATCACCACATTCTGAATGTATGGAAATTATGTATCCACACCAATAATGCACAAAATTTCGAACTTGAGCAGCAGGAAGTAGATGAAAATTCGATTGTAATCGTAATATTCAATCATTTCAAGTATGAAATAAAAGCATTTTTATGACCTGAAGTGCATTTTTCATTAAACTGAATATTTATTTAAGTTGCCGAAATATACCTTTCAGGCAAAAATTTTAATTACTGAAATAACAATGTTATAGCAATCTGTCAGACTGAGCATGAAACAGAAGTATCTGAATGATCTACTATACTTTGAAAATTCGAATTTTATCATTAATATGGTGATATATGTACTAACATAACTTTTTTAATAGTCAAGAAAAACTTCAGAAAAAAAATATTCTCTCATTTTATTTATTAATTCAGTATTCTTAATTGCAGGTCCCAAAATATTGAAAGGAGAGAAAAACTTTAAAACATAATATCTGCCTATCCATGCTTCAAATCATAAATTAAAATATTTGACATACGCTTGTCCCATTTGTCATAAATAAAGATTTATAATAAGTCTTTGGTTTGATTTTATTGTATATATTTTTTAATTTATTTCGCCAAACGTATTTATGATCTCCGAAATTTCGAATTTCTAATTAACTGTAACCTACATCAGTAGAATTTAATATCAGAATTGAGCCATTTTCACCCTGGTCTTTGTTTATCAAGCGAATTTAGTTTTGTAGAAAAACAGCTTGTTTATTATTTGTATTAAATTTTAATCGTCATGTCCTATCGAAATAATGATTGTAGAATATATGTTGGTAATTTACCACCCGATATTAGAACTAAAGATATTGAAGATTTATTCTACAAATTCGGAAAGATAACATTTATCGATTTGAAAAATAGAAGAGGACCACCTTTCGCTTTCGTAGAATTCGATGATCCTAGGTGATTATTTTTATATATTAATACTTTTTATATTATTCTTTAAAAATGAATTACATATTTATCAATGAGCCTCAGCATTTTATGATTTTTTTTTATTGCGGCAATGAATAGTATTTTTTTTTTAAATATCGTTTGCAATTTCTTTAAAATTTACTTGAAAAATAGAATGTTGGATACTGCTCAAGTTGAATATTATTCGTTCATTTCCTTTATATGTAGGTGTTTGTAAATAATAAATTCTCCTTGGCTAAGAAATATTTTGTCGTTAAATTGTATGAATTATAGATTTTCCTACTGAATTTTTTTCAGCCGACTATCTTATTTTCCGTCTTTGTCACTTTATTTATTTTGGTTCCTTCAACATTTTTTCTGAATTTAGAACAGTCTGGTAGTTTTTTTTTTTTTTCTTTTTTTTTTTTCTTTTTAAAGAACGAACATCAGAAAGAAGTAACTCAGTTGAGTGAAGACAATTATATATTTCATATGTAAAATAAAACAGGAAGCAACTATCTTGAGATATTTTTTAAATATCTTGTAAAAAAAATTACCTTTGGTGTATCAGTTATTATTTATTTTTAAATTAAAATATTGCTTGATAATTAATATTTTGCAACATTTGACAGTTTTGTATAAGCAACAAAACGAGCATTTGCTGTGAAAATTATATGTTATATATTTTAATTGAATTTTTATTAGGCATTGCATGCTTTTATGATAATCTCATAAGTTTAAAGAAATAATTATTTTAATATTAAAAAAAGCTACTTTTATTTCTATTTATAAATTACATTAACCAATATTCTTTCCTTCCTCCCAGTCCTTTAAAAATAAAATTGTCAGTTTTTCTATTTTCAAAGTTCTGTTCACCTCTCATGATAGAGCTATATATTATAGAGCTTTCTATATATTACTATTTATATTATATATATAATATATACACATTTTTATATCCTTAAAGTTGTACTGGTTTTTTGTTTGTTTGTTTATGTCACATTGCTGTTGTTTTCTAAGTAATAGTAATTGAATATTGGTTGAAGAAATAAATACCAGTTTTTATATTTTTATTCTAGTATATTTTCTGGCCTTATTATGATGTACAGTTTTAAGCATTATATACAGAAAGAATTGTAGGTGATGATTCTGATTTAAGATTTACTTTCATACCTGTTTTGTAAAAGTTTCATTAATTTTACATGAAATGTTTTTTATTTAATTATATTACAAATTTTGTAGAATTTATCAATGTTAATTTTAATTGTCATGCATGGATGCTGTGGAAAAATAAGTGACTAAAATTCTAAATTTTTGAAATTTTCTTGGTTTGATTTATTTTTTGCCTTAAAGTGTTGTGCTATTACATAAATTTGTTGTATGTTGCATTTGACAGAGATGCTGATGATGCTGTTGGAGCTCGAGATGGATATGATTATGATGGTTATCGTTTGAGAGTTGAATTTCCTCGTGGTAATGGTCCTGGAAGAGGTATGGGAACGCCTAGAGGAAGAGGTCGTGGTCCTCCTGCTAGACGGTCTCAGTATAGAGTTTTGGTATCAGGTAAGTGATAGGAAAAAATACTTTATATTTAATTTTTATTCTATAAATTGTAATTGTTAGTACTTATAAAGGATAATCTTGCTATATGATAAAAATTTTGTTAAACATTTGAAAGTATAGAATTGATTGCTATTAATGTAATAGGGTTGTGAAGGAAACTTGCAGTGACATCCGTCGATGGTAGACAATTGAAATGTTGGAGGTAGTTTTTATAAAACAAATTATTGCTGTAATAAAACACATTTTTAACTCACTTTCTAAAACTAATAAACAAGCCATAAGAGTATATTAACATTTATTCTCTTTTTAATTATAATGAATTGATTCCAGTAGTGATTATTTGAATATACAGCGAGGTAGCCTGCCATGGGCACTAGGTTAATTTTAAAGGGAGATATTAGTTCAAAGGTACCAACCACAATGATTATTCTGTTAGGGGGGATTCTGTTTGGCTGCTTACTATTGTTTGTCCTGAAGTGATGGGTTATTTTGAAGAAAGAAAAAAATAGAAAGAAATTGAAAATTCTAAGCTGACAAACCACAAGACAAATAAGCATCACTAACAAATTTATTCCTCCATAGTGTTAGAAAAGTAAAGCTCTATCAGAATATGAGTATCAATTTCGTGTCTTGTAAATCCAAAAAAATTCGTACAGCATCTGTAAAGAGTTAAATCCATTTTAATGATCATGGCTTTTTCTCCTTTCCTGCAATAAACTATTTGATAACAGCTGTTTGTACCTTTTGTGTTGTTTAAATTCTTTTGTCTTGTTTGAGTATTTTGAATGTTTGTACAGCTTTAGATCAAATTCCTACCATTGTATTAGTGTTTTTTTTAAAATTATAAAAAGATAATGATTCAATGCATTTTAAAGGTCTTCCATCAACTGGTAGTTGGCAAGATTTAAAAGATCATATGCGTGAGGCAGGTGATGTTTGCTATGCTGATGTTCATAAGGATGGTACAGGAGTTGTTGAATTTTTGAGATATGAAGACATGAAGTATGCAGTTAAAAAATTAGATGATTCAAGATTCCGATCTCATGAAGTAAGTGCTATTTATCTGCCCATCTTCAAGTGTGTTTGATCATGGCTTTCCTCCCCCACCCTCCCCTATAATCTAATAAGAAAAATAGCTGCTCTTGAGCTTACTTAACTTACCATACCATAAGATGACATTTATAATTTCTAATCATATTGACTGCAAATGTTTTATAGAGATTTTTACCTCTTAATTGCTGAGTGACTGGATTTTAAGAAAGAAATTAGAGTTGAATTTTAAGTAAGATTTAAGAAAGTAACGAAAAAAATTATGAGAGCATAAAGTGATTGAGTTTATGAATTTAATACTGTTGCATCAAATACAAGTTTCTGTAAATTTAGATTTATATGTTTAAAAGTGAAAGTGTAAGATTCATGTACTGTTTTCTCAGTTACCTGATTAAACTGAAACAATTTCATTAGAAATTAACTATAATCTAGTCAGATGTGTTTTATTTTTAGAATCTTTAGTTATTATTATTGTTTACTTATTCAAATGTTAAAAAGGGAAAGAATGAATTTTTAATGTATTTTTCTTTTAAATATTTTCTGTGCACATTATTTTTCATTTGACTTCTTAAATTTCTAAAGTTGACATTATCTGTTATATTTATACATTGTAAATATATTTTGTTAATCAGTAATTGCAGTTGCCTTGGATGATTTTTTTTTTCAGTGTCTGCCAAGTTATAAAAATTTTAAGACATGTAAAGTGTACTCAAGAATAGAACTTCATCTATAATTGTGAATGGTTGCTTGCTATTCACAATCATGTAATTTGGGATAGGTTGTAGTTACTCAGTTTTATGTAGGTGATATTTTTATTAGCTACAGGAATGTGTTTTTAATAATTTTGGGGCCATTATCCTTATAACCTTTTCTCAAAAGTTTCTCCAAAACCCATGTAACCAATTCAAATTTTTAAACTATGAATCGTTAGCTATTAATGTTTTATTGAATTTTTCCAGAGCTGATTGGAATCAAATTATATCATTCTTGAGATCAAATATTTTCTTTCTGTGAAATAACTCTAAAATATTTTTATTTTTTATATATATTTTAAACACTTTGTTTAATTTTATTCCTTTTAATGCTGAATTAATTGTACTTATTTTTCTTTTTGCTTGGTACGTTTCAGTATTTGATGAAATTCAGTTTATATTGAACTTATAGTATCCCTCCTTTCTTCCAGTCTATTGCTAAAACTTTAAGCTATCAGGATTTATGAATTTCTTATCTGTAGTATTTTTTAATTTTATTTTGGGGGTACGTATTATGTCTGAAAATAACTTTGGTAGCTAATTTTTTTTAATGTTTAATTTGAACACTTAATTAAAGAATATAATTGTATAGGGAGAAGTTGCCTATATTCGAGTTAAGGAAGATTACGGGAGCAGATCTCGTTCAAGAAGCCAGAGTTATTCTCCACCTCGGCGTACCCGTGGCTCACCTACCTATTCTCCTGCACATCGCTCAAGGTCCCGATCTCGCTCAAGATCCTCATAGACATTCATTCAGAAAGCTCTTTCATTTCCAGAACTGGTATCTGCAATTAGATACTATTTTTTTTTGTTGTTGTTTAATATGTGTGTATTGTGCTACATCAGTTTTAAATAGTAGTGTCAAAATTTTCTAACTTTGATAGAGAACATTGTCATTTTTCATCATAATTTTTTTTACGTTTTGTTGTATAATGTAAAGCAAAACTGTATTGTATTAAATAATGCTGTATGCCATTTTTGAAATTGGTGAACTAAAGTGTTTTTTTTTAGTTATGATTTGTTATGCTTTCTTAAAACTGTCAGTTTTTCATTTCCAATAATAAAGTCAGCCCTATTTCTAATATGGTATAAAATTCTCAAGAAGGTAGTAGAGAATGGGTTAAATAATATTAGGTACAGTTTTATTTTTCTTTTTTTAGTTTGCTTCTTGAAATTTGAGGATATTTCAGTTTGAATAATAATACTATTATTTTAAAAGAATGTTGTAGGGATAAAGTTTTGTTTGTTTACTGTCAGTTGTTAGTTTCTTCATTGATCCATTCATTTTCATTTATAAATGTATTATAAAAATTAATAGTTGTCAAAATGCAAACTGAACAAAATTATAAAAATTTAGGATTAATTTGTCATACCTTATTGAATTGCTAGTTACTTAGACTGCATATAAATGTGTTACTTAATTATCTATGCAAATTATTTACATCAGTATAATGTTTTATAACAGTAATATATTTTATTGCATTAGCAGAACAAATTATATTGCTGGTGATTACTTAAATATTCTAATAAATCTTTTCTTCTTAATTTAATTGCATATCTTTAAAATACGTCCTATCTGTAAAAAACATTAATATGGCAAAATAATACTTTATATGGTTCTTGATATTTTTTCCAGTGTTGCTTCTTAAAATACAGAAAGTTTATTATTTTGTTCATTAAATAAATTTTTCCAAATGGATAATAAAATGATCATTACGTTGTCTTTTTCTCTTTATATTATGAAATGAAAAATTTGTTTCTATTGCTATTTTTTGCCATGTGTAATTTTGGTTAACTATGATGTTCCAGTTTTTTTTTTTTTTTTTGAGGAGGAAAAAAAGTTTTAATTCTTATATATTTCTGGCCCCTTAAGCCTACGAAAAATATGCCTTGGCACATGACCATATTTTGCTTTGCTAATTTTATTCAATACTAGCATATCCAGTAAGACAGCAGTTTTAACATATAGTTACCATATGCAGCAAACTTGCTAGTATTCTTAATGTGACTCTATATGTATTAGATAGACTGTCCTTTTTAACTCTGATTAAAGTAGAGAAATTCCTGTTTTCAGTACTTTGTGTGTGTTAAGTGATACTTATATGTATGTGGAGCTTGACATCCCATTTGGATGGATTGTTAAGACAACTAACTGTTAGTGCCTCATTTTAAGCTCATATTAATTTTTTTTAAGCGTGACTGAATCTTAAGAGCATTTAACTGCCATTATAATCCATAACAAATTTTCTGAATATTAGTTTGACTGTCTTTTTGTAAAATATAAAATGCAAACTTAAAAAAATCTCTTAAATATTACTTTTCATGATATGTCTTTGAAAAAAAAAAGCATTTATTATGTTCAAAATTTTAGTTTGAGCAAATTATGAATTTCTTATTAACATTTTTAAAATAAACAGATTTTTCATAAATTGCATTTTATAGAATTAATAAACTGTCATGCAATATTATGTAAGCACAAGAATTTGTTGGCTAAAGGAAGTGTTATAGACTTGGAAAGTCTGTCTATATTTTTAGATTAAATGTAATATCTTTTACATATTTTGATTCTGAATTACATTGTAAAATGCTATGAAATTTTTGTCTGAAAATAAACTAATTCAGATTTCACTTATTCTCAGATTTTATGCAAACATGGATACCCGTCATGATGAAATTGAAATTTGAATAAAATGGAATACTAAGGAGCATTGCAGGAATGATCAGTTTTTTAGTGGATCCCTTACTTGGCAAGCAGGAGCCGTGCAATGGATATCTGTTTGAGGGTTTTATGCTAAAAATATCAGGATAAAAGGAATATACATTACAAAGAAGCGGAGAATGTATGTGGAGCTCTGTGAAAGTTTTCGGTGATCACTTAACTTGGATCTTTAGGATTTCAATCCCAAATTGGATCAAACTGGATAGGAGCAGTGTTTAAGAGTATTTTTCTCCTATGGATCACACACTGCTGGGAACAAAACTGTGGATTTATCTTTTAAGGAAAATATCGGATTTAAAGACTTGCTGGGAGGAAATTATTTGGAAAACACAGGATGGGATAAAGATACTACACATACAGGAGGATGCACGTATAACTTTGCGTTGGATGGAACAGGATTGGAATTTTAGGTATGAATAATAAAAATAACCAGTAGAACAACTTTGCATGCCATAACATTCAGTGGTACTAAAATCTTGATCTTAATATAAAAGTTCACTCTTATAACTAGCACTTAATTTTAAAAACAATAATAAAATTGAATGCTCTGGAAAAAATAAAACCTTGAAAGTTTAACTATGTACAGCCGATTAAGAAATATGTAAATATCTTTCATTAATTGTTGTAATTGATTTTATACAATTATAATGAAAGTATCAGTAGCTAAGTACTGATATTAACTATTATAATTTACAAAAGTTTTACAAATCATTTTAGTATTCATTCAAAATATTAGAGAAAGGTATTAATATAAGCCTTGAGTGAAGTTAGTCATTGTTAATGAGATATTCAATACAGTTTTAATTGTTTTGAGTTTTAAAATTAAGAAAGAAAAAAATTCCAAGTAAGCTTTGTAGGCATCGTTCTTTTGTTAACATTTTTCTTAGGTTTGGAAAAATTCTAACCCTTATGAAATAATTGTTAAGAAATTGAAATTTCTTCATTAGTGTTATTTTTGATGAAGTAAAGATTTTAGCTGTATATTGGACCTAAATCTAAGCTGTAAACATTGCATTCAGAATTTCTAAGGGCATATTTTTCATTTTGTGATATAGTTGGAATTATCTAGTTGAGCAAATCAAAAGTTTAGGGAAACTTTTTTTCTAAATTTGGAATTATTCAGGGTTAAAGTTCTTTATTTGATTTAATAAGTCTTCTGGCCCTGTTAGAATTATTGCTAAAAAATTGCATATAAAAGGGCCAAAGAAAGATGCAAAGCTTTTACAGAAATTTTAGAATATTTGTCTATATAGATCTGATGTACGAAAAGGTTTCTTAAATTTCCGTGCATTGTTTATTTCAAATATGGGGAAAGAAATATTTGCTTTTAGCAATGTACATATTCTAGCATCATTTTGGATAATTTGAAATATTTAGGATGTTGAATATGGATTTGTTTAATAGAATATTTTAAAATTCAGATATAATTTAAAGCTAAGTATAGTGTTCTGAAAAATTCTCTTGAATTGGCTGTATATTACTTCTGACTTATTTAAATTCTGTAACTAAAATGATATGAAATTTTTTATATTTATATTTTGGGATGGGGAATGATGAATTGGTCTCAATGATGCAATGATTAATTATGTGCGAGTGGCCATATTTAATATCGGTACTGAAAGCAGTACAGGTCTTATGTCTCAGGTTCCACGATACTGTTCATGTTGTTGTATGAATAAAGTTTATAATTAATGACTGACATTTGAATACTTCTGTAATCGGCTGTACATGTCTCATCTTTATTTTAGTATTTAAGTCTAACTTAAATGTGTAACAAAACTGGGATTAATGGTGTGTTTTATTCAATTGCTTGTGTGAGGAAACTTTTCTAAATCATTAATTTAACCTAGCATCTCGTTTTTATTGTGAAATGAAATAATTGATATTTTCTGTTATAGACAGTATCATAATCTTGATTTTGTTTTTATATTCTACCTAAGGTTGCCTGCTTGGATCACTGCTAAGTTGCAGAGCAATAATTTTAAGGATTGGCTGCATGGATTCCTCCTGGATACACGGAGTGGATCATGGAGGATTGGATTTGCAAAATATTAAATGAGTTATAAAAAAAAAAGGAAATATTATCCCTTTAATTTTACTTGGTTAGAATAGCTTGATTTCCCCCTCAGTTTCACCAATTTCTTTGTTGCATTATTTCCAATATAGGAAATTGATACTGTGCTAGTTTAATTCCCCAGTGGGGTTTGGGAATATGACAGTTGCATTCCATTTAAACTTCCCTAAGTCTACAAGAGCTCGCTTCAATTCTAGATAGAAAATGGAATCATATTTCATAGCATTATTAATATATTCCTTTGAAGTTTTAAGCTTATAATTACTTTGAATTATTTTTACAATTTTTTTTAACCTTTTTAAAATTTATTTTATCTTTGTTCCTCTTTTTCAAAGCCTTTTCTTTTATTTACTGTGCTTGTAAAGCAATAATATTGCTATTATTATTATTTTTTTTGCAAATATTTTTTTAAAGTTATGCATTTTATAAAAACCGAAGTAAAATTAATTGTGCTTTAAAAAAACTATGTTTTCTCATTCTTTAGAGTAATAATAATAAAGAGTTAAAAATATTTTTGAGGGGATTATCTCCTCATGTAGATTGTATTTACTGGAATAAGGAAATCAATATTTTATTTCTGCAGTTCACTGCCTTTTTAATTTCCCACAACTAATATCCTGATATTTTTAAAAAGTTTCAGATTTTAGTACGATTAATTTTTAACTTATTACTAGCCTATATTACAGAAATTGCTGTGATAATTAATTGAACAGCACAATGCTCCTAAGTAGCTTCCCAATACAAAAAAAAAAAAAAAAAAGGTAGCAAATTAGAATTTGAGTTAAAGGACTCTATCCTTTGGAAATTGTATATGGAGTGAATTCTAAAAATACTTTAATCATATGGAATTTTTTTCTAAAAATTCTTATTAAATTATTAAAAATAAATTAAGTATTTGTACCTGATTGCATTTTACTTGGATTCCTTCACCAGAAAGCCAATGGATTGGTAAAATTTACTCAATTGACTGAGTTCTTATTTTATCAGATTATGCCTGAGATTCTGTTGATGTAATATTATTTTTTTAAAAAAAAGGTGTAGTTTTCCTTTTTTATATATATGTATGGTAGAGGTTACAAAAAAAAAAAAAGAGGAGAGGAAATAAATTGGACTGATTAATAACAAAGTATTTTTAATTCAGAATATCCATCTGAACAGACAAACTGCTTTTAACTGTTTAAGAGTAAAATTATTTTAATTATCTGCCCCGTTCCTTTTTTCGTTGATGTGATATAATTAAGTCAGATTGAGTGATCTTGAAATAAGGAGGATTGCATGTATTACATATTGCATATTAACTTGGGATAGAGGATTGCATGCAAATTAACTTATGTTCTTAAGGGGGGGGGGCAAACAACTCTGCTGTTAATGTTTCCCTCTCTACCAATTTAAATTGTTTGCAAGTACTAAAAATATTACTATTACATTAAAGAAATATTAGTCAGTATAGACTAATATTTAGAAGGTAGTATTTTTTAATGGATTTAATTTATAAGGATAAGGACTGATATATTATTTTGAAACAGTAACTAAATGAAATTTTAATTATTACAAATTGACTGATGGAGATTTGCTTAATGATTCATTATAAAGAATTTGGAAGTAGTATTAGTGTCTAATTGTAGGTGTAGATTCATTCAATTCATTTGAAAAAGAGTAGAATGGAATCCTAATGTAGTCCTCAATAAGTTGCATTCATACCACAGAATGGACAGCTTATGACAGCCAAAAAATCTTGTGTCAAATTATCAACAGAATGAGTGTAATAAATTATTTTTCGATGAAATTAAGTGGAATTTATTAATCAGAGAGGTATTAAATCCCGTAGTTAAAAATATGGAACTAAAATGCTGTTTGATCCTAAAAAGGCATTCTTTCTGCTGCTTCATATTAAGCCTTTTTAATCACTATCTCTTCCTCCCTCCCTCTCTGTCGAATTTTTTTTTTTTTTTTTTTTTCAAACATCTTGGTAAATTTGCTGTTTTATCTAAGCAAAGCTGAAGGCAGGAGAAATGATTACACAGATTTAAAAAAATATATAAAACTGAATTGATAAGAAATAATAATAAAAATTGAAATCTGTATCTCTTGTGGAAATTAAAAGACATCCACTGTATGAATTTGTGGAAATATTTTTAGAAAGAAATATGAAGCGAGAAATTCATTTTTTACATTCATTCCTGGTTATTTTAGAATTATCAGAATTTCTTGATTTCAGTTATTTGCTTTAAAAACTTCTTGTTCCCTTTGAAAAAATCATACAAAATGGAGGGAGAGAAATAGTTTTCATTTTTTAAATCAGAAAATAACTTTGTTATTAAATCAAGGGGGGGGGAATTGAACAAAAGTAAAGCATTTAAAGAATAAATTTTTTGTTGTTGGATCCCTTTTTCTGCCTCATTGCGTCTAAAAAAACTGCTTCTGTCTGGTTTAGTATATTCTAAATCAGTACATTTTGCCTTTAATACAACCTTTAGATTATAAACTTGAAGAAACCTTAGGCGTCTCTTACTATGACAAAGGAAAATGTAGTAACAAAAATCAAAGTCCATGACTTCTCTAGTTCATTTGTTCAGTTATTAATGTTTTTCTTCATTAGCTGTTCTATTTAATCATACCATTTAAATCGCATGATTGAATAGAAGTAGGGAGTTAGTCATCCAAGTGATTAGAGAAGAAACAGTGTGGAATACTAATTATTTACAAATGTAGCAATTCAACTATCCGAAAAGCCATGGTAAAAATTCTGGATTAAAATCTATATTTCATTTAAAGAAAAGTTTAAATCATTTTTCATTGTATTTATAAATCCGCTTTAATTAAATTCTGGGCCACATCGACATAATATAGTTGAAAAGTTATACATAAGGGCTTTTTATATTAGCAGCTTTAACAACACTTATGAAAAACTTATAAAAGGTGGATTTGAATAATAAACTAATTTTTATTTACTTGATTATAGCCTGTGCTAAATTTCATGTAGTTATGCAGTTTATTATGTAGATGATATGCAGACTAGAAAACTTTAAAAAATAGGATGTCATTTTTTTTTGGGTAAATTTTTGTGATAATTTTGTGGACTAAAGCAATGTCGTTTCATTCCACATGCTTGAGTTTACTTATACCCCAACAGAATGCACAATTGTAAGATCGTTTCTAGATATGCAATGATCTGACAGGTGTAAATAGAGATTCTTGAATTTTTTTGGAACCAGGAATCAAACACTGATGCTAGGGGTATTTTTTTTTTTAATTGCTCACAAATTGAGCTTTTAAAGAGAGGTTGCTACAGAGGATTAATTTTCTATTTAAAGTCTTCTTGCTATTTTTTTTAAATATATATATATATATATATAGTTGAGTATGTTGCACTTTTTTATATTAAAATATGCACCTTAATTAAAACTTCTTGATGCAAGGTGAAGTGTCAATTGCCTCTTTCAGCTATTTACTGTTTAATAGATTTATGCCAAACTAGTAAAAACACCAATTTGTTTTAATTCAAATCTTCCACTTAATAACCTACTGTTGTTTCTTTTCGTTATCTAATCAAATTTTTATATTAATTTGCACACAATTCATTCGTTAGAATAAATTATAAATGCTTTTATCTTGCTATGATCTATAAAAGATTGATCAAGAATCAGGAATTGTTTGATGTTTCAAAAATAAGCACTCTAAATAAAAATGTGACAGAAAGGGATTTTTTTTTTTGTAAATCATTGTTTTAGTACTGCTTAAATGGCATAATAGAAGAGAGTAAATCATTAAGCTGTGGAAAACAGGTAAGTGATGAAGTTTCATTTATCAATACAGCATGCAGAAAGCACCATTTATGCCGTCTTCATGAACTAAAAAGTTCATTTTTAAAATTCAGTTGAAGGGAAGGGAATACACATTAAATGCATTATATCAACATTTTTTTTTTTGTGGGGGGGGGAGGATCATGAATAACTTCAATTATCATTGTTGAAATAGAAAAAAGATGAATTTTCTGTCTTTCATATTTTGCTAAATATGAAATTGAACAATTGAAATTATATGAAGTCCTGTGTGAATGATTCATACTTAAGAAAGAGTTTTTTTTTTATATATAATTTGAAATAAATCTTGGAACATTTCTTAAAATTTCTGCTGTAGATTGAATTTTTGATTAATCTTTGAACAGGTTAATGTTTCTCATTTATTTTTTATGATTCCTGTGATATTGTATTAGCAAATTAAATTTTCTGTAATTTTAAATAAATTATAGAAATTTTTAGAATAAGGCTCATAACCTGATTATGGAATTTGTCGATTGATTGATGTTAATCAAAATATTACTTTATTCCCTTAAAAAAATTGTAATAAAGGAAATCACATGGCTGCATATTACAGTGGTGGCCAAAATTGTGTAAGCCGTTTGAGATTTATAACCCATTGATTACTGATTTTTCAGCATCTGAATCTCCCTAAAACAACAAAACTTGGGTGTACAAAGCATGACTTTTTACGTTTTAGGTGTTAAAACAACTAAGCTTATGTTTAACTATTGGCTACATTCTAGTTCGATGAAAGGTTAAAATTTGAATAGCACATAAAAGCATCTCTATACAAGACTATCAAGTTTTATATAATTTTCAAAATGAATTTAACAGGAATTTATTTAACTATTTTTTTATGATGGATTTCTATTATAACTATAATTGTAAAGAAGAAGAATGAAACTGAACTAATGATACACAAAAATTCTCATGTAAAGCAATATTTATTTAATAAACCATTATGATCTTACACTAAAATTTGTCATTAACCAGAAAGACATCGCATGCAGAAGGTAGCCATTTTAGAAACAAATATTTCACTTATGCATTTTTAAACATTTACATTTCTATTAGTTGCAAATTGTCTATGGCTTTTTCTGTCATACAGCTTCACTCATAACTCTTGAGTATTTAACCATATGTTGTATTGCAGTCGGAATGGAAATCTTTCATTCATCTATTTGCATATTTTATGCAGTTGCTACCAAATAGTGAGATTTTGGTTTCATTGCCTCAAATCAGACAACAGAGCATATTATTCTGTGGTCCAGCCAACATTGGATTATGCCCATTTCAGCCTTTTCAACCATTGTTTCTGATTGAAATAAAGCATTTCTATTAGAATTCTTGCATGTAGACTAGATGCTTGCAATATGTGTTGAATGATTCTCTCATTAAACTCCACATTACATTACATATTTGTTTGTATACTTTCAAATGTTTTTATTCTCATATAAAAGCACTGCTTTAATTCTATCCTCATTTTTGCAGTTTACACTTTTTCCTGATTCGACCAATTCTTTCTGGCAACTGAATTTCATTATAGCTTTATATAAAATGCTGTCTTTAGTGAGATTTTATTAATTTTTTAAAATTATAACTAAAGCCTTTTTTGTACAATAATAAAACTTAGCATCACTTTTTAGGTGATTAATCAATTCTTTGTGACATTTATTTTGGTTTTGACCACTCACATAATGTAATAAAAATATAAAAGAACTTGATAATAACAAAAAGCATTAAAAAATAATATCAGAATTTCAAAATTTGCTATCTATTGCTGAATACCTAATTGCTGTCTAAATACTGATGCTCATTGATTATATTCAAAAGAAAGAAAACTATATCTTGTCAACTAAAACAAAATGCGTTTTTTCTTCTTCGGATTATAATGATAGTTGAACATAGTTTAATCTGTTAAATTGTCTAAATTATCTGTAAAATTATATATAGTTTTGTGGTATTACTGCAAATATTATTGCTTTATTAGCCATCAATCTCCAAAATGTACTTTTAAAAGTTTGCCACAATTTTGGCTACTGTGCTGTATTTCTTACCTTGTTGATTTCTGTCCTATAAAGATTTTCCATTGTATGACTATTTTCTTCACAGATAAATTATGTTTTGATATTTATCTTGAAAAAAAATTTCATTTGCCTATTTAATTAGAAAAAGCTTACAATACTTTGTACCAGAGAATGATTGAGCTGTTCATATGATCATCATTTCATTGTGTGGAATTCATTCTCTGAAATGGTTATGAAAATTTGCACCTGAAAGAAATTTTACTTAAATTCAAACCCCCCCCCCCCTCTCAGTACTTATGGGCTGTAGCTTACAAAAGTTATATAACATAGTTCATTCATTGCAAACTTTAAATTTCCTTAGTGCTCGTTTCTTTCCATTGGATTTTAAAATTATTAAATCTGAAATTTGGTAGCTGTTTTGCAAGTTAAATCGAGTTCTCAAACTTTCAAATTAGCAAGATATATCAATATTTTTAATTACTATTATTATAATTTTTGTTTAAACTTGTTCCTTTATAAGAATTTTCTTTGGAAATGTTAATATTACATGGATTCGGAATTAATTTAATAAAATAAAAACAGAACAAAATTGCATTGCTAAGGTGTGTAAATGGTGCTTTATTCTATTTGCTATTTAATTTATTTAACTTTTATGTGAAAACTGTACAGTGATCATGAAATAAAGTATTTTATTGATATTACTGGTGCCATTTATTTTAAATAGTCAGCTTGCCAAATATGTCCCAATTAACGGTATTTCTCTAACGATGTCAATATAGCCTACAAAAGTATTTAGATATTAAAAGTATTATCCTATCCAATGAACTTAGTGAAATGGGGGCAATTATATTTTTCTTCAATGTATTAGTTTTGGATTATCAATGTTGGTAACCGTTTAAGAACATCATTATTATCATTTGTCTTTTATACAGGGTGTACCAAAAAGATTGAAACGCGGTTTAAATCTTTACCTATTACACAATGGACGATATGAATTGCAAAGAAGTTCAAAATAAGGTACAAGAATAAGACTACGTTAATAAAAAAAAAAATGTTACCTTTAGTTTTCAAAAAGTTGCACTTTTTTAACTTTTCTGCGACTCTTATTGACAGATTTGGTCAGTGACAAAAATGTTTCCATCCTACAAAATCGTAAAGAAGGGCGGGGGACCTCATGACTGTATCTTTAAACCAAATGAATTATAAAGAGGGGAGATGATTTTTGCGATTTTTCACATCACGTGAAACACTGTTCGGTGAAAATACTGGCTGTATTCAAATTGATAGTGGAAAATTTTTAGATAATAAATGCAATAGCGTGTGTAAAAAAAATCACAAATGTTTTTAAGTAAAGCTTTAATAGATATACATGACATCTATGAGAGCAGCTGGATGCATGATGTTCACGGTTTATATGCGCTTGTCGCATATAATAATAAAAAAATCATACGAGCAGACAGACATTTTATAAAATGTAATTTAGAAAGCTCTTGTGATAAAAGAAAATCGTCTGCATTTCACAATGCAGTTTTAAAAAATATATACATTAACCTAAACATAACATAAAACATGTTTTAAACAGCTAAGTGAAAGAAAATAAATTGGCTGTGAATTAATTTGTTAAAATGTTTTGAAAAATTGCTATAAATTTGACAATAAATTACTTGTATGTATTTATTTTGCATTTTAATTTTTACAAACAAGAATGGCGGTCTAAATATTTAAAAAAAAAAAATTAAACCTTCAAAGAATATATTCTTTGACGTTGCTGTGAATATGCCCTTAAAAGAAAAAAAGGTTTTAATGTAAACTTTGTTTAACATTTTATATGTAACAAATTTTATTTCTATTTTGGTATATTGTGCCTATGCATCGCGTTCAATTTTCAACTAAGTATAACTCACTTAATTTTTAAAATAACGAATATCCGGTTTTTTGTAGTGTGATGTTGCATAAAAAAATTAAAGCTTTCTAATTGGCTAAATTTGTTTAGAGATCTCGCATAATAATTTAAAAAGTGTAACTTTTGGAAAAAATTTTATTAACATGGTCTTATTTCGTACGTTATATCGAACTACTTTGTAATTTACATCGCCCAGTTATCTCTAATATGCAATGCCAATATTAAGCCGTGTTTCAATCTTTAACTTCGATTTATTTCACCACGAGAGTCATATTTTTGTACAGAGAAAAAGCATTAAGAGATGCGGCAGTCTACATCGCGATATAAGAGCTAAGTGTCCGAAAATTTTGCCCTCGGTGGTATTACTATGATAGGATTTCTTATAGGGAATTTTTTCCACGTGTCGATTCAGGCAAGTGATATGGATTTTTATCCCTTTGCTCGGAGAGTGAGAAAATGCAAAAGCTATGTTTTCTAGAGCGCGTGTTATAAATAATTAAAAAAGTTGGAAACAAGCGCTTATTTCAGAATGAATTTACCATAGGCTAATATTCAGATAAAAGTTAAGGTTTAAATTAATTATATATACATTCATTCTGAGTGTCCCGAAAATGACCAACGATTTGAAAAATCGTTTAAAAGTTAAAAAAAAAAAAAAAATGGTAGGCAATCGAAATTTATTGTTTGCTGCATTCTGCTTGAATAACCAGGTAATTTATTCCCACCAATTTTCAAAATTAGTGACCTAGTGCGTCTTTAGATGGCGCTGCTATACTGTGCTTACTCCTTTCAAATCGGTATTATTTCGACATCCTAGTGTATGCTTCGAAATTGGTTTATTCGCTGAAACAGCGTATTTTTATTATTTTTGAGTTCCATCACCTTTACCACAGTTTTGTTGTAACGAGGTGCAATTTTAAAAGGAAATTCAGTGTCAGAAACGGTCTGAGAAACAGTGCAATGTAGGCTATTCGAAAAATTTCAGCGTACTGGAAACGTCAATGGTGACCGTTTTGGAACTATGGGCCACCCAATCGCAACAGTTTCGGTGGCGAATGCTGCAGTCGTTCAGCAGATCATTCGGCAGTGGCCCCAATTTTCCGTTCGCCATGTTGCTTGTCAGATTGGACTACACACCGAACCGTGCATCACACACAAGGAAAAAATTTGGAGCGCCGGCGCCCTAAAGTACTATTGATGGGGTGGGTGGGCGGGCGGGCGAATCAGGCGTCTTGGTATCGGCGGTGGGCGTGGTTTTCAAGGAGTTGGTTCTTCGGCGATGAGAGCGTCTATGAAAATGAGAAGTTTTTCTTGTTTACTCTTGGCTTTTTTGCTGAGTCTGATGGCATTTAGAATGTTGGGGAATTCGATCAGGAGTTCTTTGATTTCTTTTAGGTCGTTGAGGTGGTTTTTCAATTCTTTAATGTCATTTAATTCGTCTATCAAAGTGGGTTGGGGAGGCTGTGGTTTTCTGTTAATTGGTCTATGGTGGGTGACTTCTTGGCTTCTTGGGAGGGTAGGATTGATGTTTTGGCTATTGTTTTTATTAGTAGCTTCAGCATATGATCTTCTGGGGTAGCTTGTAGATTGGGTTTGGGCTCTAGGTATGGCCGGACATCCTTTCCAGGCTGCTAGGTGGCCGGTCGCGTTGCAGTTGATGCAGACAGGGTTTTCTATTTTTTCTTTAATTTGGCAGTCACGGGTGGGATGGTTTCAATTACATTTGATGCATCTGGGTGTTATTCGGCAGTTTCTGGCAGAGTGGTGGAATCCGGAGCAGTTATAGCATATAGTAGCGGTATTTTTCGTCCTGTACGGCTCTACTTTCACGGACAGGAAGCAGAGGTGATTGAGATTGAAGATATTTTTGTAGTTGCCGGTCTTCCTGACTTCAACGAGAAATAATGGGAGGAGGGTTTTTGCTCTGAAGTTTTTCATTTGATTAATTCTTTGGATTTGATAATTGTTTGCTTCGAGTTCTTTTTTGATATCATCTATTGTGGTGTAGATCGGGAGTCCTCTAATTACAATTTTGATGGGTCTTTCTTCAGGGGCTTCATTGATGATGAAATCTTGTTTCTTGTTTTGAAGTAGGCTGATTATTTCTTGTCTGGTTTCTTCTGATTTAGGTTTAATTTGAATATGACCTCTTTGGAAGTGGTTTTCAGTTTCGGGATATCTTCGCATAATCTCTTGTAGGATTAGGTTGTAGTTTTCTTTGATGACTAAGCTGATCGGTGCTATTGATTTAGGTGGCCTATCGCTTTCTTCTTGTAGATGGGAGTAGGAGTTTTCCGTGGTTATTTTAAAGTTTTCTTCGGTGCGGGGCTTTTTGGCTGCTTTTTTGGGCGAGACAATCTGGAAGTCGTTTTGGGGTATTTTTTGTATCTGGGATGATGGAGAAATCATTGAGACATCAGGGTTTGGAGTTTGAGGAGAAATGGGATTTTCAGTCGGGATATGGCTGGTTGAGGTGGGTGCAAGGGATTTGGAGATCTGTGTAGTTGGTGTGGATCTATTTGCCCAGTTGTCTTGGGTGTCCATGTTTGTTTCAGGTGTTGGGGTTTCTTGGAGTCTAGAGAAATCAAATCCGACTTCTTCTAGGAAATGGTTGCTTGCAATGATAGCAGAATCCTCTACTAAAGTGGATTGGGATAAGCTTCCCGCAAGCGGGGCAGTTTACTTGGAGAAGAAGTTTCTCTGTGTACGGCGTATCCATTTGACTCAATAACGAATCTGAAAATGACATCTTACTAGTCCGGCATCATCTGAAAATCATCAATAATAATGCAATGAAAAATGCACTAATGGGGCCATGACTGACTATTCTCAAACGACTTTGAACAGAAAAATGAATGCAATCAGAATCTATAATGAATAATAATACACATAACCGTGCATCACAATCTTCACTCGTTTTTTATAAGGTCCGGACCCGGCAATTGCTGAGTGCTGATGTTATCAATGTACGCGAGACGTTCGTATACTCTATGCTGATGATGCCAGAGCGAAATCGATGTTGGAAACATTTGGTTCTCCGACGAAGTGTATTTTTTTCTCTCGGTGGCTTTGTTAATAAACAGAACTGGCGCAATTTCTAGGAACAGGAAATCCGCCAAAAGCCTTGGTTTGAACCGCCATTTTCTCTAGAGGACTTATTGTGCCCTTTTTCGAATACTAAACGATTACTGTAGCAAAATATTTGAACATGAATTTGTGACCATTCCGAATGCTTTGGATGACTGTAGGAAAGTACATGGTTTATGCAAGACAGAGTTCGACCGTATCGAACATCTGCTGTGTACATTTCTCAACGAACAATTCTGTGATTGTGCCATTGCCCTTGATTACGCAAAGTGGCATGGATTGGCCTCCCTATTCGTCAAATCTGATACCATGCTATTTTTTTTCTTGTGGGGTACTTGAAAGACCATATGTATCGTCACAATTCACAAACTGTAGCTGATCTGAAACAATAGATCTCTGCTGCTTGTCGGAACATTCCAACTGAAATGTTTTCACGGGCGTCTTCGAATTTTTTTTCCTTAGACCGCACCACGCTGTTGCTGCAAACGATTGTTATTTTGAAAATATTTGTTTGTAGTTTTTCCTAGTTAGCAGCGTCATCTGTTGACGATGTAACTAATTTTGAAAATTGGTAATAATGAATTCCCTAGTTACCTAAGCAGAATGCAGAAAACCGTGCATTTCTATCGCCTTCTGTTTTTTAAAAATTGATTTTTCAAATCGTCGGTCATTTTGGGGGCACCCAGTATGTATATTTATATACATTATGTAAAAATAATCAAATCTTATTGAATTCTTAAGAAGCAAAAAAAGAAAAAAGGTAGATTAATTTCTGAACCTTGGAATTAATGGCACTGTGGGAATTGACTTGAATTAAGAGAAAATTATGTGGGCATGTCACCACATTTTACTTATTCGTTTGTGTTTAGAAATGCATTTCACCTTCTGCTAGTCAATGTGGAGATTACTTTACATAATGCAAACATTGCACTTGGACAATTTTTCACTTTTTTTTCCCCTTTCGGAAGTGCATTGCTTCTGGTTTCAAAGAAATGCTATTGAAGCAAATGTTAAAGATGTGAATTTATTGATGTTTCGGTAACATTTTCAAGATTTGGGTTAATGATTGTGTTTCGAAAGCAGCTTCAAAGGTAATGGCTTTAAAGATAGAAAAGCAGAAATCACACAAATCCAATCATCTTGGCACGTGAAAAAATCGGATTTCGAATGCGCATTTCTTTATTTCATAGATTTAGCCTTCAATTGCCAATTTCAGAAATGCATTGTGGGACATTAAAAAACTAGACTTTTTACAGGATTGGAGAATAGTTTTTTGTAGTATTGATAATATTTTAGGTTGTAAGTGAATTGTATTATATTTACAGAGTTTGTTATATGGTATACGGAAATTTTCCCAATCGCTTCTTTTGAGGTCAATCATCATCTTGCAACCTTTCCTCAGTTGAGCAAGCTGTTTATTTTACTGATTGGCTATAGTTTATCTGCTCGAATTGTTAGAATTCTATCATTATTTAGAAAAAGTTTTCATTTATCTCTTGAAATGGTTAAATAAATGAAATGTCAGAAGAATTGACCAATATTTGTTGATTTTGCAGAGGTAAAGGACCAATTCATGATTATCAAAGTCATTTTCGAATTCGAAAAACGGACATTGGCAATCTTTCTTTTAAGTATTAGTTCCCTCTATGGATAATATTATTGTTATTTTAATTTTTCAAATAAATCTTATGATAGAAAAACTGCTAACTGTATATATAAATCTTATGGAAATTGTATTTTGCTTTTCGTGTAGTTGGCGTATAAAACACTTGTTGAATAAAAATATTCGACGTTGCAATTGCCTGCATCTTGATATTGAATGCAGGGTGTAGGGATAGATAGAAAATTTTTATACATCGTGCATGTAGCAGGTAATGGATATATGTATTATTTGACCTTCGGCAGTTAAAATTGAGACTTTTTTTTTAAAAAGTCAAATTAAGGTCATTACAAAATATTTACAACTCACTAAGCATTATTTTGGTAATTTTAATGAAATAAATTTTTTTTATTACGATTTTGCTACATCCACATTTATACACATTATTTAAACAGGCGCATATAATTCATATAATTTTTTTAGATGCACTTGGCAATTGCGCTAATGATGTTTTTTCTACCCACCTGCCTGCGGTACAACTTCAACCTAGCTGTGTAATCGGAGAACAGAGAACTCCAAAATACACCATCGTTTTCTGTTATTAAAACTCCAGTAGCAGTTTTACTACACCAACTCAACTCGACCGAATTTTGTCGATAATTAATTTAAATTAACTTGCTCTCTGCATCTTAATTGTTTTCCCCTCTCTCTAAGCACTTGGTTAATTTATAATTCACGCACAATTAAAATTACTAAGTGCTCTTAAAGCACAACCGGTTATTAAATAATTTCATTTCCCTGCTGTTTCGCTATCTATTTGTTAAGTCCGGAAGAAGTGCTCGAGTCTGTGAACCTTTCCGTAGTTTGGCGTGTAGAACAATATAAAAAGGAAGGAAATCTTTCAATCCACTACAGAACATGCTGAAATATTTCCTTAACTTAACCTACTTTTTTGAGTTAAAACGTTAATTTAATGCTAGTGAAAGAATCTTCAAAAGGAATTACTTAAGGAATTATCGCAGCATGCAGATTTCTTACTAAAAAGTTGACTAAATTGTAGAAAATAATTGTTACTTTTAACTTTTTTAGCATTTGCATACTTAGTAACATGTAGAACAAGTCAAAAATTAATGTTTGCAAATATTTTTATGACCCTGTCAAAAGTTGGTACACTTTAATTTATGCGATTAAATAAGAAAGCGCCATTTCAGTTTTTCTTTAATGTATTTTATTTTCGAAATATATACGTTTTTGTCTATCATTGCGAGTCCTGAGGTTTGAGATCGTATTGGGAGACCTATGGTCGTTCGGTCGACCTATTTTTCTGTCATTATTATTATTTCCGCTAGTTTTTAATCACCGAGTATTAGTATTTCATGGGAAGGATCGGAGTAGGTAATATCGGTCCCAGCACAGATATTTGCATTTCCAGTGCTAGAAATATTACACATATATAACCAAATTGGCAGTATTATGGATCATACGAAAGCAAATGAAAAAGAGATCTTTCGCGAGTTGGTCTAATGCACTTTTATTTATTGATGAAAATAATGAACAGTTTATATTATTTTAGCTTGTGTAAGTTGATTTATTTCCAATTAGGCATTTGATTAACCGACCGCAGGCAGAGCGATTAACCCTCTCGCTACTAACAAGTTCTATACTAATGGTTCCTTTTTCTGACGAGGAATTCAGGATTTAAAGTGAGGATAATTTTAATGAAAACTTGCTTTACATCCCGCACTCCTTATTCGAAACAGAAAACGATCCATTTACATAGAACTTTCACGGCCGGGTTAGTAGCGAATGATTTAAGGAGGTGCTATTAGCCAAGTGCCAAATAAATTTGTATAAATTACAGATACTATCAATTTTAAAATACAAGAATGATATTCATACTTATCAAGAACAATTTGCCGGTTCCTTACTCATTACATTACTTTCACTTGGTTATTATAGTATTTATAAACAAACGTCTTTTTTAATGATGTTTAGAAGTAAAAATAGAACACATGAATCCTAATACTTGGATAAATAATTGCGTTCTTATTTTCTCAAAATAACTGAAAGTAAAAATTAACTTAATTGGTTATTGTAGTATTTATAAACAAATGTATTTTTAATGATGTTTTAATTGTATGGATGAATGAATCCTAATAAAAATAAATATGCGCTTATTTTCATAAAATAACTAAAATTATAAATTAACAGAAATTAAATTTAATCGTGATCATCTGATATTAAAAAGTGCAGAAACGTAAAATTAAATACAGCAATTATTAGAAGACAGGCCTCTTAATGTGCTTTGCCTAGGACCACAAATCGTCTAAATCCGCCACTGCTTAAGCCGCTCCATACCTTGTCGTTATAGATGGGGAAAATGCTAGCTAAATTGTTATCGACTTGCTTGGTATGAAAAAGTGTTAATAATGGAGATGCAGTACAATCAAATGCATATCTATGGCGGTACTGTGGTTCGAGAACAAATTTACTTCCATGGATAGCATAAAAGGAATACAACGTG
This sequence comes from Argiope bruennichi, assembly GCF_947563725.1. Lineage (NCBI taxonomy): Eukaryota > Metazoa > Arthropoda > Arachnida > Araneae > Araneidae > Argiope > Argiope bruennichi. The sequence continues at coordinate 32,945,465 of NC_079155.1, read as the reverse complement.
TTCATCACGGGAAACACATACAGTGGTGGCCAAAATTGTGGACACTTTTGAAAATCGCTATGTTTTCTAAATTTGTATGCTTATAGAAAATGTTACATTTAACAAAATGCAAACTCTTACATATCATTTCAAAAAAAATTTAATGCTGATTTCAATACAAAAACCAAAATTCAAATATTTTCAATGCAAGAAAAGTTATTCTTACTTTAATCTGAATAACAAACACAGTGATGAAGTGGATTGGAATTTCTAACTTTCCTGACCAATTACTGTTCTTATTCTGGGAACCAATAAATTGTTAATAACTGCCAGAAGAAGATGACATCATATTTAAAGTTGGAACGGGTCATTATTGTGCTTTTTTCTATAGAAGGAAGATTGTTTTTTATGTAATGAAATCACAAGTAAGAAATTTTGTTAAGCTTTTTAATATTTAGTATTAATTGTTGTAAATAGTTCTAATATTTAGTCATGAAGCAATGCCATCAAATAAAAAAATAGATTGGGCACTTAAAAAGGGAACTAAGCTTATTGTTCATGAATTGTTACATGAATGTGATCTTTCCAATGCTGAAATTGCAAAACAAGTGGATGGTTCAGTAACTACAAATGACGCCCGAAAGTTTTGTTTACGATACTAGGAGACAAATTCAATAAAAAAACAAAGCAGGAAATGGCTGAAAAAGGTACACCCCCTGTTTATGACAGAAGAATAAAAAGACTATGTCTCCATGATCGAAGAATGTATTGAGTGGCCACCAGAAGTGAATTGAATGATGCTCTGGCATTTATGTTAGTTCAAGAACAATCAGGAGAAGGTTATTAGATGGTAGACTAAGAGGTAGAATTCAACGAAAAATTTTACAGCAGTGTATAAAAAGATTACAGTGGACGAAAGAACACATTAATTGGCCAGATGATCAGTGGTTACAAGTAATACGGAGTGACGAAACAAAGATATTGTTATTTGGTAGCGATTGCGAAAATAGGTAAGACATAGAATAGGCGAAGAGATATATCCTGAGTGCATTCAGGCAATTATAAAAAACTCAGTTAGTGTAATGATTTGGTCATGCGTGTCAACAGATGGTATTGATCTCTTTCATGTTATCGATGGGACATTAAATGCAAGAAAATACATTGACACTATTCTAGAGCCAAAACTAACACCTTCCATCAGTGATCTCTTTCCCAACAATGCAGCATTTATTTTTCAGTAGGATTCAGCTCCTTGCCGTACAGCAAAAATATCGAAAGTGTGATTTAGTACAAAGAGCATTGAATTGTTATCATGGCGAGGAAACAGTAATAAACTCAAAATTGTTGAGAACTTATGGCACCGTTTGAAAACTCTTATATATATGAAGCGTTCATCAAATAAAAGAGGATTAATTCAGTCTATAATTGTTTCCTTGCATCCTGCAACAACGAAGAAAGCTTAAAACTGTCGTCAGCTCAATGAAACATCAGTGTGAAGCTGTAATGAAAAATAAAAGCTACCTTACTAAGCACTGGTAACTCACTGCAGTCATCAGCATTTAATGTATCTCGATAATTATTGCCTCTCAACTTTTTTTGCATTGAAAGTATTTAAATTTTACTTTTGATATTGACATCAGCATTAAATGCCCTTTAAAATGATATGTAAGTGTTTCCATTTTGTGAAACGTTACATTTTCTATAAGCATACAAAGTTAGAAAACATTAAAATTTTCAAAAGTGTCCACAATTTTGGCCACCACTGTAAACATGTTATGTTTTTTAAAGATTATTAATGAAGTTTTACGTTTATTTGTTAGAATAAGAGTGTTGATTGCTGATTGTGGTAATCATACGGAACATTATTCATATTATGTTTTTTATAAAGCAGAGTTAGAAAAATTGTGAAGAATTTATACAACACGTGTGAAAAAAAAGGAGAGTTTTTAAAGGAGCCTTTCGCGTATGATTTTCCAATGCTCCATAGCCCTTTCCTTCATTTCGCATGTCACCCATTCCCTTACTTCTGAATCTTGACAAATGGCATGCAGACGTAGCGAAATGCATGGTTGGGCAGCGCTTATGTAATTTCTATGTGGTGAGTAAGGATCTTCGTGTTGTATCCATGTTCTTCGTAAATGTCTAGCTGTAATTTATGTGTTTCTGCGGCAGTTTTCTTTGCGTTGAAATAATGCAGCCTAACTTCTGGCAAATGCTCTTTATTTGGTACAAAACTCGATGTATACAGAGTGACCAGTAAAGGCCTTAAAATTCAAAACGGCATCTCGTATAGAAAATAAAGTAAAGTGTATCTATAGAAAAGTGACTATGCAAAATTTATTAAGATGGTTTACAATGTCCCTAAAGGCGAAATAAGGAAGTTATAAAAGAAACAAAAAATAAAACCATATCGATCAGAAAGTTAAGTTGAAAAATGTACACTATACTGTAATAAAAGCACAAGGAAAAGTTTCGTGGAACTATCTGTAAAATTGATGTGGATGCTTGCGATTAGAGTTATTAATTTTCCGAAACTTGTAAAAGGATTCATTTTGTGCATGTACTTTAAATTTTAACTAGAGATTATTCACTCATTTTTAAAGGTGGAACTTTTCAAATACACCCTCCCCCCGATTTATTTGCAGGAAAGCAGTATTATTAATTCAATTAAAAATGGTTTAAATCGTATTTATTTACCCAATTAAGATGTCAGACAATTAAGAGATAATTTTTTTGTGAGATAGTCAGACAATACAAGATAATTTAACATCTGCTTGTGCTGTTTCAAATTGATAATATATCAATTTGAAACAGCACAAGGGGTTGTTAAATTAAAATACTCCCCCCCCCACGCTGCAATTCTATAATGAAAAACAAAAAAGAGCCTTATCTCCCAAAAAATAATTACTTAATTGCACACATTTTTGTTGATATTTATTTTGAAGTCTTGTTTGACCACTTAGCTGAAGTTTGCCTCAGCTATCTTCTGATCCAGATGTTTTTCAGATTTTGATCCCTTGAGATCTTTTGATTGGTTTCTCCATAATTAATATATTTGATCCAGATTCTTGCAATTAACAGGATAATCTATTGCCCCATTATGTAAAATAAGGCAAAACAGTTCAAATTATTTGTAGAAAAAAAAAATGGAAAGTTGGCTATTCAAACATTTTTTTGAGCTAGATGCAAATGGCAAATTGAGAAACAAGATATCTATAAAAAAAAATTCATTGGCTTTCTTTAAAAGAGAACAGTTTCTCCCGTTGCATTTGGAAAATATGAAGAATTCAAGATTTAATATTTAATTATCAAGATTTAAAAACCCCTCAAAGAGTCATTAAACGACCTATTGCCAAAATATGCCTATTGCCATTTTTTTTCCCGAGCAAAAACTTTCGAATACCTGTAATCTCAAGAACCGCGGGAAATAGCATGATTCATTTATATTTGGGAAACCTTCTATTTCCAAAGTTCTGGAATTTCTTGAAAATAGTAGCACAATTTACAAAAATAAACGTATGACCAAATATAGTTATTTCTGTGCAATACATTTTTGTTATCAGAGAAAGAACTTTGTGCTCACACTGTACCTTAATCCGCCTTTATTTCTTGCCAAATTGTGAACAATTCATGAACTTTCTTATCTTAAACAAATTCAAAGAGTATTTTATCAAAAGTAGTTTAACTATTTGCACGGACTTTCTTATCCTAAGCAAATACAAAGGCTTATGTACCAACATGAATTCCCAAGGTACCGGGTTTGGTGATTACATATTTAGTTTGCAGAAGATGTTTTAGCACTAACTGCTAATGAGTTTTGTACATTTATAAAAGAAAAATTGGGAACATTACTGTTATAATATCTTTTGAATTTTTGTTGTCAAAGGTTTCTTGGGCTTAATTCACATGTCTTCCAAAAATGTATTTTCATAAATATTCTCAAAGAAATATCGTTCTGAATACATTTATCTAGGATGCAAAAATTTAAAGCCGTAGAATGCTTATTATGAGTAAGAATAGTGACAACCGATTTTATAACAAAAATTACTATAAAATATTTAAAACCAAAATAAATTTTCAAAAATATCTTCTCATCCGATCAAATAAAACTATCTTTTCACACATTTGGTTGTTGAGTATTGTAAATTTTACGATGGATTACAGCATGGCTTTAGTTTTCCATGTCAATAGATATCAAAGAAAATTTTTTTGTAACGTGTCCAGATGAATTTAATACCGTATTGTGCTAAAAATTAAGCCAAACTATTCATTTACGTGTACTGTTTTTGGCAAATACTAGTACTTTTCATAACGTTTGGACTGTATTGAGTTGTTCAGGTGAATCATCATCATCGTCTCGTCAGGGACCAAAACAGAAGAATACTTAACAACATTTTTATCGCTTAAAGTTGTTGAATTAGCCATTAAAAACATGTCACTATATCACGTTCCTGAATAACGGACCAGATAAGAAGACAGGAGAAAGAAAATAATCCTTTCGCTTTTAATCCTTACACTACGAACCTGGCCCGTGCAAGTTCTATACTAATGGGTCGTTTTTTATTTTTTTTTTTTTTTTACAAATGAGGAATTAAGGATGTAAAGCGAGGGCATCCTTAGTGAAAATTTGCTTTACATCCTGTACTCATTGTTTGAGACAGAAACCGGCCAATTAATATTGAACTTTCTAATCATTGTTTAACAATGAAAGGGTTAAGAAAGCAGGCACGTTTCCAATATTAATAAAATTCTATAAATTACAGATATTATCAATTATAAAATATTAGAATGAGAATGTCAAGAATAATTTGCAAGTTTCCTGCTCATTATATTACACTCGCTTGATTTTTGTTGTTATTTATAAACAAATCTATATTTTTAATGATGTTTACAAGCAAGGATATCCAAGTTGGCAAATGATTTTTTTATAAATTACAGATACTTTCAATTATAAATGCTAGAAAATGATATTCAGTTTAATTTAAAAAGCTGCAGATGTTAAAAACCGTCGAAAGCTGTTAGAACTTCAGGAGTAAATTAAAAAAAAAATGTAAATTTCGAAAAATATTTAAAAATTTGTAAGTCTTTGAACGAATTTTTTTAATATAGGCAGAATTATCTGATAAAAATTTGGAACCTTTGTCTGTACTTTTTTTTCTCAAAAAGTTCAGCTTAGTCGAAACTAGTTTCTAGAATAGGATTTTTTACACTGATTTACATATCTCTATAACTTAAAATGTTTTCAGATGCTTTCTTTCTGCAGAATTTTCGATTTTTATCGATGTTTATAGTAACTTAATTTATGCAATTTTCTGGATTTTCATTAACTTTGTATTTTAACATGGGTCTCTTTTGTATTTAATTCCGCTTATTTTTCCTTAGCCTAACGAATACCTATACGAATTTCTTATAGATTATTTGTATTTTTAAGGAATTGCTTGACGATTCATCTGAGAAAAACTAACAGAACCAATCATCAAATGACCAATTTTAGAAATTTTTCATAAATTCTAATCTTATTTTAGTTGTATTTTCTGTATTTAGTGTTTAAGACTTTTTTTTTTTATTTCTTTATTTTGCGATATCGACTCTATATCCACTATGGGACTATAAACTATTTATAAAGAAGGCGGTTAATTTTGAAAGTTTAAGTGATATTGTTAATTTTTTAAGAAAACAATAATATGCTATACGAAGAGTAACGTGTTGTAAAAAGAAAACTGTAATCTTTAAGGACCACTTAGTGATGTTAGAACTGAAGTTTAAAACTGTTTTGCTCCACTGAATTTTCAATAACATAGAAGTAATATTTTACTTTTATTTATAACTCATGGGCACTTGAAGGAAACAAAAGTGGGCAACCTAAAGGATTACAAAATGAACTGACAGTAGATAATTCCTGCTTTCAACAATTTCCATTTATTAATAAACTATTACAAGTTAAACATTTTTTAGTTTTTAAACATTTAGAATGTTAAAAATGTTTAGTTTTTAAACATTTAGAAGTTATCTCTTCGATGAATTTGTTCAAAAGTGGCTGCGATTAGAATAACTATCGGATGGTTATGTCTTCTAATAGTTTTGTTGCTTATATCAATTATTTTGAGTGTTGAGTCCTTTAAATTCTATTATAAAAGAGTAGTATAAAAGAGTAGTAGGAACCACTAAATTAACGTATGAAGAATTCTTAACTGTTAGGAATCAAATTGAATCCATCTTAAACTCTAGACCAATTACTCCCTTATCGGCTGACCCCAATGATCTTAATGTACTTACTCCAGGCCATTTTGTAATTGGTCGCCCTATAACTGCCATAGCAGAACCTGAAATCAACGTACCTTCAAATAGATTAAGTAGGTGGAAATTGGTAACCAAGTTTGTACAAACAATTTGGAAAAACTGGAAGCGTGATTATTTAAATCACCTCCAACAGAGCTACAAATGGAACTTTAAAAAAAAACAATATTGTCCCAGGCAGCATGGCTATTTTGAAAGAAGACAACACACCTTTGTGTAAATGGCCTTAATGTCGTATTGTAGAAGTAATTCCAGGTAAATAATTCGTATTGCTACAGGCACGTACAAAAGGCAAATATCTGTTATGTTTGCTGCCTATTGAATAATTTGATTGTATATATTAATCAAACTTATAATTACTTGTATAAATAATGTTAATTATATTGTGAACTCGCATTGAATAATAATGTGTAAAATCTGTTGTTTATTTAAGTTTTTCAAATTGATTGAACTTTATTTGTTATATCTTTTATTTGATGATTAATTGAATAATATAATTATTCAATGCGGGGGAAAATGTTAAATATCAAACAAAAATATTGTTAATATCGCCATGTCAGATGATAGTGCGCCAATTGTGGCAACCATTCTTCTGTATAGATTCTGATATTTGTTCTTTATGATTCTTGTTCGTCTGGTTTCGTGGTTGGCGTTCTATGGTCAGCGTTCAGTCATGAATAGTATGGAACTCTTAATTAAACATTGTTGATTACAAATTAGTTTCATACTATTCATGACTGAACTCTCACTATAGAACGGCAACCACGAAACCAGACGAACAAGAATTATAAAAAACAAATATCAGAATCTATACAGAAGAATGGTTGCCACAATTGGCGCACTATCATCAGGCATGGCGATATTAACAATCTTTTTGCTTGATATTTAACAGTGAGGTACATTACTCTCTTGTATACAAAATTCTGTAATTGTCGAAACATTTGACCTCTAGATTTTGTTTGAATCTTCCCGGTTTAGATTTATCTGGGTTCGAAAACTACATATGGGAATTATGCCAGTCAATCTAAACGCGTTATCTCAAAATAATTATGAAGTAGACGGATGAAATTTGGTATGTGATCTTTACATCGAATTTGTAGATTTTTTTTTTTTTTTCAAATTTTGAGTGAAATCGAATGCAAGGTGTTTTCTGGGATAACACTTTTATTAGAGTGGGGAAAGATTTGGGGAGCCAATTCTTCTCGTTTCTTTGTTGCATTTTCTTGGTTTAGGAACTGGTAAAGAAAAAGAGTACTATTCGTCATGATTAGGGTGGAGTGATTAAAAACAGTGTATTTAATTTTGTAATTTTTAGAAAAAACATCAGAGCATATTTCAATGATATTTTTCCTCATAAAATTGTTGGTACGAATTTACCATAAGTTTAAGCTGGTTCATTTCAATTTTTTAATAAGTGGACTATAATCTTATTTAAAATCAAGCGACAATTCGAAAGCCAACTTTTTATTTCATCGAGGTTCACTGACCCCACGACGATTCAGTACGAAACTGTTTTTAAGAGCTGATCCCATTTCAGCAGGGTTACCATACATTTTATCACTGAAGCCAAGGCAGCGCATGGTTGCAACATTCTTTAACAAAAAGCGGTAACAATTGTTATGTACTGTTTTCTCCAAGAATGGAGTTATCTGCTAATATTGCATTTTTTTACCTGTGAATCATGTTTGTGTTAAACTTAAGAACTGTTGCATTCATTAAAGAACTATTTAGTATACATTTCCTACAAGTTTCTGTGTTCATTCATTCTTAAATTAGACACAAAAGTCATGTTGTATTTTAACTTTTAGAAGTCAGTGTATATCAAAATCGGCTATTTTGTTGGTTAAGTATACCAACAACGGCGATTTAACTTTTGAAAGATGCAACAGCAGAATTTTTTTCCTCCTTGGCATTTTTATAAAACATGCATATCTCAAAATGCATAAATTATTGTTTAACATTTATATGCAACATTCAATTAATTCTTGGAACCGATTTATTTAAAAAGATTTTTGCATTTGGAACAAGTTTAGTTTGATAATGCATAGATTAGTACACAGTGGCCGTAAATTTGCAAGCCTGAATCAGAAATTAAATTCAATATCGTAACTTAGGTTTCCTTTTTAAAAAAATATATGATTAGTTTGAAGTATCACATATATCCCAGAAGTTAATTTTTGAAAAAAGGCATCATTATGTTTGACGACAACATTTTTATCTCAAAATACCTGTATTGTTGATTCTCCAATGTGTAATTCTGCGTTTTTGTTTAGTAACTCTGAAAGTAAAATCTTACCAGGATGACGCTCCGTACACCACATATGTAAGAAAAATTTTTTCGTATGGCGATATGTAGTACAAGTTTTTGAAACCTGTGCATTGAATGATTTCTAAAGTATTGAAATCGTTTGGAAATTTTATTTAAACCTTAAACCATATTTCGTGTTCATTGCTGTTTGTGATTTTCAAAAGCAAAGAAGAATGTGTGATTTATATTTCATTTCAGTTTTATCTGTGCAAAAAGTACGCTTAAACTTGAATTTGAACGCATTGTATGTAATTTTATATAGAGAAATGTTGTTTCGTTGCGTAATTGTAATCCTTAATCTGTATATTTAAAATCGTTATTTAACAGAAGTTTACATTTTAATGGCTGTTTTTTCTACCATAAAAAAACGCTTTCTACATTAAAAATTTTATTTCTATTGATATTTTACGTGCTCGTATGTATTTGTAAATTTTATAATTCATTCCTAAATGGTGTCTCTCAAACAATTCCTAAATGTTAAATTCTCAAACTTTAACATTTTACCACAAAATACTGAGGTGATTTAATAACTTCTAAACTGTCAATGATTTTTGTTTTAGCAGTTGTTTTGTTTTATAATTAACCCACTAGTTAAAAAACGATCATTTCTCTAAGATTATCTCTGTTTCCTAAAACTATAATGGTTTACGAAAACTATGCAAGTCTCATACTATGCTTTTAATGAATCATCTAGTTTAAAACATAACAAAAATCTGCTCACAGAACAGCACAATTAACAAAATTCAGTAGTTGAAAATAAATAAAAAAATTATTTAAAAAAGAATTTGACTGTTGGCATATTTTTTTGGGCAATTTAATATTCTTCTCCTTCTTCCTCTTCGGCGCCATCAGTTGAGTCGATTCCAACTTCTTCATAATCCTTCTCCAAAGCTGCCAGATCTTCTCGGGCCTCGGAGAACTCTCCTTCTTCCATACCTTCGCCGACATACCAGTGGACAAAGGCTCTCTTGGCGTACATGAGATCGAACTTGTGATCCAAACGGGCCCAGGCTTCTGCAATGGCTGTTGTGTTGGACAGCATGCACACGGCACGTTGGACTTTGGCGAGGTCACCACCAGGCACGACAGTGGGTGGTTGGTAATTGATACCGACCTGTAAATAGAAATATATATATATATATATATATATATATATATATATATATATATATATATATATATATATATATATATAAGAAAGCAACGTTCGTAGTCTTTAATACAATTCACTTTTAGATTTTCCAAATTTTTTAAATTACTGTTCTGAAAAATATTTGAGTTAAACGCATTTTTACAAAAGTGCAAAGTGACGTCTAAAAACCGTATTCCTGTAATCTTGAAAACGTACTGCTTGTTAATATTACGCTATCGAGAGCTCGGAATTCTAAAGAATAAATTATTTTGCTATTGATATTTCGAAATATTCCAGTATAGCGATTACATAACTCTACTACCTTCTCTTTTGATACAACAGATGGCGTTACCTTATTAACATAAAGGTATAGTTCCCATGATTCTTCTTGGGAATCATTATTAGATTGTATTCTAAGTGAGTGTCGTGTATTTTTCGTGTTCGTGTTTGTTTTGTCTTGTGAAATGTGGAACTTAGAAAATAAATAAATAACTGCTCCTGAAAGTCGTCTATCTTTTTCATCTACATCAAAATGAAGTTATAAAGAGTCTCTTTCTTATACAGCAGGTTTTTAATATGATATTTTAAATTAAGTATGTCTTCAAGCAATAGTTCTCTGCCTCTTAGTATTAAGAACCCAATTTTTATATCAGTTTCATTTGCTATGAAATTTGAAATTTAAAATAATTAATATCAAAACTTCTCTTATTTGTGTACATATATTTTTTAAAAAGTGTTTTTTTATTTTTGTATTAATAGAATGCTTTTCATCTTTATGGATTTTGATGGTCAGTTTTTTAAAAAATGTTTTTCGAATATCGCTTCTGTTATTTCTTAGTCTCAGGAAGCACAAAATCTGATAACTGCTGCCTCAAAGCAATTCTAGTTATGTAAAATGATTATTATACAGAAAAATTAGTAAAGTGAAAAATTTCGAATTATTTTGAATAACAGCATGATTATAATTATTGTAACATTTATTCTGTTCGAAACAGAATACTCATCCCATCTATCATGTGACATTGCCATAAGTTTCAAATTATATTCACAAAAGACCATCTCAAATCGGCAACATTAATTACCAGAAATGAGCCAGGAACTAAAATTTAAGATACGAAGAACTCTGGAGCTTCAATGTTTTTACTTACCTTCTCTTCTTCGTTATTCTATTTGCAGTAATAATGTTATGTAACCTATAATTGTATATCTTTAATTTTTACATAATTTTTTAATCCAGAGCGTGTTCATTATTCTTTAGTAGGGTCCATTTATTAATGAATTTTATTGCAATTAAATTAATAATAAAACAAGAACACTGACCCAATGAAAGACAACAAAAGTATACCTATTCTGATATTATATCATTTGAATAATAAATAACTGCTATACTTATTAATTTTGAATAAATAAGAATCTGAACTGTTCAATACTCATTCAACCTACCTTAAATCCAGTCGGACACCAATCCACAAACTGTATGGACCGTTTCGTCTTGATAGCAGCAATGGCGGCGTTCACATCCTTTGGGACTACATCTCCTCGGTATAGCAGACAACATGCCATATATTTTCCGTGTCTTGGATCGCACTTGACCATCTGGTTGGCTGGCTCGAAGCAAGCGTTGGTAATTTCAGCCACCGTCAGTTGCTCATGGTAGGCTTTCTCTGCAGATATCACTGGAGCATAGGTTACAAGCGGGAAGTGGATTCTTGGATAAGGTACCAAGTTGGTCTGGAATTCAGTTAAATCCACGTTCAGGGCTCCATCGAATCTGAGGGATGCGGTGATTGAGGAGACAATCTGCCCGATTAATCTGTTGAGATTTGTGTAGGTTGGTCGCTCGATGTCAAGATTTCTGCGGCAGATGTCGTAGATGGCCTCGTTGTCTACCATGAAAGCACAATCGGAGTGCTCCAGAGTTGTGTGGGTGGTCAGAATGGAATTGTAGGGTTCCACAACTGCTGTGGATACCTGAAACGTGAAAACGGAATGTTATAAAACGATATAAAAATGTATTTGGGGGGGGGTAAAAAAGGGAGATAAATTAATTAAAAATTTTTTTATCTTTTTTTGTAAATTGAAGATTTTTTCTGTGTACTCCCCCATTATGTAAAAAATACATTTTATAACTATACTCAAGAAATACAAAAAAAGATATAATTTTTTCCTACTTTTTAATTTTAAGATTTAATTATTGCATATTTAGTATATTGCAGTAATATACTAAAATTATTTTTAAAAAAAAACTTGCAAATTTTTATTTTAACCCTTTCTAGGGCCGTGGGAAGTATGCTTTCCACCAAATTTATCAATCTTTGTATGAATTTATGTAGGTTGGCATAAGTTCTGACAAATTTTTTTAGAAGGACAGAAACTTAGATGCTTTAATTCTTTATCTCACACAAAATGACGTGTATTGATTATTAATTAACCAAATTAATTAATTAATCAAACTAAATTTATCCAATAAGCTAAATGAATCCCTTTCCTTATCCTAATTTCAAGCCTAAAATATTTTAACATAATATGACTAAAAAAAAAATGGCCCTTTAAAGGGTTAAATAAATTTCCATTAGTACCATTAGATTTGTAATAATGAAAGCTATGTATTAAAATTTCGATTTTACATCTTTTCATTTATGAATCGTTTAATGTCATTCTCCGAAATGATGTATAAGCGGTGCTCTACTATATTTTGGTATACATTAGAATTCATATTCAGAATTTTTTAACTAATGCTCTAAGTAGTTCACCACGTTGTCACACTGTGATTATAAAAATTGTGTCTCGCAATTAAAAATTATTTGAATTTCCGTATGCATAAACATTCAAAAAATGTTTCATATATATATTTTAAAAATAAATTCGAAGATTTATACAGAATTAATGTGAAGCAGATATAAATGGGTACAAATCGAGCGAAAAGTAATGATTTTCGAAATAGCTAATCCGTGTCCAAGGTGAATGCCATCATTATGTTAGATAGGAATCTATATCAACTTTTCGGGTGGGTGAATTTGGATTGAAAATAAATGTCACAGAAGGATGTGAACTTTTTTTTTTAGGTTTGGAATCCTTTGCTTTCCGAGTTCTTGAGAAGTCGAAGAACTCTAACCTCAACCGAGGTCTGCCGCTTGTCTGAAAGCCAAAAGGAACCGAGTATTTAAACGCCACGTGCAGCGACGTCAGAAATTCATTTCATTCCATTGACGCAGTTGGGAGACGTAAATAGAATTGTAGTGAGTGTAACTTATTGTAGTAATTGGTAGCAATACAGTTAAAGGATGGCAATTAATGAAAAAAAAATTTTAATTTTAAGAGAAAAAATAGAAATAAAAGATAATAAATTTTAATTTTAAATAAAATTTTAGCTAGTGAATTTTATGTAGTTAAGAATATGTTTTAATGGAAAGTAGTTAGAAAAATTGCATTTACAATCAAAGAATTTTTTTTCATTACAGTTTCATTCATTTCTTTGTAAATCAATTTAATTTTTTTATTAAGTGCTATTAAAGTTCAGCTGATTAATCTATAAAAAGTACACTCACTTCGTGTACTTTTACATAAAAATTAAGAAAGTAAACTTTGCCGAGAATAATAAACTGGAGAAGCTTTATAAATATTTATTCATCGATTCCTTTGAGCTGGATAATCAAACAGTCAATGCAAAACCACCCAAGATATCTTTTTTTTTGCATTATTCTCATAGTAATTTAATCCCGTGCTTTCTTTTGCTTTACAATAGCCATCAAACTTATTCAAATTGCAATCAGCTATTGTTTAAATTTCAATACGTTATTCATTGTTTTTTCTTTTTTGTGATATTTTATTTTAGCTGATTGATTCGCAAATCAATAGCTGTGGTAAACATTCAATAGTTAGATCCTGTTAAAAAATCATTGTATTTTTTTTTTCACATTTCGTTGAATATCTCCTTTAAATTTAAGTTGTTTTTTAAAAAAATCTAGCGAACCAGATTTAATGAAACCCAGTTCTTGAAAGCGATTTGTAATTAAATACTTTGTCATTTTTTTTCATAAAATTTGGTGCTTGAAAAAGGATTATATACATATTAAAAAAAAAAATCTTGTTTTTAGAGTTTCGGAAGGGAAAAAGGGATATTATCCTCATATCCCCTTTTTCTATAAAGGGGATATTGTCCTTATTCATTTTTTTATATAAAGGGGAAATTGGATATATGTCTCCATTTTGTTAAATCCAGTTCTGGATTTAACCCAATGGGGACATATACATTATACCAACCAGAGGAATTTTGGTATAATATGAGCTTATATTTTTATAGATTGTGTTATAGATCATTTATACTCTAATTGTGTCTGTTGATGTATCATAATATGAGCTTAATTTTTATAGATTTTGTTATAGACCATTTGTAAATATCATAATATGAGCTTAATTTTTATAGATTTTGTTATAGACCATTTGTAGATATCATAATTTGAGCTTAATTTTTATAGATTTTGCTATAGACCATTTGTAGATATCATAATTTGAGCTTAATTTTTATAGATTTTGTTATAGACCATTTGTAGATATCATAATATGAGCTTAATTTTTATAGATTTTGTTATAGACCATTTGTAGGTATCATAATTTGAGCTTAATTTTTATAGATTTTGTTATAAACCATTTGTAGATATCATAATATGAGCTTAATTTTTATAGATTTTGTTATAGACCATTTGTAGATATCATAATTTGAGCTTAATTTTTATAGATTTTGTTATAGACCATTTGTATAGATCTCTAATGATATGAGATTAATTTTTTATATATTTCGTTATTGACCATTTGTAGATCTCTAATTGAATCTGATGATTCATCAATTTCAAGTCAGATTAATTTGGACTGCGGATTCGTACCTTTCTTCCTTTGTTATTACAGCTTACCAGTAATATATATTTAAATTTATATCTAATTTCTTAAATAGTTGTGATTAACTCTTCGTTGCCCAGCATTTATGTCCTGCGCAATACGACTTGATGTACTCCCCAACTAACTGTCCTACCATTTCTGTCCTACTATATGATTCTTATTTGGCAGTTTCCTAGTTTCATTTTAATTGCTGTATTTGCTCATAATAAATTCCTGAAAAAAAAAAAAAAAAGGCAAAAGACTTAGAGTGCCGTGATACCCACCTGAGGAGCGGGATAGATTGCGAATTCAAGCTTGGATTTCTTTCCGTAGTCCACGGATAATCTTTCCATTAGTAAGGACGTAAAGCCAGATCCAGTGCCACCTCCAAAGCTGTGGAAGATCAGAAAACCTTGAAGTCCCGTACATTGGTCAGCCAGCTTGCGGATTCTGTCCAGCACCAAATCCACTATTTCCTTGCCAATGGTGTAGTGACCTCTCGCATAGTTGTTGGCCGCGTCTTCCTTGCCCGTGATCAGCTGTTCGGGGTGGAATAGCTGCCTGTAGGTGCCGGTGCGGACTTCGTCCACCACTGTGGGCTCCAGGTCCACATAGACGGCTCGGGGGACGTGCTTTCCGGCACCAGTTTCGCTGAAGAAAGTGTTGAAGGAATCGTCTCCGCCGCCGATGGTCTTGTCGCTGGGCATCTGGCCGTCAGGCTGGATGCCATGCTCCAGGCAGTACAGCTCCCAGCAGGCATTGCCTATTTGTACGCCTGCCTGTCCAACATGGATACTGATGCATTCACGCATTTTGATCAGTCAGTTCAGATGTAGAATCTGAAAGGGAGAAGTTATATCTAAATTCATGTTCTATCTGATTCTTTAAGAAGATTGTGTGAGGTCCATATTTTGATATGTCTGCTTAGAATATGAAAATCTGGGAGATTATAGATAATGAGGAAGGTATAATGTTATTGTTTAGATGTTTATATTTTGGATTTCTTTTCTTGTCCGTAACTCACATTTTTGAACTCTGCCAATATGCAAATTATAAAAGCTCGAGTGATCAATGGGGACAGTGTTAAATTTAAAAATTGAAGATAATGAAAGCTGTGGTTATTAATAAAAAACAATTCCGAAATAAGAAAAAAAATTAATTTAAATAAAAAAATTAAACAAAGAAAGAATCATATTATTAGGCGGAGTTCTCCTATTATGATACCTCTGAATTGTCATATGTGAACCCATCATTTTGATAATTTAGATAAAAAAAATGAAAGGAAGGTAAAGAAAATAAATCTAAATTTTAATTTTTCAGATATATCAGTTGTAAAATCTAAAAGGTAAATACATGTATATGTGTGTGTGCGTGTGTAAATTACTGTTCTGTCGAACCACAATATGGGCCATAGAAGTACAGAAGTTTTCTACATTTTTATTGACATAAAAATGTAGAATAAAATAAGATATTTAAAAGAAATTATGTTTAATTAATATTCGGTAAATATACCGGCAGATACCGATCTACGTATTTTGATAATTCAGATAGAAAAAGAAAATGAGAGGAGAAAAAAAGGGGGGGGGGAGAAGAAGAAGTTAAGATGCGCATTTCAAGAGCACTACGGAAAAGATCAAAATCAGATTTTGTGATGAGGAGAGTTTAATTGAGTTTCTAAATCTCTTTTCTGTTTGGGTAGCTACACAGTAGTGAAATCAGTGACAACTGTAACTGCAGTGGATTAGAATTTGTATAAGTGTTTTGATTTATTAATTTCATTTTATACATCGCTGCGGAAAAATAATGATTACAAAGTTTTCAATTGTATTATTAATTAGAATAAAAATTAGTAATATATGACACATTATTTAAGAAAATACTTTTATTTTTAAAAGTTTATATTTTTCTAAACTTAATGAAAATTGTATTATTTATTAACAAGGCAAAAATAATTTCTTAAACATCTTTTTTTTTCTTCCTAAATTGATTTTTGAAAATTATAACTCATTTCTTAATTTGTCGGTGATGACACTCGATATCCTTTATATAATTATTTATAGATTGGCAAAATCAAAGAATCACCCCCTCCCCCAATCTCAACTATTGGGACAGTTTCGCCATTTTTTAAATAAAAGATTATGCCTACATTAAATATATTATCAATGACCTTATGATCTAAACTTCATATAATATCAGTTGTCGCTTGTTCCATTCCATTTTCAAAATAAATCTCAAAAATGCTATTTCGCACTACATTCTCAATAAGGTAAAACATTGACAGTCAATAAAGTCTTTATTGAATCAGTAAATAAAAATTCTCTAAATTATTACAAAAATTAAGAAACATATTCAACATTATTCAAAAAAATTTCTAATATTAAATGGTATCATTAATTATTCTTATAAACTTCGTTTCGATTTGTTAAAGCGGTTGGGGGTTGGTTGTTAAAGGGGTTAAATTTGCGGGTTGGTTTAAATTTAATCAATTTCCGGTTTTAGATTAAAGCTCAACTTTTATGTGAGATGACAATTAAAGGAATTGATCAGGTTATAACACAATAAAAAGAACAGGTGTAAGGACTCTAAAACAATTATAAATTACATGTTATCAAAATTTGAAATTTAAAAATAGTTTGCTTGGGAAATTATTAAGATCTAGTTATGCACAAAAGATTTTTTGAAATTTTTTTAGTAGCAGTAATCTAGGCAAACCAATTGATAACAAAAGGCGGCTAGTAAAATCTCCTATTGAGTCAGAAACATTCATTCGACACAATGCATTGTTGCAAGCGTGCATATTTCTCGCCAACCAGTGTGCAGGTTGTGTCATATCTTGAAATTTTTTCAATTTTATCCGAAATATAACCATTTTGAAAGTTCAAAGATTTAGTGCAAATGCCCGTCAAATTATTCATTTTTCACAATAGGTAATTACAGTTCTAGTTTTCAGCCACGAAACTGGATTTGCAGATGTTCCAAATTCTGATTGAATATAGCTCGTAGAAGTAATGATGTATTCAGAGGTAAAGTCACTGAGTTACTAATTTTTTTTAAAGCTGCCTAGAAAGATGTAGCTAATTTTGGCATTCGGCTCCTATGGTTAACAATAATAATAAATAACTCAATATTCTCAACAATTCTTGCGTCCTAAATTAGTTTTTACCCTGTTTTTCAAATTTTTGTATATTTACTTTATTTAGTTTTAAAAGTTCTTGGTCAGGAATATTTTATTCATTATCATATTATTTAATTTTCCTCGATATTTCTTACATCATGAATGAGTTATTTAAATAAAATAATGTGGCTAAATATGTATAAACTATTTAATACCTGAATATATATACTGGCTAGGAATATTTTAGTCATTATCATATTATTATTTAAATTCCTCGTTATTTCTTACATTATGAATAAATAATTAAAATAAAATAATATCGTTAAATATTTATATATTATTTAATATCTGAGCTGACAATTTGCTCATGTACGATTGCCAAAAATCTCTTTTAATTAAAAAATTATATTCAGTATATTTTGGCGTTATGATTTCATTTTATCTAGATTTATCTGCATAAATTTAATACTGATATTGTATTACTTGAGGCGATCAAAAGTTTTTATAGATTATTAATTAAAAAAAACAGTGTAGATGCAAGCGCAATAAATGAATATGCATCCTCGAGTAACAGTTTCGCTAATTCAATTATTTTGGGAGGAAAACTATCCTCAGGTCCATCTTTGGCAACGCTTAATTGGGATTAACATGGATTATCGATTATTTATGCGTGCTCTCTTTTGGGAACTATTCTTGAGGTTAAAATCATTCTAAAATTCATCTACAAATTTCATATCTAATACTTTTATTCAATTTTATTCTTCTAGTGATTTAATTTCAATATTTTTCTTCTTCTTTGTAAAACATTTTGCTAGACAATCGATCGTCATTAATTTTAAAATAATGATTCCGTGCAGACGATAAACAAGTTATACAGAATTTTTAGTATAAGAATTCTTTACAAAAAAGGTGGATGATTTTATTTTATTCCGAAACAATATTACAATTCGGAATCAGAGCGAAAAAAAAAATGCATTTGAGGCGTAAAAATATAGTATTTTCCATTCTACTGCTATGAAAGTTTCTCTAGTCCTTTTCTTTTATTTCATTAATAAACTTCCCTTTTTTAACTTTAATTAATGATAAGAAATTACTTTATCTCATGCTTTAATCATAACTGCGCCATTCTATTGCAGACTAAATATACATATGCTTGATAAGTCTTCTGAAACCTTACAATGACAAAAAAAAATATGCAAAAAATATATCTATCTGAATTTGTGAATCAGTTTTAAATAATATTCTATCAAGATAATCTAAGTAAATATAAATCTATCATGAAAGAGTCGAACAGAAAAATTTAAAAGTCCTAAAACTAACCGGCGTACTTACCTGGAGAAGAAACAGAGCAGAGATGCTGCGTTGTAAATTGAGTCGTCAGCGAGTTGTGCAACGAACCTCGCCCTAGACCTGAATCATCCGTTGCAGAATTTTCCTCCGCATCTTCAAGGAAAATCCACCAATAAGGAGATACACAACAACGCGCATGCTCATAGTTGTGCCACGAGAATGTTAGCTCGGATCAATGAAAACAGACGAATTATTCTTTATTATTTTAATTTTCTTTCTACTTTAATGTTTGTTCTTCTAGAACCGAAAACGATTAAAGCATGCACCTGTCTGGAATGTTCGCACAGAGTTCGTTGAGATTTGTTTTTTTTGTTCGTGTCTGCGATGAAAATCGTTATCGATTTAAATTTTTTTCTGCTGGTGGAACAATTTAAGAATTCAAATAAGTAGTAAGAACATTTTAAGTTGAAAAACTATGCATGAAATACATGCATTAGTATTTTTGTAAAATTTGAAATTTTTGAATAAATAAGACGGATTTTATTTCTGGTTTTATAAAAATTGTAATTGTGGATGGAAATTTCATAGTAATATGTATACATGTATACAAATTCGCTTTATCTTCGAATATTATGCTGAAACTGGTTTTATTTTTATAAAAATTATATTTGAATGAAAATTTCATGATAAAATGTGAGAAATATGCATAAAAATTCCCTTTGTCTTCGAATATTATGCTGAATATGGTTTTATTTTTATACCAATTGTATTTGTAGATGAAAATTTCATAATAAAATATGAGAAAATGCATAAAAATTCGCTTTGTCTTCGAATATTATGCTGAATTGGGTTTTATGTCTTTGCTGTAATAACTAATAAATTAAAATTAACTTTTCTATATATTAAGTCCATAAAATTCAGAACTCCACGTTTTCATCTGTACTTAAAAAAGGAAGTGTTCGTATACGGTATCATGACGAATTATATCACATTTACAGTCATAAAATTAGGCACACAGATAGAAGGGCTGAATGTATTCGTAGCCCGAATTTTGAAATTTAGTGTAGAATTTTTCTTTTTTGATGATTTGGTCTGTTTTGATTAATTTTTTGCAAATATTTTCACGCAGTATAATTTCTAATGACATACAAACATTGTCATTGTGTTATCTTTGCTAAATTTTTTGAGATAATAATTATAATATATCTTCCTAATTTAAAACTAGAGCTCTCGAAATATTTTATTAATTTTTTAATTAATTGCTTCCCTGAAGAATTTACACATTTTTTCACAGACCCATGGTAGAAAATGTGCGAAAACATTTTTTACGTTTGGCTATTATTGGCTTAGCGTGTCACTTGTTTCTGATTTTAATTTGAGAAATTACCAAACAAAAAAAAAAACAAAAAAAAAATGTTCCAAGAATCTTGTCGGCTTGCGGATACTGCTAGAATTTCTTAGGAAAACAAATTTTCGTCAAAGATATTAGATATGAAAGCAGTTTCATCCTAAGCAATGACATGAATATAAGCCAATATTTTATATGACAATTTGTCTGGAATTTAGGAAAATTTGTGTTCAGAATATATATATTTCTATTCCGATATAAGTAAGTTTACAAGTATAATAGAAATCATCCGGTGTGTATTCAGTGAATTTAACACAACAAATTAGATATAAGCAAATAATGCTTTATTCGATGGGAAACAAAAAGCATAGGTAATATAAATACAGTCGAAATGTACACAAAGAAAAAAGCGCTACTAGAAACTAACAACACGCAGCAGACTGCAAATCCCTAAATAGAAAATAGCTCAAAGATATAAAACAAGAGAACCCACTAGGCAATCAACCCTTCCCCTCTCATTCACCCCACTCTAAAGAGAGACTCCATATTTTTTTGAGCATTCTGTTTATAAAGTTTTTGTGATAGGAAATGGAATTTTCTAGAAGGATACAGATCCCAGCTCCTAATAGAGACATCACCTCAATTCTTGTATTTTTCAAAAACTCCATTTCTGTCGCCAAATGGCATTTAAGGGTTGAGATCATTTACCAGCATCCATTCAGCGTCCTGTACATCTGTATCTTATCTGTAAGAATATCTGTAAAATTCTCTTCTCAGCAATGGTACTGATATCGCAGGAAAGCAATATTACAGAGTTGTGCAAGTTTGTCTTCTAAAACTGTTGGCCATTGATCCGATATTCATTCAGCATCAATCAGAACTATCTGTGAATTATCTTCCTTGTCAGGAATCTTATTGCACTTTGAAGCAATATTACAAATTCGTAACAATATAACTCAATAACATTACCAGCTAAATGGTTAAATTTTAGCAAGTAGTGTCTATATAAAAATGATAGATTTGTATTAAATTTTTATCCAAATAAGTTAAAAAGAAGAGCTATTTTAGCTAAACACATTATTAGTTATTATCACTAAAAGAAAAACAACAACAACAACCTTGCCACTGTATTTGAAAAAAAAAAAAGAAAAAAAGAAAGAAAGAAAAGAAAGGAGGGGGGGGGGGAAGAAAAGGAAAAGAGCCTTCTTTATTCCTATTTATATCCACGAAAAACTATGCACATATTTTTAATTATTGTACAAATTTTATTTTTAATGCATCATCCTTTATTAATGGGGTGTAGCACGATTCAACTTCAACAAGTGGTACTAAAGCAAAAGTCACAAGATTTTGCCACCCTCTTTTATAGGTTTGAGCAGTGACATAGTATGAATAAATGACGACAAGGGCTGCCATTGTTTTTTGCCCATTGATGACAATCTTTTTAAAAAATTGAGGTAAAAGCATTAATGTTTCGTGCACATAACGCCTCCTGAAATAGGCACTTGGGGCATCTATACCCTCGATGCTTTTCGGTCGTTGCGCCATTGTATTAAAGCGCGATACTTTAAAGTGATTAAGAATTCAGAATTCAGTCTTTTATAAATTTTAATTGTTAAAGACGGGCATTGGATATTTTGAACAAGCATGAGCATTTCATTAAGAAGAAAGAGGTATTATGAAGACATCAAAATAAGTGAACGAAAGTATATTTGTACTACTCTAAAAATAATTATGATACTCGTTGAATTTATATCTGTTGATCTGCGAGAGCAAAAGAAGAATAAAATCATGCCATATTACATACGTAATCTGCATCTTTAATAATTATTGATCAAGAAATTGGATTCGAAACTTGAATAAACTGTCGTTTGAAATCTTTATCTTTTAAATAATTACTGTAAATATAAGTTGAGCAGTAAAACTTTGAAATCATAGCATATTAACAGTAAGGCAAGATGAATACATTTGCCATGGACGCTAGTCTTAGGAGGCACTGTGGGATCAAAACATTAATGTTTTTATGTCACTTGTTTCAGAGAAATAGCATTGGGAGTGAAAAAATAAAATAAAATAAGGCCATATCCTCCGGCGCCCTTCTGTGTCATTGCAAGGTCTCTAAGAATTTTTAAGAAGGTAGTCTGAATCTTCAAAAAAATATAACGGAATGCGAAATCAGCTCTATTAGAAATATATTCTTCAGTTATAACACTGATTTTTAAAATTAGAAAAAGTTTTGATGAATAAATACTTTTAGATTATTATTATATCATTATTTTGGCATTCCTGTTGAAATGTGAATTTCTTTTAATTCTCATTGGCATTTTGATGTGTGCTGACGTTTTACTAGAAAAGAAAGTCAAATGATTTGTGCATTTATGCTCTTGCATATCAATTCTTTTGAGATCAGTATTAAAAAAAAACTCTTTACCTTTCAATCCACTTCTGATGTTAATTCATATCATTAAAATTCCGCACTAATTTCAACATCCATTTAACGGCTGGAAAAGGACTACTCATTCGTATTTAGGCTAATTGCTGCTTTTGCCGAAGTCTTTAAATTTATATAGCATTAAAAAGGGGGGGAAAATCAACTTATAAATTTATCAGCATAATGAAGAATTTAAGGAGAAGCTAAATATGTTGAAAGATGCTTTTGTATTTACTTTAACAGAATAAAACATGCCATCAAAAACATAACATAAAAAAAACCAAGTCTCGCAACTCAATTCTTCTATCGTAAAAAGTTGTGAGATCCATGTACTACCAAGTCGGTCAATTCATTCAGTCCCTACTTAAGGGTCCTTCTGTCTTAAGTTATTACGTAATTAGCTAACCTGAACAACATCTTATATTGACAATATCAATATTAAAAATCTTTTATGGTTTAAATAAATAGATTGACTTGGCAATCGCACTAAACAATCTAATTTAATATAATATGTTAATGTAATCTAATTTAATGTAAAGATGCATTGTGTTTTCATGCGATGGCCAAGTCAATCTATTTATTTAAACCACAAAAGATTTTTAATATTGATATGGTCACTATAAGATGTTGTTCTGGTTAGCTAATTACGTAATAACTTAAGACAGAAAGACCCTTAAGTAGGGACTGAATAAATTGACCGACTTGGTATTACATGGATCTCACAACTTTTTACGATAGAAGAATTGAGTTGCGAGACTTGGTTTTTTTTACAAGTTATGTTTTTGATGGCATCTCATTTCTTTTTGTAAATTGTCCTTTTCTTACTTTTGTATATAGTCTTCCTCTTTTTCTTTTCCGGAAACTACTTCTTGAGCTTCAGCTACAGTTTTTCTCATTGACACTTCGTCTATGATAAATAACACTACTTCTTTCAAATCTGATCTCAGAACTTGGAGCACTTCATCAGAAAGTGGCTTGTACTTCGGTGTTTGCTTGTGTTCTACAGGCAGCTGCAATAGCCTAGTCAATCTATTCACATTGAATGCAGCTATTCCTGTTGGAGCACTAATTGCCACTTTTTTTTATTTAAATACGTCTTAACCCAAACTTTCAGAGTTTTTATTAAGTTGCACTTTCCAGTGTCACCAGTTCCACTCACAAAACAGCGTAAAACGTCAGCGTTATTATCAGTTGTGTCCATTTTATTTGTGATCACATCGAAGACTCTTTTTTGATCGGCATTAAGTTTTGCGATCATACTTTGAAGATCAGTTTGCTCTTCTACCAGATTGATTCTCTGAAAGTCAACCATTGCATTTGCAGCTTCCACAGCTTCGAATTGAATTATTTCAAATTAGATATTGTTGCAAACCTGTAATTTTGCTTCCCAGCGCGAATATTGTCATCATAAGAAAGATCGTTTTACAGTAATCTGTATTGGATGCTGTCGGATGCCGAGCCAGTGATCCCAGAGCTTGGCGATAGACTTGGCGACCATTTGGCGACTTGGCGACGAGTTTGCCGACAAAATGGATAATGCTCGAAACTTCGAGAAATTTATCGATCCGTCCATTATTACACGCATATTTTAGTTTTTCCTTGATTTATACACTAAACACTAATTGCATGCTAAATTTGAAGCTTCTATGTCTGCTAGAAGTGCCTTAGAATTTTGATGATCGGTCAGTCAGTCAGTCAATCAATCAGTCAGTCAGTCAGTGAAAAAATTCACAAATTTTGACTAGTCATAATTCTGAAACTACTGGTTCAAATTTAATGAAATTTGAAATATACCGTGTTTATTTCATGCCTGCTTGGTTACTGAAAATTCAGGCTTCTAGTTTTATTCACAACGAAGTTATAGGGGGTCGAAAATGGCCTGAACTGCTTCGAGAAAAGGATGGTACGGCCGTGCCGCTTGTTTTTGCTCGCCTTGGCGGGGGCACTACCGTGCCCCCAGATACTTTACTTGTCTTCGTCATACTTTCATAATGGAAATATGAAACGTATTTCAGCTATAAGAAAAGAAAGCCTTTATGAGTGGATACTTTGACCAAGTTTCTAGCAATTTTGCCCTCACGATACCGTTTTTGTATTCAATCTACATATTGATAGTCATTATAAAAACATGTATCATTATTTTATATAAGAGAGAATGTTTATTTGTATTCCACTTGCACAAATCTAATGGTTTTTTCACGATTTCAATGGAATTTGAAAAAAATGCTCTATTCAAGACAAAAAATAGGTCATTGTTAACTTTTCAAAATTTAATTGGAAATTAAACAATTTGTTTGGAGTCTGTTTGTTATGTCTTCCAAAAATACGATCTCATAGAAATGATTTTAACATTGTCTGCAAATTAAAAAAAACTTTAATTAATATCAATTGTTTTTATTTCTGTACAATTTTTCACAAATTTTAATAAACTTTTAAAGTATTATTTGGAACAAAATCTAGAACAATCTGTTGTTGTTATGATTAATTTCAAGTTAATATTATTTTTCCATTAAACCATTCATTCACAAATTTTTGCCAATGTTAAAAGTAAGTTTAAACCTCTGCCAGTAATTTTCCCAAAATTTTAATATATAATCTATACTTATAATAAAGCTCAATGTGTGTGTGTGTGTTGGCGCTCTACAGGCCAGACCATTCAACTTACAGCTACCAAATTTGGTACATGTATACCTTAGAGGTCGGGAATGTGCACCTGGGGTCCCTTTTTTTGAAATTTTAATTAGAATTTTAATTATTAATTAAAAACTAACTTTCCCGCCAAAAAAATCTTCCATTTTCCCCACCGCCAACATTTCCGCCAAAATAATCTTCCATTTTCCCCACCGCCAAATGAGTAAGGCTTCAGTGTTTTTTTCTCCCAACAGTAATGAGGCTAGGGTTAACATTTTTCGGCGGATTATTTCAAACGATTCTGTTTATTTTCTTAACGTTTTATGCATTTAAAATTAAACATTGTTAATTAATCCATGTTTCAGATTCATTCTGAAGTACTTTTGAATTAAAATAACACAGAATAAAGGAAATTAAAAATGTATAATCTGCATAGCGTTACCCCAACTGGCGTAGAAAAATTCACGCATTTGCGTTAGCATAACTGGCGA
The DNA here is from genome assembly GCF_947563725.1 of Argiope bruennichi. Taxonomy (NCBI): domain Eukaryota; kingdom Metazoa; phylum Arthropoda; class Arachnida; order Araneae; family Araneidae; genus Argiope; species Argiope bruennichi. Next base: position 32,919,568 of record NC_079155.1, on the reverse strand, counting down.
AGAAAATTCACGCATGCGTATTGTATTCTGATTGTTGTCATGACAACCATTCTCAACGGATGATTTAAATTATTTTTCGGTTAGTTGCATGCTTTTGTAAGTAAATTTCTAATAAATGTATTTGCGGATTATTAACCACATACCATCGTCGTACAGTAGTTAATAAAGAGCCTATTAGAATGTGATCTTTAGCGATTAATCGTTTGGATGCGTCAGTACATTAGTGAAAGTAGTTTCCCCAAAACTTTCTCGCATACCCTTTAATAAAGATGTCATTCCCCTCCGGCTACTTAAAATTGTGCACCTTGGTCAAGACTATGAACGCCAAGAGTACACATAATTTTATTTTCACACATTTTTGTAGTATAGAAAATAAACCAGATATTTACGTATTGACTGCATGTCGCTTGCGAAATATCGATTTTTGGCATGAATCTAACATATTTATCGAATCCATTATGCTATCTTTGGCGGTTAATCATTGATGCAGCAAACAGAAAATCGAATATATATTTTTAACGATTTTTTTCTGACTGACTGAAATCAAAATTAGACATAGAACAACAATTACAATCACAAAATTACATTCTAAATTTCACTTATTTAAGTCATTCGGTTTTTGACTTATCGTGTTTACGTGCTTGAGAAAGTACAAATGGAAAATGGTCAAACCCTTGCCAGATTTTATTCCGATTTTGATACATATCGACATTTTAGATGTTAAATCTGTGTACCAAATTTTATCCATCTAGAGCTCTTCTGTTTATAGTTATAGATTTAACTTAATATCGCAATATCTTCTTCTTCTACTTCATTTTTGGGCTATTTTGCATTTAGATTCAATATTTTACTATCTCTTCAGCCCATTTTTATGCAAATCACATTAACCGTATAGTTAATATAATTAGAGAAAGCAAGAAATAAGTCTCTTAAGTTCCAACTAATGGCCCGATCTCTGTAACCTTTTATGACGCATGAAAGCGCATAATCTTTAGATATGTCAATAATGGCGGCACTCATTTTGGAGGAAAATCCAAAAACATATTTCATCCTGTATTTTCAAAAAGGAAAATAAAAAAAAAGTCTAAAGAAAAACATTATTTCTCTGCATATGTCCTATAAGGAAAAATTGTGCCAAAATTCTATAGATTCAAGTACTGCATTGTTTTCGTCAGTTTTTATTTTACAAGAAAACTCGTGACTCCAATATATGTGATCAATAGCCGCCTACTCCCCACCCCACCCCATAGTTGAGTGGAATCTCAAAATCACCAATTCATTTTTCATTCTCTCTAGGAACCAACGGAAATGGTTTACCCAAAACGTTTTCACATTCTCTAATAGATGTACCTGTATATTATTAATCGCATGTCATTGTTAAACAATAACATATTAGTATGCCAGCTTTGGCGAATTTTTGCTGATTATTCACCTGTGAGGCTGTTAATACGCAAGTGCCAGTAAGTAGAATATGTGTTTTGGATATCTTTTTTTCTATCGATTAAAGCCAAAATTGGATGCAGAACTACAATTGTAGTCACAAAATCCCTTACCAAATTTACATATTCAAGTCATTACGTTTTGTAATTACCGCAATTATATGATTGTGAAAGTACAAACCAACAGATAATGCTCTTAATGGATTGGGTACAAAACGAATACATATTACGTTTTAGATGTTAAACTTATGTATCAAATTTTTTCCATCTAGTATTCTTTGTTTGGTAGGTTTCGTGTTAATTCAGACAGAATAGCCAGACAGACAAACTTCCCCTGAATGAATTTTATTCAGCATTAGATAAAACTCTACAAATATGAAATAAAGTCTATATACTAAATTTCATCCAACCACCTCAAAGCATTTTCGAGTTATATATTCACAGAGAGAGCAAGAGGGAGAAAGACAGGTTCCAAAAATATGTTTTTCGATCATGTAACGAGATTTGTCAAATTATCGAGTTTGAATTTTTCGACGATTGCGATACTTTATATATTTAAAAAGTCTTCACGACAATGTCCCTACTGTATCAATATAGCCATTTTTTTATATATAATATGAAACCTCGTAACATTTAAAAAGCTTATCAGTATTCGTCTAGCCACTTAACTCTTCTTTTTTCTGAAATTTTTGATACAATCTCCAGCTTGTACGACCAGACTAATTTCCAAATTTTATTTGCCATTTTGCATGCACAATTTACCAACCAGACGGCTTTCTGTTTATTGTGCGAGCATAATTTAAAATAGTGCTTTTATTTTGTATGATAGGATGTATTCCATAAAGGTTGGTTCTCTGAGGTAAATTATTATTATTATTATTATTCGTGGAAGAACTGTTGGTCATTGAAGGCGGCTAGCTGTCAATACAAAAAAACATGAATGTGACTAAGAAAAAAAAAGATATGTACAATTTCTCTTTCTCAACAATGATTTGAAATTACTTGGTCCATGCCATAATTCTGTGATTATTTAAAGCGCCTTTTTTTGTTCTCTTCGTTCCTAAATACTTTTTTTTTTTTTGTGTGTGTGTGTGTGTGTGTGTGTGTGTGTGTGTGTGTGTGTGTGTGTGTGTGTGTGTGTGTGCAAACTAGACAAAGAATGTACCAAATGAGTTCTAAAGAAAAAAAGAGAGAACACTTTTTCAGACCATTAAACAGAATGAAAAAAATTATAATTAATTCTTCTGAAGTAGCTAATAAATTTTTAACTATTTGGCACAAATATTAAATTTCGTAGAAATGGAAATAACTGCGACCGTAATTATCATGCATCGCACATATTTCATTGTCCGTGCACTATGGTGGCCAGCATCCGCAATGCAGCAGCAATGCGCCCCATTTATCCCTGTGAGCAAGGTTGATCAAGGCTGTTTGTCTGAAGAAAAAGGGTCACGATCGCCATGGCAACATTCATATATTATGCCACTGCTCTACAGGACTAGAGGCTTCATTTGGATGACGACCAAGTAACAACTAAACACGAGGAGAGATTTGGCTGCCTCTCAAAAACTACACCCACTTTAGTTTTTTTAAGTTATCTTTATTTTAACCTATTTCATTTCCTTCATTATCCTGAGAACAGTTGCATGTTGAATGGAATAAATAATAAATTTTTGGAAGTACAATAGGATTTAATTACTTTTAAATATTCAATCTATAATTATAATAGGTAGTGTGTATGTATGTGTGTATAGGCTCTCTATAGAACGGACCATTTATTCTGGATGTGTCAAATTCAGCAAAAATAACCAGAGGGTCTCCTTAAAACTTTCCCGCATACTTTCTTATAAAGGTGTTATCTCAGAAAACGCCTCGCATGGCATTGGCGTACAATACTTATGAAATACTAGCTTTTGGCTTGAATTTGCATTTTTAATAAATCTATCATGTGATCCTTGGCGAGTTTTTTTGGCGATTAATCCCTGCCATGCGGTTAATCTTGTCCAAAAATTGAATTTGTTTCTTAAATACGTTTTTTCCCAACCGATTGAAACAAACATTTCTATGTTTGTAGCCACAAAATCACATACCAAATTTCATATATTTAGCTCAATGCGTTTTTGAGTAATCGCGCTTACATGTTTCTGAAAGTACAGCCAGACAGATGGTCAATCCCGTGGTTGGGTTGAGCTCAAAATTTCTTAGATGTCTACGCATATAGATGTGAAATCTATGTACCCAATTTTATCTATCTAGCTCTCTTCGTTTTGTAGTTATCGTGTTAACTTATATTCGAACAGCCGGACAGAAGAAATTCCTCTGAACGGATTTTGTTTAAAATTTGATACAACAAATGACTGATTTTGATTACAAATTTGATCTGAAGATCGTATACCAAATTTCATTCGTCTAACTCGAGAAGTTTTCGAGTTATCTTTCGTCAAAATCTCAAGTTTTAATTTTTTTTTAACGTTTACTATACATAATCTATACTTCGTATACGGGAAAGTAAAAATGCACAATCGAAACATTTTTTTTAATTAAATAGAAATAAAGAAACATTTTAAAGTTTTTCTGCCATACCTTCCAAAAATAGTATACTACACATTCGATTGTTTTCATAATTTTAAAATTCGTTTTCTAATTATATAAATTTAGTAGTGCAAATTTTTTCTGAATTTTAAAATTTTTTACTTTTGTATAGAACAGGATTGTAATCGTAAAAAAATTTGAATTCGAGATTTTGACGAATCTCCACATTTTAGAGCTTTCTGAGTTCGAAAAATACTTTTTTGGTTTGTTTAGTTTAGTTTAGTTGTATTAACGTCCCGTTGTAAAGCAACACTAGGGCTGTTTTGGGACGGACCTCGTAATTTTGAATCGAGGTCAGATGACGAGGACGACACGTGAGCTGGCACCCCTTCCACACCACACCAGTGGGAGGACGTTTGGCCCTGATGGATTTAACGTGCAACAGACCCTCTTACACGACGGTTCTTCGGTGGAATCGGGTCTCGAACCTGAAACCCTACGCCTCACGAATACCTTTTTGGAAAAGGTCTATCTGTAACAAAGTTAACACAAAAACGCTTTGAAGTGCAGCGATGAAATTCGGTATACGGGTTTTACACCAAATTTGTAGAATTTTATCAAATTTTGAGCAAAATGCATTCAGTGATAGTCTGTCTGTCCTGCTGTTTGAATATAACGATAAAATGAAGACAGCTAGATGAATAAAATTCAATTCGCAAATTTAATATCTATAATGTAGACGCCTATCAAATTTTGAACCAAATCCAACGAGGAGTCGACCATCTGTCGGTCTATTTTTCAGAAAATGTAAAAGTGATAGCTCACAATCGCAATGACTTAAATATATCAAATTTGTCATGCGACTTTATCACTTCAAGTGTAATTAAGTATCAAAATTTTGTTTGCAGCCGGTTAGGAAAAACGCATCACAAATACAAATTTGATTTCTGTTAACAACATGCCATGAATTCATCGCCAAGATACAATAGATTAAGTAAAAATTCCAAATTGACGCCAAAGGTTAATATTTCGCGATTATTGTTCGTCAATGACATGCAAAACGTTGTCTAGAATAACACCTTTATTAGAGAGTAAGCGAGAAAATTTTAGGGAAACCACTGCCGTTGCTTTCACACGATCTTCAACGATACATTTCACTGCTAAGATAAAATTCAAATCGTTTTCGTTTTTTCATCAAATACTTAATCGCGCGACAGGGCCGCGGTGACCTGGTGGAAAGGTCTCGTCGTCGGAACCGGCGGTTATCAGGTTCGAGACCCGATTCCACCGAAGAATCGTCGTGAAGCGGGTCTGGTGTACGTTAAATCCGTCAGGGTCAAACGTTCTCCCGTTGGTGTGGTGTGAAAGTTTGGTGAGGGGGTGTCAACTCAGGTGTCGTCCTCGTCATCTGACCGCATTTCATAATTGTAAGATCCATCCCTAAATAGCCCTAGTGTTGCTTTAAAACGGGATGTTAATATAACTAAACTTAATCACGCGATTTTCTTCCTTAGTTGAAAGCTAAAGAAGAAAGATATTACTGATTGTTTTCACGGATTTATTTATAAGGAAACGGAAAATGAATTATTTTATTGCAAAAGACAGGACGTAATTAAAAATAGGTTAATCAGACATTTCATTTTTTAAATTTAGCACTCGGAAAAGTAATACGATGCATAATTATTCACCCATACATACAAGGACAAGGATTTTTTTTATTGCTTCATAGAATTATTTTAAGTTGAATTTCTCCGAAAAATTAATCTACATCTTCTTCTCAATCTGTATGCATTTTTAACAATCAAAATTAAATAATTAATTAATAAAACGTCACGCTTAGCTTAGTTATATTAACGTCCCGTTTTAAAGCAAGACTAGGGCTATTTTTGGACGGACCTCGTACTTTTGAACAGCGGTCAGATGACGAGGACGACATCTGAGCTGGCAGCCCCTCTCCAAACTTCCACACCACACCAACGGGAGGACGTTTGGCCCTGACGGATTTAACGTGCACCGGACCCAATAAAACGTCAAAACGATGCACTGTTTTGAATGGTACCCGAGAGATGTCCGAGTGGAAAAATTTAATATCATTAAGATGTCTTGGGACGTGATTTCATTAAGCAAAATGCTCCTTTTTTGTAGATAATCAGAGTACTAAGCTATGTATAAGAATTTAAATTGAACCGTTGGAAGTGGTTTCCCCTACATATTCGAGCATACTCTCTAATAAAACTGTTATCTCAAAGAACGCTTTGCGTGGTATTTTTATTGTATCTATCGTGCAATCCTTGAAGATTAATCCCTTTCATACGGTTAATAGAATCAGAAAATCTATTTTGTGTTTTGGAAGCGTTTTTCTCAATTGATTGAAAGAAAACTTTGGCATAAAGCTATTCGTAGTCACAAAATCCGTTACCAAATTTAATAAATTGAAGTCATTGCGTTTTTGAGTTGAGCTATTTGCTAGCTCTAAGCAATTTTTACTTTTCATACACTCTAAAAGCCCACTGGCATCAGAGAAATTGGCAACATGACCAGGCAGATATTAAAGCCTGTAGTAATGCTTTTCAAAATTTTTTAGATCTGACAATGCCAATATTTTTTTTTTTTTTTCATTTGCAAAATTCTCCATGCAATTTTTTTAAACTTCCAATCTAAAACATTATAATTTAATAATATGATAGGCTTGATTCGATGATTGTCTTGTATGCATCAGTCGTTGCATTCTGCACATGACTGTTGCTATACTGCTCAATTTGAAGACAAAAAAAAAAAAAAAAAATCTATGTTCATTTGGCTTATAGCAACTCTATAGAAATAAGTTTTTCTTTTTCTAATGAATAGTTTTAGGAACATGGAATATTCAGATAGTTGACTAGCTTTAAAATATTATGTTAATACATAAATTAATATGTGATGAGCAAAGCATCTCAATTAGAGTTATTTGCTCAAATAAAATAAAACAAATTATTATATTATTTAGTCTTCATATAAAAAAGATCCTCTCTAAAGCTGAAATCTATGACAAATCATTTAAAACTGAGTTGAATCTTCTAATAATGAATTTTTTTTAAATATTATGTTTCCATCGATAAAAGCAATAAAAAAAATAATAAAAATAAAAATATTTATGAAAACTAAGCAAACTTGGATCACAAACAAGATTTTAATAATGTGTTTTCCAGCCTCTTCTTGATTTTAATAACAATGATTCATACATTAAAATAAAAAAAGAACTGCTTAAGACAAAGTAATTTATTTTACTTTTCATACACAAAAATATGAAGTTCACACTAACAGTTAAAAACACAGTCTGAGTTAAAATTGGACAAACAAATTTAAACATAAAAAATAACATGTATTTTGATTTAAAAACATTTTCCAGTTAAAATTTATAACTGAAAACAGAATACGAACTCTCATAACATATGCACTGTTGAAAAAATGGGCATATTCTCCTATTAATTCTTTAACACAAAACTGAAGACATTACATTTTTTTAAAAAATAATTTCATCCTACAATATCCAATAAGTTTTTGTATCAAATTTCTTATTACATATTCTTTAATAAACTTGATAATTTAACAACATATTATTTTCATAATTAACTAAACTGGGACATCAGATTATCTTTATATTAGCAGGAAATGAGAGCTATAGTTTAACATTCATTTTTATGTATTCTTGATACTATTCAAATTCATCATTATCGGGATGCTATAAATAATATACTATTATTAATTGAAGGAATTAAAAAAAAATCTATAAATTATCATATTATATTACATTTTAACTCTTAAAAAGACTGTAGGGATAAAAAATATAGGACTATAAGAGATAAATGATGGAAAAATATAAACCGCAGAAAAATATTTGCATAGATAAAAATGCCCAGGCAAAAAAAAAAGGGGAACTAAATGTTTTCAAATGCACATTATTGATATTATAGTATTTTGTTCTTATTTCTAGCACTTGAATTAATATCCAATTTAATTTTGCTAATACTTTTCGGACTGTGTGATTCTGCTAATTCACTAGATAAGAGAAGTGTAGTTAAAATATTATGCAAAATATTTTTTAAAAATATGGGAAAATGCAACAAATGTTATTTTCCTGCAAGAAAAATTTCAATTTAATAACTAGAATCAAATTTACGATATTAAACATTTATTTTCAGAATGGATTTCTATTTCCATCTCCTGTTTCTTATATTCTCAATATACTTTTATGTCTATATACATTATCAAAATTATTTTCACCCCCTCTTTTTATTTTCATTCAAGGCTATACTTTTCACCTCAATTATAAACGAAAAGTTTATGGTTAATCACGGTGTCATTTTTTATTCCATTTAAATCTTATTGGGAAACATAAAAAATAATAAGTATAAGTATGAAGAATACAATACATTGTGTATATGAGGGTTACAAATTGTAAAGAATGGGAACATGTAAAAGCAAAGGAATCTGGCATTTCTCTGATTTTTGAAGCACCATGTTCTAAAATTAAAATTTTATTACTCAAATTATTATAACGTTAATTATTAAAACAAAAGCTGCAAATAATTAGATGCTTAAGCACATTTTCTTTACATAGAGAACATACTGCAATAAAATTAAAACAACTGACAACCACATAAACACAGATAAAGGCACAGTAGATAAAACAATACACAGACAGATAAAGAGTTAAAACCAACAAACTGATTAAGAAAAAAAGACAAAAACAACACACAGAAAAACAAAAATCACAATTCAGTTTAGTGACATTTTAAAAACAAACACATTCCATCACATTTTAAAACTAAACAGCTAAATAAAATGGCAGAACATTTTTTTCAGTACACATTTTTTTTAAATAAAAATGTGCATGGAATAAATATAAAACAAATATTTTTTAAAAATCTGAATATAAATGGAACATATTTTTCAGAAATCTGTCATGGTTAGAATAGTTTCTAATTGCTATCAATAGTTAGTTTAGATAATAAAAGTTTTAACTTTGCATCAAAAATTTACTGAGATGCGAGAAACAAATACTAAAGTCATAACTAAATTACAAAAACCAATCTTATTGTAATAGAATATTGATACATAAATTAATTTTAATAACAAACACATAAGTACATAAATACAGCAAATGGCATTCGTGGATTAATTGCACTCAAGCCTTTCACAATCTTTGGCTTGGTTAAGCTAGGCTTAAAACATAAAATTAAAAAAATTACATAGGAACTATCTATCAAATAACAAAAAGTATATAATACAAGCAAAAAACTCCCCCCCCCCCTTTAAAGTTAGCATGAAAAATTGTGTTTCTATATACAAAGAACTATAGTAAGTTTTTATTTCTTCCACTTTATATATGAAATAATGTTTAATATTTGTTAATAACAAATAACATTTAATAATTAAATTTATACTTTTTAGATATGTCTTGATTTTTATAGATGTAATACTTCCTAAGATATAACTGTGAAAAAAATCTTCAAAAATCAATCTTATTGCAGCAGAAATAATCTTTGCATAGTAACAATTTCCTCACATTTTAAGCCTTTTAGAACTTTTATTCTATTTTTTTTTCTAAAGGATTCCAATATAAAAAAATTATCTCAAATGAGTTGACTATTAATATTTGCTCATTTGAAAAAAAAAAGCAAACAGGATTTACTTAAACAAGAAACTTTAGAGAATATTCACTTAAGTACTCATGACACCAAATTCTGATCAAATGCCCATTTTTTTTTAGAAATCTCTAAGATGAAAAGAAGAACCACTAATAAGGTTTACAATATTAAATATAATTTTTAATTTACAATTTTAAATTTAATTTATAATATAGTTTAGAGCAAGTCTGAAATAAACCACAAATTCACATAAAATACTCCTTTAGCAAATGGAAATGGTTTTCATAATATTTGTTAGAATATTACTACAAACATCGTTAATGAGAATTATATTTTTATATTCAAGCTTCTTTTTTTTTTCCATACACGGAATAAAACAAACATTTTCATTGTAAACAGTCTAAACAAACTTTCTTGAGCCCCCCCCCCCCAACAGTAATTTATTAACCTTCTAAAGCAAAAAAAAAAAAAAACCTATTTTGTAATTGCAATTCAATCAGATTAAAAGCAAATAAATAGATATCGGATATGCATTCCATTCAAATATGAAAATATTTACATTTTATTATTTCTATAAAAATACAATATAAAATTCCTCTCAGTAAAGTGATGGAATAAGATGAATAAAGAAATAATAAAATTATTTATCACTGAATGTTAATAAATTAGCTTTGTTTCCTATTATATTGTAGAAAATACTGTGGTTTGGTAATGTATTATGAAAAATTCAAGAAAATAATGTAATACAGAATGTCTTTTTAAAATTTTCCATTTTTGAGTAACAAAACACTGAAAACTTATTTCAGGTTCTGCTTTTAAATTATATATATATATATAATAAAGCATTAATAATAAAAAATAAAATAATTTACTTATTTAATCAGGTACTCTTTTATATTCATAAAAGTCATCAACTTCAGGGAAATTTGTTAATGCATTTGAGGTAAAGTTTAAAAAATATTTTTATAGTACGGAAGCCCAGAAGAATTCATATATAATATATGATTATGAAAAATCTAGATTTCTGTGATCAAACAGATTCTGATTTTTTTTAAAAAACTGCACATTATTTTCAATCTGATAACAAATTTTAATTCAATATTTCAATTTATTTGGAATTAAAAAGAAGTTAATCAAATCAAAAGCTTTTGTGCTTTCTGTATTTAGGAAACTTTTAAAAGTATCCAAAATAAAATACTGGGAATATTTAATTTTACTTCTTAATCATTGAAAGATTTTTTTTTTCTCAGAAAAAAAATTACTAAGCCAGAAACTAGCTGGGGTGACTCTCTGTTGGATGTGAATATAAATTTTTGGTCTATTGCTTATAAAGGAACTATTTTAAAATTTAAACCTGCAATCTCAATATCAATTGTGAGTTCTTTTGAAGTGTAAAGTATGCTTCTAAAGCTATAGCAGAGCTTAACATTAAAAAAAAAAAAAAAAAAAAAAATCATCTTCTTAATGTAGCAAGTTTGTAACGAATTTTATATCTCATTTGAGAACAAGGCTTTAAGGATTTGGTGACAAAAAGCTATCATCCCCATTACAAAGAATTGTTTTAAAGAGTTACATCAAAAAACATACGTAACTACCATTAACTTCAGAAATCTTATTAATAATTATTTATCAGCGGTAGTGAGATTTTTTTAAAAAAAATTGTATTTAGATCAGGTTTTAATGATATCAATAAATCTTTTAGAGATAGTAAATGAAGTGCTGTTCTGCTAACCTGTCAGCAATCAAATTGCATAGTAAATATACAAAATTTAGCATCCATGTGTATTAAAGTTGGTAAAAAAAAAATCTTTTGTAACTCAAAATTGCTACACTTAAGTTACCAAGATTACAGTGATCATCAAGGTAATAGAAAAGAGATATTTTATGCTTGCTAAATACTGCCATCAAATTAACAGAAAAGGACTAAAAACTTAAATTTAGTTTAACTTCTGTTTGTGCTGCATCAGATGGACACTTGCCACATGGCTAAAACTACAATTACTCAAAAATCCTAGATAATAAGTTTGGTACAATGACAAAAGAGATGCTTTATTTAATCAATTGAAGCATCTTCCAATAACTGCTGTCTTTTCTTTATTCTCTCACATTTAGGACAACACATACTTACATTCATACATGTGTCATGATATACGGCAAGACATTTGTCGCAACGGTAAGTGGTTTCAACATCAAAAGGAAAAATTGGTTTATCACTATCACATTTTTCACATATAAAACCCTTCCCAACACAAAGCTGGCAATTTAACACATGCTTTCTGGCAAAAGCAATTACTTTCATAAGAAACTGTGCAAGGGCCCCTGAAGCTATTTCCAACAGGTCTGACACAGAATACAAGTGAACATGTTCATATAAGTATTCTCTAGGCCAAACCCTCTTCCTTAATTCCTCTACAATAGATGCTTTGCAAGTACAAATATAACCATACAAAAAAGTTAACTGCGTTCTTAGTAACTGCATCTGTGCCATTTCTTCAATGGCTGTATAAACAGCCGGATTTAACACTTTTATATCTAGTAATGGATCTTTTTCTATTTGAGAAATAAATATCTTAGCACGTTTAGAAATAGGATATTTGTTGAAATCCCAATTATGCACCACACGAGCAGGAATAAATTCAACATCATTTTCATGGCATTCGTAGCAATAATTGTAACCGTCGTAATAGCACAGCCTAGATTTTCCATAAATCACACCAATGGGACAGCCACAAGAATTGCACTTGAAATCTTGAGCATTCAAACCTTTTTCAGGACAAAGCCTCCCAACTATTTCCATGAGTTTCTTTGTTTCTCCATCTGCATGTTCAACAGCAAGATATTTTGGAACAATCTCAAAATCAGAATCAGGAGACTTTGCATCATCTGGTGAATAATTCTGAAGGGAAAAAAAAAAAAAAAGAAAAGAAAATTTTTAATTTAGATGAGAAAATAATTTTTAAAATGAATAAAACAATCATGAATTTTAAATACAGATATTTGAAAATCTATTTGCACATAAACCAATAAAATTGAGTATGTAATAAATCTATAACTACTTCTATACTTCATTTCATGTAAATACAAATCTGTACTTAACAGATACTTTTTTATGAAATAATATTTATAACGCCAGCTCATTATAACCAATTTATAAAAAATTCAAATAGACCGAAAAATAACAGATTTTTTTTTAATGCATAATGTCATGAATTCAAGTAATATTTTCAATAACTACACTGCAATTCTAGATTTATGTATAAGAGGCTTTTCTAGTAGAATAACTCTTGTTGCTAATCTTTATTATTAAACTAATATATTAGGTTCATTGTTTATCACTCATATATCAGATTTGATTGAGACACATTTTTTTCAATGCCATGCAAGAATAATGAAAGATTTACATATTTTGGATTATTTCTTAAAATTGAAAATATAATAAATAATTAGAACTAGAAAAAATAATTAGAAACACAGGGTTATTCAAAACAATAATAAAATTTAGAACATTTAAAATTTCATTTGTATGAGTAATAACTGAACTAAATGATTTTTCTTGATGAAACGGTAACATCCACAAAGTAATCAATTTCACGTCAGATGAAATGAAGCAAATTCACATTTACTGATATACATTGAATAACAATCTACATGTGGTAGTTACATCTTCTCAAATTACTACTTGTTCTTTATTACATTGAGATATGTCATAAATGCAATCTTAACATCTCTTTTGCATGCAATAGAAACACATTACAAATAGGCAGAAAACACTTCATATACCAGCAAATGCACTAATTTCTTCAATATCATGTTCATAAAGAAGTTTGCTTAAATATTATGTTCTGATTTTTACATCCTATCATTGTTCACAAGGAAGTTATATCATTTGTAATTGTTTTGATTAACTCTGTACATTAAAAGTGCTTTGCAATGTATTTAACTAATTAATTATATTGAATAATGTAAATATGGTTTGTGAAATTTAATAATAAGGATGAGAGTTAATAAATAAGATTGCTTAGTATTTAATAAGAAATCAAAGATGGTATTTGTAGAACTGAATAATTATAAATTCATAAAGCAGTGTTAATTCTTTGATTTGAGAATATTTACTGTACCATTTAGATCATTATTTTAGTATACTATATTTATGCTAAAATCCTTAAAGATTTGAATTTTTTTAAATTTAAAAAATGAGCCTATTAGTATTAAACTAGTTATATTTAAAGTAAATGAAGTAATTTTGAAAATTCTGAGAAAAAACATTTAAAAAAATTCTATTATAAAATAACATATTTTTAGAGAATGCATTTTTATTGATAGAAAAAAAAATGGTGATTATATTAATATTTAAAAATTTGTGACTATTTTTATGAAATATTTTATATTTATAGCACAAAAAAAAAGTATAAAATTAGTTAAATTACACTATCATCATCCCTTGACTTCATCACAGATGAAAATGTATCAGCTAAGTCTGGTGTTCCAATCACAACTTTGTTCAAGTTTTTATTATAGCTCTGTAATAAGGAATCATAACTTTGATTTGCTTCCCCATTTCCAGAATCTTTATCACAGTCAAACGAAGAGGACCAGCCTGAACGCTCAGATAGCTTGTTACCAACAGACCCAAAGTGCTCAGAAAAATCATCTATGATTTCTATGCCAAAATCTGGAACTGAATCTGATGAAGAAACTTTTGAACTGATTTCCTCAGAATTTTGTTCCGGTGATTTGTCGAGATTTTCTAAACTTGAAATTATACAGTTCATATCACTTTGATCAGGTAGAGAACTGCTTAAAGCAGGATTATTATCTTGAGGATTTTCTTCACTTAAAATTTCAATGGATTCTTCTATCTGTTTTTCTTCTGAAGTTTTATTATCACTTGGAGGCTGAATATCACTTTGCGGATTAGAAAGATTATTATTAGATGACTCTGCCAAATCACTTGTTGGCAAGCTTTCCACGACAAATGTTTTTTTAGTTTTGGGAGAGCTTTTCATTTGATTCTTTGGATCAGTAAAAAAATCTATCACATCTACAGCTGGCATAACAGGTTGTGGCGTTACAGGAGGAGTCCAAATATCAGCTAAGGTCAAGGGTATACTATGCCACACATTTAAAGAGTCGCTGTTGCAAGACAATTCAAACTTCACTTCAGTTAAGCCTTCTAATAACGATTTCATGATATCTGACTGTTCCTCATCACGAAGATAAGCAGAATTATTATAGTGTTTCTGCAAACCAGATTTATCCGACAACATATTACTGACATAGCTAGCAATTAATCCATCATTTAAAGCTGCCCGCAACCAAGCACGACCTCGGCCAACATCAGATGTGACTTGCTTGAAACTGTATATTTCTGAGATTACATTTTTGTGACTAAAATTACATACTGCTGTCCAAAATTGAGGTTCTGGAATTTTTTCAGGATTACTGCCAAATACAGCAGACATTTTCCGAATGAACTTGTCTTTCAAGCCGTGAATAAATATCGCTTCTAAAACATTACATAAACCAGTAGAAGATTCGTCATCAGTTACAACAGATTTTTTCAAACTTTGTTCCTGGATAGCATGAATTGATTTAGAAAGTTCTGAAGTTAAATTTTTCCTGACAGAAATCTCTTTTGCAATATCTTCAACGCTAGGGAGAGCAGACTTTTTCCATAGTTTATCCATTGCTACTTATCGTTAAATGTCAACACAATTTGTCATTCACTTTTCGTTCTTTGTCAACAAACAAATGCATTTTATTTTTTTTTAGAGTCGAGAAGTTTTTGTGCTGGCCGAGTGACTCAAAATGCTTATCAAAATTCAAATATTAAAGCAAACCATTAATGTTAAACATAAAAAGTTGATTTTCTGCTTATAAATCAACATTTTTTAATATTTTGAGGTAAATTGTTATTCTTTAGGAATATTTTATAAGTAATTAATGTGGTATTTGATTTTGCATCACTGATGAAGTAGCTTCTTACAATTGAACAAGAGTATGGCAGCAGATTTTGAAATTGTTTCGAAAACTGTAAACAAACAATCCATACACTTTTTTAACTTGACATGAGAAGCTAAGAATCCGTTCAGGAGCATACGCCGGAAAACAAACCTCATTCCTTCCTTCCTTGACATGAGAACATCATTAAGTCAACTTTTGCAATACTCCAGGCGCTTAAATCAAAAACCTTACCGAAATTTTGGATTTAGTTCGAGTTTGGTATGCTATAGTTGTTACATTATTTGCAATCTCTGTATCAATTGTAGCTTTTAAAATTATACTCTAACAAATTAAATTTTCAGATTTTGTCATTATTCATTATAATGCGATCGAAATGGACTTTTTATTTAATCATCCGTTTTAGAAATTCTATATTTTGATGTACATGATGTTATGGAAGTGGATATTTGCGTGTTTTCTCTTATTTATTTATTATTCATGAATAACATTTTTCTTTTGCAGAAAAATGTGAAGAAAGATATCGTTGAAAGTCTTGAAAGATTAGCTTTGGTTGATTTTTCAACTGAAGCAGGCATTCAGCGGCTAGAACAATCTATAAAATTTGCTGATAAATTGATGGAAGTTGATACCTCTGCTGTTGAGCCAGTGATTAATACTGTGTATAATTGGTACTGTATTACTAATTTTTAATGTCGTTTCTATTATTTAAGTAAAATTTTTCCATAAAAATTCTATTGCATTAAATTGTGTCTTGATATAAATATGAAGCATTTGATTTTTCTTCGATTCAGATGCATTATTAGAAATTTCCTAATGTGAACTATATTTATCTAAATGCTAAATGTTTATGAATGAAATGAATAAAAATGCGGAATATTTTAAAATAGAATTCTTGAACAAATTCATTATCAATTAATCCAATAATTAATTTATGGATAAGTGTAATAAAATAATATGTATTTAATTTACATCATAATAATTTTATCAAATGGACAAATCTGTTTTAAAATGCATGGATTATCAGGAATCATAAAATGTTCTTTTATATTTATAGTATGTTATGGTTGGGAATCTATACTTCCTGTGCATTAAGATTTTTTTAAACATATTTTTATATTCACAATGCCAAAATTGCCATTCTTGTGTTTGCGAATTTTAAAAGTTCTAAATTTATATCTGTATAAAACGATGTAAATAGTTTATGTCACTAAAAATGTGCAAGTTACATTTATTTTTTATTAGTTGATTTTTATTATCATGATAAATTATGCTTACACTAAAATTCAGGTTACTAATACTGAAGTTAGAATTAATAGAACCAAACAATTTTATTTTTGTAAAAGAAAAATAATTATTATTCTATTAAATAAATTCTATAAAGTTATGTTTAAAATTATAAAGTTATGTTTTTGAGTTATAAAGTTATGTTTTTACATTTTAAAATTGTTTGTTAAAGTATCTAAAATTTTGAAATTGAGAATTTTAATTGAATTTTTTTATTTATGAATAATATTTTTATTTACCATAGGAATAGGGCTAAAATTTGGCATTAAAATCTTACATAAATAGAAACAAAATTTTTAACAAATCTTTTATGAGCATCTTGTTTTTACTTAAATGAACAGCTTTAATGTTGACATGTAGATTGATGCAAAAGGATATGCTTCATCAGAACTTGCTGTACAAATTCAATTATATTTAAAAAACAAGATATGGGTTAGCTTCAGGTTTTATATCTGAAAGGGGAAAAATTTTATGGTTTGTGAAAATTTTGTAATCTTGATAATGGGACTATATTTTTGTGTAATAAAAATTCTTATGTATTATAATAAAAAGTAAACAAAAGAGGTATAATAATAATTTTTTATATTGAATTACTTATTATAAGAGGAATCATTTGGCTATAATCAAGATGCCATAAAAATCATGTGTATGAACTTTTGCAGTTTGTACACTGCCATTCACATACCTGAAAATATTATATGCATTTTTACTTTTATTTATATATATTTTTGTATTCAGATCCAACGATACAATTATATGCATTTTTATTTACTATATTCATTTGCTTGCACATTGTGACTTTGCCCTATGAAAATATTAAATAGTATCTATTTTGTACATATAGAATAGGATTTATTCCCATAAAATGATATGCTGAATGATCATGACTGTAAATTAAAAGATTAAATCCTATGTTCTTCATCAGTCTTGAGTATTACACTCCAATGCACACATACACATTATTTTAACAGCAATAAAAATTAATTTTTCAGAAAAATATTGAAAAATCATAGAAAATTATCATGACAATCGGACTAATGTAATTAAATTTTAAGTTGGCAAAAAAAAAAAAAAAAGGCAATGATTTTCAAAATTATTGCAAGAAGTAGTATGATTATGAAACCAGAAAACAATTACAAACAACAATGAAAGGGGGGGGGGGAGGGATTGAATTTTTATTGAGCTCCCAGTTAGTTACATTGGCAACATGTCGTAAATGTCATCATTATAATTATCATACTTTAAATGTCACCATCATTGGTCACTTGTCATGAAGCCATTTTTCACAACATACTATATATAAATTATATCCTTGTATGGGAATATTATATTAAATCATCAAGGAAGAATGTTTCTAATTTTTTTAAAAATGTTAGTATATACTAGTTATAGATGCATGAACTATAAAAATTACCTATATTTTCAAAGTATATTTGACAGAAATGGTTGAATTGAAATGTAACAGCAATACATGATTCTGAGCTCTATGGATGTATGCAAATTTCTGTTTGAATTATGTTGTTTTTCATGTTTCATGAATTATTTGTTTCACATTATCTAAATGATCTTGAGCATACTCTTTCTTGGGGGAGGGGGAGGTTCTCTCACACAATGAATATGTATTTAAAATATATTTTCTTTTCTTTTATTTAGTTGCCTTTTCTGTGTATTTTAGGAATGAAAATCTTAGAGATGATGAGCCAATTGATAAATCATATAGAAAAGAATTGATGGAAGTATGTCCTTCCTCTGAAGAATTTTATTATGTTGCACCACTAGGTAATATCTTTAATTGCTTAATTAATTTTTGCTTCTAAAACGAATTTTAAAAAGCCCAAATTTAAAATATTCAAAATGTATGTCAACATTGTGTTCCATTATCCCACAATTTTGTAAGAAATAGTTTTCCTGATTTCATTTCATTAAAACATATTTTATATAAAACTTACTTTACTTTATTATATTATTTATGTATATTATTTAATAATTTACTACTAAAATAATTTAAATAACTCAAATTTCATTTTTTTATAAAAGTTTTGCAATACTGCATATGACAAAATTGAAAAACTGACTTGTGCTTTTATTCCTTGGATAAGTTTCCATTTCTTTTTCAACCCTAATTGTGCACCATATTAATTTGAAACCTCAATAAATTTAATTTATTAACCACATATTTTCAAATCTAAAATTTGGAAATTCAGATAGAAAATGTTATATCCGTCTGCATTCTTATCTTATATTATAATTTTTTCCTGTAAGAAGTGGTTTAAATATCATTGAAATTAAGGGCATTATTTTATATTATTTCATATGTGAAAATAATAAGTCTGAGCTCTAGACCATAACACTTGAAAATGTTGATTTTTACATTAATTTTGCTTATTGGAGAAATTAATTTTTTTAAAAAGAAAGGTACATGCATTATAAATGAAAATTGAAGTTTTTAGAAATAAATAAAGTACACAATTTTCATTTTTTATAATTGAACTTCATATTTTTTCAAATCTTATACACTTTTTTATTTAAAAAAAAAAAAAGGACATTCTACATTTTACCACTCCGGAAAGAATTAAATATTTCATTAAATTGTTTATTAAGCATATAAATAATTTGGGCAATGCTTTATGTAATAAAAATATCTGTATTAAAATATCAATTCTACTAATAATAAAAGAATGGTGATTAAATCTAGTATTTGAGAAAAAAGAGGCTTTTTTTTTCCTTGATGGAAAAGGGTATTGTGTTTGAAAATGTTGCTTTTAGAAATTTTTAACAAGTTTTCTTTTATCAAAATGTTAAATAAAAATGACTGCATTCTGTTCTTTTGTATAAAGTTTGTTATGATATTTTAATGTGATATATTTTTTAGATTATTTTTAAATTTTGCTTCCTTTTTTTATTTATTTTTTATATTTTGTATTTTAGGTACATTTTCAAGAAATAAAGTGGAATCAGATTGATCATACTTCTCAAGAATGGTCTTTCTGTCATTGTTAATCTCTTTTCATCTTCATAAGATATTAGTAGAAGAGTTTTATCATTCTATTGCAATATTTATTAAAGTTACTTAAGAAAAGCCATTGTAAAATGTATTCATTCCATAAAGGTATTTTTAATATAATTGAACTTTAATGGATTTAAATGAATGAAGATTTCCAATTTTCTGCACTCAATTCCATTATAACTCTGTTAGAAATAACTTTATTAAATTCTGAGTATAATTTATAATTTGGAATTTTTTATAAGCTGAAGTATGCTTTTATTATTGGATATTTCATTATTTATTGTCTTAATTGTAATTTTTAAAAACTCAATTCAGTTTCATATAGATATCAATCATTTCTTTGTATATTATAGCATATTTATACTAAGAATTTTTATAATAATTTTAAGTAGTTTTTCTAGTGGTTTTTGAAGTATATGTTGATTCTGAGTGTTGAAGCATTTTTTTACTAGTCATTTTTTCCTAGATCTTAATGTTGGGAAAAAAAAAAAAAACAATAATTTCCAACTAGTTTCTTAAATATTTGTTTTGAATGAAAATTAATGTGTTTGTGTAATGAAATGAGTGGGGAAGTAGTTTTTGATATGTTGATAAGGAATGTTAAAGTAAGAAATTTGATTAATTTTCATCATTTAAAATTGCTTGTTGCTTGATCAGATAAAAAAAAATCCTAATGAAAATAAATTATCGCTTATTAAATTTTTTTTATGTAAAAATCTTATAATTGAAACAATGCAGTGTTTTTATGTGTTTAAAAATATGCATTTACACATTTGTAAGAAAATCAGATTGACATTGAAAATATCTTCTGTTTTTGATTATATCATAACTATATTTCATGTTCTAATGAAATGTTCATTCTTAATTTTTGCTTATAGATAGACACAATCAAAATTAAAAGCTATTGCTTTTAGTTAAATCTGATGTTCGCCAAAACATTTAAAATTAGTATTTTTACATTGATTAAAATTAAGATTATAAAAATTAAGCATCATAATGTTTGAATGTTTACATTATTCTATATTACCAAACTTCATTAATAAGATTTGAGTGGTGTGAATTATTGATAGGTTTTGTCAAGTTCTTATATTAAACACTTTTATGAAAAAGCATCTATAAATCATGATTTAACATAAGGATTTGGTGTTAGAAAAGTAATATGCAATATCAACTGAATAGATGAAATTTCATTTGATTAATGCATTTCGTTTCCATTTCATTTAACAACATAGCATGGACCAGATTAAAACCTATTGGAGCCTTTAGATAATATAAGTTTTTAGGTTACTTTTTCTAATTCCCAAACTTCTAAAAGTAGATATCTTTTATTAAATTAAATTTTTGTAAAAGAAGCTTTTAGCATATCTTAAATATTTTATTACAAAATTTTTCCAAATTGATTTGTTCAAATAATCCAACAATTGAAAAAATACCTGACTCCAACAATCTAAAATACGAAAAGAAATCCTAAAAATTATTTTCTGAATTATCAATCACATTTTATTGTAATTTTAATAAATTTGCATACACAACCTTATAAATCAAATGAAAGAACTCATTTAGATTATTCCAAAAATAATTTAAAAATAAACATGATAAACTGTTTAACTCTCAAAAGTTGTTAAGTTCTTAGGCATTTGCCTATATGATAACCTGGCTCTGTACACATGCCTATAATTTACATCATTTTCTAATTAGATAAGCTCTCTTTAGTATTCTTTAATTATGGTAAAGAAGAGATCATTTAATTAATTTGTGCTGTGTGATTCAAATGGCATCAGTAGATGTGAATCTAAATAATGTGATATGACTGTCAAATAAATAAAAAAAATTACACATATAATTGAAAAATTAATGAGACATTTTTTATTAATTATTGTACTACATAAAACTTACGTCTATGCATTTCAATTAAAAAGCATACTATTCATTTTCTATCTAATTTCACTAAACATTAATATTGTTTGAATTTATATTTGATAGATGTATATAGTTTAAATTTTTGCTAATTTAATGCTCCTATTTTAATTTTAAATAATAGGTTTTATTGAATTACATTAATTACTTAATTCTTTGTAATATTTAATAAGTTTTACATATATAAAATCTTGTGTATAATTAACACATCTGGATATATCATTAAAACTTAAATGCAAAGCTCCAACTTTTAGTTTTATTTTATTATTATTTGATCACACAAGCACATACTTTATTTGTGTGTATTTTACACCTACAGAAATATAAGAATTCCTTAATTAAAAAAAAATCAAATAGCAAGACATTTTTTTTTCTTTTTGAATTGTATGTTATCTTGTTTAATCTAATTTTTTCTACTTCTTAGTTCTGAAATTAATAAAAAATCTTATTAGTGAATATGGGATATAATTCAATTTCATGATAAATAAATGTGAATATTTTTATTGTTAAATATTCCAAGATAGAACTTTTGCTGTCCATTTTGTATAGAATAAGTTTCTCAAAAAGAACCAGCAATGGCAAAGATACATTATCATAAATATTTTATTCTCCTAAAGGCTTATTATTGTTTATATTTGTGTATTTTCTTGTTTCTCCCATTTTTTTTCATATTTGCGCCTCAAAAAGACTCAAAGAATTTAATTCAGCTGCTATATATATATATATTATATATATATATATATATATATAGCAGCTGACTACTTTGGTTTGATCTCAGTTTTCATAATTTCTGACCCAATAGCTTGATTTTTTTTTTTTTAAATAATTCTCAATGAATAAACTCCTTGTGTGCATAACACAATGCTTACAAATGTAAGTCAGTATACAATTGATAATAGAAGAAATTTCAAATATAAAGGATGCAGGCGCAAATATGAAAAAAAAATGGAAGAAACAAAAAAATACACAAATGTAAACAAAATTGATTGCATACTAACAGAAAACATACAGTAAATGATATAATACAATTTCACAAGTATGATCAAATATAGATAAAGCATTGAAAATACAAATACATAAAGTATATATGCAAAAATATGTAGACAAACACAAAAATAGCTTGATATGCTGCATGCTTTGAAAGGATTGAAGAGTAGATCCAAACAAATAATTTTTATATAATTATTTTCTGTATGCTTGCCAGAGGGTGTTCTTTTAAAGTAAGCTAGTCAGAGTATGTTTATGCTATACTAATAAAAAAATGTAGCAAAAATAAAATAGAATTTTTCAGAGGAATTGTGAAATTTTACTTGTATTTAGTATTTATTACATTGATATTAAAAAGAGAAAGCAGCAATATGTTTGTATCTTGAAAGATTTTCAAATATACTCATCCAGTTGTATGGAATGTTGTTGAAGATGGACATTTCACAATTCACTAGAACAAGCACTTTCTGACATTATTTACTCCTTCTTTAAGTAACCTTTTGTGTAAACCATATCTTCACTGGTGTTTAATATGAGAGAATTTTCGTTTTTTAATAATTATCTCTAGAAATGACAGGCTTTAATAAAATCATTTATAGCTTATGTTTATATAATTAAAAAAGAAATACCATAAAACATTTATGATTAACATGCACAATTGTATTGCAATAGAAAATTATGAAACAAACACAAGATGAAGCTAGAGAAGGTATGTGCTTCTCTTTCAGTTAAACAATTTCTTCGACATAAATTCATGTTGTAAATTCGGCTGCTTGTGAGCTTCGATGTCAATAAATTGCCACTATTTTAGCAAAACAATTTCCAGATCCTGAATACTGGGTGGAAGAAGGCAGTTATGATTGCTCTCTCAAGAGCGTTTCAAACAGTTTATATGGGAGTAAAATCTGGATATCTAATCTATCACTTCATATGCGAAACGTCCTCACTTTCCAGAAATTCTTTTATTATGTTATTTATGTGTAAATGAGATTTTCCATCCTTAAAAATGTAAGCAGGGACCAATTACATAATTGAAAAAGTTAGTAAACATCAAGATACTCATCATCTTGCATCAGTTACAAAATGTTTCATTCGTCTTTGATCACAAGAGAGCTCATTTAGCTGGGTACAGGTGACTTTGAGATTGGGGAAAGGGTCAATGGCAGAGAGCCCTAATTTACTGGCGAGTTCGGATTTAGTTTAAATATTGTTTCTTGACATGGTTTCATTTGGTAAGTCCCAGGAACTCATTATCTGTTCTCCAATATCCAAGTAAAAGGTGGTAATGTAACTAATTACTACCACTACTCTGGCAATGCATGTAAAACAAAGTGATTTTTCAATAAATCCGCACGGAAGAGTGACTGTAGGACTGGGTACCTAGTGCCACTTGTCGCTGCTTGGGGAAAGGCTTGTCTTGCTCTGACCAGAGGACGGGACTGGCATATTTCCGAAGTACTGAATGGGTAATTTTTCCCTGGCTGATCCTCTTTTATCCTAAACTCATTTTGGGTGGGATGGATCAGCTTGGGTGTCCATTTTCCAAGTAAAAGGAAAGTATGGCAATGGAGATTTGTTAGTTCAAGTAGGTGCCCTGTTGGAAAGAATTCATGCATTTTTGTTTGGTTCCAATTTTAATTTTAAGGGCGATAATAATCATTCCAAAAGGTTCGACTTTTTATGAAAGTAGGAATATTAGGCTTATGGATTGGCTTTTAATACTTCCAGGTCTAAATTTCATATATATATATATTTAATGCACTCCTGGGAGAGCTATGGCAAATTGCCCCCCCTCCCAGAACCATGCACAACCTGAAAGCAATGCTGATGGAAGGGGGGGGGACATATGGATTCACAAACTGTTTAATGTTTAGTATGATTCACGGTGAAACTGTACATTTTGTGAATCGTAACTGTTTTATTATATCTCTTTTTATGTGATATCAACTTATATATAATTAATTTCATTAAAGCTGCCCAATATTTCAGGGATAATCGAGCAAAAGGAAAACTCTCATCATTTTGTGTTGTAATATACATTAATATATCTTGCCGCTAGTGTTCGTATATGATGTATATATCCCGATATTTCTTTGTAAAACATTTGTTTAGTTATGCCTGATGTAATATTATTTATTGATATTCTTTTTAATCATTCCATTTCCACATAAGGCAGTAATCACCTTTTTATCATTTAGAATTTATGTCTAACCGCAATATATATATCGTCTCTAGAAGTATAATATACAGATGTATAAACATGATATCTATAGATGGTATCTATGGTACATGGTATCTATTCCCATTCTAATAGATGTCAATAGAGAATGGAATAAATATTTCTAAGTGAAATATATAATTTTAATTTTCAAAGCAGACGAATCTCCAGTAATTTTTCCTTGGCAAGTACTAGACTAGAAAATTTAATTTCAAATAAAACTGAATAAACGATGATGAACGAGCGTTTACTGTGTAAATTCATTCACAAACATGCTTAAGACATACAGTGGCTCAAAAAATTGAGAGTACACCTTACGTTTACTTGATAAATGCGACTTTCAATATAAATAACCCATCACCGGGATAAGCAAACTTGTTTTTATTTTTACACATAACAAACGGTTTAATTTAGAGTAAAAATAAAGAAAAATCAACGAAAAATTTCTAAATTGAAAATTTTCAGAAGCATTTTAAATAAACATACGCAGAATTTTGCCTCAAAAAATTGAGAATACACCAATGAATTTTTTGCAATATCACGCATAGAAACAAAGTGTCACTATAAAATTGCATGTCTTTTGGTTCTTATAATAGTCTCTAAACGTCATGGTACCAATTCGACCCATTTTTGGTGGTATCTGAAGACATTTTACCCCATTCTTCTTGCACCACTTGTTTTAAATGGGTTTTGTTTCTAATTTTGTATTTTTGAACCACTTTTTCGAGTATGGCCCACGAATATTCAATGGCATTGATGTCAGGGTACGGTGGTGGTGTGTGTAACTGTTGTTTAAAATGAAAAAGACATCATATTTTGACGTTACGCGCATTCGGTTTGGGTTCGTTGTCCTGCTGGAAAATAGAATTTCCATCTAAACTCAAATTTTTAACACTTTCCTTTAGATTGCTGCTACCATATGGTTCATCCAACTTGTTGCAGAAACTTTTCAAATCATAGGCAGAAGTCTAAGTGCCGAAACTGTGCTAAATGCCATTAGACAAGCTGGATATAAAAGTCGCATTGTTAGAGAGAAACTGGTCATCAGCTTGCAAATTCAGAAAAAGCATTTGAAGTTTGAAAAAACTCATCAATTGAAGACCAATAAAGTTTGGAAGATATCTATATTTAGTAATGAAAGAAACCTCAACATTTTTGTCAGTGACAACCATCTTACTGTATGGAGAAAGCCTGATACTGTTTTGTATCGAAAAAATTTACGTCCTACAGTTAAACATGATGGTGACTCCGTGATGATTTGAGATTACATGGCTTCATCCGGGGTAGGAAATTTAATTTTTATAGATGGCATTATAAATGATACTGTTTACTTTGATATACTTCGCAGCAATCTAAAGGAAAGTGCTAAAAATTTGGGTTTAGATGGAAATTCCATTTTCCAGCAGGACAACGACCCCAAACAGAATACACGTAACTTCAAAATATGGTGTCTTTTTCATTGTAAATAGCAGTTACACACACCACCACAGTACCCCGACATTAATGCCATTGAATATTTGTGGGCCGTACCCGAAAAAGTGGTTCAAAAACACAAAATTAGAAACAAAACCCATTTAAAACAAGTGGTGCAAGAAGAATGGAGTAAAATATCTTCAAATACCACCAAAAATGGGTCAAATCGGTACCATGACGTTTAGAGGCCATTATAAGAGCCAAAAGACATGCAATTTAATAGTGATACTTTTTTTCTATGCGTGATATTGCAAAAATTTCACAGGTGTATTCTCAATTTTTTGAGGCAAAATTCTGTGTATGTTTATTTAAAATGCTTCTGAAAATTTTCAATTTAGAAATTTTTCTTTCATTTTTCTTTATTTTTACTCTAAATTAAATCATTTGTTATGTGTAAAAATAAAAACATGTTTGCACTTCCCGGTAATGTGTTATTTATAATGAAAGTCACATTTATCAAGTAAAAGTAAGGTGTACTCTCAATTTTTTGAGCCACTGTATCTCTAACTCTGAGAATTTTGAAATATTATCCCTTTGTATACTAAAGAATAATATATTTCTGATAATATATTAAAATCCGCCATTATTCTCCTAATTTTCAAATTGTTGTTTTGCATCTTAATCAAATCAATTGTTTTGTATAATTCTACTAACACAGATTTTGAAAAAAAAAATCAAAAATAATCTTTAACAGAATTTTTTTAAAGCATGCAAAAATTTCGGATATCAGAATATTTTAATAGAAGTTGTTGATTAAATGAGTTCTTTTGCATATACTAATTATAAAATAATATCAAATATTCAAATTGAAACACAGTAAAAATCTATTAACATAAATGTAACTATTCCAGAAAGAAACTGTAATTACTTCTGGTATGTCATTTTGTATTTGAATATAAGCTAAAATTAAATAATTCATAGATATTATAATTTGATGCAAAATTTTGTAAACATCTTAAATGTTCTGTGGTTTCTTAAATGAATCTATGCAACACATTTTTAACATAAAAACTAGACAATTTTAATTACAAATAAATAAATAAACAACAAAAAAAAATGCTGCGAAACAAAATATTTATATAAAAATGCAGTATGCTTATTTTTCGTTGTAACTTATCTTTAGGCTTCTGGACATCATCAACAACAATAAACAAATAAATAATAACAGTAATAAAGAAAAATGATTTCTGGATTAAATTTCTAAAAAAAACTTTCAAAATATCTCACTACCAAATTAGTTCTGCAGAAAATTCATAAATTTTTGTCAAGATTCCAGATTAATTGCTTTCAATGTGTAAATTCTAGAAGAACCTCTTAAATATAACTTCATAATATATAAACAAGAATGATATGTTTGTGCCATTAAACTCTATAATACAATCATAATCCAATTGATATGGTTTTTAACAAATGAACCAACTCTTACGAATTGGCCATTATAATATATTTTTTTTCTTTTTCATTTACAAAGTATAGATCGAGAAAGAATTGTAATTGTCAAAAGATTCCATCTCTAAATTTTGGACAAAAATATCTTGTTTCAGACCTCCCCGAGTTCAAAATAACTAATTTTTGGAATTATGTCCGCCTGCTTGTTGCTCATTTTTAAGGTTTCTATCAAATTTTGAACTAAATCCCTTCAAATGAAGTTTTTTTCTGCGTGGTGTTATGACATACCTGATAAAAAAATGCATGATAACAACAAAACATAAAAGTTTGATAGATAAAATGTGGAATATATTTTAAACAGAAAG
This sequence comes from Argiope bruennichi, assembly GCF_947563725.1. Taxonomy (NCBI): domain Eukaryota; kingdom Metazoa; phylum Arthropoda; class Arachnida; order Araneae; family Araneidae; genus Argiope; species Argiope bruennichi. The sequence continues at coordinate 32,891,363 of NC_079155.1, read as the reverse complement.
TATAGGTCCGTATCAAATTTTAAATCAAAACTGTCAAAGGTTGATTGTCTGTTCATCTATGCATTCGTATGTATATAAATGCTATTACTTTGAAATGCAATGATTGATGATGATATCGGAATTTGGTAAATGATCATAAGATTAAAGATGCAGTTCTGTGTTAAATTTTAGTTTCAATTGATTAGATAAAGCGTCCAAATTACATACTGGCTTTCTTTCGCTATAAAGCAGAAAATACTGAAATGCGAGGCTTTGGAAATAAAAATCTGAGCACTCATGGCATTCGCAGTCTTGCCTTGATTCGGAATTTTTATGAAAAGGGAGAGGGAATAAACCCTTATTAGGATGTATTTGTGAAATTTTTGGTGATACTACACCAGCTGATTTTTTTTTGGGGGGGGGTGTCAGTTGCAGAATTAGAAAAAAGCTTTGTGTAATTGACACTGATGTTTATGAAACAGAATTAAGGATAGAAAAAAAATTAGAATTTTCTCAAAATTTTCTTTTATTTTTTAGAAAAGTTTATTTCTATTTATTCTTTACTTTTACTTAAGTTTAAGTTAAGTCAAGTTTTTTGTTCTGTTTATTTTTAAACTTCATTTGAAAGTTACAGGGCGACTACACTAAGTTAGAAATCTAAATCAAAAGATCTAAAGTGTTTTAGTTTCATGTTGCTATTTAAATGCGATAGATAAAACCCAAACATAATTGCAAAGAAATAAAAAGGATAAGCAGCATTGATAAACAACTGCAACAAATATTTTGTTTATTTTTTAATGATGATCTGGCAACAAGTTATTTTTATTTACATGTTCCTCGATGTGCTAAGGACGGGGTAGAGTTAACCGGAGGACGTATTGGAGGATCAAGCTAGGTTCCAATTAGTGCCTGTAGACGGCGCCAGCAGTCTACAGCCATCTATAGGCGCTAACAAGAACTATTCCAATTGCAGGATTAACTACAATAGGGGTTATAAGATTTGGCAAATAAGCACATTTGTGGCAAATTATGCCAATCTTTTTCATTTCCTATTTCCTATTCATTTCCTCGATTTTGTTTTTTATTTTATTCCACCAACACTTGGAATCGTCAAACTGATTCGTTTCTTTTACTCTTTCTGAAACTTTACTCGTTTCTTTTACACTCTTTCAGAAATTCATCTGATAATTTTTTATTTTAAATTGATTTTGATGTAAATAAATTCTTTATTATTATTAAAATGTATTTATTTATTAAGAATTTTTTAGGTCATTTGTTAAAAATTATTATTTATTAAATAACTTATTGAAAATATAAATGTATTTATTTATTATTTTTTATTTATTTTATTATTGTATAATTATTTTTCATTTGAAAGAAAACGTCTCCAACAGTGGATAATAATAGAAATATTTTCATGCGAAATTTGAATAAATAAATTCTTTTATGTTATTGCGATTCGAAATAACATTTGGCTGCAAGGACTCTCCATATAATATATATATAAATTTTTTACTAAATGCAAATTTTTTTTCTAATAAAGGAGAACGTGCGCGTGTGTATGCAGAGAAGAATAAATATGTAGGAAAGGAGGGTAGGAAAATGTAATGTTTGGTAGAGCAATTTTTTAATTTTTATTATTTAAAAACAGCGAAAAAGTTTGAAGTTTTTCTGCAATAACTTTCGAAAATGTTTCCAAATTAAAAAAAGATTTTAATTCATCTTTAAAATAAAAGTATATTTAGACATATATCTTTTTAATTATAAAATCTTGTAATATTCTTTATTTTAACAAATTTTTAAATTTTGATTTTCAGCAATATTGTAAATGAAAGACAAATCATTTTCATTTTTCAATCAAAGCTGAACGATTTTTCTTTGTTAAAAAATATGAGATAAAATTATTCATACTTTTAATATAATAAAATTTATAGGATGGCATGCTATCAATAAATTGCATCTTTCGAGGCAGGTTGTTGGACTTAGAGCTTCCAAATTTGGCTGACAATTAGCTATTTCTTAGATAGCAATATTAAGAAATCTTGTTTCAAAAATTAAATTAAAATTTTAATAAAAAATTAACAAAATTCCAGCATTTTCTTTATAACTTCGAAATATATCACTGACCAAAAACATTTTAAATTTTAAAAAAAATTAATTTTTCAGTTATCTTTTTTTTTTTTTAATTCCATTCAATATTTTTCTTCTTTGATCTTAGTATTTTTCAAAATACTTTTAAACATATTTTTCAAAAATATTTTTCATTGGTTTAGTAAACTATACTTCTGTATGAGCACATTGCAGTGATATTCAATACAATTTTATGCGCATATTATTGTCTTTTTAATTTTTTAAAGATAATATAAAACTAAACAATTAAAATCTACAATCTTGGCTTTCTATAATATTTTGGATGAAGATTCAAATCTACTTTATTATTGTCATTTCTATTATTTATTTTTTATTTATTTTATTTCATTTATTTTAGGTTAACATAAAATTAAAAATTAGGTATAACTGGATTATCATCTTTTTCTCTTTTTTTTTCCTAATAAAATACAGTTGATTTTTTTATTTGACCAGCTTTTTATGAGTTTTTTCTACCATTTAATAAAAAGCAATTTTAAAAATTAACTTTCTATTAGTTTTAATATATTTACTTCTTAGCCCAATCATTAAATAAGTCCTCTATCAACTGCAAGATAATTCTTTTCGAAGGTTATGTTAATTATTTATATATTATAGTTTGCTTAAACAGTAATTCACATAAAAAACTAAGAATTAAAGAAGAATTAAACTAAAATTAAGTATTAAAAAAAATAATTCTCAAAAAAAATTCTCATAAACAGTATTTTTTATAATAATTTACAGTTATATGTAACTTGTAATTTTTTTGCAATTCATGCATTAATTTAAAAAAATCAAATTTATTGCAAATACTTTAATTGACATAATTAAAGTAATACTAAATGAATGATGGACAGACCAGCTGGTCACCGAAAGCAGCTGGTACATCCCTAATTATTTCGATTTCGTTTCCAAAGTATACATCTAACAGTAATCATCCTTATAATGTAAATGTGTTTTCAATGTGAAACAAAACCGTCTACTTATATCATTGGGGAACGCGGTGTTTATTTATTAAATAGTTAGCTAACATTAGAGCTCATGTTTCTTCTTCGGCTCTAGCCATGTCATACATGGAATACCTGCTTAGTTATGCACCGACTCCTCTTAAAATCCAAAATTAATATTTATTGACTGATTCTCTATTTAGCATTTATGTTCAGCTGCCGGGTATGCGCTTATATTGTTATATTAATGTTGAATGTGTAGCATGGACCTTTAATTTTTCTATAAATTTCTATATATCTTTTCTAATCAACTACTATTCTTTGAATAATCTACATTTATTCTCTGAAAATGTAATGAACTTGTTTGTAGATTATTTGATGAAAATAAGCTGGAATGTATAAACCCCTTCAAACCCATAATGGGATTTATGATATTTGATTTTATCAAGTAAATTCTTCCAATCAGACTTCAAATCTTAAGAAATAAAAAATTCAATTAAATTTGCATCAAAAACTATTGTTATGACTTTTTCAAACGCTATTAATAGAAGGATATTGGAAAACCTATCAGGAAAAATGATAGAAAAAAACCATGAAGGAGTCCGAAGTGGAGCAGTTCTCTTAGTTTCCGGAAAGGGGACATCCTACAATGGCAAATTTTCAGCCACTGTGTTTTAATTTTGTTCAATTAAATCCTATTACTCCTTCCAATGATTAATACATTAATCTTATCCGGTATTAATAACATCATGTAATTGATCTTGACCATTTGTTATCTGCTAGGAGAGAACAGATTAAGGAAAAAAATCTCTTTGACGGTAGATCAAAAAGATCCTTATATTTTCTATAGACTACTTATATTCTCTTTTCAAATTTATCACAGAAATTATACAAAAAATAAATATTAAGGTGATTCGAACCTTTAATTTGAAATATCGTAGTATAATAATATTTTAGGTTTTATTTTAATCTATCTTTATATTGTTCTTTTTCCTTAATTACAACAGCAATAAAGTAAATAAAAATGGTGTTTAATATCGACAATATCAAATACATTCTTGAGTATAAGACCAAGAAGTAAGCAGGAGCGGTCTTTAGTCGATTGCTTCCAATTGGGCGACGTTCATAAGGTCTCTTTCATATTTCCTGCATACAGGGTTAATTTTTCTTCCGCCTTGCCATGGACCTTAACAAACATAAAAGAATCTTAGTAGTCTTTTTACGAAGGGTATTGTATGTCCGTAACATAAAATTTACAGCTACTTTGTCTATTTAGTAGGGGGAAAAAAGGTGGGCACGAGAAGGGTATTGGGACCAGACATTTCCGTACGAGTTAAACGTCCAATAAATCATTATTAGCTCATTGAAAAAAGGGGCTAGGGAGTGATTAGTTTTTGCTAAAACGCATAAGCCTGCTGGCAAGAATGTTTAGTGAGAAAATGTATTGGTATTTTAACTAAATTTTGATATTTAAACATAAGGAAAAAGCTTCTGTCTGTTTGTACATGTGCTGACTTTACAAACCAGCCTTTTTGACATGTATCAATCAAATTTGGCAAATATTTAGTTTGGTGGGTAAAAATATGCTTTTCAGAGTGATTAAAATTTTTTTAATTAATTAAAAATTAAGCGAAATATTGGTCTTTATTCGGGATAACTTTTTAAAAGTTTACAGTAGAAAAATAGTTTTTATAGCATTATAAAATTAATATATATATATATATCCTTTTAATGATACCAAATTTGTTTATCATACAATTTTTCTTATAATATTTAATACATTTTTTGAAATATATTTTAAACGTATTTTGCAACAATATATATTTCACTGTTGAAAAAAAAAAGCTCAAAGCTGTTTTCAATGTTACTACTATATTTGTATCAGCTTTTTTTTTTTTTTTTTCCCCTCTTTTTTTCTGTTTCCATTATTGTTACCAGTTTTTTGTCTAACATTGTTTCTATCTTTTTTTAGAATTTACAATTTACAATTTAGAAGAATTCGGAAAGTTAAAACTCTTCAGCAACGGAAATTATTAACTTCTAGTCCACTTAACATGCTATTTACTAATGGATCTGTGGCGAAACTTTTCATGAGCAGAAAATAAAAATTTCAAGGCATTTCTTCTTTAAAAAATAATTAGAATTTTATGCATTAGATTCTGGTTCATTATAAAAGTGGTGTTTTCTATAGAATTTGAATAAAGAATTTTTTAAATAAAAGCCTTTTAATGAGGAAATGTGAATTTATGAAATTATTATTCTGCACTGAATTTATTCAAAAACAAGATATTTGTTCTTAATTCGAATTCTCCTGTAATCTTGAAGGGTTATTTTTAAGAATTTTATTTTAACTTTTGCGAGCTCACAAAAATATTTTTTTTTAAATTAAAAATTTTTTTTTTTTCCATTATGGTAGATATGGATATTCTATCAACATTTTTATTTATTAATCACCATTTTAACAAGGCGCATTTATCCATATGTCATTAATGGGAACATTTGGAATAATACAGTTTTTTTCGTAAAATAATTTGCAGAAGGGGGAAAAAATCCCATTCTGATTTCTTTTTTGAATGAAAATATGATAGTTGAATGATTTGTGAGGAAATTGAAGAATGCCTTTGGAAATAAAATAAAATTAAAAATAAAACCATGAAAATTTTGAATTTCTCTCTTGTGATAACAGATAAGACGCATTTCAAATTTATATATTCATCTACGGATTCTCTTGACAGTTTCAGTTTCTTTAGCATTTGTAGAAATAAAGTTTTCCAACTTGAAATTAATTACGATCATTAAATCATTAATTATAAAACATACTTACGATCATTAAATCATTAATTATAAAACAAACTTACGATCATTAATTCAGCAAGGACGCTTAAATTGTTGGGCAGTTATATCGATTGGATCTGAAATCAGCTGGATTTCGGATTTATATAAAAAGTTCGCAAAAGGAAATAAAAACAAGAAAAATTGCTCCCTAATAATAAACGATAATAATGATCTATGAATTTTCAATTATTTTTTATGTAAGTCCTAAAAATTATTTATTTCTGACAATGTTCTTGCATTTCAATTTTCTTTTTGTACCAAATAAAGAATTTTCATAAATCTTTGTTAAGTCACTGAAATAAATAGTATAGTGACCTATTTACTTATTACAAATAGTATACAAATTTTTGTCCATTTGTTGGCTAGCTTATGTGCATTTATGAATTAAAAATTAAAGCATATGTTTTAAAGTATATATAAATTTCGAGTATCTTTGGTTTATTAATCCGTGTGAAAAACACGTTTTAATCATTTTCTATTTGTGATTTCCATTCTATTGCTGAGTTATATCTATAGCAACATTTTATTTAATACTAGTCACCGAATAACTGGTTAGCCAACGTTAATGGCCGCTAAAATTTTCAATTAAATACTTTAACTGGGTCTTAATAGCTTCTTAAGCAAATTATTTATAAGCTTCAAATTTTGATAGATAGTCTATAATAAGTATTATATTAGAAGACTTCTATGATTCTATTCATTTTACAATGCATTTTCCTTATTTTTTGCCAACGCCACTAACCATCGTGGATGCACTTTGATATTTTTAGTCTTTTAACAATACAATCTAATTTCTAACCTAGAGCAAAACAAAAATTGTCATTTTTCTTCATATTAAAAATATTTTAAATATAAATTTTTCAGATTTTTTTTTTTTTTTTTTTTTTTTTTTTGCAGAATTAGATAATTATATTGCTTACTTTGCTGAGATCAGCTTTGCCAGTCATAATTTTTTTAAAGGGCAGAATAATAATTCGCACAGTAAAACGAAAACTGAACATTTTTTTGCAAATTTAATAATAATTTTGGTGTTCATCAAGAATTCTTATGCTTTTGTATAATTATTCTTGATACGCTTAATATTTGCTCAGAATTCTTAAGATTTTTGCTGGAAAATGTGCCTAAAATATTTTTAGAAAATTGATTAAATATGAAAAAAATATTTCTGAATATATAAAAATAACATTTATACTGAAATATTTTTGAAAGTTATCGAGGGGAAAAAACATCAAGAACTTGCTTAATTTTAAATTAATTAAAATTCTAAATGAAATTTTAAAAAATTGCTCCGAAGTGCACATTTTATCCGTCCAACATAGTAAGTGCGTACTAAGTTTGGTAGCTATATGTCTTACGGTTTGATTAATAGAGCGTCAACACCCAGATATACAGACGCGCAAACACATATTCATCTTTATTATTAGTAGAGATCGCTCTGCTAATAATACGCTTTATTAGTAGTAGATAATGCATTTCATGTTTGTAAAGATGAAGTTTTGTTATGGAATTTTTATTCATTCTCTCAAGTGACACAGTTCAAAATTGCACTACACGTTTGTATTCTCTATGACTATACATAATTTTGCTAGAAATTAACTTGTCAATTTACTTAATTTTTAATTTCACATGAGTAGTGTCATCCGGTACTGAATATGAGGAAAAAAACAATTTATTTTTAAATTACATAATGCATATAATCTGCACTAATTATAAAGATAAAATTTTGTGTGTTTGTATTGGTACTGTACAGGGAAAATCGTTTAATCTATAACAACCAAATTTTGCACATATATTCAGTGCGGAAATTTAAAATTTCTGTGGGATTTTTTGAATTTTCAGTTAATTAAAATTTGTGAAATTTTGGTGTTTTTGCAATAATTTCTGAAAATATTATAGCAGAAAAACAATTTGTACAGCATCTTAAAATTCAAAACATTATCTTTTTTATGATGAAAAATTTTTTGCCAAATAATTTTTTTTTTATTTTTTAAAAGTTTTTAAGTTTATTTTACAACATTGTATTTTATTACTGAAGAGAAACTGAAACTATTTACATTGTTTCTCCTAATACCTCATCTCAGCCTTTTCCCACTGATATGACCAAGATATGAAGGTTTGGTTTATTTTCCCATGTTGAGTTGACTTAAATATGAGGCATGCTTTTAATAATTTTTCTATATATATTTTGTTATACTATATAAAAAAAAAAGTTCGCCCTTTTGTGACCAAAACTGAGTGAATTATGACAATTTGAATGTCACTGTTTTATAAAAACGCGGAACTCCATTGACTGCCTCGAAGATACAAAATCAGTGCGCTGATTTTCCCCAAGATTGATCAATCTAAAATAATTACATTTTTGATTGTCCTAAAATAAGGATATTCAAGGCTTTATAACTCGGTCAGATTTGCCGCAAAGATGGAAACGTTAGATGGTCAAGATTATTTTACTGAATAGGATTCGTAGGTCTGAAGGATCGTATAAAATTTAGACTTCATAATCGTTTACAGAAGTACTTTTTTAATTGAAATAAAATAAAATATTACGTCATTTAAATCTTTTAGAAAGCAAAATGAAAAATAAAATTTTATGAAGAGGCCAAAGAAAATATTATTGAATTATGTTTTTATTTAATTCATAAAATATGTAAATATTCTGTAATACAAATTAGATATTAATTCTGAACTCATATATTTTTTAAAGACGTGTTTGGTTTTAAAAAAATGTATTTATTGAAGTTTTATCAATTCCGGCTTCAATTTCAAGTTTACATTTTACGGGAGCTCATAGAAAATTAGAGAAAGGCATCGAAGAACGATCAGAATAAGGAAAGGCTTCTATAATAGTATCGGTGATATGTTTATAAAAATTTGAAGCTTAAAAACATTTTGCTTGAGAATCTATTAAGAGAGCAAGTTACATAAAATACTTAATTGAAAAGCAAATGTTAATGCTAGGCAAACCAGCTAGTTGCCAAAAGGGAATAGTAACAATGATTTAAAAATTTTAAAAAAATCAATTAAAATTTTTTAAAATCTACTTTTAATTCATTAATTTGAATATCTTTTAAAAAGTGGTTTTTTTTTTTTTTTACATAAGTTATTTTATATAACTGGTAAAAATTGTCTAGAAATAAGTATTATAGAAAATAGTTTCAGATTGGGCCTCGCGTTTTCTAAGACCAACCCTGTAACAAAGGTACTAGAAAGTATTATTATAAAATATTCTTTAAAATATTTTCAAATATTTAATTAAAATATGAAAAGAAATTACACAGAAATAAAATTGATATCACTGAATAATTAATATTTTGAATTTTAAAATGGCATAAGAATGACTTCTATGCAACAATAAGCTCCGAAGTTATTGAGACAAAGGGTTAAAACGTCAATAAATTTTTAAAGAAAAAAAACCTATTTGCAATTTTAAAAACTTAAGTGAACATTTATTATTCAAATTACGAACCAACTTTCGGTCGAACGGTCTAGCCTTCAGAAATCTCGAATATGTTTTTGCCTTATAAATGTTCTAACTTAATGCAGAGACAACATCCAATCTATAAATTTAATCATGTTAAAATTTTTGTAAATAATGCAACATCCTTTTCAGAAAAATTAGACATATCAACCGAATGAAAAATTGAGCCCAATAAAAAAAAATAATAAAAGAATAAATAAAAATCGATATTTTAACTTGCATTTATTTTTGCAAACGATTGCCTTTATTTGAGAAGCTACTTTTAAGCGATTTCTTTCTTTGATGAATACAATACCAAACAAGAAAGGGGAAAATATAAAACTCATGTTATTAAAATTTTTGGTTAAAAATCTTCATCATTAAGCAGATTAATAAAAATTTTGCTATATGCTGCCTTCCAAATAGCTCTTCTCGGTCCTTTTTAATGAATATTAATGAATATTAAATCAACAGAATAACGTTAGAGTAAGATACTGATACCCGTTCGTAATTTCAGTCTTACTGAAGAATAATATAATTATTAATGTGTTTATCTATATGTTAACATGAGTTACAAGACAGACTGCCGCCCCAAAGCTTAACATTTAGCAAACGTGATTTAGAGGATAAAAATGGGTACTTTTAGGCAATTTATCAAAATTTACAACTATAATTTTAATTAATCTCTCTCTCTCTCTATATATATATATATATATTTATACATACTATATATTGAAATAAAACTCATTCGACATGGTTGTATAAAAAATGGTTTTGTCCATTATTGCTATCAAAACATTAACTATATTAAAATGCAGCTCAAAACAGCGAACTCAAAAACTGACTAAAATACGTCGATAAAAAAGTATTAAATAAGAAATAAATCGTAATAATAATTCCAATATTCTTTATCAAGTGTTTGTAATATTTATATGCTACAAGGGAAAAATAGATTCAGTTTAATCAACTTTACTTAAAAATCATCCGTTCAAAATGGATATTCACAGATCAATGCGAATGTCAAATACTTTGTTATATCATTTGTGTAAACAAATAACTGTCTGTTTAAATATTCCTTAATTTGTCTTTTTTTTTAATTCAATAAAAATTTATTCATTTGCCTTTATAAAATGAAGGCATTTGTTTGAAGGAAATTAGATCGTGAGTTCACTGAATTTTCCCATCTCCAGACATGGGTTAAAGTGTAATTATCAAGTTTCGCGTGGGAAAAATGTTGATTATCCCATAAAAAAGAATCATTATCCATCAATCACTCACATTATAAGAATGAGAAATATGCATTCCCTACAGCTTTTCTAACTGTTTACCAAGTTTTCTCTAAAAGGTAATTAAATTCCGTTAATCCTACAACTTTAGCACATATGATACTAGACAAGAGCGCATCTGCTTACCACCACCCGGTGGTTTTGTTGCCGTAAGCAAATTGGGGTAGCTTTTCAAAAGCAGCAGAGATAGATAAATAGATGGAAGTGGAAAAATCAATTACAGAACTGTCATAAGTATCTATTTTTCTTTCTTTATGCTCATAAAAGCATCGGTTACTGCGCTATCTAACAAATACTTTTCTTCAAATAAGCTTTCTTTGAGAAACTACATTTAAGCAATTTTATTTTGATGATTAAAATGCTAAAGAAAAATATCAAAATAATGTTTATGAAAATTAATTGATAAAAAAAACCCTTCATTTTTAAATAGAATAGTAGATGAATAAAAATTTTACAAGATGCTGCATTCCGGTGGATATCAAATCAAAGAATAACATTAGGTCAATATACAGATATGCAATTGTAATTTGAATCTTACTGAAGAAATATATAGTTGTTCATATATTTATCTATACTTTAACATGAGTTATAAGACAGACTGCCGACTCCAGAAACTGAAAATCTATCAAACATGCTTTAAAAGATGAAAGCGTGTGCTTTGATGCAATGCATCAAAATTTCCAGTTATAATTTTAACTAAACAAAATGTTGATGTTTTCCTCTTATAATTCCCAAATATATTATTGTACAAAAATGATACTAACACCATTTTCTAAACTTAATATCAAAATCCTTTTATTGATATCAATTTCATTATCATACAATTGTCTTTTTAATATTAATAAACTAAAAAAATATTTTAGAATGTATTTCTACAATAATTTTTATTATTGTAATACAATTCATTTCATTCCCAAGACTGTCAAAATTTAACTAATCAAGTAAAAATGAATTTATTCTTTTGTCATTAATTTAAACTTGTTTTTTCTATCACTCAACATTACGCGTTTGTTTGTATGCAATATAGTGACTACAAAAAAAAAAGTATGACAGCAATAATATTATTTGATAACAATAATCTTTGGAAAAAAATGGAATATTATGTTTGCAGTAGTAGCTGAAAAATCTACAAACGAGGTAAACAATTCAGTATGACATCTTGAAACAACACAATTTCTCGTACCCTTCAAGATATTTTATTTGTTCAATAAAAATGCTTAAGTAAATTAACACAGCCATATTCGAAATTTTGTTAAAATACCATTTTATCATTCAGATTTAGTATTTAAAACTTCAAAAAATACATTTGGAAATTATGAAATTTTCTTCTGAAACATTAACAAAAGTTTCTTTTATTCGCAAAATAATTATTTTTTTTCAAAAGTAAAATTTTCTTTTAAAAAAATGCTGTAAAGAAATTTAAGTGTGAGTTGATTAGTGATGGCATTCAGGTATCTAATTTTAAGGATAAATATCCAGAATGGATATCTATTTTCCAATTAATTGTATTCATATAAAAAAAAAACTGTATGATCTTATATGCTAATGTTATAAAGAGGCAGAAAAAGTATAAAGATAAAAGAGAGAAATGGAGGGAAGCATATAATTTTTTTTATTTCATAAAATTTTTAAAAAATTAATAAAAAAACAAAGAATAACACATCATACATTTAACATACTTAATTTAAATTCTTTTTAGTTACAATGAATAATAATGAGGTAGACGATTTTTTAAAAAGTAATTTTAACTAAATAAAAAAGAAAGATTTTTTTTTTTTTTTTTATTTAAAATGATATTGGAAACAAAAGTGAAAGATACTGTTTACAGTTTTTTTCCTTCCAATTTTCAGGCTGTGGTTTAAGCATTAATAAGAATCATGATTTAGAGGTAGAATTTGAATTTTGAGAGGAGTTGCATAGATTTTCAGCTTTGATACAATATCTTGAGAATATATTATATCATATATTCCAGTTGTAAATGATTTTGCTTTCTCTTTGTTCATTAAGTTTATTTTTTTTTTCCTGTCAAGTTCTCTTTATCTCTTTAGAAGTTCCCAATTATATGATACATATCCAAGTTCAACTGCTCTTTCATATGCTAAAAGATTTCTTTTTTCTTCTTTTGTGAAACAATGGCCCAGGAAGTTCTTTCAGTTGCATTTAAAATGTACAAAACTACTTTGATTTTTAAAATACTGGTTTCATACAAACTCCTTCATCAAAACAATGATCAGAACATACTTTGTGATCCTTCTGATATTATTCATTGTCTGTCCATCCTTTTTTCTGTAATGAATAAAATCTGTCTTCAGTTGATTGCCATCTATTTTCTTTTATTGATCCAATTGATATATGTAAGTTAAATCACTCAGACAGTTTTAACCTACTTGTGTCAGTAGTTTAAAATTTTTACTGAAGGTGAATTGAATCAATACTAAATTATTTTTGGAAATTAGCCTTTCTTTACGTTTTTGTAATGGAGACAATGGAAGTTGATTTAAAGTCTCCAAGTGACTAAAGTCATATTCTCCAAGTTATTAAATTCCTATTGAACAAATGAATTTGCAGATAATTTGATGCAGAGATTACGATTATTTTTATTATTGATTCTAAATTGTAAATACTTTTTTTCAATTTAACATAAACAGTGTTAAAATTCATTATTCCATTGTAATTATTCATTACTTTTAAACAAAAAAATTATTTTCCCATTTTATTTTCCTAAAACATTTTTTTTTCTATCTCCTCATAGAAATTGTCTTTTTTAATAATTTAGTCAAAACCTTAATTCTAAAAGATAAAGTAGGTATATAAACTATATAAGTTTTATAGGTTTTAAGGATTTTCATCATCCTTTATAATTTTTTTTACACAATATCTCAGAACTATTCATCACTTGGTATTTATCCACTCATTTGAATCAGTTAAAACAATATTAGTATAGCATTTTTTAAGGTGGAGTAAATGTTTATTTTGTTAATGGTTTGGTTAACTAATATACATTTGTATATTACAATAATGAATGCTTGTGAAGCAAATCATTTTTATTTCATGAATTATTATTGAAAATCAAAATGAGAAGAAATTAAGCTTCAAAAAACTAAGAAAAAGAAAAATTTCTTGAGAAAATGTAAGTGTTGAATAAAATATGACTTAAATATTATACAAAAATTAACAAATGATATTTTACAATTTAATTGAAAATTCTATTGACTAATTTAGAATACACTAATATTTTTATATTAAATTAAAAAATAATTTTTATATTTTGAAATTAAAAATTACATTCCAAATTTTCTTTTAAAGTTTTAACTTCGGTGCATTATTATAAAAGTAGAAAATTCAACATTTAGAACAACTTTATCCACGATTTTAGAACTTTTAATACAAATTTTCTTTTAAAAATATTATTACACCAATCGTATAATTAGAAATAATTGATTCTATTACCTTTTCAAATTTAGTTTGGCTACTTTCAATCAAAATTCTGATTTTTAGCATTAAAAGAAGAATTAAATTGCTGTATGCATAAATAAATGTATTAAGCATTTATGAAAAAAAATTAATAAATTAGAATAAGAAATATATGTATTGAAAAAGTACTTTTTAAAATCATGTAATATTAATCAGCTTATGCATATAATTTTTAATTCAATATAAATCTTATTTTAACAAAACAAAAATTAGTTTTTATTAAAATAGAAAATATTGAATATTTTGATGATTCCTTTAAGGATTTTTGGTTATCATACTTTCTTAACAGAAAATAAGCCATATTTTATCAAAAACTTAGCTAAAATTATATATATCTTTACAATGCATATTTTTACAAGTACGAATTATTCAATTTGAAAACCAATTTTAAAGAGTTCATCATGCACATTATCAACATTAAAAAAAAAAAAAAAAAGAATGGACAAAACTGCAAGAAAGAGATTACAGATTTTTATTATTGCAATTTTTAGACCACAAAATATAAATGCTTTATTGCTACTATAAATACTAGCAAATAACAAAATCAAAGCATGCCTGCAGTTATAAAAAATGTTTTAAATGTTCTATAACACTAATTTATTACTTCATTAGGTAAAAATATATATATAATTTTTTAAAAACATCATTTAAAAAAATTTTTTAGCTAATTTTTAAAAAAAACATTTAGTTTTGTACAACAACAAACAAAATATGAGCATTAAAATTAATAGTATAAAAAAAACTAAAATACTTTCCAATAAACACAGCCAAATTGCAAGAAATAAAATTAAAACTACATCGAATTTGTATTCCGAATAAAGCATCATTTTTAGCTTCCATTAAGAATTTAAATGAAACTTGTAAATTCATTTCATTACTTTGTGAAAACTTTAAATTTCCTTTAACAAACCAACAGAAGTTAGAATTTAATTATGAGTTAACATATTAGTTTCTTGCCATTTAATTAATTATAAATAGAAGACGCCTGTAGAAAATTCAGCTTTCCCACTGTTCTCAGCCACAGTCAATATTAATTTCTAGTCAAAAATTAGATTCATAAAACGTAATTATGAGCAAAAATAAATATATTATAACACGGTATTATTCTTTTATTAAAAAAGATCGTGCATAAATAAGGTCTGCCTTCATCATAGATCCAACCGACATTCGTCCACACTCCACCCTATACTTTCCAAAAATGCGCTTCATTCTTGGCGGGTAAATAAATTTTCAAATTTTGGCGAAAAAAGCTTTTCCGTAAGCAACCATACATCGATTCCCCCATTTCCATCACTACCGGAATGAAATCCGTCCTCCAGTGCTGCTTCCCCCCACTGCTCCCCCCTTTCAACTTCAAATGGGGGGTTCAAGCGTCCTCCGGTTAACGATTCTCCTAAGGACGCCAAGGTTGCTATGCTAAGGTGAAAACCATGGAGAATAAACATGAGGTTGATATATATAGAGATACACCGGTTAGATTGTTAGGTTAGTAAAAAAAATAAAAAATAAACTATTTAAGCAATTATATTTTATGGTGTAATTTAGAATACTCAACATGTCGTCTGTAGTAAAATTTGTTTCCCGTTTCTTAGAAGACAGTGGATAAACATTTTTGTTTGAGGAAGAAATGTTAATGAATTTATATGTTATGATTAAAAAAAATTTTTTTTGGCTACGAAGGAAAATTTTAATTCTTTTTTTCCTCTGAACTTTGAAAGTATTTAACAGTATTAATTCAAAAATTTTAAAAAATATATTTGAAAATTATTCTCTTTCATGTCTTTTGCTTTAACTGTCATACAATTCTTTAAATAGAACTATTTTCATATTTATCTTAAAAAAAGCCTTAACCACTGTGTAGAATATGAAGTATATAATTTTTCATTTAATCTAAAAATATTGATACCTTTTTAAATGGTTTATTTGTTACTTGATTATATTATACACTATATTTTTAATAATACATTATTTTTACATATTTTGTATTTCAGGAATCAATTATTAATTACTTATGTGAAAAATATTTAAGTAAATTGTGCATATAATATTAAATACTTTACATTTGAAGTTGTAAGATTTTATTATCAAGAATAATTTATTGGAAAATTTTAATAAAGGAATATAGACAAAACATGCATTATAATTGAATGATTAATTAAAAAAGTTCAATAGATAGAATGGTTTAATTTTTATAAATTTTTTTTGTAGGTTATGCAAATGAAGTTGGAGAATCTTTTAGAGCTTTAGTTCATGTAAATGCAGTTAGAGCCAGCTATGTAGTGGCTTTTAGCTATGTTTTTGCTGATACTGCTGACAAAGTGAAGAAAAGAGATAAGGTATTATAATAATATATATATTATTGTTTGAATAACTTTTTAATGTGCAGATAAAGTATCATTTATTAACTATCATGGAGTTATATTTCCTTAACAATTAATTTCAATTTTTTTAAATTTTTAATTATTTGGGGAATTAAAAAAAAAGAATTATTTTTATTTCTTTGTATTAAAACTTAGATAAATTGTCTGATTGTAGAGCTAGTCATTTACAAACTGTCACTTTTATGAGTAAAATCCCTGAGTAGGGAATATTTGTATAAGTTGCAATGTATTATTTTTAATTAATAGAATCCTTTGAAAATTTATAGTGGGTGTGAAATTAATTTGACCTATATGAAGATTTCATAAATATTGACTGTATAGCTGCTTTAGATAGTATATTCATTGGCACTATTTAATATTATTTATTTCATTAAGACAATATTTAAATCTTATTTCTATGTTATTTATAAAGAATTTATAAGTATTTTTGAAATTTATTTTATCTTTGGCTGTACAAAATTCATAAAAATTATTAAGTTTATTTGTGTATTCTTTTATCATATGATGTATAACTACATTTATTTTTGTGCATTTTAAATTATAGCATATTAATTTATTTGCCGTAACATGAATTTAACATTTAATAGTGTGGTTTGATTTTCTGGTTGTATATTCAAAATTACTAATAAACAATAAAATAACGTAAAAAAATAAGTTATACACAATGATTATTTTTCTAGTACCTTTTTCATTTTTTTTTGGTTTGCTTCATTGCTGTTCCCAATTTATCTTTAAATATTAGCTATACCAATACAAAATTGGGTGTGGTTTTAATTATTTTTAGCAATTATGAAATTTATTAATACATATTACTAGATTGTGCTACTGCAGACATATATTTATATCTTCAACATTTTTTTTGAATAATTTTTCTATTTGTTCAATGATTTTCAAACTTTCTATATCTGCCTTATGAATACAATTAACGTTGACATTCACAATTCTCAAAATCATAAAATCTTTAATGATTCAATTTTATTTATGCAAAAGAAGTTTCTTACTGACTTATCATACTTAAATATTATATTAAAAACATGGCTATTTTGAATGCTTTGCAGAATCTTACCTCTCGCATTTTTGTTTCGAAGCTATGCGTACTAATATTGCTTGAATATACTTATTTCCTTTATTTTTTGATCCCAGAATATGCAGTAAAATATTTTTGTCTCCAAATGCCTTTGATTCAGTATTAATATATTTATATAGATAGTTTATTTTTTTAATTGTATTTATTTATTAATATGATTAGGGTTGTAGGCTGCCATATTATTTGTAACTTTGACATTATGAAAAAAATCATTTTCTACTGGGTAAATTTGAACTTAAAACTTCCAATTAAGATTGCTAGTTTTTAAGCAATAATTGCTTACCAAGAAAGAAATTTTCAAAAATGTTAATTAGATTTTCAATTAAAAAGTCATCAAAATTTTAACATTTTCCCTCTATAATTTTAAAGCATATTACTGTAACAAATATTTTTTAGAATTTATATATTAACCATGCACTATTGACAAATATAGTCAATAATATTATTATATCATTGGTGATTAACCACTAGTTACAATGAACATGACATCTTGGGTTATTAATTGGTGGCATGTGGTTAATACACAAGTATTAACAATTGCTACACCACTTTATTTTCAAAAAACAAAATTTTTATATATTTTTCAGTGCAGTGTTTTCTTTAATTTTAATAAATTTTTAAAAATATTTATAAGTTTATTTGATAATGCTGATTTTTATTGTTTTGGCTATTGAATTTGTACTCATTTGCAGTAGGGTGATATTAAATACATTTTTATGTGCACATTATTATTTCTAAATTATTAAGTGAACTCATATTACATTGATAACAGTACTTTTTATTTTTTTGGTTTCTGAATTTTACTCATGCACATTATGAGGATATTAAATTATTTTTTATGTGTACATTAATGTTGCTATATAATGAAATGAAATCACATAATTGCTGCTTAAGAATTAAATGATAAATACATTATTTCAAAATTTTTGCATTGTGTGTTTTAGACTTAATATTTTAAGACATAAGCAATATTTCAGAGTAGAGCAGATACAAATCCTCTAGGTTT
Source organism: Argiope bruennichi (assembly GCF_947563725.1). NCBI lineage: Eukaryota > Metazoa > Arthropoda > Arachnida > Araneae > Araneidae > Argiope > Argiope bruennichi. Next base: position 32,872,784 of record NC_079155.1, on the reverse strand, counting down.
TTTTTTTTTCTTTCAGTTATTGGATAAAAGTGATCCAGAAAGGAATAAAAAGCTAATGACTTCTGCCATTGACACTTTAGTGTGGCAGACACTTGCTTCTGTAGCAATACCTGGTTATACAATCAATCGTCTTTGTGCCACTTCCATGTATCTGCTGAAGAAACACAGCAAGTTGCCTTCCACAACCAGAAAATGGACAACAGTTGCTATAGGTTTGGGAAGTATACCATTCATAGTTAAACCAATTGATCATTTAGTTGATGTGTTAATGAATAACAGTTTTCGAAAATGGTTTTGAATGTAAACTCAATAATACCATATATATTTCACTTCTTTTATGAGTGGAAAATAGTTTTTGAAAGTAATTGTAGTAACAGCACATTCTTTTGTGTGTTTTCTATTTTATGGGAAACAATATTAGGATCTGAAAGTAATCTTAAAATAAACAACATTGTTTACTACAGTAACTACAAATTACAAATTTTTTTATTAGACATTAATCCTGTTAAATAGATGAATGAAAAAAATTGAAAATTAATAATTTTTGGTTTAATTAAAAATTAACAGTTTGAATGATAATTAAATATACTTAGTTTTAAAATTATTATATTTCTAAAATCTATTAGTGCATAGAGAATATACTAATCAATATATGCAATGTTCTCTAGTAAAGTTGATTATTTTGAGAAGTTTTCTTATATCAAACATTTCTTAAACTTTTGAATTTATAAACATAATTCTATATTTTTAATGACTTAAAATTTAGTAAATTGTTATACAATCTGATGATACTTTTATGATCATGTATCACATAATTTTGGATATATCTGCAATCTTATTCATTAGCACTTCTTGAATAATAACTTTAAAATCTAGTTCCATTTAGATGATCACAAATGAATGTTGTTATATAAGCATTTTATTAGTTCAATCACATTTTTATTTCCCCGTTTATCTTGTATGTTTGATTTATTTTCATATGAGAAATCTCTTAATAAAAGATTAAACATTAATTTTCTTTGAAAATTTTAGAATAATTTTTTATTAATCGGAATAATTATGCAGTTTACTGAATATTAGAAAAGATAGGCCCTTATTGTAAACATCTTTCCTTAGATAGTTTTTAATACAATGAATTCTGTTATTGTCTTTTATATATTTGTAATTATGTTTTTATTATTTGTTACGAATCCAATCATTATAAGTTTTAACCATTTATTCTAAAATATTGTAAAGTTTTCCTATTGAAATGTACATATTTTGTAAAAATTTTATAGATTTTATGTCTTTTGTCTATAAAATTAAATGAATCACTTTGAATATTGACTTCTCAATGCAATAAAGTAACTTTTTAGATTGCCAATAAGCATTTACTAGTTCTAGAATTCTATAATTTTTTTTTATAGAATTTGTGCCAAAATGTACAATATTTGCAATGACTACAATAATTCTATTTTCATTATTATTGCTATTGAAATATATTTGCAAAACTAGATCTGAATATTGAATGAATAGATAGAAGGAATATTGTGTTATTTTTATCTATGTATATCCTAAATATAACTTTTAAGTAGAATTGATAAAGGGAACATGTATAATTGGAAATTAATATTACAGTTCTGGTCATAGTTTAAAACTATAGATAAATGTAGTGATTAGATCAGTATATGTTTAATGATTAAAAAAATGTGAAATTTGTTTTACTAGAAATTTTAGACAAATATTAGCATGGTGATAAGACATTTTGTTGTTGAAAATTATGTGCCATATTTTATAACTTGAATCAACATTAAAAAAATGGGTTGATCATTTTTGTATTCTAATGAAGTGTGCAATAATATTTGTTCTTTAATAATAATTTGTGTGTGTGTTTAAAAAAATATGCATTGATGTAATTTCATGTATTATTAAAGAAAAAAAGATATATATTCCCACCCCCAAAAGGCAGTCCATTTTTCATGAGTTTGCTATTTTTTCAAACTAATACTCAGCTTTATTTGTTATACTCATCACTATTTGTTAATGAGGATATTTCTAGTTCTTATTGTCTTCTTTTTTGTATCAATCAATCTGAGAAGAATGACTTTGCAATTAATGTCATAATAATTATTAATAAAGTAATTGTAATTTGAATTAATTATATATCCCATCAAGTGGGATTTTGTTATGATTAAATTCACTAAAATATACCATTTTTCACTAGGAATTGATGAAGAAATTTTAATGAAATTTTTACTTGCCTTTAAATGAAAATCCTTCACTGAAAGGACTTTTATTTTTCTAGTTATATATGCTCATAAAAGCCTTTATTATATTTCAGATTTCACATACATAGCAGTGCCTTTTAACCGTACAATATGTACAAATATTATATGTGGTCTCGTATAAATATATGTTAATTTTACAGAGTTTATTTCTTGTTAGAAGTTACATTTATTAAGATCTCAATAAAATGTTATTTTTATGTTTTCTTGAATGCATTGTTTACTTTGTCTGTAGTCTTAAAAGTTAAATTTGTTCCATTAAGACTTAGAAATTTATATCTTGAATATAAATCTTATATACAAAGTAAGTTTTAAAATATCTTGCACAGATTTAAAGACAGAGAGAGAGTACCAGAATGAGCAGAATTCAGTATGGAATGTGGGATTATAAATGAAAGTATGAGGTAATATAATGATGAGGCTAGGTATGATAGGGTTATATTTGCAGTTCTTAAATATGTTTTAAGTCTACAACTGTTAACTTTTTATGTACATTATAAGATACATGGTCTGAGATCATTTGCATGGGAAGATTCTCCATTATTATTTGCCTGATACAAGTCGCATCTACTTTGCAGAAAATATACATTCTGTCTACTCAGAAGATTGATCATGCGTATAGCATTATTCTATGTAATATAAAGAATATGTCAGTCTATGTATACATAATGTCAGTCAACTTCATGTTTGCATAGTATATCACACTGCCAAAAATCTGCATTAGGAATGATGCTTAATGTCTACCATTTCAATATGCCATTTCTGAAAATACATTCTATTACAAAATCTGCCCCTGAATGACTTAAAATTAGCAGAAGTTGTTTTAGACTAATATTACATAAGTCAGTTTTTATCCTGAATTAATTTTTATCCTTATTATATAACTAAATATTAGGTAAAATATCTAAAAAAATTTCCTTGCCACTTAACATATGTAGTGATGTGGTAAGAATTTTGATATCAATAACATTTTTTACTTCTCATTTACTTTCTGTGAGTAAAAGCTTAAAATATAATTAGAAATAGTGATTTCATGCCCTCATTATATTGGTTTTTAAGATATCTATCCTCACACTTCTTGCTAGAAACATTTTGCACATGATTTATTTCATTAATAAAAAATGAAATGTTTTTTTTTTTAAACCATGGACAATTTAATTCGAATACTATGCATTAATATTGCATAAATATATATGTATGTTACTAATACATATCTATATGCAACAATATATAGATATGTCTTTTAATACTTACATATCTATGGTAATCTAATTATAATGTATTTAATACATGTAAAATATATTACACATGTATTGGATATGAATCCATTTACAATATCTGAAATTACTTTTGTATGAACATTATTAAATCTTTATGCAATGAAAAGGCAAAATTAATAAATAAAAAAAAATTAAGAATATCAAATTAAACAGTTTTTTTTAAAGGCAGTCCTTTGAAATTTAGAATTCTGTTTTTATAACTTAATGATTTTCCATATTCTTTAAAAATTTTTATCCGTCATAATCACATCAGAATTTTATAAAAGAAATTGCGATTGAATCGTATAAAAATTGTTTTATTTTGTGACAAATATAAAAATACTAAATCTTCTATAATAAAAAAAAAATATGTTAACTGAAATGTTATAGGTTAATTCAACATGAAGGACAAATTCAAGCAACAAATTACATCTACTCTTTTTGTGATAAGATAAAAAATAATAAAGAAAAAATTTTATACAACCACTCTGTGAAAGAAATTCATCTTTCAATACTTGAATAAAGTAGAATTTTAATAAAATCATCCCATGTTACGATGAGCATTTTAAGAACAAAGTTTCTGAAATTTTGATCTGTATTGTTCATTTGTTCTTTCAGGGTAATAATATGAATTGGGTAATAAGCTATAGTCCATTTCTTCATTGAAATAACATAATGGAATCATTTGAAAATTAGATCATCCTTTAGATGGTATATTACAGTTATTGATAAATCTGTTTGGATCTAAATTTTGACAATTGTTCTTCCATGCAGGCCTGTAAGAAAAAGTGATAAGCTCAGTTAGTAAAGCTGGAAGAGATTATATAAGGAATCTTTTTATTATTAATATATTCAAATAAAAAGAAGATTCGAACCTCTCTTCTCAATAATCGTAGCATGATAATAATTTAGGCTTATTTCTTCAGTTTTCATACTATTTTTAAGAATGCCTAAAAAATGGAGGTAGTGGAGAGTAGTCAAATATTGATGATATATCCAAGTCACGTTTGTCACGAGCTTTCATATGAAATTAAAATTTCCAACATCCATTTCGTGGTTGTGGCTGGGAAATTCTGTCATGGGTTTTTTTCTCCCTGTAGAGATAGTACTGTGAAGGTTTTTTTTTTTTTTTTAAATTTCCCTCCTGAAAATGGAGGGCGTAGGGAGGTCAGGTGGTCACTGATGTCATATGTGTAGGTCATAAGTTGGAAGGTGGGGCTAAGTGACTTTTTTTTTTTATTTTTTTTAAAATTATTTTAAAAATATAGTTTAAGAAAAAAAATTGAATGAAATAAATTGGTATTGTTGAAGAGCTTGTTACTATTATTTTTGAATTTAGATGTGGAGTGATTATTAAGGAAGTATAATTATGGTGACATAAAGTTAAGTGATTGTGCTGTGATATGTTACGAAATTATGGACAAAAAAACTAGAATATTTCGATGAATTTTTAATTACACATTTAATTTAAATTTTGGAAAACTTTTTTAATGAAAATGTACTATTTAAGAAGTAAGTACATGCCGAATTTCGCAAATTTCCGTTTGAATTTCCATATTAAGATTTATTATTCTGTTCCTTCCAGACATAAAAAAAAAAAAAAAAACCTTGCTAAACTGTTTGTTTTATTAAGAAATCGAAGGTAGATTTAGACTATATGAATCTACAGGCGCGTAAAATGTTTTAAGCCCCTCCTCCCACTCAGTGTCGTGTTGGTTCTGCATTCCAATGTGAAATAAATATGAGGTCTCCCTTCGGTTTTTAGACTGAGGTCTGCCCCTATGCGAAAAGTCGCGATTGTCTGTAATGTTATGTTTGGATGGTAAAAATGATTCATTAATAAATAAGTGATATTATGTAAGTGATTATCAATGTAAATATTCCCATTTGAGAATATTTACATTGATGAGATAAAATCATTTTAAAAACTGTAATGTGTGTAAAGAAAAAAGTTTTTTTTTAAAAAATAGAAACGCACAAATTTAGCATTTTTTTAAAAACTTTTTTTTTATACGTAGTTTAGAGAAAGTATCGTTATCGCCAAAAAATTCCAACCCGAGATTTTACGAATCTTTATGTTTTAGACTTCCCTGAGTTCTTAAAACACATTTTTGGAAAATGTCCGTTTGCCTATGTGTGACAAACATAACTCAAAACCGACTTTGAACTAGACGAAGAAAATTTGGTATACGGTCTTCTTACCAAATTTGTAGATTTCTATCCGCTCAGAGGAAACCTGTCTGTCCGGCTGTTCGAGTTTAATTTAATACAATAATTACAAAAGGAAGAGAGCAAAATAGATAAAATTTAATATGCAGAATTAACATTTACAGTATAGATACCTATTAAATTTTGAGTTAAATCCAACAAGAAGTTGAACATCTATGCAGTTTTGTGTCTAATTTTAGTTTCTGTTATTTGGGAAAAACGCGTCTAAAACACAAATTCGATTTTCAGATATATTTAACCGCATGGCAGGGATCAATCGCCAAGTAAGTCGCCAAGGATGGCACGATAGATTCAATTGAAATGCTAAATTTGTATCAAAGGTTAATATTTCGTAATCATTGTACGTCAGTGTCTTCCAAGGAATTACACCTTTATTAGAATGTATATGAGAAAATTTTGGAAGACCATTTCCTTAGGTTTTACATTAAAAAAACTGTGATATTAAAATTCATGTTTGAAGATACTTTTTTCATGCATAAAACCATTTTATTAAAAACAGTTAATGATTATTTGATGCGAAATCATACTCATTGTTCTCCACACGACATGATAAACAAATTTAATCTTTCAGGATTTAAAATATTTTCGACTATTTTCCTTTCCTTAATTTGGAAAAAAAAAATCTTTATATTTTAGATGAAATTTGAGATCGAATTTAAAGTTTTTACAACTAAGTAATCTGTAGTATCTTAGTGACTGAGAGTATAAAATCCGAACAAATTCGCTCCAAGAAATGTAATTAAAGCAATCTAAATTTTCATTTGATGATTTTTTTTCTAAAAAAAGAATCTAATGATTATGTATATAATTATGAAAAATTGTAACAGAGAATTCCATTTCTTCTTTAAAAGCGTTTACTCTGAATATTTGTAGTGAGATCGAAGAAAAGTAATATTTGCATTCTGACTTTCTTAACATGAATATGTAGTTCTTTTTCTTTCTTTCTTTTTTTTTTTTAAATTAAGGATATCAGCACTATTTTTAAATTCTGTTTTCAATATATTTCGGCATTAATATAAAAAAAACACAATTAAAATTGAAGGCTATGCTTGTCAGTTTTGAATTAGATTTCGCATTAGAAGAACTAAATATATGACAGAATAATTCACTCCTGATATTCCTAATACTCCTAATAATATAATAATTCTGAATTTCCCACGTGTTTTTATGAATTATTGAATATCGGTAAGAGATAGAAAAGTTTTAAAAGTTTTCATTTCTATAAATATAAATTATTCCTTTTTTATAATAATATTTTTTAGCAGAAAAATTTATTGCAAATTTTCATTTCCTATTAATACTTTAGTTGATTGCGATCAAAACAGTTGGTTTCAATAATTAGATGTCTATCGCACATTAAGAACGGACATTGAATTTATAACTATTTTACGGCTGATATCGAAAAAGAAGCCAAATAACTTATATATCACTAATGGACTAATTTATGTACTACAAATGAAAGCGAAGGCAGTTTTAATCCCCTTTAAGCCGAAAATTAAATACAGGGCTATTCATAAAGAAGGTGCACATTTAAAATATCTAATTTTAATGAACGACAATAGATGGAGACACATGTAATAAATCATTGGAAAGACGAAAGAAAAGTTTTATTTTATGCTTTCGCATAATCATGGTGAACGTGGTACTACTAATTGTGTATGAAACCAGTGGGAGTAGTTTCCACAAAACTTTCTCGCATATTCTTTAATAAACTTGTTCTGCCAGACAACGCCTTGCATGGCATTGGCGTACAATAGTTAAGAAATATTAATTTTTGGCGCGAATTTAGCATTTTTACTGAATCGATCGTGTGATATTATACTTGCTGAGTTATTTGGCGATTAAATTCTGGCATGCGATTAATAGTATCCAAATATCAAATTTGTATTTTATACATGTTTTCTCAACGGATTGAAGCAAAAATGTGACACAAATCTGCCATTGTAGTCACAAAACTCTGAAGTAAATTTGATATATTTAAGTCGCTGTGGTTTTAAATTATAACATTTACTTATTTCTGTAAGTACAGACAGACAGACGGTAAACCTGTTGTTGTATTTGGCTCAAAATTTGACAGGTGTTTACATTATAGATATTAAATCTGTGTACCGAATTTTATCTGTCTAGCTCTCTTTCTTTTGTAATTATCGTGCAGCCGTTTGGACATACGGACTTCCTATGAACATATTTTACATAACATTTAATAGAAATCTGCTAAAGTGTTGTAAAGACCATATACCAAATTTTATCCATTTTGATCAAAGCATTTTTTAATTATCTTTGCCACAGACTGACAGGCGGACATTTTCGAAAAATGGGTTTTTCGAACTCAGAGAGGTCTAAAACGTTGAAATTCGCCAAAATCAATAATTCGAATTTTTTTTTTTTTAACGATTACTGTACTTTTTCCTATACTATGTATACGAGGAGTTTGTTTAGTTTAGTTATATTAACGTCCCGTTGTAAAGCAACACTAGGACTATTTTGGTACGGACCTCGTAATTTTGAACCGCGGTCAGATGACGAGGACGACACCTGAGCTGGCACCCCCCTCTCCACACCAGGTGTATACGAGGAAGTAGAAATGGCAACGTCTCAGAAAAAAAAAATTATTGTATGCGCTCCGGATGCAGAGTCCATTCATTGCTGCAATGTAGCCTGCATCTCGTTGTAGGCTCAGCACAGATCCATTTTATCATAAACAAATTTACCGTTGGTTTAAGAAATTCATAGAAAATGGTTGCGTATTTGAAGGGAAAAGCAATGGCCAACCTCGTATGTCAGATGAAATTTGTGAGCATATCCGCTTTATTTTCGAACATAGCTCTATCCGTGAGAGTACATAAAAAATAGAATATGTTCCATCTATGATTGAATTTTTCAAGATCTGCGAGATCGAATTTTTATAACAGTGAGTTTCATAATCAGTGAGCAGCTACTTCATGTGTGGTGAGAAATGATTCTTTTTGATTCTTGTTGCATAACAAATAGAATTCATGTTTAATGCATACAATGTTACTTTGAATTTTATTCTATTCAGCGACATACTGTATGAATAGAAGAAATCATTTGAAATAAATATTTTAAACGTGCTGTTTATAATATTACAAAGTACGTGACACACACACACACACACACACACACACACATATATATATGTAATGATATTTTAAACTCTTAATTTAAACCAAATTAATTTCCAAGATTTTATCTTAATTTAACCCATAGTAACTTCATTCTAAAATATTCTCTTATTTCGCGACCCAATTCCACTTTCGGTTTAATTAATTCCTCTGTAAAAATAATGCGCCATCAGTACTACGTATCAAATGAAAGTGATATCTTCTGTGCCCTTGAAAAGGTGTCAAAGGTCACCACGTGTATTGAATTGGCGCCTGGCCAGAAATCCTATGTTATATAAGGCTAGTGATCATTTGTTCGTTCCTTTTTGCCTTCTGCTTTTGTGTCGCGCTCCACCTTGTAAATCATGTTTGTCTCCCGGGAGAGAAGAGAGAGAATAAAACGAAATTAAAAATACAAAGTTTCTTCACTGCTTCGAACCTACATTCTACTTAAACCAAAAATATTTTACATATTATTTAGCCGACATGATTCGAAAAACATTATATATATATATATAAATTATAAACTTTGCATTGATATTTCGTCCACTCTCTTCAAATCGTACTGCTTTGGTTTCGAATAGTTAATAAATATAATATTTCTGGCAGAATCGAATATTAAAATTCACTTAGCGTTTAATGAAAAATTATAGTTTCCTTTGTAAATACTTAGTTCCACAAATCCTTTTTTAATGCTTTTGAGCATATATTATAGTAGAATTAGCGTGACGAATCAGAGTTAGTATTTAGAATCGTCTTAGATTAGACACTCAGAATGGACTAATGAAAAAGAAATTATATTTATTACCAGTTGCTGAATCCTCCTTCCTTGTTATATATGTTTAGAGCACACGTTGCACTAGGAAGTATATTGTCGGAGACCAGCTCTGAAAAGGAAACCAAAGATTTTTTTGTATTTTCAGATTAAATACAGCTTTAAATAAATAAAAACAGCCAATCAAAGTCAATCAGTACCTGTGCAACTTACTCCGCAGCTCTTCTTGGTGCCTTTTTTGCAGTAGTTGTCATTTATCTACAAATAAATAAAGAAACTCTAAAATTGTTGATTATTAAAATGACAAAACAATAATTATTTACATTGAAATGTAAAGAATTATTAAAAATATTTTTTCATTTCTTAATAACTGTAATTATTGAAGCATGCGCTGGATTCAACCATTTTTTTGGAAAGAAGTAGTTTATACTCTATTTTTGATTTATTAAAATATAAAGCTTTTTTTCCTGCTATTTGTTGTCTCAATTAAATTAAAACAATATATGCAATATATTCTCGATTATCCTCGGGCGGATTATTCTTTGTCTCCTGTGATCGAAAACTTATTTAAAAATTTCAATCAAATATAGAAAAAAGTTTTAAGAATCATTACGAAAATTTAAGAAATTCAAAATATCTTTTTTCTTTTACAGTTGAATCAATTTCTACTTAAATTTGAATTGAATGTATATAGAAGCTTTGAGAAATAAATTCAGCCATTTGGTATGTCATTTAATTTAACAGAATACAGTAAAGTTCCGAAAATGGATAATCCGTGATATCATTAAAAAAATACAAGTACAAAAGAAGTGTTAAAAATCAAATTAGGAAATTTTAGGAACCAGAAGTTTTCTTTTTCAAGTCAATCAACTTCAGTGTAATCTAAAAGTTAATATATTAGGAAATTGTTAGAGAAATAATTTTTAATTTGTGAAAAAAAGGACACACACACACACAAAAAAAAAAAAAAAAAAATCTAAAATGCATGCTCGGTTTTCTTCAATATACGATGAAGCAGAAAACGCTCATGGGCGGAATTCAAATAAAAAAAATCTTAGCACACGAGACGATTATAACTTTTCCCAAAGTTTATCATTTCATGCTGGGAGAGACATCTTATTAGAAAAATGCAAGAAAGTTTCGACGATATCATCCCTAAAAAGTGGTTTAAATTTACTAAAATTTATAATATTATTGATAACAGCTGAAATGTTAAAATCGGCACGCAGATTTGTTAAAGTTTCTAATTTGTCTATTTTTTTCATTTATTTCTTATTATGATTTTATATATATGATGCGTAATTTATTGTTTCAATCGAATGAATACATCTAGTATTTGTTTAGTCAAAAATTCAATTTTAGAAAAACTGAGTTAAAAAACAGAGCATAGTAAAAGAAACGACAATTTTGAAACTAAAAATCTGAGAAAAGATATACTTTTAATAATTAACAGTTTCAGTAAATAATGCATAATAAATAAATTAAGTAATTTTAATAAATAAAATAATGATAATGAATCTAAATTTTTAATAATTTCATGCTTATAGTTTTAATAAATGAGTAAGTAATTTTAATATTGTATACAACAAAAGTATACTAATTTTGTAAACAAAATCTATGTGGAATAAATTTCGAAATATATAGTATGTTGCACATCCAGAGGGTTAAACTATTTTCTTAAAAAGGTAACAAAATTTCAATGGTTTAAAAAAAAATTTTTTTTATTGAACACGTTTGACTGCAGAAAAATCCTAAAAAAATATTTGCATATTATCATCGGGAATATGAGGTTAAAAAAAAAGCAGAAATAAAAATCATTTGTTTACAGTTTTTAGTTTTCACTTTAAATTAAATAATATAATTTTAATTGAAGATTTATAGATAATATTTAAAAATTGTTTCATTATTTATTATTTAAAATTAATATAAAATAAAAAAATTGAATGGCTGATGTTATCAAATTTAAAATACTCGAATAAGTCAAGTGAAACTTTAAAATCATAATTACTCTTCGGAAACCAAAACATTTAGCTGAATCCTTTCTTAAAAGTTTCATAACTTTTATCTGAACATGTATCGAAATGAAGATGGATAATTATTCAACTGTGTGTTTATTTAGTTTTATATGTGGTTCATTTCAATTAAAATAAAAACAAAAATAATAAACAATTGAGTATTCATTATGAAGAAATACTGATGATATAAAATATCAGATTGTTATTGTTCCGTCATAGATTCGCCTTTTTCTCTTTTCAGCTGTGGTTGCCATGAAAGCTGGCGCATGCGCAGTTTTTTCTAGAACTTAGAATCGGGTTTTTTTTTTATGCTTAGCTATTCAGATTTTAATCTAATTAGAGATGTAACGGTGAATATCTTTGTGTTCGTGTGTGTTTTCGTGTTCGTCAATAAAGATCATTCTGTCTTTAATGATGATTATTGAGAATTAGAAAAATAGATTTAGATGTTAGATCATAAATAGTTAAAATCACTAAACCACATAATATTTTAGAATAGCGCGACTGCATTTAGAATTATTTGTTGAAAGCTCTAGCGTCATAGACAGACCACAACAGTTATGAAATATTTTTTTAATAAAATTTAATACGTTCATTTGATGTATGGAGTTGGCAGGAGATACACTTCATTTATAATATATTTTTATTTGCTTTAATACGCATTTTGAATTAAGATTTTTTTAACAGAGTAGTTCGCTTGATGGTATTTATTAAGTTCTCTGACAAAATTAAAATAATATAATATAAATAAATACCTGGAATAATCCAAAATAATCGTTTCCATTTTTATCCGTGTTACCCAAAGCATTGGTATTGAACCCACTTGCAAATTTTGCTAGGCAGACCCCTTAAAATAGATAAAAAACAAACTCATAAGTGAAGTCATTAATCAATTAAATAAAAAAAAATAGTGCATCATAATAAGAGAGCAGCCTAAAAATGATAATATATTTTTAATATAATAATATTACAGAAGAGAGTAGTAGTGTTGAGATATATTAATTTATATAATATTAATTTTTTATAAACAATAAAAATCTTTCGTCATTGATTACTTTTGAAATTAAATCTTATATGTGATTATTAAATATAAATTAATGAAATGATTATTGATACTTAATGTAAATTAATCAAACATTTTATTAAAATCACGCTTTAAAAGAAATCTACACGTTACATTAAAAAAAGGAATCAAATTTCATTTCTTGGCAATAAACAATCCATGAAAATTATCTGCATTTTAGTAATACTTTTGTAAAATATATCTAAAAATATTTTTAAACATTCATTAAAATTGAAGCAATTATTTTACAGTAACTAAATGAGTCATGTTAAAAAATTATTATTTGCAGAAGTTTTAAAAATCATCATCATTTGTGCCGCAGTATTTTTAGAAGTTATAGGAGAAAAATATCAGTTTTCAATTCAAGGGGGAAATATCAATTTCGTTTAATTTTTAACTGCTTAAAATTTAAAAAAAAAAAAAATCCCCAAAGAATTTTTATTCTAAATTTTATAACTTAAGCTCCAAGGGTCTCTTCTAAAGGAATCATTATATACATAGAGAGGCACACACACATTTCCCTTTATTATTATGAAAAGATTGAAAAATCCAGTTTTATATTTTATAAAAGGTATTTTCATATTGCAGTGCTGTTTTTCACGTACCATATTCACGAAAAGTATTTTCAAACCAACCTAATACTGTTTATGTTCATTGTTGTTAGATACTATATCATTATGGTATTTCAAGCATTATTTTTTTCAGTATCGATGTCTTTAGGCATTCTCTAATTTTAATAAAGGTGCCGTGTTTTAAAAATTTACTGATTCGAATCAGATCAGCGTAAATTTTAGTAACTTGTTGTTAGAAGCACTTAAATGTATTGCGTATATAAAATTCCGCAATAACAGCTTACACTTCATTCGGTTCTATATTAAGTTATGACATGCGTCTATGGCCATTTTTTTATTTTTAATTAAGGGTTTTGATAATAATTGTTATCGGCCGGTTCATCTTTGGACTGAATTTAAATGTAAGGTTAAACTAATTACATTTGATTAATTAAAAAAATGTACAATTATTTGACTCAAGTATCTTGGTTTCGTCTAGGATATTTGAAATAAATCTATCGTATTTCTAGACGGAATTTTAACAAATATGATAAAATAAATATTATTTCATCTTTAAATAAACTTTTGAGTTAGTTTTCAATTTAAGTAAATAAAATGCAATTTTAAATTTTTTCAACAATAATCTTTGCTCAAATAATTGCTATCATTGAAAAGAATTATAGACATTATTGTATGCAAATTTTATTAAAACTAATAATAAAATATAATTGCAAATTAAAAACACTATCGGTTCGCATTTAGATTTTTGCCCTTTTTGAGTGAAAATCGGCGACCTTAATTATGGGGATGAGAAACTTATGTTACATCATATCGCATCCTTGGAGGATGAAGTAATGTTGTCGGGTTCAATTACTTCTACTCCAATCACGGGATATACCTTTTATTGGAGAGGTTGTACCGTAACCGGAGATAACCATTAGGTTTGGTTTGGTTTGATTATATTAATGTCCCGTTTGGAGCAACACTAGGGCTATTTTGGAACGGACCTCGTAATTTTGAACCGCAGTCAGATGACGAGGACGACACCTGAGCTGGCACCCCCTCTCCACACCACACCACACCAGCGAGAGGACGTTTGGTCGTGACGGATTTAACGTGCAACAGACGACTGTTACAGTTGTTACACGACTGTTCTTGGTGGAATCGGTCACGAACCCGAAACCCACCGGTTCCGAAGCCCTACCACCTACAAGCCGAGACCTTACCACCAGGCCACAGCGGCCTTGAGGTAACCATTAGAACTCAATCTTAATGTAACAGCAAATTTAAGTATATTAACGTCGTCTTTTCTCCCATCTTCTTTTGCCTTTTTTGAACGTATAGCGAGGGTGGAAGTTTTGAAGAGGGAGGAGATGAGCCACGAAGTTCCGGCAATCCACAAGCAAAATCCCTTCCTTCCTCCCCTACGAATGCCACACATAATGACGCAATATAATACATTTTGCGTTTCCTTGCGTTAATTTGATAAACAAAACTAAGCATGCATTTGGGCTGCTTTCTTTTCCACCAATTGCATCGAAAATTTGGCTCAAATCTACAACTTTTGATAATAATAACAATTCTGATACCAATCTTATACACAAAATTTTATGCGTCTAAGTCGATAGGTTTTTGAATAATCCCATTCACACGCATGCGCATGCAAGAACACGCATGCAAATCTCCTCTTTGACTGATTTGTCTAAAATTTAATGCATGTCTGCAGCAATGCTGATGACAAATCTGTGTACTCAATTTTATCCATATATCTCTTTATAATTTTGAATTATTGTGTTCAGTTTCATATTGACAGACAAACAGGCTTCTCTTCGTATGAATTTTATTCTTTTCCTTTGATGGAATCTAGAATTTTGGTCTTAGGATTGTGAGCAAATTTCATTCTTTAACTCATGCATTTTTGTGTTGCAGTGTTTCCAAATAAAAAGCCAGACATAATCCCATAAATGTATTTTTTTTTTAAGTTAGAAGTCTCAAAGGTGGATATAAATCCAAATCTCGAGTTCAATAGTTTTGTAACTGATTTTCTAGGAGCGAGGATAGAACCTGGGACCTTGTGGTTTGCATCCCAGTAACATGACCACGATACAAAAGCAATTGCTCGTGCAGCATAGCTGTTAACTGGCTTTTAAGCTTTCACTACAGTTTCAACGATTTCAGTCTTTTTGTCTTTGTATGCTTCGTATGGGAGAAAGAAAGTAAATAAATTTTGTAAGAGTTGGCAATGATTGCAGTAACTGTTATAACATTATTAGCTATTATAACAATAATAAAATAAAATGTTCGATTTGTTTTGAAATGAGGTTTAAAATAAAAACTTGGAACTCTTCTGATATTCCTCTTTCAGACATTTAAATGTTCTGGCAATCTTATAAAAGTAATAAGAATAATCTTCCAAAACACTGTTCTAACTTTGATAAAATAATATAATTGTCTTCCATTTTTACATTAAGAATGCACTTTAAACCTAATGATGTCTGTAAGCTGAAGATTGACTCCAGAATATGTCATCGATCTTCATTAAGAAAATAATGTATGAAATGGCGTTACTAGCGTATAAATTAGGCGTTACGAATTGGGTAATTGGCGTTAATTTAAAACAATTTGAGACTTGAATGGCCGATTTCTGATTAGACAGACGCCTAAGATCGCTGCACGCAGGTAGTCTAAAAAATGTATTTAGCCTAGATGTTAAACAAATAGATTTGTAAGAAATTCAAAATTTTTGAACTGTAAATGTGCATGCTCGAATTAAAATGATCAATTATAGTATAAATAATTACTTTTAATAATATATTGGAATGTTAATTATTGATTAACTATGTAATATTTCAGTTAAAAAATCCTATAAAATAAGAATTTTTGGTGTCATCTTTATTTGAAATTTATTTTGATAGCCTTTTATAATAATTGAAGAGTTATAATTTATAAATTAGGAAATGGTTAAGTAATAATTATAGGTAATATTTCCAAGAATTTTATTTTTAGTTACTTTTAAATTTATAATTTAAAAATGAATAAACAAAACAAAAAACATATATTTTCACAGAGTTAGAATTTTTTTTATTAGAATAAAAGTTTAGCCCGTTTTTTTAAATTAAAAATGTGTTATAATTCATACCTAAATTGCTAATTTATTAAAAGAGGGTGTACCTCCGAATATACACTGTCTCCGACTTAAAAATGCATGCCTAAATCTACCACTGCGTGAGCTGTTATACAAATAAGTATAATGATAAAAATTTACAAACTGTATCAACAAAATACAGCATCATTATAGGCCACTTCAGCACAGTTTAAATCGGTCAAGAGTGTTAAGCTAGAACCGGATATAAAATACATATTTCTCAAATGCCATTCCATTTTATGATTCTTATTCTAGAAATTATTGAGAAACAAATAAACGCAGGGCCGTAATCGAACACAATGCATTAACTTTATCATGTCCATGCATTAAAAATTCTTCATTATCTCATGTTTATGTCATTGCTAAAAGCTCTTCGGAAATAATTATTGAGAAGCATCATAAAACATTAAGTTGCGTCATGTGCGTCGCAAATTTATTAAATAACCCACTTCCAGAAATATTTGTTTGAATTGTGCAAAGGAACGCTTTTATAAATTGTTTTGATGTTGCAATAAGACTGTCTAAAGTCTTAAAAGTAGAACAACGTTTGATAAAAGAATTTTTTTATGGAATTCCTTTTATTTGATTCCTTGCGTTCATTTTAGGAAGCCTTACTAGCTCTGATTTTCTACAAGAATAATTTATAAAATTAGTGTAATGCAATTCTTTTCCGTACAATTGCTTCATATATCATCTTGTAAATGTAAAATGAGTAGTTATAATAAAATGAGTTAAATTATAAATTTCACAAACATTTTAGAGGCACAAAGTTAAAACAGGCGTTTTACATGAAATTCGTAGTTTAATTTTCATCATCTTGATATTATTTTGAAAATAGAATGCATAGAGTCTAAAGTGTAATCTTACAATAATTTAAAATTATAAAGATGATTTTTCTAATCTCCACTATTAAAAAAATTCCTTTCCTCAGGTTGGAAGACAAAAATAGTTTTCTTATCATCTAAGTTACTGTTTTCAAATTCCTTTGACAAAAACCAGTCAGAATGGTTTCCCTGAAATATTCTCGCCTACCTTTCAATTAACTCTCACCTCCCTTCCACATAAAATTGTGAACTTTGGATAAGGCGTTTCATGACGTTGGTGACTGATAGTTACAAAATACAAATCTTTGGTGTGAATCTTGCATTTCTCTTTTTTTTTTCTTGCATTTGCAATCTTGCATTTTTTTTTTTTTCTAACTTGAGAACATGTGTTTTGGATACTGTTTTGCAGGCCGATGCACGCCCAAATTTGACATGTAATTACAAAACCACCGCCGCCTGGCCTAGGGGTAGCGCGTCTTCCCGGGTTCGAGACCTGGTTCGGGCATGGTTGTTCTTCCCTCTGTGTTCTATCTGTGAGGTGTGTGAAAGAACCCCCCTGTAAGAAGGGGTTGTGCAAGCTAGTGTGTGAGTGTCATCTTCATTGAGCTAGAAGTCAGACTTCTGCCCTAAGGTGCTCAGGGGTCTTTACCCTCAGAAGCAACTGCTACCCCCTTTCCGTTGTAACGTGGACACAACATCAATTACAAGACCGACAATATACCGAATTTCATTGATTTAAATCATTGCGTTTACGTGCATGCGAAAGTACGGACCAACAGATGGGTAAACTTTTGACAGATTTCGTTCAAAATTTGATAAGTTTCTATGTAACCTGTGTGCCAAATTTTATTTATATAGTTCTGCTTTTGGAAATTATAGAGTTCATTTGTACTCAAACAGCCAGCCAGACAGACTTCCTGTGAATGGATTTTGTTCAAAATGTGATAGAAATATACAAATTTCATCATAAGTCCATATAACAAATTATATCCGTTTATCTCAAAGCGTTTTTTAGTTATCGTGTTCACAGACAGACATAATGCCGGTCTCGGGGAAGTCAGAAACGTAGAAATTCATCCGAGTCTCGAGCTTGAATTCGTTGACGATTACAGTATTTCTTCTATACTTTGAATCCGATAAAATAAAAATGAAATATAATATTTTGAAACAATATGTTTTTGTATTGCACAATCCTGTATTTAGCGAAAAATAAATAATATCAAAGTACAGATAGTATACAAATCTAGGTTGTTACAAAGTTTGTATTATTGAAAAGCTTTGAAGTTCTTAAGCAAGTTCCAAAAGTTTGTGTCAGTATGTAAAAACGGAAAGTTTATATCTGAATTTTAAGCACATTTAAAGAAATTTTGGAACTATGCTTTTCGATAATTCCAAATGCTTTAAATTACACTGATGAAATTTTTTATTTGGTCCTGACATCAATTTTGTAAATTTCCATTTCTATTTTGAACAAATAGAAATAGCCGAAAATCATTCTTTCCGGCTTCCAAGTACAAGTGAACACGATGACAATAAAACATAAAGAGACAGATAAACAGAATTCAATACATAAGATTAACATCTAAAATATAAATTTTTATCAAATTTTTAACCAAATCTGCAAAAAGGTTAACCATTTGTTGGTCTATCCTTTCCGTACATTTAAATACAATAACTTAAAAAAGTAATGACTTCAATAAACGGAAATTGGTACGTGCGACTATGATTGTAGTTCTCATTCAAATTTTGATTTCAATCGTAAAAAAGAAATCCAAAATGCATATTCGCATTGACAGGTTCATGAAAAATGCTCCCAAAGATCTATATTTCATCAATGCTATGCAAGGCATTCATGAGTTTACTCAATTGTAATTTTACGCGGGAGAGGAGGAGCCAGCAAGTTTGCACCTTTATTTGAGAGTATACAGAAAACGCTCGATTTATGTGATTGCGAAGACCTGAATTAATATCATCAAGGGCTTTAACACACGGAATGACACCTCAATGAGTGAAAAAAAAATAAAAGGCTACTAATATAAAGGGTGCGGAAAAATCTCAATTTAAAGTTTAGTAATATTTTTCTACAGGTATCATGGATATCAATTTATGCATTAATAATTAATTGAAATTAAGTAACACTAATATTATCGCTGAACAACTTGATCATTAAAGGTAGCTGGTTTAATAATATGCACACCCACTGATGTTTTAATAGACATTACATTTGCTATTAACTAAAAAAACTATTCTGGCATTTTTAGTACTTCTCATTTTTTTTTTCTCTGTAAAAATGAATTGAGAATATTATTTTCTAAAGTATTTCCTAGTTAATACCAATTTAATACTATGCTAATCCACAGGTGCTATATGAATATTATGTATTTTTTAAAATAATATTTAAAACAAAAATTATTACTATGCTTATTTTATGTTTCTCGTTTTTTTTTTTTTTTTTTTTTTTTTCCTCCGCTAGAATGAGTTAAGAACATTATTTCCTAAAATATTTTTCTTCATTATTGTAACAGATTTTTCATATATGAGTTATTTTTTCTTAAGAAAATTCTGCTTTAGAATTATAAAAAAATATTATAATTATTCTTTCTAACATTTTTACTGTTTCATAATATCACCAATAAAAGAGTTTTTTTTTTTCCCCCTTCATCTTTTTTTTTTTTTGCATCTTTTTCAGTCTGATTTCTAAACCGGATACTTTCTAGAATTTTTATATTTTCTTTTAAAGTGAAATAATTTTTTTCTAGATAAAATAATTTTTCAAAGCCGGTTATCTCCA
Source organism: Argiope bruennichi (assembly GCF_947563725.1). Taxonomy (NCBI): domain Eukaryota; kingdom Metazoa; phylum Arthropoda; class Arachnida; order Araneae; family Araneidae; genus Argiope; species Argiope bruennichi. The sequence continues at coordinate 32,852,746 of NC_079155.1, read as the reverse complement.
AAAGCCTAAAATACAGTTGGCAAATTTGCGATATATGCAAATTTTCTATCAAGTATCACAATTATCATGAAAAAATTTCGAAGCGAAAAAGAATATCGATAAATTCAATCCAGCAAACTTCATTATTAGATATTTTGAAGATTTAAAAAAATTAGCATCCTTCGATTTATACATTATTTACGCTCTTTTGTGCTTTTAAATTTGTACGCTCATTTGTAATTTGATTTATAAAATCACTTTGAAAGATTACATTATTTTTAAAATTATAAAAGCAATACATATTCTAAGTATTTGACCACATATACAATCTGTTTAAAAATGAATATCAAAGCATTCAAACTGTATGATTGCAGATGAAAATTTCAAAATAAGCACTTACATTTCGCAGCATTTTGTTTAGTTACACCTAATTTATTAACGAAAACATCTGCCACAGAGCAAGGATTTACAATTATTCCTGCAACTGGTTCTAGAAGCAAGCTAGACAAAACGAAAAATACAGCAGATGATTTCCACATCCTATGGCATTTTGTTCTGAAAGGCTGTTCTTGCTTCCCGTCTACATTTACTTTATTCCTTCTCGTATGACGTAAAAATGACGGCGAGTAGAATTCAACAAGAATCAATTTTATGAGTGAGAAAAGTAAATCAAAAACATCTGCTACGTGAGGAAGAATTAATGAAATTCTTCTAGAACTCTTACAGAACACGACTTGTTTATGTTTTAAAGGAATTTCGTAGTTGGCTGATTTTCATAATTATCGGTTTGATGCACAAGCCTTTGAATTCTTTGTTGAATATAGATATTAATTGAATTCAACCACAATAAAAATGTATTTACCTTTTCGGTAATACACACCAATTTATAAAGAGTTTAATAAGACTGTTTTTAGTAATACTTTTATTAAAGAAATCTAGTTAAAAAAATGCTTTTAATTCGAGTCTTATCAAATCGTTTATATGACATGTTGGTTTTCGGAGATACAAATCTGTTTTAACCACTTGAAATATTGTTTTTTCAAATTCTTGTGCTTTTGTAAAATTAGGAAATATATATTCTAACTTTCTGTCATGTCAGAAATTAGAACATATTTTTATTGAATTGCATGCCAAACAGCATGTTTATTTTCATAGATTTATTCAATTCCGTGTCTTTTAATTTTTAAAACAATATACTTCAATAGAGAATTAAATGAATCCAACAAAAACTTTCAAAGCAGAATATTAAATTTTTTTTGTGCGAAATTTCCTTTGAATACAGCGATTTTTACTTCATTTAATATCCTGCATGAGGTTTTTTACACGTTGATAATTTTTATAATGTGATAACGAATATATATTTTGCCACCAATTTATAGAACTTTAGTTACATTATGATTTCACTATTATAATACGTCTTATATGTTACTTTTTTAACTAAAGTTAGTAAAATGAGAACAATCTTATTTTTTTTAATTATTTGCAAAATTTTGACAATTAGCTATTTTTAAATGATATTTTGGCCAGATTTGAAAATAATATTCCCGCAGTAAACAATAATAAAAAAACCAATTCTGAAACATGAAAAAAAATCAGATGAATAATGTTCTGGAATACAAGTGATGAGTGATAGTAATTTGAATAAGTACGAGTATTCGAATCTTGTAAATCAAATGAAAACTCTAAATGAATTAACACGTAAATAATGCAATATTTATAAGCAACATATTTTTGCGGATGTTAGTTTGACAAAATGACAAATTTGGAATTAACTTCAATTTATTTTTCTACTGGATATATGATTTCACTTGTACCTAGAAGAACGTCTCTTTTCGCACCAGGACACAAGTGCAAAAGTGAGAAGCTTTCCTCTCAGCACTTTTTGCAGAGATTTCTTTGACATCTAACGATTCAGGAAAGGGAATCTTAGGTATCTTCGGAAAGAATGCCTTGCCGTCCCAGATTTTTATTCCTTCGCTTGCAGCGTGAAAACTGCATTGTCATCAACTTGTAAAAGCGCTTATTAGAAAGAAATAAAAAAAGGGGGGGGGGGGATTTGGATCAGGAAATAGGAAAAAAAATTTTTTAGAACAAAGTAACAGGCTAATTAAAGAAAGGAAATTAAGATTTAAATTCGATTAAGGAAATCACCTTCGGGTGTGGTGGGAGAGCAAGTTTGACTGCCGCTTGGCAGCTATCTATTTTTTCCAATTCAATTATTTGATGCCAGTAAGTATTGTATAAGCCATTGGCATAGATTTATTATGAGAGCGTAGAAAATTCCTTTCTCTAAATGCGATTTATTTTCATTAAAGTGTGCCTTTGTAAAATATTAGCTTCGAAAATTAATAGAATCATTCAGCAATTTTTGATATGTAATATATTTGTGCTGCGGTTGTAAAAAAAGTATTACCCAAAACTGAATCTTCAGAAAATGTGCTCATTCCATGTCTAATTTTATGTGTTCCATTCATTTTCCATTGCTAGGTTTATAATCCATTTAATGTTATAAACGGCCACGTGAAATCTGTCTGCCATATTGATATTTCTTTCAAAAATTTAGCAATTATTTTCATGACTTTCAGCTGTGCTCACTTTCTTACTAGTAATCAAAATCGTAAAATAAAACTTGCGCTCTGTACATCTATGTTTGCGAATATAGGTTTTCTAGAACTACATTTTTTTTTGAAAATAATTTTATTTTTGGATAAACTTTTGCAAACTTTTTTGCTGAATACTTACATCTGAATTTATATTAACAAGAAAATAAGGTACCAATTATCACACTAGCGAGGAATTTTTAACAAAAAAAAACAAAAAACAAAAAAAAAAAACCATTTTTGAAAATCTTAATGGTTTCAAAAACAAATATCCGATTCAATGAATCGATCTAAAAAGCATTTATCTTTGGACTTCCCCGAAATTCTTCTGTTTCAAATAAGGCATGAAAATAAGATTCTATAGCATCTAAAGTTAGCTAAAAAAAACAAGAAAAATGAATTCAAAAATTATTAACAACGATTAAAATAATTTGGAATGAAGTCAACTAAAGATCATATTTGGTCTAGCATTTGACATTTCTATATTCATTCTTTAGAGGGATATCAAAATGTTAACGTATGTAGAAATACAGTCTTCCAAATCGAATGCAACTGGATGAGAGTGTACTATCTGGAGAAAGAAATATTTTAATACACAAAAATAATCTCGTGTATCTTTATGATATGCAAAATTTTTATTTTTATTTTCCACAAAATTTCTTTAGAAAAAAAAAATTACTGCAAATTACGGTAGAACTCGGATTGTCCGGATTAACTTGGAACAAGATTTGGTTAATCAGGTAACCACCAGGTAATTGGATGATTAAAGAAAAGTCATTGTTTAGGTAGGGATAATGAAATTTAATTATAACGTACTAATTAAATAACTACAGAAACCATTTTTTGAATATTTTATATACTTATATGTATAACTTTAAACTAAATCGCAAAACCAAACAACTTAACGTTCCAAACATTCGTCCGATTTCACCATTTTCTTTAAAATTTCATGACAATGAAAAAGCCAAGCTATTTTAATTGTGAAGGCATTATCTCCAGACAATTTAGCAGAATCATAGAAATGAAGTTGTATCTAAGCGATTTATCTGAAAACCAATATGGCCAATATTCTCGGCAAACCCAAGGTCGTCTCAAGCGACTAGATTAATTAGATATTTAAAAATTTAGACAGATTAAGATTAGATGAATTTAAATATGCATACAGATAAACTTGTTTATCAGAGATATGACGCCACAGAACTGGTCTCCATTAGAAAGGTTCATATATTCAATGAACAGAGCATATATAAAACAATTAAAATAGCTTAGTTTTAATGCCCGACATTTTTGGGCAATTACAGACATAAAAATATAAAAGATTTAACTGGAATTATGTAAAACCAATATCCCTGGCGAACCAGTCTGATCACCAAAGATGATTAAAAATAAATATGAATGGGTGTTTTGGTGCGTTTCTGTTGGTGCTCTACAGGTCGAACCATTTGACCTACAGCTATCACATTTGGCACATACATATCATAGAAGGTAATAATCTGCACTTCGGTGCAATTTTTAAAAAATTTTAATCGAAAATTAAGCCGAATTTTGGCTTTTTCCGCGATAACTTCAGAAACTATATTTGCACAAAAATTTTGCACCGTTTTAAAAGTTTAGAATTAGAAATTTTAGAAATAAAAATTATATTTGATAAAATGTTCATATTATATTAATATTTTATAATTCAGATAATTTGTATTTTTAAATACTTATTTGGCAACTAAAGTTCTTAATCGACCTGTTTGCGGTCCCCTTTCATCGAAGCGGTAATTGGCAGCTACGTAGTATACGTGTCAGTGTATTAAGTAGTAACGTAGCACACTGGTACGTATGCACAGAGAAACTGATTGCATTAATTTAACCTTTTTCCCAAATTATGCTGAAGTGTAAAATTTTTTTTAATAATATGAACATAAAACTGAAAGCCCGCAAATTTGACCCATTTTAAGTTGTATGACAATTCTTATGTCAATAAATTAATTTATTTTTTGCTAGTAAAAAAAATTCATACCTACTATCGTACTCGTTTGCAAAATGTATTGATCTTCATAACAGAGCTAAAATAAAGCAAAAGATATGATTTTAAATGTGTTTATTATTGTATTTATAATTATTCCACAATTCGTCCATAACGGTCCAGTACAGGTTGATCTTCGTAGCGAGGGAATTGTGTGGTGAACGTCGGACGTTCCTTTTGTTCTGCAAGAGATGGAAAAGTTTTAAAAGGAACAATTTTGTAGTCATTATTAACAGGATGCATTCAAAATTTACACTCACCAAGTATTTTCGGCAAGGCTACTTCCAAAATGGACACTCTTGCTTCCAAATTTTTTACATCTTGAACTGTCTTCTGTACATTCTCTAGAACCACCTATATAAAGATGTATAAAGAGAGTAACCAGATTAACACACACACATATAACAAAAGCTAAAGAAACTCCCCTCCCCCAGGCTCAAAAAGCTCATGACTTCAAATCATGCTATCAAGGATCACCTCCTTACCACCATCATCCTGTAATTTCAAGCGAAGTCGAAAGATAAACATCGACTAAGTCCCCGACCTCAAGAAATGGGTCGATTTCGACAATTTCATTCGCCACTCTTAACACTTTGTAAGCGTAGCTACCAATCAATTCATCATATCATAATGTTTGCAATTTCTCCATTTCTTCTATCATCCATTTTCGAAAGAAATCGGAAAAACATTACTTTATTGCATACTCTCCATGGAGAAAAACCGCAACAAACTACCCCAATGCCAACAAATATATAGAATTCATTAATTTCATATGAAAGCTTATGATCCCTAAATACGTCATCAATGGACGTCCCCCCCCCCACATACTATTCCCCAATTATCGTTAAGTATCGAAAAAATAAAGCTTTGACAGAGACCCCAATCACAACAGTTCTATCGATTTCACCTACTTTTATTTGCCAACTAATTTCCTCACTTTATCAGCACAGCAAACCGGTCATAATGGTAAATGTTTATTCCGAAAGTATAATTTAAATTGTACTTTATTTTTTAATACAAGATTTAGATATAGTTCTTCAAAGTTGGTTGACACCACAAAATTAATACTATAAATATAGCGGTGAAGGTAAAGGTGCCTAGTTGTTGCGAAATTTAACGAAAATTAATGTATGTCGGACCTCTTAAATTTGAAGAGTTTCATGTAATCCGTTATTGAACTGGAAAATTCTGCTTCATTCAGAAGAAAATAGGACAAAGATACACTCCTACCGATAATACCATAACAAGTATAATCTTTACTAATAATAAAGAGAATGGCTATATATGCTTGTGCTGGCGCTCTACAAGATAAATCTTAAAAAGAATTATTAAATTTAAAACAGATATACTTTGAGGGTGAGAATATAAACTAAGACAATTTTTTTGTCAAAAATTTAAAAATTAAACGAAATTTCGATGTTTTTACAACATTACTGTCGAAAACATTATACAAAAATCAGTTTTACATTTTAAAATTCAAAAGATTATTTTTTCAATAATATCAACTTAACTGCAGCACAATTTTCTTTATTTTAATTAATTTAAAAAAAAAGTTTTTCAATCTTATTTTATAACAATATATTTCAATGCTATAAAAAAATTCAAATAGCTTTCATTATTTCCACAAATATTTTATCCGGAATTTTTTTTCTCCTTGTTGTTGAAAATAAAAGTCTTCATTTTTACACGACCAAAAGGTTTTTATTTAAAGTAAGTTTTTAAAAAACTTTAAAATTTTGCTATATTTACAATTACGATATAACTTCACACGCAATCTTTAAATAAATTCAGCAACAAAGCATTTGTATTAGTTAAAAGTTTAAAATTAAAGTTCAAATTTTAGATAAGATTCTAGAAAATGAGGGAAATTCACAGCACAATGAAAAAAATGGTGCAAGACTTCTAGAACAGTAAGAATTACACACTTGTCAAAATGTGAAGATTAAATAACAATGAAATTATTAAGAGCAATCTATATAAAATATTTAATTGAACGATTTTAGCAACCATTTAATATTGGCGAACCAGTTGGTCTTCAAAAGCGACTACTGAGAAATAGGGAAGTGATGCTTCAATTAGACAAAAGGCAACATTTGATCGCAAAATAGATTACACGGTTATTACATTTTCAATAGCTTTGTGATATTATGGGGTTAAATTCTATTTAGAATGTTCATGGGCACGTCGTCTTGAATGTCTTTATAGTCTTTGATAATCTTCTCATGAACCAAAAGAGATTCAAGACTATCAACACAACCTTAATTTATTTTAATTCGATGCTTAAAAATGTTTTATCCAGCTAATCATAAACATCAAATTAAGCATAAGAGATTTAATAGAAATTAATATCCTCAATGAAACAATTGTCACCAAAAGGCAGGTTTTTAAATATGTATTTTAAAAGCAAAAGAAATTTTAATTTTAAACATATTCCTAATGCTAATTTTTTTTTCTGAAAGTTTAAAACCAGACTTATTTAATTTTTATATAATGATATGTAAAAGCATAAAGAAATGCAAGCATGCATTCAGAAAAATCCAGTATTAGAAATACGACAAAGTGAAATAAAGAAAATTCAGAAGTAATCCTTTAGTTACGCAACCTATCAAATGATTAATTTTTCAAAAGAAAATCTTTTGCGATATTTACTTAATTTTCAAATTCGGTTAAATTTGGTTTAATAATTTTTTTTTTTTTTTTTTTTTGAGTTTTGAGTTTCTAGTTATGCAATAAAGAATCAACTGGAGGAAAACAATTTGAGATATGGCTGTTTCTTCCGAGAAATAAATTTTTGACGCAATGTTTCATTCAAATGGCTTATTGCATTATTTTATTGCCCAATGGATGACAACTAGTTCCATTTTGGATAACAAATTACGTATAACTAGACAATGATTTCAGCAACGAAATCAAAGATTGGTAGTTGGGTAATCATTGCAAAAATAATCCAATTATTCTCTATGAAGGATTTTTCTTCGTGTGGTCATTGTTCTCCTGGATTGGCTATTTCACGTTTCCTAACTGAGAATCGCTGGAAGACTAGTTTGAATTTCAAAAATAAAAAAACACCCTTGAATATTATATTATAAAAAATTTCATTGGTTCACAGAAAATAAAATTAACTGAAATTGCAGCCTAACATCTTATTTTCAAATAGAAAAAGAAAACCGAGTTTTTCGCAGCCAATAACTTTGTTTTCTCATATCCGAAGTATAACAAAAATGTATTGAAATCATTTAAAAAAGAAGTCGAAATCGAGATTTTGCAGAATTTTCACATTTCAGACTTCATTGACTGCTAAAACCGTTTTATGTGTCATTATATATGTCTATCCGTAAATAATATAACTCAAAACCGCTTTCAAATAGATTAAATTTGACTGCTACTGAAATGTACATCCAAATTGTAAATTTCTGTAAAATTTTGAATGAAATGCATTTAGAGGAAGTTGATTCGTTTCCGAATCCTAATGAACACAATAACTACAAAGCGTGAAAAGTTCCATGGATAAAATTGGATACACTGTTGCCACATCTAAACTGTAAATTTTTTTCTAATTTTGAGTCAAATCTGTCAATGAGTTGACTATATGTCAATCTACACTTTCGCATGCACGGTACACGGGATAACAATGATAGGAATTAAATTTGATATATGAATTTGATACTAAAATTATACTTAAATATATCATTTAATATATCTATATTATTCAATCAATAGGAGGAAAAAATGCATTCGAAATGCATTTTATACAAACACAAAACTCTTGTGCGGGATTCAGAGTTGTGCACTCGTAGCGCTCATGATTCTACTTGGGAGAAAGAGGGAGGGGGGAAGCAGCGTTATTGGAGAGAGTAAATGTTGCGGGAAGATTATTCTCTGCCGATTCATATCTAATCTAAATATAAAACACGTGAAAAAAAAGTCAAATATTTGTTATTGGTAGTAAAAAATAGTTATTTCTTCCTCCTACTTGAGAAAGCTGAGATAGGCAGTGTTGTTTAATAGATGATGAAATGAAAATTTCAGCATACAATAAATTAGAAGTTTATACCAAGACAAGTATTGTTCATAATATTAGGCTTAGCACGTAAATGAGAGAAAATATATTAAATGGTAGATGTATAACATTTTAACAGTTTTCACAGCAAGACAAAGCATAGAATGAGATGAAGGTACTAAGGCATGAATGGCTAAAAATTCCTCGCAACGAATCAGACTAGCAAATGTGTTTACCTGCATCAGAGATATGTTTTCTTGATAATCCAAATCAGGTGCCACATCTCCTTTTCTTGGAACGAAAACTGTAAAAAATAAACACTTTAGTTATTCATCATCACATATGCCTCGAATCGTGGCAATACGAACAAATGAACTATTTTATCAATTTCAGTAAAACGTCAACTATCCGGATTGAGTGAAACAGCAATCACCTCGGATAATCAAAAATTTTAGCTTCTAAAATTTTTTTAACAATCCTGTACTTATGAGCACTGATTATATACACTACATATATTTTCATGGTTCCAAAAAATTTAGCAACAAGAATAATCTGAAATTATGAGAAGACATGTTTTGCTAATTTTAACTATGTTGAAATACAGGGTGTTTATAAAGTCCCGGACCCATTTTGATGTTTAATAACTCATAAAATAATAAAGATAGATTTAAATTAATAACATAAATGGTTAAATAGACTCAAAAAGTTTCATGACCCTTGTCAATGAACTTCCACGTGTGCCCCCTTCGTCGCACGGAGAATATCAAGTCGATAGTCAATTTCACGCCAGGTAGCGACAAGCATGTCGGCATCCACAGAGCCATTTGCGCACATTATGGCGATTAACAATGCCAGAAACATGAAAGGATGCTTCATCGGAGAACATTATGCTCTTCAGAAAATCAGCAGCATCTTCTATCCTCCTTAGCATATCTGTTGCAAAGGCCATCCTCCTAGGTCTATCGTTCGGTTCCAAAACTTGAACAATTTGAACTTTGTATGCATGCAGTCTTAATTTTTTCTTAATAACCTTGTACACCGTCGAAATTGACATATCCAATTCTGTTGCCGCTGATCCCACAGATATTCTAGGATTGTGTAAAAATGTCTCTCTGACATGCTCAACATCAAAATCACTTGTGCAAGGACGTCTGGAACGTTTCTTATCTTCGATACTTCCAATTTCTAGAAAATTCTTTTTCCACCGCAAGGTGCTGTTTTTGGATGGAGGATCTTTTTGGTAAATTCTTCTGAAATTTCTCTGCGCTTGTACTATCTATTTCATTTCTATGAACCACCATAAAATCTGTGCTTTCTCTTGTGGTGTATGCATTCTCCTTAATATCCGCTCGAATAAAACATCACATACAAAAGTACTACATAGAACAAACACATCAAAAGTAAACATAACATTGCAATAGTTGACAAAAACAAAAGAGAGAAAAATGCAATTAATAAGCAGACAATATTTAGAAAAGTACAGATATTTAGACTGGAAAATGAAATTATTTGAAATTAACCACACGCGCAGACGATATTTACAAAAGTAAAAATATTCAAACCTGAAAAGGAAAATATATGAGTTATTCCATCAATAAATGTCATAAGTGTGTTTATATCTTTATTATTTTATGAGTTATTAAACATCAAAATGGGTCCGGGACTTTATAAACACCCTGTATATTCACAGCTACCTCTGTACGCTGCAGTTTGTTTTTGAAAATTCATACAACCAAGCAATCACTTGGAAAATTGTCCCTCACCATCTCCACCTCTGGTTACTGATCCTGGAGGACCGGGGGGTCCTTGAGGCCCCGGTGGACCTGGAGGTCCGGGAAGTCCCACAAGTCCGGGTTCACCATCCCTTCCAGGTTCTCCTTTTTGTCCTGGTGGTCCAGGAATTCCTGGAATTCCGTCTCGTCCTGGAATGCCTGAAATCAATGCACACTCAATGAATAAATAACAAAGGATTATTTGGTTCTGCTAATTTATTGTTTATTCACTTAATTTGACCATGAAATTATCTGAAGCTGAAATTTAGTCCAATCATTCAATCCGTCCATATTATATTTACTATTTATACAAATCTATAGAGTTTGTTCGCTCTTGATTAAATTTTGCAGAAGTGCTCTTCAATACAAGAGGAAGATCGTTGCATACTTTGTAAAGTCCAAAAATTAATTAAAAGTTAAGCAAATATTTGACATTTTACAATTATATATTTAGAAAATATTCCCCTCCCCCCCCAAAAAAAAAGATTTTTATACTACTTTAAAACTGGGAAAAAAATCTTGCCTTTTTAATGATTCCAGTTTCATTTTCGCGCAATTCTTTTCTTATCTTTATATATCAGTTTCCAAAAATATATAGCAATGCTTTTATTATTATGATTATATTCGATCCAATTTCATTGTTTCATTAAATTATTCAGCTTTTGTAGATGTTAAAATTAACATAAAAAGTTTTCTTTCGACATTTACTCCAAAGTAGGAATTCCTCCCTTTTTATTCCGTACAATATACTTTAATATGCACTCGCAGCAATTTAAAGTTGACTGGTTTCATTAAATTCATGTTTTCAGTTTTATCAAATAAAGTAAAATTTTAAATAAACACTTCGCATATTAATAGTTCAATAACCAAAAGAGCCAATATTACGGGTGGATAAGTTAGTTGCCAAAGCTGGTTTATACAAAATATTTTAAACACTCTTCTATTAGTGTACTAAACAGTACATTAAAAAAATCTCCGTATTGGCAATCAAAACTATAGAAATAAAAATAAAATGGCAAAAACATGCTCAATTGATAGAAATTCTCTACGTACATTGGAATTTTAAACACATTTTCTACATATATTTAATTAATAGTTTAGGAGTTTTTAATATGACATTGATTACTTGTGTTCGCTTTTAGTATTGCTTTTAATCCTCATGTTTTTATGAATTTCTTTTTACCTTAAATTGAAACATGATTTACTTTTTAAAGCTCTAATTATTTTTACAAGGTGCCAGAGAAATATTTGAAAAATTGTAAAATTATTCAAAACTAAAAAGGTATAAGAACATGTATTTAAGTACTTACGGTAGAACGGCAAAAACTAATAAACCTCAATATGAGGTTCTTTGACTGAGCATAATCTACCTAATTCCATGCTATGGAATTGTGGAATTATAGACTGAATAGCATCTGTGACCCTGAACCCTGAAACAGCTGTAACATCTGGTACACACTCTTTCTATTCTCACATGAAAAAAAATCTAAGGAACTTAATTTTGAAAAATCATATACGATTACCAAGCGAAACTTTCTCATTAAGTCATTAACAGATCAAACGTAGCGCCATCTATCAGATTCTGAGAAACATGAAATAAAATTTTACTAGTCAAATGTCTTATCGAAAGGAACATTAATTCTTCACTTACATAATTTTGTAACATGTCTAAGAATTCCTGTCCTTATTTGTGTTTAATAATTTTAATAACTTTTATAAATCTTATGGAAGTTTATCAAGTTTTCCGAAATTCCCTATCGGATGACATTTCTAATCTATACTTATAATAAAGCTCAATATGTGTGTGTGTGTGTGTGTGTGTGTGTGTGTGTGTGTGTGTGTGTGTGTGTGTTGGCGCTCTACAGGCCAGACCGTTTGACATACAGCTACCAAATTTGGTACATGTATATCTTGGAGGTTGGGAATGTGCACCTGGGGTTTCTTTTTTCGAATTTTTAATTAGAATTTTAATTATTAATTAAAAACTAACATTCCCGCCAAAAAAAAACTTCCATTTTCACCACCGCCAACTTTTCCGCCAAAAAAATCTTCCATTATCCCCAGCGCCAAACGAGAAAGGCTTCAGTTTTTTTTTTTTTCTAAAAACAGTAATGAGGCTAGGGTTAAAATTTTTCGGCGGATTATTTCAATCGGTTCTGTTTATTTTCTTAATGTTTGATGCATTTAAAATTAAACATTGTTAATGAATCAATCGTTCAGATTCATTCTGAAGTACTTTTGAATTAAAATAAAACAGAATAAAGGAAATTAAAAATTTCTAATCCGCATAGCGTTACCCCAACTGGCGTAGAAAAAATCACGTATTTGCGTTACGTAACCGGCGAAGAAAATTCACGCATGCGCATTCTGTTCTGATTGTTGCCATGACAACGTTATCAATGGATGATTTTAATTATTTTTGGGTTAGTTGCATGCTTTTGTAAGTAAATTGTATTTATGTTAGTTATATATTTTTTGTATATGCTTATAGTTTTAAGTACATCGTTTTTTAAGTAGTTTTTTTAAAACCTGTTTTCAACCGTTTATTTTAAACGATTCGTTTTATTTTCTTAGTGTTTGATGCATTTAAATTTAAACATTGTTAATTAATCGATCTGCTCATAATGAATCTAAGAAAATTTTGTTGACCAACTCTTGAGATATTACATAAATTTAAAAAGATATTCTTTAGTGCCCATAAAGTTTAAACGCTGAGTGACTCTATTTTCAGTAATCAGATTATAAAAAAATGCTTTGTTTCAGTAAAAAATATTATTATATTAATTGAAGATAAATTCTTTCCACTTTAATTTAAAGCATAAATTCTACGGGTGCTAACAGAAAATGAGAGAGATACATATTACGTTATGACTGAAGGCCTTTATAATATTATGAATGAATTATATGATAATCAAAATTTGAAGTTTTAAAATATTTTGATGAAGAAGCTATTAAAGTAGAAATTGCAAAAAAATATTTAATTATTAAAATTTTAACGAACATTAAGATTGGCGAACCGGCTGGTCGCCAAAGGCGGCTAGTATTACTATAAATAAAAGTCATTGTGCTATTCTACATTTCTTGCTTAAAGAGCTGAATCGAATGTAACGAACTAATCATACGACATAAGAATACAGTTATATTTTTAAAGAACAAAAATTAAATATTTAATTAGAAATTAACAAATTCTTTTTACTCTTTAAATTAATCTGTTATTTTAATTTTTTTTATTTTAATTCTAAAATAACAAATGCTAATAACATATGGAGAAAATTAGCTGTGAATGGTTTTTAAAAATTTTCTGGCTAAATCGATATTTTAATTTTAATCGAAAGACGATAAAAAGATTTAGTATGTTAATATTTTATACAAAATTAGTTTTTGTATTAAAAATACACATGAAAAGATTTTAATACCCCATAACACCGGGTATATTAACTAGTGTAGAATAATTTTAAATTAATGGATGTCTTAATAGTTAAGTGACCTTACTATTAAGGAATACCTTAATAGTAAGGTCACCTTAGGATGGATGGATGGATATTGGATTTTTATAGCGCAAGAGCCAAAACTGGCTATGCTGCGCCAAAACAAGTGGTATGTGTATATTACCATATGATTGTTAAACAAAACATTTCCTCAAGGTTAAAATACAAACAACGTTTGTATTTTCACCTTAGGAATAAATGGACGGACAGACTTCCCTTTTCAGAATTTTGTCTGAAATTTGACAAAGATGGTGAACAGACGATGAATTTTATTTCTCCAACTCCCAACGTTTTTCATTTATCGTGTTCACATATAATTTGAAAACATGCAATAATTTGAAATAGAATAGTTTGAAGACATGGGAGAAAATTTAAGTAATTCGAAAAAAATAAATATACAAAAGAGTCTTTAGAATGGAAGATAATTCAAGAAATTTCTTACCAGGTCGTCCTTCCAATCCCGGCAACCCTGGTGCTCCAGGCGCCCCACCAGACCAATTGTCATCCCCAGATATTTCAGGAACGTACACTGTTCCTGGAGTTCCGGGATCTCCTTTGAGACCCCTTTCACCAGGGTCTCCTTTAGGTCCCTGTCTTCCTGGGATCCCTGGAAGTCCTGGTGGTCCTTGTGGGCACTGGCAGTCGTAAGGTTTGTTGCGACCTCGTGGGTCATCGCTTGGAGAAGATGGAGGAAGGTTCGGATAATCTTTTGGATTTTTGTCGTCTCTGTTGTCCCACTTCACCTATAGAAAATTTGAAATAGAAGCGATATAGTGATGAATCTTTACTAAAATAACAATGTATTCGTCTACACAATTATGTTCGTCTACACATTGCCAGATCAGTGAAAGAAGCTTTAGAATCCTTTCACTGAGATGTATTATTCCACTCGCCGTATTTACTGGATGTTGATCCTTCAGACTACTATTTCATTCGCTCCATGCATAGTGGCCTTTTTGGAAAAAAGTTCAATTTCCACACAGATATTTCAATTTAACTTTCAGCTGGAAAACCATCACTGTGTAAGGATTACATGTCATATTTCATATTAATTACTTGCAGTTACACATGGACAGAAAAATTTTCGATTTCTATTATGTTCACATTCATCAAACTTTCAAGGCCGAATTTTGTAACAACATTTTCTCTAAACATATTTTATACGCGAGAAAATTAATGTTTTTGATATAGTTAAAGTTCGAAGAAATGTTTTACTTACATTGTTTCCATTGTAACTATCCTTTCTGGAATCCTTGGATTTTGTGCAATTCAGACATTCTAGAAAAAAAAAGTGGCAGCTGATGTCCAATTTTTAATATCATTAAGCAAGATAAGGTGTAACAACTGGGAAAATATAAGAGTAAAGAAAATATATTTGAGATTTGACAAATCTGGTCAACAAAAAATAGCTACACTGTTCTTTTACAAGTGCCGAGAAAACTTATTTGCGACAAAATAAAATATTGTAGAAGGACGAGACTCTTTATAACTTCCTTATCAGATAGATGAAAATAGACGAGTTTCAAACACAGTTATTTAATTATTTTCTAAGTTCCGCATTTCGCAAGATAAACATGAAAATACACGACACTCAGAACACACTAATAATGACACCTCTCCCCCAAGGAGGATGATGAGAAATACACCTTGATATTAATAAAGTAATGCCATCTGTTATATCAAAAGAGAAGGTAGTAGTTATGTAACCTTTACAATGTATAATTGTTAAATGAATCAATTTATTTTAAACCAAGTCATCCATTTTGCTCATTAAATGCCAGAAGCAAAATGTGCATAAAAATAACAATAATTTTTATCGACTGGCATATTAACCGTAAAATTCGTATGAACATTCTACAAGGCAAATTGAATCTAGAAATGAAATTTGGCTACGAATCTTTGTATAAGTGTTTCATAAGAAAGGTTTTAAAAATTCTTTTATTACAATTTTAATTAAAAATTAAACGAAGTTTTTAATGTTTTCCTCTGAAAACTGATGAATAACACACACACACACACACACACACACACACACACACACACACACACACACACACACACACACACACACACACACACACACACACACACACACACACACACACACACACACACACACACACACACACACACACACACACACACACACACACACACACACACACACACACACACACACACACACACACACACACACACACACACACACACACACACACACACACACACACACACACACACACACACACACACACACACACACACACACACACACACACACACACACACACACACACACACACACACACACACACACACACACACACACACACACACACACACACACACACACACACACACACACACACACACACACACACACACACACACACACACACACACACACACACACACACACACACACACACACACACACACACACACACACACACACACAAATTATGCCACTTTAAAAGTTAAAAAATAAACTTTCATAGTACCGAATTTATTTTGACGTAATATTTTTCTTTGAATATATATAATTTTTTCTAAAAACATTTAAAACACTTCTCTTAAAAATATTTAAAAAATTTTATTTTGTTACAAAAATTTGTTGCTTTACTAACTTATATCCACACGCGTTGCGATAATATTAAATACATTTTTTTTGTGTGCATATAACCATTTTAATATAATGAAAAGTAACTTAAAAGTAATAAAGGTGAAAAAAAATCAACTTAAGACAATACACTACGATGCTTTCGATTAAATCTACAGATCTTTTAAAAAAATCCTTTAAATGACACCAAATCTGAAACGAATGAAATGGTTTTCTAAAATAATTTTGCATTTTGCAAAGTACAAGACAATTATATTAATTTTTTAATCTTACGATTTAAAAGTAAAGAAATTAGTTAATTGATACGAATTCTCGAAGCAATAATTTACAATAAGGGAAACCGAAAGAACTAATTCTCCAGCCCCGATCACTAAGTTCGATTTCGTTAATTTTTATTCCATGTAGAAGCTTGTGATTATTCGACTGGATATATCATCAATGCCCGCCTATCCTTCTATTTTTCGAGAGAAATTTCAAAACGTTTCACTTTATAAGAAAAGGCCAACGCAAAATTTAACAACCCAATTCCTGTATCAATTTAATCAATTTTCTTTTCATATTTCGTTTAAATTTTCATTTTCGTCATTTTCGTTTCGTCATGTTTAAATACATCATGAAACTCCCTGATTTTTTCATTCCTACTCTCCAATCTCAACAATCGAACTGATTTTGTCAATTTTACTTCGATTTTTAAATAGTTTTTCATTCATAGCTAATCAGAAGACTATGTCGTTTATGGACAATATAATTAGCTTGACTAAATTAACCATGTTCTGACTTCGGCACTAGTGACTTAACCGCAAGTGACTTCGGCAACTCGCTGTCGGTCCACTATTTTAATAATAGCATTAATACAATCGTATCGATTAACTTTCCTAAAAATTATATTTTTCCTGTTATTTTATATTTTTTGCACTACATACATAAACCATTCTGATTGTTTAGCCATGCTGAAAAGTGGAGAAATTAATTGGCAACGAATATTGATAAAATCGGTCTAGTTGTCGAGATTTGGGGGAAGGGAGGGTGCCTTATTTTGAAATATTTGTTAAAAATGGAGAGGGATGAACAGGTGACCATTGAAATCGGTATATATGTTGAGACTGGGCAGCTAATTCATTAATTTAGCCATTATTTTAAATATATAAATAATGGATAAGCAGTTGGTCAACGAAGGTGGCCAATTTAAATAATAGTAAACACTTATGAGCATCAAAATTTTTTTTTCTAGAATTTAAGGAATGCCAACACGTCTGATATTTTTATTATTTACATTTTAGCTAGATAACAGGTCTCCAAAAAGTTTTAACACACTAAATCTTACAACCAATGAATTATCTTCTAATCACACATTTATTAACATGGAACCCGAAGAAAAATTGTTCTTTCTTTAGTTCTCCATACGACAGAATGAAATAGTTTTTTACAACATGCATTCACAGAAAAAAAAAAAAAAAGCTATTACCTGGTTCACAAGTGGGGCCGCTGTATCCAGGGCAACATTTCCACAATGTTTCAGTTTTGACTTTGTATGTGGTAACATATTTCGGCCTTTGCATCACTCTGTAATTCCAATGAAAAGGACATGGTTTTATTGTTTGGAATTCCAACTTTTTTTCAAACATATTTAGATACAAAAAATTTATTGAATTAAGAAAAACTGGGAAGTAATCATTAAACGGAACATGAGATATCGGCTAATAACAGGCATAGACTATAATCCATAACCAATTTTAGAATTTCATATTTTAAATAGAGGCATGAATTAAACGCATTTTCTTGCATGATCGGATAACTCATTTATGAAATACAATTTATTTTGAAATAAATTTGCTTAACTATTCATTTGAAAGATTCAGCAATAACGGTTTATAATAGCGACTTCGATTCTTAAGCAATATGATAAAAAACAACCTACAGCTCAATTTGGTTAATTCGAAGTTCAAAAATCCAAAGTAAAAATTCGATTGCTCAAAAATTCGAATTAACATGATCTAAATTGAATATAAGAGATCAATAGTTTTGACATAAAACATAATAAAGATTTTTAATGTTTCATTATCTTAATTAACAATAAATTAATAAATAATTTGTATAAATAAAGTCTTTAACAATCATGAAATTTTAAATTCTTTTAATAAACGACACGTTGTGTACAAAAGTTGTTGAATAAAACTTCGAAATTAACCAATTCAATACCCATCACTAAAAAAATGAAGATGATTGAATAAAATGAAAAATAAGAAACCTGGATTTCATCTTTGAATATATTATGCAGCAATAAACTAAGCGTGAATTAAGGATCAAAAATTATCTTAAAATCATTAAATACACAAAGTATAGAGCAATTGAACCATTTGACTACCGATTTTAAAATCACTAGTTAGATGCAACACTTGCAATTAAGTTCAAATATTTTTTAAAGCGGGTCGAGCTGTTATTATAAGCTAGTCGGTAAGATCATTATGTAATTCAACTCTACAATAATGAAATATAATCATTAATTGGCGAAAATCAAGAAATATAACAGAAAATAAACTGAATTTCAAACCGTTGGAAATTGATGACAGTTTGAAGGCTAAAACCAAAAGCAATTCAGAGATCAAAACAAATTTTAATTTTGATTTCAAATTAACCAAAAATTTGAATAAAAGATGTTTTATTCAATAGAACAGTATTCGCATTATCAGAATTGTATCTAAAACGATAGAATCGGAAAAATTTCTTAAACTTTTAGAGTCATTTTGAACAGATCTCATAACGTAGAACTTAGGATCTGATAAAGAAAAAGCGTTTGAACTCAGATTACTTTCCAACTTTCCACAAAGTTCCATTATTTAACCAATGCATATTTAACAAGAATAGTATTTAAAATGAGTAATCGAATCTCAAACTACCGATCTTCCGATCTGGACCTTTATTCCTTTGTTAGCAACAAATTTTTATTTAATGTTTTGTTTAATGAAAAAATTCTCATGGAAATTTAATATTTTGTTACATTTTGACTTACGTTTGTTACTTTTTTTCTCTTGGAAGATAATTTGTTTATACATAAAATCTAATTCTGTTGATCAGTGCATTTCAATAAAAAGGTTTATTTCAGAAAAACTGATACACTCAACATTTCATGCGTAAATACGTTTAATTAAAATCTGGAAGAATATTTGACATGCCTATATTTTGTCGAATATTCAAATTAAAATTTAATAATCCAAATATGTAACAGACGATACTTTAAAATATCACAAAAGTTTTATAGATAATTGCAGTATGCAGACGATAAAATAAATTGAAAATAAATTCAAAAATTATATTTTGTTTCAATTTAAAAACAAAACAAAAAAATCGTTTGGAAAAGAAAATTGTTATTTTTGAATTAATAAGTTTAATTTGAATACGAAAACATTAGGAAAATTATATCCTTTTTAATAAAGCTACGTTTTTTTTTTTAATTTATAGGAGACAATTGTTATATTTTGCTGAAAAATAAAAGTATATCAATTTCTTGAAAACTTAACATCAAATTTTCAAACCTATATGAAGTACCACAGTTTTCGTTATACGGCCAGTAACCGCAGCGTTGGAAATCTCTTCCTACAAAAGTTTCGGTTCCATTTCTTTCCTTACATGAAGCCAGTTTTGTCACTTGGTAGGAGCACCAATTGTTACTGCATAGAATAAAGCATTCATTAGTATTTTAATAAACAGTGAAAAACATGAAAAGAAAACAATTTTTAGTTTAGAAAGCATTCCAGAAATATATATAATGAGTTCAGTTGATCATTTGGCGATTAAAATAGTTGGACAAAATAGAATACTTGTGTTAAAATTAAAGATAATAAGTGGATAAGAATTCTTTTCCCGAGATTTTCGCTGAAAACTAAAAGATATTCGAAATATTTTCTAAAATATTCCGAAATCCTTAATCACAAAGTGTGTTATTTTTAAAAATAGAATTCAAATTAACTTGTGACGTAAGATATTTTGAACCCCACCATAACAAAACAAAAAAAGGTTAAGTGATACAATTGCTCTTAAGGGAAGGTTCAAATCTATATCAGAGTATGCATATTTAACGCAATTGTAATTAAGTTTTTTATATTTTGATAAATTTAAATTCATGGATAAATCAATGCAGTAAAGCACCGTTTATACATATCTTATGACATTTCAGACCCGATTCACTCATAACCAGTGAAATGTTAAAGAGCATAATGCCTTTATTACATGTTAAAAATATGCCCTCCTGAAAAATGGTACCTGAAAGAGGATCACTTTCGAAATGTATGTACAGTGGCTCAAAAAATTGAGAGTACACCTTACTTTTACTTGATAAATCCGATTTTCAATATAAATAACACATTACCGGGAAGTGCAAACGCGTTTTTATTTTTACACATAACGAAAGGTTTAATTTAGAGTAAAAATAAAGAAAAATGGACGAAAAACTTCTAAACTGAAAAATTTCAGAAGCATTTTAAATAAACATAGGCAGAATTTTGCCTCAAAAAATTGAGAATACACCAATGAAATTCTTGTAATAACACGCATAGAAACAAAGTGTCACTATTAATTTGCATGTCTTTTGGCTCTTATAATGGCCTCTAAACGTCCTGATACCGATTCGA
Organism: Argiope bruennichi; assembly: GCF_947563725.1. NCBI lineage: Eukaryota > Metazoa > Arthropoda > Arachnida > Araneae > Araneidae > Argiope > Argiope bruennichi. The sequence goes on along the minus strand of NC_079155.1, from coordinate 32,831,645 downwards.
CCCATTTTTGGTGGTATCTGAAGATATTTTACCCCCATTCTTCTGGCAACACTTGTTTTAATTGGGTTTTGTTTCTAATTTTGTGTTTTTGAATCACTTTTTCGAGTATGGCCCACGAATATTCAATGGTATTGATGTCGGGATACTGTGGTGGTGTGTGTAACTGCTGTTTCAAATGAAAAATACACCATATTTTGACGTTACGTGTATTCTGTTTGGGATCGTTTTCCTACTGGAAAATGAAATTTCCATCCAAACTCAAATGTTTAGCACTTTCCTTTAGATTGCTGAGAAGTATATCCAAGTAAACCCTATCGTTTATAATGTCATCTATAAAAATTAAATTTCCTACCCCGGATGAAGCCATTCAACCTCAAATCATGACGGAGTCACCATCATGTTTAACTTTAGTATCTAAATTTTTTTGGATCCAAAGCCGTATTAGGCTTTCTCCATACAGAACGATGACTGTCAATGCCAAAAATGTTGAGTTTTCTTTCATTACTAAATATAGCTTTCTTCCAAAGGTTATTGGTCTTCAATTGATGAATTTTTGCAAACTTCAAATACTTTTTCTGAATTTGCAAGTTGATGAACGGTTTCTCTCAAACAATGCAACTTGTATATCCAGCTTGTCTAAAGGCATTTCGCACAGTTTCAGCACTTACACTTCTGCCTATGATTTGAAAAGTTTCTGCAACAAGTTGGATGAACCATATGGTCGCAGCAATCTAAAGGAAAGTGTTAAAAATTTGGGTTTAGATGGAAGTTCCATTTTCCAGCAGGACAACGACCCCATACAAAATGCACGTAACGTAAAAATATGGTGTCTTTTTCATTTTAAACAGCGGTTACACACACCACCACAGTACCGACATCACTACCATTGAATATTCGTGGGCCATACTCGAAAAAGTGATTCAAAAACACAAAATTAGAAACAAAACCCAATTAAAACAAGTGTTGCCAGAAGAATGGGGGTAAAATATCTTCAGATACCACCAAAAATGGGTCGAATCGGTATCAGGACGTTTAGAGGCCATTATAAGAGCCAAAAGACATGCAAATTAATAGTGACACTTTGTTTCTATGCGAAATATTACAAGAATTTCATTGGTGTATTCTCAATTTTTTGAGGCAAAATTTTGCGTATGTTTGTTTAAAATGCTTCTGAAACTTTTCAATTTAGAAGTTTTTTATTGATTTTTCTTTATTTTTACTCTAAATTAAACCATTTGTTATGTGTAAAAATAAAAACGTGTTTGCACTTCCCAGTAATGTGTTATTTATATTGAAAGTCGGATTTATCAAGTAAAAATAAGGTGTATTCTCAATTGTTTGAGCCACTGTATATTAAGATATCGAACTTAATCATGATTGACGAATTAATGGAAGTCAAATTATCTTTGAAACTTCTGATTTAAGCGGCATTGTTTGAAAATTTGAATATTGAAATTTTAAAATGAAATATTTCGTATGGGATCAAAATTATGTAGATAAATGATTAATAAATTAAAAAAGATTCTTTAAATAAATTATCGCCTCGAAATTTCGTATTAAATTTTGAAACCGATAAATTGATTATGTTTTAAAATTTCAAAATATGTTTTTACCTTTGATTAAAAAGAAAATCGATGAAAAACGCACAAATTTAATATTTCCAAACATTTTGTTGATAAATTTTTCGTTATGTTTTAAACAGTAAATTTTGTAAAATTATTTCTATATGCAATTCTAAATTGTATGACACGATAAAGAATGAGAACAAACTTAAAAATTCAAAAAAAAAAAAAAAAAAATCCTTTCAAATTATTTAACAGAAACTAGGAAACACCAATATTCATACTCGTAATGGCAATATTTACAAGCTATTAATGGCTATTTAAAATATATTCTGATTATGCACTTTAACCTCTTAACTGTTTTATTTTCTTTACTGTCTAATAAGATGACACCTTCTATTTTGGGAATATTTCCTTATTATGATTCAAATGGAAATTCACTGAATACTTATCTATGTATTCGAAGTAATTTTAATATTGAATTATAATCGTTATGAATGGTTTATTTTTTTGCTTACAACTATCAAAATTCGATAAATCGATGCACGTATGGCACTCGGGCAAAAAAGTTAAGCGGTTAAATAACAAATATCTTATTGTAGAAAAATTAAAACATTAGAAAATGTTATAAGTGAGGGCCAAAAATTAAGACATTTCTCACAAAAAAAATTTACTTTCAGAGGGTCCTTTAGAGGGTTTAGTTTCACTAACATTCCTTTTTAAAGCAACATTAGAATTATTTTGGGATGGACTCAAAAAAAAATATACTCGTACAAATATTCGAAATTCTGAATTGCAATCAGAGGACGACACCCTCTTTCCAATTTTCTGCCCCACACCAGCAGGAAGACATTTAAAGGCCTGACAATTTTTTGGTGGAATCGGGTCTCGAAGCCGAGACCTCGCCAACAGGTCTCTGTGCTCTCAACGCACGCTTTATATTCACAAAAAAGTAAAATAAAATCGAAAATTTTGGAAACTGATTGATTTTAAATATTCCTCATTATACTAAATATTTCTATTCGTTGTCAACACAGATGTAATCGCCCATGCTCTAATATATATGCATAATCCAAATATTTTTATTAACTTTTTTTCTTGATAAAGTGAATGAGTTTGATGAATAAGAACATGATCTCTGTTAGATTCGGAAAAGCAACATACAGATAATCTTTCGAATCACAGCCACAATCAAACTGAAACTCGCAAATTTATTTTAATTTTGTAGCTTTGCATCGGGTGGATCCTAGCACAGCCCACCTCTTGGCGCGTTTTTGAATTCTCGCCAAACGATAACGTCGCCAATGTGGCAACCTAGACAGATTTTTTTATTTATTTTTAATTAATTAATTTTATATTTTATTTATTGTTTTATTCTTATTTTTATTTATTTTTATTTATTTTATTTTATTATTATTTAATTATTTTTTATTTTATTATTATTTAATTATTTTTTATTTTATTATTATTTAATTATTTTTTATTTTATTATTATTTAATTATTTATTTTTTATTTTATTATTATTTAATTATTTATTTTTTATTTTATTATTATTTAATTATTTATTTTTTATTTTATTATTATTTAATTATTTTTTATTTTATTATTATTTAATTATTTTTTATTTTATTATTATTTAATTATTTTTTATTTTATTATTATTTAATTATTTATTTTTTATTTTATTATTATTTAATTATTTATTTTTTATTTTATTATTATTTAATTATTTATTTTTTATTTTATTATTATTTAATTATTTATTATTTTATTTTATTATTATTTAATTATTTATTATTTTATTATTATTTAATTATTATTTAATTATTTATTATTTAATTATTATTTAATTATTTATTATTTAATTATTATTTAATTATTTATTATTTAATTATTATTTAATTATTTATTTTATTTTATTTTATTTATTTATTATTTTTTATTTTATTTTATTTATTTATTATTTTTTATTTTATTTTATTTATTTTTTATATTTATTTTTTATTATATTTATTATTATTTCTGGCCTTCAAGTATCGCTTTTTAATTGAAAAATAATAATGATAAATATTCAATTAGTATTCAACTTGGCCAGATTTCAAATAAGTCGCCAAGAGGTGGGCCCATCTCGGATTTTACCAAAACTTCATTTTAAAATTAACTTAAATTTTTACTGCTTTAAAATATTCACAGATAGATCAGCATAACTTTGAAGTTATCAGAAAATGATATCTTTCGAAAGGATTCTACAGTACATTCTAATTTACAAATGCGTAAAGAAACAGTGGAATAAATATTTATATTATTTGTAAATCTGTTTTACGAAGAGTTATTACAAAAAAAAAAAATGTCGTTTGCTTGGAAAAAGATTAAAATAAATCATCTTCGTATGACAAATGCAGTCCGAATTAGTCCAAGAATGCAAGCCAAAATGACAAATGCAGTCCGAATTAGTCCAAGAATGCAAGTCAAAATGACAAATGTTGAAATATCCATCTAAATGTTCAGCTTAATTTTGAAACTCCACAAGAAAATTCAATGCTTGTAGCACAATAAAAAGCAACATAAAAACATTATTTTAATGTAACTGAAAAAAATACAGCTTCTCATTTGAAATTAAAAATTCAAATAATAAATTCGTTACTCCAAGTTGCATGTTTTTTTTTTGTTGTTGTTTTTTTTGCATTTGAATACCTCGACATCATTAAAAAAGTTATATAATACAATTAATTACAAAAGATTATATATATAAGTACAATATTTAATAAAATATATCACGTTTCTATTTCAAAAGTTGGAGATTAGTTTGGTTAGGGTTTTTAATGTGTCAGCACAATAAAGATCATATTATCCATATTCTACAGTAATTTTTATATTTAAAGCATATATCCTCACCTTTTCCTCCCATAAGCGGCGGCTTCCGTGGCTGGAAGTGTCCAAAAAAGCACCAAGAACCAGCATGGTACTGTCAAATTAACAACCCTCTTGACAATCAACTTCATTTTTTCTTAAATTACTTATCAGTCTCTACTATAATTTCAAATTTTTACTCAAAATTCCACATTCTTGGTTTCAGTTTCAATTCAAAATCTACACTAGCAACAACGTTTCCGGCCCCGGGGATCTCGCTTTGCGTTCAACTTCAACCCTTAACTTCCGTTGCCAGCAGCTATTTGAAAGAGCTCTCAGAAAAACTTAAAAGGACTCGGCCGCTTATGACAGCCCTCATAAATAAACCAGGGGAAGATGAGGGGGGAGGGAGAAGAAAGCATCCCAAGGGTGCAGGATAACAGACGATGTCTTCCTGGAGCCGGGATCTCCAAGAAAGAACTTCAGACGATAGGTCTAAATCTTCTGCAGTAGAAGAGGAAAAAACATAAGTGATGAATTGGAAGTTCTTGAACCTCGGATAGAGGAATCATAGACGTTAATTTAGGATATAAATTAACTGGGGTGGTGGAAAAAGGGTTAGGATGAGATAGTGCTGCTTTTTATTTTCCTTTCTGAGTTCTGTAAATGGAATGCTTTTCCGAATAACGTAAAAACCGGTTAACCCATCTACAGAGAGGAGATATTTTTGGTCTACGTCACCGAAGTGAGCTCTTGAGTAAAACTTTGGATAGAAGATAAGGGTTTATTCCAGTGGGAAAAGGTACTTCTTTTAGTTTATTTTATATGATAATACTGTAGGGTCGATGACTCATTTGTTTTCATTTACAATTTCAGTATGAAATGGAACGATGTAATGAACTTTCGACAGCATTTCAAGATGCTTTATGAATAAAAGACACGAGAATTAATTAAATAAAGTAATAATATAAAACGAACAAATCAAAGAAAGGAAGTTTTTACTTTCTTGAATACGGAATATACTAGGAGACGCCACGATGACCTGGTGATAAGGTCTCAGCATCGGAAGCGGTGGGTTTCAGGTTCAAGACCCGATTCCACAAAAAAAAAAAAAAAAAACGTAGTGTAAGAGGGTATGGTGTACGTTAAATCCATCAGGGCTAGACTTTCTCCCGCTGGTGTGGTGTGGAAGTTTGGAGAGGGGTGTCAGGTCACGTATCGTCCTCGTCATCCAACTGCGGTTCAAAATTATGAAGTCCTTCCCATAATAGCCCAAGTGTTGCTTTAAAATGGGACGTTAATATAACTAAACTATACAAAGAGAAAATATTATAATTATCAAAAAATTCGAAATCGAGATTTTGAATAATCTTTATGTTTTAGACCTTTCTGAATCCAAAAAACGCATTTTTGGAATTATATATGTTTGTCGATGAACATGATAAAAAAAATCAAATTCAAAAACGCTTTGAGATTTGACTGAAATCTCGTGTAAGAAATTACAACCAAATTTGTAAATTTCTATCAATTTTTGAACTAAATCCATTCATAGTAAGTTTGTCTGTATGGCTGTTCGGGTACAAATAAACCCAATAACTCCAAAATGCAAAGATCTAGGCAAATAAACTTTTGTGCACAGGTTTAATATCTAAATACAGATACTTTCAAACTTCGGACCAAATCCGTCAAACGTTTGACCGTCTGTGAGTCTATTTTCGCATGCATATAAAAGCTATAACTCATGAATGCAATCACTTAACTCAGTAAAACTTGCTATGTGATCTTATGACTGCAACCGTAATTCCATGTCAGATTTTGGTTTCAATCAGAGTTTGACACAAAACTATTATTTTGACAAGTTTGGTCCAAAAAAAAAAAAAAAAAAAAAAGTCATCCAAAGTGTCGAAATGTTGTAAAAATGACGAAATTAAAATCAATCGAAATTCGGTGCAGCTTATTCTTATAAAGAATCTTCCTTCAAGTCTATCTTAATTTTAAAATTTGCGTCTCAGATATAACTAGGATTTATATTTGAGACAATTGTACAGTAACTAAATTAATATCATTGACAAGTTTTTGAAATTTAAAAATTTCAAAAACTTGTCAATGATATTAATTCAATTCAGTTCAGTTTCGTACTACAGCATTTTCGGATATTGTGGTGAAAAGTAGGTAAAATTTTACTTACTTTCTTTTATTCCTTAAAATTATAATAAAACTTTTAAATTCTAATAAAAATTTGAAAGAAAGAAAATTCGGTCCGATGGAGAGATTCTAATTCCCCAAATTTATAAGCTTTATGTCTCATGGTCTGTTCTGTATAACACTTGCACATCTTTTAATAAATCTATTTTATTAGTTGTAGATAAACATTAAGAGAAATGAATCAAACTGGACTCTTCTCTAGTGATGCATTTAAATAAACGATTCTGTAAGGAACAAAAATATTTCGACATCAACAAATGTTGCATCTAAATAGTGATTAAAAATAGCCCAAAATCGAGTGGACGAGTGCTGTTATATTTAATTCTTCTACAAAATATTCTGCAGAGCCTTTTAGTCAAATTTAGAGATATACCTTTTAAATCGTTGATCAAAAGCGGAGTTCTTTCTTCCTTACTGGCTTGCTTACAATGAAACCTCATTTTAAAACTGTATAAAAGCTATTTTATGTTTAGTTTAGTTTATTTAGTTATATTTAGGACCCATCTAGAAAAAAACATAACAGCTATTTTGAAACGGATTTTGAAATTTTATACAGCGGTCAGATGAATAGATCTACACTGGATATCTCATCCCTTCTTCAAACTTCCACACCACTCCAATGGAAGGATGTTTATAATACGATGTTGGGTTTGATGTTCAACAGACTCATAAACATCTTGCTTTTTTTTTTTTTTTTAAAGAGAAATCGGTTTTCGAACTTCGGGATCTCCTAGTCTTGAAGCTGAGATCTTACTACTAGGCTACACAGGCGCCGGACGCTTTCGGAAATTTTAATTCCTTATTAGTTTATAGAATCTAGCTTGAGTAATCTTCTCTAAAATAACGTGTATGCTTCAAATAGTGTGTAAAATCATGTAAGAATTAAAACAGTTTGGAAAGCTCGTGTATATATATTGAATAATGGATTATGGAAATTTAGTAGCGTCATTTACTGAATCATTACACAATGTACAAAAAATATTATCGATATCTTTTTAAAAAATTTTCCTTAAACTTAGTTAAAACTCCGTTATTTACAAAAAAAAAAAAAAAAAAAAATCTAACAGCTAAAAATCTAAGTTTAAAAAATGTTTTTTCGTTTCCTCTTCTGACATAAACGCAACATTATTATACTTAAAAATATATAATCTAAATGGATTTAACTGAAATGAGAAATTATCTTTAAAAAATTATTATTCTAATGATTTTGAAAATTTTCAAATCATTCGGAGGATGAACCATTCGAGTGAATATGTGGAACAAAAACCGGTGTTTAATTAATTAACTTAATAATTAAAATTATTGAAAACCAACCACAGGGTGTTTACTTTCAGCTTTATAAAGCAATTTCACAAAAAAAATACTAAATTCTGAATTTGCCAATCTAGAAATTTCTGGACTTAGTTAAGATAATTAAATACATATTTTGGCGCAATATCTTAAACCATCGGTCGAGGTAATCAAAAATTAGGTATTGATATACAAATTTGATACAAAACTCGCATGCTAAGATTTATACATTTAGTTATTTTTCATTTTTTTTGCTAATGCATTCATGGACAAGTAAACATGCAAGCCGAAAAATAATCGACTCCTTGTCGAATTTGGTCCAAAATATAATACTGATCTATGATAATATGATATGGCGAGTTGCTAACTATAAATCTGTATGGCAAATTTCATCTATCTGGCTGATTCCAGTATTGAATTATATTGTTTACATGTACACCAACAAAAATCTACATGCTTTTTGTTGGCAGATTTCATCCAAAATTTAACACAGGGTTACAGTTCTGCTATATTTTAGTCCTTCTGTTAGTCAAGTTTCCGAAATTATAGACAGACAGAGTGTGAAGTCCAAAACATTGAAATTTATAAAAAAAATTCGAAATCGACTTTTCGAATAAGCACGGAACTTATTATAATTCTTACTAGTTGCTTTTGGCAACCATCTAGTTAGCCGGAAATCTTGGATTTATTTAATTTCTGATCGCATATTGATGCACTGTATCCCTGGACTAAGGATTATAAGCATCAAATTATGATAGACATTAAAATAGTGTTATTTTAATAGCCTTACACCTGCGCCGTTTATTATGTACACGAACATTCTTAATGAAGTTGTCTCATGATATTACAGTGCCATTAAAAGAGTAACTGTCTAGGAATCAATCTGTTAATTGTGAGTTACCATTAGAGATACTTGGATCCTCCTCTTCTCTTTTTGAAAGCCGCGGTCGCCTGGTGGTAAGGTCTCGGCTCGTGAGCCGTAGGGTTCGAGGCCCGATTCCACCGAAGAACCGTCGTGTAAAGGGGTCTGTTGCACGTTAAATCCGTCAGGACCAAACGTCCTCCCGCTGGTATGGTGTCAGCTCAGGTGTCGTTCTCGTCATCTGACCGCGGTTCAAAATTACGAGTACCGTCCCAAAATAGCCCTAGTGTTGCTTTACAACGGGACGTTAATATAACTAAACTAATCCTCTTCTATTTCCGTGTGTGTGATTAGATAATAAAGAAAACTTTTCTTCCTTATTTTTCAAAAACAGAAGAATATCACGACATTAAATATTTGATAAAATAATGAAAATATTTTTTTAAAATTTCATTGTAAGAATGAAGTATATTGTTGAATACTATGCAATAAGTATATTTAAACCCAGTGATAATGGACTCTTCAGAACTTCTTCGCAAATTTTTTTAATAAAATGTTATTCCAGAGAACGCCTTGCATAGTAATGGTGTGCAATAGTTATGAAATATCAACTTTTGGCGTAAATTTAATATTTTTATTGAATTTATGGTATCCTTGGAGAATTTTTTGGCAATTAATTCTTAGAATGCGGTTAAAAATATCCAAAAGTCGAATTTATTTTAGTCGCGTCTTTCCCAATTGATTGAAACAAATTCGACACAAAACTACACTTGTAGTCTGAAAATCACATACCAAATTTGATATATTTAAGTCATTACCTTTTTGAGTTATCGCGTTTACCTGTTCCAGAAAGTACAGATAGACAGACGGTCAATTCCTTATTGGATTTGGCTCAAAACTTGATGTCTACACTATAGATGTTACATCTATGTACCAAATGTGATTTATCTAGATCTCTTCTTTTTGTAATTATTCCTTTTGTAATATTGTAATTTATATTCGAATAGTCGGTCGACAGACTTTATCTGAATAGATTTTGTTCAAAATTTGATAGAAATATTCAAATATGGTGTAAAGACCTAAACCAAATTTCATCCGGCCAGCTGAAAGCTTTTATGAATTACCTTTGTTATAGACAGAAAGACGAACATTTCCCAAAAATGTTTTTTTTTTTTTTTCGAAGTCAGGGAAGTTTAAAACTCGGTCTTTTGAAATTTTGATCCTCAGTCTTCGAACAGAAGGTCTTTCAAACTCGCGGAGATTTATTAAAATCTCGAATTCGAATTTTTTGATAGTTACAGTACTTACTTTATACTGCGTGTATGACAGTGCTTACTTTGTGTATGAGGAAGTAAAAATTGTTGGATTTCAACAAACTATTGCATAGTAATCAAACTGGTGTCATTAAAAAATACAGTTTTTTAAATTTTAATATGACATGAAAATTAGTTTTTGGTAATAATAATTTCAGAAATTATCGTGAGAAAGCACCAAAATTAGAAATTAGAAAATTTAAAATCGATTTAAAATATAAATTATTTAATATTATAATTAAGATATCAAAAAGAATATCGCTCTCATATGCTCATTCCCTGTCGCCAAAGAATATTCTTGTTAAATTTGATAGCTTTGAAGAGTGATGAATTTCTAATTAGTAGCTACTTCCAGCCACTAAACTGAGGGAGGGGGGGGCGTAGGCAAGTTGATTAAAAAGTATTATTTGCCTGATTGTGAAATAAATAAATCTGTAAAAAAAATCTAATATAAATCCAAAATTTTTTTAACACTATGTCAAGTATGATTTTTCAGATTCTTACAACCCCTAATGCCCACACAACATTTTCTTAAAGCCTACAGACATGTATACCATATAATCATGAGCTATAATAAATAAAAACATATACGTTTTCACAAAATTACTAAAATAGAAACAATTAATTGAAGTAAACAATTAACAATTTGTTATATTAAAAATATGTTTAAATCTGAATTTAAATATATTTTAATTGACCGCTAGTTTTTGGCTGAAATTAAAGGAGTCTCATAATGTGCACTCCCTTGGGCCAGCAAAATGTGCATTACTGTCTTTTAATCAAACTGTATTTTCAGCAAGCGCCAAGATATACGCATATTTTTTATTAATAATAAAGATAAGATTATAAATATCAGAAAATAAAAATTGTGTATGCTTTGTTGCTATTATCATTTCATGAAATCATTGCCTTTAATTCCGTCCACAAATATACATAAAAAACGTACTCCAGTGTGTAAATATAAACCCTTGTAAAGCATAATACGATCTTTTGCTACAACCATTTCCACTTCGCTGTCGTCTGTCCCATTAAAGAATGCGATAAATAATATCATTTATCATAATGAAACAAGATATCATAAAAACAAACGCGCGTGCGATGAAAAGCTCATGCACTCAGATTAATTCGAATTTATCGCTTTCCGCCACCACCCCCTTTCCCATAATACCTCATTCAGATGTTATGTTCTCATAACAATTGGCTCTTTCATCTAGAGATATTCACACAAAATTAATCTTACAATCACATCGTGCGTGATTACAGATTTATCGCTCACAAAAGCAATTCAATCCTTTAAGCAAGAACATGTCTTTAAGATTTTTGCTGATCGCTGTCCTGTGTACACAGGCCACTGTTAGTTACTCTAAAGTACTAAATCCATGTGAAGTGGCGGATGTTATGTACAAACTTGGTCAAAAGAAAGTGATTGTTTCGAAATGTGAGTATCAAAAGTTACTTTTGAGATAAGTCATGCATTTTATATAGTCAAATCAGCTGATTGAAAACGTAATATAAAAGTAAAACACGATTTATCTTGGTTTCCATGGTTACGTGTCGTAACCAGACTCTGATTAGCTATGATAGTGGAGAATTCTGGTTATTTACCCTGAATTGGAAAAAAAAATCTAGAATTTATATCAAACATTACAGACTTTTTTAAATCGGGAAATCACTCATATTAAAAAAATAAGATTAAGTAGCTTTCCTAATGAAAATTTAATTAAATAGTTGATTTTTACAGAATATCGGAAAATAGTTAATTTCAAGCAAACAGATGATGTGAATTTTCTTTTCCAATTTTTGTTCTAAAATGATAAGATGTCAGGGATCAGCTAATTCACTTCTCTGTATAGCCTAAAAAAATAGTCCAAGGCTAAAAAAAAAAAAGTGTATCTTACTTGAATTAATTACCTTGGTTACCCTTATTAATAAACAATTATAATAATAGCTCTTATAAGAAATATAAACTAGTTCCAATATTAAAGTTATCTTTTGTAAAATTCGCCTTTCTAGTCTTTACTGTATCTGTAAAATAGAGTCTCCTTAATATAATCACGGTTGTTTAGTTTGAAAGCAAAATAATATCGCAAAATATTTTATTTATCCTTCATTAACTTGTGTTTTTTTATAATTACTGAAAGATTAAAAAAAATTTTTGTGCCCAATTGATTGTAATTTATTTATTTATTTACTGGATTTCATACAAGAGATCCTATCCCTTTTCTTATGACGAGTCTGAGATTTTGAGCAAAAGTTCTAGAGACTATATAGACTTTGAAATTCATTCATGCAACTTTAGGTTTAATATTTGAACGTTAAAAAGTTTGTCCCGCTGAAATCAATTGAATAAATCAAAATATTGTTTGATTAATTTCAGAAAACCCATCTATTAGCGAAGTTGAAATAAAATGTATTCATATTAAATGTACATTTCTGGCTGACACTTTTGGCATTATTCGTGATTAAAATACTTTCATATCTAATAGTTTAAAACTACTCTTACATAAAATGTTATAATACACAAAATCCTTTTATCGTCTGACACTTTTTAAATTAAAATGAGAACATCAATGAAAAAGCAGACGACATTTAAAAACCGAGTATCAATAAATTTCCTTATTTCAAAATCGTCTGTTATCTATTCAGTTATTGATTAAATATTGAAAAAAAGTGTATAAAAGTTGAAGGTAAAATTTCTCAGAAATGAAAAAAGTATAAATGAAAATATACAGTTTTGAATTTTGAACATATACAAAAATATTTATTGAAAGATTATTTGTTTCGAAGTTACTGCTAAAAAATATCAAAATGTCAATTAATTTTTGAATAATTAAATATTTAATTTACTTCCCACTTTGAAAAGTCGACGGTATTCTTTTCTACCCTAAAATATCGAATGTGCAAAGTTTAATTGAAATATGCATACATTATATTAGGATTAAATTAATCAAGTGAATGAAAGCTTATGAATCTGATATTTTTAAAAATAAGCAATGGAATATGCCTTCATATAAATTGATTTAAAAGTTGCAGGATTAGCTAATAAATGATTTTTTTAAAAAAAGAATTTTTATGAAAAATGCGATTGTAACAGTATTTATATTTCAAATAAATTATAAAAAAAAATTAATCCACCGAGCGCCTAGTTATTTAAAATTTGCAGCTTTTAGATTGTAAAAAAATATCTTTTAAAATGAATAAATCAAATTTTTTTAATATTTAATCATATTTTAAAAATCTTAAGAATACTTTATCCTTGGATGTTTTAAGAAAATATAAATATGAACTATCTGCTTTTTCAACTAAAAATAAAATAAGAAAATAGTCGGTTAAAAGTCGATCTTCAAATCTTATCAACCTGCTGATACGTAGAATTTAAATTTGAATTCAAGAGAAAAAAATGTAAATGCTTTACATCTTTAATAATAATTCATTTTAATTAATATTGTGGAATCTTGATATTAATTTTTCACAAGTTCCCTACTAGATGGCGCCAGAAAGATAGGACTACAAGTATGTACAGTATAAACATGGGATTAAATTTGATTAAATTGATAGATTAATTGATAATTAAGTTCTGAAAATACTACATTAGAAGAAAACTCTAAGAATACGCAACTATTAAAAATTCTTTCGACATAAGGATGTTAAAAACAACAACAAAAAATTAACAAAATTCAATAATTACACGTCTGAAACAAATCAGGTTATTGAAAGCATGTAAGAATTTTTTAGAATTATTTAAATTTAAGATTTATGTTTATTATATATATATTATGTAATTATTGTTATGTAAAAATAATTATTTATTTTAATAACAATTATTATTTTAATTAAGATTAAGACAAGTTTTTTTTAAATATGAAAAATTTAAATAATTTGATAAAATTATTATACCAATAAAAATGTGTGTTTTTGTACTTATAAAAAAAGCTTTGAATATTTTAAATAAAGAAAGATTAAGAGCTTTAAAAAAAACTTATATTAATATTTTGTTGTCTTCAAACTTATATTAATATTTTGTTGTCATCAAATAAATTAATATTCTTTATTTGACCGAAATAATTATCTGATAATAATGTATTCGTAAAGAGATCAATAAAGAGAATACTCATTCAAATTACTTTGAAAGTATTTATCTTTTTATTTATACATTTATATTTTAAATGAAGAACCTTCTTTTGATTTCACATTCTGAGAAGATCTATAAAAATTCCAAAATCATTTATTTAGCAATTTTCAATAAAAATTTCTTAAAGTTAAAATTATTCTAAATTTTTAATTTTAAAATAGAATAACCAAATAAATTTTTTAAAATATAAGTAAATAAAATTGTAATTAGAACACTAGCCACTTCTAAATGTTTTATGGAATGACTGATCACTAAAACGTAAATTTATAAACAAAATTCTAAAAATATCATTTTATTTTTATTTTCAAAGTACTCCTCATTTTTCTTTTAATTGCTTTGATACTGAAATTTTAATTGCAAGCTTTTGTTTATTGGTTGATATGATTTTTTTCAGTTTTACACAAATGGAAAGAATTGTACAATGTGCTTTCTGAAATCAAATATTGTACATATTCAAATAGCATCCTGGTTAATAAGCATTTTTGTCATACCATGAACTTGTAATATTATATTCAATTTTATAAGATAGTTAATTTATTCCAGGGGTATGCCTAGCAAAATTTGCAAGTGGTTTTAACACACAAGCCCTGAGTCCAACGAAAAAGGACGGCAGCAATGATTTTGGTATATTTCAGGTAATAATTTCTATTATCCTTTTAATTCATCGTTACCAATACAAGAATTATTTGCCTTCATTTTTTTTTGCAATTTCTTGAGGGTGACATATTTAAAACGCTTATAGAATATCCTAATGGTCTTTCTAGATGTAGAAAGATTTTTAAATAACTTTCGAAAAAATTAATTCTCTAGAAAATGATAATAAATGCTCTTTAAATTCAAACATTGTAGCATCATTCTTTTTGATATACATTATAAATAAATATTGTTCTTTTCATATGTAAAGATGATTTTTAGAAGTATATTGATTCATTTAAAAATTAATTGCTAGCCGTCTACGGCTATCAGCTGTTCACTCACCATATTAATTCATTTGATCATGTAACTAACTTTAATTAATTACGTCATATCATAACAGAAGAAATTAAGAGAGCATTTTGATTGATTAACTGTGCTAGCAAAATGGCAAAGAAAATTAGCGAAATCGCATCAGTTATTGAGGTTAATGGTTTTGTTCGTCAAAGTTCTATTTTGCTACGATTTTTTGAAATAAAAATCGATAAAATTAAATTATTGTAGATGCGGCCAGGGGAATCTATCACGGCTTTTCCCTCATAGGGAGTATATAGAAGAGAAGTTTTGAAAAATTTCTCTTGAGAATGGAATGCTGTGGGGCGCCACTGATGACGTATCTAGGTGTCATGAACTTTCACGTGAAATAACTAGCGAAAGTGGTCTCTCTCACCTTCTGTCTAATAATTGCACTTGTGCATTATTAATTGTAAGCCATTGGCCTACAATAATTACAAAAGAGTCTATTAGCATGTGACTTTTGGCTATTAATTGCTGAGATGAAGATAATATACAAGTATCAAAAAACTAAATTTGTATTTTAGACACCTTTTTTTTTTTTTTTTTTTTCCAAACCAAAATATGGAATACAAATATGGATCAAACCAAAATATGGAACACATCTGCTATTGTAGTTTCGAAATTACATGCTAAATTTCATATACTTAAGTCATCGTGTTTTTGAATTACCCGTTTGGTTGCATGCCATTGGTGGTAAACCCTTTAAAAGATTTAGCTGCAAATTTCATATGAACTTACAATATAAATGTTTAACCTGTGTACAATTCTTGTACACTAGCTTTTTACGTTTTATAGTTATTATGTTTACTTGCACTCAGATAGCCAATCAGACAGACTTCCTTTTAATGGATTACTTTCTTAGCGGCAGATATATAGGAATGTATAAATCTAGTGCGAAGAACAATATACCAAATTTCAGATATCTAGTCTAAAGCATTATCAGGTTTACAGAGAGAAATATATAATTCGAATAACGTGTTTTTCGGACGCTGGAAGTTCTGAAACGAGGAAATTCGTTAAGATCTCGAGTTAAATTTTTTTAATAACTACAATACTTTCGGTTTTTATACCTTGATATATGAAGAAATAAAAATTGACAAAGTTCCGTGCTATGGTTATGGATGAGAAACTCTGTTGTGATATTTTTTCTCTCACAGATTTTTGAGATTCATCTAGAAACTGATTGGATGATGACGTACAGAAGCACACTAATAGTATATCTAGATTATACACGAAATAAAAGCTGATTAAATCAGGTCACAATTTAGGGTTGTGGAAGGATAAACATATTGTTACGAACCTGTGATGCTGCTTCCCAGCATAGTTGGTTCCATAGGAGGTCCCAGAGCTTGGCGACAAACTTGGCGACCATTTGGCGACGAATTTGGCGACTTTGGAGCCAAAATAGATTATACCCGAAACATCGAAAATTTTCCCGATCCATCCAGTAGGAACCGAGTTACGCCTCGAACGTTCCTGATTGGTTGAGAGTCTTCTAGCCCCGCCTCCTGAGACCTATAGGACACGCAGCTGCCGGGCAGTCGTGAACCAGTAGAGTGCGAGAATAGTCGGAAGCGACAGAGAAGGGAGTAGTCGGAATCGACAGTGAAGAACTGGTCTTCCAGAGATAAGCGGAGCAACGACGGAAGCAAGCTAGTGCTGAACTAAGCTGTGCTCTTCTGTCTGCAGTAGAGTCTGGTTGTATGCTGCACGTCTCGGCTGAAGATAATCGTCTGTTGTGCTGTATATAGTTGTCGTCTTTGTGCTGTCCTGTGTGTCTTCGTGTAAATAAACGTCGTTGTTTCATTTTCTACTGCCGCCTGGTGATTGAGCGTTCTTCACACCATATAACTTCCACTATCCAAACGAACCCCGGAAATTTCATAACAATATAATTGCTAGTTAAAATGGGATGACATATCTGTTAAAAATTACATTTTTATTAGCAAAACTTTTCATTATTCGCATTAATTGTGAAAAGATTTTTTAAAGGAAGATAATTTAACCTATTCACCTATGACTTATTTAACTTCCTAATTAGATCACGCATCCTATTTATTTTATTCACAGTAATAACAGAAAAAGTACCAGAGACATTGTGACTGTACCAAGTGATTTTTAAATGACGTAATACTTTCACTTAATTTCAGATTTAAGTGCTAAAATTCAATGATGCGATGCATATATCAGAACACATTATTATAGCTCAAAAATTTAATACTGTTTGTTGAATTGTGCTTTTCTTATTTATGACAACCTATTTATTTTTCTTAGATAAATGACAAGTACTGCCGACTAGGTTCCACGAACAGTTGTGGAGTTCCATGTACAGGTTCGTAAGACCACTATTATTTCTGGACACAAGGAAAAAAGAATTGAATAGAAAAAAAATCCCATTTAATATATGTTTATTTTTCTTTTTATAAAGACCTTGTACAAGAATTGAATACAAAAAATAAATCTCATTCAATATATGTTTATTTTTCTTTTTATAAAGATCTTGTACAAGACGATATTGTCCAAAGTGCCAAATGTGCCTTAAAAATATACCAGAAAGAAGGAGGATTTAAAGCCTGGTGAGTTGTTTTTCTATATTTACCCCCCTCCCCCCAAGACATTTATAAGATGAATATAAGAACATTTCGCATATAAATGAGTCCCAGACGATCATAATGTTTAAGGAAACGATATGTAACTTTAGATGCAGCTAATTTAAGGTATTCGCAAAGGAATCTTGTAGAAAATGGATATTGTTAAACTCTCATGGTCATTGTTACAGAGATAAAATTTCGAAAATTTCTGACGGAAAGATATCCTTTAGCTTTCTCATATACAAAATATGCAAAGCGGAAGTATTATTATCACAGAAAAATTAGAGCTAAAGATTTTGACAGATTTACGTCTTAACCTTCTTTGCATGATGATGGAAATTCCCATCACAACATTTAGTGAATAAAAAAATTGTACTCTAAACAAAAGTACTGTAAATTGGTTGTTGCTGACAACTTTTTTCACGACTATTGCGTAATAAGGAACGTAGCTTTTAAAAAAAATCAAATGTTACAATCATTATAGCGGATTTGAACTTTCATTCCGCTGTTTGTTGTGGTTGGAAGAAACGTGCGATTTCTTGAATGTTTTTTATAACTAATTTGAGATTGTTTTTTGCTGATCAAAGCGATGAGTGGAAAAAAAGGTACGTTTCTTGATTAGGTATCCATTTATTCACAACGAGCCACTCCTTATTTTTATACAATTTC
Organism: Argiope bruennichi; assembly: GCF_947563725.1. Lineage (NCBI taxonomy): Eukaryota > Metazoa > Arthropoda > Arachnida > Araneae > Araneidae > Argiope > Argiope bruennichi. The sequence continues at coordinate 32,813,180 of NC_079155.1, read as the reverse complement.
CGATAAGAAATTCCATATCCGGTTACGAATATTTCTTAAAGACAATAAAAATTATTTTCTTCATAAACTACAAATTTCGCAAGAAACTCGATAGGATTCTGCGTGATCGTTAAAATAAATGTGCTCTGCTTTTCCTCGAGAGCTACTCATCGCTCACATTCACGTGAACGTCTACCTTCCTTGACTGTCAAGCAAAACAAGAAATCTTTTCTGTATAACTTTCAACACAACGGGAATGCGCTGTCATCTGAGGTTAGAAAGGGGAACTAATCCCAACAGTTAATGAAACTGTATATTTAAAGTATTTGATATTTTCCTGTTGTTTCTAAATTCTACAGTCAGTAAAAGTAATATTTTGCTGGGTATTTCTAAAACTTTTAATTTAACATTCTGTAATTAAATTTTACAGGCCTGCCTTCAATAACAATTGTCAAGCCATCGATACATCCCGCTTCATCATCAAATGTTCCCTGAAAGCGCCGTCATTTTTTAGAAGACGATTTGATTTAAACCTCAGTGACGAAGAAGAGTACAGAAAGAACGCTCTTTAATAATATAAGAATCATTATTGAATTTTAGATTTAAATACCAGACATTTGGGAACTGAATTATGTATTGATTTAATGATTATTTGAATTATTTATTATGTAAATATTTTCTTATTGAAGTTTAATTCTGCTATTATTTAAAAATATTCTTCTCTAGAAGACACGTTTTTATTTTTTAAAGTGGACTGTGATTAATAAATAATTATATTTTTTGAAACAGCTTTTGGCTTCTTTTGTGAAATTCTAAATTTAGTTTTACTAGTTTCTTTCAGTGACCAGCTGTTCACCCACCATATTAATAATATTAATTTAGTCTAGTTAACCACCCTTCATGAATTATATCTAATTATGGAAAATTTTATTTTGAGTTATACTTGCACAATAAATATAGAGCATTCTGATTGTTAGTTACGTTTGCAAAATGGCGAAATTTATTTGCGAAATAAAATGAGCGAAATACCTTTAATTGTTTAGGATGAGGGATTTGCCAATAATAGTAACCCAAACAAAAGTGGTCCGTAGTACAATGTCAATTCGCATGACTTAAACAAGCATCGTTCGACAAAATAATAAATTACTATGTTTCGCTTTTTATTGTAATAAAGAATGAACGAATATATGAAAACTTTAGATAATTAAATTAATTTTAGCATTTCAACTACAAAAATAATCGTTAGTGAGAAAACAAAAATGACTGATTCATAAAGACTGATCAAATCGTTGGGATCCGACAGATAAATTATCGAAGGAAACAAATAGTTCTTCATTAATGCAGATTTTTAAAAATAGTAATAATAAATTTTTATGAATAATTTTTAAAAATTTTTATTAGTAAAATTTTTTTTTCAGATGTGATAATAATTGTTAAGGGCAATATAATGCTTATAAACAGTGCTATAATGCTAACAAACAAAACGACAGCAAAAACGATAGTACAGAGAATACTTCGATATAATTACTGGCATTCATACAGCATTCATTGACACTCTGAACAGCTACAATCAGATCATCAAACGAAAAAAAAAAAAACATTTTTTATACAAAAGCGACACCGTTACTAAATATTGTTATACATTTGGGATTCTTTCGATATCTTAGTCGAGGAAGAAACACAATCATCAGACTTCAGTAACAAATAACGACTTTTATTAACACGAAGACAAGAATGCGCAAATAACAAATGCACAGCTGAGACGTACACAAACAACACACAGCAGCACACTACAACAATAGTAGCCCACAAGTAGTAATAACAACCACAGTACACAAAGCTTCCAGACAGAATTCAGCAGGATGAGGGATTCTGCGTAGCTTCATTCTACAGTCTCTCCAAACGCCTGCAATTATCCACTGTCTCCTCACTTTAACTGTATCCAACTGCCGACTCACTACTACATGACTGGCTACTCCACACGCGATTCGATGCTGCTTCTATAATAAACACCATTATTCGGAACATAGCTCAATTCAACAAACGCTTGAACTCCACACAACGCTTGCACTTCGCAAGGCTGATCCAAATAATTCAGTCATTGACTCACTTTGCAATTCTAAACCTCTCGAGCACTCTTTCCACGACTGTCTTCAGCTTAGAATGCCGGTCTTTTATAGTTCCCCAAGCCGGGCAAATAAGGTTCTGGAACAAACAGGTATATCTGGGTTCCTATTGGCTCTATTACCAAAATTCTGAAAGATATCAGTTATTATCTATTTTGTCGCCAAGTCGCCGTTTATCGCCGATCCCTTAAATCACTGATTCGGCATCCGATCAGCATCCAACAGAACTGATCGTAAAACAGTGTTGTGAATGCCTATCATGAATCATATATACCTATCATAAATCATATCAAATATCTGTAAACTAAAGGCTCCGTCAAGGCTGTGTGTGACGTAATTGCCGCACCGCTCATCGTTTGGGTATACTCTCTCTATCTCTATTCTCTCCTCTTCTCTTCGGAACTCTCTCGCGCACTGCCTCGGTGAAGATCGTAGTAAAAATCAAATGTTTAATTTCTTTAGTTAAATTGTAAATAAAACTATTTTTTCTAAAAATTTGCAATAATTGGAGCCACAACAAATACATGCAACCCTAATTACGACATGGTGACTTTGTTAAAAATTTTATCAGCTGTCATTTGATTAACCATACTTCCGTTTTCAAAGAATTCCGACATAGATGAAGTATCTGCAGTGAAGATACCCTCATTTAATTCTGCTGATTCGTAACTTTGATTTTTATGGTTGAAGCTGCATTTGAATTAGCAATGCCAAAGGCAATAACTGCAGGCAAAACCAAATTCAATTACTGTGTTGCGCATATTCCACCTGAAGCTGCATCTATTATTCATGGCATCATAATTAACCTTGGTGAAGAGGATTCTTACCGGCAACTGAAATCGGAGGTAATAAAAAGATGCGGAGAACCGAAATCTCATGAAATCCGAAGTCTTCTCAAAGGCGAGCAGTTAGGAGTAGAGATGACGAATATTTTCAGAGCGGTTATTACGTAACCAATATCAAAAAGTCACAAATACAAGTGATCAATACTTTTCAATGAGGGGTGTGATTCAAATCCTTCATACGATCTTACTGATGATATTTCGATTACAAGTTTTGGATCACGATAGGAACTAACAATCGATACGATATCACTGAAATTTGCCGGAGCGGTGACGATACGATCTGTCCAATGGAAGCTCTCGAAAGAACTGTGATTGGATTGAGAAGTGAACGGACCGGTTATTGGAATTATCGTATCGTATCATTGAATTGCATATCACTGAAATTTATCTCAGCGGTGATTTCACCGGAAAGTGCGAGGCTTCACTGGAAAGTGTGAAGTCACCGATATTCGTATTTGATGATGCACTATTCCATACAGATCATTTTTTATTGCTCGTGACATGATTGACTTTGATTACATGTATTCTGTTTACTGCTGGCGCCATCTATTGGTAGAATATAGGACTAAAGTAAACATTTTGAAGAAATGACATATATTTTTAACTCATCTTTTCCAGAAAATGGTTCACTCTAATAAATAAATTAAATAAATAGTTTTGAGAAAAAAATAAAATTTAAGGTGTAAGCTGAAACAGATAAATTAATTCAATCACACGTTAATTAAATTAGTAAATTAAGTATTAATTACAATTAATAAATTTTATATTTAATATTAAGTAATAATTTTTAATTAATAATATGATTGAAATAACCGATATTTGGAACGCATATTTAAAAATAACAATAGCAATATTATTTGTTATTCAAAAAATCGTGGATTATGCATCTCTAGTTAGGAGATCGGAAACCAAGCGAGCTACTTCGTGTTATGCGGAGGCGTGCGGAAAGTCACCACATTTTTAAGGCCTTACTGTTAGAACTCTTTCTTCAACAACTGCCAAGTATACAATCTATTCTAACAGCTATCACTCCTCTCAACGCTACTAAAACTGCAGAAATGGCTGACAGAATTTTGGAAGTGACACAGTCAGAGATAAGCAAAAGTTCAAGCTCTGATTCTAGTGCATTTTTAAATAGTGCTAAATCTCACTCAGATCTTATTGAGGAAATTAGAGCATTTCGAAAAGAAGTTGCGTCTTTGCGCAGATCAAGAAGTGTCTGTCGGTGATGCAATCACTTTCGCTTTCGAAAGCGCAGCTCTTCTGCGTCCAAGGACATCTGCTGATGTAATGAAAAAATCCAAATCAACTCCAAGAAGTGTGTTAAGCCGTGTTCCTTCTCGGAAATGTCCAGCAGAGGCGACTAACCTCCTGGCAGCTGAAAAAATCACATCATTGTCGCCTTTTCATATTTGATAGAAAACTATAACTTTCGTTCCTTATAGATACTGGAAGTGACTGTTGTATTTTCCCGGCAAATAAAAATAAAATAAAACAAACAAACAAAAAAAAAACATTCAAAATTTTTCATGCTGTAAATGGCTCACCAATAGAAGTTTATGGAAAAAAAATTGTTATTTTTAGATTTAGGACTTGGAAAAAATTTTGTATTTCCATTTTATATTTGTAATGTTTTTAGAGCAATAATTGGTGCCGATTTTTGTATCATTTCAACTTGAAAGCTGATCTAATGTATGATCTAGTTTGTATGATAACGATACTAAATTAAAATGTAATGTTGTATTTAAAAATACTAATGTTGTATCTGTAAAAACTATATGTGGAAATGATCAGTATACTAAGCTATTAAGTGAATTTCCTAACTTAACTAAATCGCCTTGCATGGACCAAACTGTTCAGCATAACGTAATACATCATACACAAACATTTCGTGCATTTGTATGTGCCAAAGCTCGACGTCTGGCGGCACCTGATAGACTCAAAACTGCCGAAATTCCAACACATACTTAATTTAGGCCACATACGCCCGTCAAGCAGTAATTATTCACCTCCATTACATATGGTTCCAAAAAAGGGATTATTAAATTGGCGCCCTGTTGGCGATTATTCCTCCCAAAATGCCCAAACTGTCAAAGATAAATATAATGCCCAAACTGTCAAAGATAAATATTCAATCCCAAGTACAGTTTTGATCTGACCCAGATTTTGATAGTGAATTACATAGTAATAAAATTTTTTCACAAATCGATCTTGTAAAATTATTTCACCAAATTCCTATAGCTCCCGAGGATATTCATAAAACCGCAATAATTACTCCTTTCGGTCTTTTTGAAAGCACAAGAATGCAATTTGGTCTATGTAATGCTTCTGTCACTTTTCAAAGGTTTATAGATGAAGTAACTAGAGATCTGGAGGAAGTATATGTCTTTATTGATGATATTTAAATAGCTTCAAAAACTCATCAGGAGCATATGCACCATCTGATTACTAAATTGTGTAATTACGGATTGACAATTAATCATTCAAAATGTAAATTTGGTACATCTAGTTTAGCATTTTTAAGATATCAAATTTCAGAAAAAGATTTAGAACCATTACCTGATTGTATTGAAGCTGTTCAGAAGTTTCCCAGATCACAAACTTTAATTCAGTTGCGTAGATTTTTGGACATGTATAATTTTTATAGGAGATTTATTCCTAAAGCTTCTCAGATTTTAGACCCCTTGAATAAATTCTTAAAGGTCACAAAAATAAAAAGAAATCTTCTCATCCTTCTAAAAAGCCAGAAAATCAACTTCAATGGTCTGATGAAGCAGACAAAGCATTTATTTTGGCCATGCAGGCTCTTACTAATGCTAACCATACTAAAATATCCAATTCCTAGTGCTGAATTAAGTCTTTCGTCGGATACATCAGATGCAGCAACTGGAAGCTCTTTGATGCAATTGAGCAATGAGAAATGGCAACCAATTGCCTTTTTATCAATAAGACTCAATAAAAGTCAGAGAAACTGGTCCACATATGATCGGGAATTGTATGGTATTTATGCATCGATAAAAAAATTCCATCATATACTTGAGGGTCGAAATTTCTCAATTTACACGGATCAGAAATCCTTAATTTTTGCATTCAAACAAAAACCTGAAAAATGTACGCCACTTCAGCTCAGACATTTAGATTACATGTCACAATTTTCAATTGACATTCGCCATGTTAACGGAAGAAGTGATATAACTTCTGATGCTTTTTCGCGAATAGAAATCGATACAATATCAACTTCTTCAAAATTGGACTATAAAAAAAAATGCTCAAGAGCAATTGAATGACCCTGAGTTGCAGCAATTATTACAGTCAAACACATCTTTAAAAGTACAAAAACAGTATTTTCCCCTGGAAGATATTCATCTAATTTGTGACATCTCTCAAACCCAACCCAAACCTTTCATTCCGAAGGCTTTTCGACAAATAATTTTTGAAAATATCCAATTTTTTTTAATCTCATTCTGGCACATCAGATACTTCAAATTTAATTTCCAAACGATTCATATGGCCAAAAATGAAATCAGATATAAGAGATCGAGTTCGTGCATGTGTCAAATGCCAACGTGCTAAGGTATTAGAGCATACCAAAGCTCCTCTTAGCACCTATGCGAACCGGATACTCGATTCTCTCACATTCATCTCGATTTCATAGGACCCCTTCCCATTTCTGAAGGCAATCAGCATTGTTTCATGATTATAGATAGATTCACCAGATGATCTGAGGTAATTCCAACAATTAATATGACAGCTGAGACCACTGCACAAGCACTTGTGCATGGTTGGACATCTAGATTTGGAACACAAATAACAATCACTACTGACCAAGGTCGAAATTTTGAATTCCACACTTTTTCGTGAACTAACGAATATTTTAGGTAGTCACAGAATACATTCAGCTGCATATCATCCACAATCAAATTGGTAAGATAGAAAGATTACATAGACATCTTAAAGGTTCTCTTATGGCTCAAAACTAAAGTGGACAGAAACTTTGCCTATAGTTTTGTTAGGTTTGCATACTGCTATTAAAAAATATCTCAATGCTACTAGTTCTCAACTTGTATATGGTACTACATTGCATTTACATCTGATCTTTTGTGTGATGATTCTATTGTGAATGTAACTGTAATATCCATTTATGTGACAAATTTAGTTTCAATAATGAAAAAAACTAAATCCAATAAATCCTATTCTTCATGGACATTCTAAATTTTTTTGTAAATTCATCCTTAACTTCATGCAATCACATATTCCTTAGAAATGATAGAGTTCGGCCACCATTAACTCCTCCTTATTCTTGACCTCACTTGGTCAAATATTGGACAGATAAAAATTTTGTTCTAGATATAAATGGTAAAAATGTAACTGTCACCATAGACAGATGTAAACCTGCCTATGAAATTTCGAAAACACCACTAAAAGTATCTTTGCTAAACTAGAAATTACAACAAAAATAATAACTCTAAAAATTTCAAAATAACCAAATATGGCAGACTTGTTCATTTTCCTAAGCGACTAAGTGAGGAAATTTAAAACATTTTTTTATAAGTTTTGTTCAATATATTTTTATTCATTTTTCTATTATATTGTAATAATTCTTATGATTGCATTCACTTCCAAGTAATTTTCGCTCCTTTCGTTACTGAGGGAATACTTTGTAGTGAATGCCTATCATAAATCATATATACCTTCCCTAATTCGTATGTATCTATCATAAATTATATAAATCATATCAGATATCTGTAAACTACATGCTCCGTCGAGGCTGGGTGTGACGCAATTCTACGAAGCACTAAACGTTCATGTAAGGGATTTTGAAAAATGGTGCTTCTTGATGTTTTGTTTTTTTCTGCATTAGTTTCTCGTGAATTTTATCTTTCAGCATATTTTTGCGCGTTTCTTCTCTTTTCCTTTTACTTTTCTTTTACCTCCCACTTCCTTTGTTTAACTAATTACTACACTAATATGAGATGGCAATTTACCTCAAATACAGTACAGGGCAGAAACTTATTTCTTAACATATTAAGTAAAAAAGAAATTTGTTCTCAAATTTTACTCAACACATTTTTTACAAATTTTAATCAATTTCAATCTCGATCGATAGTATTCGTTTTAAATCCCTCATGAAAAATCTAGTTAATATTCGAAAAAATATATAAATTAAAACCCACATAATTTAATTAAATATTAATTCCGCTCTTTGCCCCCCCTCTAGTATTCTATGCTTGATTATTAGATTGATTCCATTGTTAACTTAGTAATAATCTTTGATTATATTTCGGTTGTTATTGGATGCAGAAGGTTTCAACAATCACTCTTATTATTGTTGTCAGCAGAAATATTACTGTTTAATGTTAAACAAACGCACAAATTGCAAACAATACAATAGATGAAACAATGAATCCACTTTCTGTTGCTCTGTTAAGAATCATTTCTCTTTTTGCAACTGATCGTTGTGTGACTTTTTTTTTGCTGAGCTATGCTTGGTGTGTTTTGTGAACATTTCAATGAGGCTACGGCCATCGTTGGATGGATCGTCCTATGGACGATCTTGGAACTGTTGAAATATTACATGTTCCCCCACTTACCCTCAATCGGAGATCTGATTTTCGATCCCGATTTGGATCAGGATGTTTATACATCACTTGATCCACTTGCGACAAGAGTAGAATCCGTTCCAGTGGTTCGCTCCTACACGGTATTTAGGATATGCCAGGCTTTAGAACTTCCAGCGAAACTGGCTCCATCTGCAATCCAGAAGTCAGATATCCCTGTTGTAGAATCCTATATGGTCTACAAGCTGTGTTCTGCTCTGGGTTTGCCTGCACGGATGGCTCCTGTCGGAGTGCCAGTTGTAGAGTCCTTTGTGATCTACCAGTTCTGCTTAGCCTTGGATATTCCAGTGAGATACCGGTCGCAGAAAGACGCAGTTTAACATCAAAACTGTCGTCAGCTGCCCGATGCTGTTTTCAGATCAGAACTGTCTTCGGATGCAGCGATGGAGGGTGGGTGGGCGGGGAACGAAAGTAGCCCACCTCCACGTGGTGTTCCCTGGGCAACGGTGCAGTTCTCTGGAATGGCATCGGCTAAGAGGCTACTCAAGTGTGAAACAAACAAAGAACATTGTATTTAGTTTGACAAAACTACACACCTAATTTTTGATTTTAATGCCACAAAATTTGAATACAAGCATCAAATTCAGAACTTGCAGGATATGTATTTATGGTAGCAATAGCTGCAATGTTTTTTTAAAACATACTTAGGAATGATATATTTTTTACCACAAAAAATTTAAAAGAATTTAAAATATGTATTTGAAAAGGAATTGTAGAACTCATACACATAGAAAATCAGTAACATTGACAATCATAAATCTGATGGAGGAATCTTATAATGACTTGAATTTGAAAAATTATAGTGACAAAAATTTACCAATTCATAATATAATTCGTCGCCATATAATTATACCCCGTTATGATAAAGTAGATAAAAGGCCTTATGGTCAGAGCCGGCCTTCTCTTCAAAGGGGTCTGGGTCAAGAAGTTATTTGGGGTCCTAATTTTTTGTAAAGTAAAAAAAAAAAATCTGAACATTTATTATTAATGCATATTTAGTTAATGCGTTATTTTTTTTCTAATACATTAATTACTTCAGAAAAATTACAATTTTTTGCAATTTCTTTCTCGATGCTTAATACAGCAAGTGCACTTAAGCATTTTGAACACATGCTTGACCGAAGATAATTCTTCTTAAATTTTAATTTGCTGAAAGAGCGCTCAATACTTGCTGTAGTAACTAGCAACGTAAAGAAAAAATTTAACACAGTTAATACATTTAGAAATGACTCATTATAATTATTATTTAGTGTGCATTGGAATATGTCTCGTGCGTTATTTACATCTCTTTCATTCAAAATCAAATCCCGTAACAAACAAATTTCTTGGATTAGGTTTTCATCTACATCTGTGTTATAAAACTTTACAAAGCTTTTGGAACATTTCTCGAATTCATATTTTTCTAAAATTGTTATATCAGTGATAAATTTGAAATCAGAAGTACTATTTGGTATACTTTTAAACCCATCTTCTATTTCTACAATAACAGTATCAATTACAGTGTTAAAAAATACCATCTAAATTCCTCTACCGTTTTATATATATCTTCAGAACATAATCTTTTTCTTTTTCGAATTCGCTTTTCAGGAAAATGTTCAAGTTATGTGCTAGCACTTTTGCTTCGTCGAAAAATGTGTTAAAGTTTTGTCTTAAATTTTGGATTTCAGTTTCAATTTTATTGACTAAGTTGAAAGCCGAGTCAAGAACAATTGTTTCTGCTTGAAATAATTTATTGATAGTGTTAATTTTGGAAAATATTGCAAACAATACTGTTAAACATAAAATAAATGACATTTCTTGCACCTAATAAACTTTTAGCTTCGGATACCCCTGTATCAGAAGCTAAAAGTTTATCGTTACTTATATCTTTTAAATATCAATAAATTCTTCTAAGGAATTACAAGTTTGTTCAAACTGTGTATATACTGCTTTCACCTAATCTATTTTGGCTTCCCAACGAGTGTCACATAATGGTTTAAGAGTAATGTTTAAATGCTTTGCAGAATTTCCCATCCTTTTCCCATTGCAAAACATAAGCAATATAAACGTTGTAATAACCCCAAAAGTTTTTTTGCTATATATATTGCTGGAAGCGGTATCACAAATTAATAAATTAAAGCTATGTGATAGGCAAGAAACATAAATTGCATGCGGATTTAAAGAAAGTATTCTAGATTGCACTCCTTTACTCTAGATTGCAAACCCTTTCGTTTTACTACCGTTGTCATATGCTTGCCATCTACAATTCATAATATCTAAATAAAGCTCCGTAAATCTTTCCAATATAGTTTTTGTTAGTCCTTCTCCGGTCACATCAGTTACTTCAATCAACCCTATAAATGAGTCATTCATAGTTAACCTTTTCTCTTCAAATTTTACATACCTAATAATGATTGAAGTTTGTTCCTTATGGGAAATATCAGGAGTACTTTGAATACTGTAGTACATGGCTGCTTTTATATCATGTTTAATTTTGTTAAGGACTTCATTTCATAATGCAGAGACAATTTGTTCTTTTGAACTAATGATGATGCACAATTCTATTTTTCGAATTTATTATTTTGTTTGTATGATCCGTTAGTATAGGGTTGTATTTACTTAATAATTCGATCAAACATAAAAAATTTCCATTATTAGACCATCCTTTTATTTCACAATTACCTCGAAGTGGAAGATTAGAAAAATGGAATCATTTAACTTGATTTGTTTTACCAATAGTTGAACGTAAATTTTGTCATTTTAGTAATTCTTCCCAAGTAATAAACGAATTAAAATGATAACTAGAACGCTTATGATCTTGCATTAAAATTGACAGCTTTCTGCAGTTATTATAGCCACCTATAAATCGTATAATTTGGTCATTTCTTCTTCTTTTGGAAAACCGCGTACAACAAAAACGAAATATGGAGTCTTGCGTTTTTGAATAAATTAACCATCTGCGAAGTTGGGCTTCACCATTTGGCACTTTTTTAAAGTAGTACGTAGTGGAAAATGATCTACTTTCAGTATTTTTAGCAAAAAATCTCTTGTGTTGTACAGGTCTGCTTTAACACAAAACATTATAAATTTATCAGTTATAATACTTGGCTATAAACTAGGATCATTTATACTTTCCTGATCGTGTTTGTTATTGTCATTTCCGTCATTATTTTCTGATTCGGTCATATTTGTATAAACACACGGTTCTTCAACAAATCTTACCGTTTCAACATTTTTATTGCAAGACTGTGTAGTTGGAGTAGAAATTTCTTCCCCAGTTGAAGTTTGAATTGTAATTTCTGAAGTTGAAGCAATTCTTTTTCCAGAATTATTTCGATGCCAAGAAAAGTGATCTACTTGTGATTTCTAGTGAAGTTTAACTTTTCTTCTTTTTTCTTTTCTGTAATTTTCTTTTTGACACCCAGAGTGATATTACATTTGCTTGGGCATGGTTATATCTAACAGTATTAAGCAGTTTATAGAATGAACTATGAAATTAATATATGCTATACTAGTAAGTGAGATAAGTGAATATAAATCTACTTACCTTATATTAACATTATTTTGCGCACTTGCACTAGACTATAATATAAACTGTAAATTTCGTATATTTCCGAATCCATCGACTACTCCATTTAAACTTCTTACTTAATTCTTCTTATTTCGGTTGTGGCCGGTGAAGAAGTAATGCAGCGTGCATTTCTAGGAGTTGATCGTTTAATTTATCTTCGCTTTATTTATTTATTTATTTATTTTTTTTTTTTTTTGCAACAACTAAATACAAATAAATATGCACAAATGCACACATAAAATATATTACATTCGATGTAGAAAAAAAATAGATAGTTGATGATTCACAAGTCCATTTGAACCCAGGCTCATCCTCGACTTCTGAGAGCTGCATGCGCCCAGAAGTCGCGCCACTCTGTCTTAACATGTTTGAATAAATGAACTCCCCCATTAATAAATGAACTCCCCCCCCCTCCCTTTTATAGGTATCACTGCATTCGTTGCCCAATAAAAGGGTAAGGCGAAGCTCAGCCAGCCACGTGGAAACAAACGTATACTTTCAGTATGTGTAAATATGCATTATCGTTCAGAACACTATTTTAATTCTTGACCACAGCGGGGCCTCGGTGCATAGCATCCAACGCACCCCGAGATGGCCGACCGTGCTTCGGAACTCTCTCGCACACTGCATCGGCGAAGCTCGTAGTAAAAATCAAATGTTTAATTTCTTTAGTTAAATTGTAAATAAAATTATTTTTTTAAAACGTTGCAATAATTGGAGTCGCAACAAATACGCGCAACCCTAATTACGCAACAGTCTTTTCAGTGATTGAACTAATCGTGCTAAGAAGCAACATTACAGATTTGTAACGATATGTTCTGTAAATGTGTGGTGCGGTATTTTTAGAAACTCTTTGATTGGTCCTGTTTTGTGCAACAGTGTGTTGAACGGAGAAAAATATATTCAGTTAGTTTTGAATGGTTTTATATTTGAACTCATTGGCCTTTGGCAATATTTACACAGATGTATGTGCTTGCTATCAGTCGCTATTACTAATAGAAATGAAAGTGTGCGTGTATGATAGTGCTCTATAGGCCAGACCGTTTGATCCAATTACCAAATTTTGCACACATATTTCTTGGAGATGAAAATGTACACTTCGGAGCAATTTTTAAAAATTTTTAATTTAAATATTAAGTTGAATTTTTGCGATTTCCCGCAATGCTTTCAAAAATATTAATTCGCAGAAAAAATGTTACATCATTTCAAAAATTTTAAAGAATTGTCTTTTTAATGATGCTAATTTAACAGCTGTGCATTTTTTTTTAATTTTGGCAATGCTTTAATTTCTAATAATAGATTTCATTACTGTACTGAAATTCATACCGTTTTTAACGGTTCATCAAATATTTAATCGTTTGATTTTCTTCCTTTTTTGAACGAACCAAGAAAGAATTTAATATCGGTTTAATTTACAAGACTAATAAAGAAATTGATATTACAATAACATGAAATTTAGATGACAGTTTAACTTCATATTTACATTTATAATAGCTGTGTGCTGAGATGAAGCTGGTTTCCATTAGAAAGGTCCATGCTTATAATGAACCATACAGACAATTAAAATAACATGACTTCGTTGTTGGCAATTTATCATAATCATATTGGGCATAATGTTATATCTACACGATTTTAATGAAATTAAATATAGACAATACCCCCGGCGAACCAGCTGGCCTGTTTGTCCACTGCTTGAGTAAAGTCAACATGATAAATACAAAATGGACAGAGTAGATATATCAAATTTTTAACCAAATCTTTCTAAGGGTTGAACATCTATCGATTTGTTCTTTTGCATGCATGTAAACATGATTCTCAAAAACACAATAACTTAAATAACTAATTTGGTATATGATTTTGGTGCTACTAAACTTGTAGTTGAGTTTCGAATTTTATTTTCAGTCGTCGGAAAAGATATATGTCCAAGGTGCATATTCGATTTTCTTCAATATAGTAGGAAGCACAAAGCTCTCATGAGCAGACTCTGAAAACCAAACATTCACGGCATTCATGGCCTCATGTGCCTTGGCGAGGCCGTAAACACCTCAAAAAATAAATAAAAAAGGCATTTATGGCCTCGCTCAAGGCCAGAATTTTGTGTAGAAAAGATAGTATGACACTTTTATTATAGAGTATGAAGAAAATTTCAGGGAGACCACTATTATTAGTTTCAATCACACTAATGAAATTTTTAAATTGAATTAAAAAAATTCTTGTAAGAATCGTAGTTTTAATCTTGATCTGCATGAATGTATGAAATCTAACACTAGGGTGCAACAAGTCCATCTGTAGCAATTTTGTTATAGCGCAGAACCGAACTCGTAACCTTATGGTTTGTAGCCGAGTAACATGACCACTAGACAAAAGAGATCACTCCTGTCCAGGAACTGTTATCTGGCATATAAAGCTTTACCACACATCTACTATGATTTTCAAAAAAGAAGTCTGTTAATAATATTTAAAAATAAAACTCGATAGATATTTACAAGTGTAGTTATAAAATAATGTGTCAGATTTCATCTGTCTGGTTAGTTGCATCTTTCAGCTAACATGCACATGATTTTGGAGAAAAATTCGAAGTAAATTTACACTTTGAGTATGTAAAAACCATATACCAATTTCATCATTTCATTTTTAAGAAAATGTATTCGCGCATAATTTTAAAAAAATGGGGTTTTAAAGATTTTATTTATTTTTCAGATTCAAGAAAATCTTAGACGTCAGATTCAGTAAAATATAATTGCAAATTTTTTTTGCCGATTGCAATACTTTCTCAGATATAATATCATACAATCTTTAGCAAATGCGATTTTAAAGATGAATAAAAACCTTTAACAAAGAAAAAATGACGGTTGTTTTTGAGAGGACATACAATATTTGTATTTCTTTTAAGGAGTTATTCTTTTGCCATACTTATTTCATTGGCATACAGATGTGAATGTGAATTATTTTAATGAATCCATAAGTCTACTATGACAATTTAATCCTTTTATTTACGATGAACAAAGATGAGCATGAAATTTTTAAGGTGAAAGTTTTATGAGGGAGAAGAAATATATATCGATCATATGGGGCTGTTCAGAAGATAGTTTAGTAGAATGGATCATTTCTCTTCGAGAGCTGTAATGCAGAAATAGACAAGACACATTTCCCCAAGTTTCGAGTTTCTATTGTTGTTTAAAGGACCACTGGCAAAGCCTTCCTTTGCCGCAGAAAGCGGTCCGGTGTCATAGAAGTTGAAGTTATCTTGTGCTAAGCAAATTTATTTGGATATGTTAAGAAATATTTTAATACTTTCCATCTAGAAATTCCTTTTAAATCATTAATTTTTATAGAAAATTGACAAGCATTCGAAACGGTATAAAAATATCTGCTAAATTAAATGTTTTAAATTGTGAAAAGAACTTTTTACGAAAAGATTTGGATGAAATAAATATTAAATTTTTCAAAATAAATAACTGCTTTTAAAGTTTAAAGTATTTAATGAAAGGACAGGGGTCATTAAATGCATAGGAAACACATCTCATTTTTGCCCATTGTTTTGTCATAAGCAACAGAAAGAAATCAAATAATGTTTCAAAAACAGCTAAGTGTTTGGAAAGTTTTTGAATAAGAATTTATGTAAATTGTGAGCTGTTTTTTAATGCCATGTCCCACAAATGTACTGTTAACTAAAATTCTCATTTTCAAATGTTTAGTTTAATTTATGTTATTCTAAATGGATG
Source organism: Argiope bruennichi (assembly GCF_947563725.1). NCBI lineage: Eukaryota > Metazoa > Arthropoda > Arachnida > Araneae > Araneidae > Argiope > Argiope bruennichi. The sequence goes on along the minus strand of NC_079155.1, from coordinate 32,797,337 downwards.
CAAATTGATATATTGCATAGACTATTTTGATTCAAGAAAAGTCCTACTATTCAATTGCTTCCTTATGAATTTTGCATTTGTATTTGAATTTATCTTTTAATATTTGTTTATTATGAAGAAGAAAATTTTGCATTTGTATTTCTGTGAATATCTACTTATTATTTTCATTGTCTTTTTTTAGAAAACCAATAAACCAAAGTCTGAAAATTTACCTGCTTCTTGTGGTAAATGTTTATTGTTTTTCCATTTATTCAATATTCAATTATCTTTTTATTAGCACAATTGTTGAATAATCTGAAACTTTGCATCAGTTTAAAATTTAGTTGATTTTTGTTATGGAAATATAACTTTAATGTCATTGCTTATTATTATAAATTTTGGACTTATCAATAATATATATATATATTTTTACATAAGAACAAAAATTAAATGGATGACTTTTTCAAACTTTAAAAAATATATTCAAATATTTACTATTATAAATATTAAAAGTTTTTAACTATGTTTTTCACTTTAAATCTTCTGTAACTATAATTTTTCTTTCATTTAATGAAATTTTTGAATGAATGTGATGTGTATTTATTATGCTTTTATCAGTAAAAATAACACTAGTTCTTATTTAGAATGTCTTACTAGTTTGTCAAGAAGGCATATTCTTTAACTGGAAATATAACTAAACAAAGTTATTTTGTGGAAAGGATATTTGTCATTCCTACAAAATATATTTGGAATCTGAACTCTATTATGCAATATAATGAAAATATATATTTCTATTAATAATATTATATAGTGTATTTCCATTAATAATATTATATAGTGTATAAGAATACTTTTTTTCTTAAATAAGCATTGTATATATATACTATTATTACAGAAATGATATTAAAAATTTATATCTTTAAATTTGGGGAAAATTGAAATACATTTTTACTTTGAGCATTTGGATAAGATAACAAAAAAATGGTTTTTCATCATTATTTTTTTTCTGTAATTGAGAAATAAGATCCAAAGAGTTGCTGTCTCCTCCCCCCTTCTTAAATTATATAACTATTGATTTATCTGTGCAATATATAATAACTATAAAGATCAGGGAATAAGCATTCTCGTAAGTAATGACGACGGAGATAGATTAGTTTATCGGGGAAGAGAAATCTTCATCTGTACAGTAATTGCCTTAACCATAAGGGGGAAAAAAAGTATTTATACTATTCATTAAAAGAAATTAGTTATGCAGCTCAACTAATTTGAAATATTACCTTTTTAGCTATTTGAAAGATTTTAAAGGAAGTGAATCAGTGATTTCCATCTGTATGACAATTTTCAAATTGTGAAGAAGAAAATATTATTCAATTTTAATCATAAAACATGTATGTTTGTTTGAGAAAATATTTATTGAATCTTATGAAAAGCTAGTTAAAACTTTCAACTAGCTTAAATATTTCTATAGAAAAGAATATTTTCAACTAATGTTATTTAACTACTAAAATCTATTTTGTTTCATTAATTCATGTTAATTTTATTATTTAACCCAATTCTCTAAATAAGCATGAAAGATATGGCTAAATCCTAGGGACGGGTACCAACAAATTTGGTTCCAAACTTAAAATCGCCAGCATCTCTTGAAAATAATCATAATATTGAGAAATAAAATTTTAAAGATTACAGCGTCCGTGGGGCTTGACGAGTAAAATTTGGCGGAAAGTCGCCAAATGGTACTTGTCCCTAGAACTGTACCAAAGATATGTTTCATTAATGAAAAATTTTCTGTTGAAACATTCATACTATTGAATTCATGTGCAAGTGGACTTTGTTAAAAAATCTAATATTCATTTTTATAGTAGTTCCTTTCTGTTATTTTAAGTTTTATAATTAAACTCTTCATAAAAATTTATGAATCTTTGAGATGCTAAAAAGAAAAAATGATGACACTCTGTATTATATAATTATTAAGATGGAGCAATTTTGAATAAAAATGAAATACATGTCTGATGACTCTCCAGCAGTTGTTTGCGAGTTCAAGAATGAACAGTAACTGGAAAAAAAAATAATCAAGGGAATATATTTTTTTTAAAACTTACTTTACTCATACACCATCTAAATACTCAAAGATGATTAATTTATGAAATGTGTATCTTTTCAAACACATTTTGTCAGCAGAGAATTAAATGAATATTGATTCAATGAATTTTACTAACAAAAGTACTGGGGCAACTTCTTCTCTATTACCCTTATTTATCTTTATCTTTTACCCCTATTTATCTTGAAAGTTTTAAAAGAGTATATAGTATCTTAAAGAAATGTTTCCTTTGTAAAAATCTGTATATCATTACTCTTTTCTTTTTAATCTTAAATTAAATTTTTAGAAAACTAATTTTTATTAATGTATTGATTTAAATTTTCTTTTGCTTGTAATGACAATTGCTGATTTGATATTTCCCCCTGTTTTTCATTTAACAGGATATATGAATGAGTGTAGTTATTTTTCAGAAGGAAAAAAATTGCTTGTGTATTTAATTATCTCCTATTTTATATATGGACTCCATTTTTCAGGAAGTCTTAATTTTAAACTGTTATTTACTACTAATAAATAATTCTGATCATGTATTAAAAAATACCAATTATCCAAGCTAATACTGGGATACATTAATGCTCTTTTTAAATAGTACACCCAGTATAGGTGAGATCGTATTTATTTGGATAATTGGTTTAAAAAATCCTTACAAAAAAACATGAAATTTATTTATAATGTATTAATTTAATATTTCAAAAATGTTGTTTATATTTTTATATATTATATTAAAATATTACTACTTAAACATATCAAAGTTTTGTTTCAATATCTTACTCATTTTTACTGAGAAAAATTTTGCTTACATATTCTTTTTTTTTTTCCCAAAGTGATTAAGTTAATTGCAGTTCTATTCAATATAAAAAAAATTTTTAGAAAGTATTAAACTTATATAAAAAGTTTAATCTTTTTTATATTAATTTCCAAATTTTTTTCATAGTTGCTTATTCTGTTCTGCTGCTGAAAAAAGAGTGTTTGAGAAATTACTTCTACTATTAAAACTATAACTACTCTTCATAAATTTGTAAGCAATTCAATATTGTTCTTATCAAATTTTTTTCTCTTCATGAAAAGATTGTGTTATATTTAAAGTATGTTTGCAATATAATTTATCTGATGTTTGCTTCCTGTAAACTGCAATTTTACTATAAAAAAATCTGTTATATTTTGAAATAGTTAGTGCACTTTTTCATAATCTTCAAATTACATGACATTTTAAAATGATGTCATGATCTTTTAATTAACAATAATGTGTCAAGATTGGAAATGCTAAGCTCTTATTATTCTGCAATCAAGTACTAAATTTGACAAGCGCTGGATTATAAACTTTTCTAACAGTTTTTAATTGTGAGATAGTTTTAAATTAGTTGATTTTAGAAGGTGCTTAATTTATTATCCTATAATTTTAATAAATCTATCTGTAATATAATGTTAACTTCTAAGCGCTATTAAATGATGTACTACTATACCTGCATATCTTGTATTTGTAAGAAGAGCTTCATGAATTTAGATGACTTACATTTTAAATATAGGTTTTATTATTCATAATATCAAATATTGCTTAAATTCCATTAAAAAGTCAATTTTAAATGTTAGATTCACATCCAACAATGTATTAAACACTATGCTATGTATTTTACTACTTTTTATGTGCTAGATTTGCATTATCTCTGATGCAATTGTCATCTTAATCAATAACTTGTGAATCACTGCTAGATCTACCAGATATTATTCCAAAAAGCATTCTTCTTTCTATTATTGTCAGTAGTTATCACATTATTTTTTCTCAAGTCAAAGTTCTTGAGAACTAGCAAAAAAGAAATGAGAGAGAGAGAGAAATATCAGTACATTTTAAAATATCTAATAATTGCATTATTGTTTCTAAATAATGATTAGAAGTCTTGGAAGTTTGGATACTTTTTCATTGATCTCCTGCCAGTGATTAATTGTCAAAAAAATTACTAAAGATATACATTAGTTTATTGACTATGTTTGTTAATGGCATGCAGTTAGCCTAAAGTATGCTAACTGCTGCAGTTAAGCTAAAAGTTTGCTAATGGCATACAATTAATACATAAGTACCAAAGTTTGTTTTTCTATTTACTTGTTGTTACTATTACTATATTGTTTTATTTACTTCTATATCACACAGACATTTTGATATAATTCTTTTTTTCTGATAATTGTTCAATTGACATTATATATATATATATATTATGCTCAGGATGTTGGAAATACATAAGCATTTTATATTTTCTTATTTCATGTTTGAAATTTTATGTAATATCTACACAATGCTTACTACCTGATATATTGTAACATTCTTATAGTTTGTTTGATAAAATGAAAAGATATTACTGCATAAAAATTCCCAAAAGGCAGCATATATATGTATGTATGTATCTATATCATTAAACAATAACAAAGGTAAAAACAAAAGTTAAATCAAGACATTGATCACATTAATCGCTTATCAAAAGATGAACCTGTGTGGTACAGTATGTAGAAAATGCTGTAATCCCTTTTATAATTCACATTGATTTCATTCCCTCATGAGGAATTAATGCATTGATTGCCTTGATTTACATTCTGTTTTACATTTTATTTCTACTTTTACTGTTATTTTATGAATTATTTTCAAAATATTCCTTGAATTGCAACTTTCCCAGACTTATCATATTGCTTTGTTTTATAATTTCTTCCCATATTATTCATGTTTTTAAAAAAATTTAATGCACTTTTCTTTCCACTGGTTTACTTTCATTTTTACTTCTTTTTATTTGAAGTTTCTGATTTGTTTATATCTTAATATATTTATATAGATAACTAGACAAATATACTAATACAATATATCATAAAAAAAGAAAGACTGAGCAGTAAGTCAGATGTACAGTATTGGGTAAAATATGCTGGCAGATTACATCAATTGGCAAATTAGATCCCAAAATACACAAAGGGGAAAAAAAATACTGCTCAAAAATTTCAGTGGGTCGAAGCTGTTAGTACTGTCTTTTTCTTAATTTTATGAATTAATGTGGGATTTTATTAGAAAGTTATTATTATTTTGTAAATAATAATAATAATAATTTGAAAATTGTGTAACGTATTTAGCTATATTACAGTAAATAATAATTCAGAAATTTTTGTAACATATTTCACATATGTTATACAATAAATCGTATGATTTAGGTTCAGTATATATCTCCTCTTTTTAAACTATGTTATTATTAATACACTACTTAGCAAAATTTTAATGCTTAATACTTTCTTCTTTTTTCAGAATGCATGTGGAAATATTGAAATATTGGCATTCTAACAGAATTTTAAACTGGTGTTATTTTTTGTTTTAATGTAATCACAAATTTTTGAAAGACATTTATTGAAGATTCAAGAATCAATTATTACCCATTAAAACTGAATTATCTACTTCTTGAAATTAAGCCCCATATTCAAATGAGAAAAATATTTTCTTCAATAGTAAAAAAATTTACTTATGAGAGTGTGATTTAACTGATCCATAAATGAAGATAAGCAATTAAAAATAAGTTGATATTTTCAGATAGAAAATTTATTTGCAAACCTCCAAAGTAAGGAAAATATGAACACTAAGACTTCTTTTGTTAATATTTTATGTGATTTGAAATTATACCTAATAGAAGTAAATAAAGATGAATATTTGATTAATTTTGCTGAAAAATTTTACTATTTGCATTAGGAATTATTAATTCTGCTGTAGCCTCTAAGATATAAAGAAGTATCAGACAATCAAAAAGTCAGCTGAACATTTTTTTTTTTTTTTTAAATTACAATTGCTTCATTAGTAAAGGAAAAAATTTTATTGATTTACTTTTTTATCTTTATTAATCCCTTTCCTATCAGAAAAATTTTCTTTTTTTCTCCAAGCATCAGTTTATTACAAATTTTTTCATGAGTATTCTGTATTGAAATTCCAAGGAGAAAAAAATTTCTGTTGTGATATTTTCTTGGACTATATTTATCCATTTTTGGTGTTCTTTATAAAATTTTCAAGGTTGGTAATAAAAACTTCAGAGTGGGTTTTTCCTGGTATTGAGGCAATGATTCTATATCTGAGAATGTCATCATATTTGTAAAAGAAATTTATCATGGTATCTGCAGGAATAAGGTTATCTGATTAGATAAAATTATATATATAAGGTATATAGTATATATATAAGGCTCAGAAAAGTTTAAAGTTTTTATTCTAAATTCTGCTATTCACTGATTAAATTGTTTGAAATTGATTACTGCCAATTTATTCAATGCAGAGTACTTTTTAAATATTAAAATTGTGCTGCACTATAGGCATTGCTATCCTTTTTTGAATTTCACAATTTATCTGATTGATCTAATCAAATTAAATGTCATTGTCAACTTGGAATCTGTGGTATCCAATTTCAATAAGGCTCTACCTGTTAAATGTTATCACAATTTTTGTGCAATTCAACCATAAAAAACTGTCAAATCAGACTGTCTTAAGGTTGTACTAACATGATATATTAGTGACCATTATCATCTAATAATCAAAAGAGGAATTTCAAAGTTTTTGAAAATTTTCTGCTTTGTATGAACAATGCAAAACCACATTATTTATATGTCCGTAGTCTTGATAAGAACTGGGCTTTGAGGATAAATTATTTCAGTTATAAATTTAAATGGATTCTAAAAGAACTAAATATATTATTCTATATTTTCTAAAATCTGTAATTTTGCATTTTAGTCTTTTGTCAATTGTAATTAAAAAATATGTTTTCTTAAATATGCTAAGTTTAGGTGCTATATGTAGTATTGAATTGAAAAAATAAGTGAATAAAGGTGTATAGTACTAATTTTATAAATTTAATATAAAGAGATTATAACTTCTAAAACTAAAATTTTTAGTTTCTCAAAAAATCTTTTTCTCTTTCTTTTTTTTTTTTATATCAGCCAGAAACAAAATGATGTTAAATTGAATTTCTTATAAATATTTTTATTTGTTTAATAGTATGATTATTTATTTTATTAGACATTTCATTGTACTTTTCTTATAATGTACAGTATATATATTCAATTTTTTACTTTTTTTTATATGGATATTGTATCATTTTTGAGATAGCATATGTATATATATATAAAATGTATTATTTAAACACATTTCTTGTAATGCATTTTCTTATCATATTATTTTTGTTCACAATTGAATTTTTAAATATTACTATTTAGGCTGGTAATTTCTGGAAACTGGTTTTGTTTATTCCAGAATTGCAGCAAGCAAACTATTTTTATAAAAATGGGTTTGCTAAATAATTTTGTATAAAAAAAAATAGCAGAGTATTTCTGTATTTGATTCTTTATTTTTATTTTTATTTATTTATTGCTTCAATAATATTTGTGTACTGTTTATTTATACTTTTAATTATTGTAGAGACTGAAATTAAATTTTTTAAAAATGTAAAAATGCAAATATTTTAAATTTTAGAATTTGAAAATACTGATATTCCATCATCTTTTAATATTTTAAAAAAATGAACATTTTAAGATATTACAAAACAAACTATGTAATAAAATTGTTGAACTTAAATGACAATAACATTTTTATAATCATTTGGAACTAAAAAAAAAGCATTTATCAGGAAAAATATGAAATTCTTACCAGGAAAACCTGAAAGAATAGAAGTGCTTATGCTAATTATAATTTATATATACACGTTTGATTAATTAATGAATTAGTTTTACTTTTTTAGCTAATGACTTGGATAATATAAAGAGAATCAATGAAATTAAAAGAAAAATAATGGAGTTGATGTAAATGAAGAAAGCAAAAAGTTTATGGAAACAGGTATGTTATAGTTAATTTAAAGTTAAAAACATTATCTAAGCTAAATTTTATTAATACATTCATTTAATTAAAAAAATTTGTAAGCCTGCTAAATAATCCCACTGTTTAAGACTCAGTCATCTTTACAATAAACAATATAGATAAAGGATTACAATTTGATAAAGTCACAATATATATTTTATTAATACCTTGTTTGTAAATGTTTTATAAATAATTTAAAATGTAAAAATTTTAAAAAATCATTCATTGATAGGAACTAGAATAAACTGCATCAAAGCTTATTAGAAAAAATATGAATTATGAAAAGAAAAAACTATTTATAATGTAATAGTATTATATTAACTATTATGTTATATTCTAACAAATCATGCCATCAAAAACATAACTTGTAAAAAAAACCAAGTCTTGCAACTCAGTTCTTCTATCGTAAAAAGTTGTGAGATCAGTGTAATACCAATTCGGTCAATTTATTCAGTCCCTACTTAAGGGTCCTTCTGTCTTAAGTTATTACATAATTAGCTAACCTAACAACATCTTATAGTGACCATATCAATATTAAAAGTCTTTTATGGTTTAAATAAATAGATGGGATTGGAAATCGCACTAAACAATCTAATTTAATATAATATGCTAATGTAATCTAATTTAATATAAAGATGCATTGTGTTTTCATACAATGGCCAAGTCAATCTATTTATTTAAACCATAAAAGATTTTTAATATTGATATGGTCACTATAAGATGTTGTTAGGTTAGCTAATTACGTAATAACTTAAGACAGAAGGACCCTTAAGTAGGGACTGAATAAATTGACCGACTTGGTATTAAATGGATCTCGCAATTTTTTACGATAGAAGAACTGTTTTCCAGACTTTTTTTTTTTTTTACAAATAAAATTTTTATGGCATCTCATTTCATTTTGTGTGTATATATATATATATATATATACTTATTATTTCATTATTATTATTTATACATATACTGGTACACTGAGTCATTCACTGCAAATGTAACTTTGTAATCTGGGGGCACAGCATCCTATATATTTATATGGGATTATAAAGTTATTTAAGCAGTTGGTGTATTTAGAAAACTAGATCTAAATTGCAAAATATTTTAGTTTTTTCTTGATTTATACACTAAACACTAATTGTATTTTAAATTTGAAGCTTCTATGTCTGCTAGAAGTGCCTTAGAGTTTTGATGATCGGTTAGTCAGCCAGTCAGTGACAAAATTCACAAACTTTGACTAGTTATAATTTTTAAACTACTGGTTCAAATTTAATGAAATTTGAAATATACCGTGTTTATATAATGCCTGCTTCGTTACTGAAAATTCAGGCTTCTAGTTTTATCCATAATGAAGTTATAGGGGCTCGAAAATGGCCTGAACTGCTTCGAGAAAAGGATGGTATGGCCGTGCCGCTTGTTTTTGTTTGACTTGACGGGGTCACTGCCGTGCCCCTAGATAATAGTATTGTATTTAATATGATACTAACATTTTTCATTTCAATCACATTCTTAACTATTATTTATTTTTAAATTGGCTCATCTTTAGCTTTACTTATAATAAAGATGAATGTTTATATGTGTGTTGGAACTCTATAGCATAGACTGTTTAACCTACAGCTTCGAAAATTTGGATCATATATAATTTGGAGGGTGGAAAATGTGTGTACCTTGGGCATTTTTTTTTTTTTAATTTTAATTCAAAGAAACAAAATTTTGATATTTTCCAACAATAAGTTCTTAAAATATTATAGTATAAAAATGATTTTCACATCACCTTAAAATTCAAAGAACTATCTTTTCAATGAAATCAATGCTTTTACTGTTTAAATATTTTCTATATTTAATCAATTTTTAAAAAGTATTTTAAGCATATTTTCCAAGAAGAATCTTAAGATTTCAGAATGAATATTAAATGTATATTTAGCAATAATACAAAAAAAAAAAAAAAAACCATTTTGGGGGCCATCAAAATTGTAGATAAAAGTTGCTATTAAAGTATTTTTGTTTTTGTTTTGCAATCCAAATTACTATTCTGTTCTTCATACAAATCATTATTGCCAAAGCAGATTTCACGAAAGCAAGCAGTGTATTTAAATCTGTAAAAGATTTAAATTTATATTTGAAATACTATTAACATGAAGAAAAAATGCCAAATTTTATATAGTTTTGGGTTAGAAATTAGATTACATTGTTAAAGTTCATCAAATTTCAGGGGAACTGGTAAAACATAAGGAAAATGGGTAGTAAAAGGAATAGAAAGCATAAGACTTCTAAATATGAATTATATATCAAAAGCTTTAAGCTTAAAAGTATCTTGCTGAAGATGCCAATAAGATCAATTACATAAAATATTTAATTTAAAATTTTGATGGCTATTAATCCTGGTAAACAAAATAGCCGCTGAAGCAGCTAGTATTTAGTAATTTTCATTACAAATGAAGTGATGTTAATTTTGTTAAAAAAATTATGATGAGATTGGAAAATGGAAAGAAGCAATATCCAGCTAAGCAATTATTTTATTTTCAAAAATAATTGAAATGTGTCATTTTTTTAAATCATACACTATTGTAATTTGCAAAAATGTTTTTTTTATAATTTAATATTAATAAAAATTTAAAATGATTTATAATTGTGTATTCTAAAATATTTTCTTTTTTCTTTACAGATTAGCTTTAGAAAACAATAAAATATGTAAAATTTGATTAAACCATTCAGTCATATTTTCAAGGTTATTCTGCAACTGTTCTGACTATTGCAAAATATTTATTCTTTAGAATTAAATTCAAGAAGATTTATACATATTTTTAATCAAGATGAGATATGGTTGTTATTGTGAGCATATAAGTTGATGTGCATCTCTGATAAGTATGTTTTTCGGCCCATGTCGGTCAAAATAACTTTGTGCTCTATATCATTTGAATTTTAATATTTTGTTATTACTGTTGATTATTAAGGTTTTTATATACTATTTTCACAAATTTAAGTCTTTTTATGCTTCTAATATAAAATGATCAATGGGATTTCTGTATTAATGTTTGTATAATGTGAAGGTAAGGGAAACTGAGGTGTCACTTTTAATGTACTTTTAAATTAAACTTACTCAGACACCACTGTAAGGTATGGTTGTATGTCAAAGGGCCCCGATGCACTTCCATGTATTGCGTTGGGAGGAAAATTGTAATGATATTTTAATATCTAATTTAATCTAAATTGATTTACTAAATTTTTTGCCTAATTCGGCCTATGTTGGGATTATTCTAAAGTGGTGTTCTTTTGCTTCTGGATACCATTCCACGTAAGAAGCTGTGTAAAAATTACTGCACTATCAATCTATGCATCAAGAGAAAGTGATAACTTCGGTGCCCTTGCCAAGGTGTCAAAGGTCACCGCATATATTGAATTGGTGCGTGGCCGGAAATCCCATGTTATATAGGACTAATGATCATTTGTTTCGCCCCTCTTTCTTACTTCTGCTTTTGTGCCGCAGTGCACTTTCTTGTAAAGCATCATGCCTGCCACGCGGAAGAGAATAAAACAAGATTAAAAATATAACGTCTCGTCTATGTCTTCAAACCTACCTTCTGCTGCAAACAAAATAATTTTACATATATTTATAGAATTATATTATTTTTAAAGCATTTGGGGATGCTTTAATCATTTGACTGTAATAATCACATTGAATTGGACCATTAGTAATTACTACAAATAGCATTGACTGTATATTTTTTGTGAAGTCTCCTTATGAAAAAATTTATAATTTATGACTGCAAATATATTTGTACTATATGGTAAGTTTCCTTGAATACGATATTGAATAAAACGAAAGAATATTGGTTTCAAAGGAGTCCAGAGACTAAACTCTTTTGAAACTAATATTTTTTTAAGCATATATATCACCAATCTTAGTAACTTTAGTTATAGAGAAAACTTTTCAAACTGAAATTTTGACATATTACCAATGTTGGTGACTAAGTTTCATATATAGATATAATAACTTTTTGAACTTCTTTGGCATATATCGTCAACTAATCTCAGCAATTATATGTATAAAAAAAATAAATTCCAAAGTTAAATTTGTTTCAAATATTTGTATTTAAAAGAAAAAAACATGTATAACAACACTAATCTGGATGGTTTACTTTACACATAAAGAGATAATTTTGAAGACTGAATTTGCTTCAAATGTTAATAAAATTTTTTATAAGCATGTATAACATCAATCTCAGTGATTCTACATATGCAAGAAATAGCATCTAACTTCAATCTCGAAGAATTTAAAAAGTGAGTTATCCGATTTTGAATACATTTGAATAGTTGCATTTTTTTCCCTACCCAATGTTTATAGAATGTGTTTTTAATAATCATTTAAACATATTTGACTTTACAATCATTTTTACTTATTAGTACAGTGATAATTACAAAAAAAAAAAAAAACTGCAAATCCTGGAAAAGTTAATCTATATTATGATACCTTTCTGAAGATCGGTATTTCTTTATTTTTATTTCTTTTTCAAAACCAGTGTGATTACAATATACAAATATATATAAATGATTACATTACATACATAAATTTGTAAAATGAAAACACATAGTAATGTAGTCACCAATGTCGAAAATATTTATGGGGCTTCATGAATTTTTACGAACCTCTAATATCGAATAATAAATGCTGTATTTACGTTTCTTTGAATTCGGTTGCATCAAATGGTTCGATGGTCATATGCCACTGAACAAAGAAAAATTTAATTTTTGGATAGGTAGGCTTAGAGGCTCTTTCATTAAAAAAAAAAAAAAAATCATTTTACTATTTTTAAAGGAAATATTAATTACTAAAACATTATACCTTTGTGTTCAGAATATTTTCATTTGTGAAAAACCTGTTGTATTATAAAAGGGCAAGAAATTATATTAGAATTCAACAGTATTTAGATGGAATTAATTGATGGACGAGTCATTTTGTCTGAATGGAGATAAAAATTTTATGAATGTATTGAAATTCTCAAAGAATATAGTGATCTATCATATTGGTGGTATGGTAATTATAAAATTTAGAGATGAATTGAAAGTCATGTATTTTTATCCAATACAAAAAAAAAAAAAAAAAATTAAATCGATCTTTATTGATAAACTTTCGATTGTCCATCGTTTTCGTAAAGCTTTGAAAAATTAAAGAAAAGATCTCAGATTTGGAAAAAAAAAAAAAAAAAAAAAAAAAAAGATGAATGCTTGAAGAAGATATATAACCTGTTATTTTAGAAGCTTTGTATTCTTAGTGTGTACGAAAAGTAAAATTTTAAACTAGACTCGTTAAAAGTTAAATTCTTAAAAAAAAAAAAAAATCATTATTCTTGGGAAAAACAAAGTAATCCATGAAAAGTTCCTTGGACACTTAAAAAATAGAAGAAAGGAAAAAAAGAAAAAAAAAAAAAAAACGAAGCCACGCCAATTTGAAGGATTTAATATATATATACAGTGGTGGCCAAAAGTGTGGACATTTTTTGAAAGTTTCATATTTTTCAACTTTGCGTGCTTGTAGAATATAATAATTTTCATTTAAATACAAATGTTTATATATAAAATTGAAGGTAATTTAATGTAGAATGTAATAACAAAAACAGTATTACAATATCTGTATTACAAAAAAAGTTACGCTCATTTTAGTTATATCTATCTTAGATTTGCATTTTTTTAAAGTGGTACTTACACAATCAATACTTATTAGGATAACCCTTATTTTTTAAGACAGTTTCACAGCGTCTTTTCATCGAGTGAACGTGTGTTTGGAGTTCATCTTTCGTAATCGCATGGTGCCAAGAATCAATTATAGATTCAATAAGTTGTCTTTTATTGGATGGACGTTTTTTTCGTACAAGAATTTTCAAACGTCGCCACAAATTTTCAATTGGGTTGAGATCAGGGCTGTTTTCTGGCCATGGTAATACATTTATGCCTTTATTTTGAAACCATGCTTTGCATACTTTTGCTGTGTGGCATGGAGCTGAATCCTGCTGAAAAATAAATGGTGCTTTGTTGGAGAAGAAATCCCTGATGGAAGGTATCAATTTTGGTTCCGGACAGTTTCGTTGTATTTTTTGGCATTCAGGATGCCATCAATCACTTAAATTTGGCCCACACCATCTGCAGATATACATGCCCAAATCACGGCATTTGTTGTTGCTTTTATAGTTGCTTCAATGCAATCAGGATGAAGCGCTTCACCTACTCTACCATCTGCTTATTTTCTTCCATCACTACCAAAGAGCAATATTTTAGTCTCATCGCTCCAGATTACTTGCTTCCATTGATTGTCTGACCATTTAATGTGTTCTTTTGCCCACTTAACTCGTTTTTCGCGTTGCTTTTGATTTAAATATGGTTTTTTTCCTTGGAATTCTAGCTTGTAGTCCAAATCCTGATAACCTTCTGCTTATTGTTCTTGAAATTACTGCAATACATGCTGCATTCATTTCACATCTAATGGCTTCTGATGAAATTTTTCTATCTTGAAGGTATAGCCGTTTAATTTTTCTATCGGCAGTAGCACTTGTGCATTTTTTTCGGCCTGATTTGGTCTTATTTTCCACTGATTTCGTTTTTTCATAAAGTATACAGAACTTTCGTACACCAGAACAAATCACTTAGCCACCAACTTGTCTAGCAATTTCAGCATAAGAGAGGCCATTTTCTCTCAATATGACAATTAGGCTTCTTTTTGTCGATGTCCAATCAGTTCTTCTTGTTGGTGACATTGTTTAAAATTAGTTTAATTAAAAAAAAAAGATTTAAAATATTCAAAAATAGCAATATTCTATTTAATTGTACTAGTATGCATCATTTCGCAAAATATTTCCACAACAATAACTCTTTTACCATGCAAATAACCTAAACTATACTTACACACATTTGATGGGTCCTCAGAACAGTGTTTGTGATTGGCTAGTACGCTTTTATTGCAAAACACGTCATTATTCAAAACGATTTGTGTTTGTTTGTTCTACTAAAAGGAGCGTAACTTTTTTTATAATACAGATATTGTAATACTGTTTTTGTTATTAAATTCTACATTAAATTACCTTCAATTTAATATATAAACATTTGTATTTAAGTGAAAATTAATATATTCTACAAGCACGCAAACTTTAAAAACATGAAACTTTCAAAAACTGTCCACACTTTTGGCCACCACTGTATATATATATATATATATATATAGTGGTTAGAAATAGTTGTCCCGGTAAGACAACTGTGGTGACGCTTTATAAGCCAGATAACAGCTACGAGACATGAGAAATTTTTTTTGTCTAGTGGTCTTGTTACTCGGCTACGAACCCAAAGGTTGCGAGTTCGATCCTCGCCAATCGTAACATTGGTGACCCGATGACGTGATACGCAAAAAAAAAAAAAAAAAAACCCTTCATACAACTGTTGTAGCGCCCTCTACCAGAAGAAAATAAGTGAAAAAAAAAGCTGATAAAAATTCAGCCAATAAATAAAAAAAAAAGCTGATAAAGAATCAGCCAAAAAAAAAAAATGAAGCTGATAAAAAATCAGCCAAAAAATAAATGAAGCTGATAAATAATCAGCCAATAAATAAATGAAGCTGATAAAAAATCAGCCAATAAAAAAAAAGAAAAAAAAATGAAGTTGATAAACAATCGGCCAATAAATAAAATGAAGCTGATAAACAATCGGCCAATAAATAAAAAAAATGAAGCTGATAAACAATCGGCCAATAAATAAAAAAAATGGATAAGGCGCAACAGCCAATATATCACCACTAATAACAGCAAAAACAGGGCAAAATATCGTTCGTCTCACCTCCGACGCACTGAAGGGGGAGTAATGTGGTGACGCTTTATAAGCCAGATAACAGCTACGAGACATGAGAAATTTCTTTTGTCTAGTGGTCTTGTTACTCGGCTACGAACCCAAAGTTTGCGAGTTCGATCCTCGCTTATCGCCAGTAGCGACACAACCATTTGCCATTATGTCGTTGGGGTTACGTGATATTCCCGAGGTAGGCGTGACCTTCCAATGCGCGCAATAGTTGGTCTCATGTCAATGCTGCTTTAAATTTCTTTCTTAAAACTTACACCATGTAGAAATTGAACAATATTTTTATAAATAGATTTAGTAATGAAATTTTTCCGGTTTGAATGCCGTTACTTTTTCTCCTGAATTACTGTTTCAGATAAAAATAATCGTGTGTTGATATTTTGTGCTTTCTGTTCTGAAGAAATTGTTTTGATTTAAGAACTTGAATCTTCGGGAGATAGATAGATATTTTATCGCATCAGATAAAATCGCTGAAACGAAATTTGTTCAATGTCCTTATTCTTCGCAAAAATCTTTTTTGTGGGCATAATTGAACAGCAGAAGTTTTAAACAAAGTGTGGAAAAACAGTTATGCTAATATTTATTTTGTGAAAATTGTGTAAAAGACATAAAAAAAAAAAAAAATTATTTTCAAAATGAAAAAAAAAAAAAAAAAAAAAAAAAACATTATTTCGATGAAAATTATATGTCAGAACTAAAAGAATTGCTTAGAAATGCTTGATTGATGACCCCAATTGTTTTCAAAATCATACGATTTAAAAAATATCGATAAATGGATTTTCAAGGAAGGTTATAAAGAAGTTGTATGCTTTGATGTTATTGTAATCGATAATTGTATGCTCACACACAACACAAAAATATCTAATTTTATTGTTCAATTTGAATTTAAAAAAAAAATCGAATAAGAATTTTATTTTGTTGTAAATAATATTGAATCATTCGAAAATTAAATTGTAATGACATTATTTTTAGTCTGATGATTTTTTTTTCCAGTTTCGCGTTTAGAATTGAAATTATCAGTTTGCTTTATTTAAATATTCTGTTCAACATGGTATTTCTTTTTTCAGTTATAGTTACCGAATATTGAGACAGTATATATAAAATATATATATATATATATATTATTTTACATTTGTCTTAGCGACATTAGATTGAAAATTATCTGTCTGTCTATTATTTGTGATCAACATTTACTAGCTATAAACAGTTTGAAACATTTTGTAAAACATGTTTATCAAGTAAAGCGCGTAAAACAAATAATAAATGGTTATAAATGCCAAGTTGAAAATAATGCGATGTATTTGGAGCAAGACGACGAGCTGGTCAACTTACCCCGATTATCTTATCCCAGTCGGAAACAAGGAGTAGTTTATGGAACATGTATATAAAAAAATTGTTCAAAATGAGTAATAAATGCATATGAACGCCAAGTAGAAAATAATAAGAAGCATTTGAAACATCATAACGAGCTCGTCAGTTTACCCCAATTATCTCGAAAAGAAATGTTAAAAGACTTGGATATTTTTTATAGGAGTAACAAGCATAAATAAACAATGATCATAAGATTAGCTTGAGTCGTCTTCCTGAAACTTTCTCGCACAATCTCTTATAAACTCGTCATGCCAGAGAACGCATTGAATGGCAGTGGCGTACAATAGTTACGAAATATTTTTTGGCGTGAATTTAACATTTTTACTGAATTTATTTTGTCATCCTTGGCGAGTTATTATTAATCACCGGCATGAGGGGTAGCAGAATCCGAAAATCGAATTTTCTGATTTAGACCCGTTTTTCTCAATTTATTGAAACAAATATTTGACACACACACACACACACAAACTGCACTTGTAGTCACAAAATTTCTGAAAGTACAGACCGACAAATGGTCAACCTGTGTTTGGATTTGGCTCAAAATTTGACAGGTGTCTATACTCTGTTTCACCCTAACTTGGCAGTAGTGTATATTCTAGGGATGCCGAATCGCAGTCGTTATCAGGGGAACTGGGTTACTTTAAAGTACAAAGTTACTAGAAATGCAAATCACTGGCGAAACTTTATCTCGCAAATTTTTCGCCAAATAGTAAATATTTATTTACTTTATTATATTATCACTTTATCGGAGAATTAATTGTTTCCTTGTTTTCATTATTTTTTTAATATTATTGATACATTATTTTAATAAATCATTAATGTTATTTCATTTCGTTTCATCGTTTCTGAAAAGAAAACCCTAAATCTTTCAATATTCGGTAAAGTGTAGTTCGGCTAATGTTTTTCGAAAAGATATCTGTATAATCGTTCACATCTTTTAAAACTTTATCTAATGTTGGGATCTCATTTCTACGAAAATATGCATGGATTTTTCGTCAAATACAGGATAATGTAAAATCATCATATTTTTCAAGACCTGAATGTTTGGCGGAGATGTAAAAGAAAAGCGCGCCAAATATTTGACCTTGAAGACCGGTTCTAGCCAAAGAGGAATTCATTATGCCAATCTTTTAGTTTTATTCGTTCGCTTTATTTACAAAATACTTAACATATAAGCACTTCTAACTTGAGAATAACTTTAAATACATATTGATAAAAAAAGGATTTCTGTAATATATGATATTATTTGATAAATTTCTGCGCATTTTAACTATTTTAAAGTCGGAATTGATGGGGAACTCTTTCCCAACGCGGAGCGTCACATTTTCTACCTTTTACAATACTGCCAAGTTAGGGTGAAACAGAGTATAGACTGTGGATGTTGAATCTGCGTACTGAATCTTATCTATTTTAGTTATCTGTGTTTTCTAGTTATCGTGATAACTTATATACGAACAGACTGACTTCCTCTGAATACATCTCACTCAACAATTGATAGTAGTCCGTCAAGACCGCCTACCAAATTTCAACCGTCTAGCTCAAATCGTTTTTGAGTTATCTTTTTTGACAGACATTTCCCAAAAATGTGTTTTTTGAATTTAGAGAGGTCTAAAATGTGGAGATTCGTCAAGATCTCGAGTTCCAATTTTTTGACAATTACTATGCTTTTTCTATGCTATATATATGAGAAAGTTAAAATGTATTGTCTGTGGTTGTCACGTATAACAATGAATAATCAAATATATTCTCTTCCAGTCAGCGAGGTCATAGTTGCAAATATTGATAATTGCAACATATCAGTCAAAATACATGAATATTATCTAAGAAACAAAGAAATACAGGTTCATTTGGGTGGTTTTATTTTGAGAATATTTAGCGTCTAACAGGATGGAGCGTTAGCAGAATCCATAATATGGTGCATTTTTAATAGTATCCGCAAGTCTTAATAACATAAGCATAAATTAGGTCTTCATCTTGTACCGGTATCTCCTTTTTCTCTCTCTCTCTCTCTCTCTTTTTTAATTTGTTTAACGAGTTATCGTGTTTATAAATGCACAAACAAATACATAAATACGTTTTCCAAGAAAATATCTTCGGATTAAGAGAGATTTTTTTTTTTTTTTAAGGATTACAAAACTTTATGAATATTTTATCTAAAAGAGGGGGGGGGGACTGTTGTTCTTATGTACAAATTTTTTTTTAAATACATGAAAAAATGTTTTTCTTAAAATTTTTAAAGAAATAAGATTGCCTGTGTTCATACTTCTGATTATCTTCCCTAAAAGTATTTTTGACTAAAAACTCATAAAATATTTTAAATATTTACATAAAAACATTTTTTTACGGTGAAAATTGTTTAAGAGGACACATTTTTATAATAACAATAAGCAAAATTGTTTGCATGTTTCATATTTTTTTAATTTTGAAATTCCAAATTAATTTTTAGGTAAATTTCAGAAAGAATCAAATCAATTAAACTTTTTTAGCAAAAAAAAAAAAGAACGAAAACAATAATTAAACATGTTGCCAAAACTCTAAAATAAATGTTTAAGTATTAAATCTTTCTTAACAGTTTTCGCAATTTAACTCTAATGCTGTGTTTAAATTCCTCTTTCGTGATACTGCGCCAACTTTATACTCCCAATTTGCATTTTGGCACAGTTTACCGATTCTATCAATTTCCTAAATCGCAGGCAATCGCTTAGGTATTATTATTGCCATCTTTTTACCTTTTCTCATTCATGGCTTACTGGTATCCATAGAAACCTCAACTCCGTGACGTCACCGACTTAGTTGCCTTCCAATCGTTTCTTTCGATCGCAATATGACCAACTAGATCGATTTCGAATTTTGTTCCACGTCTTTCACTTTTTTGTCTTCATTCATTCATATACCTTTGTAGATGCCTGGCAAGCCACGCCCAAATAACAAATGATCGAAGTGTTGGGAGCGAGTGATTCTTCTTTCCCGGTCAATGGTTCTGTTTTATTTTTGTTGTTCTTTTCTCACCGAGTTTGACAAAAGTGAGGAGGGAAAGAGAGAGAGAGAGAGATTGATAATTCTTAAGCATCGAGGAGAAAATGATTTCTAATTATTAGATGGTTACTGACATGCCAAAAAGATAAAGTGAATTTGCGTTCTTCAAAATCTAATGCGTTGCTTTGGATGGTAAAAAGGATTCAATAATTGTAATCGTTTCATTGATGCCATGTTATCAATAAATTTATCGAAACAATAGATTCAAATGTATTTATTGAAATTAACCGCCTGTGGTGACCACCTGGGTCTCTTGGAATAATGGTTGCAACTAAATCTTTTATGCACCAGATCATATTCATGGTTTTTTTCAATAAAGCATTTTTGACCATCAGATGATAACAATTATTAAAACCATAATGATTCAATCAATTTTGATCATACAGATATTAGTCTTATAACCATTCTGTTTATTGCATCATGAAACTTTAATTTCTATATCATCATAGTGCCAAGGAAAATGTAACAATGTGAGCTACCTCCCTTCTAATTTTATAATATATTTAGAGTAACTATAATTTCCTTTTCCTTAACTTTGTAGTGAATACCTATCATAAATCATTTATACCTATCATAAATCGTATATATCTATCATAAATCATTTATACCTATCATAAATCGTATATATCTATCATAAATCGTATCAGATATCTGTAAAAACAGGCTCCGTCGAGCCACATCGCGATCATCTGGGTATGTTTCTAAAAAAGCTATTCTCTCATTTTCTTCGGAATGCTCTCGTGCACTGCCTCGGTGAAGAGCATAGTAAAAATGAAATGTTTAATTTCTTTAGTTAAATTGTAAATAAAATTATTTTTTTAAAACGTTGCAATAAATGGAGTCGCAACAAATACACACAACCCTAATGAAAACTATGTGTATGATTAAAGGAATCATTCTTTCTTAATTTTCATTAAAGAGAGAAACCACGTGATTAAATGTTTAAGGAAACAATTAAATTGATTTACATTTCATTGTAACAGTGAAGCCTATTGTTGAAAATTATACAAAAATTTAATAAAAACTGTCAAAATTCAAAAAATAATAATAATAATGTACGGCAATTAAATTGGTAGAAATGAAAATACAATTTTTAAAATTCTAAAATGGAATAAAAATTAATTTAATACAATAATAATTTCACGAGTCATCCCAGAAAAATGTCATAATCTCGTTGGATTTATAACTAATTAGAATATCAAGAAAATTCCCGTAGGTACATATTCTCACCCTCTAACGTATATCCATGCCGAATTTGATAGCTCAGAAGAAGTTTTTCTTAAGTCAAATGGTCTGTTCTGTAAAATACTAAGACACACACGCTATCTTTTACCTCTACTCATTATAAAGATGAATGAATGCGTGTGTTTGTCTATGTGTGTGCACGTTGGTATTCTACAAGCCGTTTGACTTACAACTACGAAATTTGGCCCTTTTAAACCTTAGAGATTGAGAATATGCACTTCTGAACAATTTTTTTAAAGTTTTAATTGATTAACAATGAAGGAAATTTTGGCGTTTTACCAAGATAACTACAGAAAACAATTGTTACACAAAAAGTGATTTTTACATCATCTTAAAATTCAAATAGATTATATTATTGCCTTGAAATTCAAATCGTTTTAATTGTTTCATCAAATATTTAATCGCTTGGTTTTCTTTCATTGATGGAATTTAAAAGACAAGGCTTCTGTTTAATGTTTGTATAATTTACAAGAATTAAAAAAAAATGAAATTATAATAACTCAAAATTTAGAAAAAAGATGAATTGGACATTTAATTTTTAAAAGTACCAAGATGTCATTGGATTGGTACCGATTAGAAAGATGAAAGCACAGATTAAATAGAACTTAAATGGCAATTAAAATAACACGATTTTAATGTTTTGACGGAATTTTGGACATGAAGTTATATATAAATGATTTAACTGAAATTAAATATTAAATACAACTAATATCCTCGGAGAATCAGCTGGTCGCCAGAGACAACTAGTTTACAGCAGTATATCCTTCGCCAGTTAATAGTAATAATCGAAAAAAAAACAAAAAAACTGTGCACAATTTTTTTCAAAATTGTTACATGAAAAATATTGCAATAAGAAGTCTTCCTGTAAGAAAAGCATCCTAAAAGCATTGTCTCTTCCATTAAGCGACTAGTAAATAATAAATCGTGCTTTTAGTTTAGTTTAAAAATATAAAAAAGCAATACTAGGGCTATTTTGGGACGGACCTAGTAATTTTGAACCGCGGTCAAATGACGAGGAAGACATCTGAGCTGGAACCCCCCTCTCCACACCACACCAGCGGGAGAATAAATCGTGCTGATGGTGTAATAAAAAATAATTACGGGTGAATAAAATAAAAAATAATTAATAAGAAGAATATATTGTAATGGGCTACAGTAATTATATATATAGAAACAGGGTGATCAAGAAATAACAGGAGGTGTTCGGAGCCCTGTAGTACTGGACGAAATGTAACAAAATTTGGCGACCATGCACATTAAAGTATGCGGTTTCAATTTATCAAGAAAAAAAATAATTAGTACCAAAAAATGCGAATAGGGAACATTTTGGTGCAGCGATCGAAAACTTTATTATGTAATTTCCTTATACGGCTAATTTGTAACATGACATCGAAGATAAAAGAATGGGTTCCGGAAATTTAAGTCATTGTACAAGAATTCGCCCATCGATTGCATTGTCACAACGTGAACTTGCCTCATTAGTAAAGCTGTTTTATCAACGGGATTAAAATGACAATGCTGCTCTTCGTGAATACCGACGCTAAAAACAGTTACGAAGAGGACTGATGGCCATAACTAACTTAAACAACAGAAATTCTTGGTGTGCAGTTATTCCGAGGACGTAAAGGTATCAAGCAGGAACAAGTTGAAGAAGTTGCCACTGCCGTTATGGATCAGGCGAGAGCTAATAAGCAGGGTACCAGCAGTGCATGTTCAAACAGATCACGACAAACAGATACCCCGTTCTCGACGGTGCAGAAGATATTGCGTAAGATCCTGAAATTTTATCCGTATAAGATAAAACCCATTAACTGATAACACTGATCTGAATCTTGGCAATTTCTGGTTGTGGGGCTACTTGAAAGGCGTTGTGTATCAATGACATGTTCCTGACATTCCTACTCTAAAAGATGAAATAAATGTCGATATGGTGCGAGCCACCATCGGAAACTTCGTGCACCGCATGCAATTATTAGAACGTAAAGTTGGTGGTCACCTTCAGCTAAATTTGTAAGTTGCTATAATAAACGTTTTTCATTGGTATTTGGTGTGTTGCTATTTACTGTTTCCATGGCAGTTATGTATTCTTTTTTCACACATTATACACTTGCAGCGCCAGGATTTCCCCTGTCGGCATAGTATCGTTTTTGATACTATTTTTTTTCTTGATAAATCGAAACTACATACTTTAATGTGTATGGTGACCAAATTTTGATATATTTCGTCCAGTACATCACACGCTACAGGGTTCTGAACAGCTCCTGTTATTTTTTGATTACCCTGTATATATATATATATATATATATATATATATATATATATATATATATATATATATATATATATATATATATATATATATATATATATATATATATATATATATAATTTTGAAACACAATTATTTTATACTCATTTGATCTATGCAAAATACTTCGTGTCCTTATAAACTTGCGATTAGTTATCGTATTATTAAGAAACCGTTTTTGTTGTTGTTTTTGTTTAAAAGACTCAATCTCTCTGTATATTTTCTTTCATAGTATAATTCCAGCTCTTACATTAGAATTTTATTCTTTTCTTAAAGTTTTTTTTCAATAGTTCTTAAATTTTACTTAATATCATTTTACATTTACTTTAGCACTATTCGTATTCGTTAGCATCGTTGGCTTTAGTTTAACCCAAATGATGTTTTTCGTATTTATGATATATTAATTTATATATTTGCATTGCTCAGACTTAAACTACTTTCACGTATAATATTTTTCACATAAAAACTTTGTATAGTATCTACATCATTTTATCGTTTAAAATGTTTTTCTAATTAAAATTAGAATATAAATTAAACCAGACGATTTTAAAAGCGCCCAAATTTAAGCATTTCCATGAGCTAATAATATTTTTTATATTAATACTATGAATTTTATTAACAAGGATTGAAATATAAAAAAAGTTTTGAACAAATAAAAATTTTATATATATATATATATATATATATATATATATATATATATATATATATATATATATATATATATATATATATATATATATATATATATATATATATATATATACACTAATGTCCAAAATTAAGGTCACAAACCTAAAATCTGAGAAAAATGAAAAACTATTCATTTTGTTGCCACGAAATTTGGCACAGAGGTACACTACAATTGAAGAAAGAGCATAGACTCATAACAACATGGAAAAGATTTTAATTGGGAATTAAGGAACAGGGTATATTAAAAAATGTTACATTACGAATCAGAGATAAAGCATTTATCTGGGGAAAAGCCTGTCTAATATGGAGTGTGACCACCGTGCACTGCTATATAAGCTTCACAACGAACTTTCATACTGTTTATGAGGGTGTCAATAAATGCATGTGGCAACAAAGCCCATTCTTCCAAAAGCCCTTTTTTTAACATTAGGAGGGAGGTTTCGCAGTGCAATGGCTCTTCCGAGACCATCCCAAACATGATCAATAAGATTGTGATCCGGAGACCTCGAGAGCCAGTCCATACGTCGAATATCCTCTTCCTCAGGAAAATCATCAACGATCTGGGCTCTGTGTGGACGCGCGTTTTTGTCCATAAATATGAATGGTCCAACAGCACACCGGAACAACCTCACATAGGCTCCAAGGATCTTATCTCTATAGAGATGTGCATTGACAGTACCCGCATCGAAGACTTGCAGTGGTGTACGACTGCCATCATTATGCTATCCCAGACAAGGATTCCTCTGCCATCAAATCTGTCGATTTCTTTTACGTAGGAGGGTTGATAGCGAGCTCCTCGCTCTCTCCAGATGAAGATTCGACGAGTGTTCATTCTGTGTGGTAAATATCGACTCATCATTGTAAAGAACACGCCCCCATTCTTGCTATGTCCAAGACTACTGTGTTAGGCACCACAAGAACCGGGCTTTTCTGTTGGATGCAGTCAAAAGGACGCACTCAACTGGTCGCCGGTCATAAAGGGCCCTCTCTGCTAGACGTATGTATACTGTTTGTCTGGAAATTCTTATTCCAGACGCAGCAACAAGGTCAAAAGCAAGTTGAGGAGTCGTTGTCAGCCTATGCCGTCGTGCGCTTAAAGCCAAATAGGGAACCTGTGCAGGCTTCTTTGTTCTGTGATGGATTTGGCCGGCCTTCCTGGTTACAGTACCACTTGTTTGGAATTGATCCCACAACCTGGATACCACTTTTGGTGCCACTTGTAATCATCGAGCCACCTCCGCTTGATACTGCCCAGCTTCAAGCCTGACAACGGCTCTCCTTCTCAATGAATCGTCTAAACGATTATGAGAACTCATTCTTACTGAAAACATGTTAAATTTTTTGTTTTAATTCAATATTCTCAAAATTCCAGACAAAAATCCTTGATGCCCAAACGGTCTAATTTCAGTAGTTCCTCAAAAACTAATGCTAAACAACATTTTTTTGCATCGACAACAAAGGTTAATATCGTGTTGCGGGTCCTTCACAATATATAACATATAATTTGTTTAAATTTTACTGGTAGCCATTTAGAATTACTTTGAAAAACATTTTTGTGACCTTAATTTTGGACATGAGTGCATATATATATATATATATATATATATATATATATATATATATATATATATATATATATATATATTGTATTTTTGAGAACATGTTAGTTTTTTTTCTCATGTTTTATATAACACACGTCCAAAATTTAGTTGAATTCGTTCAAGTGTTTGAGGAGGATATATGAAACATGCAAACACAGCCATAATGACTTTTTCTTCAATGGTTTCTAAATATTTTGATTAAATCTTTTGTGTAACTTTATCTTAATATTTCTCGGCCAAATATTTTTAAACTTCAAGTTTTTATAGACGTATAACTCATACTATTTTGGAAGCATTACATCGTCCTGTTCATTGTGCTATGTATTTCTCTAATTTTCTATTTATATCTTCATGCATCCAATTATATCACAGAAAAGAAGAGCAGTGTTTAAAAAGGGTTCCTTTAAAAAAATATTTTACTTTTGCTTGATTGTGAAGCTAAAATTTAATTGTTACACAGTAAAATTTTAAACATTTTATTAAAAACATGCCTTTACTGAAACCTATTCAACATGGTAAAATAAACTGAATGTTCATATTTTGATCATTAGTAATCAGAAAACGAAAAGCCAGGATGAAATACTAGTAAATAAATACAATAGAAACTATTTCAATTTCATTTCAAATATGTAATATATTGTTGTAAAGTGTGTTCAAAATATTTTTTTAAACAAATGGGAATTAGAAAAAATACAATGCAGTAAAAGGTGAGTAGCACTAAAAAATAAAAATAAAAAAAAAAAAAAAAATTTTTTTTTTTTAATTCAAGATTATGTACAAATTATTTTTCTTTTGTAACACTTTCGGGAGTTATGCCGGGTTTACACTCGGCCAGTTATAAGACGGCAAGTAGGCGGCGCATGCGTAAAAAGGGACTGATTTATGTTTGCCACGATTTCACAAGATACATTTAGGCATTCCATGTTTGGCTATAAATTGCCGTTTTGGCGTCCCAGAATTTTTCTTTTCCACTGCGTATCGTATTAAAATGAAGAATATTTACACGAAGAATCATGGTAAAATAAAAAAAGGTCAATATATCTAAAAGTGGAAAATTATAGAAAAAAAAATGGCAAATAAAATAAAAAAAAAAAAAAAAACTCGAATCAGAAAGAACAGATGGCAAAAAATGTCGGAATTAATCTATGATAAATGATTAATTTTTTGACGCCAAAAAACCTACCAAATTCTACAAACTTATGCGCAGCAAGAAAAAAATGCAATACAGCGGCGTGTAGTTTCCCGTCGGGACAATTACTTGCCATCGACCGAACAGCATATTTCACCCTTTCCGCGCATGCGCTGCCTACTTGCCGTCTTATAACTGGCCAGGTGTAAACCCAGCATTATTGCAGCAAAGCTCAAGCATTTCGATTTATTCTTAACTAAATAAAGTTCTATGCAGAAATACAAAGAACTCGTTCCGATGTCCATATTCTTATCTTTCAAACTATATGTACGCCAAGTTTAGTAGCTCTTGGCCAAATAGCCTGGCCTGTAGAACGTTCATGCACTCATACATTCGTCCTTATTAGTAGTAGAGATTATTAGGAAAATTAAGAATGTAATTACTAATTTTATTTGTTGATTGGGAAACCAATGAAATTATCGATAAAAAACAATCTCGAAATATTACAATAAAGTTAAAAACTTTCGAAAAAAAATTGTTTTACTCTTACAAATTGCACTTATTTGAACGGAATTTCTATAGTAAAATGAACAAACATGTAGGAAAATACCGAGAAGAAATATATGTTTTTGGCGAATTTTAATGTTAAATTATCCAAAATGGCAACGTAATAGAAATAAATGAATTTTTCCAGTTAATGCTCCATTTGGAATCTACGATAGCATTATATGGGACGGTCCTCCTGAATCTGAACAATAGCCAGATGACCAGGCCGACACATAAACAGACATCCATCTTTCAAAAATTGGATACCACATCAACGTGAAGTCTTTTGACGATTGATGGCATATTTTATGTATACTGTATCCACATTGAAAGTAGATTTACAGCGAAAACAGTACTCATGATACCAATTGCGTCGTGGTAAAAATGAAACATAATTTCTTCAAATTTAAAGTGAGATGAAAATAAAAATAAAAAAGTAAAGTGAATTTAAGAGGCTATAGGACCTTTAACAACTTTATTTTTTTTACCTTGAAAATTGATCAAACGTGACCCTCCCTAACGTAAGAAAAAAAAATTCTTAAAGTTAATAGATTTTTTTTACTACAGTTTTATAAGACACTTAACCTTATAATTATGTAGTTTTAAGGCAGTTAAATAATTTTAATTAATAGATATGAATATAGATATGAAAAAACATGCTCCGTATAAATTGTCGAAGACAGAATTTTCTTGCGCACTAAGTTTTTTATTAAAAAAAATAAGCAACTTTTATATTAACGAATGTTACACCAATTTACTCTCAAAGAACATAACTTGATAATCATGCAAAGTGACAAATATTTTAATAGATTTACCGGAGTTATTTTACTTTTTATGTTTTTAAAACATGATAACGCTTTAAAAACATTTTTAATATATTAGCAAGCACTGAAATAATCGTTCTGCTAATAATGCTTTGATTTCTCGTGATTTTCTTTACGATGTGTAATTTCATACTAATACGATGAACGGTTTCTGTTTTATCCTGCGTGCAAGCTCTGAAATTGTAATATTGAGGAAAATGACTTTAATAAAACGTTTCTGAGTTAAAAGTGCAGTTAAAAGTTCTAATTAATGTACACACATGCGCAATACCAAAAAATGTGCAAAAGGGTTTCGGCTTTCAAATGAAATCACACACACACACACACACAAAAGGAAAAAAAATTGAAAAATTAAAGGCTTAAAAGTCCAGTAATCCCTTAATGAGTTAAATAATAAACTTAATAAATTTAAAAAAAGCGCAAGAAGTAGAGATACGTCTAAAAAAAGTAACCCTCAAAATTTCTTTCATTAAAATATAAATACAAATAAATCGAAGATTTATATATTTATCAATGGTTAATAGCAATTAAAGAAAAATGGTTTTTGGAATTTTTCTGCATATTTTGTTCAGTTTCGAATTTTCTTTCAATTTTTGCATTATCCTTTTTTATTGCATTTTAAAATTGTCAAAATTCAGGAATAAAATTGCCTGAATATTCAATGTGTATCTTTAAAAAATAATGTTTTGAATTTTAAGACGCATCCAACATCCAATTTTATTGCCCATTTCAATTAAATTCCTAGAACAATTCCATTTCATTTAAGAAAGCTGGATTACCCTCCTCATTCTTGTCCCCCCCCCCACAACCAGAAAATAAATTTGATGAGATATGCTTTTACTATCAAAATTTTTGCGTGACATCTGCAAATTATTCTCAAAAATTTTTTGTTCTAAATTATTTGATTAATATTGTTGAATTTCATAACAAAATAGTTTTTCTCTTTAAAGCAAAGGATAGGATTTTTAATAATTTTTTGGCGGCTTGTAATATTACATAATGAGTGTTGCAAACTTTTACGGTAGTATAATTTTTTCTTTGAAATATAATCTAAAGTATGAATGCTTTTTTTTTATTTACCGCAGTGCCCAACTTAGCCTAATTGGGACCCGGAGCAAAAACTTTTTTGGGCCCCCCTCTGCTTTACTATTTTAGTAATGAAGAACCGAACGTTATGGAAGTATTTAAATTCCCCCCCCTCATTACAGATATATAACAAGAAAATTGACTAGAACCTAAAATAGTTATAACCACCCCCACCCCCCTGCAATGGTCAGACGAAGTATCGTTCTTTCCATTTTATTGATTTTCTGACAATTATATTTATTTTTATTTGTTGTAAAATATTTTGTTTATAAAAAGTTCATTAAAAAAGGAAATGTAAAATAAACTTTCTATTCAATTTGCGGGCCCCCTCTGATGTGGGGGCCCGAGACAACTGCCCTGTATGCCCCTGCTTTAGTCACGCTCTGATTTACAGATAGGCAAGTTAAACATTATGAGAACAATATTTTGCACATTTTTTTTATCGTTCCCATACGGTATAACAATAAAAAAATTAAAGGGATGGAAAAAATTAAACTCCCCGGAATTTTCCTAGATACTTTATAGTAAAGGTGCTATCCCCCTTTACCTTTACATAAAAATATGGATCTCAAGCAAGGACGTTATCGTCACGAGTACGCAAATCTTTATTTTCATAGCCCTACACATGAGCATTTTATTCTTCGTATTACATTAAATTAAAACGAATATGCATCTCGGACACCTTTTTTTTCGGTTGATTGAAACCATCAATTTTTATAACAATGACTAATTATCATTTTTTTATAACAAAGTTGAATACCAAATTTTATTTATTTAAATCACTACGTACTTTAATTCTCACTTTTATATTCATGCGAAAGCAGAGACTGACGAATGGACAAATCATTGAGAGATTTGGTTCAAAACTTGATAAGAATCTACACTTAAGAGGCTAAAATGTGCCATGTTTTACTTAAATGTCTTTTTATGTTTAGTTGCCATCGAGTTTACTTTTATTTGAACAGTCAGACAGACAGACTTCCTAAGAATAAATTTGATAGAAATCTACAAGT
This sequence comes from Argiope bruennichi, assembly GCF_947563725.1. Taxonomy (NCBI): domain Eukaryota; kingdom Metazoa; phylum Arthropoda; class Arachnida; order Araneae; family Araneidae; genus Argiope; species Argiope bruennichi. The sequence continues at coordinate 32,766,733 of NC_079155.1, read as the reverse complement.
TTGGTATAAAGATTATATACCAGATTTCATTCGTCTAACTCAAAGTTTTTTTTTTTAATTATCGTGTTCAGAGACAAAAGACCTAAATGGCTTTTTCGAACTGGTGGAAAGAAGAGGCGTCTGGAAATTGGCGATTCGTCATAATCTCGAATTTAAGTTTATACACTGAATGTTGTGCATTCGACACTGGTGGTACAGAATGAAATAATTCCCTTACCCTCCCCCCCCCAAAAAAAACAATTAGTCATCATGTTGAAACAATGTTAAGGCTAGAATGTCTCATATCGACTGAAATTCCAAATACTGAACTTCATCAACAACTTAAAATGTTTAATTATATATCTTTCTAATGATCTTTCAAGCCATCAACGATTAAATTCGTAATTAATTAGCTGATACCTCCGTCATTTCTCGTTCCTTCACTCGGCGTGGTTTCATCTGGATCCTTCCATCTTTATCTTTGTCTATCGTTACTTATAATAAAAATGAAAGTGTGTGCATGTATTGGTGCTCTACGGCTTAGACCTTTGACCTAGAACTACCAAACAAAAAGTTCATTCAGAAATTCTCTTCCTTTAGGCCATATAACTGCCAAATTTATACTGTGTGTGTGTGATAATATCTCTTAATTTAATTTAAATCCTAATTAGTTTCTTAATTTTTATCAAATTAGCCCGTGTTACTTTATTCAAAAATTTTCCCGAGCCGCGGTGATCTGGTGGTAAGGTCTCGTCTTGGGGACCACAATATTTCAGATTCGAGATTCGATTCCCCCAAAGAACCGTCGTCTAAGGGGGTCTGGTGCATGTTAAATCTGTTACACCAAACGTCCTCCCACTGGCATGGAGTGTAAGTTTGGAGAGTGCGTGCCAGCTCAGTTGTCGTCCTCGTTATCTGACCGCAGCTAAAAACTACGTGGTCCTTCCCAAAATAGCCCTTGTGTTGTTTTAAAATGGGACGTTAGTATAATTAAACCATGCTCTAAATCTGCGTCCCACATTTCGAAATATTTTCATTTTCGTACATACTTTTTTTATTGTTTTTTCTACCTGTGCCTTAATTTTACAAATTCGATTCCATCGTTGCAAATAGTTAAGCTAGTATTTTCATTCATGCTCATTTTTATTTCGCTATTTTTTTATTATTTTATAATTAGTAGCTATATCTTCTAATGACAATTTTTATTTTTGTTGTCCTCGAATGGGAAAGGGCTAACTCTCCATGAGAAGCCGTCACCATCTTGACATCTAGCTTCTTTTAAAGATCTCTTCAATCAAGAAATCTTGGGTGACGTTAAGAATCAACAACTGCAAGATCTGGCGTACGTTAAATCCGTCGGGGCCCACTGATATGGTGCGGAAATTTGGATAGGGGGTGCCAGCTCAGATACCATCCGCGTCATCTGACTATGCCCCAAAATTACGAGGTCCTGTTCCAAAATAGAATATTGCTATAAAAAACGGGGGCTAATATAACTAACCTAAACTAAAATTTTCTCTTAATTCTTGATCCAAATCTTAGTATTTTATTTAATTATTTCTAAAACGCTCTCTCAAACATTACTAACTCGTTTGCGTATATATATGTATATATATTCTATCAAATTTTGAGCGAAATCAGCCATTGTTTGTCAAGCTGCATTTTTACAAGCATGTATACGCTTGACATGCTTGACAAAAACTATTTTTTTTTTAAATTTTTAGTTTCAAATTTCACATTTTAAAAAAATTACTAGAATTCAAGGTTGTTAAATTGTTATCGTTAAAAAGACAATTTATTCAAGGTTTTTGAACAGTGTAAAATTTATTTTTTTTCATTATATATATATATGCAATATTTTCTGAAATTATCGCTGAGAATTTAAGAAATTCAACTTAATTTTTAATTAATTAACATTGTAAGTGAATTATTTAAAAAATTGTTCTTAGGTAAATATTTCCACTCTCTAAGGCATATATATGCCTAATTTTATAGCTTTAGGTCAAATTGTTTGGTTTGTTGAGTGCCAAAACATACACATATTCATTTTTATTATTAGTAGAGACTAGTTGATATTGGCAATCAACTGGTCCGCCGAAGATATTGATTGTATTTAATTTCTATTGAATTGTTCAGATTAAACTTTTTCAAGATTCCAGGACCCTTTTATTCTTTCATAACCATTCAAATTATCAGACGTTAAAGCTGCGTTATTTTAATAGTCTTACGTATGTTTTGCTCATCGTGTAATAAACTTTTCTAATGGAAACCAATTATTTTTATATTATATTATTTTTTGAAAAACGACCTTACTTTTGTCGTGGACTCATTTAAACATAATACGAATATGCAGTTCAGTGGAATTTAGATTACACGCATCTCCAATTATTCTAATCGATTCTTTGGAAGTGGAAGGGGGGGGGGGTAGGAGCTTTCCAAACGCAAGAGCGTCATTTTCAACTGACATAAAATAATATTATTTTTAGTATATCTAGATATGTAATGAATCTTCATTTTAACATGTAATTTCTTTTTTGCATGTAATTCTTGTAATTTTAACTGTTTTCTGTAGCTCAAGTCTGTTAAAATTAAGTTTTTTTTTCTATATCTGACATTTGTTGTATTTAATATCAAAGCTTTTTCTATCACTTCAATTTTTTCATATTTGAATCGGCCCGATTTCCCCCAAATATGTTAATCAATTGATTCGGCAAGTTTGATGGTTTCTAAAAATTTAAATGAAATATTTGGTGCAATTTAGGCTTACTGATTTCCTCATAAAAATAGTTTTCAAACTCAAACTTTGATCGATATATAAAACATACTATTTTAGAATCCTTATATCGTTCTACTCATTGTTGAAACACATTACCCTTCATATATCTTTATTACGTGATTTTGAGCCGGCGTCCTGGCATAGGGGTAGCGCGCCTTCCCCGTGATCTGGGCGTCCCGGGTTCGAGTCCCGGTTTGGGCATGGTTGTTCTTCTGTTGTTCTATCTGTGAGATGTGTGAATGTGCCCTCCTGTAAAAAGGGGTTGTGCAAGCGAATGAGTGATGCGTGAGTAGCAAAGTCGTACTCTTGGCCCTAGTTGGCGCTGCTATAAAAAATAAGAGACGTCCCCATCAGGCTTAAATCGCTGTCTTCGTAACAGCGGGCTTGTCAGTGGCAAGTGCCATAAGAAACAAACAAACGTGATCATGATCATAACATATCTAATGGAAATTTTATTGAGGGCATTCTAGTCAACACATTGATCCTTCTAAATCGAGTGCAGATTGGAAAGACTTTGATATAAAACATTTGAAAGAATTTATTATATACGCACTTGAAGATTTCATCTTACCTTCTATAAAAGCGACTGCTAAAAACGTGACAAGAATTTAGTTTTAAATAGACTGGAAGTTATGTGGACAATTAAAAGATTTAGGTTATTTGAAAATTAGACAATAAATCCAAAATGTTTAAAGGGGATAAAAACAGACATACCAACAAAAGCGAAATTGGATAGAAAAATGCAGCTATTTTTTTATAATTTAAATGTAAAATATTACTCATTTGAAAAGGCTAAACAAAATTATTTAATGAGTTGATAAAGAAATTACAAGATTTAGATCCTGTAAACAAATCTTATATTATTTCCCCTATTAAAAACGGAGCAAAGAATAATTTAAAGAAAATCTTGGCATTATGATGTTTACATCAGTAGTTTACGTGTCTAAACATATATCTATAGAAAAAATGATTGAATTCAGCTAGTATTGAAATAGAATAGTTGTCCTTCAGCAAAAATTGCCTTTATCTGGTCACATTCGTCTCACCGGGATGGTACCTCAAAAATGAAGATGAGAAACTTTTGGTATGGTGGTTGGTTCTCGCCGCTCTGTTGGGTGCAAAAAGTGATGGGGATTGGCTACCTCTTATCGATGACTGGACGTACTTCCCTAGGGAAGGGTTGTGCAGTAGCCGGTGATGGCCCTTAGAACTCAACCACAATTCCCGTCAGTGTTACTGTCGCGGTGGCCCTATTACTCAGGTTTATCCGTGTGCCTACGGGTGGGACGGAATAGTCAATTAATGGTTATCTAGTCACATTCCGAGGAATTTTAAGTTAGAAAGAACAATAAACTTCAATAACTTGTAAAGCAGAAATCGAAATTTCGTATAATTCGTTGGGGATAGTAAATTTTTTAAATCTATTTGAATGCTTCGTTCCCCCTCCCCCAAATTCATAACTAAAACAAGAAATCTCTTGTACATAGCTCTTGGAATACCATGGGGCCGCGGTGGCCTGGTGGTAAGGTCTCGGCTCATGAGCCGTAGGATTTTAGGTTCGAGACCCGATTCCACCGAAGAACCGTCGTGTAAGAGGGTCTGTTGCACGTTAAATTCGTCAAGACCAAACGTCCTCCCGCTGGTATGGCGTGGTGTGGAGAAGGAGGTGTCGTCCTCGTCATCTGATCGCGGTTCAAAATGACGAGGTCCGTCCCAAAATAGCCCTAGTGTTGCTTAAAACGGGACGTTAATATAACTAACCAACTTGGAATACCATCTTCACTACGTAATGAAATTTCGTAAGGATTATTCAGATAAGAACTTAAATAAATTGCCATCAATCAGAAGATATATTAGTTGCAAATGTGAGTTAAAATTTATGTTTGGATGAAAATTCTCTATTAAGGCTGAGGAAAGTTATCTATAATCTGAAGGATGCAACCAGATCCCGCTATTTGAGGGTGCTACAGATTTTAATTTAGTTTAGTTTTGTTATATTAACATTCCGTTTTAAAACAACTCTTGAGCTATTCTGGGATGGACCTCATAATTTTGAACCGTGGTCAGATGGCGAGAATAACACCTGAGCTGTCACATCCCCTCTCCAGACTTCCGCACCACACCAACGGGAAAGAGTGCTCTTGGTTCATCAAAATTTCATTGATGGATCGATCATTTTTCGGAGAATTGAATGTGTAGTTTTCTCGTGAATCTGTAACACAAATTCCAATACAGTTAGAGGGTTAAAGGACATAAGAGAAAGAGTGTGCTAGGAGGTGTTACAAAACACATTCATAAATCCCCCGACAACTGGCCGAATCCCGAACTCGAAGATGATCTGCCCTGCTGATTCTGGCGACTCATTTTGATGGAAATAATTGTCAGCCTTCTACATCATTTCATTCACACATTTAGGAACGACTTTGTTAAGTTCTCACTTTGGTTAAGAGTTTGAGAAAAAATTTTGAGGGTCATAGAGTAAAAAGAATCATAGGGTGTGGTTCCCCCAAACTTTCTCGCATACTCTCTAATAATATGTTTTCCCAGTGAACGCCTTGTATGGCACAAATGTACAATAGTTACACAATATTAACTCAACATTTTTACTATATCTATCATGTGATCTTTGGCGGGTTATTTGGCGATTAATTCAAATCATGCAGTCAAAAGAATCCAAAAATGGAATTGAACTTTCAGACGCGTTTTTACCTATCGATTGAAACAAAAATTTGACACAAAACTGAGCTTGTAGTCACAAAATCCCATACCAAATTTGACATATTTAAGTCACTGCGTTTTTGAATTAGCGCGTTTCCATGTTATTAGAAATATAGAAAGAATATTATTAAATCTTAAATCTGTGTACCGAACCTTATCGATTTAACTAATTCCGTTTTATAATTATCGTGCTAACTTGTGTCCGAACAGATAGACAGACAGACTTCCACCAGAACGGATTTTGCTCAAAATTGATAGAAATCTACAAATTTCGTTTTAAACATGTTTACCGAATTTCATCCGCTTAGCTCAAAGCGTTATCTTTGTCCCAGACAGACAGATGGGTAATTTCCGAAAATGTGTTTTTTGAATTCAGGAGGGTCTAAAACTTGAAAATTCGTCAAAATCTCGAGTTGAATTTTTTTTTGGGGGGGGGGGAGGGGACTTTTTCTCTGTACTTCTTATATGAGAAAGTAAAAATGAATCATGTCTGAAAGCAAGCACTCTTCCACTATGGTTTACTGTTTTTAAAAAACGATAAATGTTATTTTTTTAATGATGTTATGTGCTAAAAATACTGCAAAAGGTTATGGCTTTTACAAATATTGAAAAAAAAATTGAATATATTTTAAAATGAATTACTGGATAGAAATTTCGTTTAATATAACGAATTTAACAATTATAGTTCACTCTTTATTTACTATTTTACAGCATTTTACTATTTCACCATTTTACATAAACATTTGTGCAGAGTTTTCAAGTTGTACAATTTTATATTTAAAGTTTTTCAAAAACTACATAAGTAATAATAATATCACAAATAACTAAAAAATTATTAACGTTATCATTCATTCTTAATTTATATTCAAATATTTTTAACAAGAAAAAAATAAGGAACATTCAAGAAGTCGCACAAAAATTATTACACGTTAAAATCCAGTATCTATAAACTTTAGAATTAAAACTTTTTTATGGAGATTTGAATTTTAGATACAAACATCATACCATAATAATGTTTTAGGATTGATTCATTTCTTTTTATTTCATTTTAAAAATATACTTTGAATGATATAATAGCGAAGATGTGCATTCAAAACATGTAGTTGCAACGCACGTGAATGTTCACTCTCTAAAACAAAAACAAAAAAATTGTTTTGTAAAATAAAATTAAAGATTTTTTTCTGAAAAAAAAATATATTAAACTTAAAGCTAAAAATTGTAGAAAAATAAAAATTTCATTACTAAAAAAATTTATTTTTTAAATTTTAAAGTGAAATAAAAAGGCTTCTGTACAATAAGCTCCGAAGTTATTTAAAAAATCATTAGAATTTTGATTCATTTGAACATAATTTTGAAAAAAAAAAAACTTTTTTTTTTGTGAGCATCTACTACCTAAGCAAATTCGCGCCCAATTAGGTAACTCAAAACCAAATTATTTGCACTGCTCATAAAAAATATTAACAAATCAGTTTCTTAAAAAAAAAACAATCTTTTTATTTATAAATCTTTATATTCATAAAACAATCTTTATATTTATAAATCTATATATTCATAAAGAAATCTTTTTACTTATAAATCTTTATATTCATAAAATAATCTTTATATTTATAAATCTATATATTCATAAAGCAATCTTTTTACTTATAAATCTTTATATTCATAAAATAATCTTTATATTTATAAATCTATATATTCATAAAGCAATCTTTTTACTTATAAATCTTTATATTCATAAAATAATCTTTATATTTATAAGATAATCTTTAGATTTAAAATAGTTAGGAAAACTAAAGAACCGCACCCGAGCCCCAATCACTGAACCAATTTCGCCTTGTTTCTATTTCTTATGAAGGCTCGTGATCCCTAGATGAACCATCAAAGGTCGGCTTCTCAAAACAGCTTCCATTTTTTTTAGCGAAATCTCGACAACAATACTTCGTTTTTCATCTTCTATAGAGCGGGAAAAAAAACAAAAAACTCACGAAATTCTAGACTTATCGACTAAGTTGATTTTGACAATTTTTATTTCAAATAAAGTCTTATGATCCTTATATATGTCGTAAATAATCGTCTGTCCTCTATCACCCTCCATTTTCGACAGAAATCTGGTATCCACTACTTCACTGCATATTCTCAAAAAAAAAAAAAAAAAAAAAAAAAGAATTGATTAAGTTTTCTCCCTACCCATATTTATTTCATATGAAAGTTCATGACATGTGGATACGCCAACCTCCTCCGCCCTACATTTTCTAACGATATCGCAAAATAAAACCTTGATACAGCCTTCACATCACATGAGGAGTTAGCCAGTCAGAATGCTCTGTGTTTATTATGGAAATATAATAATGCTTTCATTTGATGTGATAAGATGCCATTCATCAAAGTTGATTAACATAAAAGTTAATGATGTTAATATCGTAGAAGAATAGCTGGTCGCCGAAAGCGGCTAATGATAATAAAAGTTAAGTAAACGAGATGTCTATATGTAGGTTTATTGCTTCTGCTTTGCCGATTTTATGATAGCGGCCAGAAATGAGACAATGTAAATGCTTGATTATATCAAATTTGATGCATTGTCAAATCGTTCGATCGATCTAACGTTAAAAGAAATGCATAAATACAGATTCGCACACAAGGAACTATAAACACGCAAATACGCAGTTTGGAACGCGATATTACATTAATATATGAAAATCGTATTATTTGAGATTAGTACACATTTTTTTTTTTTTTTTTTTACCAAAATTCCATTTTTATTTAAACTCACAAAAATATTTGATTTTTTTTTCGTTTTTTAAACTCAAAATTATTTTTAAAAATTCTGATATTTTTTTAAAAATATTCATTAAAATTTTACTTTAAAATCTTCGAGTTTTTATTTTATTCAAATAATAAAATTTTTTCTCCCTCAATTCACATTCCGTTTTTTTTTTTTTTTTTTTTGCTTATATTCTGTAAGTATGCTATTGCCATAAAAAAAAAAAAAAACGTTATTATATATAAATGCATGCAAATCTCAAATAACAAAATAACAAGAAAAAGGTTTGAAAAAATTAATAAAATCGTTTGGGACCAAAAAGAGGTTGATATAAAATGAATTACTGAAATTAAATAGAAGCAATTAAAAAGTTATTACAAAGAAATTAGGTATTTAAATAAAATAAACGAAGTGAATAATCTATTGTACTTTTTAATAGTATTCGAATTTCGCCATTTCGGTTTAACATATTCACTGACTTTTCCATTTATCGGTAAATGCATATCACTTTAACTTGCCCAGACAAATAAAAACAAGAAAAAGCAGAAAAATTCAAAAATTTTCAGAAGTGGGACATGTTTACTTCCTTTCAAAACAGTTTGAAAAGTTGGCAGAAAAAAAAAAGCAATAGAAAAGAAAACGAGGGGAAGAAAAAGAAAAAATAAAAGATAAAGGCTTTCAATTAGTGAGGATGATTCATTATAAAATTGCTTTTAAACTTCTTTTTGTATGTAATATATGATTAGGTTACACATAAAATCTTACTTGAATTAGTAAATATAAATTTAAAAATATTGTCTAATTCGTTAAAAAAAAATTAGTGTTCCGAAAAATTATTTTATTGTTAAAATGTCTTATTATTTAAATTTATTTTGCTGTTATTTTTAAACTGAATTATGTATTTTAATTACCCATTTCGAGTTACTCATTTTTGGTGAAACATTTAAAATGTAAATCGAGGTATAAATATAAACTGTTTTACAAGAAATGAAACGTACTTTCACTAAATTATGTCGAATGATTTATTTATTACAAGTTACCCTTGGCGACCAGCTGGTTCGCCAGGGTTAATGATTCCTAGCAATTTCACTTGCTACTTTGCAAAACATTTTTTATACTTCAAATTTTGATAAATATATAATTGACACTATTTCAAAGTCGTACACCATCTGCTCATAGTGTTTTGAATTTTTCTAACTTTCTGTTTATATTTTTATACAACTAATCATATGACAGGAAAGAGCAGGGGTGTTTGAAAATAGCCACAATTTTTTAAAAAATCACCATTTTTACTTCTGAATTTAAATAGCAAAAAAAGATTATAAACAAAATAATAATTTTAAAAAAAAAAGTAAATTCATACCTTATACTGAAACCTATTCAACCCAGAAAAATAAGCTGAATCTTCATAATTTAATCAGAAAAAGCCAGATTGAAATAATTCAGGCAACTATGCGAACGGTTTGAGTTTCACTTCAAGAATGTAATATATTGTAGTAAAATACATAAATTTTTTTAATTAATTGCAAATAGAAAGAAATATCACATGGCAAAAAAAAAAATGATAGCATTGACGAGATAATCTTTTGAATTTTAAAATTTGTATAAATTGTAATATTTTTGGAGTTTATTGCTGAAAAATACCAAACCTTAGCTTAATTTTTAATTATTTAAAATTTCAACTGAATTGCTACAAGGTATACATTTCCACCTTTCAAATTATATATGTGCTAAATGTGATAGCTCTAAATAGAACAGTCTGACCTATGAAACACCAATATAAACAGACGCACACGGGCGCAGGCACTCTCACTTTTATTATCATTTTGTTATAAATAGTGCCTTAAATCTCAACTTTATTACGATAATACTCATTATGTTTAGTTATCATAAGTTTATAAATTTATTAAATTTCTGTGAAATCTCTTAATTCTCGAAATACTCATTAATCGTTTTCTTAAGTTAGAGCTTGTAAATAAATGAATAAGATGATGGAATAAAATTCACAAGCAATGAGTTTAATCATCATTAAAATAATCATTACCAGCGTTTAAAAGTTATTTGCAGAACATATTTCTTAAGAAATGCATTATTCGTAATAGTTATTTCCAATACATTTCTTTCTGACTTTAACTACAAAAAAATTATTAGACTTTTAGAGAATGTACAATTTTTTTTTGATGTGGAATTTAAAAAAAATAATTTATTGTACTTTTTACTTTAAAAACATATTTTTTGAAGTGCTAACGAATGAATTATTGTTATTTTCTATGAAATATTAAAAAAAAAAAAAAAAGAAAGAAAGAAAAAGAGGCGATTTTTTTTCCCTTCAGATAGCATAAAACTTTCATCTACAGTCAGAAAATTCAGTCGAAAATTGGTCCATTGATAAAAGAAAAATAGCCGAGAGAATCCTATTATTATTGAGACATTTTGTCTGTTATATATTTGTTTTCTAAATTTAAAAAAAAAAAAAAAAAAAAAACCCAAAAAAACAAGAATTTATTTTTAACAGGCGATATCTTTTATTTAAATAAATAAATAATATTCTAATATTTCTGACAGAAAACAAGAATTGAATAAGCGAAATTAAGTCAACTTAAGGTTTGCTTCAATATACGATAGTAATTATTCCACAATTAATTTTAAACTAATTTAAATTAGATTAATTTCAATATTTAGTTATACATTTCAATATTTAGTTATACATTTCAATATTTTGTTAATTAATTTTAGTATTTAGTTACATATAAATTTATTCATCAGAACGAAAAAGTATATAAATACCAGATTTAAATTTTAATTAAAAATGTACAAAATCAATGTTTTCCCATCGACCTGAAATTAAATTTTTTTAAAGAAAATAAACTCGTAAGCCTTTCGCTCAAAAAGTCCTTTGTCGCTTTTATTTTAAACCCTAATATTCACAACAATAAATTAAATTTAAATAAAAATATTCATTTGTTTTATTTTACATCTCCTATAATAATCTTTTTTCCCATAACACATTTTCCATTAATTTCAGAAGTGATCAAGAATTTTTAATGAAATCTGAATACAAGTAATGCCCGGTGAACTGTCCTATAATTTTCAAAAGAACCTCTCTTCAATTACTAGAACACACTATCATTACGAACTCCCGCGCAATAATATAGTCCGGACCGAATAGCCGCCGTTCGTTTATCCGTGCGGATGAATACAGCTCTTGCTTCGAAGCCAGAGACCGACGAAAAGAAAACAAGGCGGTCCTAGCAGAGGCCGCCATGACAGTCGATAAAGCGGGTCTGCGGGGCGGCAAATCTTCGAAAATTATGCTTTTTTCTCTGTATTTACCCCCATGCTTGAAAACCAAATCCTGAAGAAGGAAGCGCAATGGCGATTCCGATGATTTCCTTGCTGATTGTCTTCTGCGCCGCCACAGGTGAGGTCTTTATTTATTTATTTTTTAATAAACACGCCGAGCGTCGGAAATCATCTGATTTCGGAGTGATAAGGGGTGAGGAGTGGGAATAGGAGGTTGAATACAGATGTGTTGTTTTTCCAGCCTAGCTTTGGATAAGCTTACTGTTTGATGGCTTTTCTGTCGAACAAGCTGCTTCTGGTTGGAAGAGTAGTTCTGATTCCTAAAAAGAAGGATTCTCTCTTAAGATAATTCTTGAAATAATTAAAAATCATTAATCATAAATAATTAAATAACATTCATTGCAAATTAAAGCCAGAAAGAAAAATGTTTTTTGAAACATATGAAATTAAGAATAATTTCTCTTATCTTTTCTGTTTCAAGTTTATATGAGTGTTTTTTTAAACAAATGCATTTCTGATTTTTATTTCATCTCTGGAGTACTTGTAAACTTTTAGAATCACGCATATACTTCGCTGATTTTTCTTATTTTCAAGAATAAGAATTGATCAAATCGAATCGCGCAGTTTTTGCTTTATTTCTGGAAAATTATAACTGAAATTCATTAATACGCATTTCATTGTATATTTGATTTTAATTATTAATGTACATATATAAGTAAGAGAATTAATTTATTTTATATCCTGTTTTTCCATTCAAATCGTATATTTAGATTTATTGTGTTGTTTATAAACTTCATAACTTCGAATTATATTTTACATGTTTTTTTTATCTTAATTTAACTGAGAATTTTCTCTTCGATCGATAGCTACAGTATGTGTGTCTCTTGAAATAAAACGTAAATGTATTTCTTAAAGTATAAACGCATTAATTTAAATATGCTGAAAGATTGCTTTCGTGCTCTGGTTGTTAATGAAAGATTTTAACTCCAAATTTTGGGCCTTCTATTTTTTCTATATCATCTAATTGGAAGGTGATTCGCTATACTATTTTAAATAATTGTATTTCAATCGCTTCTCAGAACGAGGCTGTTGTTTACATTTATACTTGATTGGCTTACTTTTAATTTTATTTGTAGCAAAAATACGATATTTTTATTTATTAAATTTTTGTATTCGGTATTAATAACGTAAAATAGAATTTGTTTTGCTGAAGATAGTTGCATTTAATTTTTCCTGGTACCTTTTTTAATAACTGATAATTATAGCGAGAATGGTTTATGTCATGAAAATCCATAACTATTTTAACAGAATGCAAGTTTGTCTGCATTTACGTTTTAACAGAATAGATAAAACCAACATAACGTATACGTTTGTATTAAATTAATGCAAAATTTTGTAACTATATACATGATATTTTGTTATCCTGATTATGTAATATATAAATGTTTGTAAGATTTTTTAATGTCGAAATAAACCATTTGGGAAATTCCAAAAAAGAAAAAGGAGAAATAAAAAAGTGGATCCAAGAAAGAATTGTATATGCTTAAGTTTAGAAAATTATTGCACATTTTGATACAAAATGTTCATTATCTATGCATAAATTCTCTTTCCAATTTTTTAAATTTTCAGCATTCAAGTCGAATAATATATGTGTGCGATGAAATTTATTTTTTTCAAAAACAAATAAAAGAAGAGAAAAATGTTAAAAACTTCCAACTCCACAAAATTGCGTAAGAGAAATTATAAATGTCCAAAATGACTTTATTTACCAAGATGATGATACCAAAAAATGAAGATATTATTCTGCATGCTATACGAAAATATTTTTTGCTTTCTCTTTCGCGGTTATTCGTTCTATCTGAAGAAAATTTATTTATTTATATTTCTCAATTTGATTTATATGAATGCGTTCTGTACAGATGTTTAATTAGTATTCCTAGCATAAAATAATTGATCGTTAAGTATGTTGCATTTTATAATATCAGTATTTTATTATAAAATAAGTTTAATTTAATTCAAAGGAACTAAACGAATGCATTAAATTTAATTCGAATCGAACAATACATTTACTTATTTTTTTTATTGTAACATTTTCAGTTTATATCGCTAAATCCAACTGTTCTACCAAGATGTGCGAAAAGCTATCATTTTTTAAAAATATCGTTTTCAAAATTAATTTTCATATAATTTCATCCCTCAGAAGAAAAAGTAAATCCAGTTTTAAAAAACTGGTTATAATTCTCAATTAACAATTTTTAATGAATCTTTAAATCTCAAAAGTATATCAAATCGAATAAAAAAAACAATTACTATATTTATGAAAAAGAATTTTAATAACTAAAAATTATTTTACTTTTATTAAATGCTGCTATTAATTAACTGTAGTTATTACTTTATTATGTATGCTAATAAGCTGTTAATCTGCAGCAAATCCCTTTTATAATTATAAAGCAGAAGTAATTTCACTTTCTACTTGAAAACGATTATTTTTTGTTTATTAAGTTTATTTATTTTTAATCGTTATTTACATATTGTTTCATATTAGAATTGGTATTTTCTTATTTCTGATTCTTTTATATTAAAGTGTAAGATAAAATTACTTTTTATTTACAGTATTAAAATTTATTTGAAAATTTGATGAATTGTTCTTGAGATATCTGATACAAACATTTTTATGACTGACATTTTTAAAAAAGTTTAAGAAGTTTTAATTTCATATCTTTTGATGGTTTCAATAATCGTGTATCAAATATTATATTAATTCCTTTTAGCTTCCTTTTTTTCCAACTAAATTTAAATTACTGATTCAAAAATTCGATTTTTCTTATTTTTAAGTTCTTTTTAAATTAAAAAGAAAGTTGGTTTCATTTACTGCCTGAGTTGTATTAACTATGCTTAACTTTTTCAGGGACAAATTGTTTAAAATGGGAAAAAAAAGGCCTTTCTACTGAATTGCGTTTTAACTCATTTATTTTAACTGTAAATTTAACAAGCCATTTGAAAAATTCATCTCTTCTGAAATTTTACTTAGTATTATTTTCTTTTCAGATAATTTTTATTTAAAAAACTAAACTTAAGTGTATGTTCTAGTACCCTTGAAAAAATCAACATGGCTCTTAAAATACTTTAAAATGTATCTTATTATTGTTTATTTCATGTTTTTTTTTTTTTTTTCGTGGCCTGGATAAACTTGATGTTCAATCTGTGAAGTGTTGTTATTTTTATTTTTGATCGGCATCCATTGAACACTTTTGATTCTTCATTTTTATCGCCCCAGCATTCGACTTTTACAGGGAAGGAGAGAAATGTAACTGCTGTTCTGTTTCAAGAGAGTGCTGATTTTTTTTTTTTTTTTCCCTTCCGGAATTATCTCTTTCGATGATGTGAGGGTGATTATTTGAAGTGCCTATTTCATCCGAAAGATAAGAAAGTAATAAAAAAATTATTTCTTACAGTTTATGTTTACTGGGAAAGTCGTGTAAAATTTACAAACATTCTCGCTTCGAATATTTCTGTCTTCTATTAAAGTTCTTGGAATTTTAGGTGGGTTTTGTGAATTATTTCCTTCAAATCTGATTCGGTTGATGAAATTCCAAAGATCATGCAATTTTTGAGATGGCAAGCATGTTTCGTATAACAATTTGATATTTTTGGAGTTCCATGATATATCTTTAAAACAAAATTTAAAGTGACATTTTTTCAAAGAAAATTTTAAAGCAACTTTATAATAATCAATGATATTAATTGTCTATATTTTTAAGATAAATAGGGAAAACAAACAATCAGTTCACTAGTCATATTTCGCCAATTTTTATTTCATATCAAAATTTAGGATGCTTAGAAGTATCATCTGTAGCTACCTAAACAGCATTTTCGAGAAAAGCCTCAAAAATACTACGTCATTGTATGCGTAAAAAAATCATGACACAAACCTACTCTCAAGCACTGCTCCGATTTCGTCATTTTTAATTTCATTTGGAAGCCCATGGTTAATGTGCTATCAATGGTTGCTGGTCCCTCCTCCCCCACCCCACTACCATCCTCATGTTTTTTTGAGAAAAATCTCAATAATTCTTTGCTGTGTATTCTCTATTGGGGAAAACCACGATAGAGGTTTTCCGCAGGCCCAACCGCACTTTCGTTACTTTTTATTTCATTTGGAAGATCATGACATCTAGATTCGTCATTAATTGTCGCTGCCGATTCCCTCTATGTCCTATTTTCGTGAGAAATTTCACGAATTTTACTTCATCGTACATTTTCTATGTTGGAAAAACCACGATAGAGAGTCTCCAGATCAAATTACTAGTTCGATTTCGCCACTTTTTATTTCATTTGAAAGCTTATGACGTTTAGATAGAAATCAGTCATCACTTCCCACCCTCCATTTTTGAAAAATATCTCAAAATGAAAGCTTCATAGATCCTCAACAACTGTATAAATTTCGCCAATTTTATTCATCAATCAGTTTCAGTACTTTGCGTGTATTCTTAATTATTCAAAATGCGCCTTGCTTATAATGAAATATAATTTAAAATAATTCTTTCATTTGGTGTGATGAAATATGTATAATTTAGGTTGTTGGCATAATTAGATTAGCATTATCAAAATGATGAGCGAACAGCTGGTCGCCCAAAAAGACTGGTATTTTCATTAAAATTATATTAAATCGCTTATTGGTTTTAATCTGCGCAAACAATGATAAGTTATTTTCGGGTTACTGCACGTTTGTTTGTCTTCTTTCATAAAAGGTACTATTCAAAGTTGACATCAATAAGTTGGGTTCTTGATTTTCATTTAATTGAATTCATGTTAGAAAACGTTTGCCTTTTGGTATCATCTACTAAAATACAATAGGCAGAAATGGGTTAGAAGTTTTGAAAGATTTATAAGCAAGTGAAATTGTCACAACAAAAATTTAATAAAATCATATTTTTAAAAATATGTGCTTTTTGTACTAAAAAGTAGTTTTTAAATTTAGTAGCAGTTTAAAGTAGTTTTTAAATTTAATCTTAAGTAGTTCGTAAATTCAGTACTTTATAGTGTCATTTTGATGATATAAAGAACTACATAAATCAATTAATTGATGATTAAAGTCTGAAAAATATTAAAATAATTTATTGTCATCGAGAACACAAAAGTATATGAAATCTGAAAAAATGTAGCATATCATGTTTTAATTGAAAAAAATTATAGCTAATTTCACTTATTACAAACATGAAACATGTCAAGCTAAGTAATAAATAATAAAAATATTCTTTCAAGTCTTATAAATGAAACTATTAGTTTATCTGCATCTTCAATTTTATTTTTGAACACATAAAGGACTAGATGTTGTTTACAAGATTAAGTCCTCGTCCAAAACTATCATCCATATTCTGGATGATGATGCTTTGTAATAAAATGGCTGAAATGCCTGAAAAAAGCACGAAAAAATCTGCATGAAAAAAAAAAAAACTTAACAGAATTTAATGATGCTAGTTATACATATACAGTAACCTAATTCTTTGGATAAAATAAGTTTGTAGTATGCATAATATAATATAATATATCAATACAATACAATACAATGCAATACAGTACATTACAATATACGTATAATTCAGTTTTAGATCGTCAAAATGGTGGAAAAAAATTTTTACGTTAAGCTTTAAAAATATGAATCTGACTGACGTTTAGTTGATGTACTTATAATGTGTCTTGGAAACATATTGGAAGATTAATCAGAATAAATTTCCGTAACTATTTTCTCTGATTTTTCAGATTCCGAAAAGAAATGGTCTAATAATTGCAACTTTACATTCCATAAAGTAAAATTTTAAGAGCAAAACTAAAGGATTCTTATGTTAAATTGCTTCGTATTTAAACAATTGCTATTATAATGCTCGCTACGTTTGAAAAATGCAACCATTTATTTTCACATTAAGTCAACAAGCGAACACGAACTTTAAAATGGATCACGAACAAGAATACACATGAAGTTACAGTCACAAACGTAGCAGACGATTTTTTTTAAAGAATCATCTGTTGAAAACTGGATATTCAAGTAATTGCAAATTTTAACAAATCAGATATTGTATGTAAAATTTAAGAGGCTTGATTTTTTTAAACTTCATTCCGAGACTTTCTAAATTTTAGGACTGTCCAAGAAATATACATGAAAAAAATTTATATATATATATATATATATATATATATATATATATATATATATATATAACATTAGAATATATAGCAGAAATATAAAATTATATATATATATATATATATTCAGAACATTATATATATATATAATGTTCTGAAATTATCAAATATTAACATTCTTTTTTAATTTAATACAATTACATGTCTAAAAACATTTAATTATTTCTCGAATTTCTTGTTCGTTAAAAATGACATTGCGTTACATAAAAAGATGAATGCACTAGAATTTAAGGAGAAAAAGAAGAATTGGAAGTTTTTAAATGCATTTTGAAAATTTTTATTATAAACAGTCTCCATAATTATAAAAAAAATAGACTTTTTTTCATATATTATTTTTTAATGTTAGTTTACCTACGATCCATTTTTAATTCAACTGTTTTAAATTTATTTACTCCCAAAAATCTGCTTAAAACAAAAATTGGAATTTTTTTTTAGATTCTTCTTGTATGCTTTCCAAAATTGATTTCACGCCCCAATTTTTTTTTTTACGTACTATTTTTGCCATATAATTAAGAATAATTTTTAAAAATAAAATAAAGATAAACGAATCAAGCTTGAAATATTTTCGAGCAACGACTAGAATTTCGAATTTCTAAATTTTTTTTAAAAAATGAATGTAATATTCTGTTTGTTTTCCAATTCGTAAAAGTAAATATTTTATTACTTTGTTTAATTTGATGTTATTCCGTTTTTCATTAGTCATATTTTTATAAAATACTCAAACTTTAATAAAATACTGGATTTAATAAAGTTCTCTTGTAAATTTTTTAAATGTGTTTCGTTTTTTTCTATTCTAGTGGATGACTTCACAAGATGATAATGCAGTGAAAGTGACTGGATGTATTGTAATATTAAATTAAATAATCCTAAATATTATCCTTATTTTATTTGCAAGCAATTATTGTTATAGTTGTATAGAATTTAATTTCTAAACCTTTTATTTATTTTCGTTTAAAACGTTCTATATTTAAAAAGAAAAAGTTTAAATTCATGAGATGCGTAACTATTCACCTGTGGTTCGTTCACTCATAGCTTTTTATGTACTAATAGCTTGTTGAATTACCATTGATTGCATTGATGCCACTGAAATTAATTGATCTTTGTGTTGTTTTCTTACAAATGAAAATGACTTTAAATTTCATAAATAAAAATTCAGATTACGATATATAGAATAAAAATAAATGTTTCTTTTGTAAGGTAAACAACATTTATATCGAAGCAAAATAGAAATTTAAGTTTGGCTTGATTCTAAAATATTTGAATATTTCAGACTTTTAAAGAATTTTTCGATAGCTTTAATCATATTTTGATAAGTTATAAAACATCAGAATAACATTTTGCTCTTTTAACGCTTTCATACACGATCTTCATTCAAACGTCTTTGAATAAAAGCTTTGAAACTAGCAACACTTTAGGGCAAACTGCAAGTTTTCAACTTTATAGATTTGGAAGGTATTTTTAGCAAAGGCATAGAGGACGGACCAATCACCTTCAGTGTCAAACCGATCGATTTTTCCATTCATGTCTGGACTTTAAGTTGTTGATATGCATTGAAATTTCAAAGCGTTACCTGCACATAATATTCAAACTGCTGCCGTTTTTTTTTATTTGGATATCGTTGAAGTTGCCTTTGAAAATTTCACTGAGAGATCTTCACTTTCTTGGATAGGTTGGGAATATGTGGACACAATATAATGTTTTGGATTCAGTATATTTGGAATGGAAAATTTATTTAAAGCGTTACTTGCTCATAATATTCAAACCGACGGCTTCTTTTTTATTTGAATATCTTTTAAGTTGCCTCTGAAAATTTCACTGAGAGACCTTCACTTTCTTTGATAGGTAGGGAATATGTGCAGACGATATAAAGTTTTGAATTGATACAACGAATTCTGTATATTTGTTTTGCAATATGGAAAATTTATTTATTTCTATTTACTTAATTCGATTTAATTCTTTACTTCCTATATTTCATTTTATTCTTAATCTTTTTTATTTTTATTTTATGTTAATAAATATTATGTGATTTGTGAAAACTTAGGAGATTAATATTAAATTTAAAAACCATTTTCCTCTTAAATGAATTCTAAAGTGATTTAAATCTACACTCATTTTACCTTTTTCGATTCAAATTATTACAATTCAACTCCCATTAACCAAACCTGCAGATTTTTTAAAAATAGAATTCGATTTATAGAAACTTCGATATATAGAAAGCTAATTATCTAAATAATACAAATTGCATTCCATTGACAATGCAAATTTGTCATCAATTTCTTACTCAAAAGAGCCTATTTAATAATTAATTTTAGGGTTAATAATTAAACTGTCAAAAAAGATATTTCCACTTTCTCTGCATCGAATATATAAATAACCAATAAAAATTGTCGATACCTTACTTTTCGAAATTTTATATATTTTTATTTTTCATTCCACTTTCTACATCTTCTAATAAGTTAAACCTTCTTTTCATACTTAAAAATTTCCGCTATGCGCACAGTAAAAAAAACAAAAAACGTATAGCTAAATAAATTGAATGTAAAATAAAAATTTCGCTCCAGGTTAAAAAAGCGATTCGTAAAACAGAAATTAAAAATAACACATGACAGACCGAGAAATGTTTATTGATTTTTCGTAAATGAATCTTGCATTTCTGAAAATTTCTATAGTCGTAAGAATCAGTGGAATAGTTTTTTTTTCTTATTTATTTTACATATCTTCTTATGTATGCGATTAATGGTCGCCATTTGCTTGCAATAGGTATATAAAGTCAGTGGACTTGTCTATGACATGTGCCATTATACACAACAACAACAACAACAATATATATTTTCTATATTCGAAAATGTTTATTCGATGAATAGAAATTTTATTTAAGAAATAAAAGTTATTGTTCTGTCTAAAGTACAAAAATACAAAGTATTGAAATTTTCGATGTATGGAAGTTCGATAATGGGAGTTCCATTGTATTGGTCTGTTAAAAAAATTAAAAGTTGAAAGAAGCCTGTTTAAAATTATTAATCTATTACTTATTATCAGTTAATTAATTGACTGCGTCTAAATTGATTCATAAAAATTATTCATTTGCATTGATATCGTAATGCCACTAGATTCCATCAAAATTCTATCCAGCCTGAAATTGAAAACAAAAGTATATCCAAACAGACTATCCCCGTGTTGTCAAACGAATTATTAAGCAAAATTAATTTATTCTTAGTCGTTACAATTCGTTGCAAAAATTACACGAGTCTTTTATATTTCAAGTGTTCTATAAATATACTTTATTTGGATAAATATGGCAACACACGCACAAAAAAATGAAGCTGCCATCTAATTGGATAGTGGAGAAAACAAAATAATAATGGCGTTCAAGAAAAATAACATTAAGTACGTCTTGATGAACCATTAACCCAGTTATCGTTACTATTGTTATATTTGAACCGTAATAGTTTATCAAAATTTAGGTTTGTTTTAAATATATCTTTACATTTTTGCTTATGCTTCTTTAAATTTCTGTCCAAGAACAAATGTTAAAATAAGGGCCTGAGGTCTTACTAGAAATTTGTAAATAGTTAACAACTCACATTGATTGTACATGGAAAGTCGGGCGCAGCGTCATCTTTAAATAAAATCTTACATGTGCACGTCATGAAGTCGTACTTTTATACAGAGTAGAGCCATATAAAAGGTCACCATGAAATTTAAAAATATTCATTATAAACTTGCAATAGAAAGAATATAGAATACTAGAATTTAAAGCAATATATTTTTTTAATTTTGTATATTTCATTTTTAATTTGTTTTGAAACCATATCATCATATTCAGAACTATTTGGATGCATATAAGGATACGTTTTCGCCGCATTGCCAACTTAAATAAACACGACCGAAATTATTAGATAATCTTACACATTGTGCTCTGAATCTGAACAAATAAATAGTTTTACAAAAATAATAAATTTTTAAATTTTTGGCAACAAAATATGCCATGAAAAGGGACTTTGAATGACAAGTTTATAATTTTTAAAATTTAATTTTTTATATGGTCAACAATATCGATAATATTTCCACTCTTTTAAACAATTAAGGAATTAAAGAAACAGTATTTTAAACTATAGAAAGTAACCATTTTTGAGGAACCATTTGCATTAATTATTACTTAAACTTAATGTGAATGAGCAACGCAAAATGATGTAAACGTCAAGAGAAGTTTGACAGAGGGAACGTTATTAAGGGGTAATATTATTTTTAAAAAATGTTTCTTTGTATTTTCTGCATTTGAAATCTGATTCTCAATATTTTTTTTATCATTTTTTTTATTAAAATAGAAGAGCTGAAAAGATACATTCAGAATTTTTTTTTTGTTCCTGAATTTTCTAAATATAATAAATCACGTTGATCTGTTTGAAATGCGTTTTATAATCGAATAATGGATTAACTTAATAGCGATTTATCCATGGAGACTTTTAAGTTATTGTGTCTGTTTTGTTTGTTTGTTTCTTATGGCACTTGTCATGGACAAGCCCGCTGTTACGGAGACAGCGATTTTAAGCCGGTGGGGGAGCGCCTCTTGTTTTTTATAGTGGCGCCAACTAGGGCCAAGAGTACGACTTTGCTACTCACGCATCACTCATTCGCTTGCACAACCCCTTTTTACAGGAGGGCACATTCACACATCTCACAGATAGAACAACGGAAGAACAACCATGCCCAAACCGGGACTCGAACCCACGACGTCCGGATCACGGGGAAGACGCGCTACCCCTATGCCAGAACGCCGGCGTCTGTTTTGTAATTATTTAAAAAAAAGTATTTTTGTTACTTTACTCAATTTTTCCTTGCCTTGATTGCGATAATATTAGGCTGTTAAAAGATTAAAACTATTTTTTAAAAATCATATCCTATAATAGCAATTGTGTTGTGAATACATAGTATCGTTTCCCTGAATTTTAAATAAAATCAAAAGAACATTTTGAATTTTTTTTTCTGTTCTGGAGTTATAAAATATATTTATTTTCGAAATTATTTATCACGCGTGATGAAATGGCATATAAATAGAGAAAAAAGATGATTTTTTAAATTTTTTTATTGGGATTGCAAAAAGGAACAATCCAACCCTAACAAAAGGAAAAATCAGAAATTGGCACTTCTCCAATGTCTCTTAATCTCTTTCTCATTTTTATTTTCCTCTATCTCTTTGTTTGTAGCTGCTTTATTTCTGCTTTAGTTTTTAATCATTCAGCTTCAACGTTTATGCCAAGAAAATGATTATAATTAATTTGATTTTTCTTTATTTTTCTTATTTTTTAATCAATCAATCTAATTAATAACTTTTTATTATAGAAATATTTAAAAAAATTTACAATACATTGGTATACTACTGCTCCTATTTTTATGCGTAGATACCAAATTTCTCCCATTTAAAAATGCTGACAATCAAGAAAATTTAACATCAACTACTAAATGTAAGAATTTTGGTGTAATAGAAGTAGAAATATATCTCTTTCTATTTCTTTTTACCAATATATTTTAAAATACTAATGGTCTTTTCAGACTAGCCGCCATTAGTTAGCAGACTCGTATAATAATGATAAAGCTTTACAAACTGGACAAAACCTTTTATCAATTTATATAAAGAAAGATACAGATTTTGTCTTGCATTATGAATGAATTAGTTATATTTAGAATGAACTTTCGTCTTTCGCAGTGCGCATGCTCACGATATCCAGGGAAATAAAATCGATATTCTCAGAAGGATGAATCAACAGATGAAAAGCTTTATGAGATAGAAATTGGTTCGCAACGCAAAACGTCTTCCTAAATTTAAAAGAAAAAGTATAACATGATGAAAATTCTCAGCTAACTCTCATTAATCGTATGACCTATTATTAAAAGAGGTTATTTTTAAATACTTTTTAGGATTTAATTTGTAATGAACGATTGTTAAAATAAAATGTTAGATTTCTCTCTTAAATCCGAAGCATTTTAAGTGTTTTATTTGTTATAAAAATATTTTTTGAATCAATTTATTTATTGTGAACCAGTTTAGACGCATATAAATTGTAAATTACCATTGAAAATATCGTGTAAGCGTATAATTTCATTTTGGAATTATTTAAGCTAATGAATCTTAGGTGAAATAGTTTATTTGTAATTAAAATAGAAAAATAAAGGTATAAAATAAAATAAACAAGTTCTAATTTCTCTAAACAGTGGGAAAGTATGTTTATTTTTTATTTTTGAAGAAATCGAATTAGTTTTCTCTAACTTCCTCTAGTGATCTCTTTTCTAATAAAGATTGTTGTGAAAAGAAGCCAGTCGTAGCATGAACATTTAGTGATATTATTTTTTCCTCTAAATCAGAAATTTAACTGTGCAATGTTTAATGTAACTAATATTTCCCCCTTTCATTTGTTCTTTGTTTATGATATGTAATGGCTGTTTTTGATACGAATGGCTGTTTTTAAAAGTAATAAACATAATTACTTGAGCCAGTGTCATTAAATCATTAAACATTACTTGATTTGTCGACTTTGATCAGACATGAATTTCCTGTTCTTTAAAACTAAATGTATTTAACAAGAATTCTAAATTCAAGAAAATTCGTGATATCATTTTCTGAAAAAAAAAATCTTTTCAAAAGCAAATTTTTAAAAAATATTTCATATTTTGTACATGTTTGAATTTTGGAAGGAGGCTAAAAGAAAAGAAAGACGTTTTTAAATTTTGGTAAAATGATAGTGATGCATTTTATTTGAGATTTATTTTTAAAACTTTGAAAATCATTTTTTTTTTCAATTTTTAAAAAATTTAGTATTTGAGGAAATGTTATCTTTTAATTTAATTCAGCCTATTGAGCAAACATTAGATTGAAGAAAGTCAAACATTTTCTTGTAACCCAGTAAAAATATTTTTTCCATATGATTCCAAATGAACATAAGAAATGAAAAGCTATTGTGTGATAATTATACTTCATTCATATTAAGTTAAAATATGTTTATAATTGTAGAAATAATTGAAAATTAAAATCAGTTTAACAACGTATCATTTTAAAACAGCCCGGGGATTAACTCTTAACTAGACGCATATTTTTTCTGAATTAAAATTCATTCTGTAACCTGTATTACAAGTGAAAGCAATTTATTATTGTTGCCATTTTAGGGAAATAATCTGATTTTATTTTTGAAACGATGAAATTCTCCTTTAAGAGCGAGACATGCCATTTTATCTTTGAAGTAAATAAATATATTTATGCATCTATATTCGCTGCAAAATTTTCTTTTTTCGTTTTATCTTTACAAATTTATTATATTATTCTATTCTGTTGCTTATAAAATATTCAAATAGAAATGTTGTGCTGAATATTCGGAATATATAGATGAAATTTAGAATTCGTTGCCATTTTTCTGTCTTCTGTTTATATTCACTTAGAAAACAGGAAATCCATACCATTTCAAATATGAAAAGGGACGCTCACTTAGAACAAATCATTTTTTAAGTTGACGGCAACGATTGATCTGTTCTTTTCCTATAATATATAGCCCTGTCGTAAAAAGAAACTTTCTTTGTGACAACAATTTTTTTCACTCCTGATGTGTTTTTTCTTCTTCTGAGAGTGAATACATGTTGTTTTTCTTTTAATTTTATGGATCGTAACTATCAGAAGAATCTATTTGGTATCTAATTTCTACTTTGAAAATATTCTAAAATATTATTTCTATAAAATTTATTTGCTTTCTTTAACCATTTATTTTCTTCTTAATAAATAAGGTGAAAATTACCAGTTATGAAAGACGTTAAAAGAGATTTTTCTAAAAAGAACAATTTTTGTATGTTACCTAACTTTACAATTTTGATATATTTATCTATTCTGTTGCTTTTAAAATAATCAAGTAAAAATGTTGTGCTGAAGATTCGGAATATATAGCTGAAATTTAGAATTCGTTGCCATTTTTTTCTGTCTTCCGTTTATATTCACTTAGAAGACAGGCAATCCATACCATTTCAAGTTTGAAAAAGAACGCTTACTTAGAACAAATAATTTTTTAAGCTGACGACAACGATTGATTCTGTTCTTTTTCTATAAAATATAACCCTGTCATAAAAATAAACTTTCTTTTTTTCCTTCCTGATTTCTTTTTTCTGATAATGTATGTTGTTTTTCCTTTAATTTTGTGGATCGTGACTATCAGAAAAATCTATTCGGGATCTTATTCCTATTTCAAAAATAATCTAAAATATTATTTTGTATAATTTATTTTCTTTTTTAATCATGCTGTTATCTTAATAAATAAGGTGAAAATTACCAATCATGAAAGATGGTAAAAAGACTTTTAAAACGGACCATTCTTGTATGTTACCTCTTGAAAAATTTTCCGCTGTGATTGTTTCATTCATCTTGGATAAAAAAATATATTTATTTTTGTTTAAAATAAATAATAACAAATTATTATTTTAATGTTTATTATGTTAATTAGTTATTATTTTTATTTGTTTTTATATATTATTATATTATTTAATATTTATTATATTTATTAATTATTATTTTAATTTTTAATATTTATTAAAATAATAATAAATTATTATTTTTGTTTCAAATGAATAATAATTGGAAATTTTTTATATGAAGTTTAACACTGAATATTTTCTTTGCTAAGAAGAAAAATTAGTATAAGAAAAAGGCACAGAATCATTTTTTTTTCATGTTCCTTACAAGAATAAACGAACATATTCTATATCGAACTTCGCCTGCTAGAAAGTATTCCGAAATATGACTAATTTTTAAAAGAAAAATAATTCTATTTTGTTATGTTAATAAATGAAGTGAGAAATTCAAGAAGAGAAAGTCACTGGAGAGACCTTTCTTAACAAGAAACCTTGTGTTAGCTGTTGTGGATTCTTCCGCTGCCGCTGTTTCATCATGTGGCCAGAATCTCCAATTTCCGTTTCAATAGAAAAAAAAATGTCACTGAAGAAGCTGTTTAAGATTCAACGGATGTTTCATTTTTTGACAAAAGCCGAGAAGGCTTTGCCACTTCATAATCAACCAAAAAAAAAAAAAAACGAAGGGAAACCAAAAGTGTCTGAAGCTTTAACACGCACACCCTCGGGCCAACCAAACGTCTATTTATTATTGCATTAGAGTTGTGTTTGGATTAATCAAGTCGAGGCACCAATTGCGATGGCAATTTAAATTGTCTCGGAGCGGAGGTGGCTAATCAATGCTTTTTTTTATTATTATGCTTTTATTTTTTTCTAAAATTACAAATGCGTTTCCAATGGACTTTTGGGTAGCGTGCCAAAGCCCTTTTCAAAATCGAGATAAGATAAGAGTTGATGCGGGGAATTACTAAGCAGATAATGAAATTCGTATTAACGTTTGAACTACTTTACAGATCCTTTTCGAATTGGCTACTGAAGATTTCCGTTTTAGCGTGCATGAATACTAAATTGCTTTTAGAAAGTATTCCGTTTGAAGAAGGCGCTTGTTATTTCGATTAATAAAATGAAAAAAAAATATTTACAGTGACAACGATTTATTAGATATATTCTTTATAGAATAGACATGACGATTTAATAGACATATTCGTGACAGAACTGTTCTGTAAAAGATTGTTAGATTGTTCTATTCTAACTGTTCTTTCATATCGAGTTAAAAATTTTGCATGTAGAATAATACATTTGAAAAACTTATGTATGATATATTAGGATGAATTTAGGTATAATATTGTAAGATTTGTCATTTGTAGATTATGAAAGAAAATAGACGATTGTTATAGCGAAGTTTTCTTAGCTGCATAATTCAAGCGAATTATTGAAATCAAAATTACAAAGCTGCATAGTTTAGTGATTCTTAAATTACCAATTCTTAAAC
Source organism: Argiope bruennichi (assembly GCF_947563725.1). Lineage (NCBI taxonomy): Eukaryota > Metazoa > Arthropoda > Arachnida > Araneae > Araneidae > Argiope > Argiope bruennichi. The sequence continues at coordinate 32,739,121 of NC_079155.1, read as the reverse complement.
GAATTATTAAAACCAAAATTACAATATCTGCATCACACAAGCTTATATCAGCGATAACGAATAAACTAAGACTGTTATGTAAATGTTCTGTCCTATTTGATAGTCTAGTATATTTCCATCATTTGTGTGGTGACATAATTTTCATTCATCTTTATTAAAAAGAGAAAAAAGGTAATCTTTAAAAAGGAGGTAAATATATCAATAAATATTAAAAAGAATTTTAAGTCAAATTTATTAAAATTCAAGAATTTATTCAAAAATGAAGAATAAAATAAAGTCATGAATGGAAAATCATGAATGGAATAAATAAAGTCATGAATGGAAAATCATGAATGGAATAAATAAAGTCATGAATGGATCATGATTGGAAAGAGTCATGAATGATACCTATATTTAATTTCTAGAAAATAATTAGGCTATTTTGGATCCGACATTGTGATATGTGCTTAGTTGGCAAGGAGGATACCTAAGCCTGCATCTTTTTCTTAAAACTTCCATGTCAACCAGCAGGGGGACCTGCGACGCTTTATGTCAGATTTAGCATTTACCAGACCTGCACCTGACGATTTTAAGGTTATACCTATAGGTTGCCTTAGTTCCTCATACATGAATGGAGCAGATATAAAAATGTGGCTCTAAAATATTGAAAGATTGTCAATCTCTGGCTTTGGATAGAAATATGGCACATACAAAAGCGAAATGAATTAAAAATTTATTTATAGAATAAAAATACGTAAAGATTTTTAACATTTATAAAAAAATATTGGACAATTAATTACCATCTATAAAACATTTAATTCAAACTGTGGATAGTAAATTAATGCATGAGAGTTTAAGCCTAAATAACTAAGTTTTTATGAAATGAAACTGAACCAAGAAGTATTAATTAGCGAAATACAGTCATCGATGTGTGGATACATCCTACACATGAAAATGAATTGAATATCGAAGAGTTCTTGCGATAAACATAAATTTTTGCAGGAAGTAATAAAAAATTTGATGGCAGTGAATAATTTTATTAATCCCATGAATGAATTGTTATTTCTTTGATTTAATTTTATTAAATTATGAACAAATAGTTCATTAAGTGCGGGTTCGACTTCCTGATTTTTTTCATTTATGGTTGTAACAAGATAATAAGACGTAAATTCAATTTTATGCCACAACGAGTGGAACGGAAAAAAAAAGTGCTTGATTCACGGTGTTTTAAGAATAAATATTCATAAAATTGATGCGTGAGTTGTACATAAGAGCTCTCCAAAGCTAATTTATTTTCTGGGATCCAATTAGTGTTCAAAAATATTTCTAAGTTTTTTCTTACTTGTGAAAAAGTTGCTGAAATAGCAAAATAAAACAAAAATCAAATTTTCTAACTTGCTTATAAAAGTCTTCTAATTGCACTTGTAATCTTCTAGTTTGAAAAAAAAAAAAAATAAATAAACTGTAATGATTACACACTGGATCCTGATATTATTTTTAATACGTATCTTTAAAATTAAAATGTACATTTTATAACATACACGTTTAAAGTTAAAGAAAATTTCGAATTTTCCAACTTAAAAGAATAGGAATTCAATACATTATTGGAAATAAATCCACAAACACATTTTTGGATTTATTTCCAATAAGTTATTGGTTAGGTAAAATAGTAAGATTTTCAAAGTAAAATAAAAATATAATTAATAAAGAAATTGTACATAAAATATTACAATTTAAATTCTATAAATAAAAAAATTATAATGTTTTCTTTAGCTGTTTGAAATTATTGTCAGAGCCTATGAAATTCTTTTTACTGTAGGGAGCTAATAAGGGGTAATGATGACCTAACCACTGAATGTTATTCAACGTTTTTTTGTGCATTTCGACGGGTAAAAGTTATAGAGCTATAACTGATTTAAAAAAAAAAAAGGGTAAGTTTTAAATTGGAAAATATGCAGAAATTCACTTCAATTCAGTTTACTCTTAATGTCAAATTGGAATTTATTAATGATAACATATTTTCGTTCCCGAATAATACAGTATATTTTTCTATACGTAAATTTTTGAAAAGAAGAGGGGGGGGGGAGAAAGGATGTGACTTATCGCACTGTAACTTTAACCCATTCATTTAATTAAATTGTTTTTATAAACTATATATATTTTACACTTTACTTTTGATTTTAAAGTACGTTTTGACATTCGATATGATTTATCCAAACTGTTTACTGTTTTGTTGAACTGCATAAATGATAAATTTTAACAGAAGAATAAAAATAGAAAGAATCATTTTATATGGCCAAGGGAAAAAAATTCAGATCATTCAGTAATTTTTCTATTATATCGTATTTCTTGTATCTACTGTAACGCTATGCATATTAGTACGTTTAGAAGGGCATTCTTCAAATAAAAAAATGTAATTAATATTCCTGATTAGGTTTCCAAAATACATATTGAGCAATAATTAAATACAAACATATTACCTTATTTTCCATCGTTGTTTAAAATGATACCAAATGCATTGCATTAAAGGGGGATATGTATAAAACATTGTTATTTGTGCATTTTGAAGGTGGGGAAAATGTCTCTTAACATTTTAACCTGGGTATAGCTTAACATGTCTGGAAATAGCTTTTGCGGATCAATCTTTTAAATGTTTTCGATCTTTCTAGGAATTATGTGAGAGACATGAAATATGCTACAGATCTAAACACATATGTCTGCATCACTTTATTACTCATTGTGAACTTCTTTAAATTCTTTCTATAAACTATTTTCAGAGTTTATTACGATATTTTATGTCCAAGAAATGTCTAATCCATAGAATTATATAGGAATTACTAAAATCAAATATTAAGTAATTCGATAATCTGATGACTTAGAAGTGAGTCTAACATTAGAGGGAGTACAGAATAATTGTCAAGATGGTGTCAGTATGCCAAAAATAACCAGTTTTTGGAAATACAGATGTTCTCGGTTACCCCGAATGAAACCACAGTACGAAAGTTGGTGCAAGAAAAGCAACTTAAAAAACCCACAAACAGCTAAATTTTATGATATTCTTTTACCATTGTGATGATGCAACAGAAAGATTTAAAAAACTGGACAGATCATAGTTTATAGGCAATCCAAATTTCTTGAAAGTACTTCTTTTCGATTGCTTGAAAAAAGTGCAAGGTGACATGATCTAGTTATTATTTTTATTGATGATATATTGTAAAAGAATATTCAAAGTAAACAGTCTAGACAAATTGCAAAATAGCCCTATTCGTTATTAGCGCTGAATACTTTTAATAGCTGAATTCTATTGATTAAAAGTGTTACACAAGCCGAAGTTATTATCTGAAAATATCAAAATCTCATGTAATTCTTAATTAATTAAAACTCTATGTGAACTTTCCAAAGAGAAACCACCATGTTTCGCTTTCACACTTTTCAAAGTATAACTGCCAAATTTGGTAATAAACAGTCTATTCTGATAAGCCAAGAAAACACATATTTATAATAAAAGAAATAAATAAATAACAATTTTTTGAGTAATAAAATTTTGAGTAAAACAATTTTTTTAAAAATAAATAATTTTTTTTGAGTAATAAAATTTTGAGTAAAACAATTTTTTTAAAAATAAATAATTTTTTTTTGAGTAAAATCAAATTTCAGTTCTCAGAACTGCATTACTCTTAAGAACCCAATAATTGAAGCTGAAAAGAATATTATTACAAGAAAAGAAATAACAATTTATTTTTTTTAGTAAAATCAAATACCAGTTCTCTGAAAGGCATTATTCTTAAGAATTTAATAATTGAAGCTGAAAAGAATATTATTAGAAGAAAATAAATAACAAATTTTTTTGAATAAATTTGAATTTTAGTTCTCTGTATTGTATTGCACTCAAGAATTCAATAATTGAAGCTGAAAGGAAGATTATTAATAGAAAAGAAATAACTTGAAACAAGTTTCGAATGAAATAAAATTACTCTTATCTGAATTACACTGCACTTAAGAACTCTATAATTGATACTTGAAAAGAATATTATTAGAAGAAAAGGAATAACATAAATTTTTTGAATAAAATCAAATACCCTTATTTGAACTACATTGCACTCAAGAACTCAATATTTGAAGGTGAAAAGAATATTATTTAAAGAAAAGGAATAGCATAAAATTTTTTTTGAGTAAAATCAAATATTAATTCTCTGAACTGCATTGCATTAAAGAATTCAATAATTGAAGCTGAAAATTATTATATTGAAGCTGATAAATATTATTAGAAGAAAAGGAATAATATAAAAACAATTTTGAGTAAAATCAAATAGCACTTCTCCGAACTGCATTGTATTCAAGAACTCAATAATTGAAGTTAAAACGAATATAATTAGAAGAAAAGGAATAATATAAAAAAAATTTTGAGTAAAATCAAATAACACTTCTCTGAACTGCATTCTACTCAAGAACTCAATAATTTAAACTGAAAAAAAAAAATCAATTTGAGTCTTTCAAGCAAGATTTTTACTTTCATATATTATATTATTTCATTTTCTTAAGATTTTTGTATTTGAACACCACCCAAAAACACTCTCTGAGAGTGGTCTCTGTTTATATCATCTAGCTTCTTAAGGAGAATGAGGTAGGCCAAAGATTTAAACTCTGCTAGTGTTTGTGCATCGAGAATATGAGTCATAGTTTCCGATCTCCCAGAAGGCACGCAACTCTGAGGCAAACAGTGCAGTAGATCGCCAAGATAAATTGCATTTCCAGTAAGGGGAGATAAAATGTTTCCCTCTGGAATTGCACGTATCTCCATTGAATGATTGAATATTTAGCTCCGTACGTGCGTTGAATTAGAGAAGAAAAGGCACGCTGAAAAAGTTTAGGATTTTGAAAAGAAAAAAATCTTTCGTGTTTAGAATTTCGGTTTATCCGAGGTGACCAAATGCTACGGATTAGCTAGGAGTGTCCCGGTTTATGACTTTTCCACTCGTTTTGGGAAATTATCTGCGGTAGCAAAATCTTGGATCGTTTTGTTTGATTCACTTTTTAAGCGGAGATATATGCTGCTGAGAGGTTGAAACCTGCCTTTTGAAATCGTCAGCGTGATAAAGTTGTATTATAAATTGATTAACAGTTACTAATTAGGATTAATTTTAAGGACAAATTGGATTCGACCTGTGAGATTAGTCATCCTGAAACTTTTTCACCTGCTTTTTAATAAAGATGTATAAAAATCTTACATAAAATAGTTGATCTTAAGAAAGGCCATGGACAGCACGAATGCTCCGTTTTTATCTTTATAATCCCGTACATATGGGTTTTGCAATTCATTGTATAGGGAGGAGGGAAAAAAAATGCATTTTTGACGCCCCTTTTTTCGATCGACTGAAACTAAAATTTGACACAGAATTGCATTTTAGAAACAAGATGGCATACAAAATTTCATTTGTTGGTTTATTATTATTTTATTTCTGCGATTTCAAATTATCGTATTCACGCGCAGGCGCATGTATAGGCCGGTAAGCGGTCAAATTTTTGATACATTTGGCTTAAAATTTTATTTAGATCTAAATTTCTTTCATTTTGGAGTTATCGCGTTTGCATGTATGCGAAAGTAACTAATGGTCAACTCTTTGATGGAATTGATTCTAAATTTGATACTGATCTTCACTTTTGATGGTAAATCTGTGTACCAAATTATATATATATATTAAAATCTAATTTAAACGTAATTAATTTCTTAATTTTTAGCTCAATTTAGCCCATATTAATTTCATTCTAAAAATTCTCTTATTTCCTGATCCCATTCCACTTTTTCTATCTAATTAATTCAACAGAAGCTTTGTAAAATTGCTGAATCGGCAAAAGACCGACAAGTTCACACACTCCGAGTGAAGGGATAAAATGTTGCTGATATAAACAAATTCCACTAAAAGATCCTTGTGTTTTTCTTGCCTGTGATTGACACGTGATGGGAATCTCTATTAAAATCTCACAGTATATATTCACTGGGATAAAATTTTCATGAGCTTTTCTCTCATTTTGCTCTGTATCATATTGTGTTGTGTGTGTGCTCGTCGCTTCTGCTTGTACATAATGAGTGCTTCTCCGGGATGAAATAAAACGACGTCAAAAACTCTAAATTCTCTTCATTGTCTTCGAAACTGCCTTCTGATTCAAAAAATTATATACAGTAGACTCTCGATTATCCGCGGGCCGGTTATCCGCGCCTGCCGCAGTAAGTTTTTTTTTTTTTTTTTTTTTTTTTTTTTGCTTCCAAAGCAAGAAGCAAACACAAATGACTGATTTCTTCAAAAAGGTGCAGTTTTACAGTTATGCTTTTGTAATTACATAATACATTACAGTATTAAAACAATACATATGTATTCATTTTTCTGTGTATCCTTGACGCCTCTGGTAAGTACAAAGCACTTTTCTGTTTCCATTAACAAAATGCATTTTAGGTTAGTTTTGAGTGATATACTAAAATATTAAGCGTTAGTTAAACATTTCCTGCTGTTCATTTTACGTTTTATTGTACATAAAACGATTTTTCAAAGTTGGAATGACTGTTTTCTCTTTTCCCATACCCGTTTTTATCTTTTTTCGGATTATCCGCGATTTTTGTTATCCGCGGCGGCCGCGCCACCCAATTCCGCGGATAATCGGGAGTATACTGTATATATATATATATCTTCTAAGTCAACCCATTTTTGAAAAATTGTCTCCACAGGCACATAAACAGACATATTTCCAAAAATGACTCTTTCGGGTTCGGGGTCGATTCATCAAGATCTTGATTTCAAATTTTTTAAAAAGAAAAAGTATTATAATTGTCAAAAAATTTGAACTCGAGATTTAGATGAGTCTCTATGTTTGAGACTATTGAATCGAAAAAACACATTTTTGAATTTAATGTCTGTCTCATAATTTGACCATGACTGTTCAGAAACTTATCGAGAAATGACTGATAAATTTGAATGCAGTCTGTACACCAAAATAAAGAAATTTTTATCAAATTTGAAGGAAAAACGTGCACAGTCAGTCTATATTTCCATGTGCATGTTCACCTAACTGATTGGTAGAGAAATGAAATTTGGTATGTAGTTTTAAAGCTAGGATTATAGATCTTTGTCAGGTTTTGTACCATATTCAGTGAAGAGCTGATAGACCTTCCTATTCTTGTATATATGAACACAATAACATAAAATTCTAGTTAGGTAACATTTAGTAGAGGATTGTTACTCAAAATACCGTAAATCTATACCTAATTTTTAACTAAATCCATCAAAGTATTGATTATATGTTTGTTTCTTTATCCTGGTAACATAATAACTCAAAGGCATTAAATACATAAAATAAATTAGATGCATTGTTTTGGTGTCAAATTTTAGATATGTGTAAATTTTTCGACGCAGGCAATCAACTAGAAGAGCTCCAAAGTGAATATTGGATTCCCTTTCCTAAACTATTAAGTTAAATACAAAACTCTTCTAAAAGTGTAAATATACGAAAACGTTGAGGAAAAAAAAACACTCTCTGGTACTTTATTTACCTTGGCTGAGCGCTGTCGAATTAGGATCGATATAATTTTTTTATTTAGTAGTATTCAGTAGCCTGGAAAAATTCCTAGTGACAAAAGTATAGCATAATTGAAAAGCATATAGGTGTATTAAAGTATTGAGACTAGATTCCTTCCAGACTAGTCTGCACATTGTCAGTTTTTGTGAATCTACACTAAAAAAAAGTGCCCCTTTCTGCCCCTCTCAATATCTAAATCCGGTTGAAGTTAAGAAAATTCTAGTCATATTTGTTTATCAGAATTTAATGTCCCGAAGATTGAAAAATTGCAGACTATGACAGTGTGTCTTTGAAGAGATGTTTTCCAGTCAAGGGTCATCATACCATTGAGAATAAAGAATACTAGTAAATCGCCATAAGCTTTTTAACTAGATATTATTGTGGTTGTACACTCATGGACAAGAATCTGCACAACAACATACACAATAGTTTGAACGTATCATCATTATTACGGGATACAGCCATAAAGAAACCTGAATTAATGTACTCGTTGTCCCTACCCTCCTTGTCAGTTAATTACGGGCAGTCTTACATTTTTCTTTCTCACTGTGTTTATGACATTTTATTTAAAATTGTCTGTATCGCATTGAGGTTTTATTAAATAGTATATCACGTTCTTTTATTTTTATTTGCTTATAATGTGTACTTTTCTTATTTTCAAAAAATTCCGTGAATAGTGTGCTAGTGCGAAATTGAACAATAAAAATATGTTTTTCTCATGCTGAAAAATTTGTATTTAATATTTCCTGTGTTTTAAATATGGAATATAAGTTTCTAATTGAATTCGTAAGCAAATTTATCGTTTTGTGTGTGTGTGTATTGCGAATTTTACTGAAAAATTATTGAATTCTGAAATTTTTTTTGAAAAAAACTATTTTGCAGAGAAATTTTACAGAATATTTTCTAGTTTTATAGATATATGTATTAAAACATGCACGTTTCTCATCTTTCAATACCTTTTCAACAATCTCATAAAAAAATAATAAAAAAAGTAATAAAAGTTTAATCAATGCTGAAATTTAATTTATCAGACGAAAAGAAATCTACTGGCATTATAATTAAAATACGTACCTATCGATAGTTTGAATTATTTAATGTTGTGTTGTCGCTTGTTCTTTATTCTTTGACAAATAAATAAGGCCATCAGAATAACTTAAAAAACACTTAAAAAAGCATGTCAGTTGAACATTTTTTTTTTTTTTTTTTGTTTCTAACGGACATCATAAATTTCTTCTTCTGGGCGTTTTCTGCCATGACGAGGTTAACCTTGATACTGTAACTGCAGTTTAACATAGCGAAACATTTAATTAAGCTAGTAAGTATTCTTCACTGCGTTACCGTTAATTTGCTTTTTGTGCAGAAAATTCAATTTTTCAGGACGAGAAGAATTGCTAGTTAGTCTGTCTTGAAGCTAATTTGCATTTAACGAAATGAATGACATATATGGACATCCTTCTTATTAAGAACGAGAGTGAAAAGCTGTTCTGAAAAGTAGAAAGTAGGTAAGGCGTTTCTGTCTATGCATTCGTTCTGAGCTGTACTTTGTCAATTAAGACGCGTTTTTTTTTTTTTTTTTTTTTTTTTTTTATGTATTCCGAAATGAGGCAGTTTGTTCATATAAACCATTTATATTTTTGAAATTACATTCTACTGATAATTAAATTATAATTTTTGCAAAAATTAATAATGCCATCAAACAAATGTATTTATCGTTCCTGCTTAAAACGAACATTTTGAAAATTTTATATTTCGAACCATTTTAAAAGTGTTCGATGCACACTGATTTAAATTTGCTCCGAGGAAGAGAAAAGTTATTATTAACATTTGTAAAAATATTTATAATAAATGTTAAATTTTTTTATAATAAATATTAACATTTGTAAAAATATTTATAATAAATGTTAAATTTTTTTATAATAAATATTAACATTTGTAAAAATATTTATAATAAATGTTAAATTTTTTTATAATAAATATTAACATTTGTAAAAATATTTCTTTGCAAAAATTAATAATGGCATCAAATAAATGTCTTTATCATTTCTGCTTAAAACAGGCATTTTAAAAGATTTGAATTCAAACCACTTTAAAAATCTTTGATGCACACTAATTTAAATTTTCCCTCATGAACATTATTGGTTGGCATATTATCTACAAATTGCGTCATGTTTGATGAAAATAAATCATTCAAAATGAACCACAAGACAGAGACCATTAAATTTAAAGCTACCATATCTGGTTACAGTTATTTTTTACAATAAATGCTGACTGAGAAAGAATTTTAAAGTTTTTGAATAGAATTTGAATTAAAAATCAAATATATATTCAATTTATTATCTATTCATTATTAAAGTTTTTCCTTAACTTTTCTCTTTTTTTTTTTTTATCACGTATGGTGTAATTTGCAGATTGTTTGATTTCATACGAATTCCATTGTAATAAAAATATCTATCTATCTATCTATATATATATATATACAGAAATCACTTTTATTATTTATTGCCGAATGGCAACAGTCAAATTGAAACCAATCATACGAATTTCAGACTATGTCATTGAATGTTTTTACATCTGTATTAAATCCAACGCTTTGTTTAGCTAATTAACGAAGTTACAAAATAGAAATATGCTGTAAATGATTCGCCTTGTCACCAAAAAGCACATTCAGTCAGAGGACATATAATGTTATAAAGAAATCAAGAAAAAGGCTTCAAAAAGAAAATTTAATCGAATTGAAAAACAGGCTTAACCGTTGCCGATGAGTAATCGTAATGATTTTCCTACAAAAATTGATGTTCGTATCTTTCAAAACAATTATCTTCTAAAAGTAGTCTTTGCAAGAGTGAAAAAAAAATTATTTTTTAATGATAATAATTTCATTACTGTACAATTTTTTCCCTTAATTTTAATGATATTTTTAATTCAATTTCATATAATGTTCTGAAAATTTATGATGGAATTCAAAACTCATCCATCAATAGCGTGTTTGTACCAATCATTAATTCTGTAGTAGAATTTTTAGTTCTGCTTTTATTTCATAATATCTGTACTTTTTAATTTGCACTAAACTTATTCATTAAATTTCGTATTGTTCAGTAGTATGAATTAACTAGGTGAAATGTTTTTTTAACGTATTCCATATTAATCATTTAGCAGGCTAAAAAGTCAATAATCTCAGCGAACAAACTGGTCGACAAAGGCGGCTAGTATAAGAAAAGTTCGGAATGTTTATCTATAAATAAACGATTGAAGTGCTCTTATGATTTAAAAGTAAAGCATAATAAAATGAAACAGACTGCAGAAAAAGGATATGGTTTATGACATTTTAGGACTGACCCGTCTAAGTAGAAGACAGCGGGGGAAAAAAAGGATGAAAAAAACCCTACCAAGACGTCTTAGTGGTACGGTTCCGCTGGCCGAGGCTCGACCATAATGTCAGGCTGATATCGATCGCGCCTAACTTCTGGTGAAGAGTGAAATAAAAAGGAATAAAGAAATTTGGACAAGATCTCTTACATGTAAGAATTTTTATTTTATAGGAGTCATCTCAGATAAAAGAAAACTTAATATCGGAATCTGCCCTACTTTGGAAAAGATGTTTTAAGAAGAGTTCTGGTTTGAAGCGTATGGAGTATCTGAAAAGGGTTCTTCATAATTTAATTTTCTTTACTTCTTTTCCGACTGAATCATTTGAGTTTTCTTACTTCAGAATTCCAATCGTATCGATTTAATTCTTTTCTTTTTCCTTTTCTTTCTTTCTTGCTTGACTGTGTCGAAACTATTTTTAGTTTCTTTAATTTTTTTTTTAATTTTTTTTTTTTTTGATAATTCTGATGAGGATGAAGAAGTTTTAAAATTTACTCTCTTAAAAATAGAATAAATTTTCTCGATATGCTTAAGCATATTTTGTAGAACTGCAGAAAATTGATTGAATGAAAAATTTTTTTACGCATTCTTACAGTAGCATGTCTTTGACAAGGTAGACTAGGCAATTGCCTAGGACCGCTAGATTGAGGCTAGGGGTATAGGCACGTCGATTAAAAAACGATGCTATTAGCAAATTTGTCAAATAAATTTATAAAATTTATAAATTTATTAAATTTTAAGAATCAGGATAATATTGTCTAATTGATCATGCCTTTATCTGCTATATTGCATTCATTTAGTTATTACAGTGCTTTTAAAATCGGCCTCTGATAAATAAAAGTTTGTGTAAATGTTAAATAAAAGCTTGTACGCCGTAGTAAATTAATAAAAAAATATATACTTTTTCACACATTTATTAAAAAAAACAAAAACTCAAGAATTAAATTATGAATTAATATTATGTTAAATTAAAAGTGTATTGGAATTAAATTATACTGTAGACCTCATACTATACTTGCCTAGACACTTAAATGTTTAAATTCTTTTCTGTAATTTTATTTAATTTACTTGTTCTAAATTTGAAAGGATAGAATTTGGTAATTAATTTTTCACACAGTTCCTGTTTCGCTTAAATTTTGGAATCACTTGTACATTCTTGATGACAATAATTCATTTCAATATTTTCAGAGATCATTATCAGTCATTTGATTAATTAAATTAAAATTTGCAGGTATCGCAGTGGTGGCATCTGTTGTGAATGTGATAAAAATGATTTCAGGATTCTGTTATATTTATAATAATGATTTAAAAACTGGGCTTTAAAATAGAAACTTTTACTTTACTATATGTATCTTATAAAATTAAGTTTATAAAGACTGGCTTATTAAATCTATATTGTAACCAATATTACAATACTCTAAAATTTCCTTATTTATAATAATTTAATATTTTATATTTCAACAGTTTTACCTACCTTATTGTGGGATAATGAGCTTCATTAAATATTATATCATTAAATGTCATCATTTCATCATTTTTTTTAATCATTGAAGAATGTGATATGTTGTAAAAGCTCTTATGGCTACACAATACCCTAAAAATGATTTAAAAAAAAAAGATCGAAAAACTTTTTACGCATTTTTCGAGGGTCCATACTATTGGGAAGTTTGACTCCCTATATAGCTTTAAAGATATTTGAAATTTTTTGAAATTGAGGAAACGTGATTAAGTGCATTTTTATTTTGAAGCCATTCTCCATTCTTGCGATTAATTAATTAATTAAAAAAATGTAAAAAATTTATTCCTTAGGTTAAATGATCATTACCTTTCACGTCTCAAATCATTTCTCGTTATGTCCTAAATTTTCTTTCGAACACTCATCAAGTACCTAATTAATATCCATAAATTATCAAGATCGAAACTTTTTCCATGATTAATGTTATGCATTTTTATTTAACTTAGCAATTTCGCAATTTAATGTTTATTATTTCTTATTCATTCTTCTGTTGAGAAAACACCACGAGCGGTACATTTTCGTAATACTAAGACGCATTAAGGTGTATGTACACACTTGAAACTTCGAAAATCGTTCAAAATATCGAATTTTTTTTTTTATTGCTTAATAATATTCTCTGATCCTTTAGCTTTCAGATGATACCAAGATGTTGTAAATATTCGAAATATTACTCGAGTTATTTTTCTTGAGGTGCTTTCATTAAAAACTCTAGTTACGGCGTTCTTAAAACTCATTTTATGAAGAATGATATTTTTCCACTATGTTGCTTCATTCAAACAATCATAACTCAACAAGAAATTAACCAAATACAGTTAATTATATATCAAAATAATTTGTGTGCAATAGCGGATGTTTTGAGTCTCAATCAAAGTTATATTGATAGAAATAAATTTTTGATAGCTGTTTAAAAGTTAAAATGACAGAAAAAATCTCGCTTTTTCTATTCCTCGTTGATGAAAAAATCGTTTAAAAAAAACTATATATTTTTATAACTTGCTTGAAGCAGACAACATGAAGACTAATATTAGGCATCATTTCCAACTAGAATTGTGTATCTGTACAAATTAGAATTTAAGATATCATGTTTCAAAAAATATGCTAATTAGCCCATTAAATATTATTTAATTAATTAATAATTAGTGTAATGTGGTTTTTTCTCGCAGAAATGAGTTTAAACATATATTAATGACCTACTGCGAAAAAACTTTATTTTTAAAGTTAAAATTTAAAAAAAAATCTTCAAGTGTGTACGTACACCTTTGTGACTAGACTATTGATTTTTTTTTCTTTTGAAAACCAGACTTTTGCAGACAATAATGTGAAACTTCAAAATACCAGTATTTTGAATACAAGTATCACGAATAAATATTTATGATGCATCAAAATATATATTATGTATATTAAAAGTAAAAATCTTGCAACAAAAGATGAATTTAATTAATTATGTTTATTAAAAACTGTGTGAAAATGTTATTATTGCTTATGTTATTATTGTGATTGTTTTACAGTAGAGCATTGTGTTCAAAATATGTATGAAAATATTTACTTCTTTCAAAACGAATAATTAAATCAATTTAATAATATAATCCAAAAAAAATCAAAAATTACTTTTAATATTACTTACAAAATATTTTTTTTTTAGAAAAAAGTATTGTATTTATTGCTATAAAAATTTCGTACAGCTTTTCTTTCTGTATTAAGACTATTATATATGGTTAATCACTCCTTGACTTTTCATTTAAAATTTTTAATATTTAAATAGTAATTATTTATCCTTTGTCTTTAAACTTTTAAAAATGCCATGAGTTTCAGTGTTGAGATTTTATACTGCAACCACATGCAAAAAGTTTAAATTATGCAAATGTATTTGAAAAGTAACTCTTCCTTTCAATGTTTCAGTTCAGATGACTTAAACTAATGTAACTTGGATGCGATTACACATTAGATGCTAATCACCATTATCTGGATTTCTAATTCATCGTTAAAAACGATGAAAAATTCATCTTAAGTGAATAGCGTTTATTGTGAGAAATTGCATTAATTGCATATAAACTGCAATTTGTAACGAAAGACTACTAATATTGACATTGATAATTTTAGAAAAATGGATCTTCAGAACTTTTAATCGTATTTTGAAAATACAGCTTTATTTAATTATATTCCAAAATGTCTGGTTTAGAGTGCAATTTTCTATTCTAAATTGCTTATAGATTCTATTTTCTAATAGATTTAATAATAAAAAATGAACAATTAATTTTCATTTCGTACTATCGTTATTTTCTTTATATTGAAGTATTTCAGGCATAATCTTTATATAGAAACAAAAGAATTTCATTCATCGATAATGCCGAAACTTCGTTGTTGGATGAATTTTAGTAACTTTCTTATCGATTTTCGCTGCAGTAGACAGATAATTCAAGCGGTTATTTTTAGGCTTAATTAGTTTCTTCTCCATCTGTAATGGTGTTTCATTACGATTACGAACAATGTCTTCTTTGTATTCGTGTATAGGAAATCGATTTCTACTCGGAACGGGAGAATAAATGCCAAACGATTTATTTTCGCAGTTAAATACTACGAGTTTATGTATCAGATTTTAAATTTTCCATTCGAATTTGTATTGATTCGGCCGGCCATATACATTAATTTTATTGTCAGTTGTATTGATTTCACCTTTCTAGATAGTTCACCTTCAAAAAGATCTTTTCAAACATTAATCGTTTTTCTTTTTTGATCGATAATATCGGAGATTTCAGAAGTTTCTTAAGAATTTTATTTGAAAAGAAAAGAAATAGGAAAGCAAAGCAGGTGAAAAATTATGGCTTATAATTAGTTTTTTGAAATCTTTTTTTTTTAATTGAAAACTTTTAAAGAAAAATACATCATTATCACTATACTGCTTTTGAAGAAAATTAAGTTAAGTAATGTCGTAATTCTTTTTCTGATATATATGCGACGAAGTGACTGTTCTTTAAAAAATAATTAAGGAACATTTTTTACGTCTTTGACCTCTTTTAAAGATTAGCTTGAATTTTCGACCAAAACATCTTGAACTTCATGAACCACTTTATATAATACAGGATTTTACTTCAAGTAAATACCTGTATTAAGCTTTCATGATGCTTAAACTGCAATGTTATGCATCATTGCCATTTTCAGACGAAGTCATTGCAGCGTTTCACTTTTCAGCATTGTCTCATTTCAAAAGGTCATTTGTTTTTAATGGCATATTAAAGTAATGATAAAAAAATCCTTTGTACCTGGAAATGAATAAAAAATAATAATTTTTTGTTTAAAAAAAGATTTTAATTTGAACATATTTTTATGCATATTGTTTCAATCATTACTAATGACTTTTATGGTATTGGTTCATTACTTTTTAATTCATTATAATGTCGTCTTTTTCATTGTCGTTGATTCAATGGACAATCAAAGATAATTAATCGGAGCAGCTAGCTAATTTTTGATAAATTAACTCTAGGAAATAATTTTATCAAAAATTTAAAGATTTAAATGCTTTTTGGAAATAATAGTTGAAAAGGTTTTCCGAAAAGTTAAGAAGTAAAATGCAAAAAAAAAAAAAAAAACATTTTTGGATGAAATGATGTATGAAAAAAAAGCTAGATTATCAAAATTTTAATTAATAAATTTGATTTTAGCTATGCTGTTAATTTATATTCATTTCAAATAATAATTTTTGAATTTTTAAAGGATAGTACTAATTTTCATCGATAGGAGAGTTCACTTATTGTTTGAGCTGAACTGAAAAGATAATTAAATTTGAAAGTTAAAAACAATATAAAATTGTGAAAAATCAAAACTTTATTCCATATTTTGAATACAAATTATACATTTTTTAATTTAATTTAATTTATATGCCTACATATAGGCTTATAACCGAAATGAAGCAAGTTTTTGTGAGTATTAAATACATCTGTTATTTTCACAAACAAAATAAATTCGAAGCTTTAGAATGTTTCTTTCAAGTGGAATGGAATATCTCCTTCACATTCTTTTTCATCGCGTCTTTAATTAATACCAGACAATTTGCCTTCTGTTAATTAATCAGTTTTGAATAATTCCACCATGTACATGCAGCACAGTTCACATATTACTTGAAAGTTATCTCTGTGCTGAAGAGATTCCAGTCTTGTATAATACCGAGGAAAAAAAAAAAAAAAAAAAACGCGTAACCGGAGGTCTGCATTTTGTAAACGAAGTACTTTATCATTACAATGGTTACGAATGAATCGAGAATGTGTGGAAATGACATACGAGTGTAAACGATTTATAAATGAGAAGCATATAATAATGTGCTCTTCTTTATTATATAAAATTAAAAAAAAACATTGATTAAAAGTTAGGGCAGATTAATTGAATAAAATTCTAGTTAGTTTTCAAATATTTTTTTATATGATATTTCGATTTCTTTAGAATTTTTGCATTAATGTCATACTTCTAATCTTAATGATCTTGTCAACATATACACATGCATGGTTTTTTTTTTTTTCATTTATAGTCGAAATGTAAACTTTTATTGATTAATTTCAATTCTATTAAGCAAAATGAACTCCATCATAATGAACTTTGAGAATATGGTTTTTTTCAACCGCATTTCGAGTGACCTCTTCACATTGGCGCTGCATTTTTGGCAACGCTAACCCGTTTTTTTGTATCAAAGTCAATAAGTGTGATGCGATAAATGTGCAGTGTATTTTTTTACAAACCACTTTTAACCCCGGGAGGGAAGTGTCAATAAGCAAGCAGCTCTTCGAAACGGAAAAGAAGGCTTCAGGAAATAGGACCGCCAAGTCTTGACACATCTAGAACTCGTCATCCATCAAAAGTTTCTAATTGCTCACTAAAAAAAAAGTAGCTTCTTGTTCTCCAAAAATTTATCGCAATTTTTTTTCTCCACTTTCTTTTTACTCCTTGTTCATACTATTTTTTTATATATATAACAAAACTGCTTTGATCTAATGTTTTCGTTATGGAACACTGACCCCGGCTAGCTCCAGATCCCCATAGTGAGAAAATGGTGTGTGGGAACTGAATTTTACGTTGAAAGGTTAAGATTGTGTAAATGATAGGAATATAGTCGCGCATTCTAGTGTTTCTAATTGGCTTAACGTAAGATTCGAAATAATTTTGATTTTTCTCAGCATTTGTTAAAATGCTATATGATTTTTTTTCATTCAAATTATTCAGAAAGATAAACTGTAATTTTATATTTGTCTAACTGTAATAAGTGGAGAAAATTGTGGCAGAACCGCTTTGATTATTTTAATTTAAATGTCTTAAATAAAAACTAGCTACAATTCGGTTGTTACGGCGACCAAAAAGCGCCAAGGAAAAATTTCGCCAATTTGGCAATTTCAATCATCAAACTATATAGCATGTGATTCGCACATTCAAAATTTTTCATAATAAGTAATAATTCATTTGAGTATATTTTTATAATTTGGCGAAATTTTTTCTTTGCACTTTCTTGTCACCGTTATAACCGAATTGTACCAAATTCGGTTGTAACGGCGACCGAATATTTGTTGAATTTCGCCTCTTTAATGTCTTATTTGTAAGATAATTAAAAATATTTAAAAAAAATTTTAGATGAGTTTTTTTTACGCCTTAGGATTTGGAGTAGTATAAATTTTAATGAGCTCTTAAAAAGAAGAATAATTAAAATTTATTTCTGAAAATTTCTAAAATAAATTTTGATTTGTTTGGAACATTTACAAGTGTCTGTTATCCTTTGGAAAATCAATCGATACAAATTTTTCTTTATTTCAAAATAGAAAGGAGGATAGGATAATTCGACAGCTTGGTGATTCGTAAAGAAAATCCAAAGATTTAAAATAGTTGTGTGATTATTGAATAAAAGCATCAATTCAAACTTGATTTATATCTCATGTGGAAAGTGTGGGAGCTAAAAAGTTTTATTTTTTAGAATTCAGAAAAATGTTCAGTTTTAAAGATGATGCCATTTCATTCCTATAATCTACTAAAAAGGGGGAAAAAAACTCCTTTTGTTGCGTTCTTTTCTTCATCATATTTATCGAATATTCTTAACTTACAGCTTGTTACTGCAACTGAAGAAGCAATATGAGACAACCGCGATAAATTTATCGCGTTTTTCTCATTTTTTTTTATAATTGTTAGCATGAAAAAATCATTACAATTAATTGTGCAATTATTTGCGATCGAATTTCCTTTACGAGTCATTTATAATTGTTCACTTTTTTTTGTTTAAGATTAAGGAAAAATTTTTTAGATAAAAATAGAGTTATTCAAGCTTTTTATTTATTTGTGTGAAAGCGAACCTCAAACTGAATAAATTAAAATCGTATAATAAGGCGAAATGGGCAACACACCTTCGCTACATTATTTAATTCCAGTAAATAAATTTTCCTAGGAATGGACTCGGTATAGTGTTCTTTAATTTCATTTTCCTTTTATTTTTAAGAAAAGAATTCTTTGATATGAAATGTTCTTTAATTTTCATAAAGTCCTGTACTTTTCACTTAATTTACTAAATATGTTTCATTATAATAAAACCTTTTATGAAATTCTTCTTTAGAAATTTTTTCAATGTTTTATTTTATTTATTTTTTTTGTTGCTGTTTATTTTATCCTCTTAACAAGTTTTTTTTTAATTATGAATTCAGTAAAGTGTTTTCGATCTTTTTTCATGTTTAAAAAATATTTAATCTTTAATTTTTTTAAAAAAAAATTTCATAATGTTGTCTCTCTCTTTTAATAAATTTAGTAAACTGTTTCATTAACAGAATTTCTTCCTTAGAAACTTTTTTTAAGATTTTTTTTCTTCTTTTCATTCTATCCTTTCCGCTGATTTAATTTTTATGAACACTTTTTTTCTGAAAAGGTATTCAATATAGTATTTTCCAACTTCTTTTTTTTTCCTTCTGTAAGAAGCAAATTCTTTAATCATTATTTTTTTACAAAAAAATTCATTAGATCGATTTACTTCTTTTAAAAAAAAAATTAGTAAACTGTTTCTTGTAATAAAATCTTTGACAGAATTTCTTTTTTAAATCTTTATTTACGGTTTTCTATCTTTTTTAAATCTTTATTTAAGGTTTGTCATTATATTTTGTCCATTTATTTAGTTCCGTTAAGAGCTTTAAAAAGAGCTACAACAATAACAACAACAACAACAACAAAAAAAACCACCTAACAAGCAAAAAAAACAAAACAAAAAAGAACCAGATGCAGCATGTTTTCCGTTTATGTTTTTTTTTCCGTCTTTAGAAACGGAATTCTTTAATCCCAAATTTTCTTTCATAATGTCATTGTACTACGTTACTGAATTCAGTAAATTCGTTTCATTTTAAAAAGAAAGAGAGAGAGAAATAAAGATTCGCTTTAAAAAAAAAAAAGAGTACATTCTTTCAAATTTGCTGATACGTTTTTGGGAACTTCAGATAACTTCATTCTATTCTTTCTCCTTTCTGTTGAAATAATCAATCAAGTTACGAAAGAAAACATTTCTTGATTTTATCTTCTACAACATCATATTAAGAAGAATGCGTGCTTACCTTGTGAATTCTGAGCAACTGCGATTGAAAATCTGCCGAATGAGATGGATCCTTGTCCAGCTGTAAGCCCGGAAGCAAAATTGAATTGAAATCGATCGAGTCGATAATTGCATTGGAAAAACAGCGGCCAGTCAGCGAGAAAAGGTGCTACCACGGCATTTCTGAGCGGTCAATTTCGTGCCCAAGCGATATATCAAAAGCAGAAATTAGATGTCACCCTTTGGCTGTTGGTCAGATGAAGTTTTCCAATATGAGCACGTACCTCTCTTTTATTCAGCGCTGCATTTGATGGTGCCCATGTGGAGTGTTCTAGCTTTAATCAATGCAGTATTTGCCAATGTTTAGGAAAATGATTAAGATAAGGTATTAAATATTTGTTTAACCGTGTAAACTGTTACGGAATTGTAAAATTTACTAATCCAGATTTTTAATAAAAAAGGAAATTTTTTGTCAAAATTGAAATGGCAGTTGGTCTCGGAGAAAAAAGTCACGATTTTCGCAGTCATTGATAAGAACCATTGAAAAATCATTGATTCGTAATCATTATTTTTCATTTTGAGAGAATTCCCCAACTATTTCAAGATGGGGAAAAATTCGCATACGTTTTTTTTTTTTTTTGAAAAAATTAACCGTTTTTAAAAAGTTTGAAGGAATTTCGCGAAAAAAACGTAATTCCATGTTGTCTTGCTCAGTGTTCTAATGTCATGAACTTATTCCTGTTGCACGGTGATCAATTTCATTTCTTTATTTCTTTATTTTTTCATTTCTTTATCAATTTTTCATTTCTTTAAAAAGATATGAAAAATATTTCTTTGTTTAAACCTCATTTTATTATATTACATAAAAAACTGGTTATTTGATTTATTATTTGCATCTGATCTTAAATCTTATAATACTGGCTGAGATGTAGTCGTTTGTATGGTTTACTTTATAGAATCTTCTTGATGATTGCCAAATTTACTGTAATGCATCAGATACTCTTATTAAAGTGTATGAATATTTGTGTTATATTGCACGAGTTTCGATTTCTTTTATTGAAATATTTATGGAAACATTTGAGGCGAGGTATTTTGTAGAAAACATTTTTGTTAAACAACAAGTGAACGCACAATAAAAAAAATTACTTTGAAATTGCTAGAATGCAAAATTTGAACGACTGACCAAAAATAAATCTTATGAAATGATTAAATAATTATATTTTGAATCCCATGAATGCAAATAATAAATAATTTTATAGACTGATCGATAGAAAAATTTGTCGTTTTCTTTCTATTTGCTAATCTTCATTTTAGTTTCGTTTGTGTCAATAAAGATAATTTCTTTTCTACTACAATGGTTCTAGTTATAAAATTATTGTCATTTTCTCATTGAAAATAAGAAACTTAAATAGAATTTTTGTTTTTCAGATCTCCATCTAAACTAATATTTATTGAAGTTATTATTATTATTTTACTAAATGATTTGATTAATCAATGCTCCATTTTTTTTTTAATTTTCTATTATTCCATATAAACTCGTTTATGACATTAGTTAGCTCTTTGGAAATAATTAAATTTGTAACTTTAATATTATTTCACATGACAGAAACTCTTGAAAGATTGACCATTATAAAAAAGTGTTTGTTTAAGAGATTGTACTATTCATGATTTCGATTCTCGGTTCTGACGAACGCATTACTGTTTGCACCACACGGTGACGCTGTTCTTAATTCATGTTCTGTTGACGCTTTGTTGTGCTTTCTATCAATGTGGAGTACGCACATTTGTCACTTGTTATTTAATTCTGTCAAAATAGGAGAAATAATTTTTTTTATTCCTTGGGGAAAATTTTTCATATTGAGAAAAATAGGCATAGTTCATTTTGATTTCTGACATTCGACGCTTCATAATATTGGCTTTAATTTACTTGTGTATTGGTTTGGAATATCCATTTTTATTGCGCATTTATTGGAAAAACAAAAGAAGCAAAACTCCTTTTCACTGCTGTTTTTTTTATTTCATCTAATATCTGAAGTTTCGTTTGGTATCATTTAATTTATACTGCTTGTAATTAATTTTTAAAAGTTATTCAAATCTTTCAACTTCCGGTAACGTTATTATCTATGTACTTGTAATAATTACCTTTTTATGTTTAAATAACAAAGCTAAGATTTTAGGATTGAATAAAATGTATGAAGATTTCTTATTTAAAGTATCTTAAAACCGAAAAACATCGTGAAGTGAAATCGTATGAAGGGACTGTGCTTGTTAACAAAAAGATGTAAAAACATAAAATTGTTCTTTCTTTAAAGGGTATAAAATTGTTCTTTCATGTTTTCTGAGTATTTGAACAATTTTTCCAATTCTAAACATAAGTTCTTTACTTTATGTGTATGGAACCAAACTGAATGAACCTGTCATGTTCTTTTGAAGAATATTTCCTGTTCTTTTAGATAACAAAACTATAAACAGAAATGCCAAATGCATTGAAAGGAATAAGAAGAATTTGCTGACATGTTCGTATTAGATTTTTTTCTTTGATATGGACTCCTTTCAGAAAACTGAATTCTCTAAGGGGAAAACATATGCATTTTTTATTAGATAAAAAAAAATAAAAATTTAAACTGAGATTGTTTTCACTTGGACATTGTCTTGCATTAGAACTTTAATTCACTTTAAACTTCCTTCAGGATTATAATAGTCTAGAATGAATTGTACTACGAAGACTACGGAGTGTATCACAATGCTTTCTCAAATTGCTTAATATATAATTCAAATGCAATTTAAAAATAACTGATGGAATACATTTTGGATTTAAATTGCATTTATTGATCTTTTGTGAAACGAAACCCAGCATTTAAAATTAAGCCGTTAATTTTATGAAACTGTTTATGTTTATATATAATATACACTTGAGACACGTAGAAATAGGTAGAACTAACTCTCGTAAGCTGTGATTTGGTTGTTCATACCTATCAACGTGCTATGAACTTGAATTATTACCAACTATACTTTGGATTCGCAATATTAATATCACTGCGAAATTTCAATTGGTAAAATGTAACTGTGTTAGTAACGTATTTCATTGTTATGAAATTTTGAATTTTTATACTTATCAGACAATTTCCAACGGCCATTTCATGAATGAGAAGAACAAGCAAATTTGACATTTTTTTTTCTAAAAAGGCTGGAATTTATATAATTTCCTTTCCCTTGTTGAAATGAAGTCAACGTACGTCAAATCACCGTCCTACGACAAACATTCATTTAACTAAACATTGTTTTCGCTATGCGATGATGCTGTGTCCTTTTTTTTTTTTTTTTTTTTTTTTTTTGGTCTTACATGATTTGCTGTGAACTCCAAAATTAAATTATTGCTCATCGCATTTGACATACCTAATAAAAACATGCCTTAAAGCAAAAATTCAATGAATTTATGTAATGTTTACTAAAATTCATACATAATAGTGATAATTTGTATTCAAAATTTTATTTCAATAAGTAAGCAATATTTGGGAGATGATAATTATTAAGAATTCGGTATTTTCTAAAATAAGATGAATTAATGGACGTCAGTGAATAATATTGGCAAAGATTTAGGGGAAAAAAACCCACTAAAAATAAAAATTGTTTCGAAAGTAATAGCCATGAATGGACAGTGTTTATTTTCACTAATGCATGCAAATTTTATCGATCTATCTATATAAAGAGAAGGAGATAACTAATTAAAAAAAACTTTTGGTAAAAAATAAAAAGAAATCACAAATTACTGATTGAAAACGATTTTTTTTGTTTGATAGATTTTAGCTATTTTTTATTACTTTTTTAAAGGCAGGTGAAAATTTTGCTAAATATGTAAACATCAGCCAGTAATTAAAAAAAAATGTTATTTCACAGACCATAGTTGGCAATTAAACAAAAGTCATTTAGAAGGGAAAATGCAAACTTAGTTAATTAACATATTAGCAGATGTTTTCAGTCAAGGAAACATTTTAATCGAAAGTAATTTAATGATACACAGTGAAATTTATTCTGAAATTTTGTTTCTTATTCCGAAATATGGATCGATTTTTTTAGACATTTCTGTTTTCTCTTTACCATAAAATACTTTCTCATCATATATAAACATTTCGCTGAAGCGAAAGATCTAAATCAAGTACATTGACCCAGATCATGATAAAAATAACATGCAAGTCATCAAATAACATGAGGGGAAAATATTTTTTTTTCCAATCAAACTGTAAATATAATGAGCACTTTGTTATCAAGCTGACACATAAATGTTCAATAAAAAAATTTCCATTATATTCTGCTTACATTTAAACTTTTATAGTCAGAAATGTTGCCCAAGCTCTTTTTACTTCTTTTCTTTTTTTTGTCGTCTTGATATCTAGATCCTTTTCTTTTCTTTTCTTTTTCTTTAAGTTCAGAGAGACTGATTAAGAGATTTTTTTTTGAGATTGAATGTTTTGGTCTTTGTAATGATGTTTTGTCTTGAAAATGAAAATATTTATAGAATTTTAAAATTTGTTAGTATTTTTGCATACAACAAATTCAGTGCAAAGGGCAAAGTGATAAAAAGGGCGCCATTTTATATTCATTTATTTTTTTTTGTTTAAATATTATGCCATCAGAAATAAAGGATGCTTCTTTATTATGACGGCCTCTGAGAATCAATTGCGAATCGACATACATTGCTAAGATGGTGGTGTTTTGCCAAAATGATTACAGTAACGCAATATCATAATCTTGGCGTAATTCTTAAAGCGCCAAGTAAGCCTGAGAGCCGTTATAATAAAGAAGTATTAAATAAAATATCATTAGTGGTTCATATACCGTTGTTTGAGGAACCTGATGTAATATTTTGATTCATTTTCTTTAAATCAATGCATTTTGTATTAAAAATTTTAGCTCTAACTTAATGTCAAAATAAAAAAAAAATCAAAGAAAATTTCTTAGAAGGTAGAATTAAACTTGATTCACACATTTAACGAATCGGCAACATATTGAATTAATTAATAAATAAAAACTCTCACTTTCAGATAGTTATGTTTCATTTTTCGTGCTGTTAACAATAACAAATATCATAGAAAAAAATACTGACCTCTACAAAAGATTTTGATTGATATATTGTATACTTTACCTTTCACAATCACGTGTTAGGATAGGATCGTTTATTTTTCAGAGCAGTTTACTAACATTCGACGAGTAAGGCAAGCCCCAAGCCAATGTTTTAGTGTGCCCTCTCGTCATTTCTATTCAGTTGTTTTCGTGCATGTAAGCTTTTCAAGCCCGCAAGAACCATGCTTGCATGTCACTGAAATTTAAAATTCTGATTTCCTTAGTAATACAATTATAATTTACTATGTTTTTACGATATTGTAACGTGTTAAACAGGATTTTAGCTTTGTTATATTGCAGCTTTTCTACAATTAGTGATTTCATTTCAGTTATTTTAATTTTTGCTTAAGTGTTTTAAGCTTTAAGCATATCGTCTAAAATATCTTAACATTTTATTTCTGAAATATTTTGCATGATCCTCAGTAATGATTATATATTTTGAACACACACGCGCCCCTCCCTCCTTCTCTCAATTGAACATGCATCCGAATAAATTTCTCTGGCTTAAAGCCAAACAGAATTTTAATTCAGCAATACAATTTTTATATTCTTTCTCTCTCTCTTTCTCTTGATAAAAATGTTAAATGTATAAACTAAAAGCCGGCGTTCTGGCATAGAGGTAGCGCATCTGCCACGTGATCTGGGTGTCCCGGGTTCGAGTTTGGCATGGTTGTTCTTCCGTTGTTCTGTTTCTGAGATGTGTGAATGTGCCCTCCTGTAAAAAGGGGTTGTGCAAACGAATGAATGATGCGTGAGTGGTAAAGTCGTACTCTTGGCCCTAGTTGGCGCTACTATAAATACAAGAGACGCTCCCCCTCCGGCTTAAATCGATGTCTTCGTAACAGCGTGCTTGTCCGTGGCAAGTGCCATAAGAAACAACAACAACATAAACTAAAAGGTATTAATAATATCTGAAAAAATTTAGGAAAAACATTAAATTACTAACTAAAAATGAAGATTTTCATATCATCGACCTTTCAGCGGTAATCCTTTATTTTTATTTTCTCATTAGATTCTGAAACCAAAAATGTCACAGTAGTTACAATAACAACTTATTTTTAGATTTTGATTTGTCGAGTTTTAAGAATCGAAGTTGAGTTCAGTTGTGCTGAAAAGAATCATGTTTGACTATACTGTGTCTGCAGTTTGATGAGATTTATAATACGGTAATTTGCTAAAATGTAGATGCCATTTTTCTCTAAGTTTACTACAAGTACGAGTTGCACTTTTTGGTGCTATGAGGTATTATATTAAAGCAACGATTGTTCAGCGACTTTTATGAAAAGAAAATTAATTTATCTGGCAAGTATTTTATGTTATTTTAATTTTTACTTTCCCGTATACGTAGCATAGAAAATGTATAGTAATCGACAAAAAAAAAAAAAAAAAAAAAAAAAAAAAATTCGAATTCGAAATTTTGATGAATTTCCAGATTTTAGACCTCTCTGAGTTAAAAAACAACAACAACAACAATACATTTTTGGGAAATGTCCGTCTGTCTGTCTATGACAAACATAACTTTAAAACGATTTGAACTGGATGGTTGAAATTAGGTATACGGTCTTTGCACCAAATTTGCAGATTTCTATCAAATTTTGAGTAAACTCTATTCAGAGGAAGTCCATCTGTCCGGCTGTTCGAATATAAAACGAAAACTACAAAACGATATCGATTACGAAATTCCATCTCTACAAGTTAAATAATGGCCGAAAAACAATTTCTTTGACTTGATTACGTTTATGTTCCTTTGGATTCAGTATCCGAGTCAACTACAAATCATCTTTCCCTTAAGAATCCTAGCTAATTAATAATGATGCTGTTGAGCTCGAATTATCATCTTTTTCCTATCTGCATTCTGGCTGTCACTTAATTTTAACTTAAAGCTCTATCTGGCGATAATATGCTGCTTCCAGGTGTGAAAGTAGTATGATAAATCAGTTCGGGATAATTGTTGGTTGCCTCGGCGTTGTTTTTCGCAGCTTTTTCACACTGGACGACGTTTATGATAATTACAGATATATTCTTCAAGGGTAAGCAAAAGAGGTGGTTATCAAAATGAGTGATATGCAATGGTAATAAGCAGTGAAGTGATTTATAAAAAGAATAATATCCCTGGCTTGCAATTATGTTAATATACAAGGTAGGTAGGTGTCCATGATAATGATTCGAAGCAAAAATGAAGCTTTTGTAATTTCGTGTTATTTTCTGAAAATATTTAATAAGAGGAAATAAATAGCCCTATTCCTTAATTTATGTTTATGTTCTGAATATATTTTCCCACGTGATTGTAATTTTATCTTTTTATATTCGTATTTTTTTAGTGGTATTATAAGAGATCCTAGGAAAAGTGTTATATATATATATATATATATATATATATATATATATATATATACTGAGGGATCATGTAAATATAATTTTTAAATTGTTACAGTAGGTATATTTCCATCTGGAAAAATGCTTTAAATAGCATAAATAATTATATTTTATGTTTTTTGAAACAGTAATCTAAATGCTGTAAAAATGGAGTTATTTAAATACAGTCTGCCGGTGCTGCCAGTCATATTTGATAAACTATTCTTGTCACTCTTAATCTTTGAATCAGTAAAGATTTGATATTTGTGAGCCCAAAACTGAATGATTATAAAACTTTGAATCTCATAACTTGGTCAACAACTGCCACCTCAAACAAGCGCCTGCTATTACTTGGCGAATTTTTCCAAGGCCATTGAAAATGTTTAAAATCATAAAAATAACAATATTCTAAGATTCTTAGTTAATTTTAGTCATTAGAGTGTAGATTCATTTTTAAAAATTTAAAATAATAGTGTGACAAGATTATTTTAGTAAATATGATTGATAAAATAAGACAACTGCATAAAAATTTATATATTTTAATTTTTACTTCATTGGCACATAGACTTAATGTATAATTTCTTACTTCATTTAGCACATTTTAGCAATTTGGAGTGTCAGTATATTTCAAATCGCTAAAGACTCTAAAGATTTGAAAGTTAGCTGTTGGGCCAAGATTAGAGTGGACATATACATAAATTGATTTTTGAGAAACTGTTTTGCTATCAAAACTAATATTTTTATTATTTATATTTTCATATTGTATGCAGTTACTAAAATATAAACCTAGTGTATATTATATGGAAAAAGAAGGCAAGGTGCCTATTTAAAAGTTTTTTTTGGGGGGTGGGGGTGGGGGTGAGAGGGAGCTTGAGATACACCAAACTTCTCTTTTATAATCTCAAAACTAATTCATTTAAAAAACGATTGTACATTACAATATGGCCAAAATTTAAAATTATTTGAAGAAGCCTTACAACCAAGAGTAATTTATTCGAGAATGAAAAATAGAATATTAATTTGGAACCTTCTGTGTACATTCATTTGTCATATTAGTGAAATGGCTCTTCAGAACGTAAATCCATTTCACTACAATGCACCATCTGACCACAACCGATACAGGGATATCTACGAAAGTTATTTGGGAGTAGAAAGTTTGGGTTAATGCCTACTAGCTTGCTTAAAAGTAGAAAAACTAGGCCGAATGCCTACTAAGGTATTTTAGAGCAGAAACGTTTATCTGGATGTTTACCAAGATTACTTGAAAGTTAAAAAGGTTTGAATAAATGCTTACCAGGTTGCTTTAAAGTAAAAAATCTAGACTGGATGCCTACCAAGGTTACTTTAGAGTAGAAAGGTTTGCCTGGGTGCTTACCAAGGTTACTTGAGAATAGAAAGTTTGGTTGAATGTCTATCAATGTTACTTGAAAGTAGAAAGTTTGGTTCAATGCCTATCAATGTTGCATGAAAGTAGAAAGGTTTGGCCGGATGCCTACCAAAGTTACTTGAGAGTAGAAAAGTTTGGCCGGATGCCTACCAAAATTGCTTTATAGTAGAAAGGCTTGGACGGTTGTCTACCATGGTTAATTGAGAATAGAAAGGTTTAGTAAGATGCCTACCTAGGTTACTTGAGAGTAGAAAAGTTTAGCTGAATGCCTACCAAGAGTAGAAAGTAGAAAGGGTAAGTTGTACGCCTACCGAGGTTATTTAATAGTAGAAAAGCTAGTATGGACGCCTATTAAGATTATTTGAGAGTAGACTTGATAGGTTGAGAGTAACCTTGAGAAAGGTTGGGCTGGATGCCTACTACCAACTAATTAAATCTTTGACATCTTTTGTCACGTGGCCATGATGTTACGTGGATTGAAGTGCTTATTCGTTTTATTTCTGTATAGTAAGCAATCATAAATGTGAATTTTAAACTATTAAAAGGTAGTAAACATTCTTATTTGTAATCAGGGCAGAATAAAACCAGTAGAACTCCTAAAGCAAATGCAAGTTTTGATACTTCTTCCCTTTTACAACTGCCAAAATAATATATTTTTAAAATCAATTTTAAAGTAATCTTTATATAAGCAGGTTTTATCTAACAAATGTTATGGCAATAAAATATTTAATGCGGATCACCTTCTAGAGACTTAGTTTTAACATCTTGCACATAAATATGATTTTAAATTTAAAGTAATTTAAAAATTTCAAATATTTTTTAATCCTGTCTGAAAATTTGCCAGAGCTGTAAATTATCTAATTAGGATTACTGAGGGGATTAAAATCACATTGATTCGTAAAAGAATCTTGAAAATATAAAAAAGAAAATCTTCAAATTAAATTCCGATTTGATTAATACTGGATTTTAATTTAAATAAGTTCAAGTGCATGGCCTTAGTAAATCAAATGAAAACACAAAATTAAATTTACCTGAAGCTAAGAAAAGAATCTCAAAACATTAGAGCTCAACCCCCTCCCCCCTTAATAAACAGTTGTGGAATTTTCTAGACAACTGCCTAGTTTGCTTGTTTGATAATCCAGCCCCACTTGTGAAGAATTTTCAGCTTAAGTGCATAAAAAAGACCCTAAAACTTTTATATGATTCATTAAATGCCAAATGTTTCCTAAAAGTTGGGAACAAGAAACCATTTAAGTTATTTCTACATTTGATACGGTTCTAGTTATTGCATGGCTTCAGTAGACTTATTATCTCCAAATCGCATTATCTCTGCGTTTTGAGAAAAGGTTCAAATTACTAAAGTGGCGTGCAACGTTTAATCTTTTTGGCATTAAAAAGAACTACGACCTCCTGCATAGCGTTCAATAAAACCGGAGTAGTAGTTACAACCATTTCATTTGGCAAATTAAAGTGAAGTGAACTTTTGCAACGGACTTCCGGTAAGTAGAATCAAGAAGAATCTCATTACGAATGACTTTTAGAATGCTTTTTCTTTCTTTTTCCTCCCAAAGGAACAAGTGACATTTTTTTCCCCCTCGAGTTCGAATTTCTCATTAACGAAATTTATAATTACGTTGTTCTACACACAGAATTTCTAGGTTCCGGTTCTTAAAAAGTATTCCGAAATAAATCTTAATGAAACTTTTCTACTAGATTTTCTAGAAAGCAAATAATTCTTGCTGCGCCATTTCTCAGAATATGTAGAGTTTTGATTCTTGAAAGAAAAATTATGTTTCATTTGAAACTTGTTTTTGGAGTCAAAATAATTGGATTTTTGACATGAGCCTCATTTTAGACTGAAATAAATTTTCGTGGAATAAAATTTTTTCTTCCTTTTTTTTTTTTTTTTTTTATCTTTAATTTCGCAAACTTATGGTTTAGAAACAAGGATTTTTTATGAAAGTTTTGGTTACAATATATATAACTTTCATTTCAGAGATACGATGTTATTATAGTTGAGAAAAATAAAATATAAAAATATAATTATAGTTTAGAATGCGATATAATGGAATAAAGATGATTATAAAGAGAATAAAAATAATTTTGCCTACAAACATCAATTTTATTGGTTAAGTGATATATAGGAACTTTCTGTTATTAAAAATATGGAAGTCAAAGTAAAATCTTATAAGTTTGAAACATAGATATAAATATTCAAAATAAATCAAAATTTTAACCACATTTATAATGTATTTTAATTCTTAAGAGCTATGTATTTTTTTCCTTTCCATATTTATTCTAATTTTATATTGTCGTATTGTTTTTAGCGTCATATACTTTTAAGATTTTTGCATTGACTTCCAAAATTTTTATAAAAAATTATTTTCCTCATTTTAATAAACTAGTAAAAGTGTGCTTCTAAAACCTTATTATTTAATTTTATTTTTATCACCTCCTATTCTCGATCTTTAATATATCTTATAATTCATTATTATAATCATCATAGAATCCTGTTATATATCTTTCTCTACCTTATCAATCTATTTCAACACACATACACGAAATCCAAAATTATTATTTTATAAGGCAAAGCGAGATATTTTATTCCGTTAGAATTAAATATAATTCTATATAAAGAATCTCAGAAACGTATTGGGATGCTATGTGATTTCATTAAATTTAATTTCATATAAATATGATACGTAAACATGAAATGAAACAAAATAAATAAATTGTGCCAACTCAGATATCAAAATCATAAAGTAAATAAGAAAAAGAAATCAAATATAAATGTATTACAAAATGTGAGACAGTGGCCATCGAATTAAGAATATAATTATGAATTAGAGGTTAAAATCTTATTGGGTTACCATTACAGTTTATGTTTTCCCACAGACGATGCGGTGATATTACCAATTTAGTACTAAATAATGGGTCAATTTTGGCACATTTTTCAACCGGATGCTAAGCTTTGTGAGTGAAAAATCTAGTGCTCATTAATTTTTCTTTCAAATTATCCTAAATGTGTTTAATGAGATTAAAATCTAGATGTTGCGCAGGGTTTTAAACAATAGTTACATTGAAAAGTCAGTTTTTGGTCAAAATATCGAAAACACTTTTTTCAATAATCCTAATCTCTGAATAGCTTTCTTTATGAAATTTTACAATTTTGTTTATATATTCATTCTTTAGAATTATTGCATTGATTTTTATATTTTCATAATTTATATTTTAATATTATATTTAAACTAAAAGAAAACATTTTTCATAAATTTTTTAAATTTGGTAAAATTTTCTAGCAGAAAATCTCATAAATTCAAATCCATTGATTGCTTTTTGTTCAAATTTCGAATAACGTTTTCTCAATATGTTCTGTAATTCCTGAACTATAGAATAAGCTGCAGATAATAAATGTTCATTTATGATTTTGCAATTGTTTTAATCCTTCATATTGTGGGAAAAAAATCACGTTTTTTTATCAGTATCTCAAATATTTAAAGACTGGCTAAATATAAAATTTATTTCTTAATTCATGAATTGGGTAATGTATTTCTGATAGATTTTAAACAAGTAATTTGATAAAATTCTTAACTAGAAGAATTTTATTTGTTTCTCTTAAGAGAGGGGGGAGGGTATGCAAAAATTCATAAATATAATTGTTTTATAATTTTCTCAAAAGAATTCCTTCCAAACGTAATCGTATATCTTAGGACATGCAAATGTCAGTAGTATACTATTATTAAACCGATACAAATTAAAATGACTTGAAATGCAATGCTTATTTCAGTTCCGCTTTAGAAATATGTAATGGTATCTCTTAATATAATTTAAAACCTAATCAATTTTTTTTGTTTTTATCTTAATTCGCCCCATGTTAACTTTATTCTGAAATACTTATCGTATTTCCTGACCCTGTTCTCACTTTTTTATTTTATCAATTCTACACGCACTCTAGAAAACTGATGGCTTCTGCATTTCCCACCCTCAAACCAAAGGAATAAAAATCCCTAATACTTAAAGCATTCTTTTAAGATTCTTAAGATTCCCTTGCCTAAGCCGACACGTGGCAAAGAAATCCCTATCAGATCCTCATAGTAGAATTACTGAAGGGAAAAATTTATCTTTCCTTTGTTTTTGTGTCGCGATGTAGATTGACGCATTGCCTATTGCTTTTTATTTGTACAACCCCCCCCCCCGTGGCGAAATAAATCGAAGTAAAAATTTCAAAAGTTTCTTCTTTTCGGTCACGTATTTGCCAAAATTATGTTTACATATATTTGCTCATATGGTGAATATCTTGACGAACTGTTCTTCTTGTTCGTTTAATAACTCAAAACATATTCCAAGCTTACTCTTTCATTCTTTTCTATGAGTTAGCGTTTGATTCATTGAAATGAATTAATGCTTTTTTCTTTTCTTTCTTTAATCTGTAAAATCTTCTTGAGTCCTTTCAACCTTTGTACACTGATCCATTCAGCAACAACAAAGATGCGGGAAGAAAGAATGCGGCAAATGGATGGTTTGAATTTCTAAAGACCTTGAAGAATAAAAACCCTTTGAGAACGCGTCTTAAACTGCTTTCATGTCACATTTAATCTTTTATGGCTAAGCCTTAACTTCCCTTTGTACGGGGGAGAGGAGAGGTTCTTTAAGCATACATCTCGCCTTTATACCGTTGCTCTATAATACCTGGTTTATTATTCAGGTAACATCAAAAGAAAAATCTTCTATTATGTATCGTTTATAAAAAGAAAAAGAAAAAAAGATAAGAAAAGAAACATATACTATATACCGTTAGGTCCTCGGCTAACGGTCTTTTGAGACCTACTTTAAAAATGATGCATTTTTGTGACGTTGGATACCTGCCTACAATGGATCGAAGAACGGAGGAAGGAGGATTATAGAAGCAGCAGCAGAGGCCTGCCTAGAGTGGCGACTAGGGTTACCGTATTATCCTTTATAAAGTTTTATCAAAGAAAATTTAAAAATGCGTTCCTGTTCATAATT
This sequence comes from Argiope bruennichi, assembly GCF_947563725.1. NCBI lineage: Eukaryota > Metazoa > Arthropoda > Arachnida > Araneae > Araneidae > Argiope > Argiope bruennichi. The sequence goes on along the minus strand of NC_079155.1, from coordinate 32,705,287 downwards.
TTTCAGATTATTTTTTAATTTCTCTTACTCAAATAAAGAAAAGGAATTGTCAAAAAATTCAAAACTTACGGATTTAGTTGGATTTCCACGTTTCAAACCTTTCCCAAGTCCGGGAAATGTATTTTTGGAATTATGTCTGTCTGTGAATTTGATAGCGCTAAAATGCTTTTAGCTACATGGTCTTTACACCAAATTTGTAAATTTCTGTCTATTTCTTTTGAACGAAATCCATTCAGTGGAAGTTTGTCTAATAATATAGCTTAATACGGTAACTCCAAAACGAATAAAGGTTATTTGTATAAAATTTGGCACTTAGATTTCGCATCTAAAGTGCATATATATGTAATGATATTTTTAAATCTAATTTAAATCCTAATTAATTTCCTAATTTTTTTATCTTAATTTAATCCATATTTACTTAATTTTAAAATGTGCTCTTATTTCCTGATCCAATTCCACCTTTTTTATTTAATTAATTCTACACGCTCTCTAGAAAACTGTAAATTCAGCAAGTTCTCACTTTCCGAGTGAAGATCTAAAAATCCATAATGTTTGCTACATTCTTTTAAAGATACTTAAAATTCCCTTCCCTAAATCGACATATGCCAAAGAAATCCCTATCGAGATCTTATTATAAAATCACTAAAGGAGAAATTTCTGTCTTTTTTTTTTTTTTTTTTCAATTCCTACTAGTAGCTCACACTCTCTCTATATATATCTTGTTGAAATTCTTAATCGTTAATAGAATACTTTTTATTCCTCCACTCAAGTTCAAATACATTTTTTTAAACTTGTAGTGGATGACACTTGATGTTAATACAGTTTTTTTCCAAATATTAATTCATTATAAATTTGTCCAGTAATTTCTATTTGGTTGTCAAAGTCGCCAAATCCATTGCCATGTCACGAAATGGTCGCCAAGTTTGTCGCCAAGCTCTATTTTGCCACTTAATGTTGTAATTCTGTCATATGTATATACATATTTGTATTAATTGTAATTATTTAATAAAAAGTAACTAAAATAATAAAAAAAAATTGTTGACCTAAGTAGGAATTGACTTAAAATTTTTTTATATATATATATATTACTTGTTTTTTTTTTTTTTTCTTTTTTTTTTTTTACCCTCTTTTGCTTTTCTGGATTTGTATCGCGAAGTGAAAGGATGTCACTTTGAAAGGATGAAAGTTTTCATAATCACTTCTTGTTTATAAATTATGTCTCCCGGGAAGGAAAAAATCGAAGTTAAAAATTCAAGTGTCTTCTCTTCGGCCACGCATCTGCTAAAATATGTTTACATATATATGTGTCAAATTTGTGTAGATGTTGACTATCTGTCGATCTGTACTTTCGCGTGCATATGATAACTCAAAAACACAATGACTTAAATAAATGAAATTTGGTATGTGGTCTTGTGATTATAATTTTAATTATGTGTCAAATTCTAGTTTCAATTAATTGGGGAGAAAAAGTATTCAAAATGCACATATCAGTGTTCTGTTACCTGTGCATAAACCGCCAAAGAAAGCACTCTAATAGTCTCTTTCCTAACTATGGTCCATGAATGAATAGCATGCATTATTAATACATATTAGAGGAAATTTCAAGGAGCCATCCTCACTGGTTTTTCACATATATTACAGCACTGTCTTTATTTCTTATGCTATCGATTTGATTGGTGTTTTAATTTAATCTATGGCATAAAAAATTAATACTGCCATCGATGCTGAGAAGTCATCGTTGATCGATGTTGCTCTCGATTGGATCAATGTTTTGACATTATTTCGCATTCTTCGTTTAGTCAAATGCCGCCGATAAATGACAAAAATAATTTTCTTAAAATTATAATTCAATATATTGTGCAAAAATATGATTGGTACAGCTACGGCGAATAACATACTTCTGTTACAACCATTCACACATAACACCTCAATACACCACTGTCGGGCCGCTTAAGGCGATATATGATAAGATTATATAGATGACTTCCAAGGCAGGTGATTACTTATATATAAATGAGAATCCAAGTAATGATCATTGCTTAGGACGGGTGATTATTTATATCAAGGCGAATGATCGGATATAAAGGACACTGCTAAGGACGGTTGGTTGATTAAAATTAGGATATACCTAATTTAGTAATTAAGTTAGGTGAATGACGGTTTTTTTTTTAATTTACACTTTTTCGCTGTATTTTTTTTATTTGTTTATTTTTGTAGATGGTACTGCATAATACCTTTTTAAGATAGTGAAAATACTTTTTGAATAAAATTTTCACCTTAATTTATTTTTGATAATTCTGATGATTAGTTTAGTTTAGTTATATCTAGGGCTATTTTTGACGGACCACGCAATTTTGAACCGCGGTCAGATAACAAGGACGATACATGAGCTGGCACACCCGTCTCCACCCCACATCACACCAGCGGGAGGACGTTTGGCATGACAGATTTAACCTGCAACAGACCCCCTAACACGACAGTTCCTCGACGGAATCGGGTCTCGAACCTGAAGCCCTACGGCTCACAAGCCGAAACCTTACCACCAGACCGCCGCGGTCCCTGTTAATACTGATGAAAAAATGGCTCTAGATTTGTAATTATTCATTTGCTTTGTAAATTATAATTTGAGATTTACTAACTAAACATACGTATAAAGCACACACATGGACACATACACATATATGTGTAGTTTTGATTGTGATATTCTATTTTCGAAATTTTTTCTTGTTACTTGATATTTTCAATTAAATTTAATTCAAATTATTATGAATTTAAAAGAAAAAATTGTTTTAAAATTCTATAATCTTTATAATAATTGAAATGAAAATAATTCGGATTTTTGTACACTCATAAATAAGGCTTATTTTAACAAAAAGTATTTTTATTTATTTTAATTCACCTTATTTATTATTTATATTTATTTCTAGAGCTCACTCTACATTTAATAGAATAAATGTAATATAAGAAAAGCTAAATTATCTATCTTTAAGCCTCTATATTTTACTGCTATCGTTATCAAAAATATTGCTGTCTAAATGGTTAAGATTTAGTAAATAAATGACATTAAGTCACTTTTCGAAATAGAAAACTGGCTTCTTAATTCCCCTCCCCTCCTTGTGAAAAAATCGCTGCCCTTTCCCTTTGAGTTACAGTTATTTTAAATAGCAGAATATTCCTTTAACTCACCGCTACCTGCAAACGATTTTTTTATCCTATTTTTCTCAGAAGTTTGACTTGATTTGGTCATTCTGATCCAGCAGCCCTGAATGCGACTCTACTCACCAGAGAAGATGGGCGCCGTGTAGCAGAAAAATCAATGCATTCACGGTGACGTCACAGTTGTGAATCATTAATCTCCCCTTTTGGGGGCGCCTGGCCCGACTTCCCCTTCCTTCCAGGAACGGGCACAATGAAATTTTAGGAAGACACATTTCGTGGCAGTTTTGTAGCGGATGTAATAGACATTTATCGCACTGCACTGCCAGAGAGGGGAAATTGGAAGTTCCTAGGGTGTCCCAGGGACGTGGCGCTGAAATTAAATTGGAACGAAACATTGCTGGTATAGAACAATAGAACTTGGTTTCATGAGTACGGCGAGGTATCAGAAAAGTTTGAAATTAAAGTGTGTCGAAATGTGTTCTCTTAACAGCGTACAATAAATTTAACAGCACACTGCTCTGGTAACTTCGCTATGTATTCCGCACTAAAATTTTGTTTTAACGAATTTATTATCAGTAAATGCGTGGGTGAGATGAAAAACAATGAAGAAATTTTTCCCGCTTTACATGCTGACTGTTAAGAGTAAATGAAAAATGATGTACTCGTTATTTCTGTGAGGAACAGATTAGTTATTGATTGATATCAGATGTGGAAATACCCATATATGGAAAAACTTCAGTAACATTCTAACAAGAGCAATAGCATATGGATGCTTTTGCAGGTTTTTTATGTCTCGATTACAAATATATTTAAGTTAAGTGATTATTGAAAAATTGGGAGACTGATAAATTGGGAGAGAGGGACTTGACCCTATTAGCACAAGATATTTTTCGATGTCTCCACGATGGTGTCCGATATTCCGAATGCCGGCCAACATCATGTAGATATCGTAACAATGTTGTTGGGCATTTTGTGGTAATAGGGTCACTATATAGTTTGGCTACTTTTTGCTCCTTCATAACACGCGATTAAAGATATATTAATAATCAAAGTAGGAAAAAAAATGAGACGAATTTAACGCAATCATATTTATTTTAACCCTCTTATTTCTTCTCTATCCGCTTCAACTTTTCTCTTTTTCAGCAAATACACTTAGAAGATCGAAGATCAGTCGTCTGCTCATTAGAAATCTATAGTAACTCTTGTCCTGACTGCAATAACAGGTGTTTCAAATATATACTCTCCTTTGATTCCTGAATTTTGAATTGCTTCATCAGAAATAAGTTTACGCTATTGTTTGCCAATGGATTCTAAAACCCTCCGTGCTTTTGCGCTTGCGTTAGGATGGGTTTCATTCGACAAAATAGGGGTGAGAGGAAAGATGAAAAGAAGATATGTTTACATTTAATAATAAAGTAAATTCCAGAAATACGCACATTCTTCCGCGTCTTACCCCTTAGTGATAAGGAATCGTCAAAAAGTGGTCGTCTCAGGGTACTGAAACGAACAGTATATTGTACAGGGTGTCTATAAAAGAGCTCCGGGGTTTTAAGAATTCATATAGAGTTAATGATATGAGTTGATGAGATCAATTAATTTTTGAAGAAATCAGTAACTCATCAAATTTTATTCACACCAGTTTCAGTTTCTTTTTTTAATACCATGTAGTGTTACTCGTCATTGAATTGGCAGTAACATAGCAGATGCTCATTCCATAGTGCAATGCGGTGGCGACGCCCCAACAAGAGGCTCAGTGCTCCCGATCTACTTTCAGCAAGATGGAGCACCGCCTCACTTCAATTTGCGTGTACGGGAAGCATTCGATACTCGATTCTGCAACAAGTGGATTGGAAATTCAGGGTCTATTTCTTGGCCTCTAAGAAGCCCAGATCTGACTCCATCAGACTTTTCTGCTGGAGACATGTCAAGAATCTTGTTTACGCTGAGAAAATTCAGAATCTCAAGCAAAGGATAATCAGTTATGTGAGATCTACTAAATGGTAAAAATCTTAATATATTAATCTTCAAGTACATATGCAGAACATTAACCTAATTTTATGATTGAATTAAAAAATAGTGCATTAAAACCCCGGAGTTCTTTTATGGACACCCTGCATTTTAAAATGTAAAGTACGTTTGCGATAGAGTTATTTCCTAGCACAGACACAGAACTTTCTATTCCACATATATTTCATTATTCATTTAGCCCGCAATATACATATGTTTATGTATCTCATTGAAATTAACAATCTAGATTTCGCCTTCAGAACTAGTTCTGGGAATTCTACTTCATACAAAATTATATGTATCTTTCTAGATACATGACCGTAACTCGTACCCGTAATACATAAACGTTTTTAGACTTCATTGAAAAGAGATTTTATTTTTCCTTGAGATCCCAATACCGGAAATTGTCATACAAAATAATCTGCTCCTGTCTAAACAATAATAAAATCAAAGTTTTAACGTGCCAATGTTAACGAATCTCATTGAGATCGGAGAACTGGCAGGAGATTCTCTCTGTTATACATTTTGATCTGTACCTATCTAGACAATAATAAACTCGTTGTGTTTGATGCTTGAAGAAAATTGTTGGACAACGGTTAACAAACATCCCGTTGTTAAGTGCATTTCGGATGGATCGAGTTTCTTTTATGTTGTTCGAAGATGAATTTGACCTTCACGTTGCAAGCGTCCTGTTGCTTATTTCGGAGCACGTTTTATTGTTTTTTAATGAGGGGGATCACAATATTATGAGTCTTCAAAGTATGACTGCTTCCTTACAACCAGCTATTCTTTTTGAAATTTAATTCTTGGTGATGGAGTGTTAATTTCTTCCTTTGTTTTCAGAATCGTGGCTTATGTTTGTTTTTCACTATTAATTGGAGAGCCGAAATGGGTTTAATTTGGCTGTGAATTATGCATTTTTTTTCATAAATAATCTTTGAGCTTTTCTCATATGGTTATGTATAATGAATTCAATTTATGAGATATTATTGTGATATGAAACATTCGACTTCGAATGCCATCCAATCTTACGTAGATTTATATTTTGATGTAAAATGATGTTCTTTTCTTTTCTGTAAGATTAGAAATTGATTTCAAATTAAAGCCAAAATGTTATATGTTGCTTTTACACTAAAATTGTAACCCCAAGAGGGCATCATGAGCATGAGGATGACGAGTCATCTGAAAAGTTAGGAGGTTCTTTTTTTCTCTTCGGAACTACAGGAATGGTTTGGGGTTGACTTATCCCACTCCAGTGATGGAAAGTACCGTCAGTAGGAGAAATTGGGGCTCAAAAATGATCATTTAATTTACCCTGGATGCCTAGATTTGGCTGGAGTACCATCTTAATTATAATAAAACTGTATACATGTATATAATTTTGGATCATATTTTGTAAAGGGGGAAGGGCTATTCTTCCATGGTGCCCATTTAATCCTCGACAAATGGGCTCAATGAAATATACATTATATTAGGGAAGTATACGAAAATGTCTATTACTCATTATTTTTATTAGCTATTTAAATGATAAATCCTTTTTTAATGAACTAAAATTCTGATTTTTATTTTTACTCAACTGAATTTGTTTATAAACTAAACGATTTTAAAAAAGAAGTTTTTCCCCTTTTTTGTGAAAATATTATTTAACAGCAAAACGAGAACTTTATAAAATTCAGCAGATTTTGTTACATAGCATATACCACTGTAGAGAATCCATGAAAAAACAAAATTCATATCAATTGACTTGTATAGTTTTAAAATTCATAAGAGTCATTATATCATGATGATTTACATTGTAAATGATTGGAAGGCACTTATAACTTTGATTTGGCATTTGATGGGCATTTCTTAAACTTTGTATTAAGTGTTAATTTTGATGAAGGCATTACGTTTTTCATTTTTGAATCCATTGTGATTCTCGAAATTGGAACTAAGACGACGTGTCACGATACAATGTACAAGTGGTGTTCAAATGAAAAGGTACGAAACGACACTGTGGATATAAATGAAGACTTTATTAAAAGTATACACCATAGGTTTGAGCACAACGATCCCACTGATTAACGAGTCGAGACCCAGTCCTTCACAGATTCCTTGGGTTCGCCGTCCGAGTTGAAGCGCTTCCCTTTCAGATGTTTTTTCAGGGGACCAAACACATGAAAATCGCAAGACGACATGTCCGGGCTGTAGGGCGAATGATCGAGCTGTTCCCACTTGAACTTGGCCAGTTTTGCGTGTCTGACCCTGGAGACGTGTGGACGCGCGTTATCATGCAGCAGAAACGCACCCTCCGTGAGTAGCCCCGGTCATTTATTCTTGATGGAGTGTCTCACAGTACATATCGGAGTTAATGGTTCTTCTGTGCTCGAGGAATTCAAGGCCCTTGGACGGCGAATTCAAGGACGCTTTGAAGGACTAGGTCTCATCACAGCCATAGAAATTCTGGGAACAAGGAATCCTTCGGTTCGTTAATCAATGGGATCGTTGTTCTCAGGCCTATGTTTGTATACTTTGAATAGAGTCTGCATTTATATCCACAGTGTCGTTTCGTACGTTTTCATTTGAACACCCATTGTAAGACAATAAACAGTAAGTGTAGATGACATGTTTAGTTATGTTTGTTATGTGATCTTAATACTGCGGGAATTAATTACCATTAACTAAGAAAATACGAAACATAGTAACATATATAAAAATTAAGAACAGATAATTTTTTTAGTATGCGTATTTTGGCAAATTAAATATTTAAACATGTTGAACTTTATAATTGACATTACTTATAATTAATCAATGGTAATATATATATATATATATATATATATATATATATATATATATATATATATATATATATATATATATATATATATATATATATATAATTTAAATCCTAATTTTTATCTTAATTTAGCCCATATTACCTTCATACTAAAAATTTTCTCTTATTTCCTGGTCCGATTCTTACTTTTTATTTAATTAATTCTAAACGCTCTATAAAACTGCTGGTCTCAGAATTTCTCATCCTCCGAGTAAAGGGATTAAAATCTTTAATGCTGACGACATTTTTTCAAAGATAGCCTAAGCCGACACGTGTCAAAGGAATCCCTCCTAAAATCTCATAGTAAAATCATTGAAGGGAAAATTTGTGGTCTCTTCTGCTCTTATGTCGCCATATAGATGACGCATCTCTTATCGCTTTTTATCTGTATAAATTATGCCTCCGGAATAAAATAAATCGAAGTTAAAAATTTCTTCTACTCGGCCACGGAACTGTTGGCAAAAAAAAAAAAAAAAAAAGTATAATTTTAATGCTATATTTTATTTTCTCTCTATCATATGAATTACAAAACTTCGGAATTCTAATCTAAATTTATTCAGAATAAACTTTTATTTCGACAGCAAAACTCGAAGTACCAAAATCAGAAATAAAACAAAAACAACGCCAACGTATTTTCGACGAGAACCAACTGGTTTTTTCCCATATATACTGCAATATATGGATATGGAGAAGCTGCCATTACTAATGCAGTGGCAGCCACAAACTCTAGTCATAACAACAAAATAGAGATAAACATGTCTTCTGCGAAGGCAGGAGCAACAAAGCTTTTATTTTTACCTTCTTTCCACAGCAATTTGATTCTTCTGCCGCTCTCTGCGCCCCCTCCCCCTTCGAAAAGTGTTGACATAACGTCTCGGGCGGCTCAAATCTTACACCTGGTGTAGGGATACCATTACAAAGGGGCGAGTCTCTTTTTCTAGTTTGACAGTCATACTTTCTTCTGAGGGCAGAAACGCGGAAAGAGGGAAGAAAAATAATTGCTTTTGTCTTTCTGTCCAAGTTTGGATGCGTGTTGGAAAACGAAAGAAAGCATTTGAGTACTTTTGGTTGGCTAACAGCAAAGTTCTTAGTTTTCCAAAAAAATGTTCATTTTGTAAATTACATTTCATATTAAAAATAATTCGAAATTAATTACAATTAATAATGCCGAGCTTACACTCGACTATTTATACGATTAGCCAGTAGGCAGCGCATGCATAGAAAGGCTGAAAAATGCTATTCGGTCTATGACAAGTAATTGTCCTGTTGTACTATATTTTTCTCTTATTACATGCGTTTTAGAATATGGTGTGAAATAATTAATCACTTATCAAAGATTAATTCCAACATTTTTTGCTCTGATCTTTCTGATGCGAGGTGTTTTTTTTTTCTTTTTATTTACGATTTATTTTCTACAGTTTTCCTAAATTTAGATATGTTGTTTTTTTTAAAAATAATTTTACCATGTTTCTTTGTGTAAATATCTATCATTTTAATACGATACACAATGAAAAGAAAATTTCAGGGACGCCAAAACGGCAATTTATAGCCAAGCATGAAATGCCTGAAACTGTTTTATGAAATTATGGCAAACATAAATCAGTCCGTTTGTGCGCATGCGCTGTCTACTGGCCGTCTTATAACTGGTAAAGAGTAAACCTGGCATAATGCTTACTAATTAACTATTAATGTTTTCTAATTACTGGTGCTATTTTTGGTAAATTAATACAAATAAAAAATTTACTGAAAAAAAATGTGTTTTCAAAAATGGAAAATATATTTCAACGAAATGTTTCATTCTTTGTAACAGAAGCAAACTTTTGTTATTAAAACGGGGAGACAGAATTCAATTCTTCAGCTTGAGAAGAACGATTCTTAATTTTTGAATTGAAAAGCGTTTCGAATTTGACTTCAGCTATTTCCTTTTGTATAGCTGAAGACGAATGAACACTAAAAGTTCATTAAGCATTTCGGTGAAAGGATAGGAGCTTTTTCAAAAATATCATCAATCATATAAATCATCCGAAGTCAGGGTTGAATCCTTTATCCTCCGTGGCCTTTATTTATTTCTTCTACTTTCTTTTCTCAAATTTTTGAATAGAAATATTTTTTTTTTATAAATATAATAAGAAAATGTATGAAAATATTTCTAAAATAGTTTTTTTCTTTTCGAAAAGCTATACATATTAAAACTAATGATTTTTTTTCTAAAATTTTAATTACATATAGTAAAGGATATTTCAGATTTAAAAATTGCTTCGCTTAATTTTATCTAACATCTTTTGATCGCTTAATTTGATCTAACATATTGAAATTTCTTAAATGCAGAAATTTGAGTTATTTCTTTCATTTTGAAATAAATCTTTTGATTCCATTGAAATGAACACCTGTTATTCAATTATGCAGTTATACTAAATTTGTAAAAAATATTGAATTTTGATCATAATTATCGTTTTATCTTTAAAGTCATTATAATTAACTTTAAAGAGATTATTTCAAAATATCTTTTTATTATTTTTATTATTTTAATAATAACAAATAATGATAGTACTTTTAGCCATAAAATATTGAAAAAGAAATTTAGAATTGATTTTATTGTGACATCTTATTTAGGGACGAATAACTATACTCTGAATTATTTCTAACTTTCAGTTTGTTTGAGGTTTTATGGCGCAAGAGCCATGATTTTGACCATACTGCGCCAAACAATGGGTAAAATTATATCATTTAAAACAGTAATCGAATGGAATATGAAAGGCTAAAAAGTAAACAAGATTTAAATCAACGGATAAAACTTTATGGACTTTAAAAAAGCAAAAATTTGGACATGAGGTGTCTTATCAAGCAGGGAAGATAATGAAGGGCAAGACTTTTGAAAAATCTGTAAACGCTGAGCAATGAAATTTGGGCATTCTGACAAAATATGTTGAACAGACATTTGACAATGGCATCGTGAACATAGTGGTGGTTGTTCACCTAACAACAAATGAATATGAGTGAATCGAGTGTGTCCAATTCGTAATCGCGTTAAGACAGTATCCGCTTTTCTGTTCGCTAATGAGGGCTAGGGTTGCACATGGGGTTTGATAACATGAAGTTTTTTGTTTGTTTCCAGATCCCACTGTCTTTGCCAAATAGAATATAGAATCTAACTTTCAGTAGTAATTCCATAAATATATATGATTAAATATCAAAACTATTGGAAAAGGCAATTTTAAAATGTTTTTTATGGCAAAATTTAAGAAGCCATATATTGTAGATTAAGATTCAATTAACTGAACAAATTTATCTTTTTAAATAAAACATTATTAAAAGATTTCTCAATTTCAAATCAAAAACATAATAAATAAATTTGTTAATTAATTATTGGAATACATAAAATTAATATAAATAAAACAGAAATGTAAGATTTGCTAACATACATCTCTTTGCACTGAAGGGCTAAATATAATTATAACCAGATATAGCATGAGCTTATAATGTAATATATGTTAAATATATTTTTAAAATCTTTCATATTAGTTTGGTGAAGGGGAAAAAAACAAACAAAAAAATTACAAACCTACCCTGGTTCATTAGAAATAAAAACATATTAAAAGATCTTGAACTTACAACAATAGAAGAGCATTTTAAAAAATTAGCCATCAAATACTACCAAAAACTTGATAGCAATAGCAATGCAGCAATAAAAGAAATACCCGTGTACGACCCCAAAAGTAACAGAAACAGGAGAAGACCTCGGACGCTACTCCATTAAGAGACCCACCCCCGCACCTCGTCAGCAAGAAAGTCCCCTGCCATTGTCCAATGCATCTGTATTAGTACATAGATATTAGTAACGTTAGGTAAAATGATATTATTTAATAATTAATAAATATTTTTTATCATTATTATTTTTATTTATTTTTTTAATTTTAATTTTTTTTCCTTTATTTTTATTTATTTTTTAATATATTCCTCATAATTAAAATTTCAATAATACAGCTTTAAAATTACGTTCAACATATATTCTCTGTTACTTATCCATCAAATTAGCTGAATAGAAGATGAAAGGTCATCGAGCCTAGGAGTTTCTCAAAAACCCCATATCATTGGTCATTGGAAGGGGGAAAAAAGAAAAAGCTAGTGGAGTTTCTTTCTTTCTTTTCTTTCTTTCTTTTTTTTTTAACGAAGAATGGCAACTGAATGAACGCTTAGCACAATTTCTAGCATTATCATTATCTACACACCTTACATTACTGCATTTAATTTTTTCAGCTTTTATGCCAACATCTATTTTCAATTATTGTTGTTTTTTTATAATAATTATTGTATCAGTTTAATTTATACGTTTCTGTAATATTATACCAACTTAATAAAATTCCATACTATCGGAAAGCGATGACTTTTTATGAAAATTTAAATCAAAAATTTTATAAACAAAGATATTCATTTTTCACATAAACACTATGCAAATAACTGATAACGTTTACTTACTTTATATCAACATAATTGAGATCATTTTGTAAATGAGAATTGAATTAAAAAAATATTAGAATTTTATATATAAATGAATTAGCAAGCAATGATTGAGACTGACAAGAGCTGCTTTGGAGATTACAACCACTTTTAACAATGTACCTTCAGACTTGATAGTTTTTCATATATAAGCTTTTTGAATGTAAAGTTTCGATATTTATTTAAATTTCTCACACCTTATTTCCCCTTTCAGTGGGCTATGGCAAAGTGGACCTCACTCTGGACGGACGAGACACTGGATTCTTCCTACAGACCAAAGACGCGGATGACAGGATCTCTGCCACATCCGACGACGAGGAAGAAATCCATCGTTTCACCCTCCTCCATTCGAACATTCCCACTACTCTTCGGTCGCAGTTTGGCCCATTTGTCGCCAAGCAGATCGTCCACCCCGCTACAGTCTACCCAAAAAACAATGACACAAGCTCAGGTGACGCCAGAATCGAGTCTATGATTGAGTACTCAGGAGATGTGACAGCTCGGCTTGTAACACGAGAAGTCAGGAGAGACAGGCCCGTCTTGAGGGTTCTGTTCCACAGTGCCAGGGCTTCGGATCCAAAACGAAGACCTGCAGGTGTGCCAGCCGCTGAAGATGCTACAGAGGGTGGTAAATTGTTATCTGCAGATTCCTTGTGTGTGGTTCTGTATGTTCACAATCGTGACCAACACTTGATGGCGGCTTGCAGTCCTAGCGAAAGCCGCGATGGGGTGTGCCTGGCACAAGCCACCCTACCCGTCTCCTGGTGGCCTCCTTTAGAATCTCCGGCATGGAAGAGCCCTAAAACCCAAAAGACTTGGGTTCGGGTCGAATATGCTGTGCTCCAAAGTGGTTCCTTCGAGTGTTCAGATCCTGCTGCTTTGCCGGTGTCGGTGCCAGCAGGCTTGCCTAGTGTGTATTTGGATGAGGTTCCTTTGTCTGTTAACCACGGCAGTTACGAAGAAGTGAAGAGTGATGATGTGGTTCGTATACTTGTGCCACAAGGTCCAGTCTACCCCAAGTCCAAAGTTTATGTCCCTGTATATCTTCAGCCGAATCCTATATATCCACCATACGTGTTTGTAATTAGGTAAGTCTGTTTTGTATTTTTGCATACATTTTCATAAGTGAAAAAGTATTGATATAACCTCATAAGTTTGGAAAGAAACTCTTAATTCCGTATGTAAATTTAATTCTATATGTAATTCTTAATTCTATAAGTAAATTTAATTCTATTTGTAAGTTTAATGAAATACGAAAGAGAAACTGAATTAATTTGTAAGAAAAATACCTCTCTGGAAAGATGGCCCTTCAAAATGATATATGAAAAGAATTTATAATCTTTCCGCTATACTTTTATATTTTATGTTACTCCCTTGAAATATTGCTTAAAATATGAATTGCGGCATCTATTTGTCTAATATTTTTTAAAACTGAATTATATATTTATTATGTAGAAATAATTTATGTTTACACTTTTTCATCATCTAAGGTAATTTTCGTTTATATTTTCCTAGCCTCCTGTACAATTTTATATAATACATTTCTTTTAACACATTTTTGTCAACTCACTTCATTGTTTGTCTCTTCGGTACAAATTTTTCAATCGATTTTAAATTAACTTCCCGATGTGCTAGAGACTTGGAAAATTTTAATCATAGCTCAGAACTGGATGGCAATGCAACTCGTTGTCTTGACTATTCGGTACAAATGTTGGTATCGAGTACAGCTCATCAGTAAGTTAGTTTGAATTCTATTTCAAAATTTTACACATACAAGACTAAACAGCAGAAAGTAATTATTTAAATATTTTTTTAATATACTATGTTTTAGAACGAAAATTATAAATTAATTTGTAGATTCATACAGATTCTGAATTTTTCATTATTAGTCTGAATTTTGTGATTAAAAATTCACAATCGCAAATTTTCAAGATAATCGGCATGTAGTTATAAATCTAAAAGGAGCTACGATAAATTGTTTTATACTTTTAAATCTGTTTTAATTTTTCTAAATTTTATCATTGGCTTATTTCATGTGGGCTAGGATTTTATTATATATTCTGTATGTTTATGGAATTGGAATAAGAGTTAACTGAATTGAACCAGACGAGTTGTGAAAGCCAAATTATCTTGTTAAAATACGAGTAACTTGCAAAATAAATAAATAAATAAAATAAAAAAAAGACTATGTTGAATTAAAAAAAAGGATACATTTAAATAATAGGTTAAATGTAATCAGTCAATGATATAAGACCTTTTCAATGATTGTCTTCAGTTAATGAAAATTCGAAGTTTCGATACAAGGACATGCACAGTTGATGTAGAAAAAAATAATAATAAATGATTTTGAAGTAGTTTGGTAAAAAAAAAAAAAGAAAAAATGCATGGAATTTTTTGTGGCACATATAAAACAATTTTTATGTGCTCTGACACATTACTCTGTATTATTGAAGCAATCATGACCTCTGCCAGTTATTTTGATTTCCTTTATTCGAAAAGAAAAAAGTATGAAATGAAAATAAAGGCTTGAATTTTAGAATGCCTAGAGTTCTTTTTTTGCTAACGATAATTAAAGATTTAGAACCAGCTGTAAGTTATCTAATCAGTTCGAGTTCAAAGCACTCTAAAGAAGCCATTCCATTCATTTATTTTTAAACAGTTATTGAGAACTAATTGGGAAGAAGTGGAGAACTATTTGTAATATCAAATATAATTATTATAATTACAAATTAGATCACAGTTTCTTTTATTTCTACTGTTTTCTTATAGGCATTCACTTTTCAGATTGTATTATAGTCAGGAAATTAGAATAGAAATTAAAAGTATTTTTTTTTTAAGATTTCATACTGGAAATCAATTAATAAGATCTTGCATTTCTTGATTCACAAGATTGCTACGTGGGTGGATATATCTTTAAGAGAAGCTAAACGGCAACGGTTTTCCATGCAGAATTCTCTTCCACTTCTCTATTCGAGGACCTAAAAGACATGGTCGTTAGAACATAAAACTCTTGATTTTAAAGCAAATCAAATAACGAAATAAAAATAAACATAAACTAAAACAGACATTATATTATAAAGGTAAAAAATAACTTAATTATTTATGTTGATGGATTTGAATTTGCGAAACTAATGCACATAAAATCAGTAATATATATATAAAGATAATATGATTTTATATATATAAAATAAACACGTCTACTGACGCATGCGCAAAAACCCGAAAGTTTTCCGTATCCGAGAATGAACCGTAAACATGAAGATCAAAGGAAGGAAAAAATCATCCTACCAACTCAACAGCATGATACACTAAAACATCATTAATTGCCTTCATACATAATATGTTTCTGTTGTTACTTATGGCACTTGCCACGGGGAAACCCGCTGTTCGAAGACAGCCGATTTAAGCCTAACGGGGAGAGCTTCTTGTTTCAATCGTAGAGCCAACTAGGGCCCAGAGTATGACTGAACTACACACACGTCACAACCCTTTTTACGGGGCTTCATTCTCGCATTTCATTCACAGATCGTAATTTAGACCTGAATCAGAGAACGATCATCTCTGATCCAGTACCCACAGTGGAATTACTCTCGACATGGAGGACTTTGTGACCACGACAGATCTATACGCGCGTCAGCCACCTAGCACGCGGGGAATCTTTGCCCGGCGGGGTTCGAACTCGCAACCTGAGGGACGCGAAGCCAACGCTTTACCAACCAAGCTATCCCGGCCTTCATGTATTTCTAAACTCATGGAGGGAATTTTAGGATATTTTATTCAGAAGCAAATCACTTTACTATAGAACTATGGGGTTCAAAATTCAAAGGAAGGATACTATAGATGATACTGATCCAATGAAAAATAAAAGAAAAGAATGGATATAATAGTAAAAATAAAATTTTCACATTTCGTTGAATAATATATACAATAGTTCCTTTTTATGAATAATAGCATTATAGATCATATGCAAGCTGACAGATATGACGATGGCAAGTTGGCTTAAGTATTTTTAGCGGAATTGTGATGAGCGAGGATAGAACCTGAGACCTTGTGGTTCGCAGTCCAGGATACAAAACCAGGAAACATAACCAGGATACAAAAGCATATGCTCATGTAGTGTCGTTGTTAACTGTCTTATATGCTATTCACCACATGTTCAAAGAACTTTCCGTTCAAAGTTATGCATGCTTAGTATTATGTTGTTAAAGTAACTGTGTTGTTTGACCATTGAAAATTGGTGTTCCTTTTAACCTGTGTTGTTTACTTTTATCTAGAATTTCCCTTTTTATTTAATTTAGTCTTAAAGAGTTCTCTTATAATGGCCACTCTCTTTGTCTTTGGGACATTTTGCATAAAATTGTTTGTTTCTATTTTCTATCTTACACTTAACGTTTGTCCCATGGCTTTAATGTACATATATCGTTGAGAAGCTGCAAATACTGCTTCTCAGTGTAGTTAATCTCATAATAAGGAAGATAAATTTATTGATATTTTAATGGATTTTGAGTGAATCACAGATCAAGAACCCTAGATCTTTGTGTCCGATTTGGTGGCAGAAATGAAGATTCTAAGTTATTCAAGAATTTTAATGTTACATCTAGTGGGAGCGAAGATCCAAGATCCTTCTAGAGAATTTTAAAGATTTATTAGATCTAGGATTTATTTTTAATGTGTAACAGTTTTAATAAATAATACAAAATTAATAAATGAACATTAAGTAATTTTATTGAATAATGATAATTATAATCACAAAATTTTCAATAATTTCTATATTAATAAAGTGTTTTTAATAAAAAAAAACTGTAAATAGTATTTCAAACATCACAATTATACAAAAAAAAAAAAAAAAGTTCTAATGAACAGTAAAATTTACAATTAATGTGTTCAAATTATAAAAAAAAGTGAGAAAACTTTTGACTGCTATTTATTGAATAAATGACACTCCAGTGAATTCCTTAAGTGAGTGAAGGGCCTTAAAAATTATCCACTTTAAAATTATCCACATTATTGAGGAAATGAGATGGAGAACACTTAATTAATGAAAGCAAGGAAAGAAATAACTTTTAGTGTGGACTTATTTGAATTATAGATAATACTTTGTGAAATATTCAAGGGGCTGAAGAAAAATTTGCCAAATTTCTCTATATTAAAATACCTGTACACCCATTTTTTTTTTGTAGAAAATATCAATCAAATTTGAATTATAGATAATATTTTGTGAAATATTCAAGGGGCTGAAGAAAAATTTGCCGAATTTCTCTATATTAAAATACTTGTACACACATTTTTCTTGTAGAAAATATCAATGAAATCCACAAAACTTTTAAACGACAACAACACATCAAAGAAAGCATCTTGAAACTCTTGAGAAACATCGCTGTTATACCCACTTACTGAGAAGATTACAGCGTATTAAATAACTTGTGGGGGAGCATTTTTTTCCCTCTGTGTCACTGCAATCCCATAACGTTCACGTCAGCTAATTGCCGTGTAAAAGAGAAGACTACATCGCGGTTGCAGTGTCAATTCACTTTTGCTTCCCGTTGTTTGGGGGGAAAGAAAGGGATGTCTAGGGTCTCCCCTCTGAGACAAAGACCAAAATAGGCAGACGATTATCTTCGAAGAGAAGCTCACTTCTACCAGCAGATGTTTCACATGTGACCCTGCTGTTAGCTGCTGTACAACGGCCTCTGTGTGTGTTTGGGAAAACGCAGCCATTATTGACTTTTTTTTTATTTGTTTTCCTACATTAAATTGAGCAGGTGTGTGGTAAGGTCCTCCCCAGACGTTATTTTAACTGCGGACCGCCGACCTTTCTTTACACCTTTCGAACAAGCATACATATTCATTTCGTTCAGATAGTTCAGCTGCTTTCGTTTGCAATAATAAACTGGAAATTGAGGGAGATAAAAAGAAAAGAAAGAAAGCGATAGTAAAAGATTCAGGTTACCCATCTTCGATTTGTTCTTTCATTTGCAAGTTAAGTATGAATACATTACCATTTGTTTTTTCTCGTGCGAATCCTTTATTCACTTATTTCGGATTCAATAGCACTTGTGACCAAACTTAAATCTTTTGAAGGAGGATAAAATAACTAAATTAAAAAAAAAGACGTAAGTAAAGTTTCGAATTAATTACTAAATCGGTTGACTTTATTTTGATGTATAAAACAAAGACTTTTCAAAAGTGTGAACTGCGAAACAAAATTAAAAGAAAATAAATCAGGACAATTGTTTCTCGCATATTCGCCAATAAAGGTCTATCTCATCACCATGTTCGCTTAAAATTGTGTATCTTGTTCAAAACAAATGCTCAGTTGCAGAATTGTATGCTTTTTCAGTATAATACAGAAAATTAGAACTTCATCATTAATTGCATGCCTTTGCTTTATGAGAATTACGAAAGATCGATCTTTGACGTGAATCTAAGAGATTGCATTCAATCTATCTTACAATATTGGACAATTAATCACTAATATGAGGTAAAAACACAAGTACCAGGAAACAGAATATGTATTTTGGATGCTTTTTTAAATCAAAGTTTGGCTTCGAATTACAATTCTAGTCAAAAGATCTCGTATCAGATTTCATTTATATAAGTGTTGTTGTGTTTAAATTCATATGAAAGTACAGACAGATAGACGATCAACACTTTGACAGATATTTCAGAATTCGAAAGGATCCGATGCTAAAACTGTGAAATAAATTTTATTTATCTAAGTTGGTATGTTTATGAATTATTGTGTTTACATACATTACAAGAACATAGACAGACAGATGGTTAATTACTTAACTTCCAAAAATGTATCTTTGGGATTGAGTGTTTAAAGTTTGCAATGTTCCGCTTTCGTTCTCTCTCTGTCTCTCTCTCTTTTTTTATTTATTTTGCCTTGAATTTTCGCTAGTGAAGAACTTATATTGTATTTCTCTCTAATGGCCATGGCTCAGATTCGCTAAAAATAATATTTGAAGAATAAATTCATCTTAAATAAGCTCCAACTTTAAAAATAAACAGATTTATTTCTTTTCGTCGCTTCATTTTCTTCAAGATGACCATCACAGAGCGCCATTTTTCTTTGATTATATAATATATTTATACTAACACAAAAATGACACGCTTTAGCGAAACAGTTTTCTAGAACATGGTGACATGAATAATTGACATGAAATATGTCTCGGATTATGAAAAAACCCCAGAATAATTGACACTAAGACTTAATTTTTAAAAAATTTGGAATTGATGCATACTGAACAATATTCACAAATATATAGGCTAAAACATTAAAAAACGAATTAAAAAAATCTTCCAGAGGCAAAACACTTTAGAGGAAATCATTATCATGGGAGATGCTATTACTACTTCTAAACATCGATCATGCGCACTCTACTGACTTGATGATTTAGTTGTTATAAATATGACATGAAAAATAGTTGAAAAACATATTTTAACTGTCAATTAAAAAGGCAACACTATAAAAAACCCAAATATATAAATAAAAATAAAAAGAAGGGTAAGAAACCTAAACGTACCAATCTTATGTACACAGGATAACAGCCTTCAAATAATATCAATTCAAAACAATGAAAACAGATTTAGAACAGACAGAAGTTACTTGAAAATGAATGGATAAATATTAAAAAAAAGTGTTGAAATGTATAACAAAATATTTTGTACCAATTGCATGTAACTGCTATAAATTGCTTCATATCTAAAGTATATTACCTATTAAATTTAGAACCAAATCCGCAAAATAGTTTACCATGTGTCATTCTGTACTTTTACCAGTATCTAAACACAATAATTCAAAAATGCAATGATTTAAATACATGAAATTTGATTTGTGATTTTGTAACTGCAATTGTAGTTATGTGACAAATTTTCGTTTCAATTGATCATGAAATAGGTGTACAAAAATCACATTCGTTGTTCATGTGCTTGCCTATTGATCGCCAAAGAGCATGTGCTATTAGTTTCTTTTTTAACTTTTGCTCGCCAATCGCATGCGATTAGTAATGCACAAGCTCATTTTTTGAAAAGTATGGGAGAGTGTTTCGGGGAAACCGCTTTCGATGTTTTAGTCTTGTAACCATTTAAAATTTATTCCTAAGCCAAAATCGCCTTAATTTATCTGCATGAGCATGATTTTCTTTACCTCCCCTCCAACCCCCGGGGGCACCTCGAAATGAGGATGATATGCTTCTGGTATGGTAGTTAGATCTCACCACTCTGGAGGGTACACAAAAAGGTGGTGGATCTGGCTCCTCCCATCGATGACGGAACGTACTTCCTTCGGGAAGGGTTGTACCGTGGCCGGTGATGTCCCTTAGGACTCAACCACAGTTCCTGACAGTGTTGCTGTTGCGGCGGTAAGGTCATTTCGTTATCCGTGTGCCTTCGAACGGGTCGGAGAGTCAATGATATGACTTACCCCCCCCCCCCTCTTCAACCGTCTTAAATTCAGTTAATCCTGCAATGCTGCTTTAACCACTTAACTGTTTTATTTTCTTTACTATCTAATAAGATGACACCTTCTGTTTTGGGACTATTTTCTTATTTTGATTCAAATGGAAATCCATTGAATACTTGATTTATCTATGTATTCGAAGTAATATTAATATTGAATTATAATCATGAATGGTTTATTTTTTGCTTACAACTATCAAAATTCGATAAATCGATGCACGTATGGCACTCGGGCAAAACAGTTAAGCAGTTAAGAAAGCACACAAAACATGTTTGTTTGCCAACGGATTCTAAAACCCTTCGCGCTTTTGCGCATGCGTGAAGATGAGTTTATTTCGACAAAATAGGGGTAAGAAGAAAGATGAAAGGAGGATATGTTTACAATTAACAATAAAGTAAATTGAGGGAATACAAACATCCTTTTGCATCTCACCCCTTAGTGAGCTAGAATCGTCGGAAAATGGTCGTCTCAGAATACTAAAACGAACAGTATGTATCAAATCTGCGTGTAAATGTGTGTGTGTAAGTAGTTGATTCAAAATTTAAAAAATCTTGATAGAGAATAGTATGTATTATATTGGAAGTATTTTATTCGATAAAAACTGTTAAGAGTGCGAGGGGGGGGATTAATTGTGTGTTTGTGTGATTTTTCAGTTTTTGCAGTTGTTAGGGAGACGCATATATTTATTTCCCCCTCTGGATACTTCATTTCCTCCAAGCTATTAGCTACTCATTTTTCCTCTTTCTCTCCATTTGCGAAGGATGATTGATTTTTAGCTTTGAAATTGGACTTTTAAGATATAATAATGTACTAATTATTAACAAATTCCGTTGTTTATTTTGTTTGTTTCTTATGGCACTTGCCACTGACAAGCCCGCTGTTACGAAGACAGCGATTTAAGCCTGAGGGGGAACGTCTCTTATTTTTTATAGCAGCGCCAACTAGGGCCAAGAGTACGACTTTGCCATTCACGCATCATTCATTCGCTTGCACAACCCCTTTTTACAGGAGGGCACATTCACACATCTCACAGATAGAACAACAGAAGAACAACCATGCCCAAACCGGGACTCGAACCCGGGACGCCCAGATCACGGGGAAGACGCGCTACCCCTATGCCAGGACGCCGGCAACAAATTCTGTAATCTGCATTTCGATAGAATCAACAAATTCTCGAATAGAAAAAGCAAATTTGAGAAGGGGTGGGGGGTATGATAATTTTCTAAAATTATTGAAGAATGCCGTTGGTATCTACATACACCATTTCCTCATTATAGTACAAATCGTATCTCTCAGCCAGCTACAAACCATCCAGTAAGACTACACATGCGCAGAAACTGTATAGTAGCAAGTACTTGTCCCGTCGAGACAAGCAATTTATCTGTTTCTGCGCATGTGTGATTTAGTGGAATTTTATCACTGGCTGAGCGTAAACCACCTTAAGATGCATTTTATATGTATTTTGTTATTTACCTGATTTGTAAATTGTCTAGATAGGCTTCTTATAATAATGCTTATAATATATATAATTTTTTAAAAAAAATTAGAGCCCGAGTGAAGAGTGGCCTTCGAATCCTGGGTGCTCAAGTTTCTCCGCCTTCACAGTGGAGCATAACAGTGGAACTGAATCCTCGTCAGACGGTAGCTACGGTTACAGCATTTGTAAAAGACACCTCTACGAAAGCACCGCAGAATGAAGCCGATATGAGGTGAGATTTTATTTTTAAAGTGATGCATTGTATTAATCTCTATATCTTCTCTGTTAATAATAAAGATGAAATTGTGTGTGCCGATGCTGTACAGCCAGTTACTCTTCGAAGTAGTACCTTTAATTATTTAAACACAACCACTTACTAAGTAATTTCATTGCCATGCCATTACTCTATTCATCTAATATGTCCGGAGGTTAAGAACCTTGAGTTCTTTAACTCTGTAACTTCCCTTCAAATCGACAAATGGACGCTCTACAGGCTAAATCATTTGATCTACAGTTACAAAATTTGACTCATGTATATCTTGGAGAATAAGAATATGAACAAAACGAGTTTTTTAACTATTAATTAGAATTTTAATTGTTTTTACATTAAACTGAATTTTAATGTTTTTTTTTGCGATAACTTCCGAAAAATTATTGCGTAAAAATTTTACCAAATTTTACACCATTTCAAAATTTTAAAAATTGTCTTTTTAATAATACCTATATAATTGCCAAAGGCAAATATTTTAAAGCATTTTTGCATTTTAAAAATTTTTTATGCTTAATTTCTTACAAGAAAATAAGCAAAAAATAGAATATATCATGACCCTGAAATTCAAACCATCGATTTCATTGCCTCATCAAATATTTAATCGTCTTTTTTTTTCTTCCATTGTTGAAATTTAAAGAAAAAAGGATTCCATTTGATATCTGCGTAGCTAGATTACAAGAGAAGTAAAAAAGTAGTTAAAATTTCGCAAAATTTGAAAGATAGATGAACCGGTTATTTATATTTTGACTAGCGCTACGATGTTTTGGGACTGTCTGTATTAGAAAGACATATTAATCATTCACAGATTAAATAAAATTTAATTTAGACATTTAAAATAACATCTTGAATATCAAACAGTTTAGCGAAATCATGGACATGAAGTTATTTCTAAATGATTTATTTGAAGTCAAATCTATACTTATAATAAAGCTCAATGTGTGTGTGTGTGTGTGTTGGCGCTCTACAGGCCAGACCGTCTGCTACCAAATTTGGTACATGTATACCTTGGAGGTTGGGAATGTGCACCTGGGGCTCCTTTTTTCGAATTTTTAATTAGAATTTTAATTATTAATTAAAAACTAACTTTCCCGTAAAAAAAATCTTCCATTTTCCCCACCGCCAAATGAGTAAGGCTTCGGTTTTTTTTCTCCCAACAGTAATGAGGCTAGGGTTAATATTTTTCGGCGGATTATTTCAAATGATTCTGTTTATTTTCTTAATGTTTGATGCATTTAAAATTAAACATTGTTAATTAATCGATCTTTCAGATTCATTCTGAAGTACTTTTGAATTAAAATAAAACAGAATAAAGGAAATTAAAAATGTCTAATCCGCATAGCGTTACCCCAACTGGCGTAGAAAAAATCACGTATCTGCGTTACGTAACTGGCGTTGAAAATTAACGCATGCGTATTGTGTTCTGAATTCCGCATTGTGTTGACAATTATTATCAACAGATGCGGACTGGATTTAAATTATTTTTAGGTTCGTTGTATGCTTTTGTAATTAAAATGTATTTATGTTAGTTATATATTTTTTGTATATGCTTATAGTTTTAAGTACATCGTTTTTTAAGTAGTTTTTTTGAAACCTGTTTTCAACCGTTTATTTTAAACGATTCTTTTTATTTTCTTAGTGTTTGATGCATTTAAAATTAAACATTGTTCATTAATCGATCTGTTCATGATGAATCTAAGAAAATTTTGTTGACAAATTCTTGAGATATTACATAAATTAAAAAAGATATTCTTTAGTGCCCATAAAGTTTAAATGCTGAGTGACTCTATTTTCAGTAATCAGATTATAAAAAAAATGCTTTGTTTCAGTAAAAAATATTATTATATTAATTTAAGATTAATTCTTTCCACTTTAATTTAAAGCATCAATTCTACGGGTGCTAACAGAAAATTAGAGAGATACATATTACATTATAACTGAAGGCCTTTATAATATTATGAATGAATTATATGACAATCAAAATTTGAAGTTTTAAAATATTTTGATGAAGAAGCTATTAAAGTAGGAATTGCATAAAATATTTAATTATTAAAATTTTAACGAACATTAAGATTGGTGAACCGGCTGGTCGCCAAAGGCGGCTAGTATAATCAATATTACCGGCACATGAGACGACTAGTTCATAAAAGAAAAATATGTGTATGAAGTTGACATTTCTATTAAAATATTGCTATGTATAATTTTCAACATTGCGTTTCATAAAGATTTTTTCCAGTAACAAAATTTTTACTAAACAATTTAAAAAATATTGTTTACAAATCGTCTGACAAATATACAAAATTGTATGAAAAGCTGCAGTGTAAATTTTCAAAAGAAAAAAAATCTCTTTTTTTTTCTTTCTTTTTTTAAAGAAATGTATTTGCAATTCCGTTGTATATATATATTTACCTATAATTTCTAGATTTGTGTTATGGAAGTTTTTGAAAATCTTTCTATGAAAAATCACTGGAATAAAATGCATTCCACTAACGCAAAATGGTTTCAAACCCCCTTTTTAGTGAGAGAGAGAAAGAAAGAAAAAAAAGAACATTTTTTTGGAGACATACAAAGCATAAACTGTTTTGAGATTCCATTTGAATAAACAACAAAGCATTCTTCAATAAAACACATACACACACAAAAAAAAATTCATTTCAATGCAGACGATTTTTGTTACGGATCATTGCGTTTCGTTTCGACAATTTGAATCAAATTACTGTTTTCCCCCCCCCAAATTTGATTTATTTTGTGTTTTACGGAATCTTGATATACTGTTGAAAGCAAAGCATCGTTTTTGTAGAAGGTTTTTGTTTTGTTGATATAAAATGCGTTGGTAATAGTGACATTCTATATTTCAGTTGAGCTGTTACAACACAAAATTATATGCTCCATCTAACACTTAAAGAACATTTGTGAGCTATAAAACTCAATTCTAGCTTTACTCTATTCTTAAGATTTATTTTAGTTTTGAATTTTGTGAAAGTGAAAAAAAAGCTATTTCGAATGTTCTTTCGATTTCTGAGAGAAAATTTTTGTAATTTGTAAGAGAGACCTTGAATTTGACCTCTATTTTTAATAAATAAATAAAAAAGATGTTTAATTTTGCAGGCGTCTCAGTTTATTAGATTAAAAAAAAATTGCTACAAAGCAAAATTTAAAAATTGGATGGTTCTTAAATTTTGTTTTAGTTTTGAATTTCGAATCCGATGATTTTAACTTTAACCTTGAATTTACATTATCTCATTTTTAAGAGATAGCCGAAAAACATATAATGTTAAAGGTCCTCATTAAAAAAAAACAAAAACAGAAGATTGTGAAAAATTAAACCTAAAAAATTTTAATACATTTTTTTTTTACTTTACACACTAAAAAAAATACATGCGTTAAACGCAGGAAATATATTATTTTCCTTTTATAATTTTTTTGTATGAAACTGCTTGATAAAAGAGTGGTAACATATTTATTTACATCAATATTATTTGCTCTTGTGTTTATTTAAAGGTCGAATTATTAAATTATTTTATTTAAATATTTTAATGCAATTTTTCTTTACATATTAAGAAATTAAAATAAATGTAATGTGTTTCACTACATTAAATTACATTACAGTAATGAATAACAGTGTTTAGAATTGAATAATTATTGCATAAATTGCTTATTTTATAAGCTAATTTTTAATTGTAAATATTCTTTAACTAAAAAAGTAAAGCATTTTAATTAGTAGAAAAAAGATTGAATTTTCTTATAATAATAAAAAAAATATTGTTGTAAATTATCTTTGAACATATTGTTTTGAAAATTGTCAAAATTAGTTGCAAAAGTACTATGAGAAACAGGCTGGTATCATTGTATGGACAATTACTGAATTTTAAGATTCGAAAAAAAAAAAAAAAAAAAAAAAAAAGGAAAAGGGGGAAGGATATCATAATATTTTCTGAAGTTGTTACCAAAACCACTCAGAATTTTTAATTAGTTACATTAGAATTAAAATATTGAAAAATATAATTCCACACTTCCAAGACGTATGTGTGTGAAATTGTATGCATCTAGAATTGAAAGAGTTCCAAGAAATAGATAGACATCTATTTTTACTTTTTCGTATATTTAGCATAGAGAAAACATAGTAATTCTCAAAAAATTCGAACACGAGATTTTGACGAATTTTCAAGTATTAGACTGTCCTGAGCTCGAAAGAACACATTTATGGAAAATGTCCGTCTGTCTGTGACAAAGATAACTCGAAAACGGTCTAGAGAGATGAAATTTGGTACGTGGTCTTGCCACCAAATTTACAGGTTTGTATCAAATTTGGTGTAAAATCAGCTCAGAAGAATTCCGTCTGTTCGGCTATTCGAATATAAGTAAGATAACTACAAAACATAGAAAGCTAAATATATGAGATTTGGTACACAGATTTAACATCTAATGCTTTCAGAAACATGTAAATACGATAACTCAAAAACTCAATGACTTAAATTTACCAAATTTGGCGTGGGATTTTGTGATGACATGTGTAGTTTTGTGTCAAATCTTTGTTTCAATCGATTGAGAAAAACGTATCTAAAGCACAAATTCGATTTTCGGATACTATTAATCGCATTCCGGAGATTAATCGCCAAAAAACCTCGCCAAAGATGACACGGTAGATTCAGTAAAAATGTTAAGTTCACGCCAGAAGCTAATATTTTTTTAACTATAGTACATTAGTGTAACACAAGGCGTTCTCTGGCATGACATGCTTAATAGAGAGTGTGCGAGAAAATTTTAGGGAGACCACTTCCAGCTGACTATTATAATTAGAAAGAGAAAAACATGCAATTGATTTTGTTTGATAGTGATAATTTCAACGAAATGTTTTATTTTTAAATATTTATGTGA
This sequence comes from Argiope bruennichi, assembly GCF_947563725.1. NCBI lineage: Eukaryota > Metazoa > Arthropoda > Arachnida > Araneae > Araneidae > Argiope > Argiope bruennichi. The sequence continues at coordinate 32,677,719 of NC_079155.1, read as the reverse complement.
CGAAACAACGAAATTCATAGCATAAGTAATTAAAAGGAAACGGATATATTTATTAAGCATCTTTAAATTAAAATTATTATTGTCGGATAATAATTCTTATAAATATTACATTTTCATTAGCAATCGAGGAACAATAAATAGTCGAGTCTCGAATTATTTATTTGCAGATATAATCAAAAATTAACAAAAATTGATTGCCAATATTCTTTTATAAATATTTGAGTATTTCTCTCATTCTTAACCTACATGACTGTCAATCAATTATTGGTTACCAGTAAATCTTAACAAACGCCTCACGAGCTATTCAATTCTTTTCGCACATTTCCCCCATTTTTAAAAATTAACCGCACGGAAACACGCAGAATGAGAAATATGATTTATTGAAATGGTTCTGAAGAGAAACGTGACTTCGCTTTAAATGGCGGAATTCATCTTCTCTTTATGGTATTGCGTCTGGAGAGTCACCCACAAATCATTTTTTCGCCCTTTCCCCTCGTCTCTTCACAGTTGTCGTTGTTTTTCTGAAGTGGGGGCCACATTTGGGGTTGTAAGTGCTCCTGGCTCTTGGCGATGTCATCAAATTCTGATGAAAGTAGCGAAATTTCCCCCATCTCTGGAAGATCTTGCTCGTCATGGACTCTCAAGTCTTGGAGTGTTTTGAAGCTGCTCGCTGAATGTAAAGATTGTAGCAGTTTTGGGAGGCTAATTAAAATTCCCGTTAATTGCTTCCAAGAATTCATGCACACGTAACGATGCAGATTCCCATTTTTTTTTCGAAGCCTGGTTAAGGGGAGGAAAAAAAGAAAAAAGGGAGGAAATATCAATTAATAATTTAGTTTATTAGTTGCATTTATAACAAAAGATATAGAAGAGATTAAATGCTTTAGTAATTACTTTTAGTATTTGCATTTATTAATTAATGTGATAAAATTTTATATTATCCAGCTGTCATATTTATTTTTACCATGCATAAAATAAATCTTGTAAAACAAGTGGGAATGGTTTACCCAAAACATTCTCTGTATAAAGATAAATACTCCAGAATTTGTGTTTTAGATGCATTTTTCCCAACTGATTAAAATAAAAATTTGAAACAAAATTCAATTGTAGTCACAAAATCCCATACCAAATTTGATTTAAGTCATTGCGTCTTTGACTTATCACGTTTAAATATTTCTGAAAGTATAGAAAGTATAGATCTAGGGTCAATCCCTAGTTGTATTTGGCTCAGAATTTGAAAGGTGTCTAGACTATGGATGTTAATAATTCTGTTTATTGAGTTTTATCTATCTTGCTCTCTTCGTTTTGTAGCTAACCTGTTAAATTATATCCGAACAGCCAGACAGACAAACTTCCTTTGAGCGAATTTTTGGTCCAAATTTGATAGAAATCTACAAATTTGGTATAAAGACGATATACCAAATTCCATCCGTCTAGCTCAAAGCGTTTTTGAGTTATTTTTGTCACAAACAGACAGACAGACGGACATTTCTCAAAAATGTGTTTTTCGAACTCAGAAAGGTCTAAAAGTGAAGAAGGTATCTTTTCATACTAAATCGAAGATTTAGATGAAATAGAATACTAATAGAAGATTTGATTACTTCTACTAAATAGAAGATTTGTTTTTCCCTCCTGTGTCTTTCACGTTTTTGAAATATGAACGCGAGCTCTATTATCTGTTATTATGATAGCGCTGTAACCAGTCCCATTGTGTAATGCATGGATATTTTGCTATATTATACACCAAATTTGTGGCAATAGTTGTCGCCGTTCTCAAGTTAATGTGAGATAGAAGGATTTTAACGAACACCCTGTATATTAGTGTATTTGAATACGTCCGGAATGATTTATCTCCTGATTCAGATAGGTAATTCCTGATTATTTAATACAATCAGGAAACATGAGTGGTACGTCTCTCTTTTTGGGTCTTGGTATATAACCAAGCGTTTTTATACATTTAATTTTTATAATGATAATCAGATTTAAACTTTTAGAATTGAAAAGTACAATTTTCAATAGAAGAGAGTAAATGAATGGAAATGAACAAGGATCGCTCAAAATTGGATTTTTCTCATTTATAAACCTAGTCGTTTTGGATTCAAAGACAAAAATTCTTGCACATACAACGATTTACACATTTAAGACGAGGACGCATATAAATAAAGAGGCAGACAAATATGTCTGCAGCATAGTGCGGCCATGAAATTAACCTGGTAACAACGTTGCCATTCACAAAAAGACAAACTCAGTGGCATTAGAAATAAAACTGGTTGCCAGATACAGTAGTATAATTTAAAAAGAATAACAAAATGCACTGAGACAATACTCAGTGTAAAATAAAAGTAAATATTAGTAAAAATTAAATATCAAAAATACAAATATATCCAAACAAATCCACTATCTTATATTAAAATTAGATGACTTTAGTAAACAGCATATGACAGAACGGGTACCTATTGTTATCTTTTAAGTAGATGAATGCAACACCTCACCGCAACTTCTCCCATTAAAAAGCATGTACATTCAAGAGAAAGGACGTAATTACTTCTTGATTATTTAATCAATACGTTGTTTGCTTGTAGTTAGTTATTCTGTTGCCTTAATGACGGAGCCTTAATGTTTTGTTTGTGTTTCAGCGTACAAGAGGTCTTCACCTGGCTGTTCGAGGTAGAGGAGGGCGCCTCCTACAATGACAACGGGAGAATAACGTGGCAGCTAAGGTACATGCTCGATTCAAGCATGGCCGAGCAGTACGATTTCGATGACGATAATGCAAAAATCACTTCAAGGCTTGATATACAAAAGGACGATGTTCAAGCTGTTCTGCCCATTGCGAAAGTAAGAATAATTGAAGGTGGTTTTATTTAAAGGATTTAAAATAACAACTATACCTTGATTATAACACGTCATTATTTGGAAGTAATAAAAGAACTATATGACTAAGATAGAATTGTTCAACTGATTTCTGCAGTGGGCTGTGCTTTTTTATAATGTAATTCATACTGAATAAGTCTTTGGATGACATACAGCGTATTCTCCACCTTCTTCAGAATAATTTAATCTTTGAACGTGCTCTTTTCTTCATAACATTATAGAATTGTCAGGGTATCAATATTAATTTACATTTTACTATCTATAGAATTAATTCATGAAAAAGTTTAACATCTTAAAGCGAAACCATCGTTATTTCTTATTTCTGGTATTATAATCATAAATCTAATTATTGCGGTATAACTCATATTTTGTTCCAATTCATTTGCTATCTGTTGTGCATTTTCCATTGAGTTATATTAGAAGCTGTATAAGAAGATATTAGCATGACAAAAATTCGTGAAAATATTCGCAGAAGAGTAAACAAACAAACAAACAAAAAAGAACTGATATTTATCAGGTAATGTATATCGTAAATGACTCTATATTTACTGTACGGAGCCGAAGTACGCTACAGATTCAAACTTAAAAAAAAAAACCATATTGGAAGATGTGTTTATTAAAACAATTATATTATTCTAATGATATTCGTCTAATTCTAAGACCATTAATTTTAATCTTGGTTGGAATTAGGGTTGAACGTTGATTTAGCTATTAAAAAATTATATATTTTAGAAATTCTTTGTAATAAGAATGTAATATGAACTTTTTGTAATAAGAATATTAATTTTTAATTTTGTCTAAAATTACTAAGTTGTCGGACGTTTATTTCGATTACAGTAACTTCTGCACTAAAAATATGTTAAAAAATACATGTTCAACAAATATAGCCTGGATCTGACGAGTTGGAGGTGTCACGTACGCATTACGTAATAGCAGATGGATCTATTTTGATGAGTTAGGGTATGAATCTGAATCAAAGTTTGCCAAACCTGATTGCTTTTCGCTACCACCTGAAAAAGAAATACTAAAACTGCACAATTATGAATAGAAAATTGTTCATATTTGTAACTGTAACTTAACTATCGATTTTGTGTGCGAATATTTTTCATTTTAAGTATACTGGAAACAAGTCAATCATTTTTTCTGGATTAAAAATATTTGCACATACATTCAACACTATGAAATATTGATTGTATTATAATTCTTTTTTAATGTGCTATAAATTAATATTCCTTTAATCGAGCTTTCACTAATAAAATTTCTGTACAGGTCGGAATCACACACATTTCTCTTAGCCAAATTTATCTTTTCGCTGCTTCCCGCATAAACACAATGCGTCAATGATATTTTATTTAGTGCTGTGGTGAAAGCTTATAAGCCAGTTAACAGCTACGCTACACGAGCAATTGCTTTTGTATTGTGGTCATGTTACTGGGCTGCGAACCACAAGGTGCCAGGTTCTATCCTCGCTCATCACAATCTACCACATTGGTGACCTCGGACGATGAACCGTCAATCTTCGTACAGCTGTTGTGGTGCCATCTACCCACAGCAAACCAAAGTCGTCACGATCACTTGACGCAGCAACACAAAGTCGTCAGATTCACTTGATGCAGCAACACAAAAAGGCCGCAGCAACCCAAAATCGTCAGATTCACTTGATGCAGCAACACAAAAAGGCCGCAGCAACCCAAAATCGTCAGATTCACTTGATGCAGCAACACAAAAAGACCGCAGCAACCCAAAATCGTCAGACTCACTTGACACAACAATCACTCACTCACCCACACACGCTTGCTATAATGCTTGGCGCTACTCAAATGGGTACAGGCGCGTTAGAATCAACAGCCATATCGTTCGTCTCACCTCCGACTCACTTGAGGGAGAGTCTGTGGCGAAAACTTATAAGCCAGTTGACAGGTCGGAATCACACACATTTCTCTTAGCCAAATTTATCTTTTTGCTGCTTCCCGCATAAACACAATGCGTCAATGATATTTTATTTAGTGCTGTGGTGAAAGCTTATAAGCCAGTTAACATCTACGCTACCCGAGCAATTGCTTTTGTATTGTGGTCATGTTACTGGGCTGCGAACCACAAGGTCCCAGGTTCTATCCTCGCTCATCACAATTTACCACAGTGCCGATGGTGTAAGACCTCCGATTCTTGTCTAAACTACTATAATGGGAAGAAATTTACTCGCACGCACTCACACACACATATGTAAATGAAGGCATTAATCTTCAAATTATCAGAGTTCGTTGGTTCTTGGCAAACTCAAAAAACAATAGTCCTTTCTCTGATTGCTCTTCGTCTTTTTCTCTTCTATGTGGTCAGCGGAGTCGATTTATGACCACCATATCCTCTGACAGAATTTTTTATACTTCCATCATTTGGTTGTGGTCATTACAACCTTACTAAAGACATTTTGCGACCGTAGGCAGTGAACATTAATTTAATTTGAAACTTTCACATTTTAAATTTAATCAATACGTTTTTGATTTGTTTCATGTTAATTTTTTTATTTTATTTAACCGTATATGTTATAATTACTAAGTTAACTTTAATTATTTACTACGTTTCTGAATAGAGTATATGCTCTAATTACTTTACTTTTTAAAATGTTTTATTACATTTTATTTTATATTTTAATTTATTTACTTTACTATGATTCTTGATTGATTGGCATCTATGCTTGTGCCCGCCGATATCATTGAGCAAAATAATTGGCATTTATAAATACTTTAATAACAAAGTAACCATTATGAAACAGATAAGAAACCTAACTATTTATAATTTACAAAAGTTTCGTATTTTCCATTGTTTTATAATTTCTAGAATTTTTATTTTTTCAAATCCGTTATATTATTTGGCAACTAGAAAAATAATAGTTAACTAAATCGACCTGCCTGCGGCCCCTGCACAGTTAAGTGACCCTAGATCCCAACAGTTAGCAGCTCTATTATAGTCTGTGTATTTTCTGTAGGCGGTTCAAGGACACATTTTCTACCTCGTTATTGGTTGTCTGGTACCAGTAACGCAGTAGAAAATGTGACCTTGAACCGCCTACAGAAAATACACAGACTATAATCCGCTACTACTGATAAAGACTTATTTGCTTCCATTACTTGAAATCCCTCTGTTAAAGACATTTTTATCTGCTGTTTATGGAATGATGAAAAACAAAAAAGAAAAGTCTGCTTTAAATAGTGATTTCAATTAAAATTTCACTGTTGCTTAAGTAAAATGCATATATTTAAAAAAATTACAAAAGTCACCTGAATATTGTATTTGTGTGCAATCATTCATTGTTCTCTTTCAGTCCAGTCAACTCCTGAACACTGCTGTGCTGAATGGCAGACAGGTGTCCCAACCGATGAAAGTGTTTGTCGTCAGTCAGGCTGGAAAAGTAGGGGATGTAACTTTGCAGTCTTCTTGCCATGCTGCTGATGAATCCATTCTAAAGGTAAGGTGTCAGAAACAGTCAGTATTACGTTATTATCTGCGAGTTTATTTTTCTTGAATACAGTACACTCCCTTGTATCCGGTGTGCGACTATCCGGCCTAGTTTTCTTTATTGTAATTAATTGAAGAAGACAAGGCATTGCATTTGCAATATTGTCAAGACATTCGAAGCGGGCGTCTGCTACGATTCTCCTACGTGTCGTGTGCAAAATACAAGTTGTGACAGGAAAAGAGCAGCGTTCTGCTCGTTGTTCATTGTTCCGTCAGTGTGTAACGGACCTTGATTATTGCTGCTGTTCCTGATTATAACTGCATAGTATGAACCGTATTCGTAAATTGTTCTTGGGGTATGCTTAATGTTTTTTAAGTGTACCACTGTGAAGATTTGAAAATGTATGATAAACGAAAAAAAGTATGGAGGAGAAATTACACGCTATACAGCAACTAGACTCTGGTTGATTTTGTTGATGCCCACGCACCTCCCGGTTTACCCGAGTTGGGTGTTAAACCTTTGGTGGGAGGAACGGGGATGAAATCCAGCCCAGCACGCCAAGAAACCACAGGCCAGCCCAGCCCTCGGATCAGATTTATTAAAAACTGGCAAAAATTCTACAATCATTGCCCAGAACAGGGGCAGTGCTTAAAATACATAAAATTGGCAGCATAAAATTAAAGAGCATATGGATGATCTTACAGGTTCTCCACCCACAACGGTGGGGAGTATTTAAAAAGCCCCACATCTGGGCAAGAGCACATTGGTATTTTATTAGTTGCAAACATAAAGGTATAAGGTAAAGGTGGGCCGTGGAGGAGGAGGAAGGCCCTTCGGGCTATTTAACTAACATGGGTGTGAATGAATGTGATAAAGCTAAACTAGACTCTGGTGTAACATCACAAAATATAGCTTTGTAGTTAGGAGTTGGGAAAAGTACGTAAAGAACTGGTAAAAAAAATGGAGCAGAAATTGGAAGGCGGTATGTTGCACAAGCTTATAGAAGTGGAATAAATGTAAGAACATTTTTTTAATCATTTATCGGTAAAAAATGAAATCAGTTTGAGTCTATTTTCTTATGAATTAGGTCTATGATTTACGTTAATGTCTTATTTATGTTTTCTGCATTTAAGTTGGGTATTTCAGAATTTATGTTAAAATGTGAGTATTTTATATCCTTTAGCCTACTTTTTCTCTAATAAATTCTTGAAACGTGCAGTGCGGTATATAAACATATATAAACTACCAGTACAGATCCTTCTATTTTAACTCGACACGTTACCGGCAGCGGCTTCCATGATTCACCGAGCCGCGGCTGCGTTCACAATGAGATAAATGGACTTAGTACTCAGTAAGAAGTGAGAAAATACCTATCATAACAGTGAGTTTTGTCATAAAAGCTTTGTCTTCTGATATTGCCGGACAAAGAAATGTGTTTATAGAACTCCAGCTCTCTTGTTATCCGGCCCACCACATTAGGCCGGATATTCGGGAGTGTACTGTGCGTATAAAAACTGATTTTAAATTAAAATATTATAGGATTTTGAAAGCATCAAAAAGTATATGTTTTTGTATTCGCTTATACAAAATAACATTTTGAATTGATGTATTTCTCATATTTACTGAAATTTCGTTTCCTAAAATAATATAATTAATGAAAACATGAAATTGATTTACTATGTCTTGGTTATATAGTTATTATTTTAGATCGAAACTGCTGAATTAGTCAGGAATCCGAATTGAATACACTAGATAAACATTTACATAAGGTAAAAACGGTGATGTTCATTTTAAAAGAGATTTAAAAACAAATTATTTTAGATTCATTGATGCTTGCAAAGTCGAAAATATTTGTTTTATAATGGAAAATAATTAATATAAGTTTTAATATTTTTTTCCCTTAAATGCATCATATTTGTTCAGTGTTGGAATGTTATTTAAATAAACTTAATTATAGAAAAATAATTTATCTTCCTTGCAATACATTTGTTTTCAAAACAAAATACTTTTAGTAAAGTAAAACAATGATCCAAATTAAAGTACAAATATTTACCAAACAGAACATACAGAATGTATAAATAAAGAAAGAAAATGTATGAATGTAATGAGATAAATGATTTTAACTCTTCCATTCAACGTTTTTTAGTAAAAGTGAGAATTTAATTACAAAATATAATTAAAATGTTTTTATTGCTGATATTTGTATATCTAATTTTAGTTCTAAAACAAATTTGACCGTTTGAGAACATCAACTTTGCAAATTATGTTTTGTTTCATCTTCATTCATACTATGAAAAAAAATTGTGTTAAAAACAAATATGATTTATCTTCTGAAATATGATATTTTAATAGCATATATGTTTTAATATATATAATAATATATAATAATAATATATATATATATACAATTGAAATTCTTAATTTGGAAAAAAAATATGAAATGAATATCTTTTATATATTTATAGACATGCTGTTGATGATGAAATCAATGATCAAGTATAAGAACAGTGGGTAAAATGGTGCCTATTACTACTAAGTTCAAAAAGTTCCGAACTTTTTAAATATTTTGCAAAATGTTTATGAATTATACCATTTTCTGTATCATTGACAAGAGTATCATGTGACTGTTCATTAAAGCAGGTTCCATCTGCTAAAAGGCTTATAGTACATATTCTTAGGTCGGAATTACAAGTACTCAATTTCCTAATGTACAGAAGGACATGTCTAGAAAGCTTCATCATAATAAGCCGCCGATTTGCATATATATCTTGGCATCAAATCACTTATAAAAATATCACATTCCGATACCAGCTAGTTTTCCTGATTTCGCTCCATATGATTTTCTTTCGGATGTAAAATATGTTTAAGCGGCAACTATTCTCAAGTTCCGAAGAAGTGCAGCAACGAAATCACTGGAAAATGGTGTCAAAAAGAGATGTTTATAATCCCCATTTACAGATTTGTATGAAATTGTATTAAATTCTTAATTGCACCGAAGGGTTCACCAAATAATCAGGTTTTATCTGTATGTTTTCTTCCATAATAAAATAAGTCCGGGACATTTTGAGCGTAGTAGTATACTCAATTCCATTTAAACAATGTTCTGATCTGCCTCAGGTTTCTCCTTCCTGCACGTCAGTGTACCTGGACGGGTCCGAGATCCGGGGTTCCCAGAACGCTTCGATCCTCGTGAAGTATGGATCATACACGGGTCAAGCCCACTTCTTGGTGTGGATGCCCGAGCTGCCCCTCATCATTCGCATCTCCGACACCAAGCTCAGCCAAATCAAGGGATGGAGGACGCCACACCTGCAGAGGGGGTTGGTGTCTTTTAAGATCTTTATTCATCAGGAATTTGGAATAATATTGATAATGGTGGATGTAAATGTGAGAGGAATAACGCAGTTGCGATATGTCAAGCGAACTGATTGATTAGTAAGCAACCGTATCGTTTAGCATTGCTACAATTCGATTGAGAGAATACATAATCAGAGAGAATGTTCTACTCTCAGTTGTCTTGTTTGCTTAAATTGCAGAGGTGGAAAATATTCTAGTAGCACACAAATACTGAACAATATTTAATGATGAACAACGAACGAATGATTGCAATATTGTAGAACATTGTTAAATATTGAGTAATATCATATGTGTGGTGAAAGCTTATAAGCCAGTTAACAACTACGCTGCACGAGCAATTGCTTTTGTATCATGGTCATGTTACTGGGCTGCAAACTACAACGTCCCGTCTATCCTCGCGCATCGAAAACCGCTAAATATGATATAATACAATATTGATCGATATTGTGCAACTGGCAATGCTACTTTTGTATGGAATTGAATCCATTGAAAGTTATTTAAAACTAGTGTAGAATTACAATTTCACTTAATTTTACTACAGGTTTATCATGTAGACTTATACACATAAATATTGCTGATACGTATAACCTGTTGTCAAACGCACCAACACTACATAACTGCATACTCAACTGGAACTTGGTCATCAGAGGAAGAAAGTTAAATAAAAACAAGTTAAGCAACAATGCCAAACTCCTGGGGAGGGGCATGGATTTGTGTACTCTTATTAGTACCCATTTTTGGCATCCAGCATACATAATATGATGGATTTTTGACTTACCTTTCAAATATGGTGAGAAATATCCGGTATGCATCTTGGACACATTATCACAGATTGGTAGATGTAAAGTTTAGATGATAGGATAGCTTGTTGCAATTTTGAATTGTGACACATTGACAGAAAGTTATCCTTTGATGGATTTGTTTCAGAATTTATGCAGATTTAGTTCCTAAAAAATTAACTCATTTTGCTTATTGTCTATTTGAGTTATCATGTCCATGTGTAAACTTTTCGGCGATGGATTTCATGAAAAATTTTGTTGCAGGTCTATAAACTGAATGCAAGAGGACTGCATAATGAATTCCAATAGTCTATTTCATTTAGCTGTGTTATCATGTTCAGAAATAAACTGACAGACATAATATTAAAATTTTATTTTATATTTATATTAACTCTCAAATTTAAAACGTGAAGATACATCAAAATTCCTAAATCGAATTTATTGTTAATTATACTACTTTCCCTTTGTATATTTGGTATGCCAGAGAGTAAAAAAAATATGTATTTTGATCACCGAAATGAAAAATTGCTAATGGTAGATAGTGTTTAAAATGGAAATCCCATGCCATTTTATAGAATTTTTTTTCAACAAACTTTAAATATGAATTTGTTTTTCAATCTTAATCCACTGAATGTCATAAAGTATCGTACCTAAGCTCTCTTGTATGCGTATAAAATCCGTATAAAAATTACTATCCAGTATAAATAGGACAGAAATTTCTAATGCAATTTTACATTATATTTTCGCCACAAAATTTATGTATGAATTTGCTCACCGTTCTTAGCTTATTGTATACCAAAAAAATGTTACTATATACATGCTCTTTATTGTCTGTGTAAAGTCACTGTAAAAGAGTACTATAACTTAAAAACAATTCAATCACAATTTCAATATCCAATCTTAATCCATTGAATGTCATAAAGTATCATACCTAAGCTCTGTTGTATGTTTCAAGTTTTTTTTAAAAATTGCTATCCAATATAAATAAGACAGAAATGAAATAGTACTGATGAAATAATATCATATTTTTTCCTACAAAATTTATGCATGTATTTGTCTCTTTTCTTAAACTTATTGAATACCAGAAAAAGTTATTATATGTATGCTGTGTTGTACGTATGAAGTCACTGTAAATGTATATTATAACTTAAAAGCAATTCAATTACAATTTCAATATTTAAATATAAAGTGTTTTTACACTAAAAATGAACTGTCATACTTTTTTATCTTTCAGAAAACCCGTGAATCTGGGATCTCCTAATAGAGGCAGATCCAATTTTGCTACTTCTTCTGTTACCAGAAGTGATCGCTGGTTGGATCGAGAAGTAAGTTCTTGCTATTGTTTTCTTCTATGATCACGATTTTATCTCAATCGTATGATTAATCTTATACATATAAAACGCTGGATCAGAAATCGCTGTTATTATTTATCGCTGAATGGCAACAATCGAATGTAAACAGATCGCAATACGAACGTTTCAAATTACTTCACTGAAGGTTTTTACAGCTTAACATATTTCAGCATTTGACATTTTGTTTCGAAAATATTGTTGCGAATTATATATAAATATACTAGCACTACCCGCACAGCGTTGCCCATGGCATAACATCCAAGAGGAAAAATTAGCTTTAAATTTAAGTCTGATTCATTCTGTCTCTGTAATTCAATTGCAATGCGATTTAAAGAGAGACGGTTACTTCGTTCAACGGAAGACTGTCCTTTCCTACGCGTGGATATTTTCTCTCTGATATTCGCTAACCGAACCTTTTTTTTTTCTCTGCATTTTCGTTATCGAGCAAAAAATGAAGCGTTTTGGCATTTAATGTGCTCCTGCCAAGATTGGATTTCCTTTTTTTTTGGCGTAATGAGTTTTGAATCGAATTTAAAATCAAACGTAAACAAAGAAATGTATCGCATATGCATACCACAGGTCTTGCTATTTGCGCATGCGCATGCGCATTTGAGGTTTTCAAACATGCGCAGAAAAAACAGATACTGCTGTTTTTGTTACATATTCAAATCAAGCAGAGGTCGGTCCCAGAAGAGCAACATTATTGGATAATCATTTTGTAACCGGAAGTACGTTGTATTTCCGGATGAACTGTCATTGGATGTTTGTTCTTTTTAAGTAAAAAGAACACACTGCCTGTGTGTATATACCGTAGCTGTAAACTCTGCAAATGCAGACCTTTTAGTTTTTCATTAAAAGAATTTGATTTTAATCTAAATGCCTGTTTTTTTTATACTCTGCTATTTTTGTTGAGAAAAACTCCAACAGTTTTATGCATGCGCGAATCGTAGTAGGAAAAGAAAAAAAAAAAAAATTAAAATCGCAATTGTAAAACTTTTTTTATTTTGATATTACTTCAATAAACTAAAACTTCAACAATAAATGCCCTACAAAACGGTACAAATATCTCCAATATCAGTTAAGTACTTCTCCAGTTTTTCTCTTTCAAACATACAGACGCTTTCAGGAGACTTCATTTTATACTTTATATAGATTTATAAAAAAAGGTGTTAAAATTAGATAAAACAGAGGACTAAAGTGACTGGTATCAAAAAATTTTTTTTTTCATAATTATATGTAAAAAATGTGTTAATCTTTTCAAAATTTATCAAAAAAATACCAAAATTTTTGCTAATTTTTTTAATTTATTACAATTTTTATTAATTTTTTTAAAAAAAAGGCTCTATTGTGCACATCTCTTATCTAAAGTTATTTGTGATACTTTTCGCAGCTGAGGTTTTCATTCTAAATCAAAAATTGATACACATTTTGTTTTAAAATAATTATGAGTTGAGATAAATAATAGCAAATTCGCAACTTTATAGGTTAGATATTTTAAATTTGTGCATATATATCTGAAACTATGTTCTTTGTTTTCTAGGATTTCGACATCGTATGCCGGCTGCGGTATCAGCAAGCTAATATCGAAGTATACACTCGATTCTTTAGCGTGGATCACAATTCTGGCAGGGAATCGTACCTCCTAAGCAGGAACGCGTATCCACGAATCACGGAATGGGTGGCTCCTTTTCTGCGCGTAGCTGATATGCGAATCGCCCATCTGCAAGGGACCGTGGTCAGGGGAATGCAAAGTGGAAGAACTGAAGTACAGGTAAGTCCTCAGATTTGTTTTTAATGATTAATGTGACGTTTAACTTTTTCAGATTGTCTACCAATCAAAAAGTTTCTAAAAATTCGTTTTATCCCTTTTCTTTATTTATTTTCTCAGTATAGAAAACCGATAACCCATTCATTTCTGAACATGCACATAAGTTAGAATTTTATTAACAAGCAAAATAATAATAATAATAATGTAAATTCATGTCTCTTATGAAACAACCCAGTTAACTTATGGAAATGGATACCCTATTTGCACAAGATATTGCCCAATATATCGACGATGTTGCTCGACATTCTGAATGCCGGCCAATATCGTGGAAATATCGTATAATGTTGTTCAGGACTCTGTGCGTATAGGGTATGGTAGTGAACTAAGTTCAGATGACGACGATGATACATGAGTCTCCACTCCATGATAAAACGGGGGAGAAGGGGGCGTGTAACGTAGATAAGTCGATCTTTTGGAAAATTAAGAACTGATGCAGCAAATTTTCTGATTATGCTATTCACTCACTATTCACTACGTTAAAAGTTGATTTAATTTGATTAAATTAACACCTCTTTCATAGCTACACGAGGGCTTCTAAACATATTATAATTTGAACTTTCATTACAGGAAGCCATTTCAATTAACAACTTTCCTTCTTAAATCTCTATACTAAACCAACTTGAGAACGTTTAACCTTCGTTTATATATTTAATACGCAACAGATCCATGTAAACAATTAAACTTCGATTAAATTAATTCGAATTCTTGATTTTTCAACTCTGCATGCGGAAATTGCTAAATAAATACTATAACTGAAAAGAGAAGCGGAAAGCACTACATTCACATAAACAAGCAAGACGGAACACACATTTGCTTGTTGAAATACCTCATGTTTTCTGGATTTTTTTAAAAAAATTCTATAAATAACACAATTTTAACTTCCGACGATCGTACTTTAACTAGGTAATGAGGGATATCTAAAGACATGCTTATTTGAAAAGAATAGCACGTGCGCAGTCAAGTCTTGACACAATCCATAAAAATATAGTGTGCAATGTATGGAATCCATCCCAATTCTTCCTTTTTCGAAAAATATTCGCATTTAGGGACTGTTCATGCATAAGGGATTGAGGAACTGTAGCATCTCCAGTGTTTTTTCATTACACATAATTTAATTTCATAACGTTAATTTGTTTAATTTTGCAACTATGCAACTATTCATCAATTAATTAATAGCATTCATTAGAGCTTTCAACGTTCAAGAGAAACATAGAGAAAAACGGTATAACTATCACAGTAGAGAGAAAATTTTCGAAAAGTACCTATTTTTGCCTGCGCGCACGCGTAGTAACAAAGCGCAATAGTTTCACTCCATAGTTTCTGAAGGGAGAAAATGAATATCAGAAATGCAGAACTTCTTTTTTTCCAGAGAATCTATTGGCAGAGGGGGGGGGGGTAAAATTCTTTCCGACTGCGGATTTTTTTTGGGGGGGGGATTTTGAAAGATGAATATAAATAAATAAAAAAGTAAGGAATAATTATTGTTAAATAAAAATTAATAAAAAAAATATTGAACTATTAAATACGAAAGTAACATCCTTATATTTGTAACTATTCTTTTTGCACATGTTGAAACACTATATTTGCAGTTTCATGACTTTCATTATTCAACTATAACTGACTAAGTTTTTATAGTTGAGAGAAGCAAAGTGCGAAAAATAATAGAAAACACGTATTTTAGAATTTTATATTCAATTAAATTAATTTAAAACTAGTAATATCTTAGTTAAAATTTGGATCTAATCAAAAATCTTATTATGATTTTTATTGATAAATGATTAAATTATTCAAAATGTTATTCTGTAAACAACAGAAAAATACAATAAAAAAGCAATATTTAAGTTATATTAATAAGCCTCACTGCACTGCATTGGATAAATTACAGCACTCACCCACCCCTCACGTCTGCCATGCCAGAGCCATCAATATCCATATTACAAATATTAATGTATCTATAAAAAAATCTAATTTTTGTCTGTGTTTGTCAGCATGTTATTATACGCAGTAGACCTAAAAGAATGTAAATCATAATGTGATGGCATTATAGATGCATTAACAATGAGTGTTTATGAAATATTTTTCTTTCTGCTGTTTGTTTCCAAACCTTTTGGTCTGCCTCATGACGACCCACCTACCCGAAAGGGTGTAAGACCTTGAAGATTGCCGGGGAAAGCATTTCCAATCTTTATTATCATCGAAAACATCATGATAAAAGTGTTATTAAATATCTAAATTATACTCATTTTTAATTTGCTGTTTTAGGTGTTGTCGCCGATTACCGGTAGAGTGAGCGGAGCCAAAGAAGTGCGCGTCGGCACTGACAAAGAAAGCATCACTCATTTGGAGGTGACAGTGATTACCGGACTTCAGCTGTCAGTCTACCCTGACGAATCTTTACCGGGTGTCTTTGTAAGTCAGACAGCGATCAGTCATAAATTGACAACTCAGTATCAGGTAAGACAGTTTCTTTAATGACAATCACTTTTTGCATGAAATTCTGCTTGTTCTGTTATATTATTCGATATTACATATAACTTAGCATTTGGTCAGTATTGCTGCTGCCTAGGCTCCCATACATGAAAGCGTCAAAAATTTACTACAATGTAAATGTAATGTTATATCTTAATTTAATTTCAATTTCAATTAATTTGCTATTTTTTTAATCTTAAATTAACCCGTCCATTCTAAAAATTTTCTTTATTTCCTGGTATAAATTCCACTTTTTTATTTAATTATTTCTAACACTGCTCTAAATAATTGCTTACCATTGCAGTCTTTCATGCTTAGAGCAAAGGGATAAAAATCTTTACACCGACGCGTTTCTTTTAAAGATACCTATGATTCTCTTTTATAAGTCAACATGTATCTAAGAAATCTTTATCAGAATCTTTTAGTAAAATCACTAATAGGAAAATTTTCTGTCACTTTTGCTCCTGTATTTTGATGCAAAAGAAAATGCTCCAACTTCATCCCCATGTACAAACATTACCCTCCAGAAGTGAAATAATTCTCTCTCTATATAAGGATCTGAATAATAAATTTTAAAAAGAACACCAATTTAGTTCATTTCAAATATTTATATACTATTTTTGTGAGTATAAAAATTGTACCACCAAAAAATAATTTAATGTACCATTAGTGGTACATAAAGCATAAATTAAGAATCCCTGACTTAATGCTTCATTGCAAAGCTAATTCACCATTTGCTTATTATTAGCATATGTTGATTTGGCTACTAGATTTTTTTAGATTAAAGGAAGCTAACTTTAACTTTTTTTTTCCTTCGTAATATGCTTTCTTTTCAAAATTTAAACAATTATCTATCTATAGCATAGAAATAAATATTTGTAAAAAAATGTAATATTAAAAATCTGCAATATGATAAAAAAAATCCCATGATTTTTCCTAACAACATAAACTTTAGGTGGTAAATTTTCACTTTCAATTTTTTTATTTGAATATGAAGGAATAAAACTTGAAAATCAATAAATAAAGATGTTAGAACAATGAAAACTTTTTGATGTTTGTAAAATTTTCATGACAAGTAGCCTTTTATTTATTTATTTTTTTTGCTTGAACCACCTTATATATTCTAATATCCTAACAGAGTACGAAACAGTAAAATTGTAATAAACTGTGCTTCATTTTTAATGCAAGCAAAGGAATATAAAAGGTGATTTAGTCATGTGAGCCTAAAATAATGGTTAAACGTAAAATCGGCTTAATTAGGAAACGTATCTAGAATATATTTATTAAATTATTCAAATTTTCCATAACAACAACAACAACAAAAAAAAAAAAAAAATGTTGTTTGTAAGAAGAAATTTTGTGATTCATAAATAGTGAAACTACTTTTTTTTCTCCAATTGCAGGAAGGTTTATTGAGCATAAAACTGCACTACTCTGATGGAACATCAACCATGCTATCAGATATAACAGACACCGACTATCATTTATCTGTGGATACGTTCGACAGTGGAGTTGTGGCGTTTGCCCCTATGGCTGGCCTACACCATCCGAGAGTAATTGCCATTGGCAAAGGAAAGGGGGATCTCCTTCACGTTACGTTAGAACTAGCAGAAAGGTGCCAGAAACGCCGAAGTCAGCCTCTAGCCATGGCATACGCTTATATAGACGTTGACTTTACTAATAACAAAGCCATCATGAATGATGTTCGTGTTAAACCACCGAAAAATCTTGACGGTGGCAGGAAGCGAACAGACCACATTGATTCATTTTCTCCAGCAGGTGGAGATGCTGGGGAAACATTTATCAATTCGAACGACGCCAGTTCTATTTTGTACCAGGATGCCATCAGTCACCGCGGGAAATCACATTACCATGAACCCGCAGTTCAGGCTCGTCAGAACCTGGTCCATCCTTCAGATCTTACACCCCTCGAAATCGGAATGTATGCCCTTCTCGGCGTCTTCTGCCTAGCCATTTTAGTTTTCCTAGTGTCTTGTTCCGTATTTGCGGTGCGATATCGGCGCAAACAGATACCACCTGTCACAGAGACCAGCGACACAGTGGCTCATGCCCACGACTGGGTGTGGCTGGGCAGGGCGACGCTGGAGAGGAATTCAGTCAACACACGTTGCTCGCAGACTCTGGTGCCGATGGCCGATTTCAACGGGAATCACCAATCCGAGGGGCTTGACACGAACACAACCAAGGTGCAGCGGCGCGAAAAGAAGTCCGGTTCTCGCGCGGTAGGCAGTGGTTGCCGAAGTAGCAACGTCTCTTTTCCTGGATCAGAAATCAGCATTAGAATCACGACCAACCCGCAGGAGCTGAGGGAGGACGAAATAGCGATGCTGGAGAAGAGCACTTCCACCTGTAACAACGGGGGAGGGTTGGTGAATAATTCGGGAAGTGCCACTGTCTCTAGAGAGAAAAGGGTTCGAATCGTCACCAATCCTGTCCCGCCCCCTCTGCCTCCTGGTAATAATCCACTGAAACTATTTCCTCCTCACCCACCACCTCCCATCCCACCACACCGTAACTTCCCACCTGCTGTACCGCCCCAGCAAAGACACCTCAAGGAATTCCACATGGGCAGATTCAGGGGACCAGCCAACAACGGAGAGTGGGAATCGGTTGCTCAGGGTATGAATTACGATCAACTCATCGAGTACTTCGAGAATCTGAAAGAATCCAATGCTTGAAGAGCTGAATGTAAACAAATTTTTCAGTTCCGAGAGCAGCCGTTATGATTCCTCCTCCCGACAGCTACACTCCAAGTTATGGTTGGTGATGAAGACCAGTTGCATTACAGCAAGGTTCAACTTGCAGCGATTCTAGTCTGTTACTACTAAATGAAATACCACACTTTATGTTCATGCTTACAATTGATCCGAACGTGCAGATTCTTTCCGTTGGAATTGCACCCATTGTGGAAATTTTCTCTGAGCCTTCAAATTGTCGATTTGTCTGTAGTTGTCTCTAGTCCATCTTTAACCTGTACATTTTATTGAATTCGAGAGTCACCAGGAAATACCGTAGGGAGTTTTTTCTAAATGATGTTACATGTGTGTTTCAGTTTTTATAATGTTGATGAGCATGGATGACAACTGTTAGGACTCTAAATTAAGCTAGGAATTCATTTGTGAACTAAAAGTAAATGTATAGTAGTTACTTATGATTTATTTACATTCTTCTTATTTTTTCTTTATGTAAATGAGAATTTATTAGCCAAACTTTTTCTCAGCTTTTTCTTACTTTTTTTTTTCCTGAAGTACAAAAAGTTTGTCTTCTGCTCAATATGCATTTATTTATTTTTTTATAAGTTTGTTGATACACTTGTCCTTCGTTCGATTTTATAACTGCGATATAAACTTGTTTCTTAATTCAGATTCCAATTTGTAGCTTTGATGTTTAATCACTATATTTACAAGTACATACAATTTACAATTTTTTTTGTTGACACCACTTGGTGTTAAAAAAAATATATCCTTAAACATTTATAGAAAAATGTGTTTGTAATTCCAGTCTGCGATTTGCATAAGTTTATTAATTTCCATTAAAAAGTATTTTTTTTTTTAAATAGGTCCATTTGCTGTGTTGACATTTGTGTATTCTCTTGGTACACAAATGGAATAATTTCGTGAAATTTTTCACATGCATTTTGTAAAACACAGCATGCATTCAGGATTGCACACAATACTTAAACGATATTAATTCGTAGGAATGCATGAGAATTTAAGTGTACTGTCAATGTTGCTTGATTTTAATTTTTTAAGAACATGAAGCATTTATCATCAGTCATGCTGTTTGATAGCTGATTTTTCTGTTTTATGTAGCGTTTTATTTGTATAAAATGCTGTCCAAAGATTATTTCAGAGATCTTGTAATTAAACCATTAAAGCTGTATATATTATTTATAAGAGTTCTGTGTTTTCTTTAAAATTTTTGTGTCTGGATACATCACTTTATGCATGGATATCTCTTAAGCCCACAAAAATTCAGTTGGCTTACAAATGAAATGTTAAGCAGGATGCCTTTTGTGTTAATAATTTAAGATTTTAAGACTAAAGGACCATCAACACAATGCTTACAAAGTTTCATGACTTTAACCCTTTGCAGTGGAATGTCTTCTCTCTGCTGCCATTCAACACAGTAAATCATTTTGACATTTTATTTATTTTTAAAAATTTTAATAGTTAAAATTACCTACAGAATGTAAAAATGATGTAGATTCATTTTTCCGGGAAACTCAACTTAAAGCAGTTGCTTGTATTTATTTTTTTGGTGTAATTAACAGATCCATGTATTAAGTGAATAATTATGCGCCGAATTATTTTTCCGACTGCAAAGGGTTAATTTTCTGATCAGTTTGGATTCTCATACTCTAGATTTTGAAACAATAATTTTAATTACTGTAATTTAATTTAATTTTTTAAAATTGTTAAATTTACAAGACAAAGACAACAATCTGTTCCCAGAATAAAAAACAACTAACTGTCAAAAAAAAAAAAAAAATGTTACCAAAATTTGCAATATTTTTTTAAATTTTCAGAAGTAGCGAGTATAACCATACAATCCAAATATATATATATGTAATTCAGCTTTAATTTATCACAGGGTCAATGTATAAAATCTATCAGCACAAAATCCAAATATACACTGATAGAAAGAAAAAAAAAAAAAAAAAAAAAAATCCCAACACCAAGAATAAATTATTGAAGAGTAATGAAATTTGGACAATGCATCTGTCTAGTTAACATATTTAATTGATTAAATTTTCAAGATCAAATGTTAATTTAAGCTCAAGAAAACGCATTTCAAATGTGAAATGCTGTTACATTAATAGTTGGTGTAACCTGAAGAATTTTGAATGCAAGTTCGCAAACGTGCATGCATTGTGTCATACATATGCCGAATATCACTTTACGGTGTGGAGCTCCATGCTTGTTGTACTTGTTCTGTTAATACCGGGATGGTCAGTGCTGGCTGTGGATGATGCTGGAGTTGTTATCCAATGGTACCCCACACGTGCTTAATTGGAGACAGATCTGGTGATCTCGCAGACCAAGGTAATATGTCGAAACTTTGTAGAGCACGTTGCATTATAACAGCAGTATGAGGGCGAACGTCATCCTGTTGGAAAACAACCCCTTGAATGCTGTTCATGAATGGCAACTCAACAGATTGAATTACCAGACTGACGTACAAATTTGCTGTCAATGTGTTTGGGATTACCACGAGAGTGCTCCTGCTGTCATAGGAAACTTCTCCCAGACCATGACTCCAGGTGTAGGTCAAGTGTGTCTAGGCTGCAGACAATTTGGTTGCAGGCGTTCCCCTGGCCTCCTTGTGACCAACGTACGGTCATCACTGGCACCAAGGCAGAACATGCTTTCATCAGAAAACATAACATATCTCCACTCCGTGCTCCAATAAAATATGGCTTGACACCACTGGCGTCGCAAACGGCAATGGCTTTGAGTCAGTGGAATGTACGCTACAGGACGCCTGGTGCGATGCTGTCCTTGAAGTAACCGATTTCTAACAGTTCGCTGTGTCACTGTGGTACCAACTGCTGCTCGAATTTCTGCCGCAGATGCAGTACGATGCGCCACAGTCGTATGCCGAATATGGCGGTCTTTCCTCCCAGTAGTGCCACGTGGCCGCCCAGAACGCGGTCTTTTTGAGGCAGTACTATTCCTCGACCACTGCTCCCAACAATTGTGCACAGTGGATACATTCCGGCCAAGTCTTTCTGCAATATCGCGGATAGAAAATCCACCTTCTCGTAGTCCTATTACACAACCCCGTTTAAACTCGATGAGCTGTAGATAATGGCTTCTTCGTCTTCTTAAAGGCTTTCTTGGCTAACATCAACTCAGTAATCAAATTTCAAAGATAAATAACGCTCACGAACTTTACAGCACACATTTAAGGCAAACTTGATTTGCAAATTCTGAGTGGCGCTACTAGCGCCACAGTTATGCATGAAATTTGAATCGATGTCATCTTTCAGATGTATAAAACGCCTATCAAATTTTGTTTATCTAATACAAGTCGTCGGGACTTTTTTCCCCCATCAGTGTATATAATTTCAGTATCTATATAATTTAGCTTTATTATGATATCGTTAATCCCTAGTAAACACTCCACATGATGATATTCCAATGAAATACTGATACTATAAAACCTATCAAAATGGTAGGTCAGATATTCATGGTAAATTCTTCTCAGTTCATTTGGTCTATAAATTTAGATTAAGCACTAACTGGAGGGAGAAGATTGAAATGAATGGAAGGTTATAATTTGTGATATATTCTAGAGTGCTCACAGGTATAACAATAAACTTGGTTTGGAATGTAGTAATTGTGCATGACCAGTTTAAATGGATAAACAACAACAACAAAAAAGGAATGACATTATGTGCCATTATTCCATTAGCATGGTGCATAGTGATTGTGAAGGATCAGTTTTTAAAGAAAGTTTTTGGTCAAGGCATAGATATATGATTTAATGAAAAGTTTTTCTATTTAGCTAGAAGTTAAGTTGAAATAACAAATATTATATAAATTGTTCTAGCATTTTTTTAAAGAACAATTATCATGTCCAGAAAGGCATTAACTATTTAGCAGGCTCTGAAATGCAGAAAGAATTCTTACCAATTAAAATGGAATTTTTCAATATAAATAAGGCAGTCATTTTTTTTTTGCAACTAAACATTAGATTTTTTGTTGCAAACAGACAATCTGAAATAAAATGATTAAAATCGAATACTAAGTGCATTATCATTTTTATAATTTAACTAAATGATCTCGTAAATTATTGAAGACACATATTTTCTTGATACGTTAGCTAAATTAGAGGAACATCACATTTTAAATCCATATAAAAGTTAATTTGCAGTAAGAATATATAAAGTTATGATTTGTTCATTGCACAATCTGTGCTATTATTCTAAAACTTCATTTTAGCATAATGATATTTATAGGCTGACATGTTATTTGTAAATCACGATGATGAAAGAAAAAAAAATGATAAAAATGATTTTGGACAGAACTTACCAAATCTTGTACTTAGTTTCTTTTTTGAGTAATAGGTGTTCACTAAGAAAAGGTCTATAGGTTATTTAAGGATACTCTTAAAAAAAACAATTTTTAAATATTTAGTTTAGAAATTAAAGAAATAAAGTGCAACAATTTAATTGGATCTGCAAAGCTTTTTATTAACCTACTCAAAACATCTTTTTTAAAAAGAATTAATTACTAATACATGAATTTTTTATTAACTATGTTAAACACAATATCTGATGCGTGTTATTGAAACTACGAAATTTTTAATAATATTATCTTGAAAAAATTATCAACACATAATTCATATATATTCAATATTATTTTTCTAATACTAATTTAGGTTAAAAAATTTTCTCTGAATGATAGGAAATAAAAGTATACTCAAACACATAAAAAAAGATATTTGCCCATACAAACTTTTCTTAGGAAAAATTTACATGAAATTAGGAGTTCACAAACATTTTAATCCCCTTATTTAATTGTATAAAGATTTCAATCACAAAAAGAAAAATCTCAATACGATTTTTTTTTAAAAAATTACTCAGAAGTTTCAAGTTTCCTGTTCCAAGAAAATACAAAAAAAGTATTTTGTTTTATTTATAATTTTTCTTATCTTTATGCAAAATCCAAAATATAATAGTAAATTCAACAAATACTTAAAAGAACAACATACAAAGCTGTAACAAAAATTGAGGGAATTCGAGTCTCTCGAGAGAGGTAAAATTTTTTAACTCACTAGGTTACTCAATAAATTTTTGGATACAGAATGATCTATTAAAAAATGAAAAATTAAATTTTGCTAGCAGCAGGAGCTCCATTATTATCTGTTGTTCTGGAGGCTGCAAAATCTCTAGTTACTACCCTTAAAAGTAGATAACTGTTTAAGCTGTAGACCATTTGGAACTTTCAGAGCTCCATTATTCATATTTATCAATATTTGTATTAAATATTTACTAAAATCATTTTAAATTTATAAATTTCAGTAAAAATAATTATTTTTAGTTTTTTTTAAACATCATTAATGTTTTATTTCTTTAGTTATTTTTTAATTATGAAGTTGTGGCAAAGTTGGTTAGATATAAAAATTCTTATATTTGAACAAATATCGCAAAAAGGAAAAATTTAAATAATCTTGATTTGTTAATTTTTCTTAAATATATATAAAAAATTAAACAAAAATCAAATTAACTCCATAAAAAATTTATTTAAATGTTTGCTTCATCACTTTTCTTTACAATATAGTTTCTGGTACACCATAAACTATTCAGCACTTCTGGATGGAAAGCTAAAAGCTTTTGGCACAGGTTTGATGCCAAAATTAATAAAATAATAAATATCTCCATTTCTAATATTACTTTTTGTTTTTTACAGAAAATGTAAATGACAGAAGACAAACTTTGCAAACATATTTGGCATGGTCCCCGAGTTCTTTCAAACACATCTGCACAAAAACTCAAGAATTATCCTTCAGCTTTAACAACTGTTGCATCTCCTGCAGCAATATCTATAACTTCATTTGTATTTAATTCACCGGGCATAACACATTTCCATAATCCATAAGTTTTTCCTACAATTGTCTGCCAGAGACGCAATGTTCCATCTTCGCTTCCACTGGCGTAGAGTTCACCATCAGGTGAAAACTGTACACAATGAACAGGTCCAAAGTGTCCCTTAAAAGATTCTGAAAATAAGAAATAATTATTTCAATTTTCTGCTAAGAAGGTGAAAAACACTACTTTTTATTCAGTTGATATTATCTAATTAAGGGCAGTAGTCACAAACAATAATGTTACAAAAAATTATGCTTTCTATAAAGCTAATAAATATTGATATCTAAATGTGTAAAAATATTGCACATTAGCTGGATTCCCCCTTCCCAGTTTAATTCTGTAAAATGAGTTAAAGTATCATCACTAAAGGTAGACTGATAGAAAAATCATTCCCCCCCCCCTCCAATATTGGAGCTGAAAATGATTTATTTCTCCTTCATTCAACTTCTTTCTTCAAAATACTTCAGTCGTTCTCTTAGAGAAAAAAAAAAAAAAAAAAAAAATACATGCAATGAGATGAGCTCAAATGTTATAATTCTTTAATAAAATGATAACAATATTGTATTTCAAAGAAATAAATTCTAAGAAGTTTCTTTATTGTCACTGGATTATTTTCATTACTCTACTTTCTGATTTCCTTTTTTGAATCAAACAAAAAATTTTCATTCATCAGAACCTAGACAGTATACAAATTATTTTAAATAAAATGATATGAAGTTAAATATTTGTAGCAAATAAGGAGCTACTCAGAAAACTACACAGAATTTCAGAAAATAAAAAGTGTAAGGGAAATAAATTCAAAACTTTGATTACCTAATTCTGTTCCTGTTTCATAATCAAATTTATACATTTTAAAATCATCACCACCACATACAAAAACAGACTGATCAGGATGAAGTGAGGCACTATTAACTTGAGAAGGTATATTGTATTCTTTCAGTTTTTCAAATCTAGAAAAAAGAAAAGAAAATATATTAATATTTTCATATAAAAAGAAGTACATTAACTTTAGATTAAACATAAATAAAGTTTTAAAATATCCTTTTATAATGAGTGATTACTTCCTGCAATTTTATGTGAGAGCTCAAAAATCATTATTTAATGGTTCCATCACTAATTAATGGAATCATCACACACATAGCCTAATGTAATATGTTAAAGGGAATAATAATAATAATAGTAACTTAGTGTTTAGCAAACAGACAGATTAGACATTTTAGAAAAACCGAAATACTAGCAATTCATTGATAAGACTCATTAAAAAAAGGAACAAAAAATAAAATGCAAATCAGATATTAATAGAAAAACTGCATTAGAGAGAATGTAATAAAAACATCAGGTTTTCATGGTTAAATGAATTTCTAATTGCTGGATAAATCAGTAATTTAAAGAGGGGGGGGGTGAGTGAAAATTAGTGAATATAAAAACATATATGATTCGATGTCTTTATCCATTTCTGTCAAAAAATAATTTTCCCAACCAAAAGAAATACAATTGAATATATTTATCACAAAAAAAGATATTACAGATTAGTCAGAATTATAAAACCGAATTTAAATATTGGATTAAATTTTTAAAAAAATTGTGTAAGTGTGTGTAAGATGGGTATGTAAATTCAATATATGTTATATAAAAAATAATTTGTACAAATTTTGAAATTTATAAAAGAGATGCACAAATAGAAGACTCTTTGCATAACCTTTTGCAGTAAAAAAATAAATAATAATAAGTGGTACTACACTATTTTGAAGAACAGGTCTGTATTTACCAATCAGTCAAATGACTTATTTCATAAACACTAGTTTTCTAAATAATTAATAAATTTCCAACTTTCATTTAACAAAAACTACAGCTAACAGATATTCTAAGAAAGCTACTTACTTTTTGACATTGTAAAAGCTAACAGAATGGCCATGTGTGATAACCAAGATTTCACCATTTGACGATAATTCTAAGCTGCTCGGAGAGGTATCAAATTCTAGCTTTTTTACATCTTGCAGAGAAGTCAAATCCCAAAACCTAATAAATATAATAGGAGTATATCAAACCTGAAATATTAATTTCTTTTGTAAGAAACATTAAATATTTTTAAAAAAGGAATTTGTATGTAAGAGAATGAATAGTTTAACTTACCTCACTGTTTTATCATCAGCAGCACTAACAATCATTTTTTCATCATGTAAGAAAAGTGCCTTTTTTACAGCAGAAGTATGTCCACTCATTACTTCACCAGCTGTAAAATTGAAATAAATGTATAATTGTAGCTGGAATATAGAATACAAGGATATTTTCAGTAATATCAGTAGCAGAACACTTTTAGAATTTAAACATTTTGGTTTATTTGGCTCCAACTTCACCAAACCCTAACAAATAAATCTACTACCAATCTATTGGGAAACATAATTATTTTGGTCTAATAGTGATATTTTACAACCTCCAAAATAGAATAATTTTATAGTAAAAAATATACAAGTTAAAAATTGAACATATTTTTGATAATTGATACTGTAACATTGATAATTGATACGTACATTGATAATGTAAAACATAACAGAAGGTAATAATAAATTATTATCATTAAATGCTATACTTCAGAAGTGCATAGCAAGAAACTGTAGCAAAAATTAAGTACTTTTTAAATTGCAAAAAACTTTTGTAATACAAGTAAACGAAGACCCATGAATTTTCTAAGCATAGAATGTCTTCTGTTTTACAGTAATGCAAAAATTTCATTAAAATTTTTTTAAATTATATTCTTTAAAATGATAAGCACAAATTTTTTTTTTTTTAATTTCAATATTTATTTCATTATTTGCTCAATTTCTTCAATTGTATATTAAAGGATTTCTTTTTTATTTGCCAATAAATTATTTTATTTATTATATAAACGATAACTTTAGAAATAATTATAATAAATGATAACTTTGGATGAAGGAATGCAACATTTGACACTGATATTAAAGCATAGCATGACCAAAAAATTTTAAAGGAAGCAAAGAGGATCCTTTTTATATCAAATCCAAATTTTAAAAATAAAATTTTATCCTGTATTAAAAAAGTTATAAGGAACTCAATATAATTATTTAAGCTTTTTTTATTTCATAAATACTGATTCTTTTAAAATGGATTCAAATTGATCATAAGAAACAATCATTGAAAAAAAATAAAAATAAAAAATTCTAAAAAAATAAATTGATTTATGAGATATTGATCAGAATCTATATATATAATGGATAGATTGAACCCACACTGAAAACTTATATAACTGGTAAATTCGTCTTTTATTATGCTATTAAAGAAAAAAATTAGGTATTAGTATCTTTGATAAAAATTGATTAAAAAAATTGTTCAAGAAATTGAGGAGGGGAGTTGCATCAATCTTGATACAAATATCTATGTAAATTATACAAAAGAGCCACAATCAGTTATCAATGTCATATTAACTCAAAAAACAATTTATAATAATCAGATAATACTAACAGACTTTAATAACTATAGTTTTAAAATTTGAATTTTATAGTTTGAAGAAATATCCATCCTTCCTTCTAACTTTGCAATTAAACTGAAATACTTTCTGCACATTCAACAATTAATACAAATTTTATGAAGGTCAGAATTTGCGTCAGAATTTTAGATTTTATACTGTAGATAAATTAGTTATTTTTATAATCTTCAGGTTTGGGAGCTCAAGTGAAGGGAAAATTAAGGGCTCAGAATAGAAAAGGCATTTTTTGAAACAAATATAATGGCTTTTTTATGGGTTCTTTAAAGGATTTTGATATTTAGGCTTTTTAGACATATGGAAACCCCGAAAAGAATGTGTGTGTTAGCAATTTACAAAACAGATTATTTGATCTTGAAGAATTAAACTTGGCACAGAAATTCTTTAAAGCAGAGAATGTGAATTCAAAAATTATGAGGGCATTTTTTCTCCCTACATGAATTCTGGAAATATTATCACACAAAACTAATATTCACACCATTAAAAATTGTTTATTCAATAATAACACTTTTTTGAAAATTTGATACTTTTTTTTTATTGGTGGAAGCAAAGAAATGACTTTCTTTTATTGGTAAAAGCACAGAAAAAGATTTTGCTAATTTTCTTGCAATTTACATTAGGAATTAGAAAGTAACATTAATTTACACAAAGGGCAACATGCAATTTGAAACAGATTGCCAAGATACTAAAGTTTTTTATAGCACTATAATCTTATAAGATTCACCTTTATTAGGAAAGTTCATATTCACAATAAAGAAACAGGAGTTAAGCTATTAACATAGCTTTATTACCTAACATAAGTTGATGCTTAAAAATATTTGGTTAAGGAAATTGTACACATCAAGTTATGCATAAAGGATTCAATTAAAATATTCTCCCAGAACCAGCTGATTACTAAAGGTGACTAATAATTTAATAAAACTGTTTAAGTTTAAACAAATTTAGCGATATAGAATTTGCAGATGAGGATGCAACATATCTAAACTAAATTTTGCTATTTTCCAAAGCATAATTGAGGCACCAAATAATCCTATTTTACATTATTGTTAAATTTTTAAAAAGTTCATGCAATGTGGATCTATCACATACAAATCAAATAACCAGACATAAAAATAAACTATGAGAAAAAAAAAAAATTCTTGTATAGATGTTGTGATTTGTGTAGGTTTTCAACAATTTTCAGACTGAATAAAGAAATAACAAATTATCCAGGAGATATTTACTTGGTATATATATTTGCAAAAAAAAAAAAAAAAAAAAAAAAAAAGATCAAAAGAAATTTGTAGAATTATTTCAAAAAGAAATATATATATTTCTTCTTATCATTAGAAGAAGGAAGTATCAAAACTTACCTTCTTCAGGTCTTAGAAGATTGAATACACGCACTTTCTTATCGTTGGATGCTGTGAGAAGTTTGGAATCATCAGAATTGAAATCAACACTTTTTACAATATGAGGATGAGGGAAAGTATGCAGTTCTTCACCAGTGATGGCATCCCAAAGCTTAAATGAAAAAATTAAGAAAATAAATAAATAAAATATATCTGATTGGAACTTTGAACATTATTATATAACATTAAGAATATATTATTTTTTAATATTAACAAAAGAAGAGTACTTCAATTGTAGTATTAAAATTGAGTAAATGTTTTATTTCATCAAAATTCTGGAATGATTTTTAATAAAGGTGCAATCATGACATTTTTATACTTAAAATAATTGATCAACATTTTCTATTCCTTCCAAGAAATATATTATATATTCTCTTAAATGAATATAAAATTAGACATTTAAGGAGTTAATTAGCATTATGCAACATTTTACTTCTCTATTTTATATAAAATTAAAACTAGAAATTCAGAAATTGAGGTCTAAATTGTTACAAACAGAATAATTTTAAATTATCTGACAATCTTACTTTAATGTACAAAATTAAAAATGACTAATTATATATTTTTTCACCCAGCTTTAAAGTAAATGTTGAAATCTTTCTTACAAGCTGAAATATTAATGTTATATATTTTGTTTAAAATGCACTTTAACTTACCTTGGCTTCAAAGTCAGCAGATCCAGATGCTGCTTTAGAAGCATCTTTGTTTAAAGCTACTCCCCAAACAGCACCTTTATGTCCAGTAAATGTTCCAATCCAGTCACCAGTATCTCCATGTCGAAGCATTGGTTTGCCATCTAAAAAAAATATGCAATGTTTTTATTTACAAACTAAAATTACATGGAAGCTTGTTCCAAATTAGATTTAAAACAGTCACGATAAGAGAAATATAATAGTAAAATCAATTTCCTTTCATTCTTTTAATATAATTGCATAAAAATTCCTTTAATGAATTTCTCATAAATCTACAAGCCTGTTCCATGTGTCAGTATTTTGAAGCTCAAAATGTAAAGAGATATGTACTATACATGAAACAACTAGTCAGCAAAATTTTTTTAATCTTTCATCGCCAAATATATATATATATATACTTAAAACTAATCAATAAATTTCATAATCAAAATCAAAATTTAAAAAAATATCTTTTTAAAAATTCCACCAAGAGCCATTAGTCAAAAAACATAAGGTGGATTCTTTATATTTGGCAATTTTAATCAATTATGAGAATTGCGAAAATTCAATAATTGTTCTTGAAGGTAAATTTTTAATTTTGACAAAAAATTAAGTTATAAAACAAACGCAATTACACAAAATAAAATGCCTTACTTCGAATGATATCACATATGTGCTCAAGTTCGTATTTTGAAACAATTCACTTCGAGTTGCTTTTTTGTTTATTTACATAAGAAACAAAAAATAAAAAGTCAGCTGTTATTAGGATATAAATCGAATATTTAAAGAATTACTGTAGAAAGAATTATTATTTGGGTTTTAGTATAGATTTGGGTGCCCCTTCGATTGGCGACAAATTTCAGCGATGAAGCATTACTTCTGGTTTCTATAATGTTTTGTTTTCATTGATGTTGCTATTGGGTTACTGACCAAAATCTTGGCACAAAAAAATCGCCAAAAAAAATCAAGAGGCAGCCGATTATAAACTTTTACCATTATTTGTTTTTAATGCCAATTAAAGCTGATATAGTGAAAAAATTAATATAAATTGTTTCGATTGCACAATTTAGATTAAAAATTATTCAAAATTTAAGCAACTACAAAGTATATCTATAAATTGCACACAGATAGATAAAAAAGATAAGTTATAATAATATATTAGATATATTTTACATGAATTTAGTAAATACAGAAACAATAAAATATAATATAATTTTAATAAAAATATTTACCTTTACACGCAGATATTAAAAAATATCCAGCTGAAGTAATAGAACTAAAAGCGAGATCAACTACAGGTCTTGTATGGCCACTACAAGTCAAAGCTGTTTGTCGTAAGCCAGACATGTTTGCAATTTTTTTTATAAAGTTAAAATTAATTTCAGATAGCAGCCACAGAAAAACAAATTAAAATGCAGGCGAAATTTATTTTGATGAGATTTGAAGAAAAGTGAACAGTTACGGTTACCCAGAATATTGTAAACACATGCACCGGGCTGGTTTACTATCTCTATATCATGGAAAAATAATGATCCATTCCCCCCCCCCCAATGCGATAAAAATGTAATTAATAAGAATAGAGGCATCAAATAATATTATTTACTTCCATTTAAAGTATTATGAAGTCTGGAGTCGCATAAATCGGTCGCATTTAGAAAAAAATTGAAATGAAGTAGCTTAAAAAAAATTCTTATAATAATCTGAAAGAAAATTAATTAGAATAAATTAATAATTTTAAAAATGAGAAAAACAAGAGTTTTAGAGAATATTTAATAGCCTTTTTATGTTATAATTTTAATCAAATTAAGAATACATTCAATTCTTTCCCCCACACATATTTCATAATAATAACTGTAGCTGTAATTGCGGTGAATCTTTTGTAGCTTGTTTTTGTTTACAAACTGTCAGTGATTTTCTATTTAACCTTTTTTCTATTTAAAAAATATTTCGGATTGAACGTTTCCATACCGTTCTAGAGGTACGATTGATTGCTTTAAAATATAAAATTTCATTTAATGATCTCTATATTAATCATATTTCATTATGAAAAATCGTTGTACCGTTTGGTTATGGGGATTGCATAGGATCTTAAGAACTTTTTTATGCATGATGAACTGAATGTATAAATTAATGATCCAATTTGGAATTACGCAGAGTTATAGTTTTAATACAAGTAGGGAAAATATCGGACTGTAAAACTAAAACTTAAAATAATTTATGATCAAAAGATTTTTAAGTTATATATTTTTTGCACATTTGATATAAACTATAATTACAAATGTTGTCTTAATATCATTTTTTTAAAAATTATATGTAGATTAATTTCCGAATTATTAATATATTCTTTTTTAATATAGTAATTATTAATATAGTATTAAACAATGTTATAATAAAATGCTATTTGAATCAGATTCTCTTCCTACTTTTTTTTTTAATGAATTTACTTTTAAAAATTCATTTTCTAAGAGTAAATTTCTTTTCTTTTAATAGTAAATATATTATATTTTAAATTGAATTTTGCTATATTATTGCACTTTATATTTATACTTTTAAAAATTGGCAAGTTATTAAAAAAGCTATTGCATGCTTTATTTAATAATCTTATGAATGCATTGTTTCATTAAAATTCTTCATGCAAAATTTATTCTTCTGTCTGAAGTAATAAATTGAAAATGTTAAGATCCATCTGCTGTCTCTTATTGAATAATTTTATTTTTAACAGATTTAAGATGGAAGCATCAGCAGAATTTATTACACCTGTAAAAGGAGTACATTCTTTAGCAGATATGAGAAAATGGGAAAATTCTGATGTAAGTTGCATCTTTTGAAAAAGAAATCCAATTTTTTTCCTATTAAATTTTATTCTCAATAGCTTTTTATGATCAATAAAATATTTAAATATCAAGGACAGCAAATATGCATTTTTGAATTATATATAAAATATATTATTCCATAAATAAAAAATTGTAATTGAAAGTAGTGTAAAAACGTAAATTTTTAGCTCTAAAATTTCTTATGAAAGGTGAATTGTTCAGTAAGTGCAGTATTGGCACCTAAATTTTATTAATGAAAAACACAAATACTTAACCATTGATTAAAAGTAATTACTATATCAGCAGGTAGTTACATTTATATAATATAAATTAAATTATGATGAAAATATTTAAATTAATTAAGGTATTATTTATGAGAGTAATGGTTAAAGGTACATTTTTTTATTAGCAGCTTCATGATTCCTTAGAATATAAAAACAAGCCCATAGATACAAAATGATTATAATTATTCTTATTATATATTTAATAACTAGATTATATTTTTAAAATTAAAAAAAAAAAAAACTTCTTAAAAAGCTCCTTATCACAAAATTTTAAGCAGTAATATGCAGTTTTGCAATTTAAGAAATTTTGTAATATGTTTTTTACTATCTCAACAGTATGCAAATATGCATTTAATAGAGAACATGATGCTGCTAAATATTAAACTTTTCTACTAACATAAAGTATATGGTTCTAAGTATAAGCATATTCATAAGTATATGGTTCATAAAGTATATTCTATAAGTATATTCTACTCATGCACAATTTGACTGCTCCTTGAGTCATAAAAATGACTTATACCATTAACCTGTACTGTATCTTAGATTTTTATAAAAAGTGCTATTGTCACCTGAGAGGTGACTTATGACTCTTAAGGGTTAATTATAAATAACAACAATTGTCAAACTAAAGAAAGAAAAACCAATAAGGTTCATGCATCTAAAAAAAAACCTTTCCTGTTACTTCTTGGAATGAAATATTTCTGTGTTGAATTTGCATAAAATCTTGTGTAAAGGATATTTTTGGTAATTATGATAAAATTAACTTATTAATGATAATCATGCCTACACTTTCTAGATAAAATATTGATTAATTTTCTAAATGCTTCATTATATGTTTGCTGTTTGAATATTTTGTATACAAAGACCTGTTTTACTAAAAAAGATTACTTTATGATTAATAAATATAAATTTTCTCAAACTTAAAAGCAAAATGTAGATTTCATATATTAAAACTGTCTCTTATTATAGCTAATTTAAGTGTATTATCCATTAATAAAGACTAGTCCCCCCCCAATCTTTTATACATTGCATATTAGTGAATATTCTTAACTTTCATTAATAGTCAAAGTGCACTAGTAATATTTTTTCAGTGTACAATAGAAGAAAAAGGAAAAAAAAAAATCATAAGGGATTAAAAATGGCGCACTGTTATGTCACCGTACTTAATGTTAAACCCAAGTGAAAGGAAACAGTTTCAAAAAAAAAAAAAAAAAGTAAAGAAGGTGGTGAAATCATATTATTCTGCAGGGCCCATTTTTGGAATATTAAAAATTAAAGGCCATATACATCAGAAAAAAATAACCTTGTGGCAGAATGAAGATCATTATGATCCATGTAGTGGAAGCTCCAGGATGTATGCTTTCAAGAACATTTCTTTAATGATCACATTTGACACAAAACATGAAGACAAGACATTGTGTGCACACCTTAACAGAGCACCATATCATCTCATTATATTTACAATCGCAATGCACTATGGAATGCGTACTTAATCAGGCATCGCCATCTATTATCCAAAAGTGAAGACAGAGTAATGCAACTGCTATAACCTATAGAATATATCTTCATTCTATAATTCATATTGTTTTAAATTCTTTTACAATTGACCAAAGAATGAAGAGCTGTGTAAACAATCTAACAATATTATTACATTAAATATTTCTCTGAGTGCGTTTATAACACACTTGAATTTTCAAATTTATGATTAAAAATTGGTGCCCTGTTTGATGACACTGCCTGCACCTCTCTGGATTTGGTTCTGAGTGATATTGATCATGATTGTATTTGCTTTTATTTTTATCATATTCTTGTTCTATAATTGAAAGAGATATTACCTTTAAACTTCTTAATGGCTATATTTTTTCCTGTAATATTATTGCTGTTTTTTTTTTAAAAATTGTTAAAGAATATTTTATCAGTTGTTGTTTTTTTTCCACTGTTAAATATATCATATATTTATTGCCTTGGTTGTTAATTTTTTAAATGAATTTTAAGTTGTTTTTTTTCTGAAAAAAGTTTATTGCATAATAAAATTTTTATAAATTATTCTAATTTCCAAAATCAGAAAAATAAATGAAACCATTAACTAGACTTAAAAACGTTTTTAACCACTCTTATTTTTAAAGGAATCTTTTGTGATTATTCTGCAAAATATTGCTTTTTTTTAAGATATATATATTTTTTTACATTATATAAAAAGCATTATTTCACCCAAATTACTGCTATTTTCAATTATATTTTATCTTATTTCAAGCCATAGAATAATATTAAGTAATCAATTTTAGGCATATCATGAATATACAGGATTTATTATGGCTATGAATGAGGCAGTGAAAGGAAAGAAAATATCGGATGTAACTGTGACATCAGAAGTAAGTTAATTTTATTTTGTAAAGAAATACAAACTCTGTCTAAAAAGTTTATGGTGTTATTTCTTATGGTATTATAAGAGTTTGAATTTTAGAAAATGTAATCTCATTGTTAAAAAAAAATTATTATATTTTTTGGTTAATCTAATTCAGTTTTGAAATGAAAATATTTTTTTAATTTTAGTTATATTTATTTAAAATTTTGATTGTTACTTTAAATTTAAAATTAGTTTCTTACTATTTTTTATTATTTACTATTTGTTCGTCTTTGAAAAGTCAAAACATTAAGTATGTTTTGTAAATGAGAAAGATAATAAATACTTCAATTATTTATTCCTCCCTTCACATGCAAAAATTGCTTTTACAAGTTCTTTGCAAGTCTCTACTGAGTTCTTAATTCATTTATAATTCAATGTCTGATTTAGTGATTTGTTTCAAACTTATTGATTAATCCTATGAAAGGGAACATTAAAATGAACATACGGATAATTAGTATCTGAAGGATTGTCATGCTAGTATTTTATTCAATTAACCTTTTATTTTTAATAATTAATGGAAAGTGTTTTAATTAATCATCATTTATGGAGAATGACTGTTATGACATGTCTGAACCATTCATTTTTGCCTTTGATTTATAATATTGTATTATAGTTATTATATTAATGGACTGGTAAAGGAAAAAAAATATTGCTAAAAATATTAATAAACTGTAGTAATATTTGCAAATGTATATGTTCCTCATTTATCATCTATTCATCACTAACAAAATTACGTGCTCATATTCTCTATCATCCTTGACCTATAAAACTTCACTTACAAATGAAAGTATGCAAATCAAATATGAATAAGAGTGTTTATTTATTCCTTTCAAGATATTGTTGAATGTTTTTTTAATAAATCACCTAAAAAATAGATTTGCATTTTGGAACTGTTTTTGGATTTTACAGTATTTTATTATATTTTTTTTAGATGGTTATTAAGCTCCGAGAACTTTTAGAAACACTGGATAAATGGATTGATGAGATACCTCCAGTTGAACAACCACAACGCTTTGGTAATAAGGCTTTTCGGACTTTTTACACTAAGCTTAAAGAGGTATGACTTTGATGAAGTATTGTTTAATGTATAAAATCATAGAACAAATGACTTAAATTTGCTTTTAAATAAGTGTATAATTATTTTCTTTTATCTGTTTCATTGTTAATTTCTCACCTTTACCTAGAAATATTTTCAATGATGAAAGAAATATTTTCAGTACTATAACCAACACATGTTGGTTATAGTATTTGGTTTGTAAGTTATATCTGATAACGCATTATTGATTGTTAAAATGCTTGCATCACTTAATCATGATTCTCAAGTACATGAACATATTACATTTACTTTATTTATTTAAAGCTATTTTTAATTGATTTTATTTCCTTAAAGCATGTTTTTGATGTACTTCAGTTGAATATTTATTATATGAATAAGGGGTCGACATTTAAAATTGTAAGTATGTTAGGGTATACTCAGTTTAGTCTGAGCATAACCTAACATACTTACAATTAATTAAATTTCAGTCTTGTTAAACATAATTCTGTAGCAGTTGCATTACTCTATCTTCTCTTTTAGTTACTAGATGGTGAGACTTGATTAGGTATGCATCCCATAGTGCATTGCGATTATTATGAGAATATGATATGTTGTTCTGTCAAGCTACACGTGTGAATGTCTTGTCTCGCCTTTGCATTTGTTTAGTGTGAAATGTGATTATTAAAGTAATGTTCCCGAAAACACAAGTCCTGTTGCCTCCATTGATCACTGATCATAATAATCTACATTCCACCACATTGACGTGCAATGAAAAAAGAATTTCTGATGAGACGAAAGTGATCCTGTCGGTTCCATTGCACAGATCATAATTATAATATGCATTCAACCACAATTCCTATTTAAAATTATTCTGCTACTTTATCATAATCAACCGGAAAGAGTTGTAGCTATGCATGAATGCAAGAACTTGCAATATTAAATTTCTGAGCTGAAATTTTTAATATATATTCTGGTCAATCTTATTAAATATATTTTTTTATAATGCTGTATGACTAAACTGCATTATCATTAACACCTTATTTATAAATATATCAAGGCAAATTGGCATTAACTGCTTTAGCAGTATCTTTGCTGTGTTGGTTGCAAGAAGAGGTTATTCCAGCTTTTAAATAGACGGTCATAATAACATGACTTAATTGTGTAATTGATGCAAACTTCATTAATTTAAATGCATTTTTTATTCTAATAATTTTAGATTTGGTTTATTTTAAGACTCTACTCTTCTATGCATTTCTAATTGAGTTTTTAAGTAAACTGAACCTGATTTTTTTTTTATGTATTTCTATTGTTCATCTATTAAATCTTTTTGTAATTTTTTTAAATTGCAGGAAAGTTCCAAATATTTTTAAATATATACATATCCATCCTTTTGCTACTACATGTTGTCTTAAATGTGATTTCAAAATATATGAAAAATAAAAATAAAGTTGAATTTTGAAGTGTTAGAAATTTATATAGAAGTAATGCATAATCTATGATGAGATTTATAAAGGGTATCAAAATTATTTTTGCCTTACCTTATTTAAGGATGAAGAATTGTTAATATGTTTATGGAAGATTCTTTCCCCTAATATTTGCTGTTAGAAATGCATTTAACTATAAAAGTTTTTTTTTATATATATATTTTTAACTAAGAAATGTGTGTTTTGTTTTTCTTGAATTTGGAATGTAACTAATTGGAATGGAATAATATTAATTTTTGTGCTATATAATGTAAATGTAAAATACTTAATACTCATATTATATTATTATTTTGTTTTTAATATTTACATCTGTATATTAGACAAGTGAAAATATACCAAAACATCAAGCAAATTTTTTTCATTAAGTCCAAAGTCAAATAAATCAAAAGTAATATATATCAGTCTTTACTATGCTTGCTTATTACAGATCATAAATATATACAATCTACTGAAAGAGTCATTAGAATAAAGAGTATTTCATAATATATATTTTTAATTGCAGTATTAATTCATTTAGGTTCTTTGAATCATAATAATTATATTTATATATGCCTTTAAACAAATTGTGATGCTTGATGTTTGCATCTTGTACAGTATTATGACTTCTGTGAGTTGCATGATAAGTTGCTTTTTTTTAGACAGAATTAGCTGCTTTTCAAAAACTTTTTATAAACTATTATATCAAAATGAGGAAATATCATCTCATATTATTATCTTCAAATTTTCTTGGTTATTCCTATCAAAAATGGTTTTATTATTTACTAAAGCAATATAATTAGTTGCTGGCTGTTTTCTACTTACGAATTGAACGGAATTAAATAATTTTTTAATGAAATCTTGCAATTTGTTTAAATTTCCTAATTCCATTCTCCTGTTATGTAGGAAAAATTAATATTTCAGATTAAAATGCTCCATAATCTTTCATTTTTGTGTCATATCTAAATAAAAAGTGTTATTTTTGTTTATATTTGATTTAGGAAGTTCTGTTTACAACTACACCATAGTTTTGATGATATATTGTATTAAGTTTTGATAAAATAAAAATGTTTAGTTTTTTGAAGTGAATTTTAGGAACGAATACAATATAAAATAGTATATTCATATTTTAACAGATAATGCTTCTTTTTTTTTTATGTGAGGAGCAAATTTTTTTTATCTGCATTTGCTGAAAAGTTTTTTTTAAAAATATGATTTCCAAAGAAGATTTTTTTTATCATCTTTAAATTTTTTCTATCTTGATTTTATACTGTTTACTTTTTGTAAGAAACAATTTTTTTTTTTTTATTTGCATTTACTGAAAAGTTTTCTTCAAAAATATGATAATATGATTTTCAAAGAATTTTTTTGTTTATGATTCTTAACTTTTTAAATCTTTATTTTATACTGTTTGCTTTTATTAATTTTCTTTGATTATATAAGTGTACCGAGTATAGTATATTCTCAATATAAAAGAAGATATAACTTTAATTCGATGCTTTTTCTTTTTTCTGATCAGTATGATTAAAAAAGTTCAGATTTATAAAGAAATGAGAAATTCAATTTTTTGCATGATTTTGTAATGCATTGCAACTGTATTTTGATGTTATTTCTGTAATTTTTCAGGAAGCGGAATCACTTTTGAAAAAGGTTTTACCTGAAAATCTACATCCTAGTATTATTGAACTGTCTGTTTATTTAACAGAAAGTGTTGGAAACTCTACAAGAATTGATTATGGAACTGGTAATAACATTTCTGCATATAAATGAAATTTTGAAATGTGCTTAAAATAAAATATTAACTTCCATATAGGAAAAAAAAAAAAGAAAGAAATTCAAGTGCAGTATAATGTTTATTTCGAAAATAAATTAACAGCTTATTTACTGTATCGTTTTTTTTTTTTTTTTTAACTTTTACATTGATAAAATAGTTTTATTTTAAAAGTACAGGAATTTGTATGATTCAAAATCAAAGAGTTGTTAATTAGAATTTTTATCAATTGCAATGATTGACTTGTGTTTCAAATTTATCATTTTCATACAATTCTTAAAAATGCTTTAATTTGTCTTATTTCTTTTAATTGTATCAAATTACAAAACATCTCAAAAGTTGCAGTCTAAATTTTTTGATGAAGAAGAAAAAACAAGTATATTTATTTAATAAGATGCATTTATTTTAATTTCCAATTGATATTTGTATAAATAATTGAAAGTCATTTGTGCTATTTGCATAAGTGAATGCTGTCTTTAATTGCATACAAATAAACTTGTAAAATTTCTATGTTGTATTATTTGATCATAAGTAAAACAAAGATTCATTTTATTGTGTTAGGTATTTCAAGACTAATGAAAATGATATTAATTGCAATAAAAAAAGTTGAAAATTTATTTAGTTTAACTTTATTTTAGGTCATGAAATGTCTTTTGCAATGCTTTTATGTTGTTTATTCAAGCTTGGTATTCTGAAACAAGAAGAATCTGATCAAGTTGTACTTCATATTTTTGATAGGTAAATATTATCTTTGTAGCAAATAAATAAATAAATAATAATAATTATTATTATTATATTTGTATACTTTCCATTTTGTCCTACATAGCACATTGATTGATTGATTTTATTAGATACTTAGCATTGATGAGGAAATTACAAGTTACATATCGCATGGAACCTGCTGGCAGCCATGGAGTTTGGAGTTTAGACGACTATCAGTTTTTACCATTTATTTGGGGAAGCTCTCAGCTTATAGGTAATGCATGTATTATTTTATTTAAGTATTTTTTTTTTATCTTTTACTTTTTTTGTTTCCTAAAAATTTTGTACAACCATAATTTTTTTTAAGCAGAAATGTTGGTGAAATATGACAAGTTTCTTGAAGTAATTTTTGCATCATTTAATAAATGTGATTATCACAGTTTTCATTAAATTAAAGTCAAGTAACAGGATGATTTTGCATCACTACCTTCACTTTCATTTTTTTTAATTGAATCATATGAATTAATATAATTTTTTTCAACCTTATTTATAAATTTTTTTTTTGTTTAACATTCTTTTTTATATCTTTCCAATTAGAAATTACCTTTCTTAAATAATTTTCTCTTTTTTTTTTTTTCTTTTTTTTTTCTGGATTCAAATTTTGCTTTTAATTTTTTTTCATTTGCCTTTTATTGCAATGATAGTTATATTATTAAAATTACTGATTTTTAAGGAAATAAACGCCTTGAACCAAGATCCTTTCCTGATGAAGATATTGCTGCAACTTTTGCCAAGGATTTTATGTTCATGGGGTGCATCAAGTTTATAAATCAGGTATAAGAGCATCTTGTATACAAAACTTCTTATTCCTTGCATGAATAATAAGGTGAAGCAAAATTCAAATAAATGTATCTAAGTCTGATTTATTAGTTAATTGGTATCTAATAAATTAATCCTCCATTTATTTTGCACAATGACTTACTAAGTAATAGCATTGCCATGCCATTACTTTATTCACCTGTTATGTCTGGAGATTATGAACCCTGAGTTCAAGCTCTTCATGAACTCCCCCCTACCTCAAATCAATAAAGCATTTTTAAATTACTAATTTTGCATAAGCTAAGATTAAGATATACATTTGATTTAAATCATTAAAATTTCCTTAAAACCAAAATTTATTTCAATTTATAATTAAATATTTTGTAAAAAAAAATGTTTGAATCATAATGTGCAAATAATATAAAATGTTGTTGTTCAGTTATTTTACTGAAAGAGCAAAAGTATGTATTATAATAAATGCAATGACAGAATTTGAATAGCAACTAAATCTTAACTGCATGAAAGTAAGGGTCTTTTTATAAGCTGAAATATATTTATGTATGAATTAAATTTATATATTAGAATAATTAAAAAAGGATATTCTTATTTTATAAAGTAAAAATATTTTTTGCAATATCCTTTTATTTATTTAATTAATTGCTAAGAAGTAATTTTGATAGTGTTTGATTCTTTATGCATTTTAATTTATCAGAAAAACTATTAAAATATATACTGTTCTTCGTTTTAGGTTAAAACAGGTCCATTTTCTGAGCATTCAAATCAGCTTTGGAATATCAGTGCTGTTCCAAACTGGGAGAAGGTCAATTCTGGCCTAATTAAAATGTATAAGAAAGAGGTGTGTAATTTTTCCAAAAGTTTTAGAGTGGTTATTTATGGTATGATAGTTAGTTATTTAAGCATATGAAACATATTTGTTTTGTATGGCTATTAAAAGCATTGTTCATTGTTGTTGTATTTCAGTAATTTTTTTATGTGTATTTTGAGTTTTTTTTATTGCATATTTGTCTGATTAATTAGAAATTAAAAACTTCTAAAATGTATTTTTCTGTAGTGAATCATTGCATTTTCATCAATTTTTCTTACTGTCAACAAAAAGCAATTTTTAATTTTTGTTTTAGAAAAAGAAAATAGTTACAAACAATAAAAAATGTTTGGATAAAGAAAGGAGGGAAGGGGAAATCACAAAATATTGCTGTAATAAGTCAAACATTAATGTACATGTGTTGATGGTATTGATTGTTACTATATACAAAAGATAATCTAGCTTTAATAAAATTAACCTAAATTTATAATATTTTTCTGGTGCATGAATATAACCAAGGTAAGTTAATCCGACCAATTCAAAGCGCTTATGCAGTTAGAATACAAACATTCAAATGAATATATGGAAATATATGAATGTATGGGAAACACAGTTTATAAGTCTTTCAAAAGGCTGACATAAAATAACATGTAAATGAAAAAACATCTAAGTGAAATTTTGTTTATTACAAATTTATTATTTTTTATGTAGGCACATTTAAAAGTAATACTTTTAAGCTTTTTAAAGAAATATTAGTTCTGCATAAACTAGAAACATTAATTAAACTGTAATTTATCATAAAAGTGTGAAAAATTATTTTATTGTACAACTTGAGAAAAATATATATATATTTCTTATTTAATGTAATTTATATGCCAGGCGAGAAATGTTTACTTAAGAAAAATCTTTTATTTTCTGACATGCTAAATATAATATTATGAATTCCATTCTGTTTTTTTTTTTTTTTGTTTTTTTCATTAATGTTGTAATAATTAAAATAATTTTAGAATTTTTCATTGGAAGCTATTGAATTTTTTTTAGAATGTGAATAGCTTTCACACATTTTTCTTTACCATTTTTTAAATTAGCTTCAGATATTCTATTTGATTTTTCCATTAATTCATGTATGAATTATTCCTAATTCATGATTTTGATATTACAATTTACACTTTTCTTGAAACTTATCTTTGCTCTCAAGAGATTCAACATTGATAATAATGCATCACTTAAATGAACTTTGTCATTACAATGGTTATTTATAAATTTGGATTGTGATTAAAATGTTGTATAAATGAGAAATATATAAATGGTGCTTTATTGTATGTAAACATTGGTAATAGATTTTCTAACTTT
Organism: Argiope bruennichi; assembly: GCF_947563725.1. NCBI lineage: Eukaryota > Metazoa > Arthropoda > Arachnida > Araneae > Araneidae > Argiope > Argiope bruennichi. The sequence goes on along the minus strand of NC_079155.1, from coordinate 32,633,954 downwards.
GTTTCCTTACTTTTTGTGGCTGATAATTTTCATAATGCATATTGATTTTTTGTTTAAAAAATCATAACTGAATCTTCAATCCTGAGTGGCTATTTTAATTACAAAGAATTAAAATGTCTTTATTTGAAAAGTGAATTTGGTCTGATACTACAGTAAACTGTCGAATCTGACACATATGAGATTCAACACCTGTTGGATCATAGGGAATGTCCAGAAGAATCACATGGACATTATTGAGAAATTATATAATGATACATTTTTCTATGTGAGGAGGGAGCTATCAATCTAAAATATGTTAAGGTGCTGATTAGGGGCATGCTAAACGAACATCACATACTGAAAGAGAGAAGATTCAGATCTTAAATGAAAAGAATGACATCATCATATTTAAGCAAGTGCATTAGACAAGTGCAAGTGTTGAAGTAACGAGTGTCAGATTAGAGAGAGTCTGTCTTTAAATCTTTCTGTTAGCTGAAATATTAATGTATGATGAAAGTTTGATATTTTCAATTATCATTTAAAATTACTCTATCCTGTTCAACTCATATTTCTTAATAATAGTTATTCTTCAACTAATGTTCAAATCTTTTTATACTGTGAAATGTTAAAAAATAATTTTATGTATAAATTGTTAATTCTGTTTCAGAAAGCCTTAATGTTTAAATACATATTTAATTATTTGTTATGTCTTGTTTTAGGTACTTGGAAAATTCCCAGTGATTCAACATGTTCTATTTGGATCTTTATTACCCATAAAACCTCATGAATCATCTCCAGCATAAGAATAGATTTTTTTTAATTGAAATTTTTATGTGTATAAATATAATTCCAATTTTTGTTGTATATAGCTTTCAAATTTATCAAAATTGTAAAAACATGATCTGATCTTATGGATGCAGACCTTTTCTTTTTTCTTTTTTTTCACTGTGCTGTATAACACCAGTAATTGCTCCATATTTATTTTAAAATAAAAATCATTGCTGTCTTCCTGTGAAAATTTGTCAATTTGTTTAAATAAAATTTCATTTTAATTCGTCTTGAAAGCCAACCAAAAAGAGAGTGTTTTTCTTGTATTTGTAGATCTGAAAAAAATGTGAACTTTTTTTGCGTGTGTATGTTTTTTGTTTAAATGCACTTTTGTTGCATTGGCATTTTCATGAACTATAGTTTAATCCATTGATCTTTTGAATATCAATTTATAATTATAGATGGAAATCATAATTTTGGTTTAACACAGGCCTTTTATTTTAAGACAAAATTCACTTGGAATTTAAAGATGAAAAAATGAGATAAATATCATTTCTAAAAAAATGAGTAAAGTTTAATGTTTGCTAAAAATGTCACTGTTCATTTACAAATTCTTCATTTAATAGAATTAGGCATCAGCTTTGTTGATTGTGTATGTATTCCTTATTAAATCAATTTTGTATTGCAATCTGTTGCAATTAAATACAATTTGTATATTGTATGGCTGTGATCCATAATTTAATCTCAAAATCTTTCATAATTTGTTTAATGAAATAACTTTGTTATTTTGGAAATACATTTAGAGATTAATAATTGGCATTGCACAATATAGTGTACCTTAAAATTTCATAACCTCAATGGCATACAAATTGTGAAAATTATATATTAGTTTATATAATTTTTAATAAACAAAACTTATAAAGATTTTGAGAGAGAGAGAGAGAAAAAAAAACACTTTTGGAATTCTTATGCTAAAAATGTTTAGAAGTGGAGAATCAAATAATTGTATACCTTTTACCAATCTGTGAACTATTCTCATTTGGTTATTTTTTCTCCTCATTTCCAGCATTATTTTGGAAATACATTTAGAGATTAATAATTGGCATTGCACAATATAGTGTACCTTAAAATTTCATAACCTCAATGGCATACAAATTGTGAAAATTATATATTAGTTTATATAATTTTTAATAAACAAAACTTATAAAGATTTTGAGAGAGAGAGAGAGAGAAAAAAACACTTTTGGAATTCTTATGCTAAAAATGTTTAGAAGTGGAGAATCAAATAATTGTATACCTTTTACCAATCTGTGAACTATTCTCATTTGGTTATTTTTTCTCCTCATTTCCAGCATTATTTTGGAAATACATTTAGAGATTAATAATTGGCATTGCACAATATAGTGTACCTTAAAATTTCATAACCTCAATGGCATACAAATTGTGAAAATTATATATTAGTTTATATAATTTTTAATAAACAAATCTTATAAAGATTTTGAGAGAGAGAGAGAGAGAAAAAAACACTTTTGGAATTCTTATGCTAAAAATGTTTAGAAGTGGAGAATCAAATAATTGTATACCTTTTACCAATCTGTGAACTATTCTCATTTGGTTATTTTTTCTCCTCATTTCCAGCATTTTATAATAAGCCTATTTCATGTTCTAATCTACTAAAAGATGCTATAAAATGACATGATCAAAATGCCTTGCTGATCATATTGAATCTATAATTATTAAAAATATACATATTAGCACAGCAAATTCTAAACCCTTACCTCTCACATGTAATAAGCAAATTGAAAATAGTATTTTTTAAAATTATTTTTTTCTGTTGCGCGTTTATAAATCAAAATATTAAATAATTGTGTAATAAATTGTAAATTATTCTTAAAATTAAAACCATACATCTGCTTTTTGTCTTTCTAAAGAAATTGTTTAAAAACTTGTATATGTGTATTCATTATATTAGTATTCAAAATTATGTGCAATAATATCGCATTTTTCTTCTCGATGGTGGTTTTCAGAAGTTTGAAATGAGGTCACAATCACCCCTGATATATCTTTATACTTTTGCCATTCCCTGGTAATTTGTCAACATCTGTGATAAATAAAAACAATTTTGCATTACAGTCATGATTTTTATTTCAAATCATGTGGTGTTGATGTATCCCAGTTTTCTTTTTTTTTCTCTGTACATTTAAAATGATGACTTTACAAGATCTTATTTTCTAAAGTCAAGATTTACTGATGTTGATGCATATATTCTATTTGAACTCGGACTTCTTTCATGCAATTAAGAACAGTATTCATTCTCATTGAGTTTCATTACTTCTCTAAATTCTTGTGTTGATTTGTCAAAACAGGTTGCCAATACTTTTATTGAACGTCTGCTTTGGAAACTTTTGTTTAACCAGAGAAGATTACAATCACATTGAAGAGGATTTCCTGAAAAAAAAATCAAATAATCACTAACCAATAAAAGAAATGTTATGACAATTTTGATAGTTTATTTTATGTGTTTACTTATTGGCAATGAACAAAACTGTATTAATTAATGGTGAAATAGCCAAAACGTTTTTAAATCAAGAATTTTAATAAACTCTTTCATTCATAATTATTTGGTAATTCGTTTTTTTTTGTTTGTCATTAGCAAACTTTTAGCTTAACTGGATGCCAGTTTAACTTTGGAGGTCTACATGTCATTAGAAATATAATTGAACTATTAGCATGACATCTTTGATAATTAATTGTTGTTTACTATAATCATGGCGTCTTTAGTGACAATTTGTTGGCATGAGAGTTAACATACAAGTAACATTGTTTTAAAGTAACTATTGAAATATTAATCTATATAAAATGTATATTAATATTTTTAATAGAGCTATTTAAATATTAATCAATCCATTGAGTCAATCTTTGCAGATAGTTTCTAACTGAATTCACAATATTTTTAACAATATAAATTTTATTGTAAATCACAATAATTTTTCCTATATCTTTTGCTTTTTATTCTTGTATCAGATAATCAATGAGATATTTTATGCAATATATTATTTTTATTTCAGTTTGTATATAAAAAACATTTTACTTCAAAGAATGGTAAATATAATTGAACTTGAGCATATAAAAGGAATGGGTTAATATAAAGGATATCAAATTTTTTTATATGAAGAATATGTATACTTACTTTCAGCAACCAGATGAACTAAGTGACTTTTTAATGGCATAAATAGCTGTGAGTCTAATGATGAAAACCTGTTGCCGTTTAGCATCAAAACTTCTAATTTGGGCATACCATCAAAAAAGTTGGGTTCCAGTTGAGAAATCAGGGTATTCCTAAAAAATTAAATAGATAAATTTCTGTATTTTTTATTTATTACATTATTACCATAATAGACTAATAAGGAACATCAATTCTTTATTAATGTCTTAATCAGACAATGTCTTGTTAAACACAAGTTACTAAATTCCACTAAGAATTTCATACTTTAGCCTAATTTAGTTAACTATATTGTGCGAGAGTATTTAAACCAATGAAGTTAAGACCATATATTTCATGTTCACATATTTCATTGATAAAATCAAAATCTTGATTTAAACTCTATCACTCAAAAGTCAAAATTAAAATTCTGCCACTAAAACTGTTATGGTCTGTTTGATGAAGAAGTAATGTTATGGAGCCAAGATATTTCTTATGAATGATATTTTTAAATGAATGATTTATAAGTAGTATTTTAAAGGAAATGTCCTTTATCATTCAATGATTTTTAAATCTCATAAGGGGAAAAAAAGCGGGGGGGGGGCATCTATTGCAATTGCAGAAAAATATCTTTTTCAGTTTTCTTGTTTATATCCAAACTCAGAGCAAATATTGTAATATATATATATATATATATATATATATATATATATATATCTGTGTGCAGAATTTTATACATCCGGCTCTTTTTACCAATTTGGTGTAAATACTGAATACCAAATTTAATTCATTTAGCTCGAAGTATTTTTGAGTATCGTGTTCACAGATAGATAGATATGATTCCAAAAAGTGCTTCTCGAATTGAAGAAGGTCTTAAGTCCAAAATCTTGATCTCGAATTTTTTGCCGATTATATTACTTTCCCCTTGTACACTTCTTACAAGAAAGTAATTAAAAAAAGACATAATGTAGCATAATACAACATATGCGTAGGTATTAAATGGTAAATGACAGTGGCATCTCATGAGGTGCTTCTGTTTAGATGGTACATGAAGATAAAGGGCAGAGCCTATATAAAATTGTATATATCTACTAATAATAAAGATGAATGTGTGTGTATATTGACACTCCACCGGCTAGACCATTTCACCTACAGATAACTAAATGTGGCACACATATGCTCTTGGCGATGAGAATATGCATCTCGGAGCAAAATTTTAATTCATTAAAAATTAACTGAAATTTTGATATTTTTTCTTGATAACTTCTGAAAATATTATAACACACAACAATTTTTACATCGCCTTTAAATTGAAAGAAAAAATGATATTTACAATAATACCAATTTTTTGTGTTTATTATTATTTTTTTGGAAATTTAATTGTATTTTACAGCAATATTGACAGCATTGTTGAAGTTAAACTCGAATCCGTTTGATTGTTGCTATCAATATTTCAATCTGTTTTTTTTCATTGTTTATGATTATATATGAGAATTCAACCTATATTTTTTTTCATGCTGAGTCAAATTCAGAGCAAGATATGCTTTTGGTAATTTTTTTATTGCATTTACAATTAAAGGTTTAACTTAAGAATCAACCAGTGGTAAAAAGTTTGTGAAGCATTTCTAAACACTGCGGTTTCTTCTTGTGATATCATTTGATGTATAAATATATTGGCAGAAAATCAATAAAATGCGTAGCACATTAAACAGAACGGTTTGTAGTTTTTAAAATAGGATGAATTATGTGTCTATCAATATTTAAAATCTTTCTGCTGAGGAAGACTATGCTACAGAAAGTATTTGATTGAAATTTTTAGTAATACTTAATTCCAGTGAATTAACTGCTTGTCAGAAGTGACTAGTCACAAATAATAATAAGTGCCACACATGAATATATTATGATTAGAAATTTCAAAATATTTTGTTCGGGAAACTATGAAATCAGTTTACGCATCTGAGTTTTAATTCAATTTTAACACAACCAAGGTTATCTGCTGCCTGAGTAGATGGCAAAAGCGGATAATTGTTAGTAACCTCTGATATTCAGTTAATAATAGTACTCAGTAGCTGATCATATTGATATTTTCTATTTGCGTCTGTAAATTAAATACGGAAATATAAATTTATGAAAAAGTAATTAATGGGTTTAAAAATGCTGTTTAGTTAATTATATTTGACTTATATGTGTTCTGATACCGATTTAGCAAAGTATAAGTTGTATTTTGTCAATCGCTATTAATATAAATATAAAAATTCAAACAGTAGTATGATACTGTAGATACAATTAAAGTTATTTCAAAGATTTTTAGTGTTAAATATGTCTGTCTGTCTGTTTGTCTTCGAATACCAAAACGCTTTGAGCTTGATATATGAAATTTGGTTCATGGCTTTCAAGCCAAATTTGTACGTTTCTATTTGATTCAGAGTGAAAACCATTCAGGGGAATTCTGTCTGTCCGATTGTCCAAATAAAAGTTGTCTTGGTAACTATAAAATGTTGAGAGCTAGAGGGATTTGGTTAATATAGTTTAACATCTAAAGTACAGATATCTACCGAATTCGGAATTAAATCCATCAAACAGTGATTTCACGAGCACGTAAACGGTGTACTCAAAAAACGCAATGACTTAAATATATAAAATTTGGTACATGATTTTGTGATTACATTTGAAGCTCTGTTGAATTTTGTTTTTAATCAGTTGGTAAAAAAAAAGGCATCTAAAACAAATATTTGATGTTTAGGATATCCCCAATCGCAGGCCAGGAATTAATGACCATAACATTACCAAAGATCACGCGATAAATTCATTAAAAATGCTAAATTCACGTCAAAGATCAATATTTTGTAGCTATTATTCACCAGTATCATCTAAAGTATGCAAAAAAAAAAAAAATCATAATTTTATGGAAGAGGAGATATACCTTTATTAGAAAATATGCTAGAAAGTTTTTAGGAAACCACTTCCACTAGCTTTATTTCTTTTCTACCATTGAAGTAATTCTATACATGTATTTCAATTTGTACTTAAAATATTGCACGTATGCAAGAAAATTCAATACACAGTAGAAGAAACAATAGCACCTTTTTAGAAAGTATGGGAGAAAGTTTTGAGAAAACCACTTAACTGGTTTAATCTCCTTTCTACCATTAGCGTAATTTTATATATGTATTCCAATTTGTACTTAAAATTTCCCAAGATACATTGGAGTTTTGAGAAATCCTTAAAGAATGGCATTTTAAAGCATGCTAGGAGAAAAAAAATACCTTGATCCATTTTTTGATAAATATTCACAATTTAAATATTTTTGAATTACATATTAAGTTGCTGTCCTTCATTCGTCTTATTGGAATAGCTGAGGTAGATTTATTGGTATGCAAAATAAGACCTGGCAACTTTAGAATGCATATTTTTTCCAACAGAAATTTTTCATGTTATCGTAGGAAAAACGTAATATATGTCATGCCAAAAATAGTATAGAAAAATTGCAGCAAATTTTGTGATGCCATACAATTAAAAAGCCGAGTAGGGATAAAATTTTACAGTTTGATCATGCAAATTTGTAGTTGTGTAGATTGGCGGGTAATTAAGTAAATTAAATTGTTTGTCATTTAACTTGGAAGAAATATTTTCACAGACCCGATTTCATCTTACATTTTGAGTTATTTAATTTTAAAAAAATGTTCATGCTTTTAATAAGATTAATTTTTATAATTGTTTTTATTGTTGGTTTCTAATTTTATTGAATTGGTGACTCAGTCTCATCTTCGGATAGAGAGAGTTTTAGGTTAGAAAATTCAATTAGAGCAAATATCCTAAGTGAGTAAGGAGCTAGTGAGTGTTAAATATAAAGACAGGAGACAAACATCCTTCCGTTGACGTGGCGTGGAAATTTGGAGAAGAGAAATACTAGGACAGGTGCTGCTCTCGTCTTCTGACCCGGTTCAGAATTACAATATCCATTACCAAAATAACTCTGACATTGTTTTACAAGCTTGTTTTTAATTGATATTATTTAATGTAGCTAAAATGAAACTTTAATATCAAATTTGATTGTATGTTTTGGGATTTTTTTTTTTTTTTTTTTTTTTTTTTTTTTTTTTTTTTTTGCATAAATAATTTGTTTTGGTAACATTTGTGTTTCTATACAGATTTTCTTTATAGAAAATTTTCTTTTGTGGTCAAGTTCAATTTTAATTTTAAAATTTCCATCTGAAGTCAATAAATCTGCATTTATCATACTTAAATTGTCAAATCGACTGTACGATGAAAGCTCTATACAGTGTTTCATTACTTCCAATTAGAGAGTTTTCAATGTAATCCTAATGTATTTATAAACAATTAATATACTAGCTGCCTTCAGAAACCACTTTGTAATTTTTCATGTTAATAGCCTTAATTATGCCAACCAAAAATGCTATCTTAAATTATAATTTCATAATAGAAAAGAATTTTGATTGACTTTGTATAGTTATTCTTGCGAAACGGCTTGATTTTCCAAGTTGTTGAGGTTGGAGATACAGTTTTACTTTGAGTTGTCTAACGAGAATATTTGGGGGGGGGGGTAATCTGTAATTATTAGTGCCATTAATATAAGTGCCACATTATAAGTGCCATTAATGGCTCATGGGCCTTATTGATTGGTACTTTCATACAATATAAAAACTGATTGGTTGACTTTATCAAAACTTTTTTCCACATGTGAAATATATAATGATTTTTTTTAGATTTTTCTCAACTAGAGAACTGGTGATTATTGATGATTTGTCTAGGACTTATGAGTTTTGATAAAAAATGAAATTTAGCAAAATCGGGTAAATGGTTGGGTATGAGGGGGGGGGGCTGGTTCATTAGTTTTCCGAATTATTTTAAATATATAGACATTGGAACATGATTTTGATTCAATGAAAAATATCTTGCACAGAAAAATTTTGTTAAAAAATTGTTGCATTTCACAATGATCTCTCTATAACGATAAAATATATGTAAAAGTACATTATACCATTTATTGGCGAAGTACTCGTAGTTTTTTTTTTTTTTTTTTTTTTTTTGTATCTTGTCACACTACATTTTCTATATTATAATCAGGGAGAAAAAACGCTTTATCGTTCACCTTTTCTCTGTTATAATGCAAAAGAGAAAGACAATTGTTGTATGAAAATATTCTTTTCAAATTTTTCTCTCTGCAAGTGTAAATTATTAGAAATGTTTTCTGTGAAGTTTTCAATAGAAAGTTTTAAACTACATCACAATTACTGCAAACTGTATTCTTCTATATATATAAAGTTTTTTCTAACATTATGAAATATGTATATTTTTTTAATTATCATATAGAACAATACAAAATGTTTTAAGTGTTATTCATTTATTATAGTTTGATTAATGAATAATAATTAAAAAACAAATCTATTAAAAATTTAAGAAAAATCAATGCGGTTTAGATAAAAAAAATAATTCTAATAATTCTAATGAACAGAATGATATTAATGCAAATAAGAAACGGTATAAAAATAACAATAAGTAAAAAAAAAGAAAGAAAGAAAGAAACTTATTCGAAAATATGATACAAGAGTAAAAAACATCAAGTGGCAATATATGATAGAACAAATAATAGAACAAAAATAACAAATAAGGAAAAAAATTAATTTCGAAGTAATTGTTGTTATTATTGCTTATCAGCCTTGAATTGAACGCCAATTCCAACCACGTACAAGAGATTGGGGAAAGAGGGATGCAGTAGCTTTTAGTAGGAGGCCCTTGAGCACCCGAGGGCAGAAGTCTGACTTCTAGCTCATTTGAAGATGACACTCACACAATCGCTTGTGCAAGCTCTTTTTATAGGGAGGGGGCGTATTTCACACACCTCACAGATAGAACATAGGGTAAAGAACAACCCTGCCCGAACCAAAACTCGAACCCGAGACGAAGCGTTACCCAAAATAATTATTCTTTAGGCTAAGGCCCAAAACTAAACTAATAAAATAATAAAAGAAATTTGACTGGCCCGATATCCTGAAACACGAACATTAAATATTCGAAAACATCATTGCGAATATTTTAATGAATTATTTTAATTCCAACGATTTCAGAATAAACAATTTTTGGTCCTTTTTTCCCGATATTTTTGGAATAAAAATTTGGCACAAAAGTGTTGTTTTAGTAACATGGATCAAATACTAAATTTTATTTATTTAAGTCATTAGATTTTTGAGTTATCGCGTTTACGTGCATGAGAATGTGCAGATCGATTGACGATTAACCCTAAAACAGATTTCATTCAATATCTGATAAAAAAAAACTACTCATTAGATGCTAAAACTATGTATCCAATTTCATGTCTCAACATCATTATATTTCGTTTACGTGCATACGAAATTACAAGCTGATAGACTATCAGCTCTTACAAATTTTAATTCATTTTTTTTTTTTATCAAACTACACTTTAGATACTAAGACTGTGTACAGTTACAGTTATCTGAATCGGTGCGTTTTTGAGCAATCACGCTTACGTGCATGTGAAAGTACAGACGGACAGACGCTCTACCTACAGACGGATTTGATTCAAAATTCGATATGAATCGATAAATGCGTAGATGCGTATCCGTATGTGATAACATCTAATGAGATGTTAAACGTTTGAACCAATTTTTAGCTATCTAGATTTTTGCATTTTGTATTTATTGTGTTCAATTATACTTGAACAATTAGATTCCTATGAATGGATTCAAAATTTGAAAGAAGTCAACGACCGTACGAAAAGATCATAAATTACATTTCACTCGCTAGTGTTCATAGACAGTGTTATTATCGTGTTCATAGACAGACAGAACTCCAATACCGTTTTTTGGACCCAAAGAGGTTTGAAACGAGGATATTCGCCAAACTATCGTTTCGAATTTTTCGACGGCAATTTTTCTTTTCATCGTTCGTACACGAGAAAGTCAAAGAGAATTGAAAATAGAATGTTGCTTGGAGATATTTGAGATGCATGTATTAGAAATTAAGACTTGCAAATCTGACTTTTTCAAGAGAAATACAATCTTTATACATATATATATGTTCAGTACTTTGCTACCAACGCGCCAAGTTGGCAAGCGCCCATTCTAGGGTTGCTCCTTTTTTGCAACTGCGCGGGTCATGACCCGCCAGAACCTTTTAGAACTCGGGAGGCGATGCTTACCGTTGGTAGCGGGGTGACTCCATGCCCCTTCTCACAGAAATAAACCGCATTTTATAGAAGCATCATTTCATCACTTATAGCTACACCACAATTCCTTAGTTTATTTTAATTAGTTACACCGCATTATTTAGTTCATTTCACAATCCCAATTGTGGAACCATCATCGGCCTCCACAACAATATATATAAAAACGTTTTTTAAATTAAATTATTGAGATAGAAATGTAATTTTTTAAATATAAATAAATACATAATGCAAACTTATGTTATGCAAAATATTAATATATATAAATACAAATCCTAATTTATAATGGAAATGTTTATTGCCTCATCTTAGGCGAATTTTGATTGTTTTTGATTAAATCAATAGACGTGTTTTCACTCTGTATATTAGAATCAGTAAAAAGGTATCTGTTAAAAGTATAATGCTACTTAGTTATAAGAATAGTAAATATTATTTAAATTAATGCTACAACAGAATGCATATTTATCTAAAATGTTTTCAGAAAATATCACTTTTTTTTTCGAGACCAATGGTAGGAGCAGTGGATGCGGCGAAATTTTACATTAAATAATAGTACTTTGAACTTGCTTGATGAGCCATGTATAGTGAATTATAGAAAACAAGCACATGATAATGCTGTTATTATGGCTGGAAGGCATTTGGAAGTTTAGCAAAAGTAAGGGAAATAAATCCTTAATTTGAATTTGTCCTTTGTTCAAATCATGCGTTAAAATATAGTTCGTTTACAAGCTGAAGAGAGTTCAGTAAACATTTTCAGTTTATTAGAACACTGATGATCATTTTTTTTTACCATGTCAACACATCGTTGGGAATTTCTGACGACATCTACAGGCAAAAGTTTAAAAAAGGTTCAGTATACATTGTGGAACGACTGCAAGAGATACCATAAACATAACATTGTATTATAACAAAAAAATTTTGGTCACACTGGAAAAACAAATAGAGACAGAAAAAAGCTTAAACATAAGAATAGATGCAAGAACTTTGCGAGTTAAAATGCAGTCATTTTCCTTTCTTTGTTTCTTGGGACTCTGGCAACCTGTGATACGAGAAGTGAATAATATACAAAAATATTTACAAATAAAGGAACTCAGTAAAAAAAAAAAAAAAAAAAAAAAAAAATGCGTTCAGAAAGTTAGTGTTTTGCAGACGTTTCTAATAAAGAAACGATAGGAACTGACAGACTGCGCGATAAGTTATGCAGAACACATTTGAGAAGACATTGGATTTTCATGATTTTTCCTCAGAGGTGCAAAATGAGAATGTATATTTTTGACAACGGAGATGCCAACTTGTCATTGGAAATTGTTTTCTAATTTAAATGGAATAATTGTAGAAATTTGTGAGAGGTTTTTCAGAGGTGTCAGAGATAGGTTTCGGAAATTTGTGAGAAAATGTGCCTATCCAAACTGGTTATACGATATTGAATGCAATCTAGACTACGCAACTGCCGAGACTGACGACCAGGCCTTTAAGTTCGAAACAAGTTCCACTACGGGCTTTCATAGCTGCCATAGGCCACGAAAATAGATAAATTAACGTGAACTTACTTCCCACTTCAAGTTAGAAGACTGTATCCAATATCATAATAATTTTTCGAATATATTCTCACAATTTCCATAAACAATGTTAGCTGTGGAAGAAACTTTGCAGAACTGAAGTTCGTCAAAAATAATTTAAGATCAACAATAAATACTTGAGTAATAAGTATAATCTAGCTATCTCGTCTATTGAGAAAAATGGGATGCTACAGAATAAAACACTTTACTGTTAAAAGAAGTTGACGAATAAAGTTTTAGTTAAAGGCAGAAGGTTTATTTTTTTAATTCTATTAATTTTGTTAATAAAAAAAATATATATCGTAATTGTATTATTCTAATTCTAATTTATTCTATTCATTGTTATTCGTAATGTTTAATTTTATGTAATAATAGCATGTAAACAAATATCGTAAATATTGATATGTGTCTATAGAATATCATGTCCTTTATTGATATTTATATATATAATATCAATTAATGGCATGCACGTAAGAATTTTTATAACAAATGTGCTTATTATATTATGAAATATGCATAAACATACATGACTTCTTTATTTGTACCTTGCACATTACGCTATAAAAAAATTATTCCTTCCAAAAGTTCTTTAGAATTTCTATACATTTTGGATTTAAATACCTAAATAAGCTGGCGGCAAGTTTGGTCAACACGCCGGCCAGCTAAAAATCACGTTACTCGACTTTTCGAGACTAAGACAGAACATTATTTCTAGAAAATGAGCACACATTTAATTAAATATTAGAGATATATTCTACAGGTTCATAACTCCAGGATGATTTCACATAACTAAATAAAATTGATATTTGCGATAAATTTTGATAGAATTTTAAAATATGGGATCAAAATTGGATGTTGGTTGAAACACATTATTCTAAACTTTAGAGAACATTATTTCCTTTCAAATAGTATATTTTGATTTAATGTATTTTTTATATTGACGGGGACTGACTGACGGGAATTCTCATCTATTTTTCATTTCAGTATTGAAGACCAGAGAGATGACTATGCTCAGGTTCGACAGTTTATACTTCACGATGTTTTCCATATTAGAAATCAGACTACTGTGTAAAGATAAGTTAATAATGATTACAGAACTAGTTAAAAATTAGAAAAAATTTAAAAATTTCTAAAAAAAAAAAAAACATCCATTTTTTAACCCTACCCTTATTACAGGAAACGGACTTTCTTGGTAATTAGTTATCATTAAAGTAATAATGTTTCCTCTAATATATTGATATGGTATATAATTAAGGTAAAGATAAACTTATTCACATATAGTAATAAATGAATTTAGTCTAGTTATTGAAATAGTAAAGACAATTCACAAATTTAACATGACCGATGCTATATTTTTGTAAATTTAATAAAATACGCAGATAGCACAGAATGTCGTACAATATTGTATAATATAGGGCTATATCATATTATATAATTCAATATTTAACAATATTATACAATATTATGATATCATTCAGCGTTGTACAATATATGGGTGCCACTGGGGTTATACCAGTGTGAAATAAAGGATGTCCATTCAAATCGTGGCTCAAGAGCTCAGTTCTAAACAGTCAGAAATAAATATTGACTTCCATTTGCAAAAATGCATAAAATGACGTCAAGAATTATATTTTATGCTCTTTGGGAGAATGAAATATATTGTTAAAAATTACGATGACTAAATTTTTATAATATATACCCACCCTGTTTGTTATATTTTATAAAATATTTTTGACACACTAACATTCAAAAAAAAAGTTTCGGATTTCTACGAACGAAATGGCCGTGTTATGTCGTTTTGAATTATTTTTATTATTTTAGGTTATTTATCTAATAAAAAGCCGAATTAAGGAATTCACACTCTAAAATGGTATAAAATAATGATATTCCTATATATGAAATGCTCTGTACGAGAAATCAGCCCTGTTATATTAGGATGTATTTTCCATTTTATCAAAGTTATGGAATCAATCAGAATATCAAAAAACAGGGGAGGGGATAAAGAGAAAAAAATGCAAAAAAAATGATGAGTTGTATGTAATATTTCAGAGTCCAGGTTGAACTTTGTTATGTTCCAAAGATGGTTCTGTTTTTATTTTCTCAATAGCGATTGCTCGATCCAAAGCTGAAATCACTTTCTCACGTAGCAGTTGTTTTTTCTTTCACTTGTTTTTGACCTACATTTCAGTTTGAAAATATTATAAAAGAAACAGTAAAAACAGATGAAAAGATTATCACTACATCTCTGAGATGGATCAAGATGATAAATTAATATAAATTATAAACGTCAGCTGAAGATGTTTTCAGTGTTTTTGAGAAAGAATTAAAAAATCAAATTATTGTTTTCAATTGATAACGATGTGCAATGAAAACGAATCGATCGTGAAAATGATATTGGACCAAGGACTATATTACCCTCAAGGTTGCTGTTACGTCATTCTGAGTTTATGGAAGTAATCTTTCAAGGTAATTTAAAATGTTAGCGTCAGCTTAAGTAAAGTTTTTACTTCTACTTTCATTTCATTGCCAGAAATGTATTTTGTTTATAAATTATTATTGTTTGTTTTGTTTTATTTTTCGGCCCTTCATTTGATTATTAAAACTAAAAAACTTACTTTTTTATTTTCTCTTATACGAAATACATAGAGAGAACTTATTATAAACGTCAAAAGAATCGAATTCGAGATTTCGACAGATTTCTACGTTTCAGACCTCAGTGAGTCCGAAAAACACATTTTTGGAATTATGTCTGTAGAACGAAATAACTCAGAAGCACTTTGAGCTAGGTGGATTAAATGTTGTATATGAACTTTACATCAAATTTATGTATGAATACCAAACTTTGAACAAAATGCATTCACAAGAAGTTTATCTGACTGGCTGGCTGAGAAAAGTGAATACCGTAACTGCAAAATTTAAAAAAGCTTGATGGATAAAATTTGGTACATATTTAAAATGTAGATTCGTATAGTAGTGATAGTATAGTATAAAATGAAGATCCATATAAAAAAATATACCTCAAATAGGCAATGGTTTAGATAAATTAATAAAGTTGGGAATTCCAAGTCAAACAGCTTAGCTTGCAGAACACCAAGAAGTACACTTTCCTTTATTTGTTAGTATAAATTTCAAATAAACAATATCGTTAAAACATGTTGGGAAAAAAAGTAATGATTCAAAATTTAGCCTTTAATACTCGAGATTTCAAATATCCCAGGTGATTAATGTCCTAACCAGTTTGAATAGTCGGAATTCCGCTGGTTCAAAACTTTTTTGAAAAAAATTTGATTTAGTATTCAAATTTCTCTTATCAAAATTTTGTTCGCGTATGATCCGCGTGAAGAAAAACTTTAATTGATATTTCCCATTTTTAAAAGCAAATGTATTTTTAGGAATTCAATTTTGTAATATAAAAAATTCTCATCGAGGCCAAATTATGGCGACATTTATTTAAAAAAAATATTATTCATAGCAAATTCTAACAATTAACTGCAACTGCTATGCTATCTTCAATAGAAGTTTCAAGTTTTGTAAAATTCAAGTTTTTTAATATATATAGTATATATATATATATGTAACCTTATTTTATGTGAAGCATGATGCAGTTTGAAGACAGTGAAGAGACTTTTTATCTTTTTTAATTCTTTTAATATCCATCGGGAAAGCATAATTTATTTACAGGCAGAAACGCGGACAAGACGTCCGCCACAGCGCAGTACAAAAGCCGGAGTGGGGAAGAAGGGCCGAAATAAATTATCCCTCGCCTTATATAGCCTTAGATTTTGATAGGGAAAATATTTATCCACAGTGCTAATATATTATTAAGATTCTGATAGGGATTTCTGACGCATGTCAATCACATGTAAGGGAAACACAGGGATCTTTTAAGAAAGAATGTGCTTACTGGACATTTTTTACCCCTTCACGCCGAGAGTGTGAAAGTATCGGCGTCTAACTGATTCAGCAGTTTTATAAAGCTTATCTTGAATTAATTAAGTAGAGAAAGTGGAATTGGATCACGAAATAAGAGAATATTTTTAGAATGAAGTTACTATGGGCTACATTAAGATAAAATCTTGGAAATTAATTAAATTGAAATTAGAGTTAAAATATCATTACATATATATACATATATAGCAATTTGAATATTCTGAAACAGGCACCTTATAACAGCTACAACATTTCCATCAATCATTTTGAATAAAATAAACAAAAGAATAATTCTTTAGCTTCGTCAATCTATTGATAAAATTCTGAAGTGTGCTGATTTTTATAATTTAAAGAAAGATTCATAGGCAAAAGGAATTTCCAAAAGGGAAATAGATTTACAGAAAGCTCTAGAAATGTTTTACCATTTATTAGCTGCCTTTGGTGGCTAACTGTTTATCTGCGATATTAATAGTATAAATTTCGTAATATCAATCAACTTTTATGAACTAGAATTAAGAATTTTATAACAATTTCCATTCAATATCAAATAAAAATAGTATTTTGAATTATACTTCTACAATAAACATAAAGCATTCCGAATGATTTTCTATGCACACAAAGTGATGAGGTTTAACTATTCTATAAAACGACGAAATCGGGCTAATTGTTGAAGTTTGGGATTGTGGTTTCTGTCGAGAATCAATAGTAAAGAAGGTTTTTGAAGATTTCTTTCGAAAATGACTGGGGGGTGGGGGTGGAAGAGGGAATAAGCGACCACTGATAACGCTCATGAAATAAAAATTATCGAAATCGGAAAAGTGGTTGAATATGGGAAACTAGCACTTTGATTTTCCTATTTATTTTAAATATATTGGCATTATTGCTATAAATGATATAAAGAAATTTCACTCGATTAAATTATAGTTATTTTATGATGCTTTCAGAATTTTTAAAAATCATTTACAATAAGCGCTGTAATGAGAATATTACCAGGTAATACCGGATAATTGAGGCACGAAATCGTCTTTACTTTCTAGTATACGTTGTATAGAGAAAGTATAATAATTGTCGAAAAATACGAATTCGAGATTTTAAATTTTCACGTTTTATACCTCCTTAAGTTCAAAAAACACACTTTTGGGAAAAAATGTCCACCTATCTGTGACAAATATAATTCAAAACATCTATTATCTCAAAACATCTACATGCTTTGAGATAGATGGATTAAATTTAGTATAAGGTCTTTATACCAAATTTGTAGATTTCTATCAAATTTTAAATAAAATCAGCTCAGAGCAAGTCTGTCTGTTCAAATATAATTTAACACGATAACTAGAAAACGAAAAGAGCTAGATAAATAAAATTCGATATATAGAATTAGCATATATAGCCTAGAGAAAACCTTCAAATTTTGAGCCAAATCCAATAAAGAATTGACCGTCTGTTCGGTCTGCACTTTCAGAAACATGTGAATGTGATAACTCAAAGACGCAGTGACCTAAATATGTTTAATTTGGAATGGTATTTTGTAACTACAATTTAGTTCAGTGTCAAATTTTTGTTGCAATCGGTTGGGAAAAACGCTTCTAAAACAGGAATTCGATTATCGGATACTATTAACCGCATGTATCCGATAATCGAATTAATTACCCACCGCAAGGATTAATAGCCAAATAACTCGCCAAGGATGGCACGATAAATTCAGTAAAAACGCTGCATTCAAACCAAAGGTTAATATTTCGTAACTATCGCTCTCCAATGCCATGCAAGGTGTTCTCTGGGATCACACCTTTATTAGAAAAAAAGCATGTGAGAAAATTTTGAGATCACTTCTGTTGGTTATTTCCTTGCATACGAACTATACAAAAAGAAAATATTGCAATTGTCAAAAAATTCGGAATCGAGAATCTGACTATTCTCCATATTTCAAATCCTCCTAAAT
Source organism: Argiope bruennichi (assembly GCF_947563725.1). Classification (NCBI taxonomy): domain Eukaryota; kingdom Metazoa; phylum Arthropoda; class Arachnida; order Araneae; family Araneidae; genus Argiope; species Argiope bruennichi. The sequence goes on along the minus strand of NC_079155.1, from coordinate 32,615,370 downwards.
CCGATTTTTTTTTTTTTTTTTTTTTTTGTAATTATGTCTGTTTGTCTGATATGATAACTCCAAAATACTTTAAGACAGACAGACGAACTTTGGTATATGGAATTGCGCCAAATGCCTATCAAATTTTGAATAAAATCTATTAAGAAGAAATATGAAAATCCGAGTACAAGCGAACACAATTGCTTCACATTTTTAAGAACTAGACGGACAAAATTTGATATACAAATTAGGAATCTAATTTGTAGGTTGGTATTTGAATCAAATCCATCGAAAACTTAGACGTCTGTCAGCCATACTTTTGCAGCATGTGACAGCTGTAACTGAAAAATGCAATGGTGTAGATAAATGAAATTCGGTACATGGTTTTTGGCATTAAATTGGGACTTCTTATAAAATTTTGAATCTTATCCGTCATAGGGTTAAGCGTCTGTTCGTTTTCTCTTTCGGATGCAAGTAAATGTGATGATTGACCAACGTAATGGTTTAAATAAACGAAATTTGGTATGTCATTTTATTATTAAAATGGTAGCTTTGCTTGCAAATTTTGGCATTAGTTCAGATAAAAGAAGGTGCACAAAATGCATATTTTTCGTAGCCCAAAACTCATATGTATGGAATTCTGAAAATAAAAATCTGATCACTCATGATATTCAGAGCTTTGCCCGAAATCCACAATTTTATGTGAGGAGAAAATGCATAAAATCTTTATTATGCATGAAAAGAATGAAAATATTATTTATAACTTTGCCAAATGAAAATATCGTTTTGAATTATACTTTCAAAATAAATATATTCTTTATGCGCTTAAAATAGTGAGTTTAACTATTCAATAAGACGACGAAATTAGACAAGTTGTTGAAGTTAAGGGTTGTGATCTCTGTCGTGTATCAACAGTGAAGATTTTTTTAAGACTTCTCTCGAAAATGGCGGAAGTGGGGGGGTGGGGGTGGAGAAGAAAAGGTCATTGATAACTTATCTGATCATGCGTTATTTTATATATCTTATTATACGAGTGTTTCTATCTGTTTGCTTTATACCATAAGTGAACAATTCTATTAATGCACTGGCACATGGTATAGTTAGTAGAAAGGGCATTAAAATGATATTGAAAAATTATAAGGCAATTTTTGATTGAAATTCAAAACAAAGTATATTAAGTTAATTAGGTAGGCTTGGTTATTAAAAATCTTAGAAAGTAAGTTTCGTTTTTAAGTTAGTTTTTAATATTTGCTATCATATCTGGATTTCTGATTTATTGTCTTTTAAGTTTTCTCCATTATATGAGCTTCGTCATATTTAATTACTTACATATTCTAATGTTTATATTATTTTAATATATTTTTCTCTTAGTGAATTTCAATGGTTCCTACAAGTTGGGCTAAAATCAATGCAAAAGATGGCATGCTATTTGGATCAAAAGAGCAAGAAACCAGAAGAACTATCAAACAGCTTAGCATACTTACCCAACGATGAAAGTATGCAGCTGTGGCAACTCTGCTGGAAGAGAATCTCTTGGAAATTCACTTAGGGGCATATCAGCAATGAATACATAACGCAGATTTTTCAGGTGACTCATGGCTCCTGACTCTAGCCTGGTTGTCCCAGTTTTCCTGATATCCAAATACTCCACGCTGTCGGACACACCCTTAAAGTTCTGACCAATGGTACGCATCATAGTAAAGTCACTGACTTTTATCGACTTAAGTACTTGAGCTCCTTTCAACTGCGGCCACGGATTGTCTCTAATCTTCAAAGATTCGAATACAACCTCGTTCAGCTTGGGCCAAACTAGAGGGGTTGTCTTTTGCAGACGTCCGAGATTGCAGTTTGTGAGGCGCAAAGATGAAACAGTCCTAATTGACGGGGGTAGTTCTTCTAGATCTACATATTCTAATTGAAGATTCCAAATATCTGTAGGCCTTATTGCTTCCAGAGCTGAGATAATTTTCTGATTTTGTGCTGGACCCGTACATTGGACCATCAGGCCATCTTGTGCCTCACTGCATATGCAAGGTGTGTCAGCATCCCACTGCGGGCAGGTACCGGCAGCAAAAGCCACGACAGTCCATAATAAACAGACAGCAAAAGTGCTAATGTTATTCATTGAAAACTGGAGAAGGGTTCGCTGCTGTCTTGGTTTTCTGACAGAGAATCAGATTCGAATGCCGGAGATTGCCAGAAGTTGTTTGGCACGTCTTACCCGGTCGGAAGCGAACGCTTGAAAGGCCTTAAGTAGATTTCTGTTTGCACGTGTCTCATTTTTATGAACTTGGCAACGGCCTTTGAGCCCTGGATCTCATCAGATATGCGCTTTTATGATTTTGTTTGTTTTCTTTTTTTTCTTTCCGTGCTTCTTCGAAAGTAAGAACTCGATAAGATCTATTTTAAGCACCTCGTTTTTTCCCAATCGATCTCTGTTGTGTAATTGGTTAATAGTTTAATGGGGTCTTTTTGTTATTTGATCTTGAACTGCTGGACATTTAATTGATTTCTTAAGAAAATATTGCAACAGCATTTGAATAATAGATTTAATGAGAAATGCCAAGCAATGTAATTTTTCCACTGTTCATTAAATAAAATATATTACTTAAATAAATCTTTTATATTGTGTTTTAAACTGCAAACTTAAGTAATTTCGTAGAAAGAAATAGTTTGAAAATATTGTTAATGATAGAATTTTAGAGAGTTCTGAACAATATTAAGATTGAGAAATTAAGTTATTTGATTTGAATATTATAGCACGCTCAAAATATATTTAAATCCCTTTCTGGCAAATATTCATTGCCCTTTTGTTATCCAATAATCACAGTAATTCCAAATTCACCAACAAATAGATTACTAAATTTGGCAGACATAGCAATTTTATTTTATGTCAAAAAAAGCTATCTTAGTATTGGCAACTATTCATTAAGACTGCAAGCTACCCTCGAGACCAATTTTTGAATAATTAAATTTTTTACAACTTTTTATTATTTTTAAATGCATTGTCAGTTTTTTAAATAAATATATATATATATTTTGAGTAACAGAGGAATTTGTAATAAATTTTAATGAAGTTTGACCAAAATGGTTAACATTTCAGGATAATTGTAATGCCACAATCGTAATGCTCTATGCACAGAACCCAAAACGTAAGAAAAAGTTTGAAATGAAAGTAAATTAAAAAAGAACATTTCTGTACATTTGCATTTTTCTCTTTATTTTGCAACTGAATTTTGATATAAACTCTATAAATAAAAAAAATAAAAATTTCATAAATTGCAAATTTTTGCTTCATTTTATTGCCTATATTAATTGAAACTTATACTTCAATTTTCAGGCAATTAATTCCTTTAGGTTTTGAGTTATCATGTTAATGATAAGAGATATTTTTTATGAAGAAATTTTGTGAAAATTGCGTTAAATAATTTCCTTTAATAGAAAAACATGGTTCCTGTGATACAGGAGCTTAAAATTTCCTACAACAATAGATCTGAGCTTTATTTCTTTCTTATTCCGTTAGGCAAACAGGTTTTATGTTGAGTGTTTTCTTTTGGCGGATAAGGCCATTTACAATCATTAATTTGCTAATTTTCAATTATTGGCAATCCATTTAGTTTGTAACTTTAAACTGTTTCAAACCTCTAATACGACTTTATAATCCTAAATAAACTAAAATACAAATATAAATACCTCTAAGTACAGTAAATTTAACTCTTCAATGTTTTTGATTTCTATAACATGCCATTAAAATATTAATTTGTTTCTATTTTGAGTTTTACTGTGCAAACATTTACACAGTAATTTCGATAGCACAATTTTAATTAGTGGGAATGGTCCTCCCAACACTTTCTCGCATATAGTCAAATAAAGATGTTATTCCAGAGAACGCCTTACATAGCTTTGGCGTAGGCTAGTTAAGAAATATAACTTTTACTTGATTTATCGTGTCAACCTTGGCGAGTTATTTGGCGATTAAGCCCTAGCATGAAGTTAATAGTATCCAAAAATCAAACGTGTTTTAAATGCGCTTTCCCCCCAAAATTGACACAAAACTACACTTGTAGTCACAAAGACATACCAAATTTGATATATTTAAGTCATCGTGCTTTGAGTTATCATGTTTGCATGTTTCTCAAAGTACAAACCCGCAAACAATCAATCCGCTACTGGATTTGGTTTAAAATTTGACAGGTGTCTAGACAATAGAATGTAGTTCTGTGTATCGAATTTTATTTTTCAAGCTCTCTTCGTTTAACTATCGTATTAAATTAAATTCGAACAGCAGGACAGACAGACTTCTGCTGAGCGAATTTTGCACAAAAGTTGACAGAAATCTACTAATTTAGTATAAAGACCGTATATCAAATTTTATCTGTCTAGATCAAAGAATTCTTGAGTCATCTTTATCATCAACTTACAGACCGACATCTTCCAAAAATGTGTTTTTTGAGCTCATGGAGGTCTAAAACATGGAGATTCGTCAAAATCTGGAGTTCAAATTTTTTGACGATTACGAGACTTTCTCTATACTTCGTAAATGAGAAAGTAAAAAACTATAATTCATTATGTTTATTAATGTATATTATTGAATGCTGCCATCTTATTCTTGAATGACCAGTCTAAAGCCTTTGCTCTTCGTACCTTTCGTGTATTGACAATGCAATGTGAAGAAATATTGCAATAATAGCCCTTTATATATCTGTTGCTATGAATTATAATTCCATATTCCAATGTAGTGATAAGTCAATTTTCCTTTGCCGTACAGCCTTTTTGTACAACTATTTTTAGTTTTTTAAGGATAGCTCCAAGCTTTTTCTATATATACCCGATACATTCTAATTTTTCAAAAAAAAAAAAAAAATTCTCAATGTAAATTTCTTTTATTGTTTTATATATAAAAAGGCAAAAAAAAAAAAAAAAAAAAGCAAAGCATTACAATTTTAAGGCCATTTTCTGTTTCGGAATGGTACTTCTGGTTTGGTTTTGCTTCAGAACAGAGTGAATCACAATCATTGTAACATTTTTTCTAATACACTCAGAAAAAAAGCCGATTTAAAATCCGTTCAATTTGTTGAAAAATCGGCATTTTTAGCGTAATCGGATGCCTTAAATGGTTGCCTTTTGGTGGTTATTATTAGCTAAATATGACGAATGATAATCAAAGAAATAAGTATGGCTTCCTGTTCTTGGATTTATTAGAAAGATATAGTCAAATTATGTATCAGTTGGTGAACACAGGGACATAATGGAATTTAAATAACCAATAAATATTTTAATGATTGTTTCTTTAACCGAAAAATCAGTTACTCATTTGTGGATCAGAAAATAAATATGGTCTTTTGTATTGGTAAGTATAATTTTATTTTTTATTATTTAGTAAGTATTATAGTCATTTTTTCCTATCGTCATACTGTTATTCATTCCAATAATTTCTAACGTTTGTAATTTTCTTTATAATGAAAAAGGATTCCGAAAAAGTAAAGGACTGAATAACTCAAGGAAAATGATGGCACTATTATCCTATAAGTAGATGTATAGAATTACATAGGCGTTAACTTCGGAAAAAACCTCGAAATATCATCAGAGACATTTCCAAAATCTTGACAATTCCCTTCAATGCATTCTATCATAGCTTATATTTTTACAAATAATATTTAGAGAGTTTAAATTACAATTTTTCGTATGTTAATTGAGAAACCATTTCGACTGATGAAACTGAGGTTTATTTTGCTTTTTCAAGATAATTGGTTCTAAAATCTGAACCAGGAAATCTTGACGGCAATTCTTTTCTTGTTGTATTTTGTCTCAAATTCTTCGGCTTGGTTTTCAAATGATTTTATTACTTGAATAAATTGCTCTTTTAAATCAGTTTCCAATATAGATATTCTATTAAAACGTTCCCAACAATTCAAACTTGAAGTTATTACAGATCTGTCAAAGTTAATTTTTCAAATAAAAAGTACTTTTGACAAAATAAAAGTAAATATTCAGTATTATCACACGGAAATTTCAGTTTATTAAGTAATAAAGTAATGAACTGAAATATATTCATAAAACTCATGAAAAATTAATTATACATATTTGTTAATGATTTTTTACTAGCTAATAAAACATTTAATTATTTTGATAGGTAGAAGTAAATTCATAAATTTCAACAAAAATAACGCTAAAAATTATTATTTTACTGGGCCTGTCAAATGAAATATAGCATAAAGAGTTGTATTAAAATTACAACTGGTAATACTATAAAATTACATAATTATTACAATTGCTTACACAGTTACAACAATTGGTAATTACAGTTACATAAAAAGCCAATAATATTAAAAATGCCTTATTGTTGAATTGCAAATGAATAATTAAAATGTTATATTAACGCTACAGCAATATTAAATTTTCAAAAATTGAAAGAAAATTAATTCTAAAGTTGTTTTCTTTAGTTAGTTTAATAATTTTTTCCTGAAATGAAAGCCAAATTTAATTCTAAGAATAACTAAATTTAAGAATTATTTAATTAGAATTAAATCTGATTCCGAGAATTTTAATTTGGGATTAATTGGGATTTTTAACACAGTAGTAATAGTAAAAAATAATTTTAAACGCAAATAATAATAATAATAATAATAGATTTCGTTGAAATTATATTTCGTTTCGTTTAGAAATTATATTTATCTCTTTCAACATCTTACAAATGAACTAAATCATAATTTAAATAGAAACTATTTATTATGAATAACAAATTACGAAATTTTCCATAAACTTTCGTGAGGAGTGCCAAAATTTGCATATTTGAAAAGCGCCCTAGCAACCGAACAGTAGCCAGGGTTTTTGAAAAAGGCTTATTCCGACGAAGAGATCAACATAAAAACGAGTTCCACTCTCTCGACCTTCGAAGTCTGTTCAGCGATAACATACCAGCATTTCACTAAACTAAGCATGTGTCACAAATGAAAGCTGATTAACAGTTCTTTTTTTCAGCCACCTTCCAGAAGAGCTTACATCACTCTTCATTTCTCACGCTAACCTCTCACGCTAGTTGCGACACAGCTTCTTCAGTACGTTAAAAAAAGTGTATTTTTCCGTTGGTTTACTTTTTTTTTCATAAAGTATCCATCTATTTCGTGAAGTGACGGATATTCATTTTAAACGTTCCATAAATTAAATTAAAAATTAAATTAATTATTAATTTTAATAAATAAGTGATTATTAAAAATTAAATTAATTATTAATTTTAATAAATAAGTGATTATTAAAAATTAAATTAATTATTAATTTTAATAAATAATTAATTATTAATAACCATAATTAATAATTATAATTGATAATTATAATTAATAATTATAATTAATTATTCATAATTATAATTAATTATTCATCTTAATAAATAAATTTTATCCTTCAATTTCTTATTATATGAATTAATAATTCCTTAATTGATAAGCAATTAGACTCTAAAATAAAAAAAAAACACGATTATTTTCAATTTTAAGGAAATAATTTTTATTTTGCATAATGCACGTATTTTGCAGCAGCAATCAGAAGTCTCTTATTAGTTGGAAGAGTCCCAAATGTTGACAATATATCCCGAAACAAAAGTAATGTCCCGGATTAGCCGTGAAATTTCAATTAGTAAATTTTGATTATTTGACCCAAGTCGGTTTTATTCATTTATTTTCCAATTTCTGCCGGTTTGAAAAAGCAAAGCATTTTTTTGTTTGTCTGGAATTTCATATTAACCGTGACGACCAAAAATTTGTATCATTTATCCCTTACCAAAAGAAGAAAAAATACTTCTGGGTTCTTCATATTTTCGAATTTTGTTGTTCAAACCAGCTTACTATTTTAAATATTTCATAATTTAGAGTAAGGAAATCAATTAAATTTACCATCATTGTAAAACCTGGTTAACTTAATGTAAGAAACTAATTTTGTGGCAGTTACATTACTCTTATCTTCTCTTTTGGATACTAGATGGCGATGCCTGATTAGGCCATCCCATAATTCGCTGTGAGTGTAATTAGAATGAGATGTGATGCTGTATTGTTTAGCTACGCGGGTGAATGTCTCGTCTTTGTGTTTGTGCTTGTTTAGTGATTATTAAAAGTGAATGTGATTATTAAAAGAAATGATCCTAAAAACATTCATCCTGTTGCTTCCTGCACGGATCATCATAATCTACTTTCCACCACATTGGCACCGATCGGAAAAGAATTTGTGAGGAAACGAAAGTGACGTTATCCCGACCATCACAAGAAAAGTTTCCCCCCACCACATTGGCTCCCAAGGAAAAAGAATTTTTGATACGTGTCGTCCTGACACAGAATAATTTTTCACACCCCGGGAATGGTTCATCATTGTGTTCCAGTGAAGCGATGAAATTAAAGTAAAGTCGTCCCGACGATCGCAAGAAAAGTTTCCCGCCTGCAGCAAATTATGAAATCCTGACATCCAGTCCTCAAAATAAATCAGCGTCTGCCATATGTGCGTGGTTGATCTCCTAAGGAATTCTCCAGTATTCAGTTTTAAATCCTAACTCCTACAGGACGTCGACCCCTCTACCAGGTATAATTAATTATTTATGCATCTCCAGCAAAAAATCTGCATTTAAATCCAGTGAAGAAAGTGTTTGTGTGTGTTTTTCAAATTTCCACCAAGGAAAAATTTACCAGTTTTATTTTGGTCGTCCTGTTAAACAAGTGTCATAACACTTATGCATTTTTTGTTGTTTTGTTCAACTTCAACAGACATCCAGCATTTGATTCGTTGAAATACAACATTCCTTCATGTTTGAATATACCAAGCTTCTTCCTCTTCTGTGAAATGTTTTTATACTATTTAATATTTAATAATTTCTAAGTTACTTCTTTTCATAGCATATTCATCGTTGCTGGTTTCGATATTGAAATATCTGTGTTGTTTTTTTACTTGATCTCAATAATTGAAAGTGCATAAGAACATATCTTTTAAATTAAATATTACGGTATTCTATATTTTGATTTTCAAGTTGTTGTATTATTTCTGTATTTTGCTTAAGCACAAATTAATTTATCGTACTTGATATATTTCTTGGTCTGTAAGTTTGCGAACCGAAACTAAAACCATTTCTCGATTTCTAATACCATTTTATGCGCCCTTGAGCGACGCGCTAAGTCTCTTTAAGTATTCATAAAATCAGTCACTCCCTAAGTGCTCAATCTAAACAAGTATTGAATATGTTTTTTTCCAACTCTTTAATATTATGAAAAACTGTTCTGATAGATTTATTATTTTTTTTCGGGATAATGATTCAACATATGCAATCTTTTCAATTGTATCAAATGTGCAATTTTATTTCTGATTCTCAGAATATTATTTTTATCGTTAAAAATTTGGTAAAATCATAGATGGGCCCACCTCTTGGAGACTTATTTGAAATCTCGCCAAGTTGACTACTAATTGAATATTTGTTATTATTATTATTTTTCAATTAAAAAACGATACTTGAAGGCCAGAAATAATAATAAATATAATAAATAATAATAAAATAAAATAATAAGTAAATATAAATAAATAAAATAAAATAAATATAAAATAAATAAAAAGAATCCGTCTAGGTTGATTATTTAATAATGAAATAAAATAATAATTAAATAATAATAAAATAATAAATAAATAAAATAATAAATAAAATAATATAATAAAATAAAAAAATCCGTTTAGGTTGCCACTTTGGCGACGTTATCGTCATTCGTTCGGCGAGAATTCAAAAAGACGCCAAGAGATGGGCTGTGTTAGGATCCACCCAAGAATTCTTAAAGCTAATTCGTTTTTAGTACTTAATACTCAAATTTAATAGCAATTGCTTGCTGCATCTGCTTTTCTTTTATTAAGTGTGTATATATACTTAAAATTAACAATTGAAATATTTTGAACTTAATTTCTGTCTTTATATGTTGATTACATCTAAATTATAAACGCATAAAGTTGTTTTGAACATAAAATATTTGTTTTTCCATTGCTGCAAATATATTTATCTCCTACCTGATTATTATTTTGCATTCTTAAAAATTGGAGATTTAAATAATTTACTTACTTTATTGATTTTTTTTTGTATGTTCAAAAGAGGAGTTAGGTATGTAACTGTTCCTTCATAGTCAAATTTTCATGTTTAATTTCGTATTTCATTTTAATAATTTAGTAGGAAAAATGGCTTTTCTATCTAAAGGGAAAAAAATTGACCTCTATAACTTGGCATTGAAATTAAGCTTATGTATATATGACATCCAAAGATAAAATAATTGACCTACATGACAAAATAACTAAATCTGCATTCTTTACGGATAACAAACAGTTTGTGACTGATACGTTCAATAACATTGTTGACGAACGGAAAAAATTAGAAGAAAAGATATAGGAAACAGAAAAAGTGTCTGAGGAACGAGCATTTGAGCTTGTGAAGTTTAAGAGCCAAAATTTAAATCTGTTAAATCCTAATCAAATTGATTCTACTCCAAAGCGATTTGATTTACAAACGCTCTTACCTACGTTTCGTCCTGAAACAGATGACATGTCATTATTTTTAACTATGTTTGAAAGACAGATGAAGCTTTTGAATTTATCTAATGACTACTGAGTATCCTAACTCCATATGTAAAACACTTTATTAATATAGATGACCACCCAGTAGTTGTATCTACAGCTTACAGATTGTCGCCAAAACAGAAAGAGCTCTTAAACAAAGAAATTGAACTTTTAGCCAATGATGTTATAGAAGAATGCGAATCGCCGTATGCAGAACCGGTAGTTTTAGTCCCCAAGCCTAATGGAACTATCATATTATGTGTAGATTACCGTAAACTAAATGCTATAACCGAACCTGATAAGTTTCCACTCCCGGTTATGGATACATTGTTACACGATGCAAGATCCACTGCTTTTATGTCTATCCTTGACTTAAAGACTGGATATCACCAAATTGAAGTCAATCCTGCTGAGAGGGACAAAACTGGATTTGTATGCGCTTTTGGTACGTTTCGATACAAAAGAATGCCTTTTGGTCTCAGAAAAGCCCCAGCAACTTTTCAACGGCTTATGGACCAGTTTCGAAATGGATTCCCTACAGGAAATATTCTTGTTTATTTAGATGATATATTTGTACTGTCCGAAACTTTTTAACAGCATATTCAAGATTTAAAGTTGGTCTCCGAATGTTTAAAATATGTGTAAATAGAGAAAAATGTAAATTTGCATGCGTTCATGCGAAATATCTGGGACTGTGGATAACTCCTAAAGGAATCGAAGTAGATCAAGAAAGAGTTGCAGCAATACAAAACATTCCTTATCCAAGAAATATTAAACAGTTACAATCATTTTTGCAGATCTGTTCATGGTATAGGAAATTTATCCAGAATTTTTCAAATATTGCTAGATCCCTTAGCAATTTGCCAAAAAAGAATATTGTTTGGAAATGGAGTGAACAAGAGCAACAAGCCTTTCAAATTCTAAAGCAATGTTTGTTAACTCCGTCAGTATAGAAACAAGTTGATCCTACGAAGCCTTTTATTATCCGGACGTATGCAAGTGGTTACGCCTTAGATGCAGCTCTTCTACAGGGAGAAAGTCCCGCCGATGAAAGACCAATAGAATATTCCAGTAGACTCTTGAGCTCTGCTGGAAAGATTTACTCGACAACTGAAAGATAAGCTTTGGCTGTTGTTTGGGTCTTGAATAAATTTTGTGGGTATATTGAGGTGTAGATATTACAGTGGCCTCTGATCACCAACCCTTAAAGTAGTTAATGACTTTATCGTCACCCACTGGAAGGTTAGCCAAATGGGCGAAATCGATTATTTTCCAGGCAAATGCAACGTTGTGGCTGACATGCTTTCTCGACCTGAATGCAGTGATAAAGACACTTGTGAATTACAAACTATTGTTATTGATGTCCCATCCAGAATAGCTGCTGAACTTAGAACTGAACAGTTGAAAGATCCTGAACTCAAGAAGATCATAGAATGTTTTGAAGATATTGACAAAATTGTTGATTTTGCAAATTGGACAGAAAGAGGAAACGTCTTAAACCAAGGAGTACTCTATCGCTACTCTCCACACTCTGAAGGGGAAGAAGTTCAGTTTGTTGTCCCATTTCATGAAAGAGAAAAAATTTAAAACTACACCATGATGCTCCTACAGCTGCTCACTACGGAGCTGATGGAACCGTTTTTCGAATATCATCCAGATACTATTGGACAGGAATGAGGAAACTCATTACCGATTATGTAAAAAATTGTGCAGATTGCATAAGATATAAGGCAACGAACCAGAAACCAGCTGGTCAATTACAAACACCTGTTCCCGCTCAACGTTTTGAAAGCATAGCTATCGATTTTTTTGGATCCTTATCAGAAACGAGTGAAGGTATAAAGTGTATCTTCATCGTTGAAGATTGCACAACAAAATGGGTAGAGTTATTCCCATTAAAGCAAGCTACTTCTACAGAATGTGTCCTAACACTACTCAATGAAGTCTTCTTAAGATATGGATTACCGCGTCGTCTAATAAGTGACAATGGTACATAATTTGTTAGCGCCACCATGCAACAGTTGAGTTATACATTAAATATTAATCAAAGTCTAGTTACTGTTTGCCATCTGCAGGCAAATCCTATTCAACGCAAAAACAGAGACTTGAAGCCTCGTTTTTCAATCATGGTAGGTAACAACCATACCTCATGGATTGAGAAATTGCCAGCTATTAGATTTGCATTACAAAATGCGAAATTTCTGGTTGCACTGCAGTTTACCTCAACTTTGATCGAGAATTAAGAACTTTAGACGATGTTACTACTGATCTACGGTCTGTCATTCATAATGATAATTTTGTTCCAGAATTTACACCTTATTTAAAACGTTTTGAGAGGAATATGTCTCAAATTAAAGAAAATATCGAGAAGAGTCAAGATCGTCGAAAGGCATATGCAAATACATCACGTAAACCGAGCCCTAACTATAAACCTGCTGATTTAGTTTGGGTAAAGCTTCACCCATTAAGTAAAGCAAACCAAAGTAAAACTGTAAAGTTTATGCCAAGGAAAGATGGACCATATATCATTCTATCCCAGAAATCACCTTCATCTTTAGTAATAGCTAGTTGTGACAAACCTGATGAATCTTTTGGTTTGTACCATGCATCAGCTCTTACAGCTTTTCAAAATGTCACACAGAACCAATCTCCAAATTGCCTTTAAGGAAAAGAGGTCGACTTCCCAAACAAACTCCAAACTGACCTCGCAAACAACCTTCTAATGCTAATGACAATCTTGGTACAAACGTCAAATTATCCAACATCATACCACCTCGCCGAGACGGTCTTAGGCGGTGTAGGGGGGAATGTAGCAGTTACATTATTATTATTTTCTCTTTTTGATACTAGATGGCGATGTCTGATTAGTCCATCCCATAATGCATTTCGATTGTAATTAGAATGAGCTGTGATGCTGTACTGTTAAGCTGCGCGCGTGAATGTCTTGTGTTTGTGCTTGTTTATTATGTGAATGTGATTATTAAAAGAAATGTTCCTAAAAACATCCGTCCTGTTGCTTCCTGCACGGATTATAATAATTTACATTCCACCACAATTTGGTATTTGCCTCAGGCCTATTAATAAGAGCATTAAAAGGTTTTGATTGTTATTCCATGAAATAATTAGCGTAAACAAATTATAAAATTGTATAATTATCAGTTTTTAATGATTGTTATCTGTTATTTAGTGAAATCTTCAAATATTTCATGAAATATCGTATTTTATACTTTAAGTAAGTAACAACAAAAATGTTCGCAATCAGAATTATTCGTTTACCAATTAGTAGGAATCTTTTACAAAATTCTTGAAATAGCAACGTTTTTTTTTTTTTTTTTTTTTTTTTTTTTTTTTACTCGCCCTGAAAAATACTTATTAATATTTCCTGGAAGAAAAACATAAGTTGAAGGAACTAGAAACTTGAGAATGAAAATAAATTCTGGTATTTTTATTATTATTTTTGAGTTTCGCCAAAAGATTAATGGAAAATCTTTACAACATTACATGATTTTTTTAAAAATTCTTTTCCCTAGTTGCAGACGATAATTGTAAATGAAAAATATTTCAGATACTGTGATATAGTTTGCTTCTTCTTGTTTATTTAGTTAATGGTTGGTCAACAAACCAAAACTTTGTGATTGACATTTTCCAGGGATACGCCTTTCATGTAGTCTGGTAGGCTGCATTCGCCCTTGAAGTAAGTCGGTTTCCGTGTTTCTACAAGCCATTTCAGACGGCAATCACAGCGAATTTCATTTCCTGCAACATAAATACAATATTCATTTATTGTAACTTTATGAAATTTGTATGTCGGAACATGCATTAGTATCGACATTTTTTTTTGCTGCCCAGCTAATATGATAAATTTCTTAATAAAAATTTGTTACACGAAATTTTATTTTACATAATATAAAATATTTTCCTCCGGTTTTCTATTGTACGTTCATGATGTTTTTAAAACATGTGTTTTGAATGTTATCCATAAGTGAAATCTGCAAAAGAAACGATGCCTTTTTTCACCGATTTTATAGTCACCGTAAAAACAAAAATGTCGTATGTCTAATTGTAACAACATTTGCTATGAAATTGTTAATGCGATATATGATTGTTAAATGTAGTCACAAAATGCATATATCGTTAATAGTTCCAGCTGTTAAATCAAAGTTCCGTACCGTTTGCTGCATGTGGCTTTTAATAAGTAGTTTTATTTCACAACGACAATATGCCACGATTATTCCTTAATTCAATTTCCTCGAATTTTTCTGCGAATATTCGTCGGAGCTGAAAGAAAAACTTTTTTTTTTTCATCTTAAAATTCAAAATTTTTGCATGAATTTGGAATTTTATGAAAAAAATGAATTCTTGAATTCTTTTATGAAAAAAAGAAAAAAAACCTTACCAATCTATTTTTATTTTATTAATAAGTTTTTTCTGATTCCTACAATTTTGAAAAAAAATTATTTTTTAATAATAAACTTGATAACTTCCGGACAAAATTCTACATAAAGTTGTTGTTACATATCCAAAATTGTTTATATTCAAATAAAAAAAATTGATATAAGTAAATTTTAGCATTTTCCAAACTAGAAATATATTCCTATCTTTAATTATTTAGAAATTTGATGACAATTCGAATGGAGAATTTGGTTATTATCGAATTATTATTTGGTTATTATGCGAATTTGGTTATTATCGAATTATTATTTGGTTATTATGCGAATTTGGTTATTTAACACATTTCTTAAAATTAATCTAAATATGCAAGATAAAAAATGAAATGTATTGTGCTGTTTGGAAAAAAAAAATTAAGATTTTTTTTCCTTTTACATCGACTTAAGATATTTAAAATATTTTACCTGATTGGACTTTCAATGCGCTATTAAAAAGTTTGACACGAGTTGTTTTGATATTAGTATAAACCAAGGTCTTAAATTTCTACCCACGTGTCTAAATGCCTCTATCAAAAATAGAATCGAGAATGTGCGAAATTATTTGAAATGTATTTGACAGAAAAAGATGACCTTCGATTAAAACTGCTCAAATGTTACCATATTAAGTTTAATAATATTTTTTCGAGAAAGTGAGTCATCTGATCTTTATAAATAGAGAAAATTTAACTTCATTTACAAAATTTTAGTATTACTTTATCATCAAACATGGACAAGTTTCATTTCAATTCTCGAATTTTATTAATTTGATTCTAAAAGTTTACTTATGCGTTAATTTAAAAATAATAATAATTTTTTTTTACCCATTCTGCTTGTATTTGATTAATTCAAGAGTCAGTCAATCATGATCTTATTTTTAAAATTTGCTCATATTTATACAGCAGCGATAAACGAATATATGAGAAAATGTATTTATTATATGATATAAGTCTTAGCGCTAGTATAATAAGTCATATTAACGCATGAACTCATAAAATAAAACTCTTGCAAGACATCTTAATTAAAAAAAAATTTTTTGCTATTATATATATTTATTTACTTAATCTAAAACATTTTCAAATAATATACAAATTAAATTCATACTTTTGCGAATATCCGTTTTATAGCAAATAATTTACACTTGGTGTATATTAAATTTACAATATTTGTAGTAGAGTAACTTCATTGTTTCGTCAAACTAAGCACTGATTTCATTTTTTTAATAAGGATATAACCAACAAATTAAGACAAATCAGGATTGTTCTGCTTTATATTTTGCTTGTACACCCTCATATAAAGATTCCAAAATGATTTGTACTCCATCTTATAATCAAATATTATTTATTCATTGACATATGCTTGATTGTCAAGACCTTAGCTCAGATTTAAAAAAAAATTTTTTAAGCAGTAGCCAGATTTATTCCGTTTGTATGAATGAATTTTTTTTTATCTGGATGGAATGGTATCGCAGAAATAAATAAAAAAATATGATTAAAACTATATTTAATATTTTCATTCGATTCATATGGCAACATGAGTGTCAAAAAATCTTTGCGTAAATCGTCTGTCTGTTATATCATAAATAGTAATGAAAATCGAATTTGCGTTGACATACGCGACAAAAGATGGACAAATACACAGATATAATTCTAATTTCTTTTGTGGATTTAAGGATGCCAAAATCGTCAAAAGTCAAAATTTTGTCAAGATCAAATCATGGCCAAGGTCAAGTAGAGGTCAAATATTTGCGAAATTTCCTTTATATGTATTCTTTATATATGCAGCAAATAATACTAGAATTCATGTTTGAATTTCTTTACTTAAATAATTTTTAATTTATTAAAATTAATGAATGATGCATTAAATTAACTTGCAATTAATTGATATGCAGTACAATATGGTAGCCAAACTATAAATTTCTTTCTGGTCACAGTTTGCCAAAGGGGGTATTCTACAAAATTCTGCAACGATGCACATTGGCAATATTCTTGAGTGCAATTTCTGATTTTGAATTGAAGATTGCGTCCATTTTGCGATCATTTTAATAGTTGGTAGCCGTAATCTTAAATCTAATCGATGACTGTAATTATAAATTTTAAAAATTGTATAATAAGTAAAGAAATATTATTTTATAAATATTTACGCCTCTCTGAAATTAAAAAGTTTTTAAGTAAGTAGCTTCTTGTGATGATTTTTTTAATTATAGTATTGAATATTTTAAAAAATAAAAAAGCGGAAATTACCAGTCATCATAAATGATTGTAGATTTTCGAAAAGCCACTGGAATGTTTCTTGGTTCAAAGTCATAAGTCTGTTGTTATTAATTTCCACGTCTTTTAAATTTGGCATGTTTGTAAACATGTCATCTGGGAGCGATTCCAACTTGTTATCACTAAAAAACAAAATTTCTAATTTATAGTATGAAAAAAAAATATTTTCAATGAAAATTTTATTTGAGGAATGAAGCATTTATAGATTATTTTTTTACAATATTATCAATTAAAATTTGGGAATAAAATGTTGTATTTGAAAATGGTGTGAAAAATGAATGTACAGGCATTCTGCTGTTGTAAATTTTTGTTTGTAACATGTTCTAGAGTCAGCACGTAGAACAATAGATTTAGGCTTTTAGAGGTATTAAATGCGTAAATGGTTTCTTGTTTACTCAATCCACTCAAGAAACATGTTAATCATAATGTTATATCAATATGTTAATTCTTTTAGATTAAAATTTCATTCTAATAATTTTGTGAATATATATATACTTTTATTAATTTATTTGGTAACCATCTTTAGCAACCAGTTGGTTCGCCGGAAATTTGGACGTGCTTACTTTCGATTAAATTTCTAATTCATGTCTTGATATTCGTGATTTTTCCAAGAAAATTCTTTTACGCTTTAAATCGTGGCAAACATCAAAACCGTTTTATTTTGATAGACTTACACATGTTCTCTTCGCTGTGCATATGAATCAACCTAATGGAATCAAGGTCTATGAAAGCATAGAGCTATTAAAAATGTAATTATCGTCACCTAACATCTAATTTTCTTGTACTGCATAACTGCACTTCAAACTTGCTTATACTTCTTGTAAACTGCAGATATTAAACAAAATTTTTCTTCCTTAGCTTTCAGCAATAGAAGAAAGAAATAAAAATTTCATGAAACAATGATAATGGTTTAAATCTCTATTCAATAATGGAATTCACACCTGAAAATTAAATAAATAAATAAAAGTTTCTTTAAAAAATTTTTTTATAAATTTCAAAAAAAAATGCACAAAATTAAACTGATCTCATAGGAACGAAAATTTTATAAATTTCAAAAAAAAATGCACAAAATTAAACTGATCTCATAGGAACGAAAATTTTCTAAATTTTAAAATGCATTAAAAAACTTAACACAATTCGATCTTCAGCAATAGAAGAAAGAAATAAAAATTTAATGAAACAATGATAATGGATTAAATTTCTATTCAATAATGGAATTCACAACTGAAAATTAAATAAATAAATAAAAGTTTCTAAAAAAATTATTTCTAAATTTCAAAAAATTAAACTGATCTCATAGGAAAGAAAATTTTCCAAATTTTAAAATGCATTAAAGCTTAACACAATTCGATCTTCAAACTAGAATTGTATTTGATTTCCTGCATTTATGAATTGATATCGAAGAGTTGTATGCTTATGAAATACAAGACCATAGAGACGTTGTAATGATAGAAGGAAATTGCGTAGAAGAGACATCTTTTAAATGAGTTAAAGTCGTTGAAGTCAGAAATACGCTTATTTTAATCTTGAAGCATATTTCTTTAAATAATGGGAAATTAGTTTATATCTTTCAGATTTATTTAAAATATACTCGAGGCATGATTATTATAAAAATAAAGCAGCGCCGGTCTTAATTGGTGAATAGAAATTAGATATAGGCGTAGGAAAAGCGCCCATTTGTCATAGATGCAAGGAAAGGAATTAGTTTGGAAAGTGAAACTAAAGAAATACCATTTCAGCAGTTTAAAAAAGGCTCTTGATTCTAGATGGTAAGGAAAACAACAACAACAACAAAAAAGCAAAACAAGCGGCTATATCTTTCGATTCTATATTTGCCATCTTGAACATGATTGGCTGTTCTGGTCACGTGATTCACTGACGTTTGTGGGATGAATCTCCTTTCAGTGAAATTAATCTTACAACACCTTTTATTTACTATTCTTCCATAATTTAAAGTTTCTCTTAACATTTCCATTAATTCCATTACTTTTTAAACAAAATAATAAAATACTATACATTTTTTATTTATGATTTCAATGAAATATATGCACGCTTCTGTAATAATTTCCGATACTTTAATTATTTTTTTAAAGATATTTTCTAAAGTGAGTAATTTGATTGTAAATATTATATGGTAATAAGTGGTTAGGCTCAAATCATGGTATCATCGCCAAACTTGATTTTTTTTCGATAATTCGCCAAATTTATTATTAGGCATAGCTTTGTAATTACATTTAAATATTTAAAATAATAACAAAAAGCAGTCAAACAGTTATATAATTCCAGTCACTGATCCGATATCACGAACTTTTATTTCACATAAAAGCTTATGCTATGGTTTGCTCCATTGCATAAGCTTTCACCCGCCATTTTAGAAAGAAATCGAAAAAACACTATATGTTTTGTTCATTTTCTGAGAAGAAAACTCACGAATAGAGCTCCCCAGCCACAAACTTTAAGCATATTTCGGAAATTTATGATGACATCTAAATACTCATAAATGGTCGGAAATCCTGTTGCTCTCCATTTCTAGATATATGCCAAAATAAAACTGTGGAAGTGCCCTTAACTTCAACGATTGAATCAATTCCGCCAATTTTCGTCGCCAAACATTTATTTCTCCAATTTGAAGTATTTTTAACCAAGCAGAAATTGATTGGCATGGCTAAACTAATTTTATTACTTTAGTATTTACTATACACAACTGGATGTGCACACAATACACAAAGTTGTTTAAGAAAATTGCGTTTTCATCATTTTAACTAAAAAGTATATTCATTTTAATCAATTCCGAAGAACATTGAGTATATCAAAATACCACGGAGAAAAATAATAAGTACAAGCGAAGTGGGAGAAAGCGAAAACGTTCTGTATCACAGTCACAGTTAAGTTACACAGTCACAGTTAGCTGTATTATTAAGTAAAAATAATAATAATACAGCTAACAATGAAAATTTAAGGTGGGTTTACACTCGACCAATTATAAGACGAACAGTAGGCCGCGCATGCGTAGAAAGGCTTAAAAATGCTGTTCGGTCGATGGCAAGTAATTGTCCCGTCGGGACAACAACATGCTGCTGTATTGTATTTTTTTTTTCTTACTGCACATGCATTTGTAGAATATGGCTTTTTTTTGGCGTGAATAAATTGATCATTTATCATAGATTAATGCCGACATCTTCTGATCTTTGTTCTTTCTGATGCGAGGCTGTTTTTTAAAATTTTATTTATCATTTTTTTCTATAGTTTTCCAAATTTAGGGATGTTGACACTTTTTTTTTTATTTTACCATGTTTCTTTGTGTAAATATCCATCATTTTAATAAGATACTCTGAGAAAAGGGAAAAATTCAGGGGCGCCAAAATGTCCAAACTTTATAGGCAAGCATGAAATTTCTGAATTTATCCTATGAAATTGCGGCAAACATAAATTAGTGCTGCTGCTTTGTCTTACTGGCCGTCCTATAACTGACCGAGTGTAAATTCACCTTGATTGATTGAAATGGGATGAGAATGGGAGTTTTGGCAACAAAGGCCGCTATCCCCTAATTCTAAAAGAGTTCATTCAATACACGTTAAAAAACTTCAGAGATTGGAGAAAGATCCGGAGATACTGCTTATTAGAAACAACTTTTTGAATAAACGTTTTGAATGAAGAACAAGAAAGAAGATCAATATTAAGTTTTGCAAAAAAGATTTGACCTATGATTTGCGTATTTGGAATAAAACAAGATGATATGCTTCTGGCGGCAACTTATCGTACTGGACAATATCTGATTTGAATGTTAGAGACAATTCAACTCTTGTTTCAAATCTTGTATATTCAGTTTATTTTCTTACTGCATAATTTCGTTACTGATGCGCGTCAACTGAGAATCTACACATATCTTCATGTAAATATTTATATTGTTACGAATCTGTGATGCTGCTTCCCAGCATTGTTGGTTCCATCATCAGAAAGACTGTTTTACAGTCATCTGTATTGGACGGAGTTCGGGTGTCGCGTAGGAGGTCCCAGAACTTGGCGACAAACTCGGCGACTTGGCGACGAATTTGGAGACTTTGGCGCCAAAATAGATTATACCCGAAACATCGAGAATTTTCCCGATCCGTCCATTGGGAACCGAGATACGCCTCGAAAGTTCCTGATTGGTTGAGAGGCTTCTAGCCCCGCCTCCTTACACCTGTTAAAGGAGGCAGTCTGCAGCTGCCGGAGGAGTAGTCGGAATCGACGTTGAAGAACGAGTCTTCCAGAGATTAGCAGAGCAGCGACGGAGTCAAGCTAGTGCTGAACTAAGCTGTGCGCTACTGTCTGCAGTAGAGTCTTGTTGTGTGCACGTCTCGGCTGAAGATAATTGTCTTCTCTATGCTGTATATAGTTGTCATCTTTGTGCTGTCTTGTGTGTCTTCGTGTAAATAAACGTCGTTGTTTTATTTTCTACTGCCGCTGCTGATTGAGCGTTCTCCACACCATATAACTTCCACACTATCCAAACGAACCCGGAAATTTCGTAACAATATATATATATATATATATATATATATATATATATATATATATATATATATATATATATATATATATATATATATATATATATATATATATATATATATATATATATATATATATATATATATATATATATATATATATATATAATATTATTTGTTGTGAAGCATGATGCAGTTTGAAGACAATGAAGATACTTTTAATTTCGTGACGTCGTTTTATTTCATTTTGAAGAAGCAAGCATATGTACAAACGATGCGCACACAGAGCGACACAGAAACGGAATGAGGAAAAGCTCTTGGACATTTTATCCCTGGTCTTATATAACCTATGATTTTGATAGGGAAAATATTTCTTCACAGTGCTAATGTATTATGAGATTTCGATAGGGATTTTCATTACAGGCGCGGAGAAGGTACGGGAAACACAGGGAGATTTTAAAAAAGAATTTGCATGATCAGCGATATTTTATCTCTTCACGCGCGGTGTGGGAAAGTTAGATTTAACTAATTCAACAATTTAACAAAGCTTCTCTTGAATTAATTAAGTAGAGACAGTGGAATTGAATCACGAAATAAGAGAATATTTTAGAATGAAGTTACTATGGGCTAAATTAAGATGAAGTTATTATGAAAATTAATTAAATTGAAATTAGAGTTAAAATATATATATATATATATATATATATATATATATATATATATATATATATATATATATATATATATATATATATATATATATATATGCGTGATTGCGTTGTAAATTAAATTAGTGTTTTTCTAAATCGCCACATCAAGATGGATACGTAAACCATACACAACATATCACTTCCCATATGTTCAATGTTATTTTCAGGATTTCAAACTTTGCAGTGAGGGTAATTGTGTAGTCCAAATCTATTCAACTGAGTTGGAGTTAAAATCCATCTTAATTAAAATTTATATAGTCAAACAAACAGTTAATAAATTAAAAAGAGTCTTATAATTTTGTTCTTGCCAATCCTCTACAGATTCCTTATTAATTAATGTTCACGAGTGGCATGCTCGTCACAAATAATTTCATTCAATGCTCTCATATTATTTATAAACAATTACCATAATCATCGGTAATTACTGATATTTAAATCCAAAAATTCTACTGTAACTCAATTTTCCAGAATATGTATTAAAAAATACCGAAATGCTTTCAACAGAGAGTTTCTTACCTCAAATCAATCATTACAAATTTAGAAGCTGGATCTGGCAACATAGCTCTGCTGATTTCAGTTATTTCATTGTTAACCAAACTTAACTGCATCAAGTTCTCCAATTTGCTAAAAGCAGTTGGATGAACGAAGGATATCTCGGCCTTGCTGATACCGAGGGACGTGAGGCTTTTGAGCGGAGGCATTTCTTGGTCGATGGAGTACATCGAGATGTCTACAATGTCGATAAGGTCGAGTTTGCGAAGGTTCTTCAGTTGAGACCAGTCCCACTGTGTGATGTAACGAGCATCAGAAGCCCGAATCTCCTCTAAGATGTCTTCGAGGCCCACGAAGGCCAGATCTCCGTCAGACAAAGACATGATTTGGGAATTGGCAAATCGGAGCTGTAATGTGGAACCAAAATCTTATGGAAGAGTTATTGAAATTGAAATGAAATAAAGGTTGAATTGAATTGAATGAAATAAATATTAGAAATTGATTTTTGTTTACGATTTAAAATTCTTTTGAAGCATTTAGAATTGTTACTAGTTTTTTTTGAGTTTTAAAAAGTAATTCGAAAGAAATCACAGTGATTTTTGCTCATTAATTAGTTAATTTAGAGGCAATCATTTATTAGACATAAAAGAGCTAGATGGTTTCATCGTCAAACTTGTGAAACACTCGCCAGCCTTAAAATGCATCTAAACAGCCACCATCTTGGTCAATAGGGGAAAAAAAAAATAAAGCGTCATTTAAAAAAAATTCAATTCTAATTTTTTAGGGTTGCAAGTGAGATTTTATGTATAACCTTATTTGGCTAGTTATCGCTTGAAAAAAAAACAATACTTTCTTATTACGTATATGTTAGATATTGCGATTAATGGAAAGCTAAAGGAGGATAGGCCTATCAAACTCAATTCCAGCCTTATTGGCTCGATATTAATAAATTTCTCTAATTTTTACTTTTTCGTATATGAAAAATAGAAAAAGTACTGTAACCATTATTACTGTACTGTATTTAATTCGTTCTCTCAATCTTGACGAATTATCGCATTTTAGACCTTCCTCAGTTCCAAAAACATATTTTTGGAAAATGCCTGTCTGACTGTCTGCCCATCTGTTTGCCATAAAGATAACTCAAAAACACTTTGAGTTAGACGTATGAAATTTGGTGTTCAGTCTTTACACTGAATGTGTAGATTTCTGTCTAATTTTGAACAAAATCCATCCAGAAGAAGTCCACCTGTCTGTCCGACTGTTCGCGTATAAGTTAAAACGATATTTGGAAGAGAGACCAGATGGATAAAATTCGGTTTACAGATATATCATTTATAATGTAGACACTTATCAAATTTTGAGCCAGGATTACAGACAGGATTGAGCCAAGATTACAAATTTACAGGCAGGAGTTGACTTCCAGTCTGTACTTCCAGAAACAAATAAACGCGATTGCTCAAAAGTTGCAAGGACTTAAATATATCAAATTTGGTATGGGATTTTGTGACTGCAATTGTAGTTATGTACCAAATACTCGTTTTAATCGGTTGGAAAAAACGCGTCTAAAACATGAATTCGAGTTATGGATACTGTTAACCGCATGCCACAGATCAGTCGCCAAATAAAAAGTCGCCAAGGATCACATGACAGGTTCAATAAAAATGCTAAATTCACACCAAAGGTAAATATTTCGTAACTATTGTACACCCGTGATATACAAGGTGTTCTTTGGCACAGCATTTTTTTAGAGAGAAAATTTTGGAGTGACTACTCCCACTTTTGTTTTTAAAGATTAAATTTTGAAGTTGGCAAGTTGGCGAGAACTAAGAAAGATCATTCTCCTTATGAGTTGTGAATTGTCTTCCAATTCATGTTCACGACATTGCTTAAATAATCTTAAGGTTATAACTGCATTGGTTCGGAGTGGTGTGAATAAGAAGTGTTTTTGTGAAACTTACTCTTTCAAAATGAGTTTTCACGAAGAGGTTGCTGGGTATGTACAGAAGAGCTGAGTTTATAATCACCAAGGAAAACATTTTGAAAAATTCCGTGCTTTTGATGGGGCTGATGAGTTCTTCTGCAGAAGTGAGGTTGCTGCACATCATCATGGGGCCGTCGCCTAGATCTTTACAAATGCATGGAACGATGTTTTCTTGATTTGGACAAAGGCTGGCAGCTGGTAGGATTGTCGACAACAGAGAAGAAATCAGAAGAAACAACATGATGCAATATTGATTGGCCTGCAAATATTTTATAAATAAAAAATATTAAAATAAAATGCTAAACTAAATAAAAATATATTATTTCATTATTAAAATTAATAATAAATAAAAAAATAATAATGCAGAAGAATTAAAAAATGATAAATTGTATAATTTTTTTAAAAAAAATAATTATATAAAATGTAAAAAATAAAATAAATAATAAATATAATTGCTTATAAAGACACAATACTAATTCTTTAATTTTAATTCCTCGTTTGTGCCTTTTCAATAGCCATGGAAATTAAGAATGATTGAAATAGTTGAACTGATTTAATAATCCGTTTTTTAAAAATAAATTTTTATTAGTATACTACAGAACGGAAATTTTAATTTTAATTATTTCTTCCTTTTTAATTTTTAATTCAGATTTTATTAATATTATGGTACTTTAAAATCAATATATTCTGAAATTTTCTACTAGGTGGCACCACTTCTATTGAGTCAAAATTCAATTAGAATTTCTAAATGATATTAAAATAAGGTATAGCTATCTAGAATGTACAAAATTTGAAAACTGAAATACTCATGAAGTGAGTGCAATATAGATTACAAAATTCTACTTTTTAAAGCATGAACTGTTATTTAAATAAAAGTATATAAAATTTCAGTTAATGAAATAAAAGTAAAATCTCCAAAGTTCTCAATGCATTCCAACATTATTCCTACTAATGGATGCCACATCTCTTTTTCTGAAGTTTAGATGGTTTTGCATAAATTTGGAAAGAATGTAGTATCGCTTCACAATGTCATTTTTTTAAAGTATAATTGAAAAGTTTTGTAAATACCAAAATTTATCATTCAAATAAAATTACATTCAAAAGAAAGAAAATATTTTGATTTGCTTGTGTAATTGATATATAAAAAATATTTTTTAAATTCAGCCTTTTAAATTATTTATTACTTTTTCAAATTTTAATATTTTTGTTTCATATTTCATTTATAGATTTATAGAAATATATTAAAAATAATTTTGGTCGTAAATTTTAAGATTAATTAAAAATTCATTTTAATATAGATTTTTTTTTTAGATTTCTGCAGTTAAAAAACGATAACTTTTAGCGGTTTCTGACAGGAAAATAGAGAAAAATACAGAAAAAAAACCCATTTAAAATTATCATTTGCAAAGATTGGATTTGGATCGAAAATAATTATCAAAAATATTTCCGAATTATCCAAAGCATACTTTTGAATTTTTAATGCACTGAATAGAAAGATAGCAGCAACATAATATGCCAATAAAATGAAAATCGTTATTTCGGTCTTTTTGAAAGCATGCTGTGCCTCATTATAATAATTTGAAAAGAATTCAGAATTTGTTTTACAGCTTATGAATGCTAAAAATGCCATATTTTTGCAATATTCAGATCAACCGGGAAGCAAGAGGGGTATAGATATCCCCGATAATAATCTTAGTGGGGGGCACTTGAACAAAACATTAGTAATCTTTTATATTTTTTTAATTTAAAGAAACAATCAAAAGAAGATTGAAAGAATAATGGTGTGCTTCCGAAGATAGTTACTCTAAATAAACCATTCATCACATTGAAGTTAAAAAATTCAACTTTTGTCTCTAGTGCCATGTATCCTTGCTATGCCATTGCGAATCGACTGTTAGGAAGAAGTTCAAAATGCATATTCTATTCCCTCAGCTACATGATTGTGCTGATTATTGAATTCCTGTTGGAAAATGAAGCATTCTTTTCCTTTCCTTGTTCGCCATATGGCTAATTTATAAACTTATACATGTATTTACGAAATGTTTTTCTTGTAAAAGGAAGACAGATGTGGGCAACTGGAAATCGCATTCTTAGTCTTTTTCGTGTTTAAGGAAAAATTTCAATATTTATATTTAGTTCCTGTTTTTCATTTTTTTTTTCTGTCTGTTTGCGTTTGAAAAGCTATGACCAAGTACCAGCGTAGTCCAATAAAGGACGGAGAAAACTGGAAAAATGGGCTGTTAGAAAGTATTCAGAACTTACATAACAATAGAAAAGAAGTTTGGTGAGAGAATATTTTCACATTCAACGAATGTAGAGTCAATATGAGAAATAAAAGGCCAATGCAACTCAGAAGTGAAAGTAAAACCTGCGGTCGAATGGTGAGAAAAATAATTGCTTTTAGAAAATGGGTAAATTGAAATTGCTACATACAGTAGACTCCCGATTATCCGCGGGCGGGTTATCCGCGCCTGCCGCACAAAGTTTTTTTTTTTTTTTTTTGACTGATTTTTTCAAAAAGGTGCAGTTTTACAGTTATGCTTTTGTAATTACATAATACATTACAGTATTAAAACAGTACATATGTATTAATTTTTCTGTGTATCCTTGACGCATCTCGTAAATACAAAGCACTTTTCTGTTTTCATTAACAAAATGCATTTTAGGTTAGTTTTGAGTGATATACTAAAATATTAAGCGTTAGTTAAACATTTCCTGCTGTTTATTTTACGTTTTATTGTACATAAAACGATTTTTCAAAGTTGAAATGACTGTTTTCTTTTTTGCTATACCCGTTTTTAGCTTTTTTCGGATTATCCGCGATTTTTGTTATCCGCGGCGGCCGCGCCACCCAATTCCGCGGATAATCGGGAGTGTACTGTATATATATGTTTGGAATTATATGTATTTTTTTTCTCTTTTCTTTCTATATTTAACAATTAGGATTCTTTTATAAATTTTGCGTTTTGGAAACATTATTATTTTGCCTAATGTTTAGAGTTTATAAATAGGTTTTTATTTTCGTTTTGTGTCATTGTT
This sequence comes from Argiope bruennichi, assembly GCF_947563725.1. NCBI lineage: Eukaryota > Metazoa > Arthropoda > Arachnida > Araneae > Araneidae > Argiope > Argiope bruennichi. The sequence continues at coordinate 32,587,419 of NC_079155.1, read as the reverse complement.
TTTCTTCTCTTTTACTTTGCTTGTTTTAGTAGTTTATTTTTGTTTTTTATCCTTTAACACCGTCAAGGTTTTCGTAAAATTCAAATAATTTTTGATTAATTTTATTGCCATTTGAAACTATTTGCTCTAAGTTGCTGTACTATATTTGTTACAGTTAGTATATTTTTGTATGTTATAATATTCATTTAAATCCATTAAATTTTAAGCACTGCAAAACTTATTTTTCATAGTTTCCTTCCATAATTTTTCTAAAATATTGTAAATTTTTATTTTATTTTAATGACTTTACTTCAGTGTGTTTCTGGTTTTCTTGCTGTAATATTCTCCAGGAAAGCCACTTAACATAAACCGGGATATTTTGTGAAAGTATTCACAAAAGTAGAAGAGATGACATTTCCGTCGATTAAACTCTAAATACATGCATATACGAATAGCAAACTAATCTTTCCACAAATTTTGGAAGAAATTAAATATTGTTATTTTATAAATAAAAATAAGCGTACTGATTAAGAAACCTTACGAATGGTACTTGATCATTTGCAGCATAAGATGATTGTTCCAGGAAAAATAATTCCGGTATTCAGATATCGCTTTCCGAAATTTCAGTACATTTTCTCAAAAACAGTTCATTGGCTATTTGTAAGTTGGTTTGAGGTATACTCAACATGAAGCTGGTAAAAATGTGTTAATAGAAAAATTGAGAAAATCGAAAAAATATTTCTATTTGCTATCTAATATCTGTTTGTAAAGTGACAATAAAGCAAAAAATTCTTTAAAATATCTCATACTTTTTATATTTTATGAAGTACAATGTAATAGAATGTGACATATATTGATCTTATCTACGGTTGATTTATTTTATTACTATAATTATAAAATAAAAGAAATGCATGCAATATTATTTATAGAAACTTTTTAAGTATCTGTTATATTATCATTTTTAAGAAGTTGACTTATAAAAGATAAATTGAAATTACTTACCATTTCGGACTAAATTCTTTGGACACTGTTATTACTACTATTTGTTGGACGATTATTCGGTTTTGCTATTTTGCATTCAAAGCAAAATTGAGATTAAAGTTATCGACCACCTGCAAAAGTCGCACGTTCAGCCCCTTTTATCAGCTTCTTTTTTAGATCATATTGTCATTTTTTTTTATTTTTACATAAACATCTTGAATTTGTCACAAAAATAAAGATCACAGTATAAGATGATCTTTTAAGATAATCTTTAAAAATTTAAAAGACATTCGAATCTCTAGGCCATAAACTGTATAGAATGTTTTGGCTTGATTCGTCTAATCTTATTTTGCTTTTTTAAATATGTTTCATATTATTTAACAGAGATCATACGTACCCAAAAATGTATTTAATGTCGTCTGTTCATACCTGATTAGAAATACAGTAACTTAAACAATAAAAAATATTGTTGCAAAATGTGTTCAAAAATGTTTTTTAATTTATTTAAATTATACGAAAATTAGTCCAGAAATGAAATTTACAATAAAATTTGCACAATAATAAAACAATTTTTGTGAATTTTTTTTTTGTACAATAATATTTTCCAATATTTCTGAAGAAAAATGTTGATAATTTAATGTAAAATTCGTAATTTCCCTGTAACACAATTTGTTTTTAAAAACTGCAAAGAATTTCTGTACGTTGATAATTTGAACTTGATAAGATAAAAACTGGCACAACTAAAAAGCTTTATATTTTATTTTTATACAGGTGTAAAAAGAAATAATTCATTCTGAAGTTAACAACAACAGCAAAACAACTGATGCAAAATTTAATTTTATTGTCAAATTTTTAAATTGAATTCTGTAACTCAAACAAATTATATAAACTGCTAAAGAAACATTTATTTGCGGAAAATTTTTAAAAAAATTTACAAACATTGTAAGTGGCAATTTAAATATGAGTTTATAATATTAAAAATGAATACAGCCATTTTTAAGAGTGGATTTCGAGCTTCTTCGTCCGTTAAAAGCAAGTTGAGAATCAATTTTTATGCAACAGAGAACTTGAAAATTAATTACAAAGTACAAAGACGTTTTTCAATATGAATAATTTAAACTAATTCCTTGTTTATTATCTTCTTTACGTGTTTTAAGTATTCTTAATTCCGCTTATCAAATAAAATTTTGACCAAGTCCCTGCCATTTGAACTCGCAATGCTGCGCATGCGCAATGGGACCAAAATTTTAATCAACTTCTTGCGCTATAATGACGTGATATCCGTGTTGCTATGCACACTTCATCCAATTAATTTATAGCACAAGCGAATAATAAAAAATCAACTATTTAATAAACTGTCAAAAATATTTCGTTGAAAAATATATGTGTAACATAAGATTGCAAATGAGTGGCAAACAGAAAAACAAATTGGGAATTTAGCTTCAATTTATTTTTCCATGGGAGGGCATAATTGATATAATGAAAATAACAATGGAATATGTCTGTTCGTACCGGAACATAAGAGGATAATTCAAGAAGTTTTTTCCCTCGATGTTTTTATTGAGATTCAAGAAAAAGAATAGTAGGTATGTTTGGAAGGAATTCCGTAGGCGATAGGGATTTTTATCATTTCGTTGGCAGTGTGAGAACTACAGTATTCATTTTTTTACTGCACATGTTAGAAATAATAAAAAGAAGTGGCATTCGGATCAGGAAATCAGAGAAACTTTTAGAATAAAGCAGTATGGTTTATTTAATATGAAGAATAAGAAATTAAATAGGATTTAAATTAGGTTAAGATATGTATTTGTGTGTGTGTGTTTGTGTGTAAACATAATTTTTTAAGCAGAGGCCGACGAGAGAGAAAACATATTCAAATTTTAAATTTCTCTTTTATTCCATCCCGGCAGGATAAGCAGGCATAGCTTATGCTGAAGCAGAAGCGACAAGGCGCGTCAACACAGAACGACACAAGAGCAGAAACAGGAAAAGCTCATGAGATATTTATCCCCGTGATTATACACTGTGAAATTTTAATAGGGATTTCTTTACACGTGTCGATTTCGGTAAGGGAATTATAGGGATCTTTTAAACGAATGTCTTAGATTGACAAATTTTTATCCCTTCACTCTGAGTGTGGAAACTTGTCGATGAAATAATTAATTAATAGTAAAATTAATTTTACAGAGATTAAAAAATTAATTTTAAAAAAAGAGGAGGAATTGGATCAGGAAGTAAGGGAATATTTTAGAATGGAGTTAATATAGGGTGAATTAAGATAAAATTTTGGAAATTAATTAGAATATATATATATATATATATATATATATATATATATATATATATATATATATATATATATATATATATATATATTGATGATTATTCCTTGCAAGAAAAAGTAATAAAACAATACTATAAATTAAATGTAATAATATCACAAAGTCTAAAGTAATAATTGGTATTACAATTTTAAATTTTGCGTTAAACCGATATTTATTTTATGTCATACACATATGTTCGAGTTCTTTTTGCATTTTTAAAAAAATAAATAACTGTTCAGGCCTCAATTTTTCTTAGAACTTTACCTCTTATTTCATCGCACAGACTGCATGATTCCAAATTTGGAATATTTATTCGAGGAAAGATGTGAGAAAATCTCGATGAGAAACGATTATTTTTCAAATAACTACGCCCTTCACGATTTGTTGACATTTCGAAGAACACTCAAGCGTCCACGTGAGTTTTCAATGCATTCCAAGTGACCTTCAAAGAGAATGCGTGTAACCTCTACACCATTTTAGGAATTCGATGTATCAACAACGAAAATATCGACACTGAAATCAATCCGTTGATATTTCCAAACTTTATCCATATAGTTTTTTAGGAACCATATTAGAACTGCAGATTCGTATTTACAAAATATCCACTCTAATAGTGGACCGATAGTTAATTTCTGAACTGTGAGAAATAGGTATATACTTCCATTTAAAACTGCGAGAAATAAGCATATACTTCCATTTAAATCTATGTGACTATACTTCCATTTAAAATTGCGAGAAATAGGTATATACTTCCATTTAAAACTAAGCGTAAGTAATCTCAACGATACTTTATAGTATAGTCTCTAGTAAATGTGTATTATTATTTTTATTATTATTAACTGCTTGACATAACATTGGCGAACAACAGTAATGGAAAAACCGTATGTGGTCTTTGGTGGCTTTATTTTTGGCGATTAATCGTTTATATGCAGTTAAAGCACAATATTACCGAATGTGTATTTTGGATAACTTTTTCCGACCGGTTGAAATTAAACAAATGGATTTCTGAATTGGACTCAGAATTACAATTGTAGTCACAAAATCACTTACCAAATTTCATGTAGTTAAGTCCTTGTTCTTTAAGGTATTGTATTTACACGCTTGCGAAAGTATAAACTAGCAAATATTTAACCTTTTGAAGGACTAAATTCGAAATTTGGTACATATTTACATTTTAGATGTTAAATTCGTATACCAAATTTTATCCATCTAGTTACTTGCTAAATTTTTTCGTTTTGTAGTTACAGTGTTCATTTCAATTCGAATAACCGACGAACAAACTTCCACTGAACGGACTTTATTTATATTTTAAAAATAAATTTATTTTTTAAAAAAGCTACAAAGTGGTGGTGGTCTAACTCAAATTATTTTTGAGCTATCATGTTCACAGATAGAGAGGCATCGTTCCAAAAATGTGTTTTTAGGACTTAAGGTACTCTGAAATCTAAAGAACGTCAAAATCTCGAATTCAAATATTTGACAACTATAGTATTTTCTCTTTGCATACTTTATATACAAAAGTAAGAATGCTCTATATGAAGCGAAAAAAAAATGATTTTTTTTAAGTTTTTGTATTACTAAGTGTACAGCTTAAAAATTAAGAAATATAATTATTTATATAGTCTCACGTTCCAATTTTTGGTAAATAGTTTTGGTATTCGCTCATATTAATTAAAAAAAAATCCATTCTTGTGTGATCAGAAACCGAGATTGTTACGGCTCTTTGAGTTTCATTATTTTAGACCCATCAACGACCCCTTCGAGAGAACATTTTTCAACATTTGCCCTTGAGATTATCACTGAAATAATCTAAAAAAATAATCAAATCGCCAGAATTTGCCTCATTTTGGTCAGGAAAGGCCGATTAAATTTTTTTTTTTGTTTAAAATACAATATGTCAAAGACATTTAGCCATGACAAATAGGATCGGAGGATTGGGCAAAAAAGTAAGCTTCGTAATTTTTTTTATTTATTTTTTAATTGATTAAAATAAGAAAATGTAACTCTGTGCTTCATTTCAAACATTTTATAAAGTGGAGTTATATGTCTATATCTAACGATTAGAGTGGATATTCTATATGATAATAGATGCAAAATAATAATAATAATAATAAAATGAAAAAATGGGACACTTTTCTGAATGTGAAATGTTTTATATATATATATATATATATATATATATATATATATATATATATATATATATATATATATATATATATATATATATATATATATATATATATATATATATATATATATATATATATATATATATATATAATTGCTGAATATTTTCCCTATCAAAATCTCAGGTTATATAAGACGACACAATTTGAATCCTGTCGACTCTTTAATATGTAATATGTCGACTCTTTAATATATATTTTATGTTAAGCAGGATGTAGTTTTGAAGACAGTGAAAATACTTTTTACATTTTTAAAATAATTTTAATATCCATTTCGGGAAAGCATAATTATTTACAAGCAGAGACGTGGACAAAGCACGTCCGCCATAGTGCCGTACAAAAGCAGAAGTGGGGAAGAGGAAAGAAAGAGATTATCCCTTGTCTTATATAACATGAGATATTGATAGAGAAAATATTTCTTTACAGTGCTAATATATTAATAAGATTCTGACAGGGATTTCTGTCGCATGTCAATCACATGTAAAGGAAACACAGGGATCTTTTAAAAAAGAATTTGTCTCGTCAGCGGTATTTTGTCCCTTCACGCGGAGCGTGTGAAAGTGTCGGCGTTTAGTCGATTCAACAATTTTATAAAGCTTCTCTTGAATTAATTAAGTAGAGAAAGTGGAATTGGATAAAAAAAAATAAGAGAAGGAACTTACTATGGGCTAAATTAAGATAAAACCTCAAAAATTAATTAAATTGAAATCAGAATTAAAATATCATTACACACACACACACACACACACACACACACACACACACACACACACACATATATATATATATATATATATATATATATATATATATATATATATATATATATATATATGTAATGATATTAATATTGAGCTATCATGTTCATAGATAGAGAGGCATCGTTCCAAAAATGTGTTTTTAGAACTTAAGGTACTCTGAAATCTAAAGAACGTCAAAATCTCGAATTCAAATATTTGACAACTATAGTATTTTCTCTTTGCATACTTTATATACAAAAGTAAGAATGCTCTATATGAAGCGGAAAAGTAAGGAAAACGGAAGAGATAAAAAGGAGAAAAAATTTTCACATTTGAAATCAGTTCAATAAATACAGGGTATGCATAGATGAATATTCCATCTTTGCTAAGCTATTAAAAGAAAACGAAACAAGGTACAACCTTTTTGTCAATCAGAATTCAGAAAATAACAATTGAAAGTTTAAATTACATACAGTTATAAGTATTCCTTGTAAGCCCTTTCAGAAGCACGAAAGATATCGAGATCGTCCGTGAAAGCACTTTACGTTCCACACTTTCTGTAAGCATGTCTGATGTGAAGTTTGAAACACTGCAAGTATGCTTAATTTCTTTAACATCAGTTGTTATTGGTGGAACAAACACCTGCTCAGATTGTACTTTTATACCTGTGTTGAATTTAAATTTTCAACAATTATTTCTAACACAGTTTTGTTTAATGTCTCTTTAATACCCCTGGAAATAAAAGATATTCATTTATGCCCTCCTATATTTTCAAAAACAGTTCAAAAATTCCAGATACCAAATAAAAAACATTTTGTTTCTTTATATAATAATTTCAAGAAATGAAAGTTATATAAAATTAAATGCATAATAATTTGGCTTATAAATTTGAATGTTTTAGCATTCATGCCATTTGGCATTATCGCAGACGTTATGGAGCAGATTTTATAATGCTGTTATGTTATAATAATGATATTAGTTATCATTATTAGAAGATAAATATATTAATATATTTATATTATTATATAATATAAATATATTTTTACTATCACACATTCTAAAATTAAGGGATCAATTACAAAAGTATTCGGTAATATAACTAATTCCCAACGTATTTCTGACAGTATTAAGAAATCATCTTTCACGAAGCCACTCAAAAATGCAATGTCAGATATTTCCAATACAATCTCATCTAATCTTGCCGGAGGGAAATGATATCATCTGCTTTGAAGTGTCTTAAATATTTAAGCATCGACTTCATCATTTCCTTGACGTGCGAACGATTTCCTAAGATGAGTTTAGAGACAAATGGAAACGCTGAAAATGGTTTGTCAGAATTCTTTCTTTGATGGAGCAGAGGAAAGAAATATTTTTACCAAAATTACATTTTGTGATTATTATATAGTTAGTTTGTGTAGGTGAATTTGGATTTTTAGTTTCTCATATATATAGATAGAAAGAGAATAACAATCGACAAAAAATTCAACATTCGAGATTTTGACGAATCTCCAGGTTTTACCATTTTTATTCTCTTCTGTGCACCACACACTTATGCGGAATTCCAAAATTTTGTTCTGACTTAAAAAAAAAAAAAGAAACATGTGTTTCGAAATTTGCTTCTTTAAAATTTGCTCTTTAATTAAAGTATTATAACGTCCAACAGCTCATTTTTTAGGTCTTTTAAACACCTCCAATTTTTTAAATTTAAATTTTTCAATCAGTTTAAAATCTCTTTATTTAAAAGTCAAAAACTGATGTTTCAACTATCATCCCCCCAACAACCGTGTTTCTATAACACATCTGAGGGTAAACTTAAATTCCAATTTTCGATAACCAACTCACCAACTTAAATCAATAAAAATGCTATTATGTATTTTACCTGTCTAAATACAATTCGAACTGCCTATTGTCTTTATTCATATAAACTTTGCGTGGAAAAATACTTTAAAATAACTCTATAATTACCCAAAGTGTGTAATGCTTGAAATGCGTCCACGAACGAAGGCCTTGTTGATTGGAGATGGAAGCTGAGAGTATGGCAAAAGTGGAACACTCGGGAGTAATTAAGTGGTATAAGAAAGAATAAAAATCGGGAACTGCTGATCTGAACCATGCTTTATCCACAAAACTTAAAAATTTGGGAATGATTTAAAAAGAAGGAGGTTCACTTACTTTTTAAGCAAATTAAATGGAATTTGAAATATTTGCAGCTATTAAACAGTTCTTTTTCAATTCTATGGCCTTTTATTATAAACTATTTAGGTGGAAATCGAATAAATTTTTAATTGTATCGATAATCTAATTTCTTCCAATATATTTTGCATTTATTGGATATTTGTCTATATTCTGTTTTGGGGCTTGAACATTTTATTAGTTCCACATTATCTATAATATTGCCTTCCTGCAATGTTAGCCTCATCGTCGAAATGGTCAATTTAGAGATACTCCTAGTGAATAACAAATGGGTACCACATCAATGAGTTTCAACCTTGTCTGGAAACTTGGAAAGCATCTGGCGATAAAAATAAAAATTCTGGAAAATTCAAGAATTATTGTAGTATCTCTATTTGGAGCAGAGATCTAAAGATCCTTATAGAAAGTTCCCTACTCTACTGGAAGATTATAAAAGCAATCACAAGAAAAAGTTGCTCTAGCCGCACTCTGAGTACTATTATGGTTTTGCTGTTATTTAACAATGTTATGATTTATTTAACAATGTTTTTTCATGCGTTGTTAATCTCTAAGAATACTCATTTTACGTACATTCCTGCTATGTTTTACTACTGTGTTTTGTTTCCTTCTGGAATAAGACATCATTTTCGTTTTCGAGTTTATTGGATCTCTAACCGGATATTCAGCAGATGATTTCCGCGTTAAATGTTATTTAAATATGCATTTATATTTTCTATAAAATAAAGAATATGTATTTAAAGGGAAAACAGTTTAATTATTTGTCTTTTTTTAATTATTTGTCTTTTTATTTACCCTAAACTAATCTTTTATTCACCCTATTTACCCTTGTAAGACTTGAGGACACACTTTGTAATTGGAATTTCAGATCCTTTGGTTGACAACGATTTAAAATATTAAGAATATTGGAATCAAGGTATAAGCAACAAAAGTATAACGACAAATTTTATTTTCAATCAGCCGATCAACACCGCAACATCTTTTCTGATATATCCTTCAGTGACATGCCGTTCAGATTTTCTGGAAGGGAGCAGCTACCCTGGAAGTAGAAGGGCTTACCGACTTTCACCAGCCACTTCAGACGACAATCACAGAGAAATTCATTACCTAAAAGGAAAAGGCGGATTTGAGTAAAGATTTTAGACTTGATTTGAATTAAATTTCATTAAAGACCCAATGAGAGTGCCTCCTACCCCAAAAAAAAAACTTTATCTCATTTTTTCTAATAAAGGTATTATATCAGAGAACGTCTTAAATGACAGTGGCGTACAATAGTTACAAAATATTAACTTTTTACCTAATCTATAATGTGATAATACTGGTAGGTTTTTGATGATTAATCTTTGGTATGCGGTTAATAGTATCGAAGATGGAATTTCTATTTTATCTGCGTTTTTACCAACCGATTGAAACAAACATTTTACACAGAGCTATGCTTGTAGCCACAAAATAACATTACAAATTTGATATATTTAACTCAGTGTGTTTTTGAGTTATCATGTTTACATGTTTCTGAAAGTACAGACAGACAGATGGTCAATCTCGTGTTGGAATTGAATTAAAATTTAATTGGTGTCTAGTTTATAGATATTTAATTTCTGTGTCGAATTTCATCTATTTAGCTCTCCTCGTTTTGTAGTTTTCGTGATAACTTATATTGAAACAGCCGGACAGACAGATTTCCTTTGAACGAATTTTGCTTAAAATTGGGCAAAAATCTACAAATATTATGTGAAGGACTTGAACCAAATTTCATCCATCTTGATCAAAGCGTTTTTGAGTTATCATTGTCAGAGACAGACATTTTCCAAAAATGTGTTTTGTGAACTCATGGAGGTATAAAACGTGGAGATTGGCCAAAACCTCAAGTTCGAATTTTCAACCGTTTAGAATACTTTCTCTATATTTCTTTTACAAGAAAGTAAAAATGTAATAAATAAATTATTGCAATAATTAATTACACCGATCTGTAAAAAAAATTTTTTTGCATTAGATTTTTTTCAGATGATGTTTATGCTCTTTTCTTCCCTAAAACAGAAAATATAACATATAATATAATAATTAATAATACATACATTAGAATATAGAATACATTGTTTTACAGAAAATAAAATACAATTAACATTTCTTCCTTCATCTAGTTGAGTTTTTATTAAATAATAGTTGTATGAAAAGTAGTGATGTTATTTGGTGTGGAATTAATCAATGTGAAAAAATTAGCATCTATATATTTGAAACAATTGGCAAAACCCAAGAACTAGTCTCTTAGACTATTTAATTAAAATTACAATTAATGTCAGATAACAAATTTCCGTCATTTAAAAAATTTTAAATTCCATTGAATTTAATTATTTGTTACTTTGTGAACAATTTTCTATAATACTTTCTGAAATTTTAAATTATAACTAACAAAATATTTTTCCATTACTTTAACAAAAATTTTTTAATTTTATCATTTTATTTTTCCAATGTAATGTTTGTTGTTAACTTTGTTCACAATAATTTATTCGTTTAAAAGTTTTGTATTTTTCTTTCACGTTTTCCTATCATCTAGAAAATCAGTTATTTAAATTTTGTTTTAGAAATTTATTAAAATAAAGAGTTCTAACTACAGAGAGAATAATGCATAAATTGTATTTAAAAATATTACCTTTAAATTGCAATAACTGTAGATGTTCAAAAGGCCACAAAAATGTTTCTTCATTTAAAGTTTTGAATTTGTTGAAGTTAAGTTCCAACTCCTTCAAATTTGGCATGCCATCAAACATATTTTCTGGTAATGAAGTCAATTGATTGCCACTAAAAAAAATTAATAACAAGTTTTTTTCTTCAAAAAGCTAAATATTCTTTTTGGATAAAGAATAACTATCACAACAAAGGTTGATTTTTTTTTCAAGAAAGAAATTAAGCTCGACAGTTTCTAAAAGTAATATATATATATATTTAAAAAAAAAGAAAATTTTTTAATGCATCTTCTGAAGGAAATTATTCATTTATGTATATATTTATCGCTTCATAAATAAAATAACTTTGATTTGTACTTCTAAATCTTGTAAATCGTTTACAGATTTCAACTGCAAATAAATTATTTTAAAAAATTCTGAAAAAAATATTCATCATCACAAATAATAAATTCATAACAAATAATATTTCTTACTATTTTGTTCGTCATACAAGTTTGTTTAATATGGACGAAAAACAACTAACATTTTTTTTAATGAAAACGTTTTAGACTAATATCATAGTTTAATATTCAATGACAATATTACTAAATTCTCTCTTAATATTTAACAAATTCTTTCTGACAAAAAATAACTTAAAAATGATTTCTAAAAAAGTTTTTGGAAATTAGCGCGTTATGGTTTAATTTACAAAGTTCTTATAAAAATGATTAATTTTTTTTAGTTATTATTAAGAATATAAAAGAACTAAAATAAATCAAAATGTAACTAATTTCTCCCCAAATGGAAAATTCGACCATTTTATTTCTCATAATCCTCATCTAGTAAATATAATATTTTATTTTTTCGTATCAAGAAATCCAGAAAAAAATGAACTTGCTTCCATCTTAGTGCTTCCTATTATCTTTTGCATATATTTTACTTGGAAAAATTGAAAACAATCCATTATTAAATTTATAAATACTAATTTTTTCTAATTTTTTAACTTTTATTAATGCTAAATTTTCATTATTGCATAAAAAAACTGTAGTTCATAAATTAAAAACTGTTACATTTAATTCAGGATTAATTTAAACTTAAAAAAATTACCTTATTACCCAAAAATATAATATTCTGCAAATTCGACGTTAAAAAATAATATAGATAATTTATGTACAGATAAAGGATAATTCATGAAAGATAATTTATGAACAAATAAAGGATAATTCATGAAAGGTAATTTATGAACAAATAAAGGATAATTCATGAAAGATAATTTATGAACAAATAAAGGATAATTCATGAACAAAATTGGTTTTAATCTGAATATCCGAATTAAAACCATTATATAATATATCCGAGCTCAAAGTCTATTTTCTCTATACGTTTTAACATACTGTGATAAAAACACAATATTTTATATTGTGCTCGATGGAGATCTAGAAAGCTATACTTTCTACTTTACAAGTACTCCAGTGTAGTAATTTGGACAAGCCTTTAATAAAGCTTGCTTCGGGCATGCATTCTTATTGATTTGCAGAATTACAGATAATTTATGAACAAATAAAGGATAATTCATGAACAAAATTGGTTTTAATCTGAATATCCGAATTAAAACCATTATATAATATATCCGAGCTCAAAGTCTATTTTCTCTATACGTTTTAACATACTGTGATAAAAACACAATATTTTATATTATGCTCGATGGAGATCTAGAAAGCTATACTTTCTACTTTACAAGTACTCCAGTGTAGTAATTTGGACAAGCCTTTAATAAAGCTTGCTTCGGGCATGCATTCTTATTGATTTGCAGAAATAAAGATAATTTATGAACAAATAAAGGATAATTCATGAACAAAATTGGTTTTAATCTGAATATCCGAATTAAAACCATTATATAATATATCCGAGCTCAAAGTCTATTTTCTCTATACGTTTTAACATACTGTGATAAAAACACAATATTTTATATTATGCTCGATGGAGATCTAGAAAGCTATACTTTCTACTTTACAAGTACTCCAGTGTAGTAATTTGGACAAGCCTTTAATAAAGCTTGCTTCGGGCATGCATTCTTATTGATTTGCAGAAATAAAGATAATTTATGAACAAATAAAGGATAATTCATGAACAAAATTGGTTTTAATCTGAATATCCGAATTAAAACCATTATATAATATATCCGAGCTCAAAGTCTATTTTCTCTATACGTTTTAACATACTGTGATAAAAACACAATATTTTATATTATGCTCGATGGAGATCTAGAAAGCTATACTTTTCTACTTTACAAGTACTCCAGTATAGTAATTTGGACAAGCCTTTAATAAAGCTTGTTTTGGGCATGCATTCTTATTGATTTGCAGAATGAAAGATAATTTATGAACAAATAAAGGATAATTCATGAACAAAATTGGTTTTAATCTGAATATCCGAATTAAAACCATTATATAATATATCCGAGCTCAAAGTCTATTTTCTCTATACGTTTTAACATACTGTGATAAAAACACAATATTTTATATTGTGCTCGATGGAGATCTAGAAAGCTATACTTTCTACTTTACAAGTACTCCAGTGTAGTAATTTGGACAAGCCTTTAATAAAGCTTGCTTCGGGCATGCATTCTTATTGATTTGCAGAATTACAGATAATTTATGAACAAATAAAGGATAATTCATGAACAAAATTGGTTTTAATCTGAATATCCGAATTAAAACCATTATATAATATATCCGAGCTCAAAGTCTATTTTCTCTATACGTTTTAACATACTGTGATAAAAACACAATATTTTATATTGTGCTCGATGGAGATCTAGAAAGCTATACTTTCTACTTTACAAGTACTCCAGTGTAGTAATTTGGACAAGCCTTTAATAAAGCTTGCTTTGGTCATGCATTCTTATTGATTTGCAGAATGTTTTCCTGCAGTGAAAGAATCATGGTCGAAAAGAGATATTTACAGACATTTTAAATGGATATCAGGTCAATGACCTCTGATCTTGAACGACAAAATGTAGGATTCTGGAAAATGGTGATTATGGTGATATCTTTATTAGAAATTAAAATTTGATACTTATAGAAAACTCGCATTCTTGTCAGAAGATAGAACGGGCGAAGTGCTCTTAAGCGAGTGAAGCTTTCTTAAGGATGCTGATTGTTCTAACTGCATTCTGAACGCTAAAGTTGTCTTGCTGTTTTCAGCAGAGTTCTATAAGTGCAATCCTCGGATACGTTTCGATTGTGTTATAATATTTTTTTTTTCATGCTTCCACGTGGGCGTGGACATCCATCGATCGATTTCCGTCATTATATGGAGCTTAAAAATTCCATATTTATTTGTAATTGTGTTTATTATGAAGAAGTATTAAAATTATAACTTGAATTGAAAAATAAAATTTAAAATAAACTACCGAAAGCCAGTACCTGAAATCCATCAATCTAAGTCGATGAGCTGGATTGGGCAACAGGGACCGACTCACTTCAGTTATTAAATTATCTCTCATGTCCAGAATCTGCAAGTTTTCTAGTTTACTGAAAGCCGTCGGATGGATGAATGATATTTCAGCTTTGATAAGACCTAAAGCTGTCAGAGATTTCAGGGCGGGAAACTCCTGATCCAAGGAATGCATGGAGATGAGGTTGATGTCGATGAGATCTAGACGTCGATGGTTCCTCAGCTGGGACCAGTCCCACTGGGTGACGTAGTGTGCGTCTGTGGCACGCAGTTCCTCGAGACGGTCTTCGAGACCGACGAAGGCCAAGTCATCATCCGACAAGGACATGATTTGGGTGTTGACAAAGCGGATCTGAAATTTAATTTGACAAAAATGTATATTCAGCAGACGATGCTTTTTAAATAAAGCCGTTTTTAGATGAACTGGTATCTTCTAATAGTAATAGAACATATGTATTTGTTGGCTCTCTGCAGTCCACAGTGTTGGAACTAGAGTTACCAAAATATTGAGGAGGCGCATTTTTTTTGAAATTTCAATTGGAATTTTAATGAATTAAAAACTAAGTTTGATATTGGCGTTTATTTTTTGTAACTTCAAAAAATATTATTGTATAAAACTGATTTTTATACCATTTTAAAATTCATAAAACCTGACCTTTTAGTGATATCGATTTGGTCGCCATGCCGTTTTGATTTGTTTAAAAAATATTTTTTTGTACAATTTTTAATAATGCGTTTCATTGTCGTAATGACCTTCAAATCATTTCTATTATTGCGTCATGCATTTTCTCTTGGCTTTCTTCTATTGTTGAAGCTTAAGAAGAAAGGTTTTCCCCCAATTATTTTCTGATCCGTTTACATCTATCTCTGTTAATAACAAAAAAGAATGCTCAAAGAAAGAATGGCATTTGTCTGTTTGTTGTGGTTCTATAGATCAGATTGTTTGGCCTAATGCTACAAAATTTAGAGCAATTATGCTTTGGAGGACAAAAATGTGCATTTTGAAGAGATTTAAAAAAAATTAAACATGATTTTATCTTTTTTCTAAAATAACTTCCAAAACCATTGCATTTGTAATTATTTTTAAATTTAAAATATTTTCTTTTTAATGATTTGAAGAATTAAAAAAAATGAAGTTACAATGTGCTATTTGAAGATTAATTCACCTAGACAAATATCTTTTTAGAGTACTGAAATGTCGTGGTATTGGCCTTCAGTAGAAAGATTTACATACAGAATAAACAGAAAGGATGTGACAATTATTTAGAACAATATGGTCCTTTTTTTTTATCTCAATTTCATACATAAAATATTTTTTTGAATAAATCATGATTACCAAGGTATGTATTCAGAAAATCAATTCAGATTAATTGTAACTACATTTCTTGGTCACCAGTTGGTCTCTAAAGGCGGCTAATAATAAATGAATTGCCGCCTTTCCAAATGAATGAAGAACAGGTAAACTAATAACCGATAATAAATCTATAGTCACAAACTGACTATTCCGACCCATCTGAAGGCACACGGAAAAAATTGAATGACGAACCGCCACAAAAGCACCACTGGCAGAGACTGTGATTGAGTTCTAAGGGCCATCACCGGCCACGGTACAACCTTTCCCTATGGAAGTACGTCCCGTCATCGATCGGAGGAGGCAGACCTCCACCTTTCCGTGTACCCACGAGGGTGGCGAGAACTAACCACCATACCTGAGTTTCTCCTCCTCAATTATGAGATACCCCCTCCCGTGCGACCAATAAATCTATAAATCACAACACTTACCTTCTGATATTGAGTTCCTTTAAATAAATCACTAGGTATGTAAGAAAGTGCAGAATTCATGAGAGTCAAGGCAAACATATCGTACGAATCGGTCGACTTGATGAGAGGAAAGAGTTCGTCCGTTGACATTACATTGTTGCAGAGCATCATGGGACCGTCCCCCAAGTCCTTGCATATACAGTGAGGTGCAATGTCTTCTTCCGGAGGGCAAGTGCATATTACAGGCCAGAATAACGTTGTGAAAAATGGAAACCATAGAATAATCATGGTGAAATTGTCAAATCACCTGAAAAGTGAAGCGGTTATAGTTATAGTGTTTAGTAGTGGAGGGTAAAATGGTGTATAACTGTTAGGAACAAAAGTTTCTCAGGGGAAAAAATTAATAAAACATTTTCTTTCCAGCAAAAACTAAAATTAATTTTTACTGGAATAAAAATTCTTTTCTCCATTTAAAGTACGAAATTACACAGGTCTTGCTGGTTCTCTCAGATTATATTATGATTAAAAATATTTAACATTTTTTAGACACTAATATATAAACTTTAAAATATGTTTTAAAATTTAAATTTTAAGCAGAATTCTTCTGTCATGCAATAAACTTTTCAACTGAAATAGAAGTTAAAATACCACTAAGTCTAATTACTTCCCTCCTCCTCCTCCCATTGAAATTCATCATTTCAATATTATGTATTCAATAGCATCTACTTTTCACAAATTCACAACCAACATCATATGTATGGAATCATAATTCAAATAAATTAATCCATTTACTAATAATATGTTCTTGAACTTTTAACCCTTTAAAGGGCCATTTTTTTTTCTAGTCATATTATGTTAAAATATTTTTAGGCTTAAAATTAGAATAAGAAGAGGGATTCATTTAGCTTATTAGATAAATTTAATTTGATTAATTAATAATTAAGTGACAAACCAAGACACATCATTTTGTGTGAGATAAAGAACTGAAGCCTCTAAGTTTCTGTCTTTCTAAAAAAATTTGTCAAAACTTATGCCAACCTACATAAATTCATACAAAGATTGATAAATTTGGTGGGAAGCATACTTCCCACGGCCTTAGAAAGGGTTAAAGTAGAAAATAGTGTAGTGTCATCGGAAATACGTAAGTGTACAGAATTTCTAGAAAAATGAACATATAATGAAAGTGCCAAACCAAATAACTGAAGATGAGATACCATAATAATTACTTTAAACAATAGGCAATTTTGAATTTTACTGATTTAACTGAGTTATTAATGCTATATAGATGAACAAACCACTGACTTCCAAAGACGGTTAGTTAATAATATAAAGTTAATGTGGTGAATATTTAGCAAACATATGATAAATTTTTTTAAAAACCTCGACCCATAGACAATCATATTCTTTGTTTTGGTAGTTTTTGTTTTCATAAAATGCTATTGTTATCCATATCAAAAACTCTCTGCTGTATAAAATTTGAGTTTAAAATTGCATTGTAGGGCTAGAAATACTTTTTTTAACTTACAATTTTATATCTCATTTGTTAGTATAATAAATATAATTTTTTAGACTTTAATGAAATAAACTAACATTAATCAAATTTCTTTTATGAAAAAATGGCAAATTTAGGCATTAAAGTTTATAGAAAAAAAACAATTTTTAAATATTATTAAATATGTTTTGAAGTTTTATGGGTTTTTTAAATGTTTAATAACATTTATTCAATTTTAGCAACTGCATCAAATAGCCTGAAAATGTAAAATATTTTAGTTTTCCTTGATTTTTTGCAAATATTGGTCAAAAACAAAAAAGTATAATTGCAACAAAAAGAAGAATATGCATATACATTTAATAGAAGAAAGATTTTTTCGTAGAATTCACGAATTATTTCTATCTATATTTTTAATTTTTCAAATAAAATAAAAAAATGAATGCAAATATTTCTGCAAGGAAAAAATATTCTTTCGGAAATCAACTTACTTTTTGAAATGAAATCGTTCGGCGGCTGGAAATGTTCTGTTCGCTTTACAGAAGAAAAACATTCCGAAAACGCAGAAAACATTCTTATCTAACACCTGCTACTTCCCACAATCCTCATCAGTTGATTTGTTTTTGTTTAAATTTACATAATTTTTAACTTTTTGATCATCAGTTATTTTGATATGCTTTCCAGTAGTTTAAACAGGTCACCTTCAAAAATCTCATATGACAATTGGAGTCAATTCATGTGATATTATATCACATTACTGTGCGTTTCAAGTGAAATATAACTCCACTTAACTTTATATCTCGTTGCGCATTATACTACATAAAACAAAAGCAAGGAAAAAAATTCTAAAATTAAATTCCTGCATTATAGCATTAGAAATACATCACAATCTCAGATTTGGTCACAATAATATGGTGCTTCTAGTGTTAAAAAGAAACAATATTTGTTAAGAATCTGGGATATTTATTTCTTGCAATGTTGGACTCATGGCTGAAAAATAAAGACAGATATTCTTAATGGATATTAAGTAAATGTCACCAACAAAAATGAAGATTCTGGAAATTGCAAGAATTATGACAATATTTGTATTAGGATCCGAGATCTGGAAAATTTCATACTCAGTTGAGAGCCCATGAAAGACAAAACTCTCTCACGAAAATCATATTTGGAGTATTGATCGCAAAGTGAGTTCTCTGTTTGCTGAACGTCGAGTTTGTTTATTGCTACTGTTATATTGTCGCATTGAACATGGGCTGTAGACTCTCCATGGCCGAATGGTCATAGCACTGGTCTCATAATCAAGAGATCGTAATTTCAAATCCCGCTAGAAACAATGCGATTCACAGCTTGTGTAGATATTTAATTCTTTGATTTTATGTTTTCCTTTATTTCATGTTTCAGCAGATTCTGGACCTTTCTTTAGTTTACTAGATAAGTTTAGATTACTAAGATATAATACTAGTTAAGGATTTTTCTTACTGTCTCCAGAAAAGTATTTTGGAACTTTCCCTGTTAGTATAAAAGCAGAAGATCTGTCAGTCACTGTGTTCTGAGTTCAGAGTTGAGTTAATAAATTGGTTTAGCTCTACTTCTTGTGCGTGTCATTGTGTTCCACAGTAAAGTACCTACTTGACAATATAATTAAAGATTATTGTTTACTTGTATATTGTGGATTTTTACAAGTATGGATTTTTATGTGCACCTTGATTGTACTTTTACTGTGCGTTTTTATGGAATAAAGCGTCGCTATACATTGTTCAGTTTCTTTCGTCGTACATTCAGCAGTACGAAAATTGAAAATCCTGGAAATAAAAAAGAAATGTATTCCTGTTTGCTTTAGGAATCGAGATTGTATGTGAGAGCCTATTTAAATTGGTGATATTATTCGAATACAAGTTCCTGATGTTGACCATGTCTTTAAAGATTTCCGAAATGTGTTTTCTGTTGTTGTTTGATCAGTGGAATCCGAATTTTATAAACAAGCAGGCAAAAATGGTACAATCTAGCAGCTTTACACCCATAATCCATTTCAGTGGTGGTTTCCTTACTAGACGGCAATTTAGAGCCACTGATGGGCAGCGGTGGCCTGGTGGTAAGGTCTCGGCTTCTGAACCGGAGGGTTTCAGGTTCGTGACCCGATTCCACCGAAAAACCGTCGTGTAAGGGGGTCTGTTGCACGTTAAATCCGTCATGACCAAACGTCCTCCCGCTGGTGTGGTGTGGAGAGGGGGTGCCAGCTCAGGTGTCGTCCTCGTCATCTGACCGAGATTCAAAATTGCGAGGTCCGTCCCAAAATAGCCCTAGTGTTGCTTTAAAACGGTGCGTTAATACGACTGAACTCGAACTTAGAGCCACTGATCTGAAATGGTGAGGCCGGAAGGTTTGATTAAAAATTGCTACGAGTTTAACTATCAAGTAAGTTTGTTTGAATCATAAAATATTAATACTAAAGTTATGTACACATTAAATTAATAAAAAACAAGTAATTAATTCTTTATAATATGTTGGAATATTTATTATTCATTAAGTGGTCATGTTATATTTCATTTTTAAGTGCCCATAAAATAATAATTTTAATTATATATAAATATTATTTGTTTATAAACTTTCATAATAATTAAATGCTTATATTTGTAAGTAAGGAAATCATTAACTATGGTTAATTTTTCAAGACTTTAACCTTCTTGTTACTTTTCCCATAATATATATAATAAATAAATGAATAATATAAACGTATATATATTCGCAAAATTATTGAAATAAAATAATTAAGATGATAATTAATATATTAAATATTTGATGAAATGTGAGAATAAATTGATAGCTTGTAAAAGAGGAGGCTTTATACTTTGCAGTCCTAGGAACTCAAAATAACTAAATCAGCCATTGATTCGTTTGTAATTTGTAAAGAAACATTACTTTCCATAGATGAAATTACTTCTCAAGAAATGCCGCTGCAAGAAGTAGTTGCAACTAATTCGAGAAGAAGAGAGGAAAATCTACACATTTTGTTATTGCAAAAGTCAGTGTTCTGCGACTACATGTATTTGTCTTGTGCAATTCAAAGTGCTATATAATATCTTATAAATAAGATTATCTAACGTTCATCACATAATTTCTGTATATGTTTATTATCGGAATTATTCACTTTTCTTATTGAATATTTTTCGTTTTAAATTCAACGGTTTATTTACATGAGTTACTATTTAAGCTTTCTTCTATTTCATCGTATATCATAATATATTTTAATATTAAAATACGATTCTAAAAGCTGCAGTTTTGTCTTAACGTGACAAAAAAAATTTTATTCAACATTCACCATTAGTGTATGCTGAATGTCAACATCAGTCAGTGCAAGTCAGAAATAATGATATTTAACAAAATATTTGACCATTCCTCAATTTATTTACTATGGGGTTGCATAAAGCCAAGAATCTCAACATTGTCGCAGTTCGATCATTTATTGTCACTGTTACTTACGGCATTTTACAAGCCTGCTGTCAGCGATTTAAACCGAGTGTGCAGTGGCTTCTGAGCACCAGAGGGAAGAAATCTGACTTCTAGCTCATATGAAGATGACACACACATTCGCTTGCACGGCCCTTTCTACAGGGGGGGGGGCGCTTTCACACACCTCACAGATAGAACACAGGGTAGAGAACAACTATACCTGAACAAGGACTCGAACCCCTGACGCCTAGACCACAGGGAAGACGCGCTATCCCTAGGCCAGGAAGCCGGCTCGGTCTTTTATAACACATACAAATAATGCAGCATTAGATCATAACTAAAAATCATCTTTAATAATGTTTCATTTTTAACCATTGGAGGTGGTCTTCCCAAAACTTTCTCACATATTCTCCAATCATTGTCTTATCCCCTCCCCCCATGTAAAATTTTCAATCTTAGAAAGGCAGAGGAATTTGTGTTTTAGACCAGCTTCTTCCAAGCGATTGAAACCAAAATTTGACACTGAACTACAATTCCAGTCACAAAATCCAAAACCAAATTTGATATATTTTATCCATGCCGTTTTTTGAGTTATGGTGTTTATATGCTTGTTAAAATACAGATCGACAGGAGGTCAAATCCTTGACAAATTTGGTTTCAAACTTACTAAACAATTATATACACTTTAGATGTTGAGTTTGTGTACAAATTTCATCAATCTTGAAGTTATCTATTTATAATAATCGTGCTAATTCATATTCGAACAACTGTAAAGACAGAATTTCCTAGAATGAATTTTGCTCAAAATTTGATACAAATCTAGAAATTCGGTATAAAATTATATACCAAATTTCATCAGTTTAGCTCAAACCATTTTTGAATTATCTTTGGTACAGACAGACAGATAGACATAATACCTAAAAACGATCTTCGATTTCGGCCAGATCCAAAACTTGGAGATTCGTAAAAATCTCGGTTACAATAGTTTTTTTATACATCATAAATCAAAAAATGAAAATTAACAATCCAAATCCAAAGACACAAATAATCTCAAACTTTTGAAAATTTATTGTTTTTTTTTTTTTTTGTATCTGTTAATATTCACTATAAATCATAAATATCCCATTCCGTTCTGCTTCAAGTTTTAACTTAAACTTTCAGCACCATAAACTTTTTTTAGTGATATAATCCAGAGACACGTCTTTCAAATTATCTGGCTGCGAACAATAGGCCTGGAAATACATCGGTTTCTTAACGTCCACAATCCATCTCATGCGACAGTCACAGCGGATTGGGTTACCTGGAAAGGAGAAAATAATTACCGATTTTAACACAATGGGATGGCTAAAATATATTTGAAAGAAATGTTGCATTAAGATGTCCCATAAGTTTCTTTCCTGTTTTTAATAAGGAATGAATACACAATATTTACTGTAAAAGATATTATTTATTTTGTTATATAAGAACCTTTTTGCTCTATTACCTTCTTCCATCTCTCAGGATGTTCCATGTTTACTCATTATGCCTTCTTTTCAAAATTGTTGTGTTTAGGACGAGAAATAATCTTCGAGTCGCGCTTTTATTTCGCTGATGGATTTAAAGCGCTTATTGAGAAGAGAATTTTTCGAGAAGAGAAAGAAGTAATAATCAGACGGAGCGAGGTCTGGAGAGTATACAGGATGGAGAGTAACATCCCGATCAAACTGTAAGAGCTTCTGTCTTACGACTAATGCAATATGTGGCCTCACGTTGTCATGATGAAAAACAACGCCTCTTCGGTTCATTAATTCTAATCGTTTTTTTTTTTTTTCTTCTTTTTTTTTTTTTTTTTTGCTATGGCAGCTTTTAATTGATCCAGTTGATGACAGTATTTCGTAAAATTTATTGTTTCATCTTGAGGAAGGAGCTAGTAGAAAATTATGCCTTTCTAATTCCATCAAATGGACAAAAGAACTTTTTGGGGGTGTAGTAGAGCTCTGGGAAGACTAAAACCGATGACATAGACGGCTAATAGATAAGCCTGCATGTTTGCATAAGCAGAGCCAGATAAGGCCGTTCATAGAGCGATGAGAAAGAAACTTTTAGGACACCATAATATTTATAGCCGACTTTGGCGACCAGTTGGTTTTCCGGGAATATTAGTTGTATTTCATTTCATTTAAGTTTCTTTTACATAAATTGATGCTTATTATTCCCTCAAAAAAGTATTTTTAAGCTTCAAGTGTGTATTGTTATTGTGTATTTGTTCTGTTTATTGTGTATTTTTCTTTACGGAGTCCAATCTCATGTCATCGTAGTGCTATTAAAAACGCAAGTGTCTGGACCAGCTGGTCGCCAAAATATACTGGTATAAAATAGTAAATCGCTAGTATTAAATTCAATATTTCTTTCAAACATGCATGTAGCGTATTGCATGTTGTCTTTTGCATTAATAAAATTAGTAGAATATTTCTTCTTTAGTTTCCAACAATGGAGGAAAATTGCGAAATTAAATAATTAATGAAGCATTGAGTATAGTTTGTATTTCAATAGAACAATGAAATCTATTGTCGAATATTAGGCAAAATAATATTTTTATAAATCCCCGAAATTCAGAAAACATTTGTGTAGCTAAATTTGTATTATTATAAAAATAACTTGTTGCATGTTAAAACGATATAAAATTCATTTTTGTTCTATGATACTTTTGGAAATTATCTCGGGAAAAAAAATGTAATCAAAATCCTATTTGAGGACTTTCAAAGGCATTATCTATAATTTTGCATTACGTTCGGATGCCGAAGTTATACTCCAAGAAGAACTTTATTTTCCGAACTTTAAACACTAAGCAAAGGTTATTTCCTTCACGACAAGAAGTCATATTTAAAATAGGATAGTGTGGAGGTTTACCAAATAAGCCATTGCAGCCTTTTAATAACCTTCCGAGTTACAAAATGCTAGCAAAAATAGGATGCTCGTTTCATACTGGGTTTTTCTTTCCATCCGAATGCGTGTACACAAACTGTTGATGATTCGAACCCCGCTCGCAACGATTTATCACATGAAGTGAAATGATGCTTCCAATTATTTATGCAAGATGTTATTTGACCGTTTTATGCAAATGTTTTTTCACTCTATATAAGAGCGGAAGCACTCGTGCGCGAATACTTAGACGTAGATTCAGATTCTTTTTTTTTTCTTCACTTGTGTTGTCTGTGTCGGTGTAATATGTAATATTTTATAATGCATTAAATGTTTGTTTGTCGCAAGAAATAAAAGGCTGTGTTTTTAAGAAGTCTTCTCGACCTGCAACATTTTATAAGCACCAGTCACATGCATTTTTCACTGCTATTATTAGAACATTTTACTCTGCGGGCCTTACAGACGATTGATCTTGACAATTACAGGGTTTGAACCCAAATATCGTCTGACACAAAACTAAATTACCGCTGAAGAAAAGATGAGTCTCTTTAGTGAGAGAAAAAAAAAACCCTTTTTTTTGTCTAAAAAAATTGCAATTTATGCGACTTTTATATATCATCTGAAAATTAAAATCACTTTTTCTTGCTTTTCAGTTTCATTAAGCTTATTTAAAATTGTTATTTCGTATAATCTTTTTCGAATATAAACATCTTTTTTAAAAATCAAAGAACAATATAGATGAAAAGGATATTCTACATTGGTCTAATATTGTAAAACTGATTTCAATCAGTAATTTTTATTGAACTCAGCAATTAAAGATTGTGAAAAATCGCCTCGTAAAAGAGCGCCAAATCGAAAGAGAATCGAAAAAGAGCGCCAACTTAAAACGAAACAAAACTATCTTGTACAACAAATTATGCGAAATTTTGCCAGCAAATTTAAACATTTAAATGCATGATGTGATTTTTTTTTTACTTGAAATATAAATTTTCGATTTGATTTATTGATTAATTTGATTGATACCAACACTATTATTTAAATACGGTATCAGAATTATTCAAAATAATTTCTTTATTAGTCAGCTCTGTCTGTTTTTACCGCTTGAAACGGCCATTATTTCATTTTATTATATTATTTAATCGCTTGTAATGAAATCCTACTTTGAGTTTTGTTTCTTAAACTTTCCCAAACACGTTACAGAATTTCATCTCTGGCGTTTATCGAAAATTTCAAGAAATTATAACCACTTTTTGAAAAACTAGGGAAATGTGTTTATTATTCGAAACATTCTGATTTCGAGCTTTAAAATTTTCGAAATACTACCAATGGCCCTGTTAATATTTTCACCAATATTTAAGGAAAAGTAATTCCTTTTCTATGTTACCAATTACTGTTTTTCGATAGTTTGATTAAGTTCCAAATGAAGTTGGCAAGTATCAGTGAGAAGCGAATAATCATTTATTTTTTAGATATAAATTTTGATTTATTTGAACTTCATTTAGCCTAAAATTTTAGACCGTCGTAATAAATGTCTGTTCGAAAGAAAATTCGGGAAAAAGAATCCATGCTTATTTCAAATACCAAAATAAACAATTTAAACAAAAACCTAAAATATCCAACTGAAATAACCATAGATTATCAAATACAAAGAATATTGCTGTTTTTATAACAGAAAAATAGATCTTGTAAAATGCAAATTACAAATATTAGTACTTCCTATTCTTTGATTTACCACAATCATTATATTGTTATTATTTCAAGCAGAGAATGTTATTAATTTACCGTAAACCTAAGAAATTTTAATACAAGAAATTTCTGACAAGACATTTAGCCACATAAAATATCCTGGAGATTCTTCAGATCTCGGTTTCTAATAGCTATGAGGCTATGCATTTTCTAGAACTTTCATTTCTGTCATTAAATTCGTCGCAAATACTCCAAGGTTAGGATATCACTAAATCATCCATTCATTATCCATTAAAAGTCTCTGTAAATTTTTCTTCCTAATTATAAGGTTATGGATAGGGAAACATTATCATAGATTCATAGCAATATGATTTTATAAATTGTATATTTATAATATTGTTAGAAATTTAAAAAAAATTGTAAATTCATTGGAGGTATGAGGTCAATATCTGAGCATGATTTCGCGTTTGCATGGGAAAGTCACAAAAGGTCACCATGCACAGGAGAACATTGATACATATACCATATATAGGATAACTGTGCACGGTCCAACAGCTTGCGCCAACAAAAGTGAAAAAATAGAGTAATTAATAGAAGCTCGATATACTGATTGATTCCGATATTTCAGCAGGAAAATATTAACATATGGTAATCATAATAATCATAAAACCATGTTTATCTTTATTTAATGATTATTCGTTGGCTTTCTTAACAGTAATTTTTTTAAATTATGAAGTGACGTATTAAACATTCTTATTTAAAATTACTACCAGATTTTAATTGCATTGAGATATACATTTTTTAAAATGATAAAAACCCCGAATCCGCAATTGAATGGTGGCGGAAACGAATACTTGCCTGTCAAAGTAAGCGTTTGCAGGTGTTCCAAAGGCCATAAAAATGCTTCTTCACTCAGAGCTGCGAATTTGTTATAACTCAGATCCAAGTCGCTTAAATTAGGCATGTTGTCAAACAAACCATCCGGCAACGAGCTCAGCTGATTATTACTGAAACAGTAAGATCATTTCAATTAATACTCATTTTACAAGTTCCATATAAAAAATATCTTATAAAATATCATTTTATTATTCCCATATAAAAGATATCTTATAAAATATCCTTTTATTATTCCCATATAAAAGATATCTTATAAAATATCCTTTTATTATTCCCATATAAAAGATATCTTATAAAATATCCTTTTATTATTCCCATATAAAAGATATCTTATAAAATATCCTTTTATAATTCCCATATAAAAGATATCTTATAAAATATCCTTTTATAATTCCCATATAAAAGATATCTTATAAAATATCCTTTTATTATTCCCATATAAAAGATATCTTATAAAATATCCTTTTATTATTTCCATATAAAAGATATCTTATAAAATATCCTTTTATTATTCCCATATAAAAGATATCTTATAAAATATCCTTTTATTATTCCCATATAAAAGATATCTTATAAAATATCCTTTTATTATTCCCATATGAAAGATATCTTATAAAATATCCTTTTATTATTCCCATATGAAAGATATCTTATAAAATATCCTTTTATTATTCCCATATGAAAGATATCTTATAAAATATCCTTTTATTATTCCCATATAAAAGATATCTTATAAAATATCCTTTTATTATTCCCATATAAAAGATATCTTATAAAATATCCTTTTATTATTCCCATATAAAAGATATCTTATAAAATATCCTTTTATTATTCCCATATAAAAGATATCTTATAAAATATCCTTTTATTATTCCCATATAAAAGATATCTTATAAAATATCCTTTTATTATTCCCATATAAAAGATATCTTATAAAATATCCTTTTATTATTCCCATATAAAAGATATCTTATAAAATATCCTTTTATTATTCCCATATAAAAGATATCTTATAAAATATCCTTTTATTATTCCCATATAAAAGATATCTTATAAAATATCCTTTTATTATTCCCATATAAAAGATATCTTATAAAATATCCTTTTATTATTCCCATATAAAAGATATCTTATAAAATATCCTTTTATTATTCCCATATAAAAGATATCTTATAAAATATCCTTTTATTATTCCCATATAAAAGATATCTTATAAAATATCCTTTTATTATTCCCATATAAAAGATATCTTATAAAATATCCTTTTATTATTCCCATATAAAAGATATCTTATAAAATATCCTTTTATTATTCCCATATAAAAGATATCTTATAAAATATCCTTTTATTATTCCCATATAAAAGATATCTTATAAAATATCCTTTTATTATTCCCATATAAAAGATATCTTATAAAATATCCTTTTATTATTCCCATATAAAAGATATCTTATAAAATATCCTTTTATTATTCCCATATAAAAGATATCTTATAAAATATCCTTTTATTATTCCCATATAAAAGATATCTTATAAAATATCCTTTTATTATTCCCATATAAAAGATATCTTATAAAATATCCTTTTATTATTCCCATATAAAAGATATCTTATAAAATATCCTTTTATTATTCCCATATAAAAGATATCTTATAAAATATCCTTTTATTATTCCCATATAAAAGATATCTTATAAAATATCCTTTTATTATTCCCATATAAAAGATATCTTATAAAATATCCTTTTATTATTCCCATATAAAAGATATCTTATAAAATATCCTTTTATTATTCCCATATAAAAGATATCTTATAAAATATCCTTTTATTATTCCCATATAAAAGATATCTTATAAAATATCCTTTTATTATTCCCATATAAAAGATATCTTATAAAATATCCTTTTATTATTCCCATATAAAAGATATCTTATAAAATATCCTTTTATTATTCCCATATAAAAGATATCTTATAAAATATCCTTTTATTATTCCCATATAAAAGATATCTTATAAAATATCCTTTTATAATTCCAATATAAAAGATACCATGTACACACTTGGAGGGAAGTATGGTCGAAAATGATTAGGAGGTACTGTGGGTTGATCTCCAAAGATATTCATCATTGTGACTTAAGTAAAGTGAGAGCAACATGAATCGTTTTAAGAGTACCGAATTGACCTCTTGCTTGGCCTTATAAATATTAATAGACATATTGTGTATGATCGCACAAAGATAGGATTTCCATTGAGGCCATGCTAACAATGACATAGGGGCCGGTGGAGCCTGGGGCGTAATATGATTATTTCATTCCCGTCTGTCATCAGTGAGTCAACAAGGCGAATGACGTCCGAGGGGCTATTTTTTTATACCCTTATTACTTTAAAATCTATCAAAAACGTTCTAATGTTTGTTTCTTTGACGCCTTGTAAGTTTGGCCCCCTGGTTCATGTATTCCTCTCTACCCCCGAGTAGCTGCTTGCCACTACTTACCAAATTACCAAATGTTCACTGTTACACATTCGAACCTGTCTGAACATGTTACTTTCACAACACTGATTCAGTATCCTTCTCAGAAGAGAACGTGTTCCTTCTCAGAATACAGTTTCCGTGCACAAATTTTTTGGACCAATCGTTTGAAATTGCATGGACTGTGCATGATTCTCCTGTCGAATCACCCCTAAATCCCTGACTTATCCCCTCTTAATATTTTTGCGCTGTATTTTAAAAGTTTCATTTATGAAATACCAATAGACTCAAACATGTTCTTGTAGGCAGAAGTCGTCGTTTATCTCTGCTGCTATTTATTATCCGCTATTTTCTGATATCTTTGATAGCGGACATGTCCATTGATGCAGATGTCCTGTATGCATCCATGACAAAGGGCGAAATTTGGAAAACTCATTGTGATTTCCTATAACTTATATACTTTTTTGTGATAATAAAACACATTGCACATTTTTTTGTATTGTGTCATAATTGTAATACCGTAACCATGGGTTCCTATATGATTATGATTATGGATTTTGAAGGCATGTATATCAATATAAGAGTCTGCTAATTAAATTTGATTCATCTGACTATTTGCTTTGTAGGTTGTTGTTAAACAGAGGAGATAGCTCATGAATTGGAAGGAAATAAAGGAATTGAATTAATGATAAAAAAAAACTAATCTAAAAAGGAAATCATTCAATAAATTTTAATCAAAAATTTCATTAAAATTTCTAAGTCCCAGCGGTTTTTTTTGTTGCCATTTCCTACTTTCGATTTACAAATGTTTACACATAGAAAATGTATTGTGAGATAAGCTAAATTCAAAATTTGATAAGAAACAATAACTTAGATACAAAAGCTTATACTAAATTTCAGTTACCTCAGTGTTGTGTTTTGGACTTAATTGTGCTCACATTCATGCGAAAGTACATACGGACAGACGGTCAAACCCTTAATGGATTTGGTTCCAAATTTGATACCGGTCTTGGCTTTAAATACTAAGCCTGTATATAAAATTTTATGTGTCTACTTCTTTATACTTTATAGATATTGCATACAATTGCATTCAGACAGCTGTACTTCTTATAAATAGATTTCGTCCAAACTTTAATAGAAGTCTACATACTTGATATAGAAACCATAAACCAAATTTTATTCGTCTAGCTCAAAGCATTTTAATTTTATCACATTCACAGACAAACAAACATAATTTAAAAGACTCCGAGAGATCTTAAATGTAGAGAGTTGTCAAAATCTCGAAGTCGAATTTATTGACGGTTACAATACTTTTTCCTTTGAAATTTTCATATAAAAGAAAGTAATGCCAAATCAATACTTTTTTACCATGATATTTTTATAAGCAAATGACAAGCAATCTGTATATGGCAACAATCGACATTCATGAATGAAGCGGGAGTGGTCTTCCCAAAACTTTCTCGCATATTCTGTCATAAAGGTGCCATCCCTGAGAAGGCCGTACATAGCATTGGCGTACAATAGTTACGAAATATTAACCTTTAGGTGTGAATTTAGCGTTTTAATTGAATTTATTGTATCATCCTTGGTAGGTTTTTTTGGAGATTAATCCATAGCATACATTAATAGTATCCGAAAACCAAATTTATATTTTAGACACCGATTGATACCAAATTTGACACAAAACTGCACTTTTTGTCACAAAATTCTGTACCAAATTTGATATATTTAAGTCATTGCGCTTTTCAATTATTGCATTTACTTATTTCTGAGAGTATAGACCAACAGATGGTCAACCCCGTTTTGGATTGGGCTCAAAATTGAATAGGTGCCTACATTATAAATGTTAAATCAGAGTATTATATCTGTCTAGCTCTCTTCAATTTATAATTATCATGTTAACTTATATTCGAATAGTCGGACAGACAGACTTCGTCTGATCAGATTTTACTCAAATTTAGCCAGACATCTGCAAATCTAGAGTAAAAACCGTACACTAAATTTCAACCATGTAGCTACATCCAAGCATTTTTGAGTTTTCTTTGTCACAGACAGGCAGACAGACGGGTGGACATTTTCTAAAGATTTGTTTTTGAACTCTAAAACTAGAGCTTGTCAAAATGTTGAGTTTTGGCAATTAATATACTTTCTCCATATTATCTATACGAGAAAGTAAAAATGGATATATCGGCTTCCAAATGAAATGAAAATCGAACATGGAATTATAGTTGTAGCCACAAGATTACATACCGAATTTCACTGATTAAATTATGGCCAGAATTTCCAATAACAATTACATTCGTCATTTTTCAAAATAAACATATTTATCTCATTATAATTTAATTTATTTTCAGATGATAAAATGAAATAAATTTCTAATTGCTGCCAAATGTTTATAAAAGTATTTAAAATATTGAATAAAACTTTGAAGAGAATATCAGCAACAGTTGCATTTGAAATGAAACTATTCCTATTTATCATGATTTCAGAAGTGATCATGATAAATCAAAAGTACAACAGACTATTAAAACGATGTTTAGCACTCAGTTATTATCAAAATTTAAATCTGTAGTGAATAGCTTATAAGCCAGTTAACAGCTACGCTACCCAAGCAATTGCTTTTGTATCGTTGTCATGTTACTGGACTGCGAACTGCAAGGTCCCAGGTTCTATCCTCGCACATCACAATCGCCACAAATCTATATCAAATTTGAAATCCATACAAAAAGCAGTGAAAAATTCAAAATAGATATTAGATATTCCATATTATTTTCCGAACAGTAAACGTATCATATTGAATCAGTATATATAGTACAAAATCGTGGAGGGAACACTATTGCTGGTTCTTTTTTGTATAATTACGAATTGAATGCAAAATCATTTCTGCTATTCTATAAAATCATTTCTTTCATTTCATTCTGAATATAAAATCATTTTCAAGTCGATAAAAAGAAATCGACTTTCTTTTTTTATTTCCACATAAAGATCTCACTAATACAGCGATCCGAAGTTGATTGATGAAAAGTTCTCAGCTTCTAAACATGGTTATTGTAAAAATCGTTTTGAATGTCTTCCAATGCATAACAAGGTTATACACATTTCTGTTGATGCGATGGAAAAGTTTAGAAAAAGTGATACCGGCTTGGGTGTCGTCCTCAACGGATCACGGTTCGTGTGAAAATATATTTCATGTTCTTTTATCCTTGTTCCCATAGCCTGTGACTTGGCCTACCCTAAGTCATACTTATAAATATGTAACTGGTCGTTGTCTGTCCAATAGTAACATCCCATGGAAGGTATACTCGTCCACTCGTCAGCCTTTGATATCGGAGTATTTATTGATATTTCGCAGGAAAGGCAGGTTCTCGGCCGTAATTACAATAACTCTGCTGTAGGTTGTCGGCCGTAACAACACATCCACAACGAGAAACCTGGTGCATTTATAATTAAATCTGTCTCACCACAAGCCGTAGAGCAAACGCAAAATCTGATTTTGACGAATCTGCACTTTTATATCTCCATGAGTATAACTCTGTACACAATAACTACAAAATGTAAAGAATTTAGTTACATAAACATTCCATTTTAAAGCAATACTAGGGCTTCCTTGAGACGAACCTCGCAATTTTAAAAAGCTTTGAGATGACGAAACCGAAATCTGAGGCGACAGCCTCCCTCTCCAAACTTTCTTACCACACCAACGGGAGGACATTTGGTCGCAACAGTCTCGAGGCCGAGACATTGTCACCAGGCCACTGCGGCAGTGCAGAGTCAGTAAGTTTAAAAAAATAGTACATATTTTTAAAATCTGAAGTATAGATCGGTTTTAAATTTTGCCTCAAGTCTATAAACTAGTTGACCGCTTATACGTTCGCATGCACGTAAACGCTATAACTCGAGAGGAGGGGACGAAGAATTGAATAAATTTGACATTCAAGAAAAGTCAGCATATGTGGAGTCACAGCATTAACCAAGGTTCCGATTTTTATGTGGGTAAGAGAAGGCGAGGACAATATATTTATAAAGGAGTATGAGAGAAAGTTTCAGGAAGACCACTCATGTCACTTTTTTATATATATAATCGATTCCCCAATATCTAACTAAAGCAGCGGTGGCCTGGTGGTAAGGTCTCGGCTTCTGAACCGGAGGGTTTCAGGTTCGTGACCCGATTCCACCGAAAAACCGTCGTGTAAGGGGGTCTGTTGCACGTTAAATCCGTCATGACCAAACGTCCTCCCGCTGGTGTGGTGTGGAGAGGGGGTGCCAGTTCAGGTGTCGTCCTCGTCATCTGACCGCGGTTCAAAATGACGAGGTACGCCCCAAAATAGCCCTAGTGTTGCTTAAAACGGGACGTTAATATAACCAAACAAAAAAAACCAATATCTAACTAATATGTATATGAGACGGCATTGCATTTCGTCAGTATTTTCTTACTGAGTTCAAACAGCTATAATTTAATCATGATTAACATCCAAAATGTTAGATAACAATATTATAAAGATGTCATTCCCTTACTTACTTGTTAAAGATGCTGTAGCTGTTTCATATCATGTTTCTACATTAAAACCGTACATAGCAAAACTTAATGAAATTTTGATGTTACATTTGGCATACAGTTTAATCAAAATTTCATTAAAATAAAAGAATATGGAAAATACATAATAGCATATCATTCATTTCAATTATTGTATTACCATCTAAAACACTATATGTCGCATCCGGATATCAGACTAAATAAGCAGGGAGTGGGAGAAAAAAGATTTTTCTCATTTAAATAAAAAAGTGCTAATATTAATACGAGAGATAAAATATAGATAAAAAGTCATTGGAGAAGGGGTGGGGAATTGTTCAGATTCTTGAATGAAAGTAACCAAATAAAATTTTCAAAAAATTTTTAGCTAATTTTTAAATTATATCAGAATGAATAAATAAATTCATTATTAACTGTATTCGACGACCAGCTGCTCACCCACTCTACCATATTAATAGAATTAAATTATATAAATCAAATTTGATCAACATTATTTCATCGCAACAAAGGGAAGAATTATTTTAAATTTTATTTGCACAATAATCGTGGAGTATTCTGATTGGTTAGACATGCTTTCAAATTGGCAAAGTCGGTATAGTCCTTGAAACAGAGGGATTCTGACAAAATTTTATTTTGTGATAGTTCTCTAAAATGGAAAGTAGTGGACAATTGATAACTCATCTAGGAGTCTTGCGCTTTCACGTGATATAGAAATTGACAAAATCGCTCAGAGATTAGTACTGGGGGAACCAGTCGAAATCACCCAACTGCATAGAGAATGTCTAGATAAGTAATAATTCTGATATTTCTCTGATCCTTCCATTCCGGACGGAAACCCAAAATCTTATTCGAAGTCCCGATTTAAAGAAATTAAAAATTGGATCTTAAAATGCACGCAAGAAAATACCAAGCTGTACCTCAAATTGATGATAGTCAAGTGGTTAGAAGGAGACGGGAACATGGATCTGGACAGATCAGAGATTGAGTTGTCCCTCAGAATCAGAAGTTCCAAATTCTTGAGACTGCTGAAGGCTGTAGGGTGGATGAAAGATATATCGGCCTTGCTGATACCGAGAGTCCTCAGGGACTCGAGGGCGGGAAATTCCTGGTCGAGGGTGTGCAGTTCGATGAGGTTCACATCAATGAGCCGGAGTGCCCGCTGGTTCCTCAGCTGGGACCAATCCCACTGGGTGATGTAATGGGCATCCGTCGCACGGATTTCCTCCAAAAGGTCCTCGAGTCCTTCGAACGCCAGGTCTCCGTCCGATAAAGACATCAACTGAGTGTTGACGAAGCGGATCTGAAATTGAGTTTTAAGATGCAATCAATTATCTTATAACAAGGCAGCTCCCATGTAACAGTGAAAAAATAGAAATAATCGTCTTTTAACATATATTTTGACATAAGGTGTAACGAATTAATATTCTATCCATTTCCCACCTACTTAAAAAGGTTCAATTTAGCAGACGAACCTTACTGCACCTGCGGCGAAGTGGGGTCACCACTCCACTACGCAACAGAATGCATTTTAACTACATCTTATCACCTAACGAAACCATCAGCTAACCTTCAACAGGTCTGGTTCTCCAGGGTAGCAGATAACTCTCTCAGCAGGGCCAAGATCAGAAAAATGGTTCAATTCCTGCATGAAGAGTCACAGCTGTTCAGATACTGACCGCCACTCCTATAACATCGGAAAACTCATCTCACCACCTGCACGACAAGACTTCCACCCAGGCCTGGAAACTCCAACCACCAACGCAGCGCATCTTCAAGCTCAGACAACTCCATTCAGTCAAGCATAGCCCATGACATCCCTGCTCCAACCCAACCTAAAACCAACCATTCCTGCTCTAACCCAGCCAAGTCAGCTCCTCACCAGTCTAACCGAATTCAGCTCGCCTACTCCAATGCAACCCACTGCAGCCTAAAAATCTTTAACCCAGCCAACTACAACTCAGCCAACATCAGCTCCACATCATCAGCCCAATCACCATTACCTCCACATCATTAGCTTAGCCATCTGCAACTCTCACTCTCCATGTCCACCCAACTGTTTAAATAATCGTTAAGATTATAGTCGCAGGGGCATGGAGAGGTGTTAAGTGTTAAGTAGAAACATGCTTTAGTAGACCCAAATTTGACAAATCATTTTGAAATAATAGAATTTTAATACTCTCCGTGTATATGGTAGCTAGTGTACGCATAAATCTGCTGTAGCCACGAATTCCTCCAAATCGAGACAATGCCACTGGGGATACTGGTTCAGAGGTGATCGTTCTTTCTCAGAGGTCTAAATTACGAACTGTGGATGAGTGAATGAAATGTATGAATGAAGTCCGCCCCATGAAAAGGGTTGTGACGTATGAGTAGCTAAGATGTATTCTTGACTCTAGATGGAGCTACTGAAACAAGAGACGCTAAAACTCGGCTTAAAATCGCTGACTACAAACCACCATCCGTAAATCTAAAAATGGTTAACTTTGGAGTGATATGAAACTGACCTTAGTAATTACAGTGCATCATACATGGTTTATTTTAGTTTGGAAGTATTGTTTTCTTGTGTGTGTGGGAAAAAAGGGGGTTATGTATTATTTGTCTGCAATTTAAATTGCAAGGACACAGCGAGGTCTGCGTTTGTTGCAGGTGTCGTTTATATCATATGTCGGTAGGTTACTTAGGGTGGGGTTGTCTATATTTATGATATTTCCATAGAAGTTTTGGGCTTGTTTGAGGATGAATTGTTTGATTGGGGGGATGTTCAGAGCTTTAATGATTTCCGCATTTCTGATGAACCA
Source organism: Argiope bruennichi (assembly GCF_947563725.1). Lineage (NCBI taxonomy): Eukaryota > Metazoa > Arthropoda > Arachnida > Araneae > Araneidae > Argiope > Argiope bruennichi. Next base: position 32,550,911 of record NC_079155.1, on the reverse strand, counting down.
TCTGGCCCTGACTATCATCCTTAATGTTTTGTTTTCCAGTGCGACTATTTTTTGTAGGTTAGCGGTATTGTTTATAGCAAGTGCCAAAAGCAACAACAGAATTTTAACTTAAGAAATAAGCGACATTTTATAGTTATTGGCCAAAGTAATTTTTTCATCATTTTATTACTTAAAAAAAATAATTTTTTAATCGATATCATTAAAAAATCACTTTCTAATGATATCTACTTAGTGGACATGCAAATTGTTATTGAATTTTGATGATTTTTAAGAACATTTTTTTTTCAATCATAGATTTTATTATTGCAAGGAAATTCAAAACGTTTTCATTAATTCATTAAATATTTTATTGCATGATTTTCTTATTAAACATGAAAATAAAGAAGAAAGATAAAAAAGATTCTGGGGTTCCCTGTTATGTTTTTAAAACGATTATTCAATGCAAGATTTGGAAATTAACATTACAGAAATGCGAAAAACATTGCGCAATTAAAAGGTAGATTATTCGGATAGTTACATTTTTAAGGACATTATTATATAAGTGACCATATTAAAAAGAATATTGTACACAGTAAACTGAAAAGATACAAGACTATTTTTAAAAACGCCACTTTTAATATCTGTCTTAATTTAGATGCTAAAAAGTGTTTCATAGGGTAATTAGAAAATCAAGCTATGCAATTAATTGAGATTAACTGAAATAAAATACAATTAATATTTGTATTATTTAGTCATAAATTCAGTTAATTTACACTTAGGGAATGTGTTATAAAATGATTCACTTAATTGATAGTTCAAGTTTAAAATATTTAAGTGAAGCATTTGTTTAGTGAAGGAAAACTAAGGAATGAAAAAAGAATAAATGGAACATAGTTAATGTGAAACATGTTGCATAATATTTAACTTATCATACTGTTACACAATATTTCTTCTACAAATACCGCCAATCAATTGTAATAACGCAGCGCATTTAATCGCTAATTCAGCAGCTTGCTTGCTGTCTAATCATCTCTTTTTTTACTTGTTGGCGACTCCGACTACTCTCACACACGACTTCTTGTCTTGAGAGTGCATGTCTTTTATAGTTCCGGGAGGCGGGGCTAGAATCTTCCAAACCAATCAGGACGTATCTGGGTGTATCTCGGTTCCTAGTGGATGGATCGTGAAAGTTCTCGAACTTTCCAGCATTATCCATTTTGTCACCAAATTCATCGCAAAGTCGTCAAATGATCGCCAAGTTTGCCGCCAAGCTCTAAGGTCATTGACGCGACACTCGCTCAGCATGCACAGGACAAATCGTACAACAGCCTTTCTTACGATGACACTATTTGTGTTGGGAAGCCAAAACTACAGGTTTGCAACAATACATTTAATTATGTATGTTTTTAATTTCACAAGATAGGGTTACAAATAAGTTGTTGGAATTCCCAAAGAATAATAATAATTTTTGAATGAAGAAATGTTTCATTAACACCATATAATCACTAATTTTCGACATTTTACAAAAGAAAAAAATGAAAGGAGTTTACATTTTTATTCCGAAGTTTAGCAGGCTTGATTAGCTTATTGCTATTTTATTTTAATTTACATTTAATTACATAGTGCCCACAACATGCACACAGAATTATTTATTTAATACCATAGCAACGCGACTGTGTATAAATTAGTTCAAACAAAGAAAAGTATTATTAAAACATATATTCAAAATATTTTTAAAAATGTTTTTAAATTATAAAAGTTTAAATTGGTATCAAATGAAATGCTAATAGAATTTAAAGATGATTTTTCAGCAATAATTTGCTCCGTAATTATTTAGAATAAGCCTAAAAACATGATAATTTTTTTAATTAAAAAGCTAACGAAAATCTTGAAAAATCATTTTATGATACGCACTTACCACCCAGCTAGGAAAAATACGTGTAAAATTTACTATCCCTTGGTATCTTGTAGCTCTTGAGTAGCTCGATCTGCCTTGTACAACATTTCTCTTTTTCATACATGTCATATCACGCATTTTATAGATACTAAGCTTAACAATAAATAATTATTACATTGTTAAGAAACATTCTTAAGTTTTTGATGATTATTGACATACCTTTAACCGAATGATTGAACAATTTGTAATTATTTTACAACTTCTGTTGTATTAATTTTAATTTGTTTTCGCTCAGACTTTTTCTCAAAATGTCATACAAAATATTTTCGCCCTTTTTACTTTCTCGTATATGTAGTTTAGAGAAAGTATAGTAATCGTCAAAAAATTTGAACTCGAGATTTTGACGAATCTACACGTTTTATACACGTTGTCACAGATAACAGACAGACGGACATTTTCCAAAAATATGTTTCTCGAATTCAGAAATATTTTTGGAAAATGTTCGTCTGTCTGCCGTCTGTGACAAAGATAACGGATAAACGCTTTGAGCTAGACGGATGAAATTTGGTGTGCGGTCTTTACACGAAATTTGTAGACTTCTATCAAATTTTAAGTAAAATTAGTTCAGAGGAAGTCCGTCTGTCTGACTGTTCGTACATAAGTTATCACGATAACTACAAAACGGAGAGAGCTAGATAGATAAAATTCATTACACACATTTAATATCTATATTGTAAACTTGCAGATACCTATCGAAATCCAATGAAGGATTGACTGTCTGTCGATCTGTACTTTCAGATACATGTCAATGCGGTAATTTAAAAACGTATTGATTTAAACATATCAAATTTGATATGGTATTTTGTGACTGTATCTGTAGTTCGGTGCCAAATTTTTGTCTCAAACACAAACGGATCTAAAATTCGATAATAAAACATTAATTCGATTTTCGGATACTATTAACCGCATGGCAGAGATCAATCGCCAAATAATTCGCCAAGGATGACACGATAGATTAATTAAAAATGCTAAATTCTCGTCAAAAGTTTATATTTTGTATGGGCGTTCTCTGGCATGACAAATTTATTAGGGAATATACGATAAAAGTTTAGGCAGATCACTCCGATGGTTTACACCATAGTGGTCCAGGTGGACCCCCAGGGTAAATAGGAGACCATACGGGGGTCCACGTAGACGTGAAAAGAAAACAGGGCTTCACAAGTTGTAAGTGGGGGTCCACGAAAAATTTTCTGGTTTTCATAATAAAGAACAAAAATTTTGGCTTGGATTTACCTATCAACGTAGGTAGGTAGCATCATTCACTAGGTAGGTACTCAGAAATATTCGAGACTCAGTTCAAACACAGAATTAAATAGAACAATAGATAATAGTACAAGTGTACACTACATGTCGAGACTTCCAAAGTGCCGTCCGTGCGCCCGCTCGTCCGGGATGCTTGTTTAGACCTGCAAAGGGATGAAATGCGACTTGCGCTGTGCTACTTTTTTTGAAACTGAAAATGTGCTACTTTTTTTTTTCTTCATAACACCCCCAATTTAGGGTGATATTTTTTAGGAGTTTTGAGAATACAGTAGAAATGTAGCAGCAGGGGGTCTACCGAAAATAGTAAAACTCTGAAAGTGGTCCACGAGAAAAAAAAGTTTGGGAACCTCTGGTTTACACTATATGAGTTATGTTACTTACTTTTTCATATTTAGTATTTTTAAACAAATTACTGGGAATGTAGAGAAGAGTGGAATCCATGAGAGTCAAGGCAAACATAGGGTACGTGTCTGTCGATTTAATGATGGGGATGAGTTGTTCGGCTGACATGATTTTTTCGCACAGCAACATAGGACCGTCTCCAAGGTCCTTGCATATGCAGTGAGGGGCGATGTCTTCGGCCGGTGGACATTGTCCCATTACGGACCAAACCACAGAGAGAAACAAACACAAAATGGAGAACATCAGGATGTTGATAATTTACCTGAGAAAGAGAAAAAATACAATGTTATTTTCTCATATACAATGTATATAAAAAACAAGTACTTATAACAGCAACAAAAAAAAAATCGTTCTCGGAATTTTGATGACTTTCCATGTTTCAGACATCCTTTAATCCAAAAAACATATTTTTGGGATAAAACTATATTTGAACACGATAACTGAAAAGTGCTTCGATCTAGATTGATGAAATTTTGTATGTGGTTTATACACCGAAATATGTGAATTTCTAGCAAATTTTCAAGTCATTTAGCTATTCTAGTACAAATAAACACGATAAATACAAAACTCAAAGTGTTAGAAGGATAAAATGCTGTGGGTAGATTTACTATTTAAAATAGAAACCCGTATTAAATTTTGAACTAGTTAGTTAGCTATATTAACGTTCCATTTTAAGCAACACTAAGGCTATTTGGGGACGGAACTCGTAATTTTGTACCGTGGTCACATGACGAGGACGACACCTGAGCTGGCATCCCCCTCTCCACACCACGCCACACCAGCTTGAGGACGTGTGGCCTTGACGGATGTAACGTGCAACAGATCCCCTTTTCGGTGGAATCGGGTCTCGAACCTGAAATCCTACGACTGACGAGCCGAGACCTTACCACCAGGCCACCTCAGCCCTGAATTTTGAACTAAATCCATCAATTGGTTAATGATCTGTCGGTCTTTGCTTTTATATGCATAAAATCACGATAATTCAAAATTGCAACTACTTAGATCAATGAAATTTGGCGCACAGTTTTAGAATCTAAAATGTAAATTAATTTCAAAGTTAGTAACTAATTCGTCAAAAGATTAATCATTTGTCTATCTGTACATTCGGATAATATAAATGCAGTAACTTAGAAACAAAATGATTTAGATAAATAAAAAAAGTATTTTTGATCTTGTAACTAAAATTGAAATTCTGGGTCAAATTTTGTTCAATCCGTCCAAAACAAAGCTCTCGTGGTGTTCACCGTTTTGAACAAGATCTAAAATTTTGTGGGAGGTGGGGGGGGGGAATGAAAAAAGAATTATTAGAATTTGGGACAGAAAATTCGGAAACATCACTCCATTATTTTTAATGGTGATCATTTCAGAGAGTATCACAATAGTTCAAATTTATGCATTAACAAATCACGCTGTGAGTCATAAGTTGAAAGCTTATTTATTGTTCATTTAAAAACCCAATTTTAAAATTTACTGATTATAGATTTTGAAAATTGTAATTGATTCTGTTTTTGCAAAAAAACATTTTTTCTTATAAAAAAATTGATTTTTTTTTGGTATGAGTATTTTGTATTTTTCAAAATGAGATCACATAATAATTATTGTAATAAACAAAGAAAAAAAATTACAATATTTTTCCAATGTACTCATTTAGTATGTAAATAAAAAATTATCCTTGGCACATATATAAATGCTGTTTTTCTTAGATATCGTAAGTGTTAAATTAATATATCAAAGAATTGACAAAATACATTGCATTCGAATTAAATACCTCGTAGCATTGATAAGTAATTTTTTGAAGTCATGAACTATAACTAAAAACAATACATACTCTTCAAATTAGAAAACAAATAATTTTATTAGATAGATTCATTACTTTCTCTATCTCATGTAAACAGAGACATTCAACAGGTAGACTATGAATTTGTTTATATAGACTTCAATGTATAATTTTAAAAAAATTTAAACTCATAAACAAATAAAAATTAAAAATTAATTAACCTGAATTTATTTAATTACACATTATTCACTTCAATAAAATAAATCTTAATTAAAAAATTATTGTTTAAATTTATATTTTGATTTATTTTTTCAATAAGATTTATTTAACGCGTTAAAGAAAGAATTAAAATATATTTAGAATTAAGGTGTACTTAATAAAATGGATTCGTTGAGTTTATTAGATAAATTTGATTCATTGATTCATTTCGTTAATCAGCGCGCAGGTTTCTCAAGATTAATGACCTAAGATTATGAAAATGTTGAGTTTTTTTTTTAATTTTTAACATTCAAAACTTCATAAATAAGTCTTAGTTGATCGTTGAAAATAGAAACATTCATTCATTTATTTAAAATTTGGAGTGTCCAGAATATTTCTCAGAATCTGATACCTTATTGCATTAAATTTAGACTTCATAATTTTTGAAATATATTTATAGGCCGGAAGAAAATATTTTTATTGATTTCATTTCAATCCTTTTGAAAGCAAAACTAAAAACTGAATTTTATGCTGATTCTGAGAAATTTTTGTTGAATTATTCTTTGAGATATTGCATAAATTATGAAAAATATTTTGTAGTTCACATAACTCTTAAATACCGAGCGATACTGTTTGCAATACTCATATTCAATAATAATAATAATAAATAAATAACAATAAAGATGATAAATAAAATAAAACGCTTGGCTTTATTAAAAAATATCTGTATATAAATTGCAATTTCATCATTTCCACTTTAAATTAAAGTTGAAGTTTTACCGGAAATGACAACAAATTAGCTAAATATATATAGTAAATTGAACGAAACAATCTAAACAACAGTATAAGTTTGGTATGACTATCAAAATTTGAAGATTAAAAATGTTTTGTTTGAGAATCTATTAAGAGACCAGTTACTTAAAATATTTAATTGAAAATTGTAGCGAGCGGTAATATTGGCGAACCGGCTGGTCGTCAAAGGCGGCTAGTTAATTAACAAATAATAAATCAAGATACACCATTTTCTATGAGATAAGAAACTCTGATAGAACATCTAGGTTTCTGCATTATTGAAAAATTTGGAAGAATATATGCCAACCAACATAACTGCATGCAAAAGGTAATGAATTTGGTGTAATCATAATTTCCATGGCCCTAAAAAGAGTTAAGTATATAAAAATGAATGTCCCTTAGGGAAATTAAAATCCCATGATTCTGAAAAGATTAAATCTATATTTACTTTTATACAAATACATCTAAAACCTATCTATATGAGGACAAAGATGGCAGGAAGAATATGTAAAAATATAATTTTAAGTATAATTAATGAGAATTTTTTTCATCAGAATTTATTTACTAAAAGTTTTTTATTTTTAAGTGAAAAATGCAGTAAGTAAAAACTTTTTAATCATTTTTAAACTATTTCAAATTTATTTGAAAAATAGCAAGATCGGTAGTTTACAAATTTCCTTAAGTATAAGTTTTAAAATATATACAGAAAGAATTATATCTGTACAAAAGTTAATTATTGAATATTAATAAAAGTTGTAATTCGTAATTTTAGTATATTTTTCTCAAAATATTATAAAAAGATACGGAAAAATAAGGACTTTAATAACAAACCTTTTTCCTTATTAACTTGAGAAAAAATGTGTTGGAAATACATATATAGAAATGTTACGAAGCCTTTTTATCTTGCAGCTGTAGAAATCCCACGATTATATTCTGCTTCCCAACTGTGTGATTCTGTGAATATTCTTAACAGATTTATTTTGGAGTAAAACAATTTGCATCGCCAAACGAATAAATATATTAGAGATTTGTTCGTGTTCAATCAATATTTTAATGTATTCCTATTTTCAATAATTGCATAATAATTGAGATAAAACACATCCTAATTCTGATAAGAAGTATTTACGATAAGATGTCAGTCCAAGTGTAAAGCTGGTAAAAAAAATTCCTTTTTGTTTGATATTAATTATTTTATTTTAAACCAGTTACAGATATTAATTCTTTTATCCCCCATTATTAATAAGTTTTTAGAGTTTTAGTTTTTCTTCAAAACAATAAAATACTTTCTTTTTTTATGAAGAAATAAGTTAAGTTTTATTATTTAATTTTTTATTCTTAAAAATTGTTTAGAAATAATAAGCATTTTAAAAGACTTTTAATGAATATAAATATATTTTCAAAATGAGGATTGGTACGCCCACCGATGACCCCAACAATTCACAGAAATATGAAAAATATCGAAAATGAAACGATAAAAATTGGTGATAATACCTGATTATCTATATACTTATAATAAAGCTCAATGTGTGTGTGTGTGTGTGTTGGCGCTCTACAGGCCAGGTCATTTGACATACAGCTATCAAATTTTGGTACATGTATACCTTAGAGGTTGGGAATGTGCACCTGGGGTCCCTTTTTTTGAAATTTTAATTAGAATTTTAATTATTAATTAAAAACTAACTTTCCCGCCAAAAAAATCTTCCATTTTCCCCACCGCCAAATGAGTAAGGCTTCATTTTTTTTTTCTCCCAAGAGTAATGAGGCTAGGGTTAACATTTTTCGGCGGATTATTTCAAACGTTTCTGTTTATTTTCTTAATGTTTTATGCATTTAAAATTAAACATTGTTAATAAATCGATCCTTCAGATTGATTCTGAAGTACTTTTGAATTAAAATAAAACAGAATAAAGGAAATTAAAAATGTCTAATCCGCATAGCGTTACCCCAACTGGCGTAGCAAAAAAATCACGTATTTGCGTTACGTAACTGGCGAAGAAAATTCACGCATGCCCATTGTGTTCTGATTGTTGACATGGCAACCAACGGATGATTTAAATTATTTTTAGGTTAGTTGCATGCTTTTGTAAGTAAATTGTATTTAGTTATATATTTTTTGTATATGCTTATAGTTTTAAGTACATCGTCTTTTAAGTAGTTTTTTTAAACCTGTTTTCAATGATTTAAATTATTTTTAGGTTAATTGCATGCTTTGTAATTAAATTGTATTTTTTGTTAGTTATACATTTTTTTGTATATGCTTATAGTTTTAAGTACATCGTTTTTTAAGTAGTTTTTTTAAACCTGTTTTCGACCGATTATTTTAAACGATTCATTTTATTTTCTTAGTGTTTGATGCATTTAAAATTAAACATTGTTAATGAATCGATCTGTTCATGATGAATCTGAGAAATTTTTGTTAACAAATTCTTGAGATATTACATAAATTAAGAAAGATATTCTTTAGTGCCCATAAAGTTTAAACGCTCAGTGACTCTATTATCAGTAATCATATTATCAAAAAAAATGCTTTTTTTGAGTAAAAAATATTATTATATTAATTTCAGATTCATCATTTACACTTTAATTTAAAGCAAAATTTCTACGAGGGGTAACAGAAAATTAGAGAGATACATATCACGCTATGACTGAAGGCTTTTATAATATTATGAGTGAATTATATGACTATCAAAATTTGAAGTTTTAAAATATTTTGCTGAAGAATCTATTAAAGTTGAAATTGCGTAAAATATTTAATGGTACGACCGGAGTTTAACCCCCTGCTTGGCGAAATTTTTAAAAATCACCAACAACGGTCTGGCGAAATGTTCAAAAGCAAAGGAGCAGATGTTCAATTATAGTGCATAATAAAGATTGCCAGCTTTGGCGCGTTATCGCAACTTGGCGAAGCAGGGGGTTAAACTCCGGTTCAACCTATTTAATTATTAAAATTTAAACGAACATTAAGATTGGCGAACCGGCTGGTCGCCAAAGGCGGCTAGTATATATATATTTCTCAGTATTAAAAATTAAACATTATTCAGTGATTATCACCGAAATTGTTAATTCTACTAGTTATTGTCGATTTCTCAGTTGAAAATAGTTTCGGCTCTCGCAATTGTACCAAAATGAATTCAAAAACTCAGAAATTTTCTTAAAATAAGTTTAAAATATTGACGGATCACAGCCAACAAAATAATCCCTCCCCCAGACGAAGAGGCACTTTTTACAGAGTTTTTACTGTCTCTTGAAGCTTAACTAAAAGCCATTTTCCGCATCTATTTGTTAAGCCTACTGAAATGCTGAGTTATATCTATTTTAAGAAACGTCTATCAGATTTCATATGATTAGTAAAAACAACTAAAAATCGCAGGGAAATAAGTTTGGTAAATAGGTAAACAGGTAGGATATCACTATTTGCACTGTGAGTTATCATGTTTATATATATCTGACAGTACCACACGGATAAATAGCCAATCTTTGACAGAATTGGTACAAAATTTTATATGGATTTGCACATTATATCCTAAATCTATGTACCAAATTTTATCCAACAAGCACTTTGAGTTTCATAATTAAAAATGTTATCATGTAATCGGACACAGAGAGACTTTCTGCGCATGGTATAAAGATGACATATCAAATTTCATCGGCCCAGCTCAAAGGGCTTTTGAAACATTGTGTTCACAGACAAAGCGACAAAGACAGGCATATTTCCAAAATTGTGTCTATATTACTCATGGAGATATGAAAAATGGTGGTTCCTCGAATTTTTGAAGATTACAAAATTTTCTTTATATATATTTCGCTTACTGGAAAATAAAGATAGGAGCGGATGGACAAATAAAGTTATTTATTTATTTATTTTCTTGTACATTAAATTCTGTTAAATCAGTTTTTATTTAAAAAGCTTCTTTTTGTCATTATATATTTTCAAGAGACAATTTGCTTTTTTTAAGGAAACTAAAAATTCCCATCAACACATAAAATGTTGGATTCAAGAGTGGATTATAAAATAGATAATTTATAGTTATTTTATAGAGAATGCTTTTTGATATCAACCCGCATCTCACGAATAATTCTGATCATTTTTGATTTCCATTCGTATTTTATATAACGTTTCAAACGACAGTATACGACTCCAGTACACTTTTCTTTAACAAAATTACATTATATTCACGAATGTCAGTCAAATTCTCCGTTCCTATTTAATTTTTGACTCAATTTTGCATCCTCCAAGAGATTTTAAAAAAACTTGAGTTAAGCTTAACCAAAGTAATAATATATTAAATAATAATAACATTTTTCGCATGAATTTTGATGTAAATAAATTGAGTCCATTTGTATCAAACACCTAATATATTTGTTTAATAACGTATACACTTTGAAGTCGAATTAAGTTTAAAAGGCCAATCAATCCTCAATTAATCGCAATTTCTAAAAGATGCATTCAGGTTTAATCCGTTGTCGGTTGCTTTATTCTAATTCTAAACCCTTGCAATTTGAATTTGTCTTACAGAATATTCATTTACATTCTCATAGGGATTAATTTTTATAATTATAAAAGGAAAATTATCAAACCCAGATGAATATATTATAAAGAAAAATTGTTTTTATCTTTAAGTTAAACGAAGATTTTAGGCAAAAAAATATCAATTTTTTTTTTAATTTAAAATTTGGAATTTCTCAATTATTTTTTCATACAACAGTTTGAATTTTATTATTGTGTGTTCATTTTTGTGGGAAGTTACATTTTTTAATTCTTAATAATACACGTTTTAATGCTTTTTTTACATCTTTAAATGTTATTTTTTGAAATTCTAAATTTTGATAGAATTTTTTTGACAAAAATGTATCTAATCTAGCTAAAATCTAATGTATATATTTTTGTTCAAATTTGGTGCAATAATTTCTCGACATTTTTTGCAGTTTTTGTATTAGAGAATAAACAAACTTAAAATATTTTAAGCTTCACGATGGAAATAAAATTTAAAATTTAGTATTATTTATCAATCGAACACCAATATTTAAAGACTGGATAGAAATAAGGGCTATTTCATATTTCTTTGCTAGTTAATAAATTTCTTTTATTCAAGATTTTGAACAAAGCAATTTGATAATCTTCTAAAATAGAAGGTTTTTGTTTTACATCTATTTATAGCCCCCCTCAAAAAAAATTTTTTTCTTCCAATTTTCAAAATACTTTTGACTTTTTACCAATATTTTTCATGAGTGATGGCTACAATCTGTTCAAATACAAAATAATTCAAAAATACAAATATTTTATAAGAGTTTTCAAATAAATTCATTTTGATCGTACACACTTATTATGATACATTGCAATCATTAAGGAATGAAATGATTGCAATTAACATAAAACAGTAATTTTTAAAAAATAAATTCATCCTAGGCGTATCTACTTACTACTGTACATTGTAATCATTTAAGGAACGAATGTTTGCTACTAATATAGGAGACTAATTTTTTAAGTAAATTCATCCTGGCGAACACATTTGTTATGATACATTGCAATCATTTAAGGAACGAAATGATTGCTACTAACTTAGGATAATTATTTTTTTCCGCATGAAAAACCAGCCAATCAGATTGGGTCCAAGCTAGTAATGAAAACCCCGTGACCTTTTCCTTGGGAAACGGCCGTAGTTTATTTGTAAAATCAAATTCCTCACGTGTTGATAACGAAATGCAATCAAAAATTTGATAATCGTGTTCTTTTTTCAGGAGCTATTCTCATGGTTAAATATAGAAAAAGGACTTATTTTGGAGTCAAGCGATAAATTTTGAAAAGTGAATTTTAAAGAGGACTTTTTCAGCAATTCGACTTTTTTTTTTGTTATTAAGGTCAAATTTTTTATCAGATTATTTCTTCCGCTATTTTCATATGTTTATATTTATTGATAAGATCTAAATTCCGTGGAAAAATCTAAAATGTCCATGCCAACAAAATTCGACGTAACTGAGTGTAAATATGATTGGCTGGTAGACTATTGAGTCAGATCGAAAGTTACTTTTTTAATCGATAGATAACCATTAGTCAACTATAAATAATTTCAGTTTAAATAAATAAAAAATATTTTCATTGATAGTTTCAGTAAATTTTGTTTGGTAAAAGGAAGAATATGGCAATAATTATTTAATTAACTGAATTGAGAATGAAAAATCAAAGATTCCTTTATTAACCCATTAACTGAGGTGATTTTTTTTCTAAATCTTTAACTGTATAAGTTATATATATGTACAAAAGGTTGTGTAGCAGTATATATTCAAATTATATTTCGTTTTGAAAATATTCAATATAAACTTTATTGTTTAAAAAACGTTATTGTTATTAAATGATCAATAAAATCATTTCAATAAAAGATAAAAGACTGGGCAAGTAACAAACACATTGCTACTATAACCTCTGAATTACGTATTTATGTACGGTATTTCTTTATAATATAAAAACCAAGTCAAAAAATGCTCCATATATGGCAATTGTATACCTTTAAACTTACAGACGAATTTCAAATTTGTTCAATTCAAAACGAATATCTAAGTCAAGTAAATAAAATCTGTCGCCAATTATCCCTTAGTTGTAACCTTGGGCCTGTTGTAATTTATTACACTGCGCAGAAAATAATTTATGCGTTATCTGAATTTTGCCTTTGTCAATTTTCCTAATTCAATGATTAAAAAATAAAAAATAAAGATTGTATTTCAAATTTTATGTTATTAAGTTTCTAATCAAAGAAATTGCAATTAAGTGCTAATAATTTTTAACTGATTTTAACCAAAAATTTAACTTTAAATAAAATTTAACATTTATTTTCTCGGCAGTCCTTACTCTTGCTTAAAATATTTTTTTAAAAAAACACACAAAAAAAGTGTATCTTAAAATAAATACACAATAAGGAAATTATTTCGTATTTATTTACAAAAAGTTTTCGAATAATTTTTATTTATTTTTAACTAATCTTCAATTTGTTTGTTTTATTTTCAAAGTTCCAGTTCCAGAATTATTTTTTGACAGTTGTAAAAGCGTTTAAAATACTGTTTCGAACATCTCAATTATTGCACTTTTCTTCAGCCCCTTTTCTTTTCAAAAAGTGTGACAGAAACTATGCAATTTGCTATTGCACATGTGCAGCAGATGGAAACCGAGAAACGGCTAAAACGCAGTTCTGCGAAGAGTTTTCTCCCTGGGAATACTGTTACGAATCTGCAATGCGGCTTTCCAGCATAATTGGTTCCATGGGAGGTCCCAGAGCTTGGCGACAAACAGCGACCATTTGGCGACGAATTTGGCGACTTTGGCGCCAAAATAGATTATACCCGAAACATCGAGAATTTTCCCGATCCGTCCAGTAGGAACGGAGATACGCCTCGAACGTTCCTGATTGGTTGAGAGGCTTCTAGCCCCGCCTCCTGAGACCTATAAAAGGAAGCATCCGCAGCTGCCGGGCAGCGGTAAATTGGGTTGCGAACCAGTCGAGTCGAAGAGTAGTGGTGAGTCGACGGTGAGTCGAGTGGTGACCCAGTAGTGGTAGCGTAGTCGGAAGCGACAGAGTAGAGTCGTCGGGATCCATGGGGAAGAACGAGTCTTCCAGAGAGAGAGTAGTGGTGAACCAACGGTGAATTGAGTCGTGGACCAGTGGAGTCGAAGAGTAGTCGGAAGCGACGGTGAAGAACTCGTCTTCCAGGGACTAGCGGCGCAGTGACGGAGTAGAGCTGCTGTGTATACTGTTGTATGCTGCTGTGTATGCTGTTGTATGCTGCACGTCTCGGCTGAAGATAATCGTCTTCTGTGCTGTATATAGGTGTCGTCTTTGTGCTGTCCTGTGTGTCTTCGTGTAAATAAACGTCGTTGTTTTATTTTCTACTGCCGCCTGCTGATTGAGCGTTCTCCACAACAAATAACTCCCACTATCCAAACGAACTCCGGAAAGTTTCGTAACAATACCATTTTCCCCAGAAGTCTGAAAGTGCAAGTAAGGGAATTGAGTTAGATTGAGGATGAATTCAAATATTGCGAAATTAAATAAATCAGCGGTTCAATTTACTCACCAAAAAAGTTTAGGATATGCTTTAGTTTTTCAGTACATACACACGCCCGGCCCATGTTTTTTAATATAAACATGATTGAAACATCGCTGAATTTCAGTTTTTTTTTTTATTATTTATAAATAGTATATATAAAAATGAAGAATATAATACAAAAATGAAAACTCCATTGAACCTAAAAAAAATTAATGGTCTATTACTCTTAAACAAACTGTTAATTTTTAACTTGAACAGAATTTAACATATATTCTGCATACAGATGGTGCATATGACAAGGATGTTTAAGATGTTGTTATGCAAGTAAAATAAGCTTTTGCCATACTAACAGCTTGGATGGTTGAATACAAATAGCTGTGGCGGAACTCACTTCAATCATTTTTTTCCATTTAACGGCGCGTGAGTACTGTGACAGTTCAATTGTGAATCCGGGTCAAGATCTCATGACACTCTTTCTTTCTACAATGGATTGTATGATCACTGAATCATGGAATCTTTTAAAATGTGTTTTTTCGCGTCAGTTACTACTGATTTAAGCAATAGTTTTGAATTTGAAGTGCCGAAGATAAAACTTGCAGGTGTAACTAATTTACCTCACTATTTAATGCCTTAGTGAAGAATAAAATGCAATGAGAAAGTTTGTAAAGTCAAGATGTCTTAGGTGTCGCTATATTTGATTTATTCCAAGGAGAGGCAGAAAAGAGGCAGAAATCTTCAAAAGTAAATTCATGCATTTTACTTCATAAAAGCAGACGAAAACATATAAATTAAATAAAGAAGGAAAATAAATAATCTATAAACGACAAAGAATGCAAATATTAGAGTTTAAATTAATCATTAAAAAATTAGTCATAATATATATATATATATATATATATATATATATATATATATATATATATAATGCCTTTCAATTTGATTTAAATCCTTATTGATTCTTTAATTTTTATCTTAAATAAGCCGGTATTTACTTCATTCTAAATAAGCTCTTATTTCTTGAAAATTTCCACCTTTTTGTTTAATTATTTCTAACATGTGTTTAGCAAAATTGTTGACTCCTTTTTTTTCCATGCCATGAGCGAAGAGATAAAAATCTTTAACAATTACACATATTTTTTTCGAAGATGCCTAAGATTCCCTTCCCTAAGACGACACGTGTCATATATATATATAATTAGTAATAGTTCATAGCTTATGAATTACTCATTCTAAAACTCAATAATTTAATTGTTTCTTGTGCTACCATTTCCAAGCAGTACTCTCCAGCCAACTTCTTACTAGAACGCCATCAAAAGTTAATTAACTGCTTAGTTTATGACATTTTAGAGCAATCTATAACAACAAATGAAATGCAATTTATGAGTTACTTTAAAAGGAAAATTATGAATTCACAATATACTGTAGGCTGCGGCTGATACATGGGTTAATTTTGAATTTCACATTAAAAAAACCAAGTTATTTAAATGTTGTGCAAATTATTACAAGATATAACTAACTTTTAACTTAGGCTTATCTCGATTCGCTGAAGGCATAGTCAATTATCAATTTTGTTGTCCATGTCGTCTACTTCAAACTTTTTGATCAACTCAACCTTTGACTACAGCTACGTTTCTACTGTTTCTTTAATTACGATTTCTTACTACATAATTGTCTGCAACGATCCATTCAACCACCTCTCATGTTTCCATGTTGCGAATATCTGCCTTTGTAATTGTTCTCGTTCAGTGCAGTACATGTTTTATTTATTTGAAAATTCGGAAACTTTTCAGATAACCATAACCGCAAAGGATGTTCCCCTTTCTACTTAAGCATTCTTGGATTCATGGTAAACAGAATAAAAATCGTCATGACAGAATTGAAGAAGGAATTATGATTGAGTCCTAATAGCGACCACCTTCCGCTTTTCAACATTCTCCCATAAGAGGCATCAGAATGATGGCAATTCGGTCCGACGCCATTTTTTTATCCACCAGAGTGAAACGAGAACCCCTCACTATAACGGACATTTCTCAACCCCATATTTGTTGCACACAGCGATAGGACAGCATTTCAGCTAACACGGGTTTCAGTTAACCATTATTTTACTGTAATGTTTTTGCAAATTTCAGATTTTAGCGCCTCAAAGTTCAAATACATTATTATACATTATACAAATTCAATGAGAAAAGGCATAATTAACTGTCAAAACATCAGATGTTGCTTAAACAAACACAATTCAGTTTTATTGAAGGCAAGAAATGAATATTAACAACACTCGACTAATTTCTGCAAAATACAGTACTGTAAACAGCATGATTTGCAACTAGCAGTAAACCAGAAAAAGGAAAATTAATTTTTGGCTTTAGTAGAATAAAATGAGTCGAGGGTTACGACAGTTTACTTGTTAATAACAAGCGAAAAGTCGGTAAACCAAAGTAAAAAAAGGCTGGGTATTCAGTGTAAAACAAAATGGCCATTTACATGATTTATGGATTTCCTGAGTGTCAATTACTCCATTAAAAAAGCCGGAGCGACGCCTTAATCACTACGTTCTTTCACTAGCCGCAAAGGGTTGTGAATCGGGTCTTCGAAAATCAATAAGTCGGAACAATTATTCTCGCCATTTTATGCACTCCGTGCCCACTCTTCTACAAACCGTTGATGTAAGGGTCTGTTAAAAATCGATGCATAACACACCAAAAGTTATTTGTTTAACTCATTTAATATGTTTTAATTGTTTATCGTTTGTTACTTTCTCGTAAATGTAATATAGAGAAAGTATAGCAATTGTAAAAAATTCGAACTCGGGACTTTGACGAATCTCCATTTTTTACACCTCCCTGGATTCGAAAAACACAATTTTGGAAGATGTCCGTCTGTCTGCGACAAAGATAATTCAAAAACGCTTTGATCTAGACAGATGAAATTTGGTATATAGTCTTTCAACCAAATTTTCAGATTTTTATCAAATTTCGAGCAAAATCCGTTCAGAGAAAGTCGGTCTGTCCAGCTGTTCAAATAAAAATTAGCATGATAATTACAAAGCGAAGAGAACTAGATAGAGAAAATTCGGTGCACAGATTCAACATGTATACTGTAGGCACCATTATTCCAAAGAAACAGGCCGATTTTTAAACCGAATTTGTTTATTTCTTTTTTGACACATAGGGACGACCACTACATTACACAACTTTACAAAAAATAACATTTAAACATGAAACATTTTAAATTTTAATAAACTATTCCTTCCGGTGTTCCTTTCTCATGCACACCACATCATTCCGCTCCCCGCTTCTTTCTCCGCGTTGCCACTCGGCACCAACTAAATTTAGTTTCTGTCGCCATCTCACCAAAGTGTCTAGTTCTTTAGTACTTTACAATGGGTTGACGATCTGTCTGTCTGTACTTTCAGAAACATGTAAATACTTTAATTCAAAGACGCATTGACTTGAATATATCAAATTTGTAATGTTATTTTGTGACTACAAGTGCAGTTTTGTGTCAAATCTTCGTTTCAATCGATAGAGAAAAATGTCTAAAACACAAATTCGATTTTTGGATACTATTAACCGCATGCCAGGGATTAATCGCCTAAAGCCTCACCAAGGACGGTATGACAGATTCAGTAAAAATGCTAAATTTTCACCATAGTTAATATTTCGTAACTATTGAACGCCAATGCCATGCAATGCTTTCTCTGGCATGACAAATATATTAGAGCGTATGCGAGAAAGTTTTAGGAGACCACACCCCCTGGTTTTTTCAATTCTGACAGTTACATTTTAAAATTTTTTGTCATTTCTTGAGGGGTATCTCAAACACTGTACTTTGATAATTTCATGATACTGAGTCATATTTTGTGTAATAAAGGTAAGCAATTTTAAGGTTGTCTTACTATGTATATCTTACAGTATCTCTATCTCTGCTAATTAAGAAGTTGAATAAGTAAATGTTTTGGCACAGAATTCACAGCTCTCAAATTTTACTCAAGTATACTTTGAAGAGTGAAAATATGCAACTTGGAGCGATTCTTCCTAAATTTTTGTTAATGAAAAAAATAAGAAAATTTCGAGTGTTTCTCTAATATCTGTTGAAAATATTATTGCATATAACTATTTTCATACCATTTTAAAATTTTAAAAATTATCTTTTTAATAATATCAATTTAATTTTTGTGTAAATATTTTTGAATTTTGACAGCTTTTTAAATTCATTTCTTTTGCATTATTTTTAATAATAGATTTCAACGCTGAACTGAAATTCAAATTTTTTCATTGTTTTTTTTCTCAAATTTTAATTTTTAATTAATAAAAAAGAAGGATAAAAACAGATGGATTTATGTTTGGCATATGTGTAATTTCAATGAGAGATAAAAAAAAAAAAAACCGAAGTTAAATTCCTGCTGAAAGATATCTCAAAAATGAGGATTTTAGACTATCGGTATGTTGGTTGGTTCTATACTGGTGAGTGTAGTAACGAAGTGAGGTCAAATCATTTGTGCCGGATGACAAGTCACCTCCGTACAATCCCTCCTTCCTACGGGAGAGGTTGTACCGGTGTCAGTGTTGATCATTAGGTCTTAATAGTAATTTTCGATTATGCTGTCAAGGTGCTCCAATTACTCAGTTTAAAATGCGATTTTTGTTTGGTTGGTGTGACTCAAGTATGCTTACAATACAGATTACCGATATTTCAAGGCAATTTATCGCTTAATCCTGAAGCCTTTTGCCGGGCGTTGTATGATTTTAATAGCATTATGATGCCATGAGATTTGAGTTCATATACACAATGAGCAGAACAAGTGTAAGGCTATTGAAATAACACGACTTTGATGACACAATTTGATGCCCAAGAATTATTTTCTTGAGGGAATCATGGACATTAAATTATACATAAGAGATTTAATTGGAAGTAAATACAATCAATATTCTCATAAAACTAGTTGATCGCGAAAAGTGACTAGTTCTATAAGGATTTCTAGTAAGGAATGAAAAAAATAGCCAATTGGGTAAACAGTATTTGAATTTGATAAAGGAGGAAATTATCTCAGTGAATGCTAAAGGGATAAATTAAAGAAAATAAACATGTGTTCTAAGAGAACACATGTTCTAAAGAAAATAAACATGTGTTCTAAGAGAACACATGTTCTAAAGAAAATAAACATGTGTTCTAAGAGAATACATGTTCTAAAGAAAATAAACATGTTCTAAAGAAAATAAACATGTGTTCTAAGAGAACACATGTTCTAAAGAAAATAAACATGTGTTCTAAACATGTGAAAATAAACTCATTGTTCTAAGTGATACAAAAGTACAAAATGTTTGCTGTAAACGATTGTTCCTATCTTTGAATAGTGGAAGTTTTGTGATTTTGTATGCGTTTTGTATAGGTTTGTGAGTCTGTATACGTTTTATTTTAACATTTTCAAGAAAATGGCATACTTCTAAAAATGATGTAACATCATGACATTTTTCCTTCCTGTTGCTTCAAGTAGCATACAAAAAAATGCTATGATTTATCTCTTTTATTCCAAAAACCAAATTTTGTTTAATTTAACACACCAAATCACTGTTAAAAAATATTAATCATTTCATTCATAATTATTTCTTAGCAATGGCTATTTTTACACTACTTCCAGAAGAATAAAAAAAGAAAGAAAGAACGATTATTCTTTTGTTCAAATGAAAAGGAATTGATTTAACTTCCCGGCTCAATTGACAATACAATTGTGGCTCATGAAAACAAATTAGAACTCTTAAAAATACCCTTCGCTAATAGGGAAATTTTCATTTTGCCGAGCTCGACACACGCAATCAGATCAATCTAGATCCTCCCCCCCCCCCTTCGCTATTTGTCTCAATCAGAAAGCGAGGAAAAGGACACGCCCTTTTCGATCATCACTCTCAATCCAGTCGTGATTGAGAGACCTTCGCCGCTTCCTGTTGATGATGCTTCAGAATATTCGGCAGATACATTGTTCCGTTTTGCATATCGATTCTTTTTTCCTCAAGCCGTGGATCTCAAACAGAGAGCCTCTAACAGATGCACATCCCTATCTCTATCTTTACTAATAATAAATACGAATTTGTATGTGCTGTACAAGAGTTAATATTTAAATATTCAGTTTCTTTTTTACACACACACACACACACACACACACACACACACACACACACACACACACACACACACACACACACATATATATATATATACATAATAAGGAGGACAAAATTAAAGGCAATAATTTGATGGAAATGAATAGAAGCTACAAAGCATTTTTTTACTAGTTTTACTGGCCAAACTGTTTGAACTGAAGGAAACAAATTTGGTACAATTATATTTCGGCGGGTAAGAATGTGCACCTTGAAAGCATAATTGCACCATATTTGTTTCCTACAAATCTAGTGCAATTATGCTTTGGAGGGTGAGAATATACACTTCATAACGACATTTTAAATTTAAATAATGGAAAATTAAGCAAAATGTTGTGGTTTCTCCTAAAATATTGTCTTAAAAACTAATTTTTACACCATTTTAAATTTTTAAAAAGTGTCTTCTTAATGATAACAGTTTAATAGTTATGCAAAAGTTCCTAAATTTTGCAATTAAAATTTCCTGCATAATTTTCAACAATATATTTCATTGATGACCTGAAATTCAAATTATTTTCATTGTTTTCATATTTAATCGCATTATTTTCACCTAGTTTTAAACGGAAGAAACGAAAGATTTTCCTTAATATTTGTATAATGAACATAAAAAAGAAAAAAAGTTAAATTACAGTATCATGAAAGCTAGAAAATTATTCGAACAACTATGATTTTAATAGCACTTTCATGTCATAAGACTTGACTCTATTTTGATGGTTCATATTCACAATGAACCATCAAAACATTTGAAAGGCTATTAAATTAAAAAGAGCTTTGATATAACAATTTGATGATTTAAAATATTTTTTTTGGGGGGGGCATGAACATTAAGTGATGCATAAGATATTTATTTTGAAATAAATATAATCTGCAAACCATAAATATGTCTAATGTGTGCCAATATGTCTCATCACCAAATATGTCTAATGTGTGCCAATAATAATGTAAGAATATGTGCATGCGTGCGTATGTGTTTTGGCTGTCTACAAGATAAAACTTTAATCTAGAATAAAAAAATTTAACAAAACTTACTTTGAGAGCAAGAAATGTGCACTTCTGTGTGATTTTTTGAACTAATATTAATTAAAATTTAAGTGAGATTTTATTGAAGATGAGAGAGAATATTATTGTTTAAAAGTGATTTTTACATCATTCTAAGATTTAAAAATAGAATGGGATTGTAGATTATCCTGAAAGTTAATCTTGTCTTAATATCAAGTTATGTCTTAAATATCATAAGATTTAATTTTAATAGAATGGTTCGTATACACAGTGAATAGAACATGTGTAAGGCTATTAATATAACACCTCTTTCATGTGTGTCACAATTTGAAGTTAAAAATACTCTCACGAGGGAATCATGAATACTAACTTTTTCAAAAGAGATTTAATTGAAAGTAAATGCAACTAATACTTCCGGCAAACTAAAGAGTGAAAGAAAACAACCAACTGTGCAAACGATATTTGATGAAAAAGAAAAGAAACAGTTCAGTGAGTAATGAAGAGGATAAATTAAGGATAATAAATCTGGGATCATTGTTCTATGCGATACAATGTAAAGCATTGTTTGAGGTAAACAGTCTTTGCATTAATTTATTTATCGGTACAGCCCAGATATCAAGCTCGACAGAACAATCAATGCATTAAGTGATCAAACTTTCTAGATTTGAATCTGAAATGTGCTTATGACCGAGCATGCAACCCGAGATGCAAATTTAAGAAAACATTGAACAGAATAAAATAAAAATCAAAAATAATTC
This sequence comes from Argiope bruennichi, assembly GCF_947563725.1. Lineage (NCBI taxonomy): Eukaryota > Metazoa > Arthropoda > Arachnida > Araneae > Araneidae > Argiope > Argiope bruennichi. The sequence goes on along the minus strand of NC_079155.1, from coordinate 32,528,594 downwards.
ATTTGTTTATTATCATTATTAATTTGTTGTTGTGGTTAGGGGGTTCTGAAACTTGATATTGCGTAGGCAATGAATAAAGCATGAATGGCAATTTTCGTCACTATCTTTTAATCGCATCTATTTTTTTTATCTGGCTTTACCAGTATAGCTTTATTATTAAGTATGCTTCTTTGACAGCAGATGCGTTTTTAAAAGGTTGCTGTAGAACTATGATATCACAGCTGTTATTTCATCTCAAAATCGGCCGAGCTCCCAAACTTTGCTTGCCAGCTAGAAAAATTGAAAATGAAAGTTTAAAAAATTATCATCATATATATATATATATATATATATATATATATATATATATATATATATATATATATATATATATATATAAAGAGAGAGAGAGAGAGAGGATAGAAACAAATAGAGAAGTCTCGTGATTCTTCCAAACGGTTTAAACTGGTTAATGATTAACTGGTTTAATTATTTAAGACAAATAATGACTTAAAAAAATAATAATGTTCTCACATAGTAACTTGAAATTTGCGATCGTAGATTTCATTTTAATTTTTATTTGTAATATTATTCTCAAAAAAAGAAAGAAGAATTATTTCGTTATTACTTTTACTGTTATTCTCTTGAACTGATTAAACTTCATTTGTCATAATAAAACAAAAATATTTTACACCTAATAATGCTCGTATTCACAAGGGAGATCTGTTCAGAAACAAATTGCTTTTATAATTAAATGTAATTCATCTTCGTTACACTATTATCAAAATGAATTGTTCAAAAACAGGAGGTTCTCAAAATCAAATGAAATTAGGCATAAATATGGAAGGTTTTTTTTTTTTTTTTTTTTTTTTTTTACTTTCTCGCATATGTAGTATAGAGTAAGTATAGTAATCGTTAGAAAATTCGAACTCGAGATTTTGACTCAAATTTTAGACCTCCTGAGTTCCCAAAACACATTTTTAGAAAATTTCTGTCTGTCTGTGAAAAGGATAACAGAAACGATCTGAGCTAGACAATTGAAATTGGGTACATGGTCTTGACACAAAATTTGCAGATTTTTATAAAATTTTGAATAAAATATGGCCAGAGGAACTCCGTCTAGCCAGCTGTTGGAATGTAAATTAACAAGATAATTACATGAGCTAGATAAATAACACAGATTTACCATCTATAGTGTAGGCCCCTATTAAATTTTGAGCCAATTCCAACAAGGGGTTGACCGTCCGTCGGTCTGTACTATCAGAAATAAGTAAACGCTATCACTCTAAAAACGCCATGATTTAAAAACATTAAATTTGGTATGGAATTTGGAGACTACATGTGCAGTTTTGTGTCAAATTTTTGTTTCAATAGGTTTTTAAACATTTCTAACACACAAAGATTTTTAAATACTATTAACGTACACCAGGGATTAATCGCTAAATAACTGGCAAATGATGGCACAATGGACTTAATAAAAAGGATAAATTCTTGCCAAAAGTTAATGTTTCATAACTATTGTAAGCCAATGCCTTGTAAGGTATTTTCTGGGATAACGTTTATTACAGAGAAAAGCGAGAAAGTTTTCGGAGGAGCACTTCCACTGGTTCAATATGGGACAAAGCAGTTAGAAACTGGGATAAACCTGGATAATCTGGTTCACTGTAAGTAAATTCAACAAAGCCATTTTTTTTTTTTTTTGCTTATATTTTTTTACTCAATGCATTTTCACATTAGGATAAATATTGTGCCAATAGAACAAACGAGCTGAGCAACGAAAAGAAAATGTGAATTTAAGCCAAAGGTCACTTTTATAGGAGTAACAAAAATGTAATAATTATTTTTTGCAATAATTTTAGTGATAATAATTTGTTATCGGCAACAAAATATATTTAGCGAGAATGTTTTTCTGAAATATTATAAGAATTCTATTAAGTCGAGCATTATCTTTTCGAAATTCGAATATCTGATTCTCAAAAAGAACTCCAAATATTGATTTTGCAACACCACCGTTGAAAGAAGTTCTTAATCCTATTACAATTACTAATCACTTGAAAGCTCGTCCTCTAGAGCTTCTTTTAAGAATTTGAAATGTAAGTTTATTTTCTTCGATATGAAAATGTTTATCAGCGCATTCTTAGAGATTCTTTTCAATGATTACGAGAATGTAATTTTATATTTTCTTTTCTTTTTATAAAGAGTGTTTTTTTATTTATTATAAAAGAAAGAAAGTAACAATTATCATAGTTTAGAATGTTGTGTGTGAAATCTGATGCATCTTTGAAACATCGGAATATTTACAGATTTTTTTTGACGTGTTGCCAATGATGTGTTTATATCAAATAACTATATTTGTACTTATGTTTATGTTTATCATTAAATGACGTATTTATCGTTATGTTTAGAGAAATATTTTGGTATAAAAATATTTACAGGAAGTCGGATTTCAATGCTAATTGAATATAACTGTTTAGTATCAAAAAGTAAACAAAGAATATAAATATATTAAAACTGTTATATAAAGACTTTAAAAGTAGATTATCACTGTTATATAAAGACTTTAAAAGTAGATTATCACTATTATATAAAGACTTTAAAAGTTGTTTATATATTATGGATTATTAAAGTAGTGGAAAAATTATGATTCTTTTTCTATTAGAAACCGAGATCTGGAGGTTCTTCTGGAAAATTTCATGTGATACCTCGCCTTTTCAGAAACTATTTAAAGCAAGAGGGCGGATACGAGGAACGAATTCTCACTTTAAAGTGATATTCGCAAGAGAGTTCTAATTGTTTGTGCTGAGCTCCATTACTGTTTTCTATTTAGTGATTTGCTGACAGCTTATGTTGTTAGAATCTATAAATAGTACTGTAACTATCATGTTCAGATAGCTTATATTTGCATTGTCGAAAAGGCATACTTTTTCTGGATGGATTTCATTCAGAAATTGACAGATGTCAATAAATTCAATGCAAAAATCGTGTGCCAAATTTCATTTCTCTAACTTAAAGAGTTTTGAATTATCTTGTTCGCAGACATTCTGGCATTATTCTAAAAACGTGTTTTTTGGACTTAGGGAAGTCTGATGGAAAAATATTTCAATGGCAGGAAAGAATTTCATCAAGACGATGAAAACAATACAACATATTTATTGCAATGAAGCACTAGAATACTTGCAGGATTGCAAGACCAAAGATGAAAATTATCGTTAAATGTTATGGAACTGTTCTTCAGAAATTCTTGTCGACGTCACGATATTGAATGCAGGATTGTATTTGATCGTCGAGATATATGACAGCTATCTTAATACATTCAAGTTATACCAGCAACAATCAATTTTTGATGAATTTGAAAACAAAGTTGCCTTCTGATTATGATCCACTCAGGCACTATCGATAATAGATTTGATTATAAAAACGTTATTGATATCGCTAAGTCCGATTTAAATTATGTTATGAGTCAATACAAATCTATACTGTAATAAAATTCCCAGTATTCGTTTAGGAAAATATCATAAGTGATTTGCATTAATATTTGATGCATTTCTATGCTTTTAGTATCTTCGGGATAATGTCAGTGGACAAACTCTTTTTGGCCCAATCCATCTTTTTCCAATTTTTCCTGAGATTTTCCCATTCTTTCTGAGATTATGATGAGACATGAGTATGCGTCTGAACGACGTACTCAACAAATGCTTTTCATGGGACTACAGCTTTATCAGGAAACAAAGAGGCAGAAATGGGTTCTTGAATACATGTGCAGTGATTCCAAACCTCCAATCAATCAGTACTTTCATGTCACAAGTTAAAATTGTTTTGACAGTGTCAAGAAGTAAATGGTCTAATGGTAGTAAGGACTATTGGAGCGGAAGATTACAGCTCAAAATATGATTCTGTACTATATGCATTATAACTTCAGAACTTACAACAATTCGGTTTTTTTTCAGTGCATTCCGAGCCGCTTCGGCTATTTTACAACTTTCTTTTTTTCTTTTTCAAGATTTTTTTTCTTTCGGTGAAGACTAAATTCTCGTATTCTTGAATTAGTGTCTTTGTAAATCCATTTCTGTTCAGAAACATATTCAGTTGTTGACCTATCCTTTATGCGATTTAGATAGGAAAGAAATCATCTCTCTTACAGAGCTTATTTCAAAATCCTTTATTTTCATACAACTCCTTTCTATTTCCTTAACTTCATATATCCCATTATGAGCATGACACATGTGCTAACTCATTATTCATTCACTTCGGCATAATATAAATGATAGTAACAACAAAATCTTAATCAGAATTCAAGTAGATTAGATTGAAAAGTGAATTATCTGTAGATCTGTAAAATATGCCTTTTGGCTTTGGGATTTTGTTTTTCGCCAATGTAATAAAATGTATCCCAAAATATATACATACTTTAAATAACTATTACATAAATAATTAATTACACTGATAAAAGTTTCATAGCTTAAATTAATTTAGATGAATGTAGAAATGAAGTTACTGGAAGTGTTTGTTGATGCAGATATTACTGATAAATTCGAAAGGTTACTTAACATGGTATCAGCAACAAATAGCACTCGTTTTCAGTGAATTCTTTAAATGTATTGATTATACAGGTCATGAGCTGAAAATATTAAATTTTCTCAAAAAGAAATTCTTACCCATTTGGGGGGGGGGGTCAAAACTAACTCTTTACTAGAATTCCAGGTCAATTAGAAGTCAGGTTTTACTAGCAAAAGGATAGCACACAGAAAGTTCTCCACCCTATCGGAAGAGTCATTCTTCATTTTTAAATATCTGATGAATGTGCGTGTTGCAAAGCATTCCTGCTGTATTAAATAAGTATCACAGTCAGATTATTTTAAAAACAAATGCTTACCAGAATTCCATCAATATAGAGCCTCACTTCTCGATTATAAGGTGAAAATGCTCCACCCAGTTGAAAACACCATTTTTCATTCTCAAGCATCTTATGAGTGTGTGTTACAAGGCATTCCTGCAGTATTAGGTAAATATTACAGTCACGATGTTCTCAAAGATGAATGTTAAATTAATCCGCACTTGAAAAACTGTCCTGAACTATAAGTTTCCGTTGCAAGCAAGAAATATCTAGGATAATTTTCCAAGAACCATTGCATGATAACTGGATGAATGATTGATAAAAAAGAACTTTCTTTAAATTTAATATAAAAAATTGAGGTAATAAAAATGATAAGTAATTCATTAATTAGATTTCTGATGCTTACGATAGTAGTTGACATTCTGAATTGATATTTTTTAATTTGAACTGTGAAACTACGATATACATTATTAACTATTTATGTAAATATCAAGTATTTTCTTTAAAAGTGAATGGCAAAATGTTTCCAAATATGATTATATGACACTAGCCGTACCCTCACAGCGTTGCTCGTGGCCTAGCATCCAAGAGAAAAACTTAGCTTTAAACTTAATGTCTAGTTTATACTCGACCATTTATAAGACAGCCAATAGGCAGCGCATGCGTACAAAAGCTGAAAATGCTGTTCGGTTGATAGCAAGTAATTGTCCCGACGGGAGAACAACATGCAGATTATTGTATTTTTTCTTACTGCGCATGTGTTTGTATAATTTGGCGGTTATCGGGCGTGAAAAAATTAATCACTTATTATAAATTAATTTCGACATTTTTTGTTCTTTGTTCTTTCTGATGCAAAGTTGAATGTGTGTGTGTGTTTTCATTTTATTTGCCATCTTTTTTTCTATAGCTTTCCAAATTGAGGTATGTTGACCTTTTTATTTTATTTTGGCATGTTTCTTTGTATAATTATCCATCATATTAATACGATACGGAGTGAAAAAGAAAAGTTCAGGGGCATTAAAACGGAAATTTATTGCCGAATATGGAATGCCTGAATCTATTCCATAAAATTGTGGCAAACATAAATCAGTCCCTTTCTGTGCATAAGCTGCCTACTGGCAGAGTGTATACTCGGCCTAAGTCTAGCCTCCACCCAATATGACATGGGTATGTCACGCAACATCAAACAAACATAAAAATGTATTTAGAAATTATCAAAAATAACTACAAAACAATTTTTTATAGCACACATTCAGAAATATTTAGACTGTTAAGAAGGTAAAAATATGATATGTACATAGACAAAACAATCCACTAAAAATATACAATAGAAAAGCTGTTTTAAAATTTAAAAATATACAAATAAGTCATTGTATCTACTGTTCCACACTTGTTTATCAACTCTGCATAATCTGATGTGAAAATAAAATTCAACTTGCTTCATAATATTTCTTTGTAGACTATATTGGCTGTTTTCCCTCCTGGTGCCAAGACAAAAAGATTTTGTTTGGATGTAACTCTAAAAAGTGATACATAAAGTTGTCCATGAAAAAAACATTCTTCGCTTAAGTCAATTCCAGTAGTGGGAAATGCTCGAATTTGGACTTTATTTGCTGTCATTACGAAACAGAGCCTAACTGGGAACTGAACAAGTTTAAAGGAAAACGGTAAATATGTTGGAATGAAAGGGATCTTTGGTATGATTCTCCAGCACCAGAGCCAGTTAAAAGTATTGCCTCAATGAACAACTTTGATATACAATCATTTCCGCCAAAAAAAAAAAAATATTTTAACGCCAAATTCTAGAGAAATGGCCGGTTGTGGCGAGAACGGCAGCAATAGCATTTCGAATCGTAAGGTTCCGACGAATGCTGCAGCATATTAACGGAAATATTGAAAAAAATTCAACAAATGCAGTAAAATGGAATGCATACAGAAAAGTTTAATCGAAAATTATGAAAGTAAGCAGAAGGAGTATGTACAACAGGAAAAAAATCAAGGGAAATGAACAGGAAAGAACGAAATACAGTAAAACAGTAGTAAAAAAAAATGGCTGCAATGTAACCCCAAACAAAGGGCCACCGAAAAATTGCCAACCTCGCAAAGCGCCAAACGACTGTATATCAAAGTTTAGTCAACAGGAGCACTAACTTTTAAAATTAGTTTGTGTGGAGGAATACAGATGTATTAAGAAAATTCAATAATTCAATTGGATGATGAGCAGTTTCTTCACTATCCACAACTGTGTCCATTAAATAATAAAATTGGTCTGGGATATCGAGTAAAGATGATGCTCATTAATAAGAAGTGAATGTAATGGTTCGGGCAGGGGGAGGGTGAATTTCCTCTAATTTAATTTCTCCTTGTAAACAACACATGCTTTTTGATTCATTGAACAATATGGTCAGACTATAGACATTATTCCTATTGAAACCGAAGCATCATTTCTGTAATCCACGCATGGATCGTAATTCAGCAGTTGCAGTGCGATCTAAAGAAAGACGGTTGTTCCGCTCATCAGAAGACTCTCCTTCCCTAAGTGTGAGCATTTTTTTCTCTGATATTTGCTAACCGAATGTTTCTTTCCTCTTCATTTTCCTTATCGCTCAACAAACGAAGCTTTTTAGCATTTAATGTGTTCTGCCCAAGCTTGGATTTCCTTCTTTTGGGCATAATGAGATTTGAATCGCTGTCTAAAATCAGACGTAAACAAAGAAATGTATCGTTTATGAACACCACAACTCTTTCTATTTGCACATGCGAAGTTTGAGGTTTCCGCACACGAGCGGATAAATGCAAAGCAGATATTGGTGTTTACGCATGCGCGAATCATAGTAGGAAAATAATTAAAATCGCAATTATAAAACTCTTTTTCTTTTAATTTCGATATGACTTCTATATACTAAAATCTTCCCTAATAAATGCCCTACAAAATAGTACAATATCTGTAAAGTATTTCTCGAGTTTTTCGAGTTCAAACATACAGACACTTTCAGGAGACTTCATTCTATACTATGTATAGATAATATTTCCAAATATGGTTATATGACATAATATTTCCAAATATGGCAGGGTCTTTTTATTCTATTTCATATTATAGAGAATTTATGTTTACAAAATATAAAAATCTTAAACACAATGATCTTTGTACAAAATTTGACACAGGTTTGTTTAAACCTTTGTTACAAGGAAAACATGATTTTTTCATCTATTTAACTTTTGGAGTTATGTTATAGTGGTTAGAATCTAACGAATGAACATGTATACAGATATATTTTTTCAGGGGTTCGGATTAAAGAAAATTCGTATTCGGAGAAATTGAGAGATTCCATGAGATTCATTAAAATCTTCTACCTGAATTTTGTTAATTACAAATTTTCTTTCTACATATACTTTATTTATGACAAATAAAACAAACAAGTACATTCAAAAATGTAATAAAACTATTTTCAATAACAAAATCTCTAAACAATAATCTCGTTTTACTTAATACAGTAGCAGTATTGATATAAATCATATAGTCATTGCATGAAAATAAGTAATGGTAATAACAAAATATCATAAAATTTAATTTCTAGACGAACATAATCAATTTAGTTCTTTTTTTTCATGTCCTTTCATTCGTCATTTTACAAAATGCAATCTCCTATTCAATTCGTAATTAACTATATCCTATTCTTACTATTCTTGCCTTAATTTTATTTAAACCATGCGAAATATTTCCTTTTATTTTTATCTTATTTTTAATTTATTCTATAGCAATATAATAAGGCTAGATAATGTAGTATCATTAGCTAGCAAGAATGAATCACATGACATGCTAACCGCAAGAGAAGCGCAGCTCCTCATGTAATTTAAAATCTAATTTTTGACTTTTACAAATTCTATCCTCCACAAAGATCCTCAATGGATCCAAAACTTAAACAGCACATCTCCTGTAACACACATATTAAGTGACTCCATTATGACAATTTTTTGACTCTAAAGTCTTCATTATTTCATATTTTATGACAGCATATGAAATGATGCGTTTTCTTCCTTGTACTGAGTAACATTTTTGATTTGTGTAATGTCTTCCTGGAAATCATCACGGCACTTCAGTCACGTAATGGATTTTAACGCAGCAGATGTTACATAGTCGTGTAACTAATGATTGACTGGACTCAGTTATGCCACTGGAAATCAATCTTAAACTATACTTTTTGAGGTTTAGCTGTTCAAAATTACTATGAAAAATTATAATCATTTTGTTTCCAACATTTTTTGTTGAATTTTAAATAATTTGGAACCTATGCGATTTCATCAAAATCCTAGAAATTGTAAAGCTGAAGTCCATGATTTGTACAGAATTACGGCCGATTACATTTCAAGAATTACATATCTATATAAATAATTCTCTTATGCGTCTCCCAAAAAACCTGTTATTTAACTTTAAAATTTGGTAATATCTACTGTATTTTTGCTATCAGCGCAAATTATTATAAATGTAAGTAGAATTGTAAATTCAGTTTAGAATTCTTTTTTGGAAAAGGGAAATATTTTTTTGCTATCAGAATATAAATAATTATTTTAAAAAAATGTAAATGAATTCTAGTTTATTTAGAATTCTTTATTGGAGAAAGATTTTTTTTTTTTTTTTACTATCAGAACGCAAACGATTATTTTTTTAAAAATGTAAAGATATTCTAGTAGAATTGTAGTGCAGTTTAGAATTTATTTATTTATTTTTAATTTTTTAAAAATGTGTTGTTTTGGATAGCAAAAGTTACTTTTTCATAGTAAATAAAATAACTATTATTTTTTTTATTAATCTTCACTTTTTAAAATTTTATTTGGAGATATTTTTGATCAGTTGAATAAATTTCAGTTTCAAAGGCATCCATGAATTTGTTATTCGTTGCTTTTCGGTTTAAGCGTTATTTAGAATGCTTGCCTTTATTATTGAAGCATGAATCTTCATCGTGTGGTAAAAAATTATCAAAATATGATATAAGGCGAATCTAACTGGTAAACGAATCAGTTGAAGAAATGTTTTGAAATGCATTTAGAAAGAAGTAGAGTGTTTCAACATGATCAGCATGCCTGTATATAAGTGGACGGTCAGAGCATTGGTGTTGAAGATATCTTTATTGGAACAAAGGCAGAAATTTATGAGACTCTAAGTATACAAAACGCTGACATAATGACAGGATGCGTTTACCGGTATTATCGAACTGTCCCGAATTAAAGAAACAGCTTTTATGCTCCGGTTCATCTGAATCCTGTAATTACCGTTTGCATGTTCACAAATATAATTTTGCATTAGCCTTCACATCCAGAAGAGCAAAAATAAGTATTCCAAGCGAAAATGGATTTAATTGCTTCGAAATTCATGGTCAAATGTGCCATCGTTTTACATTGATATAGCAAAAGGAAGTAAGATACTGGCTGTGGTCAGTATCTTTATAGTGATTTGATATAGTAAATGATATAGTAAATTTTTGATATAGTAAAGCCAATATTATGGGAATGTTAAGAGAAATATTCTTGAATTTTGTTGAGAAGAAATATTCCAAATTCCAAGAATGGCGTTTATCTCATCAGATAGTAAAATGACGTTTAGGTTTAACAGTTCCCTGTACGCTTGGGATTTTCGATGACTATTAGTAAATTTCAAGGTCAGACTTTCGATTAGGTGTGTATAGCATTAAATAAGCCTGCTTTTTAAAATGACCAACTTCGTTTTAGCTTGTTTATGAGCAGATCAGTTGAAAGTGATACAGTGGCCAAAAGGTATGCAAATATACGAAGCAGTATCCTCATTATAAAGAGTGAAGCAAGCAGAGTTTGTTTTGCAAACCCGAAAATGGCTATACAATTCTCCAGGGCTGATGAACGTTTCTGAGTTGGGAACTGAACCCACAATTATAAAACATTATTTCTAACAAAATTTCTTTGTTTCCTTGTCCTTATACTTCATGTGCGTACATATGAACAAGCAGTCCAATCCGTTTAAGCCTTTTTTTTTTATATTAGCATAGAATTCTGCTAATGCTTTCAGTTATTTGTTTGTACTCTCATTCGAGTAGTTTTTTATTATTCATGTATACATGTAATCTAGATTGTGAAATAAAATATTATGTCTTGTGAACAAGCGAGTTTTATTATAAAGTCAGGTTTAAAATATGATAAAATTGAGAATTACATGTACATCACAAAATGTTTATTTTTCATGTACTGCTTTATTAAAGACGCAGCTAGTTGTAAAAATTCAAGAATAGCATTTTCCTCAGTGGTAGCCTAAACATGACATAATGACCTTACAATTATATGAAAAAGTAACAACAGAGTCATATGACAGAAGTAATACATGATAAAAATAAAGCACATGTCATATAAAAGCACATTACCTTAAGTCAATTAGTTCGGCCCCATTTTTGGTACTGTTACAATCCGTGCTAGCCCGAAAAAAAGAGGTATCTGGTGCCCGTCCGAAAAAAAACGCAAATGTTTTGAGAGATCTTGAAATAAGCTTTTTCAAATAATTTATTGTATTACACTCTTTATTACAGTTCGAAAATCTGCATGATAAAAAAATAAAAGAATACAAGAAAATGAAGAATTATTTAAATTAATTTAATAAAGTCAGCATTTCGATATCAAAAATTATCGTTAATAAATCACAAAACTAAAATGTGTGATTTATAAATTTGTTAAATATAATTTTACATGCAGATTACTAGGATCTATGATTTTTGTTTCATTTTGCTAATGTTTTATAACAAATTCGTTCATTGTATCATTGTAATTTAGTTTTTTATTTGTTTCGGATCTGATAGATTTTATCAAAAGAAAAAATCTGTTCTTGTTTAAAGATAAATTTCAAGTAATTATATATTTTTTTAAAACGAGAAACTTAGTTTGGAGATGTAGCTGTGATTGCTTAAACCGATATATTTAGATAATTAACAGAAACTTTGATAAAATTCAAACGAATTATTTTTAAATAATTATTTTAATTTTTATAATAGCAAATAGCATAGTTTTATAATGGATAGAAAACTTTACAACAAATTTGAGTTCAATGAACGCTCAATACAATCAATATTGCCTTGAAAAATCGCATTTGATTCTTTGCTACATTTGAGAACATTATTTTGCATCTAAAATCAGTTTGAGAATATTACTCAAAGGTTTAAAAAGAAACTCTAATCATTCCCAAGTAACAACTATCATTTTGCACAGTTGATTTTAACGCCTCCTCATTTAAACTAAAATCTAAGTCATGCTAAACTTTAAAATCTAAGTCAAGAAAATCAATTATATAACAAAAATTTATAAATTATAGTATCAGTTTATATAGTATCATAGAAATATCAGACAATTAATAAGAATAATTTCGATGCTATTTTAGTTCATAATTCTAAAATGCAATAGAATATTAAAATTTTAACAGTATTATCAAATATTAAAATGTTAACATTATATAAAATAATCGGAATATAACCCATTTTATTTTAGTAGTAAAAAATGTTTAAAAAAATTGAGAAAATTTGGAATTCCAATATTCTACTTGAAAAGGGTTGTTTGGTTCTGTGTAAGTTAATTAAATATCTCACAACGAGTATTGATTCATCATCACTTCTGAGAAATTTTTAAAACCTGAGTGAATTTTAAATTTTTAAATAAAATTGTTACATTTAATTTAATATAGAAAATATCGTGTTCAACAGCAGTTGTCGACTAATTATTACATGACAAATTGAAATTAAATATTGAGCAAATTAAAATTCATGAAAACAGTTCTGAAATAAATAGTGATTTACAAAATGATTCAGCTGTTGAATAAAAATTTAAATGAAGTTTATAATTACGGATGAGTTAGAGATGTTTATTAACTTTTGTAAGTAAATAAATAAAAAAATTTAAAGAAAAACAAATAAAAAGACAATACTTCAAAAGCAAGTAAAAAGAAAGATAAACAATTTTAACTAACCATCTTGAAAATTCAATACACACCAGCTTCATATTAATTACATCACCATCATTATCAGAATCATAGAGACTTCTTTTCTTCAACTAGATTTAACATAAACGGCAAATAGAAGAATGAGAGCAGACGATTTTTTATAAACATTGGAAAAATAATTGATCCAATGAAAACATTTCCAAATTGTAAAAGTATGGAAGTTGAAGTTAAGTATTTTTGCAAGCGACATTTCCTTCTTAAATTGATAAACTTTTCCCAGACGATTTTTAATTTTATTTTTATTAAGGATCCAATTTAAGACACATTTAAAGAACTTTTAAAGAGAACATTCTGAAAAATAATAAATGTAAGATTTAAAGAATATCTATGCATTCTCTTTTACTAAGATAAAAAAAAAATATGTGATAATGATTATATGAAAGATACTATTTTTCGAAGAACATCATTTATCATTTGAAATACTACCTCACTTACTATGCTTTGACGTATTTTTATCCCTCATAGCTTATCAAAAATCAATTGATACACTGATTTAAAAAAAAAAGCAAAATATATTTTTGAAGTAAAGCACATGACCTTTTAAACTTCAACGCTTTTTTTTTTTTTTTTTTGATAATTGTAAAACTCAGAAGCGTTGGAATACCAAAGGACTTTTTTAGCTTAAAAATTCTTTAGAACAATAACTTTTCTATGTAAAGAAATTGTTTTGAAACATCGATTAATTACTTTTAATAATTCTTAATAATGAATAATTGAGAGATTAAAAATTGAGAGAATAAAAGATTTTGTTATTTAGCGTTGAGATTTGACAAACAGAAATTAAAATTTTTTTTGTTTGTCCAAAACAAATATGAAAACTTGTAATTCAAAATTCCAGATAGAAAATTTACTATATGTCTTAACACTAATTAGAAATGTTACCTTTTATGCAATTAAATTTTTTTAAATTACCCAGAAAATTTAATTATTTAAAAAAGCAAAAAAAAAGTTTTATATAAACTTTAGAAAAATTTATATTTTTTTCTGTTAATTAGACAAACTCAATTTAATAACTCACACCTCAATACCGGTTCAAATAAATTTTATTGTTTCTTGCAACGCGATGGACTAGTGACTCAGCCTATTCTATTTGCAGCTTTATATTTTTTCGATAATAATTATATTTTACTGAGAGTAAATATATATCTTCAAACTTTCCGAAAGTTGTGCTTCATTAAATAAAAAAATATTCAATACAATCAATGGAAAAAGTAATACTTTCAAAGAAAAATAAATTTCAAAAGCCTCTGTTCCTTTGATGTTTGAAACTGTTTAATATTATATTATTGTCACTGTCACTATTATTTCTATGCATATTTAGAAATTCTTACTATTATTTTTATTTGAATACAATACTGATGTTAAAATGTTTAACATAAATGTCTGGATAAAATAAGTTTCAAGTAATCAAGAAAAATTTTATATAATAAAATTAAAAGGTATGTAAGTCTTAGAAAAAGTATTGTTTATCTATTACTAGGAATAACACTGGCTTGCGTTTATATTTTGGAAGTCTCAATAGAAATACGGGAAATAAAACATATTTTATAGATGTGCCATTTTTTCGATAAGTATAACAATTTTGAATATCTTATTACTCGGTAAAAAAATCAACTACTTCTGGTTCCTAGAGCAACAGACAGTGACAGACCTTAGATTTGGCTTCTGTTGCTTTATATAAATATGTATGTTAGAAATATATATTTTAAATATCAAACTTCTTGTGATGTTTAGAATATAAATTTCAACAGTTTGTTATTTTTTAATGATATAGGAAAAAGATAGCTTCATCGTGAAGCAAATGAAATATTGGCTTGTATATAAAAAGAACAAATCGAAAGATTATTCTAAGCATCTAGTTATTTTGCTGATATTCAATCACTTAAATTGTAAACAAACTAATAAGACCCTAATATCATTTTAAAAGTAATTTTTGACAAAGGTCAACAAAGATTTTCCCAGAAATGAACGTCAGAGCTATAAATACTTGTTTTTAGCTAAACAGGACACGACACCTGTAGCTTTTTTTTTTTTAACTGTCAGGAAATGCGTGGTTGGAGGGCAGCGATTGGCGGAAAAGCTGAGCGCCCCCGCCCCTCTGCGGAGAAAGCCAGGGCTTTTAAAACAAGGGGGCTGTGCCACAATGTCTCTTAGGATGAGCGCGCGAACCAGCATCTAATGATCAGCCACCGCTCAGGTAAGTCTGCTTTTACTTGCTTTATCTAGAACGAGCATTCTTTTAAAGAAAGTTTGATACAATTTTTTAGTTCATCGATACAGATATAAAATTATTAATTGAATAGACTAATACTGTGGAATCCTCTTTTCATTTTAAATGATTTTAATTGTCATTTTAGGAAGATTTAATAAAAATATAAGCAAAAAATGCTCATGGTCAATCCATAAATTTGGCAAAAATTGTTTCTCATAAATGTGTATTATCTTTATCTAATATGAACTATGTAAAGTTGAAATATTATTTTATGATGTTTTTTCCGTAATCAGAGCTTATTAAATACATTTACTGTGTGTTAAAGAATAAAAAAAACAACGAAAATCATTACATAAAATTTAATATTTAAATATGTGATGTCCTAAGTGATAATGTGTAATGTCCTATAAATGTCCTGTGTAAAATAATGTTAAATGTGTAATGTCCTAAGTGATAATGGTAGTAAGAATTGTTTTAACTATTGCTAGACATTTCGACATTTCAAATTTTTGTATAAACATTGTTAGGAACTTAAATATTAAACTTTCAGAATAAAAGCTACTTGTCTTCGATGGATTTTTTTTTTCAGTTATCGCAGCATTTATGCAATGATTAAGAATTATCTATAAGATTCAGTCACCAATATTTACAAATAGCACTACAGACAATTGTTAATTAGATTCGAAGTTTAAAGAAATGTATCACACTGGAATTCCTGATTCAAATTGTGGTTCGAAAAATATCGTTTAAATTGAGTCCATTTCCATTAGATCGACAATTTTTGAAAATTTATACTATATGGTTCTTACGTAGTCAAGATTTTAAATGAAACAACTTCAATCTATTAAGTTTCAGCTTTTTTTTTAATTCTTTAAGTAACTTAATAATTTTTTTCTGACTTTATTTTAAAAAGTAAAAACTACTTTTTCAACAATACAAGTCACGTGCACTTACATCATGTTCTTTAAATTTCGCTAAGTAATACGCCTTGTTCGATTACTTACGCAGACGGAAGTATTACCATTTAAAGAGCTCAAGTGAAAGAAAGTACTCAGAGAAGTTATTTCCATTAATGAAGAATTTCAACATACTTTTTCAATTTTTTTTACCTCGAATAGCTGTTGAGCCATTTTGGTTTCAGTAGTTTATATTGACATTGGTGTTTGAAAGTCCAACGCTATCTCGATTGTCTGAACAAATAAAATGAAGAAAAAGTTAACACTTTACGGAAAAACAAGAATTTCAACAGACGATTTAGGAGAATCGGCTGATATATATAAAAAAATTTCGTCGTTAAATAAGAAAATATAAAGCATATGTAATATTCCACTCTTGCAAACGAATCAGAATTGCACGAATAAAATTCTTATTCTTGAAAAATTCGCCAAAAAATAGGTTTAAGAATATAGAATGCTGATTTTTTTATTAAAGTATTGATTCTTTGGTAATTTATTTTTTATAAACGTTATTATTTTATAACGATTCCTTCCAATTTATATACAATTCTTAAAACAACAAATTATGCGAATAAATTTTGAATCGCTTTTGCAAACTGCTTAATCTTAAGAAATCGTGAGTATAACGGTGTTAAATTAAATGACAAAAATTAAGTATTTCAACTAATTTTGACTTTTTCACAAACAAATAATAGGTTTTCTGAATGAGCTAAAGCATAGAATTTATTCAAATTTTCGAATTGTAATAGCTAAACTTTCATTATTTATGAAATATTATTCAAAAATGAAAACATGTTGTTTTATCGTGTAAGTCTCTATTTTTACTAACCCTAAACTATCAAATGTCAAATGTTTCAATTTTTATCAATTCAGCAAGAACATATATTTCTGTTCCATTAACTGTATTTTTATTTTTTTTCAAAATTACCATGTTGGCCTTTTTTTTTATGCAGTTATTGAATCTTGGCGATGTTCCAAAAAATTTGGCTTTAGAAATTTTCATTATTGTTAAACTGACTGACAGCCTTCTCTAAAAGAGCTATGTCTTTTTTCATGCAGATTATAATAAATCCGTTGAAGAAACATAGGAAGAAATATTTCTGTTAAAATATCTCTTTTATGTTTAATATAACACTTTTAACAATATTTCTAGGCAATTTAACATTCATCATTTGAATCCTAGTATTTATAAATAGAATTGTTCTAAATTTTTAACTACGTCTTTTAATTAAAATTTTACTTCTTTTTTATTGGCCATTACATTATCTATGCTTACGTTACCTATTATTTTTGTATAGTACATATACAGAGATATTTATGTATGCTCATGTTTCTGTGTTGGTATTGTGTTTGTGCGTGTTTTATTTTTTGATCTTTGCTTTTTTAATGGTCTTTTAATTCGTGGTTCTAAAATAAAAATGAGAATGGGTGACACTAATGTGACGGGTCATTTAGGCTTTGGTATATTTTTGATGTTTCGTAGTTGCCTGTTTTCGTTTTAATTATTTAAGTATTTGTCTTTTTTTACATCAGATATGGTTTTGAATATTATATTGTATGCCATTCTTTTTATGAGTATTTTAATTTGCTTTGTGGCTTATATTTATGCCATGCATTTTGTAAATGAAGTAATCACTGTAATGTACTTATTTTAAATAAATAAATATTGAAATTTATTTAATTTAACGTGACAGCTATCAGCTTTAAGAAAATCCATATAATTATGAAAAATCAAATGGCAGTCATTAAATTTATTTCTTTTAGTAGTTAGGGGTATATTCCTTTAAGTGCATCGTATTACTGCAAAAAATAGAAAATTTACTGCAAACTAAAAACCACTTGTAAGAATGAGCTGAAATTTTGCAGACCATAAAAGATTATCTTCTCCATTTATTTCTGTTAAGACTGATAAGTGTTTCTATTCAAAAGATTTTAAGCATCAATTTTGACAAATTACAAATGGTTTTCAAATGAAAAGGTACGAAACGACACTGTGGGTATAAATGAAGATTTTATTCAAAGTATACATACCTCCATTTCCCGCCTCCAGTTTCTTTATTAAAACATTTTTAATTAGTTTTAATTTTATTCTCTACATAAGGTCTCGATGCTTTGTTTCTACTATTTAACGTAGTATCTAGTCAGTGGTATTTCAAGATTGAAATACGTTGAAATCCAACAGGTGCTTAAAACCGTAACATAACCAGTTATGGATTTTTGATAAAGCAGCTGCCGAGGACCAATAGGATGAAATGGACCGTAGACAGAGTGATTAAAAAGTGATATAAATTTAAGGAGAAATAAATAAATTTATAAAAAATACGAACTATGTAAATTGAAAATATTAGGATTGCAAAGTGTATTTGTTATAGACTTTATTACATAAATTAAAATATAATTAATTGATTATTTATAATTTATTATAATATTAATTATTCAGTGAAGTAGTTGTATAATATATCATATGATTGCTGTAAAATAACATTTCAATACTTTATTTCGAAGTTTATTATTTCTTTGTTTTTTATTACAATAAATAGATATTTTTATTTTTAAGAGAAGAAAATCATTAATTAATAAATATAATTGAAATTTTTTTTTTTAGAATTTCATTATTTTGATTATTTTTTTCGTGACATGCATCTAAATAATGAAAGCATATAGAGTTTCACAAAGTTATTCAAACAAAAAAATAACTAAAATAAACCCTTAATAAGTTGATAAAATATTTTGAAATGAGAAACTAAACTTATCCTTTATTAAAAGATTGTCTTCACAATGCACGCTGACTTCGGCCTCTAAAAGTCTAAATTGCCACTGCGCATGAAGTACAAATGCATTATAGCAACAGAAAGAGTATTCTCGAATTCATTTGTATCGTTATAGTCACAGTTAGTAGTAACTCAAAAATTGATTGTTGAAGAGTCAAAATAAAATTCGTTCAAAGTATCCATTTTTTACTTCGCAGTATAAAGTATAAAAAGTAAAAGTAATCGTCAAAAAATTCGAACTCGAGATTTCGACAAATCTCCACGTTTTAGATCTCCCTTAGTTCGAAAAAAAAACATTTTTGGAAAATGTCCGTCTATGAAAAAGTTATCTCAAAAAAGCTTTGAGCTACACTTATATGTTTGGTTTTTGCACCAAATTTGTAGATTTCTATAAATTTTTGGGAGTCTGTCTGTCCAACTGTTCGAATACAAATTAAAACGATAGCTAAAAAAAAGAAGAGAGCTAGATGGATAAAATTGGGTTTATAGATTTACTATCTATACGGTAGACACCTATCGAATTTTGAATCAAATCCAACTATGGGATTTTGTGACTACAATCATACTTTTGTGTCAAAGTTTTGCTTCAATCGTTTTTAAAAAACATGTCTAAAACACAAATTCCATTTTCGGATACTAGTAAGAGATTAATCGCAAAAAAACTCGCCAAATATGACATGATGGATCCAGTAAAAATGCTAACTTCTCACCAAGGATTAATAATTTCGTATCTATTGTACTCCAATGCCATGAAGGCGTTCTCTGGGATAACGCGTTTATTAATGAGGAGGCAAGAAATTTTTAAGGATACCACTCCCACTATTTACATTCATTGCATTAGCATCATATTTTCAAGATTATGCATTTCGCGATCGTAACAGCGTAATTCGCTTAGACGGCGAAAATTTCATTGTTAGATGTTGCATTTTTTTTTTTTTAAATTCAAAAACTGATTATCTAGACATTACTTATTTACAGCATTTACGAACTTCAAAAATTACCTTTGAATTTTATATCACCGCGTTTTTAGAATACAGCCTGCCAGTTTCAATACAAAATTCTTTTTAGTTATATATAAATGAATAAGGTTACATTCTCGATTGTTTTTCAAATAGCTGTGTGTTCTACAAATTAATAACCAAACAAGGCTACTTCACCCGGTCTAATTCAAAGCATTCGGATTGAATTTGAATGACTGGACCTCCGCGACAGCACTGGCGGAAACTACGATTGAATCCTAAGGGCCTTCACCGGCCACGGTACAATCCTCCTCGTAGGAAGCACGTCCCGCCATCGGTAAGAGGTAGCTTAATCATATCATTTCTGTACTCGTTCAGGAAGCGAGAATCAACCACTCACTATGCTGGAAGCTTCTCATCCCCAAACTTTAAGCGTCACCCCCCCCTTAGTAGGAGTCTACGAATTAATAAATGGAAAGTAAAGCGTTTTTGATTTACATGTAATTTTCAATTCTATCTTATTTCAACAGAGTTCGATAACAAAACAATAGCTTGTTCGCAAGATACATCTTTTAGTTCTACATTTAGATTATATATACACATGATTTCTTTAAAAAACATGATCAAGAATGCAAATGAAAATCTGTTACTAGAATACATCAGTAGAATATTATTAGAAAACACACACAAAAAAAAAAAATTATGTTTAAGTGGGTAGGGCAGCTTGTAGTTCTAATAATGCTGTTGTTCATCAATTAAATTTTGAGAATAGTAAAATCTTTCAGGATCACACATTTCGAAATTTATATCCTTTCCCAGATTTCTCCAAAAAATACCGTAAAATTTGGGTTTGTATTCTTATGCGTATTTGTAATTATCTATTACTTTATTTAATTAGATTATGCAATATAATAGACAAATAATCTATCAATCTTTCAAAATTGTGATCATCAAATTTTAATGGAATATTTCGAATCAAATTCCGAACAAAACTTCACAACCATATTAATTTTTCCAATAAAAAAAAAAAGAGACATGAGTTTTTTAATTATTTTTAGAAAACGACAGACCAATAAAATAAAAGTTGACAGACTTGGAAAGCCTCAATCCAATATATTAAGTCCACATTGATAAATATGGCATCAGTTTCCAGGGCTGTACTGTGTTCCTTTTAGAATGCGTCCCCTTGCTATCGTGCATCAATTGCTGGGTAAAAGATCAGTCTTCGATATATCCGTAACTCATCTATATCCAAGTTCAACTATTAAATATTGGGCCACGGTGGCCTGGTGGTAAGGTCTCGGCTCTTGATCGGTAGGGTTTCAGGTTCGAGACCTGATTCCACCGAAGAACCGTCGTGTAAAGGGGTCTAGAGTACGTTAAATCCGTCTAGGCCAAGCGTCCTCCCGATGGTGTTGAGGAATATGGAGATGGGTATGCCAGCTCAGATGTCGTCCTCGTCATCTGACCGCGGTTCAAAATTACGAGGTCCGTCCCAAAATAGCCCTAGTGTTGTTTAAAATGGGACGTTAATATAACTAACTTATATATAACTAACTAACTTCCCCCAGATTTTCATAACCCCACTGGGATTTGGAAACTCTACAAGCAATTTTTATCGAAAGAAGAAATATTTTGCTATTTGTAATCCTCTTTCTATACCCCCCCCCCTTTCAGATTGTAATAGGTTTTTTTTTCTTTCTTTCTTTTCCCCTTTCCATATTGTCTGCTTTGTTTTCACAATACCTGCTGAGTTTCGATTAATCACAGGATTATATTTTAAACCGAAGGAATTTAATTTTCAAAATAAATAAGATGGTATCCTGTTAGCAAAGTTTAATACTTTGACGAAATGAGAACATCTATTAATCGAACCATCCATTCGTTTAGATGTTTGCGGAAAAACAAGCCAACAGCCCTTTGGCCGATTGGTTGAAAATTTCCTAAAAATCTACAATTCAGACTCTAAAACTGCGTACCAAAAACGGTTTATTGTAATTGTTACATTTTTGAATTACTGGGTTTACAAGCATGCAAAAGCACAGACTGACAGACGATCAACCTCTTGACGGAATTTGTTCCAAATTTGATACGGTATATATTTTAAATATTTAGCATGTATACCAAATTTAACTATCTAGCACTTTATGTTTTCCAGTTAACGTATTCACTTGAACTCAGATAGCCAGACATACTTCCACTGAATAAATTTCACAAAATTTAATAGAAATTTACAAATTTTATGTACTAGAATCCCTATTAGAAATTTCTTCCGTATAGTTCAAAACGTTTCTAGTTAGCTCAAAACAATAGTTCCGTATAGGTCAAAACTTTTTTGAGTTGTTGTTGCAGATCTCCAAGAACAGCAGTCTATGAAAGTCTATGAAATTGCACACCCTAAATAGACCTAATGGATTGACAATAAGATTCTATTTGTTAAGCGTTTTTCACTAATCAAATTCTCAGAAAGAGCAAGTGAGATATATAATTACAAAAATGTGTTTTTGTGTCGGACTCACGAAGAAATGGAAATGCGGAAATTGTTCAAAATCTCGTTTTCAAATTTTTTGACGATTACATTACTTTTTCGTTTATATATTTTTCTTTTATACAAAAAAGTAAAAAAACTATTAAACATACAACTAAACCAAACATGTAATCAAATATATAAAATTATAAATACACAATATTTAAACAAATAGTCATAACAAGAGAAAACTTTCTCTTCCTTTTCATCGATACTTTCCAAGATATATTGTTTTATAAGAAATGCAAGACATGTGTCTACTTGCTTGATAATTGTAATTAGGCTGCCATTTGTAAAAACTTTCCAAGGAATATATGAAATATAACATAAATTGTGACTTAAAACGGTCAAGCTTCAACAATTTACCACACTCTTTCAAAATTAAAATTTAAAGAGCAAAATTTATTTTCGAATAAAAACGTTTTACAAATACTATTCACAGTTTTTTTTAAAATAAATTTTTATTGTTGCATCTTTTACATTCCTTTTTTACCATTCAATACAAGAGAAAAAAAATAAATAAAATCCAAACTGCCAGCCCGTTGAAGAGCATTTTGCACTTTTTGGACAGTCTATTTTTACGCTGGCAATAATGGGTTTGCTGGCGCTGCAATTATCAAGACGGAATTAAACGTAAAGAGGAGGAAAAAGCGAGATTCAATTCGGAAATGTTTTCTTTAAATCTCATCATATTTGGATCCCCGCCAAGAGCATAATAACGAAGTTGCAGGCACGTCCCCTGCTTTTCATTACGCAGAAGAGTACGCAACGTGCTAGGGGAAAAGGTCGCGCTAAGTTTTTGAAAATCAATTTTCAACAAAGTAATCTAAAGGTGACAGAGCATTTTCATGTCAAATTCGATTTTCGACAGAATTATCAGCGTGCAATTAAATAATGGTGTAGGATTTTAGAGATAATGCATAGATACTTTTTTATGGAAAAAAAATCAAATGACGGACATTAATCAAATAAACAATATATTCAATGTGTGTATGAAATTAATAAAAAACAATTATTTGGAAACGCGTTTTCATTAATGCACTAAAAGGTAGAAAAATTTTATTTTAATTAATTTTTGCAATTTAATTTTTACCTTCATAATCCATCCTTCTCTTTATTTATTTATATAGTTGAATTTATATTTGTATTTTTTTAATACAAATCTGTAGTTTTCATTTGATCTTAATGAAATTCGGCGCATGCGCTGTTGAAGATAAGGCGAGCATTAAGAACCAGAATAAATAAATTATATTTATTAAAGATTGGGCAAGTTTTAGCGTTTCGAAAATAGTATTTTACAAAAATGATTTTTTCTATATCTTATGTAAAAAAAACAAAAAAGCTTTAATTTTATTTTTGTACAATGTTTTTATAAATTTAGAATTTAATCTGGTATACTATCGCCAATACTTCACCTCTTGAGAGTCAAAATACAGATACATATCTTCCTTTATTATTAGTAGTAGAGATACAAGGAATTCAAAATACACCTGAAACGGATGAATTGATGTGAATTTTATTTTGGTGGCTTTTCTATTCCCTTTTGTAGGATAAACTTTGCCGACTACTGAAATGGGAATTAAGCTTTAAATTGTACAATTGTGTCGACGCAGAAAAATGATTTAGATAATCCGGAATTTTAACTCTTTAACATGCATGACGGCTTAATTCTTTATCAACTACTTTATGAAATTTCATGAAAGAAATCTTAGCAATGAGACGTGGTAATCTCGATTAATGAATTGTCTTTAAGAAATATGTGGAATTTTATGAGAAAACTTGCAATGATTTTCAATTTTTTTTCTTTTCATTTCAGCTGGAAAACTTACAATTAAGCGAATCGTGAAATTATATAAAATAATTTTGGCATAGACAGAAATTTTCATTTTTCATAAATCGTCTGAAATACAGATGGTAGAAAAATTTTTTTTCTCCTTTTTTCAATGTAACTGTACAAACTGTATTATACATATTCAGGGTGATAGGTCAAGTCATTATAAGCAATTTAAATACAAAATGGTGTCCCCTATACCTAGGGAAATAACATGCATCTTTAGTAAAGTGACTACGCTGAATTTATTGAGACAGATTACAACGTTCCTAACGGCGGAATAAGGAAGTAACAAAGGTAAAGGAAATTGTTTGTAAATATCCAATTTGAAAAATATACACTATACCACAATAAAAGCACAAAAAAACGTTCCATGGAAGTATCTGTAAAACTGACTGAGATATTTGCGATTAAAATATGAGCTTCCCATGACTTGAAAATAGGTGTGTCCTAAAAGGTCACTTTAATAAACTCAGATCACCTCCCCAAGTGTGTTTTCCACATTTTTTTTTTTAAATTTATTTTTGTTTACTTTCTCCGTAGCTTAAATTTAACACAGTTGTTGATGAAAGAAAACTGTAGGATAATATCAGATAATCTATTTTTCAATATTAAGAGGAACAATTTTTTTAATTTCATAATTTTAATCAAAAATTGCTCCACCTGTTTGTTTTTTTTAATTTTTTTAAAATTTATTCTTGCTTAATTTCTCCGTAGCTTAAATTTCACTTCGTTGTTGCTAAAAGAAAGCTGTAGGATAATATCAGATAATCTATTTTTCAATATTAAGAGGAACAATTTTTTCAATTTCATAATTTTAATCGAAAATAGCTCCGCCTGTTTGCTTTTTTACATATTTGCTTTCAAATAATGCCAAATTCACAATGAATCAAAATTTTAAAAAATAAACAAATAATGAGTATTTTAACTCTGAAACTATTGGACAAATTTCGGGAACACGTCAGTGAACTGAATTTCTAAACTTTAGCTTAACAGAAAATGAGAGAAAAATTTATGATAAAATTCCATCTTTATTAACAGGAAACAAGACACGCTAAATAAAAGCGTGATAAAACTAGATCTACTTCATACAACCACGCGATTTATCTAATAAATTCCACCTACGTATAATTTTAAACTCAACTCATTCAAAAAATAAGTTTGAATTCCAATAGGTTCTTTTAAAACGATTCTTTCTCCAAGATTTGTTCCATAATGAAAGACTAGCTTATAAATAAACTTGGAGGAAAAAGCTGCTTTTCGCGAGTGGTATTTCTGCCAAGATTTTGAATCTCGTTTAAATTGACAAGATTAGAATTCGAGCCATCGAACTCATTTGCATCATCATTGAACAGCTCACTTTGAATATTTTAGCGGGGATTTAACTTCACAGAATTATACGAAAGAAAAGAATCCGTTTTCAAAGAGATTTTCAAATCTCTTTTAGAACATGTTCTAAAATGTTTTCCCGCCTTTTTTGGATCTTGAATAGAAGTATTTACTTTTTTTTCTTTCGTGGAACAGCTGGATTCGTTTCGTGTAGGTTTGTGTTCATGTCATTTACACAGGAATTTTTAATATTTTTCACAAATTTTACTCAAAAATTTCGTATATTTCTTCTCTTAAATTTTTAAGCATTTTTTTTTAATTTCAAAAATCTGTACAGGATTTTCATTTTTTGTATTCATTTCAATATTTTAACGAATATTTCATGTTTTTATGGAGAAGTATTCTTATACTTGAACGGATTGCTAAAAAATATATTCGAAGAAAATTTATACATAAAGTTATCAATATTCATGTAGAAATTACCTAGAATGCTATATTTCTATGTTATGACAACTATGCTGAGAAGCTTTTGCAACTTTTATCGGGCAGATAAAAAGAATCGAATTTAGTGACTTATTCATGTATTAGTGCATAATTGTGATAATGCGCAAGTAACAAAAATTCTTATATTTAAGGGAATTAACTTGATAGCAAGAACATTAGCATCATATTAATTAAATTTTTTAACTGATTTTGTTTAAGGCTGGGGAAAACCAGCAGGAGTGAACTACTTTAAACTTTCTCTTGTACTATCTAATAACTTGCCATGCCAGAGAACGCCTTACATATGGCATTGGCGTACAATGGTTATGAAATTTCAACTTTTGGAGTGAATTTCATTTTTACTGGATCTATTGTCACTTCCTTTAGCGAGTTATGTGAACGATTAATCCTTGGCATGCCATGTTTTATATATTTTTAATAATGTTTTATATACGTTTTTCTCAAACTTTTGAAAAAAAAATTGGCACAAAACTCCATTTATAATCAAAAATTCCAATACCAAATTTGATATATTTAAATTATTGCATTTTTTGAATTATCGCGTTCACATATTTCTGAAAGTACAGACCGATAGACAGTCAACCCCTTATTGGATTTTGCTCAAAATTTGACAGGTATATACACTACAGATGTTAAATTTGTCGACCGAATTTTATTTATCTAATTCTCTTCATTTTGAAATTATTGTTAGCTTGTATTCGACCAGCCGAACAGACTTTCCCTCAAAGGATTTTATTCAAAATTTGACAGCAGTTGGAAAATTTGGTGTAAAGACCGTATGCTAAATTTCAACCGTCTAGCTCAAAGCCTTTTAAAGTTATCTTTGTTACAGATAGACAGACTGACATTTTCCAAAAATGTGTTTTTCTCAGTCAGAGAAACATCAGTCTGAAACGTGTAGATTCGTCAAAATCTCGATTTCGAGTTTTTTGACTATTACTATACTTTTTCTATACTACATCTACGAGAAAGCAAGGTGAAAGAGAGATTGATGTCAGATGGTGCTGACATTTATTATTATCATATTAACTATGACACCATTTTAATTGACTCAATTATATTGTAATAAATAAACATATGAGAAGAAACCTATAGTCTTCAATAGTTTTGGTATGATTTTTTTTTGTGTGTAACTGAAAAACATTCAAGTCATAGTAATTAAAATAAACAAAGATGTGTACATGCATACGCGCGTGCACGGGTGTGTGTATGTGTGTGTGCTACCATATTTGACATAAATATAAACTGAAGGTGGGTGGCTATAACTTAGAGATGCATTTTTTTCTTTCTGCAATTTTAAATAGAGAGTAAACGAAATTTTAATTATTTTTCTTTGAATAACATCAAAATATGTAATTGAAAATAAAATATTTTTATTTCACTTAAAGCCTAAATAAATGTCTTTTTAATGGTACTGCTTTTTTAAATATTCTTTGCATAATTTTTAACGATACTCTTTATAATTGCAATGAAATTCAAATCGTTTTCATCGCTTCGTCAGTTGTTTAATTACGTAATTTTGCTTCCATTTTTGAAACTTAAGAAAGAAATTGTTTATTAATTAACCAGTTTACATGAGAATAAGAAAGTGAAGTTATAGTTCAGCAAGAGACAAAGTGTAATTATAAAATAGGTTACCTAGGCAGTTACTTTTTTACTAACATTATGATACCATGAAATTTGATTTCATTACGTCCATGTACACAATAAATGATAATTCTTCTAAACCAATATATCTTTAAAATCTATTATAATTTACGTTATTATCAAGAGATTTCTTTTTAAATGAAGCACAATAATGCTCCTGAATTCTAAATGGTTGCCAAAGATTTAATAATACTAATCATAATTAATTAATAATTAATAAATAATTTTATTAATACTTAGTGGTAAAATGAATAATTTATAGCTAATAAATAAAAATTATCTAATTTTTTTATGAATAAGATAATAAAAATTATAATTAAAAAGTGTAATACTTTTAAAAACAATAATTTCAATAAATTAGTGAATTATTCAGATAAACAGTATAAAATATTTTTAATATAATAATTGTGTAAGACAACATTTAAATACAGTCAAGTGAAAAAAATGAGAAATTCGTTATTACATTTCTAAATCAATATGTTATGTGCCAGCAAAGACCTTGAATGAACTAACCCTCTAATCGGATTATCTTTTTTACGACAGTTAAAATACATATAAATGTAATCGGTTATCCAAAGATCTTCCGAATAGATTATTAGAATACGAATAAATTAGTCTTTATTGTTTTCAAAACGTTTATTATTAATCTTTTCTTGCTTAATAACAAAAATTTCTATTACGTTTTCAGACTTATTCTAGAATATTTGGAGCAAATGATCTGTCAATAATAAAGTAAAATATTAATCAATAAACTTTCAAAATATTCATCAGTTAGTAATTTCACTCAATTTTTTTAAAATCAAAATTTGTTATTTCTTGAATAAGTTACAATTAAATACTAGGGTTAAGTCAAAAATTTTCTAAATGCTTGGCATAACTCGTTACATTGCGCACACTGCTTTCTGCTTTCGCTTCTTTTATTGTTATACACAGATGAATGATAATGCTATGAAAGTTTGATTTCAATTTCGCAATTTTTCTTTCATCTGTTGTCGACTATGGCCGCTCCATTAGAAGAGAAATGAATTAATAAATGGAATGATCCAACACTTTTAATCATAGAATGTCAAAAGTCAGAAAATCATCGAAGACTGTTGCCACACTCGGATAATACTTATTTCATACTGGGGAAGATACAAATACCTCAATGGACAATCTTAGATTCTCAAGGCATTTATATTTCTCTGAAGACAAAACCTTAGTACATTTGTATCATTTTAAGAAAAATTGTAAAAAGAAAACGAAAAGATAATACCCTAGGCGGTTACACGCCCAAAGACTGATTGGTGAGATGCATTTATCAGTTCAATATAATTTAACTTCAATGACTTGTTCTTTAATTTGTCTATTCATGCATCGAAAACCCCCATTCTTCAAGAAATATCGTTTAGGCTATAAAAAAATCTTTAAATAATTTTATTGTTATTGTCTTATACAAATATTGATATAAATTGGAGTCTTTTTCTTTTTTTCCAGGTACTATGGGTAGTACATCGCTGGTATCGCTGCGCAGTAGCGTTATTTTATGCGTTATCTGGCTAGCTCTAGCCGCAGAAATGGAAATAGACCCTGTCTGGGAAAATATTTTCAAAGCCAGGTACATAGTTTTTTTTGCATGAAAATAATGCTAAAGTATTCTGGGAAATTTTTTTCTCATTATAGCTATCAAAATTCCAAATTAAAATTTCGTGGTCATTGATTTTGAT
Organism: Argiope bruennichi; assembly: GCF_947563725.1. Classification (NCBI taxonomy): domain Eukaryota; kingdom Metazoa; phylum Arthropoda; class Arachnida; order Araneae; family Araneidae; genus Argiope; species Argiope bruennichi. The sequence goes on along the minus strand of NC_079155.1, from coordinate 32,499,331 downwards.
AAAAGTATTTTTTTTTAAATTGCTGAATAAAATTTAGTAAGAATTGTTTTTTTTTTTGTCTCTTCTTCATTAATTGTAAAAAATCGTTCTTTATTTTATATTGTTAAATAGTTGTGGCATTTACTATGGCTAATTTGCCATTGTTTAAATTATTGAAGACGAAATTCTGTTTTTGGTTTTTCATTAAGAACAAATTTATTTTGAAAACCGCAAACATTTCCCTGCTATATAAATCATTCCTCAAAAAGGAAACATTTCCAGAAAACAATTACCAATGCAGAAATGCGTCTATATGATCCTAACACATTTTTTGTATGATAAAATCTGCTATATAAATCATTCTACCAAAAAGAAAAAATTTAGATAAAGAAAAGAAAAGAAAACCTTTCCAAAAATAATTACCAATGCTAAAATACGTCTATATGATCGAAACACTTTTTTTTTTTGTATGATGCGAGTTAACCGGATAAAAAAAATCAATGTATTGTTTTATTTAAAATTAGCTATCTATTGTTAAAAACTTTGTCTATAATTAAAAGAATACATCGTAAAATCTTTTTGTATATTAAATATGTAGAAAGCATTTCTAATTTCATTTCTTATAATAAAATTAGCTTTCATTTTTTTAATAATTCATAAACAGTCATCTTTTTTTAAAATAACACAAATGTTTGTTAAATTATATATGCTTTATAAGATTTTCAATTTTTTATGTAACGTTTACAAGAAAATATTTTAAGAAAAAGTTTTTTTTAAGCAAATTTAATTAAACATTAATAAACCAGTCGAAATGTTCTTCCTTTCAGTTGCTTGTATATTTCCACTTAAACACATCGGTGACTTTTGAACTTGCTTTTGAAATATGTTAGCCGAGGCCTGTTCTAGGATAGGCTGGCTTTCGACTGGCATCCATAAGGATCACTATATTTTTTTAGCTGTTATGTGCAACGATAAAGATTTTATTGAATGGGAAATGACAATGACTCAATGGCAAAAGATTTTATTGAATGGGAAATGGCAATGGCTTAGTGACAAAAACTTTTATTGAATGGGAAATGGCAATGGCTTAATGACAAAAAATTTTATTGAATGGGAAATGGCAATGGCTTAGTGACAAAAAATTTTATTGAATGGGAAATGGAAATGGCTTAGTGACAAAAAATTTTATTGAATGAGAAATGGCAATGGTTCAAAATTTTGATTTGAAAAAATGAGTTTTTGGGGGGGATTGAAAGCGGGCTGAAACGATGCTATAATTCAGAATACCAAAATGAAATTATTTGAGGTCTACTATCCTTTCTCTTAGCATATTTTGTATATATAAAAAAAAATCTAAAAGTTAAAAAAAAATTATAAGAGTTAAGTTTTTCGTGTAAATTCTTCCTACACATCAACTTCCTACTTACGTTCTTGGCTCATAAAGTTCAATAAGATAAATTTTCAATGGTGTTTGTTGAAACTGCCGTTCTTCCCGCAGGAGCGACGATGACTGGCGAACAGTGTGGCACACGGAAAGACACCGCAGATGTTACCATGACCTCCTCATACACATGGATTGGGTTTGTCAGAAAGATATTTATGCTGTTAAGAGGAAGAAGAAAATTTCTGGTAAGAAATTCGACTCTTTGATCGGTAAATGTTGCTTCAAAACAATGCTAACTCGTTTATTGGAGATGCAGAGCTTTAGATCTCATTACACATTTTGAAGAAAGCGTCCATATGGAAAATTTGATGAATAATGCATACAAAATAATTTTTTCCCATTCTTTAATTGCAAAAATTATTCTTACTCTATTTGAGATGTAGAGCTTGAGATCTCACTGAACTTTTTCAAAAAATAATGGTCACCTCTCCCCCTAGTAATATATGTCAATGCATCCATACGGAAAGTTTGATGATCAATGCAGATAAAACACTTCTTTTATCTCACACTTTAATTTAGCAAGGGTGTAAAAATAAGTCATCGTTCTACGGAAACCCAGCGCACGATTATAATATCCAAAAGAACTTGTAGTGAATAGCTTATAAGCCAGTTACGCTACCCGAGCAATTGCTTTTGTATTGTGGTCATGTTACTGGGCTGCGAACCACAAGGTCCCAGATACTATCCTCGCGCATCTCAATTTGTCACATTGATGACCTCGGACGATGAACCTTCAACTTTCGTATAGCTGTTGTGGCGCCATCTACCCACAGCAACTCAAAGTCGTCAGATTCACTTGACGCAGCAACACAAAGCCGCTAGACTCACTTGGCGCAACAACATCAGCAACCACTCACGCTCGCCAGCTTGGCGCTACTCAAATGACTACAGGCGCATTAGAATCAACAGCTAATACATCATCATTCAACAGCCGTATCGTTCGTCTCACCTCCGACTCACTGGAGGGAGAGTCTGTAGTGAATAGATTATAAACCAGTTAACAACTACGTTTCACAAGCCATTGCTTTTGTATCGGGGTTATGTTACTCAGCTGAGAACCACAAGGTCCCAGGTTCTATCCTCACGCATCACAACCACCTACAAACTAATGTTTAAGTACTAAAATTATCAGAAGTGAAAAACTGATTGCTTTGTGCACTTGATAAAACTAAATTTTTTTACAGACATGATCTCACATACTTCGGCTAAAATTTAGAACCAGATGGCTATCTCATAAAAAATGATTATTTTTATTTAATTTGAGTTATAGACATATTAATTAGAATCGATAAAGAAAAGTCAATATAGGAATTTACTCTTTCATAACTTTTAACACACATTATTTATGAACCAAAGAGCATGCGCAGAAAACTAATATAGATATCAGACTTTAACTTTAGTCTTTATTTGTCTTCAGAAATTTAACCATTTATATCATCTAACTTAGTTTCAGAAGCAATGATATTATTACAACGAATTACCATCAATAGTTTATAGATTTTTTTCATCAATGTAACTATTTCAGAGATTTTTCTATACTTTATTTTTGGATTTTTTCACATATTTCGGGAAATGGGCTGGAAATCAATGCCACCAGTAAGAAATATTTTAAGTATTTTTTAACGCTTTTGGAAGTTACCTATCTATCTATATATTGTTCAATAACAATCACAAATGCATTGGAATTATTAAATAAACAACAAATTTCATAATACGAAACACTTGCTGAAACTTATCCTAATCTTTTCAGTAAAACAGGCGACATCAGTGGCGTCACTAGGAAAGCTGCAAAATTGCTGGTCGGTAGGTCAAGGCATATGTAAACAATATAAAGAGCTGCCAAAAATATTTAGGCTGAAATCAATGTTTCAATTCTAGATGATACAACAGTAGCAGCGTCTATGTACATGAGTAATTAGGTCACAGAATATTGACTCCTGACAATTTATCAATCCTGCCATCCAGTAATGAGTCACTAAGTCATACTTATATACTCATAGACCTATGTCGTTGGGAGAATTCCCTACTCTGTCTGAGATGTACAACTGTTTAGCCTCATTTAATCATATTTTAACACAATGATCTCGTTTCAGCTGCCAAATACTCTTCTATTTATAAAAAAAAACTGCAACCAATTCAATAGAAGTCTCAAGAAAGTTTCCACATCTTTTATCCTTCCAAATAAAAATATTTTTTATCGAACTTAATATATCGAGCTTTGCCATTAATTTAGATATTATTGAGATAATTATCTCATGATTTATTTCACAATATATAATATTATTTCATGAATAAATTATCTCATAGTGGTCAAATGCCTAATAAACATAAATCAAACTACCACAGTTTCATATTCACCTTAGTGACAAAAACTGTTCAATTTCAGAGCCTTTTATGGATGACCAGCAGGCTCACCGTTTCCTGGGGCGTCGCCGAAAGCGCTCTGCTGCTCACCACGCCCTCGTCAAGAGAGGCATCATCGACGAATGCTGCCACGGAAATGCAGGGTGCTCCTGGGAAGAGTACGCAGAGTACTGTCCGGCCAACTCGAGGGTCCGGTCCTGACGACCACGTGTCCTAAAGAAATGACTTTCTTTATGTATGTGAAAGAGAACGGCACCTGGCTTCGAGATTAATAAAATAAATTTTTCAAACTGCTTTCTCTCATTTCTTTTGGTTCCGGTGTATAATGCCTCGACTCGTCTCCTTAAACACTCATTTTCACTTTCTCGTATACGTAGTTTAGAGCACATTTTTGAAAATTGTCTGCCTGTCTGTGATAAGGATAACTCAGAAACGTTTTCAGCAAGACTGCTGAAATTTAGTACATAATCTTTACACCAAATTTTTAGATTTCTATCGAAGTTTGAGTGAAAAATCTGTTTAAAGAAAGTATGTCTGTCCGGCTGTCCGAATATAAGTTATCACGATAATTACAAAACGAAGTGAGCTAAATAGATAAAATTGGGTACACAGATTTAACGTCTATGCAGTAGACATCTATCAAATTTTGAGCCAAATTCAACTACGGGTTGATGATTTGTCAGTTTGTACTTTCAGAAATAAGTAAACGCGATAATAGAAAAACGCAATGACTTAAATATATCAAGTATGTTATGAGATTTTGTGACTACAAATATAATTTTATGTCAAAATTTTTGTTCCCATTATTTGAGAAAAACATGTCTAAAACACAAATTTGGTTTTGGGATACTGTTAATCGTGAAATAACTCGCCAAGAATGACACGATAGATTCAGAAAAATGATAAATTTATGCCAAAGGTTAATATTTCGTAATTATTAACCTTTGTATTTAATTTGCATTTATTATTCGTTTTGTATTTAATATTATATTAATATATTCAATTTATATTAATATTTTGTATTTATTATTTTATATTTGTATTTTACATTTGTATTTAATATTCGTAATTATTAACCGAATTCGCCAATGCCACGTAAGACGTTCTCTGGCATGACAAATTTATTAGAAAGTATGCGAGAAAGTTTTGATGAGACCTTCACGTTTTTTATATATTTATTTTATTTTGAGACGAAGATCTTGGCAATAAATTGAATCTGACCTATTTGTATTTAATCATTTAGTGTTACACTGATCAGATGAAATTATGGACGTCCAAAGTAGATATTAAATTAATTGGATATGAAGATGAGATTATTATCTTGGAGTAGATAAAGTTCGTTAAACATGAATAAGTTTTTTTTTTAAAGTTGATAATTTTTTTCTATCTATCACTTATAAAATAAAGTTGATGATAGGAAGATGCCTATAAGCCAATCTTAAATTTAAGACACGCCGGCGTCCTGGCATAGGGGTAGCGCGTCTTCCCCGTGATCTGGGCGTCCCGGTTTGGGCATGGTTGTTCTTCTGTTGTTCTATCTGTGAGATGTGTGAATGTGCCCTCCTGTAAAAAGGGGTTGTGCAAGCGAATGAATGATGCGTGAGTGGCAAAGTCGTACTCTTGGCCCTAGTTGGCGCTGCTATAAAAAATAAGAGACGTTCCCCCTCAGGCTTAAATCGCTGTCTTCTTAACAGCGGGCTTGTCAGTGGCAAGTGCCATAAGAAACAAACAAACAAACAAATTTAAGACACGATAGATGACCAAATCTCCTCTTACATTCAATGCGCAATTATTCAAAGTTCACGTATTAAAAACCGTACAAACTCTAACTATTCTTCAGAAAGTTATAGTTTTGAAAAGATATTTAGCCAAAGAAAAAAGTGTACATTAGACATTCTTATTAGGTGACGTATTTCTGTTTTATTCGGAAAATTAAATGACGAAGATAAATTCTATTTCTCAGGAAGGTTATCATAATCAACTTATCATTATCTTTTGAAATATTAAAGGTAGTAGACAAAACATGCATAGTTCTTGAATTGATAAGGATGTGACGAAAAATATTATCTTTTAGTTTAATGTTATCGTATTTGCTTAATGTTATCGTTTAGTTAAAATAACGTTAAGCAAGTCATTTAGTATAATTTTTAAATCAAGATTCTGAGATATGGGTTTGAAATTTTGAACTAAACGATACTGTTCCTATGAAAAAAGGCATTCCAAAAAATATTTTTTCACAAAATTAAGCTTTTGATTATTTTAAAACTCATGGATTTTTCTTCAAACGAATTAATTAATCAATTCTTCTTAATCGATTGCATATCCAAGACTAAATAATTTATTAATGAGGCAACAACCATAAAATGTCACTCCACCATCTGAAAATTATATTTTATTGTTTGTTTGTTTCTTATGGCACTTGCCACTGACAAGCCCACTGTTACGAAGACAACGATTTAAGCCTGAGGGGGAACGTCTCTTATTTTTTATAGCAGCGCCAACTAGGGCCAAGAGTACGACTTTGCCACTCACGCATCACTCATTCGCTTGCACAACCCCTTTTTACAGGAGGGCACATTCACACATCTCACAGATAGAACAACAGAAGAACAACCATGCCCAAACCGGGACTCGAACTCGGGACGCCCAGATCACGGGGAAGACGCGCTACCCCTATGCCAGGACGCCGGCATTATATTTTATAATAAAGTTATCAAAATTACCTATAGGCAACCTATTTCATTTAAGATTATTATAGAATACAAATTCTAGGAGGAAATGTCGCTTTTTCTAACAATTTCTTTGTTCAAGGCTCTTCTTAAAATCAAGAATTACACCCCGTAAGGATATCCATTCCCAGAATATTTTATCATTGTGATTATTGCGTTGAGATTTCAAATTTCAATAATGAACATATTTTTAAACATAAATGATAAATTCTTAGAAATAAATTCGAGCACATTCTAGATACCAAACACTCAAGACAGGATTATAAAATAGGATATGTTGGCATTGTCTAGGGGCCCTGTAACTTTGGAGAGCCTCCAGATTTTTTGCGGTATTTTCTGGTTGTCTAATTTTACGCATTCACTTGAATTATTATTTTCATCATTTGTATATATTCAAATTTAAATCAAGTATTATTTAAATTTTAGAACACTATTTTTGGATTTTTTTCGTGCTTTTCAAAGTCACAATTGGAGTCAGTGTAGAGTACTCTTTTTATAGTTTACTAATTGAATCACAATAAACAGCCTTGGTAATCATTGCATTTGAGTGTTTAGAATGGTTGTTTCCTAACTTTTTTGTAATTTTGTCTCTGCACCAAACGAGATAACGATGTTAATAAGAAAATCATATGTCGAATTTTATTTATATGACTTGTTGAATTTTGGCAGGCAGTATTCTGAATATATAGATAAATAATCTAACTATTGAAAGATTTAACCAAAAAATTAATATAGATATGCAATGGAGTCAACTGATTACGCATTCACTGTCAGTTGACAGGCGTGTAAAGCAATTAACATATATTTAGAGTTTGCATCATTTAGTGCAGATGTGTGTGTCTTTTGTATCTTATTCTTTTTGTACATTTTGGAAACTTTTTAATGATTAAAAAATGAGTTAATGTTCAACTTTTTTTCATTATATGGCTTTAGAAAAATTGAAACATCAAACAGCAATATTTATCAAGTTTATATTTAAAAATCATGAGTTAATGAAATTTTAATGAGGCGATGAATTCATTTAAAAAAATAGCGAGTAAAACCAACTAAATGTGCATTTTTACTTTCTCGTCTGAGAATTATAAAAAAGAATAGCGTTGTAATATCAAACAATTTGATTTCGAAATATCGACGAATCTCTCTATTTCATACCTCTCCTTTGTCTGTCTTTGAAAATTATTTGAAAGCTAAATAATGTAAAATAACCAAAATGCTTTTTAAAAGAATGCAATTCTACATCTACCCATTTGAATCGTAATTTGCATAAAATTGAAGTATTTATTTATAAATATGCCGTTGCTTTTAGCCAAATAAGATTTATGTAATATTTTAAATAATAACTCAATAAACAAAAACACGAATAATAATTATATATATGTAATGATATTTTAAACTCTAATTTCAATTCCAAATAAATTCCCAAAGTTTCATCGTAATTTAGCCCATATCAAAGTCATTCTAAAATATTCTCTTATTCCTTGATTCCATTCCACTTTTTCTATTTAATTAATTCAAGAGATGCTTTGTAAAATGCTTTAGTCAGAGGTTCCCATGTTCGGAGTGAAAGGATAAAAATTGCTGATCCAAACAAATTATTTTTTAAATGATCCCCGTGTTTCCCTTGCTTGTGATTGACATGTGTCAGAAAACCCTTTCAGAATCTTAATAGCATATTAGCACTGTGAAAAAATATTTTCCCTAACGATATCTCATGTTATATAAGACCAGGGATAACTCATTTCTGTCTTCTCTTGCCTAATTTGATGCTGTGAGGGGACGCGCTCTTTGTCCGCACCTCTTGTAAATAAATTATGTCTTTCCGGGATGGATTAAAGAGAATTTAAAAATGCAAAGTGTCTTCACTGTCTTCGAAGCAGCCTTTTGCTTTCAAAAAAATTAAATGTTTACATATTTATCAATAAAGATAAATTTACACATGAATATAAATGAGTTCTATATACTCTTTATTATTTATATTTTAAAACACTTTTGCAAATCATAATACTTATCAAGAAAAAATATATACCTGAAGCTTTTGGGTGGGGAAGGGTTATTATTGTTTTAAAATGATGACCCTTTAAATATGTGTAACTTTTGTTAGTTTAATTTAATGCAGTTAAATTAACGTCTTTGTTTGAAGCTTGCAACAATTATTTTGGGAAGAACTTTGTATCAACCGTAGTCAAATAATGAAGACGTACCTTAAATGTCACCCTCATCTAAACTTTTAGCATAGAATATGGTTAGATATATATTTGAAAGTAATTGTTCGATGTACTGAAGCCGCATAATATCGTGAAGATATCATAACAATATTGTAAAACTTTTCATAATATTAAGATTCTTTTGATCCTCTTTGCCAGATTTAATGTGCCCTAGTCCCATATATACTGGCAAGGTGTATTTATTAAATAAGCGAAGTAAGCAATCGCCTAGGGTCCCCATAACTTTTAAAAGCCCCGAGAAATCGAGATTTTTTGAAGTATTTTAAAAGTAATTTATTGTTCGCTTTCATTAAATTAGTGATGTGTCTTATTTATTTAAAATCACAATAAGTACTTTTTAAATTAATTTTAGAAAATTATTCTAGGAAAATTCTCAATTAATTAACCTTTCCAAGCTTTGTATTATGTTATATAATTATAAAAAATGTGTTGTTTTATTATTCTAAGAGTTATTTATTTGCGAGTGCTCTCCACAAAACGTTCGCTCTTATTCTCCAACAATGCTGTTATTCCCCTCTCCTTGCATGAAATTCTGAACATTTAGCAACGAATACTCAGATTTTTACTATCGTTTGTTCCACATATGAGCGCTCCGTGTTTCATAGAATAGAGAAGAAAACCAAATGAGCATTTTGCACTCGTTTTCCCGAAGAATTGAAGCCAAATTATGACACAGAACTATAATTGTTACAAGACAGCATGGTTAATCAGATGACTATTTTCCAGTTATGTGGTGAGTGTTAGATTCTACATATTTTTGTAAAATTAGGTTTCAAATTAAATCGGCGATTTAGAAATATTTTTATTAAGACATCAATCATTCTTACTTATAAAAGAACAACTCATTCATATTATATTTAGATTATAATTAAAATTTAATTTTTAAACAGAATAATAATTATAACTTTAATGATGATCATAACAATGGACACTTTCACGATGAAAAAAAATCGTGCAATTTTATTTCACCATGAATATTAGTAATTTTTTATGCAGATATTAATTTTTAATTTTATAATAGAACCAAAATTATAATGATAATAAAAAAAATTGGAAACAAAAAAAATCTTGATATTTTTTCAATTAATAAGTGGTGACTGGTTCACAAAAACACGGTTTCCTTAGCTAGTTTGCTGAAAGGCATACATTACTAATTTTGGACCATCTGTAACAATTATTCTTTGATCCAAGTGTAAATCGAATGAGTCCATAAATTTAAAACAAATCCAATTAATCTTAAAATTTTACTATCTTTCTTTATAATAGAAATTTAATTTATTACTATTAAAAATAGTTGAAATCATTTAACTATCTAAAAATTAATTTTTAATTATAATTTTATAAATGAATGAACAGTCTATTATGGATTGAATAAAAAGAAGCTCGTATTTTAAATAAAGTCCAAAGATATTTTTAAAAAATCTCAAATTTCCTCTAGAATAAAAATTTAAAACAATCTCGAACTATAACTAAATGTTTATTAACTCCTTCAAATATTAAAAAAGACAAAATGTTCTAGATTTTTTAAACATTTCTATTAATAAAACTTTCCACCGGAAGTATTTCTTGAAAATGGTATTCTATGAACCCAGATAAAAAAGGCAAGGCCGAAACAAAAATAAGCTAACTAAAGCAAGAAAACTACAAGCATTTCTTCAATTCAAAAATTAAATTACAACTATCTAGCTTTTAGTGCGCAAACATTTTGGATTATTTTAAAAATTCCTTCTCAATAAAACGAAACGAAGTAGATGGATTAAAGTGACTAGTCGCACTGGAACTTCAAACTAGCGGCTGGAAAGCATTTAGTGACTTCAAGAACAAGTTATTTTACTCTTTTCCACTTTAATTAGGGGAATTATAACAAACTAATCATAAATTCAAATAAAATATGATTGATAAATTTATGTTCATATGATTGATATTTAAGAACTGCGAACCAACAAGCTAATAAATATATTGTGTTGAAGTCGGAATTCGTTTGTCAACGTACTTAGTAAGAATGTTAGTTTCATAATTAAAATAATCATTAACTCAATTATTTCTTCACCCTCGGATATTTAAAATTAATTTTGCAATAATTACGTATTATTGCCTGCTCTCTCATGCCTGACATTCATGGATTCAGTGATTACTATGACTCAACGATTGGCAACATCGCTCGCTTTCAGATTTGTTTTTGTGTTTACTAGGAGCGGCGTTAACGAACTTCTTTTTTTTACATTGTTTAAAATAACGGTTTCGTAATGTAATACAGTTTCTTTTTAAAGTTATCGCCCTCCATTTTTATAATACATCTAACACTTCAAAGCCTTAAATTGCATCATACAGTAAGTACTTCACTGGGACCTTTGACCTCTAAGAATTCTGATTTCACATCTAAGGATAACGATTGTTCGGAGAAATTCTTCGTAAGTGTTTGAATTTTGTTCCAAAGTACTCTTCAGTGGCGAACGAAAATAACTAATTATGGAGGCCTTGATTCCTGTAATGAACAAATTGCACGATGTTTTCAATACCGTTGGAACAGATACTATCCAACTCCCTCAGATTGTTGTTGTAGGAGCTCAGAGTTCGGGTAAAAGTTCTGTTCTAGAAAGCTTGGTTGGCCGGGATTTTCTTCCTAGAGGAGCAGGTATTGTAACCCGGCGACCATTAGTTTTACAACTTGTTTACACACCTAAGGATGATACTTCGTATCGTTCGGCAGAGGAGGGTACTCTCAATCTTGAAGAATGGGGTAAATTTTTGCACACGAAATCGAAGGTTTATTCTGATTTTAATGAAATCCGCAAAGAAATTGAAGCCGAAACTGATAGGATGAGTGGTTCAAACAAAGGAATTTGTCCTGAGCCCATAAATTTGAAGATATATTCCCCTCATGTTGTTAACCTTACTTTAGTAGATTTGCCCGGAATAACCAAAGTTCCTGTTGGGGACCAGCCAGAGGATATTGAGATTCAAATACGTCAGTTAATTCTTCAACATATAAGCAATCCCAATGCTATCATATTAGCAGTAACTCCTGCCAATACAGATTTCGCTACTTCTGAAGCTTTGAAGATGGCCAGAGAAGTTGACCCTGATGGACGAAGAACTCTGGCTGTAGTTACTAAACTGGACCTCATGGATGCTGGTACTGATGCCGTAGATGTCTTATGTGGTCGAGTTATACCTGTGAAGCTTGGTATAATTGGTGTTGTCAATCGATCTCAGCAAGACATAAATAACAGGAAAAGCATTGAAGAAGCTGCTAAAGATGAATTCTCATTTTTACAAAGGAAGTATCCAACTTTAGCAAACAGAAATGGAACTGCTTTTCTTGCAAAAACTTTGAATCGACTCCTGATGCATCACATAAGAGATTGCTTGCCTGATTTAAAGACGAGAGTGAATGTAATGATATCTCAGTTTCAGTCTATGCTGCATTCTTATGGAGAAGCTGTGGATGATCAAGGGCAAACTTTATTGCAGATAATTACAAAATTTGCATCTGCTTATTGCTCTACAGTAGAAGGCACTGCTCGCAATATTGAAACAGCAGAATTATGTGGTGGTGCAAGAATTTGTTATATTTTCCATGAAACATTTGGTCGCACATTAAATAGTATTCATCCTCTTGGGGGATTGACAACACTGGACATCCTGACTGCAATTCGAAATGCTACAGGTACTCGACCAGCTCTGTTTGTCCCAGAAGTTTCTTTTGAGCTATTGGTTAAACGTCAGATCCGACGTTTAGAAGATCCTAGTCTGAGGTGTGTAGAATTGGTACATGAAGAAATGCAACGTATCATTCAGCATTGTGGCACAGAAGTTCAACAAGAGATTATTCGTTTTCCAAAATTGCATGAAAAGATTGTTGATGTAGTTACTCATCTACTCCGCAGAAGATTGCCAGCTACAAATTCCATGGTGGAGAATCTTGTGGCTATTGAATTGGCTTATATTAATACAAAGCATCCTGACTTTCACCATGATGCTGCTTTAGTGGATACTTTAACTAAGCATAATGAAGAAAAAACTGTCAATATAACTAAAATGGTGGAAAATAATAAAACCTTTAATAATCCATCATTAATGTTCCAGAACCAGAGTGATGGTCCGAAAATAGATAATATTTCAACATCGAAAAAATTTGCCCAGTATTCAGAATCGACAACCTTGCGTTCCTCAAGCAAGTTGAGTGGTAGCGATTCCAACTTGCTGCAAGGTTCTTTAACAAAGCAGATTCCACCTGCTTCAGGAAACTGGATGGAATCATCACCAACTTTCCCCGGCAAAGAAACTAAGCCAGCAGCAAATGAAAAGTCGAATTTTGGACCTATGAATCCAGCTGCTACTTATAGTCCTGTGAAGGCTGTAAATTTGTTGCCCGAGATACCTAACAGCACCCCTCGACAACTGTCTACTAAAGAGAAGAAGGATTGTGAAGTTATTGAACGTTTAATCCATTCTTATTTTATGATTGTTCGTAAAAACATTCAAGATGCTGTGCCTAAAGCCATTATGCATTTTCTTGTAAATTTTGTGAGGGATAATCTCCAAAGTGAACTTGTAACTCATCTTTATAAGCATGAAAATTTCACTACCCTTTTGCAGGAATCGGAACACATAGCTGTTCGCAGGCAAGAAGCTGCCGAGATGTTGAAGGCCCTTCAAAAAGCTAATCAAATAATAAGTGAAATTAGAGAAACACATATGTGGTAAATAAAGCAATTTTAGGCTAATTATTTCAGTTGTAGCGTTGCAAAGTTTGTTAATTTTTTTTACACTTGGGTTCTAGTTGTAATGAGTAAGAACGCCACATTTTTTTTTTGTGTGTGTGAATATTAGTTGTACATTCCTTTGTTAAACCTAACAATATTTAGCTCTCTTGAGAACACTTCAGTACAATATATTAAAGAATGAAAATAAATTGTTTTATATCAAAGATGAAAAAGTAAGCCATTTGCTATTGGAAAGGACTGGGTAAAATACCCATAGGTAATAAACTTATCACGTTTCTAGTTCACATGAAAATTAGAAATCTCTTAATTGTTAGTATTGTTTATTTTTAGATAAATAATTTGTGATATTGGTCTTTGCATGAATTTTTGTTTACTTTATAGGTTATTCTTATTTATATTAAGGTCTTTCATTTTCCCATAATTAAGATGCCAGGTTCAACTTCTATATCGAATTGTCCTTAAAATGTATTTATTATAAGAGATTAACTAATTCGTAAACATACTGTAAATTATGAATTTTAGCAAACATGGTTTGTTTTCTCATATTAAAACTTGCCAATGTTAAAAAAAAATATTTCGTAATTTTTCTATTATGAAATATTTAAGAAAGCAAGGCGAGTAAAATTATTGAGTTTTGAAGTTTTCATAATGCTTATAAATCCAATGTAGTTCATTTTGGAGAAAGAATATAGGAATTATTTTATTATAAAAACTTGAATTACTTTTGCATATTATCATAGATTTGTAAAGAATTTTTTCAGTTATAACAGGATAATGCTTGAATATGAGTAATATAAATTTTTACTGTAAATTGAAAAATATTTCTTAGCAAGTACTCCGTATTCGGATGCTTTATCTTTAAAAAAATGTATGGCATGAATTAATTTTTTTCATCAGATTGAAGGAATGTATGTATACTCGTTATTTATTTTACATGATGAGTAAACTTTTTTTACACTTTTATTACATAATATATTGATTCATAATATACATCATATAAAAATTTTGTTCTGGTAATGAAATGTTATATATTATTATGAGCCTGAATTTGTAAGTATTGACAACAATACTTGTAGATATAAATGTATTATGTCTAAATTATTAATTTGCATCTATTAGCAAACTATCTTTTTGCTATTGTTGTGAAACTGATATAAATATTTATATATTTGACTCCTTGACTATTTTATTAATATAACAGCTTTCTGAAAATAATTATATAAAGTATGTGAGAAAATCTATTTCTTTTGTCTGAATAAAGACTTAATTTATTGCATGAAATATATGTACATAGAAAAATCATACATAAATCTTCCTGTTTTCTATAAATCAACTTAGTTTATTTTTATTACTATTATGCATTATTATCTGTAAATATAATTTTTAATTAACCTTTTATTTAAAAAAAATTTTTGAAAGTTTGCATTTTTCAAAATTAAACATGAAAATTTATTTCCTTATTGAATGTTCCAGTACTTAGGGAATTGAGCCCCTTTTATTATATGTAAATTCACCTCCAATTTCACTATGTTTGTATTGTGGCTTGACATGAATACTGTAAAATGTTTATCTGTTGTCCATTCTAAATAAAATATGCACATGCTTTATAAAATTTTGAGTCTTTATTATTTTGATGGGATTTTAAACTAATAAGAGAGTTGCTTGAGAATTTTCATGAAGCAGTAAGATTGTTTTTTCTGTTTATTTTAACTAAGAGATTAATTTTTATTTATTTGTTTTGGTAAATTAAATTTACTTATTCAAAAATTCTATGAGGATAAAAGCTTATCTGCATGTATGAAACTATTAATATGAAAAAAATGAATTGATTTGCTTATGTCATACCCATGTTAAATTATATGATAATTTATAAATATATCATTCTCATATATGCAAAAATTATATGGTAATTGTTCACTTCCTTGACCGTATATTCCTAAAACCAAATTTTTACCAAAAAAAAAAAAAAAAATTACAATAAAACCAATTAGTGATCTATTTTGAGATGATTTTGCACCAGGAATATCTAATAATTATTTAGAAAAATAATTTATTGTAAATTTAGTTAAAATTAGAAATTTATTCAGATATATTTTCTTTACTTCAAATTCTTGTTGTGCAAGTTATCTTGTATATTTTAGCTTGCCTACTGCCTTTTCTCCTCTTTTTTTTTTTTTTTTTCTTTTTGCTGCCGTCAGTGCATAAGTTCAAATAACTAGTGTCTTCTTTATTTTCATTCAAATGCAATATCAGAATTTTATATAAATTTATTAATGATTTCGAAACTAAACCTAAATGAATCTCCTAAAATACAGGGTGTCCCAAAAAAATGTATACACATTTTAGCAGCTGATAACTAAGTTATTTCTTCTTTCTTTACTGACTGAACCCATTGAACCGAGTGATGGCAGACAGACTTGAATTTGAAGAAAGGAAATTTATTCTAAAATGCTACTGGAAGTATGAAAATGCAGTAGAAGTGCAAAGACAATTTAAGAGGGAGTTTAACAAAGAACCACCTACACGAGTTACCATCACTTGAATTAGAGATAAGTTTGAAGCTGATGGAACTGTTCAGGACGTCCATAAACCTGCAACAGTTGTTCAATTGAGGGCAACCATTGAACATGAATGTATGAATATCCCAAGGGAATTGTTCCATCCTGTGTTATTCCATCGCTTCGTGTTGTCAGCAGTGTCTGGAGCAGAACGGACATCAGTTTGAGAACATGCGATAACAAGACAATAGAATGATATTTGTAGAATCTTTTACATATTGAAAATTATTCGAATTATAATAAACCCCAAATTTACAATTATTTAAAGTGTGTATACATTTTTTTGGGACACCCTGTATTACTTATCTCCATTGACCTTGATATTGATTGTATTTTTTTTTAACATGCCATATATTTTTACATTAAAAATTTATCCTTGTATGTAAAAGCTATAATTTTAATATATAACTAATTAATAGTGTGTCATAAAATTGTATATGGAATTTAAAATATCATCAGTTTAGGAAAGCTATGTATTGGCTCGTGAATAATGATCTAAAAATCCATTTAAATTCTTCTAGTTTAATATTGTTTAATATAATTTATAGTCTAGTATAATAATCTTCTAGTTCTTGTGATTTTTTTTAAATGGAGTGGAGGTTTAATTGCCAGATTTATCTATAATTTTTTCATTATTACTTAAC
The DNA here is from genome assembly GCF_947563725.1 of Argiope bruennichi. Classification (NCBI taxonomy): domain Eukaryota; kingdom Metazoa; phylum Arthropoda; class Arachnida; order Araneae; family Araneidae; genus Argiope; species Argiope bruennichi. The sequence continues at coordinate 32,482,658 of NC_079155.1, read as the reverse complement.
CATTTATAAATGTATTTAATACAAGTTAATACAATTATTTTACCATTTATATATGTATTAAATATTTACTTACAACTGATAATTTAAGGTATTGAAGTTTTTATCATAGGGAGTAAATTTGTCATCACCAGATAGAAAAATATTTTGAGAATTTTAATATTTACTTATAACTAACTGAAATGATTTAAGATCTATAATTTTAAAGCTTGTGATATATTCTTGGAATTATAAAATTGATATTTTTTATATCAAATTACCTGACAAACATTCTTATGATAAATGCAAGATTGTTTTTAAAATACTTTTTTTCTTTTAAGATAAAATACAGCTATCTTTTATGGTTTATGTTGAATTATACCATTTAAATAGAAATTTACTGTCCCAAAATATTTATTCTTGTGTACATTTTTTATATATCAAGCATTTAGTATATCAATCCCTAATATAAGAATTCAATCCAAAATAATATAATTCCCTATTTATCTTTCTACTGTATATCTAATGGTGATATTGAAAATACCATGATTGAGACATGCTTTATTCATCCAATATGTGGTAGAAGTCAGTTTATTAAAGAACTTAATATTGCAGATTTTAATTTCTGATGCTTTAAATTCTTGAGATAGATTTTGTTTCTGTGCTAGTAAAGATTATAATGACTGCTGTTCTGTCATAAACAGTATATTTATTTGCAACTGTTGATATATCGTTCAAATTCTGCTGAATTATTGCTAAATTAAAAGTTATTGAACATCACTGTATTAGCAAGTTTTCAAAGGTGCCTTATTATTTGTTTATGCTTCAAATATTAATTAGATTATTCAAAATTGATATTGAAATATGAAGGTCTACAAATTGTTATTTCATTTACTAAATTCTATATTGATTTTTCAGTATTGCCCTCTACTAAAACTGCAAGTTTTTAAAATGAAACTACAAAGTGCTCATATAATGTGTATAGTTTTTAATAATTAAGACTTGATAATGGTATGTGATAGAAAAAATATGTAAAAGTTATTAGAAATCTTGGTATACATTTTTTTTTTTTAATTTTTAGAAAAGGGACTAAAAAATTACTAATTTTTCAGTTTCATAGAAACAAAAAAAAAGTTTTTTTTTATTGAACTTTTTGAAAAAATTTTATTGACTGATTCGAATATGAAATTATTGTGTAAATGCTCATCCAGCTGGAAAATGCAATTTTCTTTCTCTTTTAGTGAAGCCACAGATTAGGAGTAATTTTTTCCAGAGGTAAGGGTTTTTTTTAATGCTTTTTTTTGCTGTACACATATACATATAAAATTATAAGGAACTTATAAAATTATAAGTAAAAAGAACTAAAGTTCCAAATGAATCATATGAGCACAATCTATTATTACATTTTAAATATGCACTGTTAAATTAATTAGCTGTGAATCAATCAAGATATTTAGAAATCAATATATATTAAAATATTTTTTTTTATCTAGTTTGCTTAACTAGCATCAATTCATGACATATCTGCTTGTACTTTCAATTAAAAATAGCTTTGAAACCGATTTTGATTTGAAATAAATATTATCCATTTTGTCTTATGCTGAGCTGATGACAACAAATAATTTTGTTAACACTAAGATGAATATGAATAACTGGAATATGAAATAACTGGTCTTTCATTTGCATTAGATTTTTATATTTTATTGCGTGTTTTGCAACCTTTTTAGTTTTGATAAATAAATATAAAATTTCTAAGTAGTTAAGTATGATGCTTTTTATAATAATATTCACCCAAACTTTAATATATAATTTTAAATTGCCAATCTCTGACACATCAATTATTTTTTGTTGTTAAAATATCATAAATGTATCATGATATCTGAGGAATCCAAATGAAGTTTTATTTTTAAAATTTAAACAATTTTGATTACATTTTCTTTCAAATGTTTTTTACTCCCTTCTAAGCACTTAATTAATAAGAATATTTAGTATAATTTAATTATATTTAGAAGTGTAAATATAATTAATTGTATAATAGAATAATAAATTCTGAAATTTTTTTTATCATTATTTTATGATTTCACTAAATTTTCAAAATTGGATGCTTGTTTCTTATACCAGTTAAAAATAAAAAGATTGTCTGGAACATATTTAGAATATTCGTGCAGATTTGCAATTTTTTAAAGTTTAATTTTGGTAATCAAGAAGATTTTTTTTAAATCGAGGAACTGGAAGTTTTAATAAGAAGAAAAAGAAACACTGTAATTGATATAAGCAGATATTGTTTCTCATTTTAGAAATGAATCAGTTTGTGGATTCTTATGATGTATTTGTATAAAATTGAGCCATTTGCCCTGACTCTTCTTGCACTGTCAGTGATTCAGAATAAAAAGGAAAGCTTGAAATTTCCTGTTGGTCAAGGCAATCTTGGTTTACTTGAGGTAGAAGTTAGATTTCATCCCAATATGTGAGAACATATTACCTTTTAAAGGAAACTGACCCACATTTTTGTTTTGTCTGGGATGAAGGGGGATCTTTAACAAGGAACAATTCATCTGCTGTCAGAGAACACATCTATTTACCAGTTTTTAACTAATGTTGAGTACAGAAGCCATAATATTTTTCCTGTGATTCATATTCCTCTGTATCCACGTCTTAACCTAGGTGGTGATAGGCACAATATAAAATTTAAAACTGTATACGTTTATTTAATTTAAAAAATCAAATGCATGTGCATGCATCAAATATTGTGCCATGAAAATTTGGAGTAATTTATAATAGCACAGCAGCTGATCATTGTCACTTGATTGTTTATTGTTAAATATATATCCCAACAACATCATTCGAATTAAATGCTTAGTTTTCAAGTAATCACTGCTGATTTAAAGGTTTGATTATATTGTTTGCAACAACTCTCATTCCTGGCTTTGGGCATTTTGCGACCCTAGGCAGTGCACATTATGAGGTCCTTCTTTTACTAAAATGGGCAATTTAGTTTCACTTTTTTAACATGCTAATGATTTATTTTGGGTTAATTTTTTTATTTTATTAACTTTGTGAATATGTATTTAGTATATAAAATTCAAATTTGCGTTTATTTTATTCAATGAACGATTGAAACGAACCTTTTTAAATAACAAAGTTAGTTTTATTTTATTTACACATCTTTTCTTATTACGAATTTCGAGAGAAAAACCAAAATAAGAAGTACTTTTTAAATTTATACTAATTACTGTTGCCACCAATCTTACTAAAACTTTGCTGTTTCTGAACAGTATTTTTTATTTATATATTAAGATTCCAAACTGCCCGACAGCCACGCTTCGACACAATATTATTGAAGTAAGTGTTGATATTATAAATATTTTAAGTATTAAATGAACATAGTGAACCTGACTAGTTATACTTGATAAAGTTTTCATATTTTTCAAATATTTTATCATGCATAGAATGTGTACTTTTTACAAACTTATTTTTTTATCAACGAGGAAAATAAAGATCTTAAAGGACCTATTAAATGGCTTCTTCTCAGCCTAGCGGCGGCCCTACGTAGTTGCCTAGTTGGAAATTCACCAATGATAAATTTACTTATATTTCTGGTCACAATTATAAGTGGGGGCGCTTTAATTTTGACCCTATCTTCGAATTTTTTAAATTTTAGTAAATATATATATATTGTTACGAAATTTCCGAGGTTCGTTTGGATAGTGGGAGTTGTATGGTGCAAAGAACGCACAGTAGAAAATAAAACAACGACGTTTATTTACACGGAGACACACAGGACAGCACAAAGACGACAACTATATACAGCACAGAAGACGATTATCTTCAGCCGAGACGTGCAGCATACAACAGATTCTACTGCAGACAGTAGCACACAGCTTAGTTCAGCACTAGCTTCACTCCTTCGCTGCTCCGCTTATTTCTGGGAGGCCAGTTCTTTAGCGTCGGTTCCGACTACGACTCAATTCTCCACTACTCGGCAGCGGCAGGACTGCTCCCTTTTATAGGCATCAGGAGGCGGGGCTAGAAGCCTCTCAACCAATCAGGAACGTTCGAGGCGTAACTCGGTTCCTACTGGACGGAACGGGAAAATTCTCGATGTTTCGGGTATAATCGATTTTGGCGCCAAAGTCGCCAAGCTCTGGGCCCTCTCATGGAACAAACTATGCTGGAAAGCCGCATCACAGATTCGTAACTATATATATATATATATATATATATATATATATATATATATATATATATATATATATATATATATAAGCCGTTTATTATGAAAATGGGGCAAGTCCATTTTTTGTTATTGCGAAATATTTAAAGGTTTGCGTTTCAATAAATCTAAAAATATTGGTAAGTATTAATAGATATATATATATTTTGTATTTTGTGGTACCAGATAATGTAGGTTTATAATCCAATAGTGTTTACAGTGCTGACTAAAAAAATGAGAGTTCATTTATAACTAAATGAACTTGCCTCACTTTCAAAATTAAAGAATTATTGCAATCATTCATTTAATTGGGAAATAATATTTCAGTTGCATCAGCCTTTTTTTAAGAATAAAAACTAAATACTATTCAAATTTTTATAAATATTTATTCATTTGATAAAAAGGGAAACAAAACCAAGAATATTCTAGTAGAAAATATAACATAACAACAAACCATTCAGTTTTATTAAAAATTTCAATGAAATTATATATTTCTGTTCATATGTAGGTATAATCAATTTGAATTTTATTCAAGATTTAACATTTTAAAAAATTTATGATGAGCGGGAGGTATATGTGGTAATGTATCCATCATATCCTTGTATTTTTCAGATGTAATAAATCTCCTTTTTCCTCTTATATAAAAGATAATTTTATATTTCTGAAATTACTTGGAATTATTTATCTTTCTCGTTGTGTTGACAAATGGGTAATTTTAAATTCAAAATATCGTTCTGTCGAAGTTTTGTTGAACATTTTGTATGGTGCATCACTTGTAAATCTGATCCAGCATATAGTTAATCCATTCACGGTTTCTCCATCGGTATTTTCCTTTCCTTTTAAAACCGCTTTTTCCAGAGGTTAGGTTGAAAATAAATTTCTATGTTTAATTTCATATACTAAAAATTGATTATGTTTTTGACAATTTTGTATTACTTTATAGTAATCCTGGGAAATATGCAAGGAACTGGTTTCTGGATTGAATAGTTACTGGATAGCTCCACTCAAAAATCACGATCGTTCGGTAGAAATGAATGTCCTAACAATAAAAATTCGTGATCAATGATATTCATTTCGTTATCACTGGACTGAATAATCGGTGATGGAAGTAAACATTATTATCGACACACAAAATTAAGATATACTTTTTATTATTTATAAAATACTGTACAACCACCGATTTTCAATATCAAAAATAGATAAATAGAAATAGTCTAGATTTCAGACATGATGCCAAACGGCCACATTTCCTTCACCATAGAGCAACCGGAGCTAAATTTTGTCGTAATATATTCGGTCAAATATATTACAACTATCTAAGATGGACTTGCACCACTTTCAAAATAAACAGATTTCCAATACTGTTAAGAGCTAAAACTTGCATCTACAAAATAGTTGAATCAAAATATTTTTTTACTATAAATTTTTTGCTGTTAAAAAGATCATACCAAGTTTTATCTATAACTGCCATTATCACCATTTTTTTTTTTTCAAAAATGGACTTGCCCTACTTTTAAAATAAACGGCTCATTTGTGCATCTCTGTTCAGACCTGAATCTAATTAGGCCCGCATCAGACATGCATCTAAATAGATCTGCATCCAGTTAGGCGTGCACCTAAATAGATATGCATCTAATTCTATCTCAATCAGGTCTGCATCTAATTTAGTCCGCATCAGAATGGCATCCATTACATTTGCATCTATTTAGACCTGAAAGTAACTGGATATATTTAGATCTGCATCTAATAAGGCCCCCATCAGATCTGCATCAAATTAGATCCGCTTCTAAATAGAACTGTATCTAATTAGGCCTGCACCAAATTAGACCTGCATCAGATCTGCATCTAATTAGATACATATCTAAACAGATATTCAACAAATCTGCATCAAATAATATCCATATCTATGTAGTTCTGCAGCAAGCCTGCATCTTATTAGCTCCGCATCAAAACAGAACTGCAACTAATTAGGCCTGCAGCAATTCTGCGTCTTATCAGGCCTGTATGAGGTCTGCATCTTATACGATCCATATCTAAATAGATCTGCATCATGTGTGCATCTAATTATTCCCGTGCCTAATCAGAACTGAATCAGGTCAGCATCTAATTAGATCCGCATCTAAATAGAACTGCATCTAGTTAGATCTGAATTCAGGTTTGCATCGGATTAGGCTCGAATCAGACCTGCATCTTATTAGATGTGCATCTAATTAGAACTGTATGTAACTAGGTCTATTTAGAGCCGCATCTAGTTAGGCCCGCATCTGATCTATCATCTAACTAGATCCGTATCTAAATAGAACAGTATCTAATTAGGCTCCAATTAGATCTACATCTAATTAGATCCATATAGAAATCTGCATCAAGTTTGCGTTTAATTAGATCTGAATCAGGCCTGCATCTTATTAGGCCAGCATCAGACCTGCATCTAATTAAGCGCGCATATGATCCGCATCTAAATAGAACTGCATCTTATTAGGCACGCATCAGAACTGATTCTACTTACATCTGCATCTATTTTGAGCTATATATAACTAGATATGTTAAGATCTGCATCTAATTAGATCCGCATTTAACAGAACTGCAACTAATTAGGCCTGCAGCTAATCTGCATCTTATTAGGTCTGTATGAAGCCTGCATCTAATATGATCCATATCTGAATAGATCTGTATCAGGTGTGCATCTAATTACGCCCTCTTGAGACCTGCATCTAATTAGGCCGGCCTCTAAATACATCTCCATCTAATTAGATCTGTATCAGGTCTACATCTAATTAGGCCTACATCAGCCCTGCATCTAATTAAAGACGCATGAGATCCGCCTCTTATTAGCCCCGCATCCAAATAGATCTGAATCTAATTATATCTGAATCAGGTCTCCATCTATTTAAGCCCGCATCAGACCGGCATCGAATTACATCTGCATCCACTTAGACCTGCATGTAACTACATATATTTAAGTCTACATCTAATAAGGCCCGCATCAGACTTGCATCTAAATAGAACTGAATCGAATTAGGCCTGCATCAAGTCTGCATCTAATTAGGGCTGCATCAAGTCTGCATCTAATTAGGGCTGCATCAAGTCTGCATCTAATTAGGGCTGCATCAAGTCTGCATCTAATTAGGGCTGCATCAAGTCTGCATCTAATTAGGGCTGCATCAAGTCTGCATCTAATTAGGGCTGCATCAAGTCTGCATCTAATTAGGACTGCATCAAATTTGCATCTAATTAGATCCATATGAGCCGTTTATTTTGAATGTGAAGCAAGTCCATTTTTGAAAGAAAATTTAGATAATGGTAGTATAGATAAAATTTGTTATGATGTTTTTATGCGTAAACAATTTAAAGTAAAAAAAATCAGATTCTAGTATTTTCTGATGGCAGTTTTAGATCGTGAAAGTATTGAAAATCTGTTTATTTTGAAAGTGGTGTAAGTCCATCTTAGATTTAAATTATTTTTGACCGAATATTACTGCAAAATTTAGCTCCGGTTGCTCTATGGTGAAGGAAATGTGACCGTTTGACATCATGTCTGAAATCTAGGGTGTTTCTATCTATCTATCTTTAATAATGAAAATCGGTGGTTGTACTGTGTTTCATAAATGATAAAAAGTATATCTTAATTTTGTGTTTCGATAATAATACAGTATCTTGTGTGCATCTCTGATCAGACCTGCATCTAATGAGGCCCGCATCAAATCTGCATCTAAATAGACCTGCATCTAATTAGATATGAATCAGGTCTGTATCTAATTAGTGCCGCATCAAACCTGGATCTGAAAAGAACTGCATGTAAACAGATGAAATTAAATCTGCAACTAATTAGGCTCTCTTCATATCTGCATCAAATTAGACACGCTTCTAAATAGAACTGCATCTAATTAGGCCTGCATGTAAATAGATCAAATTAGATCTGCAACTAATTAGGCTCTCTTCATATCTGCATCAAATTAGACACGCTTCTAAATAGAACTGCATCTAATTAGGCCTGCATGTAAATAGATCAAATTAGATCTGCAACTAATTAGGCTCTCTTCATATCTGTATCAAATTACACGCTTCTAAATAGAACTGCATCTAATTAGGCCTGCATGTAAATAGATCAAATTAGATCTGCAACTAATTAGGCTCTCTTCATATCTGCATCAAATTAGACACGCTTCTAATTAGGCCTGCATCTAATTAGACCTGCATCAAGTCTACATCTAATTACATACATATCTAAATAGATATTCAACAGATCTGCATCAAATGAGATCCATATCTATATAGTTCTGCCGCAAGCCTGCATCTTATTAGCTCCGCATCAAAACAGAACTGCAACTAATTAGGCCTGCAGCAATTCTGCGTCTTATCAGGCCTGTATGAGGTCTCCATCTTATACGATCCATATCTAAATAGATCTGCATCATGTGTGCATCTAATTAGGCCCGCGCCTAATCAGATCTGAATCAGGTCAGTGTAAACAATGTCAGTAAAAATATCGTTGCGGACGCCTTTTCTATTACAATTCACTCAAATGATCAAAAGATCTCCAGATGAGTGATATACTCACGAAAAAGTGTATTAATCAGTGTTCTTAAATGCAATTAACGACCTGATTGCCTATCACAGTTCTTTATTAACGGACAAACACATTCAAAACAAACTACACTATTTACAAGATGTTGCCATACGGTACAAGCTAAATCAAAACAAAACAAATAATTCTTAGGTTATAGGTGGACGGTTTGTATTCAGACATTGAAAATAATATTGCACAATCTTAAATTGAACACATACATAATACAAAAAAAATAAACAGAGTGAAATATTTTACAACATGTTACATACTCCCACCTTGCAAAGTGAAGGGTTACAAACTGAACTTTGCAATATAAAACAAACTGAAATTTATAACACTTAATTCCTCGTGAAATCTGTAAAATTGAAAGGAGTTCACAAGTCCAATTTACGAGGAACCTTTATGGTCCTTCCTAATCTGGTTTTGGTATGGTGTACCTCCTCAGAAATATCAGTCCTTTCAACAGGAGAATTGGGAACCTGGTCAGCAGGTAAATCAGGAACATGATCAGCAAGTGAATCAGGAACATGATCAGTAGGTGAATCAGGAACATGGTCAGTAGGTAAATCAGGAGTTTTCTCAACAGATAAGCCACTTTTTCCTGAGGCCTTCAAAACATCAATTTCAGTTTTTGCTGACACTTCCAATGGATAAAGCCTTTGGAAGGGACGGATCCTCTCACCATGGGAGGTTCTAATTCTCGCTACTCTAGGGACACCATCTTTGCCAGGATAAACCTCCAAGATAACACCAAGAGGCCAGTCAATGCGTCGAATATTGTCATGACCAATCAGTACAACATCGCCCGCTTCTAAAACATCACTTTTCCTTGTCCCTCTGTGGACCAGAAGAGCAAGATATTCATTTCTAAATCTTTGTCTAAGATCTTCACGCAACTTCTGCAAATATTTGGTGCGCTTTACCAACGAAGAACGATCTACTTTATCTAAATCTGGCGTTTCATAGTTGCTGTTTCCGTGAATAAACATTGATGGGGTCAAAGGTAGCAATTCATTTGGATCATCTTGTATGTATGTCAACGGTCTAGCATTGATTATGGACTCACAGTCACATAAGATGGTTAGGAGTTCTTCATAATTTATAATAGATTTTCCTAACACTCGACGTAAAAGCTCTTTGAGCATTCTCACAATACGCTCCCACCATCCACCCCACCAGGCTGCTGTGGGTGGGATAAATTTCCAAGTGATTTTCTGAGCAGTTGAGTACACAGAAATTTTATCCCAATCTAATGCTCGCAACGCATTATTTGTCCCTACGAAATTAGTACCGTTGTCACTGTAAAGTACTGAAATCCTGCCTCTTCTTGCAATGAACCGTCTTAAGGCTTGAATAAAAGTATCAGTAGTGACTGATCGGACTAATTCAAAATGCACTGCTCTGTAGACAGCACAAGTAAATAAAACAATCCAGGCCTTTCCTTTCGACTTAAGATAAAGAGGACCTGCATAGTCTACACCTGTTACTTCAAATACCTTTGTCTGAGTAACTCTATCTTTAGGCAGTGGAGCGAAGGGCACTTCAAGATGTTTAGCTTTATAACGCTTGCAAATCACACACTCAGAAAGAACCTGCTTAACTAATCTTTTGGCTCTAATTATCCAAAATTTCTCTCTAAGCCGGGCGAGTAATATTGAAGAGCCTGCATGCATAGCTTTTATATGCTCCTCTCGAATTAATTTTATTACAACATCATTGGCAGGTAAGAGAATTGGAAACTTGAAATCTTCCTTCTCACAACTGTCTGCTAGTTTGGTTCTTATTCTCAGAAGCCCATCTTCATCTTTAAATGCTTGCATTTTAGCAAGAAGTTTCTCATCTTGAAAGGCATTTGACTGCATGGACTTGAAACACAAAATCTCTGCTTGTCTGAATTCTTCATAGACTAAGTTTCCTTTTAGCTTGGTTGCATTTGAAACGTTATGAATAAAACGTAGAATCCATGCCACTACTCTGATGTTTCTACTATAGGTGGAAAAATATTCACTCTTTATATCGGTTGTTTGAATATTCACCAGAGAGGTCACGATAGCTCTTCTCTCTTTATTGACTTCTTCCTCATTGACATCTACTACCACATCACTGACAGGCCATTCATGAGACGAAAGGTACAACCAACTGGGACCTTCCCACCATTTCGAACTGCAAAGCTGCTTCGCTGAACACCCTCTACTCGGACAGTCCGCTGGATTCAGTGATCCAGGAACGTGTCTCCAGGCTTTGACTGGTGTCAGCTTTCGAATTTCTTGAACACGGTTGTAAACAAATACACCCCACGGTTCTTCTCTCTTCAACCAAGCCAGCACAGTAGTAGAGTCTGTCCAGAAATAAACATTGTCTGTTGGAAACTCTTTCAAGACAGTGGAAGAAAGACGAGCAGATATAGCAGCACCAAGAAGTTCCAGCCTTGCAATAGTTGTTTCCTTTTTTCCACAAGGTGCAATTCTAGTTTTACTCTGCACCAGTTGTATGTGTACAGAGTTTCCACTATCAACTCGTAGGAAAACAACCGCAGAATAGGCTAGTTTGCTCGCGTCGCAAAAAAAATGCAATGAAATATTCTCAAATCCGCTATCACAGTGTAACCATCTTGGTACTCTAACATGCTTCAAATATTCCAGCTCCATTAGCCACTTCAGAAAATCTTGACGTGTTCTACTTCTTCATCCCAACCGATTTTAGATTTCCACAAATTTTGTAGCCAGAGTTTTGGTAGTAGCAACACTGGACTAGTAATCCCCAAGGGATCAAACACTTTGTGGGAAGCAGCAAGAATATTTCTTTTCGTGATAACCTCTTCCATTAGTTCTCTCAAATCCGGAATATTTATTGAAAGAGTATCACAATGTCTGTCCCAAATCGTTCCCAGGATGATTGTAGGACTTGTTATTGGATCAGATGGGCTAGAGTGCTCCCACCCTCGTAAGTCGAATTTTCTTTCAGCCATGATCTCCGTGGCTACATCAATAAATCGTTCTAGCTCCGAGTGGGTTTTGACGCTTGCTAAACAATTGTCCACGTAAAAGCTGTTCATCAACTTTTGAATAATGCACTCAGGGTATCTTCCACGGCCTTGCTGCGCTTCTTCCAACTTTCTCTCCAAGTGGTATTGGATTGTTGACCCAAGCAAGAAAGGGCTGCTGGAAACACCAAACACCACTCGGCAATGTCGGTAATGTATGAGTTCTCCTTCTTCACTGTGCCACAAAAATCGCAGGAAATTTCGATCCTCCTTATATAGACTTATTTGTAAGAAGGCCTTCCGTATATCAGCCGAAATGCCAAACCTATACAGTCGAAACCTTGTTAACATGGAAGGGATCAATTCAATCAAGTTTAATCCCTTTTCCAAACAGTCATTGAGGCTGACCGCTCCCTTTTGTTTTGATGAAGCGTTAAAGACGGGCCTAATTTTCGTAGTGCTGTTCGGCTTCACCACATGTCGATGGGGCAGATAGTGACAAGCAGACTTTATTTCCTCTTGGGGAACTTCTTCAATTATGCCTTCTCGTTCCCATTCTTTAAAGACATCACCGTATTCTTGAAATAAGTTTTCCTTCTTCAGCTTATGGGTTGTCACTTGCAACCCTTTGAGTGCCAAATTGAAGTTGTCTGGAAGAGGCAAATGACCGTCAAGCCAAGGTAGGGAGACAAGGAATCGCTCTTCTTCATCGACCTTGACAGTTCTTAAGAAGTGCTCCATCGACGCTTTATGAAGCTCCTCTTTGGTTTTTTGTTCTGAAGGATCTTGGATCCCCAAGGAATCTAATCTCCATAATTGGGAGATATCCATCTCTTTCACAAATAGGGAGGCCACCAGCATAGCATTGCATGATGACATCTCATTCTCAGGAACTTTACCTGACAGAGTCCAGCCAAGTAGTGTCTCCATGGCAACAAGCCCACAGGATAGAACTCTACGCTGGCCAGTCATGAGCTTCCCTATCACATCTGAACCAAGAAGCACTTGAACAGATTGTGGCTCCTCCCCTACATCTGATAGCCTGATCTTCATCTCACGGAGCTCTGTAATCCATGAACCTGGAATGACTGATGAAATTTTGTCACATATAGATGGCTGGTCTAATGCTTCCAGGTTGCATGTAACACTGTTGTCTTGATTTCTCAGTTTTATCCTATAGCAATTATGTTCGCACTTGTCAGATTTAATGCCCCCAAACAATGAGTGCATCAGAATTTCCTTTCTGAGTGGGATATATCCCATTTTCTCAACAACATTCTTTAATACATAAGTCTTTTGTGACCCAGAATCTAGAATTGCCCTAACTGGGATTTCTTTGTTACCACACACCATTTTTAATTTCAACGTTTGGAGGAACACCCTGGGACTAGAAGTGTTGTTGGCCATATTAACTTCAACATTTGGACTCTTATTCTCACTCTTGAATGAATCTTGATTCTTAGCCTCTAGAGACTCACACATAAGTGGGACATGCTTTTTCCCACATATTACACATCTTAAAAATGCCTTACAGGAACGAGATGTATGCTTTGGTGTTAAGCAAGCAAAACAACATTGCTTCTCTCTTAAAATATTATACCTTTCAGCCAAACTCATCTTCTGAGCTTGAAAACAGTCTGGGCTCGAGTGTTTCCCAGTACAGAAAACACATTCTTTCTTCACTTCTTTTGAAGCTGTAGTAAATAAATTGGCAGCTGTAGGTACTTTTTTCATTGGAAAATCTCTTACTTTTTTCTTAAATGATTGGCGATTTTCATCTGCACCCAAGCCAAAACCAGCCATAGCCAAATTAATTCTTTCTTCGTCCTCCGTTTCTGCTTTAAGAAAAGTCATCAAGTTGGTTAAACGGTCTTTAGCATCAGTTGAGACTGCTGAAGAAGCACTTCTATTCCATGCTTTCAAAAAGTCCTCTTGAAAACAAGACTCCACCATGGGATAAAGAATTGAAGCACATTTATCAGTAGTCACTCCTAAAGTCTCTAAGGCTCTCAAATAAGATTCGAGTTTATCATAGAGAGATGTCATCGATATTTTCTCATGTTTCTGAACTGAGATTATCAGCTTTAATAATTCCCGAACATAAACTTCTACTAATAGTTCATCTCTCCCAAATCGTGCTTTTAAACTTTCAACTGCTTTGACATAATTGGCTGCTGTTGCCGGGAAGCTTTCTACTACTTCTCGGGCTCGTGATCCATTTACAGTAGCTTGCACAAGATATTGAAATTTGTTCTCAGGCGCGATTTCATCATCGTTATGAATGTGTTGAAACTGGCTCCAGAATTGTAGCCAATCTTTAATATCGCCATTAAACTGTCTAAATTCTAATTTTGGCAGATTAAATTTCTTTTTAGCACCAGATATAACAGTATTTTGAGACTCACCTGTAATTGGCAACGTTGCTCTGATTCTCGCCAATTCCAGTTCGTGTTCTCTTATTTTTCCACTTTCTTCGTATTCTAGCTGTTTTAATCTTTCCGCTTTTTCAAATTCTGTTTGCTTTTGTTTTTGTTCTTCTTTTAGTTTTCGTTGGCTCACGGCCGTTACTAAAATATTTGTCACAAAGTCTGGATCATCCAAATACTCTTTGCTATTCAAAATAATATCTTTCAGTTCAGAAATTTTTACCTTATCAGGCAGTGTCTCTCCAATTTCTTCTGCTACAAACAACAAGTCCTCTTTCAAGAAGCCCTTAGCTGTTTTAAACATGTTTGTATTCAAAAACAATGTCCTGTCGCGTAACGCCAGAAATGTAAACAATGTCAGTAAAAATATCGTTGCGGACGCCTTTTCTATTACAATTCACTCAAATGATCAAAAGATCTCCAGATGAGTGATATACTCACGAAAAAGTGTATTAATCAGTGTTCTTAAATGCAATTAACGACCTGATTGCCTATCACAGTTCTTTATTAACGGACAAACACATTCAAAACAAACTACACTATTTACAAGATGTTGCCATACGGTACAAGCTAAATCAAAACAAAACAAATAATTCTTAGGTTATAGGTGGACGGTTTGTATTCAGACATTGAAAATAATATTGCACAATCTTAAATTGAACACATACATAAGACAAAAAAAATAAACAGAGTGAAATATTTTACAACATGTTACAGTCAGCATCTAATTCATAGGTTCCCAAAGTGGTCCAGGTGGACCTCCAGGGGTCCATAGGAGACCACACGGGGGTTCACGTAGACGTGAAAAGAAAACAGGGGTTCGCAAGTTGTAAGTGGGGGTCCACGAAAAATTTTCTGGTTTTCATAATAAAGAACAAAATATTTGGCTTGGATTTACCTATCAACGCAGGCAGGTAGCATCATTCACTAGGTAGGTACTCAAACATATTCGAGATTCAGTTCAAACACAGAATTGAATAGAACAATAGATAATAGTACAAATGTACACCACCACCAAATTTTTGATAGCGTTTCTCTCGTCATATCTTGTCGAAAGAAGTTTTAGTGCCGTTTAGTGTTAACAAAAAAAAGAGCAGATTGAACATCACAGAATGGGGAGATTTGAGATTACTTCTTACAAAACTCAAGCCAAATATTGATAATTTGCTGTCAATTCATCAAGTACATCCGTCTCATTAAAAGTATGACTATTTTTTGATGTTGATTTACATTTCAGAGTTCATTGTTGATGTTTTTGTCAATTGTTGATTGTTTGTAATAATAAATATTTATAATTTTGTATAACCACAAGTATTATTTTAATAAATAGGACACAAGAAAATGTGCTACTTTTTTTTTTTTCTTAACCCCCCCAATTTAGGTGATAATTTTTAGGAGTTTTGGGAATACAGTAGAAATGTAGCAGCAGGGGGTCTACCGAAAATAGTAAAACTTTGAAAGTGGTCCACGAGAAAAAATAGTTTGGAAACCTCTGATCTAATTAGATCCGCATCTAAATAGAACTGCATCTAGTTAGATCTGAATCAGGTCTGCATCGGATTAGGCCCGAATCAGACCTGCATCTTATTAGATCTGCATCTAATTAGAACTACATGTAACTAGATCTATTTAGATCTGCATCTAATTAAGCCAGCATCAGATCCATCATCTAATTAGATCCGCATCTAAATAGAACAGCATCTAATTTTTCCTGCATCTAGTCTGCATCTAATTAAGCCCCAATTAGATCTACATCTAATTAGATCCATATATAAATGTGCATCAGGCTTGCATCTAATTAGATCTGAATCATGCCTGCATCTAATTAGATCTGAATCTGTCCTGCATCTAATGAATCGCGCATGTGATCCGCACCGAAATCTTCCTTCTCACAACTGTCTGCTAGTTTGGTTCTTATTCTCAGAAGCCCATCTTCATCTTTAAATGCTTGCATTTTAGCAAGAAGTTTCTCATCTTGAAAGGCATTTGACTGCATGGACTTGAAACACAAAATCTCTGCTTGTCTGAATTCTTCATAGACTAAGTTTCCTTTTAGCTTGGTTGCATTTGAAACGTTATGAATAAAACGTAGAATCCATGCCACTACTCTGATGTTTCTACTATAGGTGGAAAAATATTCACTCTTTATATCGGTTGTTTGAATATTCACCAGAGAGGTCACGATAGCTCTTCTCTCTTTATTGACTTCTTCCTCATTGACATCTACTACCACATCACTGACAGGCCATTCATGAGACGAAAGGTACAACCAACTGGGACCTTCCCACCATTTCGAACTGCAAAGCTGCTTCGCTGAACACCCTCTACTCGGACAGTCCGCTGGATTCAGTGATCCAGGAACGTGTCTCCAGGCTTTGACTGGTGTCAGCTTTCGAATTTCTTGAACACGGTTGTAAACAAATACACCCCACGGTTCTTCTCTCTTCAACCAAGCCAGCACAGTAGTAGAGTCTGTCCAGAAATAAACATTGTCTGTTGGAAACTCTTTCAAGACAGTGGAAGAAAGACGAGCAGATATAGCAGCACCAAGAAGTTCCAGCCTTGCAATAGTTGTTTCCTTTTTTCCACAAGGTGCAATTCTAGTTTTACTCTGCACCAGTTGTATGTGTACAGAGTTTCCACTATCAACTCGTAGGAAAACAACCGCAGAATAGGCTAGTTTGCTCGCGTCGCAAAAAAAATGCAATGAAATATTCTCAAATCCGCTATCACAGTGTAACCATCTTGGTACTCTAACATGCTTCAAATATTCCAGCTCCATTAGCCACTTCAGAAAATCTTGACGTGTTCTACTTCTTCATCCCAACCGATTTTAGATTTCCACAAATTTTGTAGCCAGAGTTTTGGTAGTAGCAACACTGGACTAGTAATCCCCAAGGGATCAAACACTTTGTGGGAAGCAGCAAGAATATTTCTTTTCGTGATAACCTCTTCCATTAGTTCTCTCAAATCCGGAATATTTATTGAAAGAGTATCACAATGTCTGTCCCAAATCGTTCCCAGGATGATTGTAGGACTTGTTATTGGATCAGATGGGCTAGAGTGCTCCCACCCTCGTAAGTCGAATTTTCTTTCAGCCATGATCTCCGTGGCTACATCAATAAATCGTTCTAGCTCCGAGTGGGTTTTGACGCTTGCTAAACAATTGTCCACGTAAAAGCTGTTCATCAACTTTTGAATAATGCACTCAGGGTATCTTCCACGGCCTTGCTGCGCTTCTTCCAACTTTCTCTCCAAGTGGTATTGGATTGTTGACCCAAGCAAGAAAGGGCTGCTGGAAACACCAAACACCACTCGGCAATGTCGGTAATGTATGAGTTCTCCTTCTTCACTGTGCCACAAAAATCGCAGGAAATTTCGATCCTCCTTATATAGACTTATTTGTAAGAAGGCCTTCCGTATATCAGCCGAAATGCCAAACCTATACAGTCGAAACCTTGTTAACATGGAAGGGATCAATTCAATCAAGTTTAATCCCTTTTCCAAACAGTCATTGAGGCTGACCGCTCCCTTTTGTTTTGATGAAGCGTTAAAGACGGGCCTAATTTTCGTAGTGCTGTTCGGCTTCACCACATGTCGATGGGGCAGATAGTGACAAGCAGACTTTATTTCCTCTTGGGGAACTTCTTCAATTATGCCTTCTCGTTCCCATTCTTTAAAGACATCACCGTATTCTTGAAATAAGTTTTCCTTCTTCAGCTTATGGGTTGTCACTTGCAACCCTTTGAGTGCCAAATTGAAGTTGTCTGGAAGAGGCAAATGACCGTCAAGCCAAGGTAGGGAGACAAGGAATCGCTCTTCTTCATCGACCTTGACAGTTCTTAAGAAGTGCTCCATCGACGCTTTATGAAGCTCCTCTTTGGTTTTTTGTTCTGAAGGATCTTGGATCCCCAAGGAATCTAATCTCCATAATTGGGAGATATCCATCTCTTTCACAAATAGGGAGGCCACCAGCATAGCATTGCATGATGACATCTCATTCTCAGGAACTTTACCTGACAGAGTCCAGCCAAGTAGTGTCTCCATGGCAACAAGCCCACAGGATAGAACTCTACGCTGGCCAGTCATGAGCTTCCCTATCACATCTGAACCAAGAAGCACTTGAACAGATTGTGGCTCCTCCCCTACATCTGATAGCCTGATCTTCATCTCACGGAGCTCTGTAATCCATGAACCTGGAATGACTGATGAAATTTTGTCACATATAGATGGCTGGTCTAATGCTTCCAGGTTGCATGTAACACTGTTGTCTTGATTTCTCAGTTTTATCCTATAGCAATTATGTTCGCACTTGTCAGATTTAATGCCCCCAAACAATGAGTGCATCAGAATTTCCTTTCTGAGTGGGATATATCCCATTTTCTCAACAACATTCTTTAATACATAAGTCTTTTGTGACCCAGAATCTAGAATTGCCCTAACTGGGATTTCTTTGTTACCACACACCATTTTTAATTTCAACGTTTGGAGGAACACCCTGGGACTAGAAGTGTTGTTGGCCATATTAACTTCAACATTTGGACTCTTATTCTCACTCTTGAATGAATCTTGATTCTTAGCCTCTAGAGACTCACACATAAGTGGGACATGCTTTTTCCCACATATTACACATCTTAAAAATGCCTTACAGGAACGAGATGTATGCTTTGGTGTTAAGCAAGCAAAACAACATTGCTTCTCTCTTAAAATATTATACCTTTCAGCCAAACTCATCTTCTGAGCTTGAAAACAGTCTGGGCTCGAGTGTTTCCCAGTACAGAAAACACATTCTTTCTTCACTTCTTTTGAAGCTGTAGTAAATAAATTGGCAGCTGTAGGTACTTTTTTCATTGGAAAATCTCTTACTTTTTTCTTAAATGATTGGCGATTTTCATCTGCACCCAAGCCAAAACCAGCCATAGCCAAATTAATTCTTTCTTCGCCCTCCGTTTCTGCTTTAAGAAAAGTCATCAAGTTGGTTAAACGGTCTTTAGCATCAGTTGAGACTGCTGAAGAAGCACTTCTATTCCATGCTTTCAAAAAGTCCTCTTGAAAACAAGACTCCACCATGGGATAAAGAATTGAAGCACATTTATCAGTAGTCACTCCTAAAGTCTCTAAGGCTCTCAAATAAGATTCGAGTTTATCATAGAGAGATGTCATCGATATTTTCTCATGTTTCTGAACTGAGATTATCAGCTTTAATAATTCCCGAACATAAACTTCTACTAATAGTTCATCTCTCCCAAATCGTGCTTTTAAACTTTCAACTGCTTTGGCATAATTGGCTGCTGTTGCCGGGAAGCTTTCTACTACTTCTCGGGCTCGTGATCCATTTACAGTAGCTTGCACAAGATATTGAAATTTGTTCTCAGGCGCGATTTCATCATCGTTATGAATGTGTTGAAACTGGCTCCAGAATTGTAGCCAATCTTTAATATCGCCATTAAACTGTCTAAATTCTAATTTTGGCAGATTAAATTTCTTTTTAGCACCAGATATAACAGTATTTTGAGACTCACCTGTAATTGGCAACGTTGCTCTGATTCTCGCCAATTCCAGTTCGTGTTCTCTTATTTTTCCACTTTCTTCGTATTCTAGCTGTTTTAATCTTTCCGCTTTTTCAAATTCTGTTTGCTTTTGTTTTTGTTCTTCTTTTAGTTTTCGTTGGCTCACGGCCGTTACTAAAATATTTGTCACAAAGTCTGGATCATCCAAATACTCTTTGCTATTCAAAATAATATCTTTCAGTTCAGAAATTTTTACCTTATCAGGCAGTGTCTCTCCAATTTCTTCTGCTACAAACAACAAGTCCTCTTTCAAGAAGCCCTTAGCTGTTTTAAACATGTTTGTATTCAAAAACAATGTCCTGTCGCGTAACGCCAGAAATGTAAACAATGTCAGTAAAAATATCGTTGCGGACGCCTTTTCTATTACAATTCACTCAAATGATCAAAAGATCTCCAGATGAGTGATATACTCACGAAAAAGTGTATTAATCAGTGTTCTTAAATGCAATTAACGACCTGATTGCCTATCACAGTTCTTTATTAACGGACAAACACATTCAAAACAAACTACACTATTTACAAGATGTTGCCATACGGTACAAGCTAAATCAAAACAAAACAAATAATTCTTAGGTTATAGGTGGACGGTTTGTATTCAGACATTGAAAATAATATTGCACAATCTTAAATTGAACACATACATAAGACAAAAAAAATAAACAGAGTGAAATATTTTACAACATGTTACAGTCAGCATCTAATTCATAGGTTCCCAAAGTGGTCCAGGTGGACCTCCAGGGGTCCATAGGAGACCACACGGGGGTTCACGTAGACGTGAAAAGAAAACAGGGGTTCACAAGTTGTAAGTGGGGGTCCACGAAAAATTTTCTGGTTTTCATAATAAAGAACAAAATATTTGGCTTGGATTTACCTATCAACGCAGGCAGGTAGCATCGTTCACTAGGTAGGTACTCAAACATATTCGAGATTCAGTTCAAACACAGAATTGAATAGAACAATAGATAATAGTACAAATGTACACCACCACCAAATTTTTGATAGCGTTTCTCTCGTCATATCTTGTCGAAAGAAGTTTTAGTGCCGTTTAGTGTTAACAAAAAAAAGAGCAGATTGAACATCACAGAATGGGGAGATTTGAGATTACTTCTTACAAAACTCAAGCCAAATATTGATAATTTGCTGTCAATTCATCAAGTACATCCGTCTCATTAAAAGTATGACTATTTTTTGATGTTGATTTACATTTCAGAGTTCATTGTTGATGTTTTTGTCAATTGTTGATTGTTTGTAATAATAAATATTTATAATTTTGTATAACCACAAGTATTATTTTAATAAATAGGACACAAGAAAATGTGCTACTTTTTTTTTTCTTAACCCCCCCAATTTAGGTGATAATTTTTAGGAGTTTTGGGAATACAGTAGAAATGTAGCAGCAGGGGGTCTACCGAAAATAGTAAAACTTTGAAAGTGGTCCACGAGAAAAAATAGTTTGGAAACCTCTGATCTAATTAGATCCGCATCTAAATAGAACTGCATCTAGTTAGATCTGAATCAGGTCTGCATCGGATTAGGCCCGAATCAGACCTGCATCTTATTAGATCTGCATCTAATTAGAACTGCATGTAACTAGATCTATTTAGATCTGCATCTAATTAAGCCAGCATCAGATCCATCATCTAATTAGATCCGCATCTAAATAGAACAGCATCTAATTTTTCCTGCATCTAGTCTGCATCTAATTAAGCCCCAATTAGATCTACATCTAATTAGATCCATATATAAATGTGCATCAGGTTTGCATCTAATTAGATCTGAATCATGCCTGCATCTAATTAGATCTGAATCTGTCCTGCATCTAATGAATCGCGCATGTGATCCGCATCTAAATAGAACTGTATCTTATAAGGCACGCATCAGAACCGCAACTGATTACATCTGCATCTATTTAGAGCTGTAAACAAATAGATATATTGAAATCTGCATCTAATAAGGCCCGCATTAGATCTGCATCAAATTAGACCCGCATCTAAATGGAATTGCATCTAATTAGGCCAGCATGCATCAAATCTGCATCTAATTAGGCCTTCATCAGATCTGCATCGAATTAGATCCATATGAGCCATTTATTTTGAAAGTGGGCCAAGTCCATTTTTGAAAAAAAAATTTAGATAATGTTAACTGTAGGTAAAATTTGTTATGATCTTTTTATGAGTAAGCAATTTAAAGTGGAAGAAAAAAAAATAATCAGATTCTAGTATTTTGGAGATGGAAGTTTTAGCTCTTAACAGTTTTGAAAATCTGTTTGTGTGGTGCAAGTCTATCTTAGATAGCTGTAATATATTTGACCGAATATATTTAGCTCCGGTTGCTCTATGGTGAAGCAAATGTGGCCGTTTGATATCATGTCTGAAATCTAGGGTGTTTTTGTCTTTCTATCTTTGATAATGAAATTCGGTGATTGTACAGTGTTTCATAAATAAAAAAAAGTATATCATAATTTTGTGTTTTGATAATAATATGTTTATTTCCAACACCGATTGACAATGAAATAAGTATCATTGATCATAAATTTTTGTTGTCAGGACATTCATTTCTACCGAGCGATCGTGATTTTAGAGTGGTAGAACTGGAAATCCGGAAAACCAGTTTCTTGTATATTCCCCTTGATTAACTATAAAGTAATACGAAATATTCGAAAATATAATAAATGTTTAATACATTAAATGAAATGCGGATATTTATTTTCAACCCAACCTCTGGAGAAAGCGGTTTTACAAAGAAATAAAAATACGGATGGAGAAACCGTGAATTGTTTAACTATAATATAGTTATAATATTATTATTAATATTATTATTATCGAATATAATATTATCGATAATAATATTCTTATTATCGAAACACAAAATTAAGATATACTTTTTATTATTTATGAAACACCGTATAATCACCGATTTTCTTTATCAAAGATAGATAGATAGAAACACCCTAGATTTCAGACATGATATATCAAACAGCCACATTTGCTTCACCATAGAGCAACCGGAGCTAAATTTTGCTGTAATATATTCGGTCAAATATATTACAGCTATCTAAGATGGATATGCACCACTTTCAAAATAAACAAATTTTTAATACTTTTAAGAGCTAAAACTGCCATCTCCAAAATACTAGATTTTGATTTTTTTTCACCTTTAAATTGTTTACGCATAAAAAAGATCATAACAAGTTTTATCTGTACTATTATCTCCATTTTTTTTCAAAAATTGACTTGCCCCACTTTCAAAATAAACGGCTCATATAATGTTCTTGGTAAATAATTATAAAATAATTTTCTTTATATCATAGCTGTATTATTTTTCTTCACTTTTAGACAGATTGTTCATCTTTGAAATGGTTTTAAAAAGCTTTCCCTTTAAACCATGGTAAGAAAATCGAAAGACTCGCTCATCACAGTGATAGAAAAGATTTAAAAAAAAATTAGGTACTCATTCACAGCTAATATACTTTTGAGAAAGGGATTTTACAGAAATATTGCTTTGTGTCAAATGTGTTCCGACCTGTCACTGTGCTGCCCTCTTGCGGCAAAAGGAAAAACACTTCAGTGTATCGTGAGCGAGTGTGTGCGGTAGCAAGGCAGCGCCTGCCAAGCAATGATGACCAGAATAAAAGGAAAAAGAGTCCAAATTTATTCTTGTGTGGTGATTTTTTAATAATGTGATAGCTATCGACATAAATTTAGTGCGTGTGTGTTCATATGGTCCGTCTCGGAGGAGGTGAAATAGCGATCAGCAATGGATTACGTTTTTTTTTTTTTTTTGTGTGTGTGTGTGTGTGTGTGTGTGTGTGTGTGTGTGAAAATATGCGAAGTGGATTAGCGTAATCAAAACACGAGCCAAAATTTGTAGCTTGAGTGGTGTTTTCTGTTTCTGTTCTCTGTGTTTTCGCGTATTCTCTCGTCCCAATTCTCAAGGATAATTATTGTGGGTAAGTGTTCAATTACTTAAATTTTCATTATGTTTTTGTCTAGTTTGAAGAAAGACGAATTAAAGAGTTTGTGTACAGAACTAGATATTCACTTTGCATCTTTCGCTAAAGTTGTAGATTTGATATAATTGAGAATAGTGACATTTATAAGCAAAGAATTGAGGTTGTGAAAAATTTAATTAAAGAGATTTCAGACGAAAGAAGTAAAAATTCGGATCAAGCCGAAAACGAAAGGCGTTCATTAGAGCAAAAATTGGAGATTGAAAGGCTTTCGCTTTTGCGTGTAGAGAAAGAAATAGAGCTTTTAAAGCTCAAATCCTCATCGTGTGAGCTTAGCAATACTGAACAGAGTTTTAGTTTAGAGAATTTAATTAAGAGTATCAAAGTTTTGACGATTCCTGTTCCCAAAAATGCTGAATGTTTTAATCTCTTTTTCAATTCGCTCGAAAAAGCCTTCAAAACAAAAGGAGTTAGTGATAAATTTAAAGCGGAAATTCTATTAAATCTATTAGGGGATAGAATTGGCAATTTAATGGTTTATATCAAAGAAGAAGAGTTGAGTGACTATGAAAAAATTAAATCTATTGTTTTAAAACAATTTCAACCAACTTATCAAGAATGTCTAAAACAATTTAAAAGTGCAGTAAAATTGCCAACAGAAAATTACGCTCAATTTGCTTCAAGAGTTAGACCTGTTTTTGAATATTACATTCAACTTCGTAATGTGAATGATTTTTCTAAATTGTGTGTTTCTGATCAGAGTTTTAGCACTCTTCCTCAAGATTTAAAAAGTCATATCAGTATTAAACAAGGAGAATCTGTTTTTAATGTGCAGGAATTAAGTAGAGAATGTGATTTATTTGTGGCTTCTAAAACCGGAACCAAAAGTAGTTCGTTTTCCCGCGCAGTTGTTACGAATAAAAATGAGCAAAGGAATTTCGGTAAAGGAAATTTTGAGAATCGTAATAGAAATGTTTCTAAAGTGTTCTTATCGAATACTAATTCTAAATGCGTTATGTGCCAGAACAACCACTCAATTTTTAAATGTCAGGAATTTCAAAAACTTTCTGTTAGTGATAGAGTTGCATTTGTGAAATCCCAAAACTTATGTTTTAAATGCCTCTCACCAATATGCAATGTGAAAAAGTGTTCTGCAAGAAATTGCTTTTGTAATAAACCTCATAATAGGTTACTTCATTATCCCAGAGAGTTTGATCATTTCAGTGGGAGTGGTAAAAACGAAACTAGTACCATAGTTAATAAAGGGGAAAGTTCAAAATCAATTTTAAACCCGGAAGTTAATTCCTTTTATCCAACTTCTTGCGCAACTTGTAAAATATCTTCAATAATTACTATGGATGTGATATGAGAGAACACTTTATTTGCGATTATTTACATAGCAAAGTTTCGAAATCATATTTACATCGAGAAAAGCGAAATCTGAATTAATTACATTTTGGAGTGGAGTTGAGTTGCAACTGGTATGACGCTTACATAATCTCCCACCTTGCAATTTTATGGAGTACCTAAAATTGCAACAAAGTTATAAATCGAGTCTATTGGGAATTTTAATACGCCGTCCAGCTTTAGTGACAACATCAGGAGTTACTTTGGTTATATAATCATCATCTTCACTGGAATCTTGATCTGAAACAGCTGGAGTTGCAGAAAGTTGACTGTTTGTGTCTTTATCCTTTTGCTGAGCAATGAATGGTAATTTTTCAGAACTTCTGATTTCCAAGGAATAAAGTCTCTGGAATGGTCTTAATTTTTCCCCCTGAGCTGTTCTTACTCTGGCGACTCTTGAATGTCCATCTGCTCCAGGGAGGACTTCAGTTACAATTCCTAAGGGCCAGTGAAGGCGTTTTCCATCAGTTTCAAGGAGAATTATGTCTCCAACATTCAAAGATTCATCTCGGGTGTGACGACCTTTATGCACTAACATTGCTAAGTATTCGTTGCGAAATCTCGTTCTTAAATTATGCCGTAGTTTTTGAATAAAACGTAATCTTCTATTTAGGCTTTTACTGTCGATTTCGTCTAAATCAGTTGTATCACTACTAGGAATGCTTTGCAAGAAACAAGCAGGTGTCAATGGCCTTAGACCTTCTGAATTATCTTCAATATATGTGAGAGGCCTGGAATTTATTGTAGCTTCACAGTCACATATAAGAGTTTCCAATTCTTCATAATCAATACTCTTTCGGCCCAAAATTCTCCTTAGCATTTCTTTTAGCATGCGAATCATCCACTCCCACCATCCACCCCACCATGCAGCAGTTGGAGGGTTGAAATTCCATTTAATTTTCTTGATAGTGGAAAACGACATGATCTTCTCCCAATCTAGATTTTTCAAGGCATTACTTGTACCAACGAAGTTGGTGCCGTTATCAGTGTAGATTATATTAACTCGACCTCTCCTAGCAAAAAATCTTCTTAAAGCCATTATAAAGGCTTCCGTGGACAAGGAATTGACTAGCTCAAGATGAACAGCCCTATAAATAGCACAGGTAAAAAGGACAATCCATGTCTTTTCTCCAGAACGTAAAAACAATGGGCCTGCCAAATCAATCCCTGTGACTTCAAATGCTGCAGCAACTTTTATTCTATTTTTAGGAAGAGGTGCTAAAGGTGGCTCCGTAGGTTTGGCTTTAAATCTTTTGCAAGTAATACAATGAGAGCTTACTTGTTTTGCTATTTTATTGATAGAAATAATCCAGTAATTTTCCCTCAAATTGGAAATGAGAGTTCGAAGTCCGGCATGCTGCAACTCACAATGTTTCTGGTGTATCAGTCGACGAATTATTTCATGGTTACCTGGCAACAATATAGGGCACTTAAAATTCTCTTCTTCATCTCCCAGTATGAGCTTAGTTCTAACTTTAAGAATGTCGGAATCGTCTTTGAAAGTTTGCATATTTTTCAATGCTTTCATCTTGCTTCCTGCAAAACTTTCCTTTTGAATTAGCTTTAGCAAACAGTTTTCAGCTGATTGGACTTCTTCATAGGTTAGTTCGGTTTCCTTACATTTTTCTTTAAGACGACAGTTTTTAATAAAACGTAGTATCCAAGTCAGCATTCTTAAAATCTTTGTATATTTCGAGAAATAAAGTAGATTGTCAGTAAAGTTAACTGATTCATGCTCCACATTACTGACTATTGTTTTCCTTTTCTCTGATTCAACTAAATTTTCATCAATAATTTGTTTTTCATTCAAAGGCCAGTATTCTTGTGACTTTGATAACCATTCTGGACCTTCCCACCACTTGCTCTTCAATAAAATCTTTGCATCACAACCTCTTGAAGGAAGGTCTGCTGGATTCATATGACCTGGCACGAAATGCCAGTTATCAGAATTGGTATATTTTCTTATTTCAGTTATCCTATTTCTTACAAATGTATTCCAAGAATTATCCCGTTTAATCCAAGTTAAGACAACAGTCGAGTCAGTCCAAAAGTATACTTCATTAAAATTTACCTCAAGTCCATCTGTCACTTGGCAATATAATCGGGATAATATAAGAGCTCCCAATAGTTCTAATCGAGGAATTGTAATTTCCTTTGTTGGTGACACTCTTGATTTACTTGCCACTAATTGAACTGAAACTTTCCCGTTATATTCAGCACGTAAAAAAATACATGCAGCATAAGAGGCTTCACTGGCGTCACTGAAACAGTGAAGACTTATCTGACAATCTTTAAAGGGATTTGAAAGTAGTCTTCTTGGAATTTTGCAATCTTTTAGCAGATTTACATGTTTGTACCAGGCTAAAAATTCATTACATATATCTGGTGGAAGCACATCATCCCAATTAATTTTTCTTTTCCATGTTTTTTGTAGAATGATCTTTGGAATTAGAGTAGTTGGACTTGTAAATCCTATTGGGTCGTAAATTCTTTGAGCAATAGATAATAATGTTCGTTTGGTTATATTTTCTTCTGAAATTTTTATAACACTGTTACAAGAAAGTTCATCATATTCAGTATCCCAGGAAAGTCCTAGTATTGGAATATATCTCTTTTGTGTTTCTTCTACAATTTCTTCAGAAGTAACCCAACCTCGTAAATCAAATTTGGCTGCAGACATTAGTTCTTTAGCTTCAGAAATAAATTTGGCTGCCTCTTCTCTAGTTTCTAAACTAGTTATGCAGTTATCTACATAAAAGGATTTTTGAAGTTGATGAGCTGTTTCCTTCCTTCCTCAAGTAAAAATGGACTAGGAGAAGCACCAAATACCACTCGACAATGTCTCAGGGTGATCAATTCCTCTCTTCTTGAAAAATCTTTCCACCATAAAAACTTAAAATAATCTCTATCCTTTGGGTTCAAACTGATTTGTAAGAAGGCCTTTTTAATATCTGATGTTATTCCAATAGCATTTTTGCGAAATTGTATTATCAATTTTGGTACTAATTCTAATAAATTTGGACCCTTTTCTAAGCAATTATTCAAGCAATTTCCTTTAGAGTCTTTTGCTGAGGCATCGAAAACAGGGCGAATCTTTGTAGTTGTATCTCCAGTCTTTATTACAGGATGATGAGGTAAATAATGTCCTTTATTCTTATCTTCATTTACAATTTCGATAATTCCCTCTCGAATCCATTCATTAAACACATCATCATATTCGCTTAAATGTCCTGACCGAATAAGATTTTTTGTAGTTGACATCAAACGCTTAGTGGCTAATTCTTTGTTGCTTTCTAACTCTGGATATCCACTTTTCCATGGCAAACATACTTCATATCTCTTGTCTTCATTTCTCTTAATAGTTTTACGGAAAAATTCAACTGCTTCTTCATCGGCTACCTGCCTTGATTTAATTTCTACAGGATCTCGTATACCGATGGCATCTAGACTCCATAATTCCGTCAAATCTAAATTGGCAACATAAATAATATTCTCCAAAGATTTCGACTGTTTCGTTTGTTTACCTTGAAGTGTCCATCTGAGTTTTGTTTTTATGGCTACTAAATTTTTATCAACGTGTTCAATTGATCCCGTCAGCAATACACCAAGGTAATCTGCTCCTATTAATAAATCTATTTCAGGAGTGTCTTCCCCTGTATCACTTAATTCTATATTTTTTCTCTTCAAAATGGGAAAAATGTCAGGATTACTTACACGAGGAATAGCACCACATATTTTCTTTTCATCTAAAACGGAAATGTTGTGCCTGAAATTTGAACACAAGCTTTGCAATGTAATGTTATACACATTATGGGACTTTTGTTTAGTTTCACTGCCCCCCAAAAGTCCATGACTTAACATTTCTTGATCTACTGGTTCCAATCCCAGTTTATCCACAATATCCTTTTTTATGAAAGATCTTTGAGCACCGGTATCGAATAATCCTCGGATAATTAAAGATCTGTCTTTATTGATGATTTTCACCAATACCGTTAACAATAATGTAGATGAATTTCTTGGTGACAGGAGAATCTTGGCATCTAATTCAGGTGATGGATTCTGTTTTGTTTGATTTATATTTGGACACATAATACTATGATGTTTTTTCTTGCATATAATGCACTTCAAATAGGCCCTACACATCTTCAAATTATGACCTGGTTTCAAACAAATAAAGCACGCACCTTTCTTCTTTAATATTTCTTTTTTCTCTTCCAGTGACATATCAGGAGCTTTAAAGCATTCTGTTGTATTATGAAATGACTTATTACAAAATATGCATTGCTTGTCATTTTTTTCTGCTCTTTTCTTTTCACTAGATACAATACAAGCTGCCGTAGGAATTTTATCTTTCTGTTTAATTCTTTGAAATTCTTGATCCTTCGCAAAACCGGATCGAGCAAGTTGTAATCTCTCATCACTCTCGACTTCCGATCGAAGAAATTCTAACAAGTTTCCCAAAATATTCGGCTTGACTTTATTTTCAACTCTGCTACGTGTTCGTTCCCATTCTTTTATGAGATCTTCTGGAAGAGCTGACTCTACTAATGGATACAGCATTGCTTCGTACTTTTCAGATGTCACTCCTAATGTCTCTAATGCTCTTAACTGGGTTTCTAATTTATCATAAAGAGCACGTAAAGTGAAATTTTCTCCATTCTTTACTTGCGTTAAAACAAGATTCAAAAGTTCACGAACATAAATTTGGATCAACAACTCATCTTTAGCAAAACGCGATTTCAATTGTTCAATAGCTTTAGTATAATTCGCGCCCGACGGCGGAAAACTTTCTACTAAATCTCTTGCCGATGAACCAATTTCCGTCGCTTGCAAAAGATATTGAAATTTATCATCCGAATCAATAGTATCATCATCGTGAATTTTTTTGAATTGTCCCCAGAATCCGAGCCAGTTCTTTATATCGCCGTCAAAACGTTTTAATTCCAACTTGGGAAGGCGAAAAGTTCGTTTTGTTTCATTTAATACACAGGAAGTATCACTATTTTCTTCTTTCGTAGCCAAAACAAAATCGACTTTCGTTTCAAAGCAATCCACTGATCGCGATAATTTTCCGCTATGTCAAGGTCATTAGAAAATTCTTCTTCGTCAATATTTTCCATTTCGGACCATTTTACTCTTATTTTTTCATCTAATAGAAATAACCTTTCAGCTTTATCACTTAAAATATTAAATACCGGTATCAATTCAATTTTACTTACCGGTTCCGTTTTCACAGCATTTTCAACTTCTTTCAACGATTTGGTAAATAATCGCCTGAGTTGTGTTCTCTCCCGTTTTAGATAATCCATAATCCTGTCGCGGACGCCAATTTGTAAAATATCTTCAATAATTACTATGGATGTGATATGAGAGAACACTTTATTTGCGATTATTTACATAGCAAAGTTTCGAAATCATATTTACATCGAGAAAAGCGAAATCTGAATTAATTACATTTTGGAGTGGAGTTGAGTTGCAACTGGTATGACGCTTACACAACTAATGAAAATGTGCAATCGACATTTTCAGCTACGAGTACGGTTGAAAATAAACAAATGAGAACTGTATTTTTAAGTCCGGCTAAATTTTATATTCGAGATAAATTTGGGAATCTGCAATGTGTTAGAGGGTTGCTGGATGTAGGAAGTCAGTCCGATATTATGACTTCGGAGTGTGCAAACAGATTAGGGTTAAAACAAGAAAAAATAAATGTAACAATTTCATGTTTAAATAATTCCTCAATGACTGTTACTAAATTTATTAAAGCTGAAATTTCAAATGCTGATAAGAGCTTTAAGCAAAATTTTGAGTTTCTTGTTGTAGATAAAATCACTGAGTTAACCCTAATTAAATATTTAAGTGTTAAAGAACAAATTCCTTCTAATATTAATTTGGCTGATAATTTTATGGTTCCCCAAAAAGTTGATTGTCTACTAGGTGCTAAATCGTTCTATCATTTGTTGAGGCCAGAAAAGATCTACTCATCAAATGCAGAGTTGTGTTTTCAAAATAGTGTTTTTGGATTTTGGGCTTGCGGTAGTGTAATGGAATTTGATTCCCCAAAAATTCATTGTGGGTTAATTATTGATGAAGATTTAAACAATACCATGAAAAAACTCTGGGAACTAGAAACTGTTGAGTTAGAGACCCCTAAATCCCATGAGGCAAAAGTCGCTGAGGAACATTTTGTTAAAACTCATTATAGAGAGCCTAGTGGAAAATATGTAGTCACAATCCCACTTAAAGAGGAACCTAGTTGTTTAGGCGAGTCTAAAAGTATAGCATTAAAAAGATTAAATTCACTTTGGAATAAACTATCTCGTGATAAAACTTATTTAAAATTGTATGAAGAATTTATTAATGAGTATGAAAATTTGGGACATATGAGAGACGTGACGCATGAGACAGAACCAGAGACAGTGTATTATATGCCCCATCATGGAGTATATAGACCAGAGAAAATGACAACTAAGCTTCGTGTAGTATTTAATGCCTCTAGTGAAACCACGAATGGAAATTCATTCAATAGCTTGCAAATTAATGGGGGAATTGTGCAGGAGGACTTAATTTCAATTATGATGCGATTCCGCAAACATACATATGCATTTATTGCGGACATTGAAAAAATGTATAGGATGATTTACATTCATCCCAGTCAGCGAAACCTACAAAGAATACTTTGGAAGGACAGTGAGTTTGGTTCAGTGAAAACGTTTGAACTGTCGACAATTACTTACGGTACTACTAGTGCCCTATTTTTAGCTACCCGAACGCTAATTCAAATTGCAAGGGATGAGGGACACAATTTTCCCCTTGCAGCGCCTGTTGTTGAGAAAGATTTTTATGTGGACGATGTGCTATCTGGTGCTAAGACTTTACCCGTATTCATAGAGATGCAACAGCAGCTCACTTCCATGTTAAAACGAGCTGGCATGAACTTGCATAAATGGCGAGGCAATCATCCTCAGTTGTCTACCACTTCTGGATGCAACTACGACTTTGAAGACTGTGATAACAAAACTTTAGGTGTCACGTGGAACCATACTAATGACTGTTTTTGTTTTAAGGTGTCCATAACTTCAATGGATGTTCATACTAAACGAACAGTTCTATCCACAATTGCCAAGTTGTTTGACCCTCTGGGCCTCCTTGGTCCTGTGATTTCACTAGCAAAAATATTTCTACAAAAATTGTGGCTTCTGAATCTTCAATGGGATGATCAGCTTCTCCCTGAAAATCATAGTGAATAGGAGAAGTTTTCAAACGAGTT
The DNA here is from genome assembly GCF_947563725.1 of Argiope bruennichi. Classification (NCBI taxonomy): domain Eukaryota; kingdom Metazoa; phylum Arthropoda; class Arachnida; order Araneae; family Araneidae; genus Argiope; species Argiope bruennichi. Next base: position 32,450,297 of record NC_079155.1, on the reverse strand, counting down.
ACAGTGCATTAACAACATCAAGGTGAGCAGATGTATTCTTCCATTTTCCGACGTCGAAGCTATATAGCTTCATGGGTTCAGCGACGCTTCTGAAGCTGCCTTTGGAGCTGTTGTGTACTGCAAATCCCAAACACCTGCTGGTGAGGTTGTTGTCAAGATGGTGGCCAGTACATCCAGAGTGGCTCCACTGAAGAAGCTCACGATCCCGAGATTGGAGCTCTGTGCTGCTGGTGAAATTGATGCAGCGTATCCAGTCCGCTCTTCGATTGAAAGTGTCCAATACCTATTACTGGAGCGATAGTATGATTGTGCTGTCATGGATTAAAAAAGAGACGTCCCAGTTAAAAACCTTCGTGGCAAACCGTGTAGCCACACTTCAAGACCTTTCGTGTCAGAAGCAGTGGAGACATGTTTCGTCAGGAGATAATCCAGCTGATCTTATCAGTCGTGGTGTAAATCCGTCCAAAATGCTCGAGAGTCACTTGTGGTGGGAAGGCCCTGCCTTTCTAAAAAACAGTGAGTATCCGTGCAGAGAAATCTCTGACTCTGTGATAAAGGACGATGTAGACTGTGAACTCAAAAAAGTTGACTGTGAAAGTGTTTTAGTTACTACATTGAACAATTCATTTGTTACTGATATTCTTAATTGTAGTAATAGTTATACTAAAATATTGCATGTATTAAGTTATATTTACAGGTACTTGAATAATTGTAGAGCTAATTTTCCTAAGAATTTTGGAATCTTAAAAGCTATTGAATTAAAGGAATCTGAAATAAAGCTCCTTAAAATTATTCAAGAGGGAGACTTTCACAAAGAAATCAAATCTCTCAAGGTATCAGGTTTTGTCAATACTGACAGCCAGGTAAAAAATTTATTTCCCTTTTTGGATGAAAATGGCATTTTGAGAATTGGTGGAAGACTTAGCCACAGTGATTTAGATTTTGATAGTAAATTTCCAATTCTTTTATCTAAAAATCATAGACTGTCTTATTTAATTGTAGAACATTTTCATCTAAAAAATTTGCATGCTTCACCACAATTATTATTATATCTCATACGCCAAAAATATTGGATTATAAGTTGCCGTGATTTGTGTAAAAAAATAGTTCATTCATGTATTGTGTGTTTTAAGGCTAAACCTGTTACTTTAGACCAGATAATGGGAGATTTGCCGAGAGATCGAGTAACACCTAACTATCCATTCAATGTGAGTGGAGTTGATTTTTGTGGACCATTCTTCATAAAATATCGCAATCAGGGGAAAGGTATTTTAAACAAAGTCTTTGTGTGTATTTTTATATGCTTTGTAACCAAAGCAATTCATCTAGAGATTGTGAGTGACTTAACGAGTGAAGCCTTTATTGCTACACTAAAAAGATTTTTTGCAAGGAAATGGCAAATAATTAAAGCCAATGTCAAGATAGGTGATTTGGTACTGTTGAAAGAGGAAAATTTACCAAGTACCAAATGGGCCATTGGTCGTATTTTGAATATTTACCTCGGTAAGGATGGTAACGTAAGAGTTTGTGATGTGAAAACACAGAAGGGTATTTTCAAAAGAGCTATTTCCAAATTGTGTAAATTACCTATGGATAATAGAATTTAATCAGTGTAATATTGTATAGTGATTTAATGTAATTTGTATTTTTCCTATTGATGTGTAATCTTATATTAGTGTTCTTTATTGTGTGATTAATGCTATTACCTTGTAATGTGTAGTGTTTAAAACCTTGATTCCCGCTCTATTAGATACTTTTTCGCTCAATTTTTTTTTTCACACGTATTTGAGTATAGTATCGCTTCTGACCTTATTATTTTACTTTAATTTATCCGAGTTTATTTTATTGTTAAATGTAAGCATCTCCTTTTTTCATCTTTCTTCTGGCCCATACTTTAACGAATTAAACCCATCCAAACGCATGTGCAAAAGCGTGGAGGGTTTTAGAATCCGTTGGCAAACTATAGTTTACTTTATTGTTGTATGTAAACATCTGGCGAACAGCCGGTGTGAACTGGTCTTAATGTTCATTAAAATTTCAATAATTAAATATTTTATGCATTTCCTGCTTTAATAGCTTCTTCATCAAAATATTTTAAAACTTCAAATTTTGATTGTCATATAATTCACTCATAATATTATAAAGGCCTTCAGTCATAACGTAATATTATCTCACTCATTTTCTATTAGCTGCCGTAGAATTTATGCTTTAAATTAAAGTGGAAAAGATTAATCTGCAATTAATATAATAATATTTTTTACTAAAACAAAGCATTTTTTTATAATATGATTACTGAAAACAGAGTCACTGAGCATTTAAACTTTATGGGCACTAAAAAATACCTTTCTTAATTTATGTAATATCTCAAGAATTTGTCAACAAAATTTTCTCAGATTCATCATGACAAGATCGATTAATGAACAATGTTTAATTTTAAATGCATCAAACACTAAGAAAATAAAACGAATCGTTTAAAGTAATCGGTTGAAAACAGCTTAAAAAAACTACTTAAAAAACGATGTACTTAAAACTATAAGCACATATAAAAAATAAATAACATAAATACAATTTAATTACAATAGCATACAACTAACGTAAAAATAATTTAAATCAAGTCCGCATCCGTTGTCAACAATCAGAACACAATGCGCATGCGTGAATTTTCAACGCCAGTTACGGTAACGCAAATGCGGGAATTTTCTACTCCAGTTGGGGTAACGCTATGCAGATTAGACATTTTTAATTTCTTTTATTATGTGTTATTTTAATTCAAAAGTACTTCAGAATGAATCTGAAAGATCGATTAATTAACAATGTTTAATTTTAAATGCATAAAACATTAAGAAAATAAACAGAATCGTTTGAAATAATCGGCCGAAAAATATTAATCCTAGCCTCATTACTGTTGGGAAAAACAAAACAAAACTGAAGCCTTACTCATTTGGCGGTGGGAAAAATGGAACATTTTTTGGCGAAAAAGTTAGTTTTTAATCAATAATTAAAATTCTAATTAAAAATTCAAAAAATTTCAAAAAAAGGGACCCCAGGTGCACATTTCCAACCTCTAAGGTATACATGTACCAAATTTGGTAGCTGTAGGTCAAATGGCCTGGCCTGTAGAGCGCCAACACACACAGGCACACATTGAGCTTTATATAAGTATAGATAGATGTAAACATCTCCTCCTTTCAACTTTTCTCCCCCTCCCTCTCACAGACCTGATACTGCGGAGAGTTTTTGAATACGAGAATTAACAGTATCTACAGAACTCGGAAGTTAAATTGTTTTTTAAATTCGAATATAAATTGTTTGAAAATAATTAATTTTAAAAACGTGGATGAATTGAGTTTATTATACATATGTGAAATATTCTTTGGTTTAAGGAGAAGTATGTGTGGAATTTTTTTAACAACGTCTTTTAGTATTCACGATACTAGTGATTTCAATTATTATTATTATTATTTCCTGTTATCAAGATTTCTTTGTGAAAGCCATGGCTAGGCAAAAGACGTAGTCCGAAGAAAAAAGCAGAAAAAAGAGATCTTTTGAAAGTATCTTGAAGTGATATAATTTTAGAAAGGATACCACGTTTTGCTGATAACGCATTTTGATTCGGTATTGTTAAGAGTCATTGAATGAAAATAGAAGTCCCCCAACTCGGCGGTGAAGCTAGAGTTTGAGATAAGAAGATATTTTTAGAATGTGGATAAATTTAAATTATATTGATATATACATAAATTGCTGTGAAATTATTTTAAAAATGAATTTTTTAAAATTTAATATTGTATTATGAATTTATTTTCTAATTCTTTGGAAGGGACGATATATTTACACGATATCGCGAAAATGAGCTGCGAAGAAAGTTAAAAAAAGTACTTCTTTATAATAATACTTATCTCATTTTATTTTTAAAAAATGGAATTAAAAAAACAACATTGAACTGATTTTTACATCGGTATTGCCCTCACTCAAAATAATGTTTAATATAATTTATGCAAGAGCTTATTGCTACAACAAAAATTTAAAAATCGTCTGCAAATTAGTAACAATTTTTATTAGATATATTTATTTGACTTATTGAAAGATATATGATTGCTTTATTTAAAAGAAATTTAAAGGAGATTTGGTTTATTAGTGTGAAGCATCATGCCTGCTGATTTATTTAGGTTTACATGATTTATCTGTATTTTATTTTTATTGAGCATATTAAAAATGTGTTCGATATCGTCGAAAGGCGCTTGTTTATTAATCCAATAACAAACTATAAAAAGCAAATTCTACTTAAAAACCTTTAAAAAAAATTTAATGTTTAGGTTTTTTTCTCCTAGTTTTATATTAATTCATTTAAAACTGGGGGTGGGGGGTTGCTCTACTACTTACTTTGCTAAGTTAATTCACTGTAAAGCTTAAAAAAATAAAGTGGTGTAAAAATGGTTTATGTACTATAATATTCTTTCAAGTTATTCAGGAAAAATATTAAAATTTCGATTAATTTTTAATTAAAATTTAATTAAAGTTTTTAGAAAGTGTTTTCTTTTTGTGAGTACTTACTACACAAGAAATAACTGCGTCCCAAATGTGATAGCTCTAGGTCCAACGTTCTGCCTATAGAGTGTTATGGCATGAATTTTCATAATGCTAGTCGTGATTTATAGATTCTATTCCAACATAGAAACATTTTCCTGTTAAAATAATGTAATGTGTTATAAAATTATTGCTACAACAAAACTATAAAGAGCGACGAAAACTACACACAAACGAGTCAAGTCTCCATTTTCATGAAACTATTTGGGAATTATAATTAGTTAATTGCTTGTAAAAGATATAAGATCGATCGGTTTAAAACAGGAAACATAAATGTATAGCTTTTGACTGTTTTTTGGGAAGGGGGCACTTTTTAATTATGTGGAGTAATGTATTTATAAATATATTTTAAATAATAGATCATCCTTCCCTTTCACTTTTATTGTTTCCTGTGTGAACAACTTAGTCTGTACACAATCTTGATCAGAGTAGATTATTTATTACGTTAGATAACGCTGTAATGATGCAATACAAAATTAACTTTCGTATTTGTATTGCATCATGACATCATTATCTTGCAATACCAAACGTTAGATGTAATAACTGCTGCCTGATAGTGATAAATTGCTGTCCTTTGAAACTCGATTATTGTCGGAATATAGATAACTTCTTTCAATTTCAAAATAAGAGATGTGTGAACGCATAAAATAATAAAAAACAAAAATTTGGTTGTTTTTTTTATTAACAGTTAACCATGAGAAAAAAAAGTGAAATAAAATTATATCCATTTGGTTAGATTAAATGATAGTGTTTTTATAAAATTTTAAAATAATAAGATTGCTATTGATTGCGATATGATTATTACTTTATCGAGTTCGAAATAAAAAAAGAAAAATATTGTAATTGTCAAAAGAAAAGAAAAAAAAAAAAATGTGATTTTGTCGAATTTCCAAAATTTTCTGAGTCCGAAAAATACATTTTTGCATTCAAGGAAGTCTATATGTGAACAGGATACTCAAAAACGCTTTGTGCTAGATAGATGAAATTTGGTATATGATTGTAACACCAAATTTGAAGATTTCTATGACATTTCGAACGAAATCCTTTCATAGGAAATATGTGACTGTTCGAATACAAGTGAAGTGGATAACTACAAAACGTAAAGCGCTACATAGGTAAAATTTGGTTTATAGGTTTAACACCTAATACGTCGATTGTTTCAGATTTGGAACGAAATTCATCAAGAATTTGATAGTCTTTCTGTCTGTGCTTTTGCTTGTATGTAAACGCGATAATTCAAAAACGTAAGAACGCAGGTAAATGAAATTTGGTTATTAATTTTTAGCATCTAAAGTGTGAATCTTCATCAAATTTTGAACCAAATCTGTCAAAGGGTTGACCACCTGTCTTTCCTTACTTTCATATACAGATAAATCGAATAACCCCCCAAAACATTGACTTAAATAAATGAAATTTTTAATGTAATCTTGCAATTACATTTGTAGTTCTATGTCAAATTTTGGCTTCGTTCGGTCCAAAGGAAAGCCAAATCAATTACCAAAAAAAAAAAAAAAAAAAAATCAATAAATATTCCGTCAAAGATCGAGAGATAGAATCGTTAAAAATACTAGATTCACACCAAAGATCAATAATCCGTACGAATATTCTCCAATGTCATGCAGTGGTGCGTGAGAACAACCCGACAATAAAAATTTGAACGCTAATGGCATCTCGTACAGACCAAGCTCCCCAATTCTATTTAGGAAAAAGGGGGATAATGCCTTTATTAGAGAATATGCGAGACAGTTTTGAAGAGACCACTCTCGCAGGTTTACTATTTTAGAAGATATTTAAAAAATGCACTATGTCTTATATAGCACTCAGAAGTATAACAGAAATTCTTTTCCTCTTATATATTTCTGTCCTTGAAAAGTCAATAATTTCCGTTAGAATCACTAGATCAAATGAAGAATTTCTGTATCAAAAATTTATTTATTCAGATTATAAAAAGCATGCTATCGTCGAGGAGAATGTTTATTTTGATTGTTATCAGAAACAATACAGAACGGACAAAGCAATTTCCTTCCTTATCATGATTGTGTAAAGAGTTGAAAGACCTATTTACTTTTTATTTATATTTGTGTAACAAATTCATATCAATGCGTCATATATCTTTCTTATATGTCATCAATTTTTGATACTCTAATTTCATCATTTTTGGTTTTGTACATGCTCAACTTGCGAATTTTGATTCCATTTCATTTAGTTTTCTTTTCTTGTATTGTTAATTTTCGATGTTCCGTATTTCTTTTCGTCAATTTTCTATCGGTTATTTCAACTTTTTTACAAAGTTCGTACGTTTAAAAAGAGCAAAATTGTCATTATCAGTTGATTCACAAAGAGATTTTCTTTCTCTGTGAGTCGATTATTATTACAATTCTTACTGCAATACGTTATTATTTTTTTTTTTTGGAAAAAAAATTGTTGAAATAATAATAATAATATAAACTTCCATACATTCAAATCCATTCTGTGCATATATTTTTTAGAATGTTTGCAGACACACCGGATATTCTTTATGTTCTCTTCTAATAACTTGGACCAAATAATGATAATAATAATAATAATAATAATAATAAAAAATACGTGATCGCATTTTAAGCACGAAAAACATTCCCACCTTTACATGTACACGTAAGAAGGAAAATAAATAAATAAAAATAAGGAAATGAGACATTTTTTTAATAAACAATGTGTTATGACTCGGAACTCTACTTTCGTTTTGGAATCAGTTTATTTTTGCACAACAAAAGACAGAGAATTTCATGAGGCTATTTACATAATGATGATAGAAACTGATGAGAGTATTTACAGATGAAGTATACTGAAATTGATCGAATGATTCGTACATCTCAGAGATGAAATAACGTAACATAGAAACACGAATAATCAAAACCGGGTTGCCAGATTCAAAGTCGGAATAAGATGCAACCTAAACACTAAAATGAAAATAAACAGGAAATATAAAACTTATTAGGAGTGGCAACACAAAGGTTCTTAAAAAAGAACACCCGATTGATTTTAAATATGATCAACAATACCCACATTATCCGTGACTTAGTGAATATCAGCGAAATCAAAAAGCCACAATAACGTAAGTTAAAATAAAATTATATATGAAAATACAATTAAAACAAAAAAAGAATGTTGATTGTACACATTTTTCCCACTATCTTATCGCAAACTGAACTGCAGGCAGAAGAAATCGAAACAATGAACTAAAAATGTAGATGTTTTTAAAAAAATGAGAAGAGAACATGAAAAGTTTTCAGCAAACGATCATGAAAAAATCTATTAAAATTTATATCGTGTAAAAAATTTTTTTCATAATTTTTGGAGCTATGTTTCTTTTTCGGTTCTTTGTCAATTAATCGAAGAAGTAAAATTTTTCTCTCTCCGTAGATATGTAAAGAAATTACTCAATTTTCGCAAATATATATAAAAAAAAATTAGATTATTCCGGAAAGTAAATAAAATCAGTGGAAAAAGATATTTCTATCCTTAGAAATATCTTTTAAGGATAGAAGGATTAAGGAAAATTTCTTCTTAATTTAACCTTAAAAGAAATATCTTTTAAGGTTAAATTAAGAAGAAATTTTCCAAGATATTGTCTCATTTAATTTGAACAAGTTAACAAAATGAGAATATTGGGTCCAAATATTTTAGTTCTTAAAATATTTTTGGAAAACCGATAATATATTTTTAAAAAAATTCTCAAAATACAACAAATTACCTCAGACCTTGAAAGCAAACTTCATTAAAACAATTATTTCTTCTATAGGATTGAGCATCTCTTTTATACTTTCTCGTATATGGTGCGTCAAAAAATTCGAACTGAAAATTTTGGGAAATCTGCACCTTTCAGACTTCCGAGTCCGAAAAGACATTTTTAGAATTATATCTGTTTGTGAAAGCGGTAATACAAAAGTGCTTTGAATTAAACGGGTGGAATTTAGTATGTGATCTTTAAACCAAATTTGTGAATTAATTAGTGAAATTTTGATCGAAATGCATTCACTTAAGTCTATCTAGATGTCCAAATACACGTGAACATAGTAGCTACAAAACGTAAAGAGCTAGATGAATGAAATTTGAATAGCATCTAAAGTGTACATCTTTATTAAATATTGAACCAAATCTCTTAAAGGATTGACCATCTGTACTTTCGCATGAACGTAAACTTAATAACTTCAAATATTGATGGTTTGAATAAATGAAATTTGGTATATGATCTTGGAGTTGCAATTGTAATTTTATGTCAAATTTTGATTTCAGTTGCTTGGAAAAAGGGCGTCGAAAATACATAATCGAATTTCCAGTACTTGACTGTTAGCATGGGACTGATCAATTGCCTGTACCCCTAAAAAATGGCGAAAGGTAATACGGCATATTAAATTCAAAGATCAATATTTAGTAACTATTGTTCGCCACTACTAAGTAATTATACAAGTACATATTTTCTTTACTACATAACGAAGCATACAAATCACACGTATAGGCCTCCTCAAAAGGGTTACTTGACCCCACCTTGAGGCATTCGATTAAATCTGAATGACCGGAATACCGCGGAAGCATTGGACGATTGAATCCTAACGGTCACGTAGGTGGCACGTCCCGTCATCGGTAAAGGGTAGCCAACTCCACACCTTTTCTGTACCCACTAGGATGACGAGAACCAGGCACCATGCCGGAAGCTCTTTAGCCCCATTCCTCCCCCCCAGGTTCCCCTCAAGGGGATTTGTTACTCTGAGAAACAAAGACCATGGCAAATCGTATGACAATATATGCAGTTGCAGAGTATTTCTCCGTCTTTTTGACCCTTCCATATAGCGCAGAATTCCGCGCACACGGACGTGTTGAGCGTTGCAGTATAGTGAAGAAAATCGAAAAACTCAGAATGGTTTTTTTGAAAAAAAAAAATTGAAACCAAAATTTGACACAGAACAACTTTAGAAAGAAAACCACATATTAAATTTCATTTACGCAAGTCGTTGCGTTTTTCGAGTTATCGTGTTTATATGCATGCGAAAATACAGACCGATAGGCGTTCAATCCTTTGACGTTTTTTGGTTCAAAATTTGATGTCGATCTACACTTTAAATGCTAAAATCACACTCCAAAGTTTGCATTTTATTGTTATCGTGTTCATTTGTATTCAAACAGAAAGAGAAACTTCTTGTGAATGGATTTTTATTGAAAGTCTATGAAGGTCTAAAAATTTGGTGTAGAAGTCACATAGCAAATATTACCTACCTAGCTCAAAGCGTTTTTGATATCATGTCCATAGACAGAAAGACTATTTCAAAAATGCATTTTTCAGACTTCGGGAGATCTGAAATGCGAAAAATTCCTCAGAATCACAAAATCATTTAATTTTTTTTTTTTTTTTTTTTTTTTTTTTACGATTTTAATATTTTTTCTATATAAAGAAAATAAAAAGGGCATTGGCAGACTATTCTTGTTGAAAACATTTCTCAGCAAAATTTTCACACATACACACGCACAAAGAATATAACTTTCATCTTGAACACATTTAAGCCCTCCATACAATTTAAAAACTTCTCGCCTATTCATGCATAACAATCGTGAAAGAATTACAGTCCAGAAATTGTACGCTTCAATGCACGAATACACTACTTTCACACGGCTTTGTAGTCACGCACTTGGCAACAAATGAATTAAAAGAGTTATTGCGTTACTGTACAAGATTCTTTAGTCTTTTGATTGTCAAATACTCTTTTCAAAAATGATTCTCCAGACTCAAAATTATCTTTCACAATAGTGCAAGCCACAACATATGAAAAATATTATGTAGGATGTTCGACAATAAATCTGAAGGTCATAAAAAAAATCCAGATCCAATCAACCAGCAATAAATATAAGAAAAAGTACAAACATCATGGATGGGATTAAAAAAAAAAACACTTTTTAAATCGCCATTTAAATTATTTTGCCTCAAACCTAGTTAGTTAAAAACTTTAGGTTAGAAACAAAACAGACATGTCCTATAGATTTGAAACTTTCAACCATGATACCTAGCAATTAATGCAGTATGATTTATTTATTTTTTAAAATAAAAACCATGTTTTCAACGCTTTTCAAAAAGGAAGAATTAAAAAGAATAAACATATGCTATAAATTTTTTTTATCACTTTTAACAAAGGACTTCTAGGATTGTGATAACATACTAATCGTACAGCAAGAAATACTATAAATTATTACAGGCATGTTATCCTCAGAAATACTTGTACAGGATTAATTTTTCTCCTAAAATTCCAAATATCAGAGTGTGTGTGTGGGGGGGGGGGGGAATTGAAAGAAATTAAAGATAATCAAAGTTGTCAATTGGTAATACTTTTGATACTAATCCATGCAATACACTGCGCAAAAAAAGTAGGACAGTCGTTTTCTGTAAATATTCTTTTATATTTTTATCATTGCTAATAGATTTTTGTGTAGGTTTTATTTTAAAAAGTTTTCTTTATTTTCATGTAAAAATGAAATAGTTAACACTATTTATAATTAGAAAGACGAGAATATATCATCTACATTGTGTAAAAAAAGTAGGAGGACACCTACTACATTTTTTTTATTTGATGGAATGTGCATAAGTAGAAGAGTAAGTATATACTTTTTTTAAACATTTTTTTCTCAGAAAAACGTAGTTTGTTAAAAATTTCACCGATGCTTTAATTTCGGAATGTCTAGAGCTAGACCCTTAAATGATTTTCAAAAGGGTCAAATTGTTGCACATAAAATGAAGGTAAAGGTATTAGAGAGATTCCTCGTATACTGCACGTCAGCCCGAATACAGTTTCTAACTTTGTTAAAAACCAAACAGAAACGGAATCTGAAAGTAGACTAGTAGCCCTAAAAAGTTAAAACCTCGTGATGAAAGAAAACTTGCTCATGAGCTTAAAAAGAGTACTGGAAGTATTGCAAAAGCTCGAAATCAAGGAAATCAAGCAGGACTTATTCATGTGTCCAAGCAAACAGTATACAACTACATCCAAAGGTCCAAAAGATTCGTTTTCAACAACGGGAGGCATCACCCAAAGTGGAAACAAACACATATTAATAATCGTTTGTCTTGAGCTAAGCAACACATGTCATGGACCACAAAATTCCAGAAGAAAAGAAAATTTAACTTAGAAGGTCCAGACGATTATTAATACTGGCATTGTTTAAAGAATGCAGAACAATATTATTCAACTAGACAAATGGGGGGAGGAAGTTTCATGATTTGGTTAGCAGTTGGCTATAGAGGAAGAACAAGTTTGGTCTTTCTCAATGGTAGGCAGAAGCATACAGACTACATTAATGTTCTGAATTCTGAGCTTCTTCCTTATTGCTCCCAAGTAGGAGGAGAACAGTTGATGTTTCAACAAGATGGAGCCTCAATTTACACCGCCAATGGAGTTAAAAATGGTTCGTTGCAAATAATGTGCAGGTTTTATCATGGCCAGCTAAAAGTTCCGATCTGAATATAGTAGAAAATATCTGGCCAATGCTTGTTCGTCGAGTATACGCTGGTGGGAAGCAGTTTGAATCGCTCTCTGAGCTTTGTGTGACCTTAAATATCCCATGGAATAATTCTTGTCAAATAGAAATCTAATCTTTGTATGATTCACTTCCAAACAGAATATTTGAAGTCATAAAAGCTAATGGAAAGAGTATTCTTTACTAAAACCGCTTATATTTTGTTCTTTTTATAACTGTCCTACTTTTTTTAAAGTTGTTTCTTTTTTTTTTTTTTTTGTCATTTATACTTCATTTTTGAATACCATGGTAATGATGCAAATATTTTTTCGGTAAAGGATCTAAAAAATAATTGCAGTAAAAATGAAAATAAAACCTTATTTTTAAGAATACTAGTGCCCTACTTTTTTTTTTACACAATGTATCTATTTGTCTTATCTTAGTTACTTAGTTCCACTAAGCAATGAAGGCAATTTCATACCCAAAGAATATGGACATTTTTGCATACATGTGCTATCATAATAATTTTTGCCAACAGCTATGGGCTAATTATCGCCACATTTGAATTATGTAAAAAACAACACATTTGTGAAAAATAGAGAAAACTTACTTTTTCATTTTTTTTTGTCACAGAGTTTAAGTTAGTGCAGCATACAAAAATCTTACTCAAGGAAAAAAATTTAATTTAGTTATATACTCTTACTCCTCCCATTTTTCAAGAGAAAATTAATAAATAATAATTTTGTTAGCAAGGTAATGCGATTTGAGAAGTATTTTGCAATATTAAATTTAATTTTCTAATTTTGAAGAAGCCATAACATTTTTGGTAACCTAGTCAATCTTACAAAACGAAAGTGTTTAACAAATGAATCGTAGAATTAAATTTTAAATAATTTCATTGGAATTGAATGTTATATCGATTTCTAATTTTTTTTCTATAGAATGTTTAATAATAAGTAAGTAAAGCAATTATTTTTATGAAATTATGAATAATAAGGGAAATTTTAGTTTGATTTAAACCTACATTCATATTTGTGAAAAAGTATGTCAAGGGATTATGTAACTACAATGAAAAAAAAAATATGTTTCTTTATTATGATTTTATTTGTAGAGAGATTTGAGAATTTCACAAATAATGTTTTATGAATAATGATAACATAAAACACAAAATGCTGAACACATGAACACAGAAGAAAAAAAAAACAGTAAATATAGATTCACATCATAAACTTTAAAAAGATATTACACAGAAAGAAAAAAAAAATATCAAACAAAAGAAAATTTGATGGGAAAGAGATAGTTAATACAAAGTCCTGAGAAACATTTGTCAAAAAGCAAAATAAGGAATGCAGAAACAATATTTTAAATATGTGCAAATTCTAAAACTAAATGCACATTACTTTTAAGAGAATCAAACATAAAAGAAATACCACAATATAAAACACACCAACTGAGGAAATGTATCAAAAACCTGATTCAATCTTTAAATACAATTGTGGTAAATGAACTAGTAATGAAGACATTTAAGCACAGTAAATGCAAAAAACATCGTTTTTAAATATAATTTTTAAAAGAAAATAAATTTAATAAAAATTAATAAAATTTTCTGATTTACTAGTACAGTAGTCTCAAATAAACAAGCACTGCATCAATCTAGTCTCTCTTATCAGGATGTGATTAAACCCTCTAGGGGCCCTTAAGGCAATCTAAGTCTGGGGCCCCTTGCCTCCTTCCCAACTTCAAAAACCAGATATTGTTATTATTTTAAGTTTAATTTATAAAAGCAATGTTATTACATTTTGACAAACTTAAATAGCAGAATATTTAATTTCATGTTACTTTCAAGAAAGGAGTTTTTAGAATTTCGGCGTTAAAAAGATTTTAAGTTTGAATTCAAAAATAATTTCAACAGAATTATGGAATTTTATACTATTCAATGATAAATTTTAAAATTATATAGCTTATATCTTGTTAGAATTATAAAACATAAAAAAAACTTGGCAAAGGCAGTAAATTAGGAATGCTATTAGAATAATATTTCAAAATTTAAGCAATGCTTAATTTTGTTTTAACAAGTGCATGACCTTTGTTTAAGACCTCTTACTGTTTGTGAAAATAGCACAAATTAAAAAATAGAGATCTTGGGGGCAGGGCAGAATCATGAGGCCCCTAGGAATTTGCTTACTTTGCCTATTTACCAACTCTGCTTTTATTGTCCAACAATTTAATAAAGCCAAATGGGAAGCCGTAAATAAAAATATCCCTGTATGTCAATAAAAGTGCTCAAAGGCATGACAAACAATAGTTTATTAATTATATTTTGTAGCAATATTATATTAAACCTATTTTTTATATTTTGTGCAATAAACACAGTTTTTGCAATTAAAACACGTAATCCAGCAGCTGGGCCGAAACATGCAGGATTACTGAGAGTCTGCTGTATTTACAATGTTTAATTAAATCAATAATGCACTGCAGTTAGCTAAATTGAGAAATCAATAATTGATATAACTCAGGAACATCATTTCACTGGAATCATCAATTCTCAGGAATAATACATCATTTCACTTTTCTTTGCATTTTAACTATAGCAATCTTAAAAAAACAAAACTATCTTACTTATGAACAAATAAGATGCTTAAATGTGTAAATAAAACTATGGAGTGGAACAAAACATAGTAAACTTTGTTGGATATTATTGAAATTCCCCAATCTACTGTAAATATTTTAAATTTTACTATACTATAAAAATAATGAAAATAAAAATTGAGATGATTTAATTAATAATGAATTTCAATTAAAGAAAGGCACTAGCAGACATATGTCACCAACAACATTAATGGTATAAATACAGAGTTAGATAACTACAATATACATTATAAAGTTAATATGAAAAATATTATTAGGAATATATGCCACAAGCATAACAGATATCTTATATAAATGTATTGTACAATGAAGTGCAAAACATGTTGGCAGAATTGACAATAAAAAGAACTTAATAAAATTCACATCCAACTTTATATTTATAATTATGTTTTTAAAAAATAAATGTTAAAAATGACATAAAAATACAAAATATTAATTGCTAAGAAACAACAATCTAAATTAAGTAATTTAATTTTTATAACATATATATTGCATATTTTTTTCTTCAATTCAGAAACTGAATTTGTTACACATATATATTTTACATTCTAAATATTTAGATATGCTATAAACATGATGTGATAAGTTAACATTCTTTAAATGATATTATTAATTTGTAGATTTGCCAAACTTAAATACTGAAACAAAAGACTGATAAAAAAAATTATAATATTCACAAAGAAAATAATTTGATTCAAAATTTTAAACCCATAATTTCTAATTATACATTAAAGTTTGGACCTGTAGTTATTTTTTTAAAATATGAATTTACTTATTTCACAAGAAACAATCAAGTACTTAGCATCAACATCCTACAAAGCCTTAGAAAGAATTAGATGAGTATGCATCAAGTTATGAAATTTGGCACAGCATAAAGAGAGCACCAGCTATTAACAAAGATGCTAAAGTTTGGCACATGGTTATTATTAATATTAGCACAAAAAGAGAGTGCAGAAGCTACATTACATAAAGATAACAGATCGGGAAGATAGGATGCTTATTCCTAGATTATTTAGTAAAATGAAGTTCTTTATTTAAAATTCCAGATGGAAAAAAAACTAAGATAAAGCAAAAGTTTAAGAAAACTATTTTTACATGTATTATAAAATATAAGTGAGAAAAAATTAGCATTATTATGCAAAGATGGACCTTCAACATGATACAATCTGTTGGGTATAGAATTATTGCTATTTCTATTCAGCACTTTTGATATAACAAGGGTGTTAATAAAACTTTCATATAAAAGAAAGTAAAATGCAAGTGAATTATTTTATTACACATTTTTCAATTACATGCAATAATTAATAATAATATTATACATATAGCACTAGAAATTTTAAAAAAAAGTCAACAGTGTTAGATCAAAATTAAGAAAAAAGTATAGTTTCTTAAAGATTACACCACTGTTAAAAAAGCTGCAATTAATAATTATAACAAAATCACAATTGTTTTGAGTCAATGCATTCTATAAAAAAGTAATTGCTGATTTAAAATAATTGTTTAAAAAATAAAAATAATTTAGTATTAAGAAAAATAATCACCAAATTAATTGATACGACCAACAAAATGCATGAAAAAAATATCAAACACTGAACTGACAGAAGTGCATAATGAGAAGCAGGTTTAGCAGATATTGATATAAATTAATGCAAAAAACACCTTGCCTTTTAAAATTATTATGCATAGCTTATTGATCTGAACAGATCTTTATGTTAATAATTATTCATTCAACATCATTAAGCATGACTACAGTGTTTCATTTTAGTGAAGAAATTTTACAAAAAGCAAAATGAAAAGAGAAATGTTGAATCTAACAAATTTACTTCATAGCATAAGCTGTCTAATTTTTAAAAATTCCTCACTACTCTTGAATATTTAGCAAATACATTTAAAGACAGGATGTTTAATAAAAATTAGGCATTACTCACTCATTAAATAAATATTTGTAATAAAACACTGAATTTAAAATTGCATATGTATAAAATCTAGTACCATCAGAAAAGATAGATCTCAATCTAGAAAAATATGGAAAATTTTAATTAAATTCTAAAAAAAAAGATAATGTAATGAGCTTTTGAGGATGGGAAATTAAAAATCATATGTTATTGCATAGATATTCTTCCCCTTTCTTCTTACAACAAAAATATATCCATCTATAAAAAAAAATGATATTTTGAAGTAGAAGGTTTTATACACTAATCTAATCTCCCGTGACATTTCAAGTATAGTAATTAATAAAAAACTTTTTTCTAAATTTACAGCAGGAAAATAATATAATATAATTAAAAAGGTGAAAAAAAGTCCTTAATTTAATTTTTTTCCTCCTTAAAAAGTTTTAAATGTTTTATGATTCAAATTTTAATATTATGCTTTCATTTATAACTATTCTTATTCTTGTTCATGAACTAAAGGTTAAGAAGATCTGGAAGGAGAAAACTACTATATATAATAATAGCTTATACTGATAATTTAAGCAGCATTTATAACCATGTCTAAATTTTTAAACTACTTCAAGAAAACTAGCATCGCATGTCATCTCTGTGCAAATGAATTTTTTAAAACATTGTTAATTGAATCAAATGTTTTTTTAAATATAGACACTTTGCAAGATAGATGCCATTCTAGAAATTTTTACAGACATTTTTGATGCATAAATGAAAACATTTGATCGAAGCAATTTTTTTTAGCCAAAACTAGTATACCAGAGAATTCACAAAGTAAGTCACAGTTCATAGAAACTACAAATTTCGAAAATATTTTCACTTCTTCAAATTATTGTGAATTAATATTGACAATAGAACACAATATGAGAATATCAACAGTTGGTGTGAAGAGTATGATCATAAACAAAAAAGTGATATAGTAATACTTCTACATCAGTCATATGAAAATAAATAAACATTAAAAAACTACACTGTATATGCACTAAAATGAACAATTGACATAAAAAAAAAAAAGGCCAAGACAGAAACATACAATAATCAGTGTTAAATAACAAATTACATTAAAAACAAGAATCATAAGCAGTACATTAAAAACAAATACAGACAAGGATGTAAGAAAACAAAATTTGCATCAGGCATAGTTAAGTTATAGCTGCTCTGGTAGACACACATTGTCTATATCACAAGAGAACCTATCTTTAGAAATACTTTGAAAATTTCAGGCAATCATTACATATCATTTCAACACTTTATCACAGTAAAGAAATGGATCAGTCAGTAGTCTCTGCCAATAAACACTCAAAATATATAATAATGGCAGAAAACTACTATGCTTGCTTGCCTTAGTCAGGTCACCCAATGAATATTTTAAGAACAATCCTTACATTTTTAAAATAAATGCAAAAATATATAACTCAAGATGGACATAAAAATAAAAAATTAAATTATTTACCTCTCAACAGATTATTAAATTCCAATAATTATTAAGGAAACTGGTTCATATATATATCTATATAGTTTGTAGCACATATTTTAAAACAAATATATGTATCGAACAAATCTGCTTTATATCAGATAATGTAAAATATTTTTTAAATTTATACCTCTAATAAATTGAGTTCCGAAATTCAATTTTTGAGTAAAATGTTTAAATTAATTGATAGAATTAATAAAATACTTTTAGTAGTTCACAATGGATATTTTCTTAATGTATTAAAAAATTTATAAGACTATTTTATTAATTTTTAAGTCAGCAAAAATTTTGCCTTTTTCTTAACATAGAAAGAAATTTACAGAAATTTAATAATAAAGTTAAAATCAAATTTTAATGAAAAATCTTCTTACTAAGGAAAACAAAAGATAGTTAAGATTAACCTACTGAAATCCTATTTTGGAATAAAAATGTTCTCTTGTTTCTAGTGAAGCTCAACAATGCCAAGTACTTGTTAATGAGTATGTATTAGATTTAAATTCTAATCTAACAAGAACCAGCATGAAAAATTGATGGCAGTGAATGATATTGCAACGCTGGTACTTATACATCAAAAGCAAGATTATTGCAGACAATTTCATTACAGTGCCTTAAATCATTATGTCTTTTTAAATACATTTTAGGAAATTAATAGAATCAACAAGAAGGTTAGCACTGTATTCTCAAAAAAATAATCACGTTTTTAAAAATTAATAAATTATCACAGAGAATCAATATATGTAGACACTAAAATTATCAGATCTCTTCCTGTCACTACTACCTAAAAAAGAATACACTTTAAAAGCCTTATAATATTTACTTTATGATAGGAACATACAATGTTCAAGTAGAGCATTCATCCACAGAAGTTGCAAAATTCTGGCTATGAATGACACTGGCAATTCACAACAATATTCATTGAGTGACGCTGGACAGAGAAAAAGATTGCGATTACTGCTACCTAGATGGCACCAGCGGCCTATGATAATACTGCATCGTTCGATTCCAGAGAGCTAGAATTGTTTCTGAATCAGAATTCGGGTAGCCAAAAAGATAAGGCTTGATTACATTCTCACTATTCAACCACTTATCCACATCAATAGCTGTCAAGGCAAGTTTTTCGGTAAAATCGACATGCGAAATACCCACATGGCTTGCCAATGTACCTGTTACATGCACATCATCTACCCAGAAGTAAGGTATTTTGGAAGATAAAAGGTATAGTTTAAAAACAACATCTGGACTCATAAGTACACCCCAGCCAGCACAATAAGTAGGATACTTCCTAGCAGGGTACTCCTTGAAGCTCACTCGCCACTTGCTTCGCTGACTGCGTTTCACGTGGGGTGAACGGATTAAGTAACACATCATAAGATTTGCCACACCGCCCGTCTGTCCAAAAGTATCTTTGAGGAAGGTTGTAAGTTGAAAAATATCAACAAATATGTCATCATCTGTTTTGAAAACAAAGCGGGCTTGCCGACAGTAGTAAGTAACCCACTTTAAGCCCATAACATGTTTATATGTGAGATTGCGATAGCTGTCCACAAAATTACCTTGAACCACATCATGGTAGAGAGCATTTTCTTCCTCAATCTGTTGCTGTACTTTAGTTTCATTAACAGTACCCAACAGAAAGACTATTTTCATAGGATCATGAGCTAAATTTCCTTCATGTCCCCATGTATTTCTGAAAGGAAATATATATATATATTAAAATTGAGAACAATTACTTAGACAAATCAACATTTCAAACTACTGTAAGTTGATTATTTGGCATGAAAAAAGTTTGTCTACATTCAATCAAGGAAAGTTTTAAATAATAAAGAGAAAGAGAAGATCACAAAGGATGCTCTTCTAATTTTTCCATATTCTTAGATAATATAATACTGTCTGTTTATCTTCTAAGATTTGTAATCCCTTAATGTATTATGAAAGGCAGGAAAGGGGAGGGGTTAAAGCCTCAGAATTGTAAAGTCAAACAGCAAAATCTCCTTTTTACCACTAACTTTCGTGTAAATTAATACAATGGCATAAAATACATTTTTTAGCTTAATGAAGAATTAATCGTATTCACTTAACATGAATACAAAACGAAAACAGTCAAAACATTGATACAAGATTTAACACAAAATTTCATATCAATCTACAATTCTGATAAAATTGTTAGTAATTTGCAAAAGGCAACAAGTTGAATTGTTGTCTTCACATTTATAACACTTTTTACATAAAATAATATTCAATCAAGTGTTTTATATGATCTATTGTACTTCAAATTTAAAAAGAGCTAATAACTAATCATTTCATCATAAAAATATTAAAGATAATCTGTACAGAGTGTTGAGTTAAAGTATGAAGATTTAGATGTCTTATTTTCAAGAAATACAGAGTTTAAAACAGAAACAATTTCTGATGTATATGTATATATAATTCTTTTTAAAGCCATTTAATTTTAAGATAAGAACACTTTCTACTTTAACATATGAATAGCAACTGTTTACATTTTTCTCGACCTTAATTAAAACTGCTGAACTAGCAGTTTTTTTTCCTTTAATTTCACATCAAGTAATGGAGCTCTCCATTTTAAAATTACATTAAAGCTCTGTACAGGTTCCTGATTGTGTCTTTCATTTTCAATGAGATACATAACAAATCAATTCATTTCTAGAGACATAAAAACAATATTTTCAAAACTGCCAATTTGCCCTGCATCCAAGTGCAAGGCTCTAGCATACAATTATAATTACATATACATATGTAAATTACAAACTACATATACTTAAGTAAAGTTACAATATCTAAAGTTTTATTAAAGTAGAAAATAGGAGTACAGATGGGTATCAAAATGATTCAATTTGTTTTCCAAAGATTATATTAGCTAAACACTTATAAATAATCTTGAAACTGTACCATTATATTTTGAGAATATGACTTAAGCTTCAAGATATGAATTTCATAGCCACTCCATTACAGTATTATATATAAGGAATAGGGATTGCAATACCGGGATACCGAATACCGGTATTTTGAGCCATTTGTACAATTTCGTAATACCGGTATTCACAAGTTTAAATACCGGTTTTTCGGTATTTACTAGAAATTTTTAAAATTGTTTCCAATATATATTTCGGTATCGCGAACATAGCAATATAGTATAGCTTTTGTTTTTATGTCTCCCTACCGGGCGAAATTAATTAGCTAATTAATGGCTAAATTAATTGCTTAAATCTAAATTAGCGAAACATGGATTATCCCTGAAAGATGTTGTATCCATAACGACTGATGGAGCAACAATTATGAAAAAAGTTGGAAAATGGATTGGTGCAAATCAGCAGTTGTGCAATGCACATGGAATTCAATTAGGAGTAATAGATGTATTATACCAAAAATATAAAGAACAGAAGAATCCAAATACTGTGGATATAGAAACTTCGGAACCCAACTTAGAAAAGAGTAAGAGTAAGAGTGAGAGTGATATTGACAATGAAGATAATGACAATGTAATTGTTGAAGAAGATATTGCTACTGAGGATGAAATATGAACCTATCAAGAATTGCTTCCTATAATTTATAAAGTTCGAAAAAATGTTAAAATATTTAAACGTTCCCCTATAAAAAGGATATATTACTAAAATATATACTAACTGAAAATAAAACAGAATATATGTTAATATTAGATTCTAAAACAACAGTTTACTCCTAATGATGGAACGATTTTTGAAACTGAGAAATCCAATCCAAAAAGCAATAATCGACTTAAACCGGTAAATTAATTTTTCAGATAGTGAATTCGACTTAATATCCAGAACTATATCAGCTCTATTTCCAATAAAACTGACTATTGAGGCATTATGTCGGAGAGATTCTAATTTATTAACAGCTAATGCAACAATAAATTTCATGTTGCTGTCACTGAAAGAACAGCACACATCACTATTTAAAGAATTATATATTACATTGAAAAATCGCACAGAAGAAAGGCATACCGAAATAGAAAATGTCTTATGGTATTTAGATAATTCTAATGATTTTAAAAATGAAAATGAAAAGAAGAAAAGAAAATAACCAATTCAAATCTGATTAAGTTAGAGTAAAGTTTCTTAAAAATTTTTTCCCACAAACCTATCCACATTCAGAATTCGGTTCAATTATCGAAGATTATGATGTCACTAGTGTCGATAGTGAAAAGGAATTGTCTCTTGAACAAAAATTAGAATTAGTGATAAATAAAATTTCAACGAACCAAAATACAATACAGAAATCAGCTATATCTAAAACCATCCGACGGGAAATCGATTTATTTGAAGATGAGACATTTAGAGGTAAATACTTGGAAAAAGTATATCGCGCATTGCTAACAGTACCACCAATTAACGTAGATGCCGAAAGAGCGATTTCGACAGCTGGTCATTTTTACACAAAATTACTTTTCAGACTTAATGATAGTAGAATTGATGCATTATGTTTTTTAAGATCACATTTCAAAAATTTGTAATAGTACCACAGACTGAATAGTGATATTTACACTTTTTTTTGTGATTTAAATAAATAAGATGTTTCTATACTTTTTTGTGATTATATACTGTTATAATTTATAAGTTACAGATTATTTTTTGTGATATTTACACTCTCTAACAAAACTGGCAAAAAAAAAAAAAAAACACCTGTGTTTTCTTTCTTTTTCTAAAATTTCTAATACCGGTATTAAAACCGGTATCCCGGTATTAAGATTTAAGAAATACCGAATACCGGTATTGAAATTTTGGTCCGGTATTGCAATCCCTAATAAGGAATCATAAATGTTTAGATATTTCATTAAAACCATCCCTCAAGTAGAAGGAACAAAAAGACTGATTGTATCAAACATCTCTATAACCCTCGTTTAATGAATGCAATACTGATAAATTTACTAATTCAGTATATTAAAGACTCATGAAGCTCGACAAACACGGAAATTGAATAAAATACTCATATAATACTAAAGCTTAAAATGGGTATAACTTAATAATAGAAATTGTAAGATTTATTTGTTTATATTATATATGCATGCATGCTATTTCGATTAGTTTTACCTGTGGAAAGAAAGAAGAAACAATATAAATATGACTGATTCCTCAATGAATTCGAATAATATATACTTTCAGCTTAAGTATTTTTATTTCATATTGTTGTAAATAATTTTTTTAAAATAAAAATAGTAACAAGCGTCAAAACATTACCATGGGTAAATGAAATGGTGAACAAAAGATAATAAATAATATAATTTTGATGACTGGTAAATAATTTATAGCTTATTTGAATACTATATAAATAAATTATGTGAATCAAAAGGCATAACAGCACTGTACTTAAAATGTTAATATACGTAAAAGTTAAAGATAATTCATGATTTCACATAAATTATTCAACAGTCAATGGGAAGATGTTAACCATACATAAATAATTCCTCAGATTGTCAATTGCAAGTAAAAAAAAATCTGAAATTGAAAATCCTTTAATTTTTTAAAATATAATCCTTTAATTTTTTATAATTTAGAAAGTAATTTTATTTCTTAGCCTACACTTTAAAATTTTTTGCACTTTTCAATTAGCAAATGAAATAATATATTGATAACGAAAATCTGAAAATATATTCAATATAAAACTAAATCTGATTATTCAGTTTAATGATTTTTGAATGAACATTGAAATAAAATAACACTTTAATGAATATTTCAAAGCTTTTATAGGTGGTGAGAAGTTTTAAAAAGTTTAGTTTCTAGCAGAAATTTTTAAAAGAAGTACATGAATAGATGCAATAACCAAAGACTAAAATAATAATAATAAATGCAAGTATTCATTAAAGGTTGTAAAGCATTTTTTGTAACAATACATTAAAATACTTATAAAAACCAACAAGACAAGTTTGTTTCATTAATGTAGTGAATTTTACTCACCTAATAACTTGACGTTTGTGAAAATTAGTAGGTGCAGAATGAACAAAAACAACAAGAAATACTGGATCAACACCATCACACCGCTTATTGTTGATTAAAAATTCAAACCCTGTATTATCTACAAGCCACTTCATATCATTTGAACCTGAATAATAAATGAAATCAATACATTTTAGAAAGTTCATACAAAGTCATTCAATATAATGATAATGAATAACATGAGAGAAACTAAACATCATTTACAAGAAATTTTATAATATTAGCAAGAGAAAAAAAATATTAAATCTGTTATATTAATACCTTTTAGGAGGAGATATCTTTTATAGAAGGATAAGGAGCGAGTAGGAATAATCAGTAAAAATAAGGAACTTATATTGAATCACTGTCACAAAAAAATGGGCAAAAGCAGATAGCATTTTGCACTTTTTAAACACTTGGGAAAATCATTTTCCACATCAGTGTTAATCATGCCTGTTCAAATGACTTTAGTGATTTTTAATAATTAATATGAAATTATTTAATAATTTTGTTTATGTGCAATAAATGTAAACAAAAATTGTTATTTAACGAAACTTCTTCTCAAATTGAAGTAATTAATGAAAAAACGATGAAGTAACGATGAAAAAATTAATTTTAAACACAGAAAACATTAAATTATAATTTAAAATACAATGATATTTTTTTAAATTCGAGAGATGGTAAATTTTACTGAAAACAATCAGAATGATTTCATTCATAATTGCATATTTTGGGAATAAGACAGCCAGAATGGAATAATGATTGTGTTCGATTTCAATCAATTATTTTATGCATAACTTCACAGATATGGATCTGTAAAGTTATGCATAGTTTCAAATTGAAAAAGAAAATTAAGTTACAATATTTTAATTGCTTTGGCTACCTTTCAGTAGCATTAGCTAGTTGTTCTTCTCTTTAAATGCATTAATCTTCATAAGGTTGGTTGTTTTAGAGAGATTTAATAAAGCAAAAGCCAGATTTGACTATTCTGTGCCATATATATGGTTTAAAAGAAATATGAACATTAAAAATGTCCCTTGTGAGCAGTACAAACCATAAAACCTTATGTTAAAAACAGTGAATAAATAAAAATGAGTTAATACAGTTGGCAAAAATGAATTATAATTATGAAATATAAAATCAAAAATTAAAAACAAATATTTTCCTAGTAGAATTAAAGGGAAAACGATTAAATACATACAGCCAATAGATTCCACTAAAAAGTGAAAATTCATACAAAAAGACAATCGGAAAAAGATTAAGAAATTCTTGCAATCTCTTAAATGGATGCCTTTTTAAATACTTGTCATGGGCAAGACTACTTACGGTCGTACGTTTTAAAACTAACCCATAGAAAATGAGTTCTTTTTCAATTGTCGAGGCAAAATAGCTCTATTAGTAGAGTAAAAGTTAGCAGATGGTTATAGATGCTCTGCAACATCAAGTCTTTCATCAATGGTTTCATTTAGATCGTAGTGTATGGAATTCGAAACATTGCGGACCGGCATTGGGCATTGGTTCACAGTCGGAGTTTACAGTTAACTTTCAGCTCAGCTCATGTGTATCTGTTAAATGGAGAAAACCAATAGTCGGTTTAGTAGCAGATGACGAAGCTTCTATACTCTGTTTCACCCTAACTTGGCAGTAGTGTATATTCTAGGGATGCCGAATCGCAGTCGTTATCAGGGGAACTGGGTTACTTGAAAGTACAAAGTTACTAGAAATGCAAATCACTGGCGAAACTTTATCTCGCAAATTTTTCGCCAAATAGTAAATATTTATTTACTTTATTATATTATCACTTTATCGGAGAATTAATTGTTTCCTTATTTTCCTTATTTTTTTAATATTATTGATACATTATTTTAATAAATTATTAATGTTATTTCATTTCGTTTCATCGTTTCTGAAAAGAAAAACCTAAATCTTTCCACATTCGGTAAAGCATAGTTCGGCTAATGTTTTTCGAAAAGATATCTGTATAATCGTTCACATCTTTTAAAACTTTATCTAATGTTGGGATCTCATTTCTACTAAAATATGCATGGATTTTTCGTCAAATACAGGGTAATGTAAAATCATCATATTTTACAAGACCTGAATGTTTGGCGGAGATGTAAAAGAAAAGCGCGCCAAATATTTGACCTTGAAGACCGGTTCTAGCCAAAGTGGAATTCATTATGTCAATCTTTTAGTTTTATTCGTTCGCTTTATTTACAAAATACTTAACATATAAGCACTTCTAACTTGAGAATAATTTTAAATACATATTGATAAAAAAAAGGATTTCTGTAATTTATGATATTATTTGATAAATTTCTGCGCATTTTAACTATTTTAAAGTCGGAATTGATGGGGAACTCTTTCCCAACGCGGAGCGTCACATTTTCTACCTTTTACAATACTGCCAAGTTAGGGTGGAACAGAGTATAATGGTAATTTCGTCCAAGCCATGGAAATTTCCCTCAGAATCTGAGGGTCGCTAGTTATCAATTACAATTTCAGCATGCTCCTCAAGGAGACTCCCTCGTCTGTTCATTGTAACTGTTCTAAAATCGGACAATATTTCAAAGTTGAATCATATTGCTCAGATTAAATAATAAGTATATTCGATAGGCACAAATTGATTTGCACAAATTGAATGTATCTTGTCTACTATGTCTACTTTTTTACTACTACTACTATGTATACTTGTGAACTATGTCTACTTTTTTTAGAACTAAGAAGTTTATTAATAAGATTTGAATGCCTCTGATGGTAAAGGAAGAATTTTTGATGGCAGATGCAAAACTAATTCAACCTATAGGTGTTTAAAATTTAAGTATTTGCATAGCTTCTGGTTAAGACATTTGTTACTTTATTTTAATAATAATAACAACCTTTTCTTCAAATCGCTAGAATGGACAAAAGCGCGAAAAGGAGGTATATTTCCTCTACACGCATTTTTTCTGTACGGTACATTGCAGATTGTCATGTCCTTTTTCAGCACACCGAGAACAAGTTAGAGTCTTTCGGCAAGCAGCTTTTGAATATTGAAATCACTGGCAATTAAATGAGCGAAATGGGTTTGGAATATATGATTTTATCACTTAGCCAGCTTTGATAGACTGAAGTAGTTTCGAAGAATGGTATGTTAAGACAAGACGATGTGTTGTGTCAAGGAAATAAAAAATGAAATGAAGCTGATAAATAATCGGCCAATAACGTCCGGGTCACCAATGTTTCTACTAGTGATAGGCGAGGATCGAACTCGCAACCTTTGGGTTCGTAGCCGAGTAACAAGACCACTAGACAAAAGAAATTTCTCATGTCTCGTAGCTGTTATCTGGCTTATAAAGCGTCACCACAAAATTTTCCTAAATTCCTATTTTAATAAGGTACACGTATAATTTAACATTTTAAAACACGAGCTATTTCCTCAGCTGCTATGTGCAAAAGTTCACCACAAAAATAACACCTTTCAAAGTGTTTAATGTGGGATCTGCACTAATGGCGATTCTTTTAGTTTTATAATTCGTTGGGTTTGCTTATAAAAAAAAACACTCTAGAGGCAAAACACCATAAAGAAATTTTTTGATCGGTATTACGTCATTAAATGGTTGTATGGTATGAAAATGTTTGCCCTGTTGAGAAGAATATTTCATAATTAAAAAATGAATCAAAATATACAATAAATAAAAAATTCACAGTTTTCTGATGACCACTGAAGGGAGTAGGTTTTTGTTTAGCCGAATCGTTTGGGGGGGGGGGTGTAAGTCGTTTACGGGGGGGGGTAGGTCTCATTTAAGGGTGGTGAAGTCGATTAAATTATTATCATCCTATTTAATAAATTTCCAAATAAAACAAGTCAAATTCTATGAATTCTAAAATATTAAAATAGTTTTAACACATAATTAATTAGGTCCCTGTTTGTTTATTATGTCCATGTAATTAACACAGAATTTAAAAGACCAACTGGCTACTTAAATACAAAATAATTATAATTAATGTGCAAGTGTTTGAAAGAATCTAGAAGAAAAACTAATTGGTTTGGAGAAACTTGGTATTTGTTATATTTACAGCATAGGGAAATGAATTACACAATAAAAATATTTGGTTCATTTTTTTTGGATAGGTGACGCTTTTTATTCGCACTACTTTATACATTAGAATTATAACATTTTTCATTGTTAAAAATATATAAAATGGATTATAACAATATATGCTCAATATGTGAGCCTTCAAGTCCAATCAAGTGCTGCAGACGCAAGACAGCGTGATCCACAGAAGCACCTAATGTCTCCTGGTGAATTTCTAGGACAAATCCAGTAATGCTGCATTTTAAAGCAACAACAGAATGGTAGGCATTTTGACACAGTAAAGAAAAAAAAAAAAAAAAAAAAAAACAAGATTAAATAACTTTTACTATAAAGCCACCTACTGAAGAAACTCAACCAATTTTTTTTTAATTGTGTAATTTATTTCCCCATCTTCCCCTTCTATAGTCTTTCAAACATTTGCACTTTAATTATAACCGCCCCCTATAACTGTGTGCAAATGTGGATGCCACTCAGTCCTGAGACATAATATATTTTCACAAAATCACTAACCTAACATAAAACGTTGATTAAGTTTAAAACGAGTAGAAATTTGAAACTAAATTTGACAAGTTTATTATTAAAAAGTGGGCCTTATAATGTATTCTGCTACAGACGCAAAATGTCTAAATTTACCATTGCATACGAAAGTTTGCATTAAAATTATTTTGGAGCTATAAACTTTAAAATACTTGTTGTTATGAAAGGTAGGGGGGGGGGGGAACAATTCCATCTTTAAATAAAAAGTATACAAGAGTTTTTATCGACTTGTAGTGTATCTAAAATTAACAGGAGTGGTCTCTTCGAATCTCTCCAGTATAATCTAATAAATGTAGCTGAGTATTATTAACCGCAGGCCATTGGCACCAAATTTATTTTTACCGAAGTGGTTGAATTTTTGAATTACCGCATTTATGAATTACCGCATTATGTATATGAATATACAGATTCATATACAGGTTAATATACGAGAAAACAAAAAATGAAATAAATGGAAAAAACGAAACAAAAAGAAACAACACACCATCAAGAAGTGACATATTATAGGCAGGCGAGCTCGTCCTCCACCAGGTGGCGTTTGGCAGTAAGAGTAGGGAAGGCGGTTCTCTATCCAGGAAGAGATAGAGGCAACTTGAGAGCGCGTATGTTACCACCACAAACACCACGAGCGTTCGGACTCGTCTCTCGCATGGACGTGCGATTAGCATCTTGCCGATTTACCTGGAGGGGGAAAAAATCAGTATTAGATCTTTGCAATTTTTTAAACAAATATAAATATATATATAAATAATAAATAATGATTACAAAAGAATACCCTTTACAAATGACAAATCAAATCGTATGGACATTTTTTTTTTTAATTTTTAGAATAAAAAAATATCAGAGACCATTACTAAAACTAAAGAATCAGTCCCCCAGCCCAAAACATTAGTCCGATTTCGTCAATTTTTAGTTCATAAGAAAGTTTATGATATTTAGATACGTGTTATTGATAACATTTTCCACCATCATCACACTCTCATTTTCGAAACAAATCTAAAAACATTACTTCTACAAAAAAAATTTTAAGAGGGCGGGGGGGGGGGGCATGATAAAGTCCACAGCCACAATCACAGAACTGAAATCAGTTTTTATTTCCTTTGAACATTCACGGCGTTCTAACTCGTCATCTATAGTCGCCTAACTTCTTCCACTTTTCATTATTGAGAGATATCGGGAAATAAAATCTCGACAGAGTCTTTGATCAGAATAATTGAAAAAACTATTTTTCGTTATTTTGAGCTCACTGCAAACCAATCAGAACGCTCTATGTGTTATTATGCAAGGACAATTTAAAATAATATTTTCATTTGGTCGAAAGCAAATGAAAGTATACTTTAAAATGATATTTATATTTTTTATGGTTATCAAATTTTTGGTAACCATCAAAATTAATCGATATTACTGAATCAATGTGGCGGACGACAGTTAATCGCCGATGTCAGCTAGCTCACAAAAAATAAAAAAAATAATTAGCGAAAAGAAATATAATTTATCTAATATATAAAAATATCAGTTCATATTTCAGCTTAGTAATATTCATTACTAAACTCTACTAGGATTACAAAATCATATTACAACTTGGTTAGTAAAAACTTAATTAAAAATATGGTTTTCGAATAAAATTCACAAATATTACATTAACATGCAGAGATTAATTTCTCTTTCTTATTTCTACACATTTTGCACATACACTTAAAAATGGAACTGACCGGATGAAATTTAGTTAATCCGGTAAATAATTAAATAATAAATAATATATTTAATTTCCACCCACCCAGAACTCATTCATTTATTTATACAGATTGTTTAAATCTTAATTTATTACGATTTGTTAAGAGTTAAATATCGTTTGCATATATACATTCATAAAAATGCAATATACAAAAATAATATAGAGTTAATATGCGTGTGGAAAAACTTCAATTCATTTGCGTTTTAAAAATAATTATTTTCTAATTAGTCAAATTCAGGTTTCACTTTAAACCCTTTTTTTTTTTTTTTTTTTTTTTTTTTTTTTTTCGTGCCGAGTTTAAATGCGTCGAAACCAAATATGTTATCTCGACTCAATTTCCTTTTAAAGATATACAAATTCCGAAAGTTTCCCCATGTTCTCTTTTTCTTGCTTTCTGTCTTCCTATTTGGACTGCGCCTCTGTCAGCTCATGATTCATGAAGAAATCTTAAAATGTAATTAAAAATGGAATGTACCGGTCCGGAATCATTAAAATAAAAGATTCATAAAAAGAACATTTCCAAATTAAGAAGTTTATATTAACAGTTAGTTAAGTTTACACACACACACACACACACACACACACACACACACACACAACACACAACACACAACACACACACACACACACACACACCGCATTTGCCGCATTCTTTTTAATTTATGTAGAAAAGAATGGAATAATTTATACTTAAAGAATAGAATATGAATTAATATATTTAGTTATTCAATTTTAAATTCAGCAAATAATAAATTTTTAAAAATAGTGCAGCATCTAAAATGTCATACTAAACCAGTAATTACAAAAATGCCTTTGTTTCTGCTACTTGAAAAAAATTACAGAGTTTGTAAAGAAGGAATTTCTTTTAATAATCAACACTGTGAACAGTTCACTGTTCTCTTTTCTCCTCAACAGCACTCTTATTGATTCTAAGTAGCAAGATTCAATTTTTCTATTAAGAAACCCACTTTAGAGCGGCATGTTATGACAAATACTTGTCAAGATCTTAATTCAACTATACACTTTTTTTTTTAAAGGCTGCTTCGTATACTTTATTTTTTTAGAGCCAAATAAGACAGTAGCAATAGAGATGTATAATCCACGATTTTTGTGAATAACAAATAATTTTGCTATTGTTATTTTTAAATATTTGTTCCAAATATCTGTTATTTCAATCATATTATTAATTAAAAATTATTACTTAGTAATAAATATAAAATTTATTAATTGTAATTAATATTTAATTTACTAATTTAAGTAACGTGTGATTGGATTCATTTACCTATTTCAGCTTACTTCTTAAATCTGATTTTTTTTCAAAACTATTTATTTAATTTATTTATTAGAGTGAACCATTTTCTGGAAAAGATGAGTTAAAAATATATGTCATTTCTTTAAAATGTTTACTTTAGTCCTATATTCTACCAATAGATGGCGCCAGCAGTAAACAGAGTACATGTATTCAAAGTCAATCATGTCACGAGCAATTAAAAATGATCTGTATGGAATAGTGCATCATCAAATACGAATATAGGTCACTCCCGTAAAGTGGAGCGGTGACTTCGCACTTTCCGGTGAAATCACCGCTCCGATAAATTTCAGTGATATGCAATTCAATGATACGATAATTCCAATAACCGGTCCGTTCACTTTACAATCCAATCACAGATTTCTTTCTAGAGCTTCCATTAGACAGATCGTATCGATTGTTACTTTCCAGTGAAGTCACCGCTCCGGCTAATTTCAGTGATATCGATTGTTACTTTCTATCGTAATCCCAAACCTGTAATCGAAATATCATCAGAACGATCGTATCAAGGATTTGAATCACACCCCTCTTTAAAAAGTATTGATCACTTGTATTTGTGACTTTTTGATATTGGTTACGTAATAATCGCTCTGAAAATATTCGTCATCCCTAAGTAGTAAAGCTATAGATCTCATTATCAATAAGAAGTCAGTTAGGGCACACATACACAACTGATTCAAGACATTCATTCTGTAGATTTTTTTAATGACGGTTTTTCTTCCGTTTATTAGAAACGGAGAAAAAACGATGATAAAAAATGAAATCGAACTCTTAAAATTTAATTTTTTTAGTAATTAAGATGAACATCGCATGCATGCGTGACTGAAAATTTAACTTAAATTTAGAAAATCACTTCTTTTTCTATAAATACTAATTATCAACCTTCAAAATATAAGCTAAACTCAATGAACGCAAAATTGATAACTTATAAAAACATTTTCTATACTCATAAAAGAAATTACAGTCACTTTTTGGAACGTTTTAGATCACTAAATCCGAGAACTTTAAAAAGCACATTATCACTCGCTACTATGCTTCCATGTATCAAAATGTCTGTATAAAAATGACTGTTTAAACATACCAATTAAAAATTTTGATTTTATATGAGCAATATATGAAAATATTGTTCATTTTAATCTTTGAAACATATGAATTGGACGCCAAAAGCGAATTATAATAAAACAATCAGAGTTTGACTAAAAATAAAGGAGATTTTACATTGGAACGAAATACGCAAATAGAGGCTTAAAAAAACTGTTTAATGGAAATTAAGTCGTTATTTTGTCTTGATAACTTCCGGAAATATAACACATAAATGTTCTTAATGTCATCTGTAAACTTAAATTAGTTTTTCAGTGATAGCAATTTAGCCGTTGCACAATTTTCTCTTATTTTTAATAATATTTTACATGATATGTTTCATTGTCACTATAAATATTTTATTCTAGGTTTATCTTCCATTGATGGAAAAAGAATACGAAAATGTGGCTTATTTTTTCCCTAATGAATTTTTTTTTTTGAAAACACGGTTTTTACAAAATTTGATTTAGTTAGTAGTGACAATAGTAGGTTATAGAGATATATATAGTAGGTATATATAGTTAGTAGATTATAGAATTTATTTTAACATGCACTAAACCCACTTACACGACGGTTCTTCGGTGGAATTGGGTTTCGAACATAGAGCCGTTCGGCTCCGAAGCTAAGAATTTACCATCTGGTCACCGCTGCCCCGTTACTTGCCAGAGGCGGTTAGTTTCTAAAATCGTGTTCATTTAGACTCAAAAATGCACTTTCATTCGTATGTGAATTTAGAAGCTTTCGATTACTCAAGCGGGAACATGTATTCGATGCAAATTCGCCCAACCGATCTTCCGCCCTTTCATGCACAGAGCCTGGAAGACGCAGGTAGCCAGGCGACCCAAAAGAATTAAATGAAAGGGAACATCCCTTCCCTTAATGATCTTAATTGGACCGTTCTAATCTAAGGAGCAACATCAGTCGTTAGCAAGCAAACTCTCCCCAAAAGCAAAGGAGGCTCTTCGAAAGTGGGACACACCCTGTTGCGGGTTAATTAGTCCCAAAAGAGACGAGCAACCTGGGAATTGCACCACTCAAAAGAAGAAAGGTAATAGAGTTAATATTTCATGCTACTTTTGTTACAACTTCACGAAACTTCATTCGGCTCGATGCAAATTGCTCTGTCTCGGTGAAGATGAAAAAGACTGCCACAAGAGAGTTATAAGGGATCACAACGACACTGTGGCGAATTATATGCTTTAATCATGCAATACCTCCTTTTATAATCAATTATATGCGCTTGACATTTTTACTTTTTCATATACAAAGTGTACAAAGATGGTATCCCAAAAATCTTGGAAAAAATTGCAAAGTTATGCAAAACAATATTACATATATAATAGAAATAGAATGCTTTTGATTACACAAGAACTTATAAAGTGATTCTTTGTCCACACGATACTCAATTTTATACTATGCTTCTGCAAGCGCTAGACGAATAATAGAAGTGAATAGCAACCATGACGCATTGTTTGAAACTTTGCAAATTGCAGTAAGACATCTGATGCACATTATCTTTTTACAGCCGCATCAAAAAAAAATGTCTAGATTTTAATTTTGAAAAATCGGGAGATATAATTATACCAAGTGAAATTTTCTCATTAAACCATCATTAGAGCAAAGCGCAACGCCATCTATTGGATTCTAAATATATCACTGTTATGAAATAAAACTTTATGAATCAATTTAAATGCGAAAAAAGAAATATTATTCCAAATTATTTATTTATATAATTTTGCGATGTGTCCAAGAATTCTCGGAAATTCTACATTGTAATGGTCATGAAAATTCGCTCGCGAGATTTTTACAAATCTTCCATATTTCAGATCACCGTCCAAAAAAAGAAAAAAAAAAAAATACATATTGGGAATTATATCTGTTTGATATTTACAAGATAAGTAAACCAGCGGGACTATTTTTATCTGACTTTCTTATATATTAAGATAATCTAACATCTTTTCTGTTCTTCTATTTTTACTTGCAACTGTTGAATGTATAGTAGGAGAGGGGGTAGACATCAGACCCTAGCAGGTCCCGCTAGACTGCAGGCGTGAATGCCTCCACCCTTCCAACTTTCGTGTGTAATGAAAAAAATATGGTGTTTAATTTTTATATTATAACGATGGAAACCAAATATGCATGTTTAGATGTCTTCTTATCCATCGATTGGATTGAAAATTTGGTATAATATAAAGATGAAAACCAAGTATGCATTTTAAAATGCCTTTTTCACCGATTGAATTGAAAATTTGGCACAGAGCTATAATTTTGGCCACAAGATCACATTCCAAATTTACCTAATTACTTGCCTATTATTTATGCAAGTTGTTGTGTTTTATATTTGTAGCATTCACATACTAGCGAATATATAGACCAACAAATGGTCACTCCTTTTTGACAGTCCAAAATATATTGTACATCAAGAATTCTGATGATAAATTTGTTCACTGAATATCAGCTATATAGTTCCGAATTTGAATTATTATGTTCACATGCATACACACAATAATTTTCAATGGATTTAAAAAAAAAATTCAATTTTTATAATTAATGGCCCATTTAAGCTATTGCAAAACAAAACTAATGAAATTCATGCATTGCCATTAATCTTGCTTGGGATGCATTTTAAATTAAATCAAACTGAATTCCATAGATAATTCAAAGAAAAACAATCAATTTCATAGCACAAGCATTAACATTGTGAAAGTGAACCTGATTGGGATTCGAACAGCTTTACAAAGTTAAGCCTGTTTTTCTGCTGCTATTTGAATAGCTGATCAGTAAAAATCAAATATGGATGTTATGTTAAATCTTAACGATCAATTAATTCGTAGTATTTCGTATCCGCTGTGGATATATGATGTTTTCAATGTTTCTGTAATTGAAAAGTTTTCAAATAACTTCTATAAAAAGAAAAAAGGAAATATTATAATTCATTTTATTTAATTCCTTCACGAATTTGCTCGTAATAATTCAAAGTTAATATAATTTTTTTTATATTTGAAAAAATGAAAATAAAATATTTAGTGACATTGTTCAGATAGTAAGACAGTAAATGCTCAAAAAAGGAATAATTTTTCAAAATTTTTATTACATTTTTAATTCAAAAATAACATTAAAAAATTAAAATTTTTCCTCAATAATTTCGAAACATTTTATCGTACACAAATCTTTAAACCGTTTTAAAAATTCGAAAAATAAGCTCAGCGACAAAATTTCTTTATAGCCGTACAGTTTACTTTTAAATTTTAATGAATTTTTATAAATACTTTTTAAGCATATTAAAAAACAATATTTTTCATTATCGCAGTTATTCTATAAATGTTCACGAGCGTTGGTACAATATTAAACTGTGTGTGTATGTGTGTACATTAACAATGTTATAAATTAAGAGCAAATTTTAATAAAATAAAGATAAGAGAATCTGTATTTCTATGCAAAAATATTTGGACTAGAGGTTCAGATTTTTTTTTTTTTAAATTTTATATATACGTGATATCGAATAAGATTTGACGAATGCGATATAGAATTTATAAACAATTAAGTTAGATTTAAATAATAAACTTCAACATAAAAGGTGTTCCTTTTTGGGAATTTTTGAACAAAATATAATTATTACTATTACAATAAAATATTTTCTTAAGAAATTAAGGAAAAATTCAACAACTTAATGTTGTAAAATCAAAGCATTGCGACAATATGTCAAAAATATCAAATTTAGCTTTTTCTTCAAATTTTGGAAATCATTACTTTTCATTAAAAAAAAAAAAAAAAAAAAAAGCAGTTTCTTTAGGGTGAAAAAATGCTTGATGATTAAGGGACCGCACAAGACTAATATTCAACATTTAATATCACTTGAAAAATTGCATTAAAAAAAGATAATTTATAATAACCGACATACTATATTGTCCAATTTTTCATCAAATTTATTTTATTGGACATCGTTTAGTTTAATATCGGCCAGAGAGCCATGAACGTGTCAGAGGCGGAAATCTATTCGCCAAAATCGAACCAGTCTGGTGCTTTTCGGATATAAAAAGGAAGAAAAATTACAGAAAAAAGGATTTATCAAATCTAACCGCCAGCCACATATGATTCAAAAGAAAAGAAAAAAAGAATATGACGTTCAAAAGAGTTAGTAATAAAAAAAATGGCCACGACATGAAAGGTGGTTCTTTTCGATAGTTTCCTACTTGTAAATAAATAAATGATTCCATTTGTCTGTTATCGTCTCGCGCCGGTTGGAGGGTAATCTTTCCCATTCGCTCGTACCTGAGCGTTTTGGAAGGTGGCCAAAGACTTACCATTTATCTTTTTTTCTTTCTTTCTTCTCTTTTTTTGCATTCGTGGACACTGCGAGATGATTATCAAGCAGTCCGCTAACTAGCCATTAATATTATAAAACACGCCCGCAAAGCGTCTCAAATTACAGGGGGCGCGAATCTGTGTTACAGTAATAAGGGGACCAAAGGAAACACACACCGAGAGCTAGAGTCGGCATAATAATAGAGGAATGGGAACTCGCTAATGTGGACAGATAATCTGGCTATCTTCTTCATGCTAAAACCAAGCGACATATCTGTTCTATCATTATTTCTAGTTTGGCATGGTTTAATGACCTAACTATCAATCAGAATTGATCAAATTGCGCCAAACTATTTATAATGCAAGTTCACGTGATCCTATGAATATATCAGTATTTAATGAATTTTTAATAAATAGTTCATTCTAAAATTTATAAATTTTAACTATACATAAATTTATCAAGTTTAAACGTAACATGATATCGAAATTAAGTGGAAAATGTAGCAATTCTGGAAAAACAATTTGTAAATTCAAAATGTCTGGATGGAAACACTTGTTTAACTTTTTCTAAATAAATAGAAAAGGCTGTAGCTTATTCGTAGGACGTCTAATCCATAGTCATTCGTATTATAGGTATATAAAATTACATATAGCTTTTATATGTAATTTTCTAGATAAATTACATATAAAAATTTTGGTATTCCACGTAAGAAGGTAATCATCTAATTTGAAAGCAAAATACAGTTGAAATGAAATGCTCGAATTTTACAGATATTTTAATAACCAAATTTCAAATTCTTCGTTTAAAAAAAAAAAAAAAAAAAAAAAAACCTTATGAAGCAAATGATTTTGAAATCACTGATAGTAACATATAGTCAATTTTGTAATCATTTTCCATGAAACAGAAAAAGATGGCAGCAAAGATAATATGCCTAAATGCCAAGAAGTAAATATCAATTATTCCATTGTAATTATTCTTTCTGTAAAATGCATCTCGGCAAATAAAACTACTTACTACAATCTCTATAAATAAAAGTGAAAATTCACAAATAGTTTGTACGTTGTAAAAATTTAAACTATCGAACTGATTTCCTTAATATTTTGCCCAAGTTCTATGAAGTATAATAAAGATTTTAGTAAAAGTTACATAATTAAAAAAATAATTTTCTATTAATAAAAAATAGGAATATTTTCATGCCTCGAGTAACACCAGGTGTATTGCTTAGTTACTAATAAAAATGATAGTTATTGCAAAGATAGGTTATATCCTAGGTTAACTATCAAAACTATTTTTATGGACTTCAATGAAATCTATATATCTAAACATTATGTATCTTTTTTTTTTTTTTTTTTTTTTTTTTGCATTTCAACTTGCTAAGTAAGAGACAGTTTAAACAAATTCAAGAATAAACTGTGAAAAAATTTTACTAAATATCTACATAAATGTCTTGACAATACCGCTTTTTTTTTCTCCCCCCCCCCCTTTCTCCTTCCCCTCTATTTCAACTCAGACCAAAATATTTTCAATGCAATTAGCTAACGTAGTTTTCTTTTTAATATTAATGCTTTAAAAATATAAAAGACGAATAATAAATAAGGGAAAAATACAAATTCTTGAAATAAAAACATCTTTAAAAGCTTTCTACGTATACATCTTTTTTGCATAATTTTATTTACATGAAAATACTATATTTTCTCGACTGGAGTTTTAAAAGCTGGTAAAACCATTTCGATTTGAATACAGATCAGTAAGACTCAATCTAAATACAAAGTCGAACAAGTCGAGTACATTTTCTTGCTATGTATTAAACTGGGAAGTTCATTCAGTGGAAATTGCAGAGTTCTTTGCTAAAAAAATATCACTAAAAACTAATAATACAATATACATAGTTCCCAAAGTTAACTATTTTAGAGTTCCACCATTTGCATAAAGTTCGTTTGGGCATATTGCCAACAATTCACTATGTCCAGACATCGAAAAGACTAAGAAATACGAAAGGGGTGTTTAAGTAATAAAACGTACTACACCAAAACATTTTTCATTCGAAAAAGAAAGTAAAGGTTCGTAGAGTTAAAGAAGGACACAGTGTAACAATAGGGAATATTTTAGAACTCCCATTTATTTTTTAAAAATTATTGCCACTGGTTAATTAAATCAAAACCATTCATCAGTGGCTGAATGAAGGACATTCAGACATGAATGCCCTTTCAGCGCGATGCCCAACTTAATTGATCTAACGGAAGAAAACAATAAAATTTATAAAAAATGATTATCACAAAAGAGATTATTTAAAGACTGAGTTTCCTGTGCATTATTCAACAAATCATTGCCTGCATCACTAATTTTGGAGCTTTCAACGAGCACTAAAGGATTGCATTAACATGGGACAAATAATGAGAGTATGCTATCTATGGCAATGATAAATTTGGATACTTTTTACATCCACGTCATGAGCATGACTAAGGAACAACTAATCAGTCATTTTTATGCAAGCATTTGCTCTACTGCGGTATCTTCATAATAAAAAAAAAATATTAAAAATGTATACATTTAAATAAGGTTCAATAATATGTCATTTATACTTTATTTATATAAAAGGATTTTGTGTGTGCGTGTGTGCGCGCGCAGAGAAATCTGTTGAAATTCGCCATGAAAATTGGCAATTGAAACCATCTTGAATTTAACGTACATTTTTCTAAATTAATTATCCTATGTTGTTTTGGATGAGTTTTAATACTTATTTGTCTAAGTATCGTTTATAAAGATAAAATTTAAATTAAATTAAAAAAAAACCCTCAGACAAGTCGGATTGATCTTTCCAAAACTTCCTCGCATATCGTCCAACAACGGTCTTATTTCTCTTTCCTCCACATAAAATTATGGACCTTGAATAAGGTTACGAATGCCTTACATGTATAATATTGGCAAATAAAAATTCGAAGTTATAAATCTTTGGTGCTAATCTAGCATGCCTTACATGCATAATATTGGCGAATAAAAATTCGAAGTTATAAATATTTGGCGCTAATCTAGCATGCCTTACATGTATAATATTGGCGAATAAAAATTCGAAGTTATAAATATTTGGCGCTAATCTAGCATGCCTTACATGTATAATATTGGCGAATAAAAATTCGAAGTTATAAATCTTTGGCGCTAATCTAGCATGCCTTACATGTATAATATTGGCGAATAAAAATTCGAAGTTATAAATCTTTGGCGCTAATCTAGCATGCCTTACATGTATAATATTGGCGAATAAAAATTCGAAGTTATAAATATTTGGCGCTAATCTAGCATGCCTTACATGTATAATATTGGCGAATAAAAATTCGAAGTTATAAATATTTGGCGCTAATCTAGCATGCCTTACATGTATAATATTGGCGAATAAAAATTCGAAGTTATAAATCTTTGGCGTTAATCTAGCATTTTTATTAAATCTATAGTGCGAATATATATTTTTGGACCAAAATTTGGCAGGAAATATAGTTGTAATCACAAAATCGCATACCAAATATCATTGGTTTAAATTATTGTGCTTACATATATTCGAAAGTTCAGACCAACAGACGGTCAACACTTTGGCAGATTTGGTTCAAAATTTAACAAGAATACGCATTTTAGATGTTAGACCTATATATTAAAATTGTCAAACTAGCTCTTTCAGCTTTATAATTATCGAGATTATTTGCACTTGAACAGCCAGTCAAACTTTCTCTGAATGACTTTATTCAAAATTTGAGAGAAATCAACTTTATTAGTCTTAATTCAATATACCAAATGTCATACATTTACAGCTCAAAGCGTTTTTGAGATAAGACAGATAGACGAACAGATACAATAATAAAAATGTGTTTTTTCATGTCAAAATCTCTAAATCGAATTTTTTGACGTTTACAAAACTTTTTCTATATTTCGTGTTGAAAAAAAGGTGCGCCATCTGTTGGAATAAACAATTCTCAATTTAAAGAAAATTGTTTTGAAAGTCTAATAACATTTACTATATTAAAAAATTAAAATAAAACCAGTTTTTCCAAACCAATTTTAGGAGTTAAAATTAACATGCCTATATCCAATATTCTAATTAATTTTTTTTTAAAATTTGTAATCATTATTCCAACATCTATCTTTAATTTAAAACAAAAGCGTTCAAAATATCTATTTTTTCATTAATACTATGTAATTAATAGTTTTCCCTGGTGAATTTAAAGATTTTCTTCGCGGCGAGAAGTTTCACATCTTCACCGCTTTGGCAAAGAGCCAAAGTGGTACTTGAGAGGGGAGGGGGGGGGGGTTATGATTTTAAAAAAAAAATATTATTCAAATTCTAATAATATCGTTTGCATCAGATTTTATAATTTCTGTCTTTTTTAAAGCGCGTTTTCATTTACAATTATTTGGTTCAATTTTTATCGTCTGAAATTCATTAATCGATATCATTGCCATGGAAATAAATAAAAGTACAAAATTAATTATTTTTTACTTCGTTTTCAAACTTAATATTATATTATTGTGATTTGGATTTCACTGACATTCATAATGTCAAAGGCAACACTATGCAGCTTTTATGTAAAACTAAATAGGGAAATTTAATGTGAACGAATCCTTGCTACGGCTGAAGCTTATATTGATGGAACTTTGCCATGACGATGGAGTTCAATATGGGAACATGAAAACCCCTCCTTTATTAAATAAAATAATTATTCTAAATTAGTTAGTTTTTTTCTATTATTTAGTTAATAGTTTTAGGAAAAGTTTAGTGTACGTTTCGACACCATACAATTTATAACGTTTCAAATTAAAAAAAACAGTAATAGAATTATGCAATGATTGAAAACAGAGAATTCGAAAGAAAGGGTACTTTTTCTCAAGCCCATGTCAAAAATATTTAAATATTTTTTTTGTTAACGAAACAATTTTAGCATGCAATACAGCATTTTTTTCCCCCAAGCCTTAACATAGTATAAACATTTTTAAATCTATGATAAAAAATTTTATTTTCATTCGAAGTACGTAATATTGATTTATTTGACAACGGAGCGTCTTGAAGAAATTCTTGCTTATATAGCTCATATTTTAAGTGAAAAGAGAATCGATATATTTGTGTGGCAACAGTAATTTCAATTTTATGTGAAAATCCGCGATAAGATGCTAATTAACATTACAGATGTAGTAATCATGTATAAATATTAATAATTTTATCATATTTCTGACATATGAACAATGTGCAAAGAAAAATATTAGTTTTATCATAACATGACTTTTTTTTTAAATGTTATCATTATGGATTAATAAAGCTACATAAGGAAAGGAATTATAAAATTATTTCATTGGTATGAAAGCTTTTTTACGCCTCACCATATTTCAGAGCTTCTAAAGTTATGGATCAAAGTATCTTTATGGACAGCAGAGTGAACTAAAATCGATATACATTATAATTTTATTAATGCAATAAAAATTTCCGATCTTTGCACATCTGAAATAAAAACTGAATTTCGAATAGGGCAAAGCCTCTTAAATTCTACATCATCCGAGTTCAGGAAAACAATATCCTGATGATGTTTTTCAGAAATATCCTTTTTTACGAATTCTTCAATTCTTATAAACAATAACTGTTTATTTAAATAATTATACAGTAAATTATTTTAATTTTATGAATATTCAGATAATTATGTTCCATTTTTATCATGTTAGAACATGATATTTTGGGAAAAGGTTTTGTGACGTTAAAAAAAAATTTCAAGTACAAAAACCATGCAGCATTCAAGACTGGCTCTCAATCGGGACCACAGAAAACAATGTATTAGAAATATGCCAAATTCAAAACCAATACACATTCAATTTTGAATTACAACCATCTATTTTGAACTATAATCACATTATTGAAAATACTTCTCAATCTGCCCATTTCAAAATATTTCAGATGATTCAATTCATCAATGAATGCATTTTATGCGATCAATTAAAGTTTATAAATCCAACTCATGATAATCAAAAATTTATTTAGCAAAATAAAAATTGTTCCCGCATGATAACTTGTATATGTAGAGGTTAAAAAAAATGCATATACAGAAAAGGTATATATGTAAAGGTGCATACATGTATAATGTATTATAAAAATGAAATCATAACATGACGATGTAGTTGTCATAGTAACCTGGATCATCCCGCTTTTCGAAGCCTCTGAACCAAAGAAAGAACGCGTTCGGGCCTTCGACGGCAAGGCTAACATTCGGCATTTCTAATGGATGCAGTGGCGGGAAGAAATTAACAGATGCTAGAGCGAGATATTTCGGCCGGCGATTCCATATATAGGAGGCAGAAAGGACATGCAGTTTCGGGTTACGGATAAATATAGAAACCGTAACGAAGGGGGGGCACCTTAGCCAAAAACAAAATGGAAACACAAGGAAGAAGTAAAAAAAACAAGAAAAGGTGGGAAGGGCAAAAAAAAAACCTTACAGGTTGTAGAAAGAGAGGCAGCAGAAAAAAAAATCCAACTGTTTGGCGAAATCGTATTTTTGGAAGTCGATAGCACGCGCTAAAGGTTAGCGCTTGCGTCATGGAGATATTTGCCTAGCCATATGCACCAGATAGAGGAAGAGAGTCCTGCTTAAGAGAAAAGAAAAAGAGTGCAATATATTTGAAAAAAGGAAATAAGTGATCATATCATTATGAGAAATGTGAAAGTATTAGAGATATCAACCATAGGGCAGAGTTGATGATTGTCTAGTGAAAGTAATGATCTGTTATGGGAATAGGAAATCCATTGAGATGATATTAAAGCCAAGGCAGTTCCTGAACAAATTGATTTAAGTAATGAACGGTCATTATTCAGTTTTTGATTCGAATCCTGTTCTCTCTATAGAATAATGGCTTGACCCATGGGAAAAGAGAAGGCAGCTCTTTTTTATTGCATAAACTCTATATTGCAAAATATTAAATAATTTATCAGTACAAAAAATAAGTCGTAACTGATTATTAAAATTAAAGCACGGAGAGAAATGCCCCATTAATACAAAAATAAAACTCTTTTTAATTTATAAGGAAAAAAGTATTCCAAAACATTTTAATTTAATTATAAAAAAATGTTGTTAAAAATTTTAAAACATTTTATTATGTTAAAGATATTATTATATAAAAAATGTAACAATCCATGCAAAAGAAAGTGTTGTGAAAAATGGAAAAAATTTAAATTCTAAGTTAAAAAAAAACACTTGATAACTATGATACTAATAAAAATAAAAATCTTTATGAAGCATACATATATACATACGTAACTAACTACATATCCTTCTAAACAACTGGCCCGATTTCAACGAAATTTTGCAGACTTAAAGACAAGAAAAAAAAAAAAAAAACCATCTGTCAATTTCTCAAGATGCAAAAGCTAATTACATATTCAATAAGTTAGAAATTATATTGTGACGTTTTTAGCAGTAATTTCGTAGCAAATTATTAATACCAGTTTAAAATTCAAGATTTACTTTTTCAATGATACCAAATCCCTTTCTACTTTTCTTCATCTTTTTAAAATTTAACGCAGACGATTTTGAAATAGAGAAAGATTTTGATCAATTCTATCATATTTTGTGAAATTTGTTTCATATCTTTGAAATTTCTTTTATTGGGTTTTAGTAGTTATTTCATAATGCTTAAAAGAGCTGAAAGAATTATATCTACACTTCAGTTTCAAGCTATTATAAGT
Source organism: Argiope bruennichi (assembly GCF_947563725.1). NCBI lineage: Eukaryota > Metazoa > Arthropoda > Arachnida > Araneae > Araneidae > Argiope > Argiope bruennichi. Next base: position 32,405,460 of record NC_079155.1, on the reverse strand, counting down.
GACCAGAGCCGAAAGGCATTTAATCACATGATGTGGTATGTAGTAAAAAAGATTCTGTACTAAAATAATTTGCTAAAAATTAATTTTAACTTGCAAAATATTATACATGAAAGAATTAAAATTTATCAACTAATATTAAATAAAACGCTTGGTTTCATTAAAAAATATCTTTATATTAATTGCAATTTCAGCGTTTCCACTTTAAATTAAAACTGCAGTTTTACCGGAAATGACAACAAATTAGCAAAATATATATAGTAAATTGAACGAAACGATCTAAACAACAGTATAAGTTTGGTATGACTATCAAAATTTGAAGATTAAAAATGCTTTGTTTGAGAAGCTATTAAGAGACAAGTTACTTAAAATATTTAATTGAAAATTGTAGCTAGCGTTAATATTGGTGAACAGGCTGGTCGCCAAAGGCGGCTAGTATTAAATAAAACCCATTAAACCTTTATTATAGAATATTAAATGTTGAAATTATTTTTCTTTTTCTATTATTAAGAAAATATGATTCACTATTATTAAGTAACAAAGTAAGAAAAAATTGATGGACTGAACTTCTAAGTTATGAATGCATACAAGAAGACAACTAAGCTTAAATATTTGGTTATGCTGTTGGATGGGAGGGGAGAGAAAATCTAGTATTCTCTCCTCCCTCTAGAACAGAAAGCTTTAAAAAATAAAATTTCATGATGAAATATTTGAGGCTGAAGGTAATATATCAGATAAAAAAAATAAAGTGCAGATTTATTTTAATATCTGATAATATTTTACAACTACAACTTTAATTTCTATTACATTAGTGAATCATGTGAATGGATATTACTTCAAAAATATCCAAATATTTTATATTTCTTCAAAATTCCATGTCTCGTGAATAAGCGTTTGGGGTTAAAATTATTGTACCTGTGTAAAAGAGCCTCTTTCCAGAATAAATTATTTAATACTGTATTAGTCGCAAATAAAAAAAAAAGAGTTTTAAGCTTGTTCATATGACTTAGCTTTAAACATCCCTTTTATAATTTCTACTTTTATTTATAATAAAAAATTACAATACTGAAGCAGAATATAAGGAATCTGCAATTACCGCCTCACATATGTATGAAAATATTTAATATTTCAAAGCAACAAAAGGTGGAAAACAAATAATTTCAAAATATATAAATAAACCTTTAAAAAGTATGAAAAGAAAATAGAATTTCGTATATACGTCTCCTATCACAGATATTAACCACTTAAGTATTTAACTTTTTTTTCCCCCCTACTTCTAATACCTTTCCTCTTTTGAGAATATGTTGTTTTCATTCAGCTACAAATTCGTAAACATTTATAGATTCTATGCAATTTTTAGATCTAATTGCATCTCGAAATGATTTAAATTGTTTGTTTGTGTGTATATATATATATATAAAATAATTGGTAAACTAAAAAAAATCAGTCACCAAGTCTCAACACTGCACAGATTCTGTCGATATTTGTTTCAGACGAAACCTCTATGCATTCACGACTTTAAATGACCGAATATCAATGTCACATGCCCCTCTCCATCCTTATTTCCAAAAGAATTTTTTAAATTAATTGTTCATTTTCCATGTGGGGAAACCTAGATGAATTTCACAGCCACAATTACTACCAAAAGAATATCGTTACTTTTTATTTCAGATTAAAACTCATGATTCCCATATACGTCATCAATGGTCTCCTGCATTCTCCCCCATCTAATTTAGAGAAGCATCGCCAAATAAAGCAATGGCCGAGGACATAACCTCAATAACTAGAGAGCTTTAGTCAATTCTACTCGCCGCTTTGCTGTACAATTAACCAATTACAATGCTCTATGTTTATTTAATAAAAAATTTAACATAAAATTTTCTTTTGCTGTTTGTGATAAGAGCTTGTTCATCAAAGTTGGTACTTAATCACAGCTGGTACTATTAATACTATCAATATGGTGACTGAAAAGCAGATAGCAGCAGAATGGATATTTATAAATCATAACTTTAAATTCGATAGGAAAATTAATTCAATGTCTAACTATCAATGCCAGATTAATTTAAAGGAGCTTCTAAAAGCTAACTTTTTCTCCCAAGGTCAGAAGCTAACCAAGGTCCCAAGCACTAATTTGCCACCGATGTCATTTTGATTTTAGTATTGTATATATTTTGATTGAATGCAGTTCATTTAATGCTCATCGTCATTCTTTTAATTCATTGTCTCTACTCTGAGGGACTTGGTGCGTGAGAAACACCACCTGAATATTTTTAACTTTCTAAAATCTATTTGTTTTTATAATCGAATTGAGCACATTTTGCATTTGTTTTCAACATTCCATTGATTCTGAAGGTTTTATTCTTTTTCATTGTGATATTTTATGCGTCCTCTTTTTATCCCTGTAAATTTGTTTTTATATTTTAGTAGAATATGTATCTTCCGATCATAAATTTTACCATTTGTTTGGTGCAGCATAGTCAAATATGGCTCTAACGCCAATAAACTACAACTCAAACCAAGGCCAGAAATATATGTAGAGGAAATCAGTATTTCGCCCCCCCCCTTCAATTACAAAAGTACCCCTTTACAACATTCAGTCGACCCAATACTAGGTAAAAAGAGATTTCAGATATCCATATTTTTATTCGTGATAGAATTTTAATTTTTTTATGGAAAGAGATACAAAAACTTAACCCTTTTTATCTCGAGCAACGTATGAATCAAAATATATTCTATACAGTTTGAAGGCTGATTATCGCAGCTTTGTGTTTAAAAATAATTCAAAAACAGACCTTGGTTTTATAAGAATTAAAAAAAAAAAAAAAGTCGTCCAAGGTTATAGGATTAAAACCAGCAAAATCAAAGAGAAGCTTCAGGGAAAAAGAAAATGCTTTCAAATATTCACGTACTTAATCTGGAATGTGCCAGTAGACAGCTTCTTTTTCACTTTTTAATATTCATAAAGCACGCAAATAATCTGAGTGCGAACAATAAAATGAATGACTAAAACATTAAACATTCATTATTATAATTAGTTCGCATTTATTTAAAGCGCCGAGGACTTATGCACTTAAATACCCCTCCTTCAAATAGGCGGTTTATAAACAATAATAAAATACACTGAAAAATGTAAAAAAAGAGAAAAGTGAGTGAACATGAAAAATTTCAGGAAATTCATGTTTCCGAATGAATAATTTATTCTTAACGCTCAGCAGTGGTTCAATGTTCTGAGCTTCGAATTCCCAAAACTTCGTCTACGACACATCAAAACAAATCCAACCGCAGCAAGAAAAACGCAAGCACCCAGCAATAACTTCACAGATAAGGTCATTCATTCTATTTTATTGCGAAGGCTCACGGGAAATAGACTTACGTAAACAGTGATAATGATATTAATTAGGGAAAACGCATCTCCCGATAAAAAGGGCCACACCCAAAAAACACAGCTTAGAAAACTGACAAATGGAATCATTTCCAAAATGTCTTAAAAATAGTCAATAGGATAACAAGTCACAATTGAATGCATAGTACTATACTTTAAAGGCAAATGGAATTATTTTCTAATAGTGAACGGATAGTAAATCAAAATTGAATTCTTAAATCTATATTCTGTGGGCAAATGATATCTCTAAACTCTTTAAATGTAGTAGATAATTAGTCAAAATTGAATCCTTGATTCTAAATTTTACTGGTAAAAAACATTTCAAAATGTCTTAAATATAATGGATAATTAGTCAAAAAATTTATTAATACTGTACTATTAATAAAGCACACTATACACTTAACACATTAATTCTTAAATTAATAATTAATGATTTTTACTATATATATATTAAAAATACAAATGAATGATTACTTACATTTTGATCTGAATTGTATTCCACAATTACAAAAATGTATCATATCAAATCACTGAAATTTTATCAACAGTATCTACCTAATATTTTTTTCGAGTATTTATAAAAACATTCAGCACAATTATTTGTTTTCCATAAATAAAATATTTTAATAAACATAATTTTTTTAATTATAAATTAGAAGATAATACAATATAAGATATACAAAGGAAGCCTTATAAATTTTTATAATTATTTTCCGTTTCAAGTTTTATTACTAATTTCATATTCTTTAAATGAAATGAATTCAGGGTATCACCCCGATAAATACAGTTTTAAAAAAACATGTCTTACTGATCTAATGCATTTTAATTTTATTTAAAATGTCAGCTCAGAATATTTTTTTACAAGTGATTAATATTTTAACTTAACCCATCAGCACTCAATTTAATTTAAAGCACAGATTACAATATATATATTTTTAATTATATCAAAACATCAAGATTAACAGAACTAAAAATCAAATTCCGATTTTTCTTTAATAAAATTAACCAAAAAACGATAAAAAGATAATTTACATAACTTTTTTCTACTTAAAACTTTTAAAATATAGAAAAATATTACTAAGAAGATTGTTTCCGATTTTTTTTTTTTTTTTTCATTACTACAAAAATAAAATAATACTCAAAACGGCAACATTTCAGTAATTCGGTTAAATCAAAAGAAAAATGTGTGCGGTTTAGCCACAGAAATGAAATAAATTGTCCTTTGAATAGGACGTTAGGCGTTAACGAGTTAAACAATATTAAATTTCAATCAGCATTCTTTAATATTTATTAATAAAATAAATAAATTTCTTACATCATAATTCATAATTGTAGCTTAAGCAATTATAAAATTTTAACAAATATTATAACTAATAATCAATTATTTATTACAAATAACTAAAATTACAGACTCTTAATAGGGACAGGTTTCCTAATCCTGCACACAAATGTTACAATTTAATAACTAATAGAGATTCATAATAGAAGCGAATTTAGGAAGGATATCATTATGAGGGGAAAGGACAACCTCTTTCATAAAATGAGCGAAAACCCTTTCGATCCACAGAAATGGGGAAGCGGACGATCTATTGGGAACTAAAAGAGGAAGGAAGTCTTCGGAGATGATTTATCGATTTTTTCGGAAGGGTTTGTCTCTGAAAAGAAGAGCGCATTATTTTATCCGCTTGTGAATATCACCCAACAATAATCGAATCAATTATCATTTGTAAGAAATGGCTATTTGTTAAACAGAAATAAAGAGAATAGCAGCAGCATTCCTCGGTCGATTATAAAGGATCTTAGTCATTTAGCTTTTTGAAATATTAAAAATAAAGTATTAAAGAAAAATTTTATTGCTAATTTCGCTTTTATAATTTTTTTAAAGAATAGAATAAGAATTTAAATATTACGATTTGAAATCCTAAAACTTTCTCTAAAAAGAAAAGATTTTGATACACTGAGAATCAAAACAACAATAATATTAAAATTCTAAGCAATTACTTTATTTTGTTTGAATTATTTAAAAAAAGATTTCGATTTTAGAGAACTTTTAATTAAAAAAAAAATTAAGTTCTAGTTTATCTGCAACTGTTTTTTGACAGCTGCGAAAATAACCAAACGATTATTGATTGCTTTGATAAAATCTGTATAGCCAATAAATTGTGCTGGAATTTCCATTTCCAACAGTAGAGTAATATTTTTTTCAATCAAGAATTCTTCATCCATTTGTGAATTTAATTTCAGGCAATATAGTATAAAATTTAATAGTTAATACCAAACTCAAAATGCAACCGAATTCCAGTTAATTACCGAAATATCTTTTTGTTATTATTATTACAACAGTTTGGATAAAATTAACATCCGAGATTTTTAACTTCAAATAAGGGACTTGGGTAATACAAATATCAAATAAGTTTAATTAAACAGATGAGAATCATGCCCAATTTATAGATTCCCAGTTCATATATAAAGAACTTCAATGCTATAATTTATTATAAAAAAAAACTGAGCCAATTCTATCAATTAGTTGCACAAAAAGTTACTTATAATGCAGTAAATCATTTCAAAATAATGAAGCATTACAAATTTTCTAGTATGTTTTGAGAAAAACGATTCTTTTTTGAAATAATTACTATATATTCAGCAACCTACTATACAAGTGACCCCATTTAACACTGTTTAAATATAATAGATAATTAAGTTCACAATTAAAAAGCAAAGAAATTCAGATTCAATTTTACTTTCTTTTACAAACATTTCAATTGACTAATGTTTTTAATAATTCATCCGTGTTTTATTTATCTTTTAAAATACTTATCCATTAAAGCTAGTTTCAAGATAAATCGTTTAAAAGAAAATGGTAAAAATTTATTGACGTTAGTTAGATGTCACTTTGAAGACTAACAGTATTGAAAAGATAAAATCAATCAGAAAATTATGTTGATAAAACATTTTTAAAAATGTTATATATAATAATACTCACATTATGAATGATTAGAAACAAAAATTATATAACAAAAAGTGGAAAATATACGAATTCGATCAAATATTATATTTGAAAAATTAACTGATATAAGTGAGAACAAATACATTCATCCTAATGGTTTTAGATACCGCCATATCCATTTTACCAATATATTAAACAGATAATTGAAAAGTTACAGCAGAACAGATTTAATTCATATTATCATTGTAACTGTATATATATATGAGCAATATGTAATCAAAATGACAATCGCTTCTCAGTTCGCATTAACTCATAATAACCTTAGATTAGAACGAAGTAAAGAAATTATTATTCATTTGTATTCAAATACTTAAAAACAGTAATGCCACATATTAATATTTCTATCGCAAAATACTTACATATGTTACTATTTAAGATGAATAATATATGTTTTCAAGCATGAATCAATGGAATGAAATTTAAAATCTGATTATTCTTTTAAATTCATTAGCGAATGAATTGTATTTTGAAAATGATTTACAACACAAAAGTTTTCAATTAAATGACAATAACGTAGTTTTATCAGATTCTGACGAAAATAACGAGTAATAGCATTCAGAATTTATACATTATCTAGTTCATTTAAACATTGTCTTATTATTGCTCTGATGATAATTTTTTTAAAAAAAAGGACATTCTGTCCGAGGAATTAATTTTCTGTTATCTGTCTACACAATTAAAGCAAAGCTCAAAATGTAATAATTTTATATTAAAAAATTAATAAACATTTAAAAAAAATTTTATGACAATAAAAATGGAAACAACATTCAGAAGATTTTGCATCTTAACATTTATACATAACAACAAAGTTCAATTTAATTTGAATTTTTCAATTGTTCAACCCATTGCGACTTGCGAACGACTTCTTATTTCTTTACTGCATCAACCGAAGGAAGGACATTTTAATAATTGAAAAATTAGACACCCGACTGTAACCAAATTAAATGGCATTTTATTCAGCCGTTTAAAGACTGTCGAATCAAAACAACGAAATAGCTAGCTTACTGCATACATGCATACCAACGAATACTGCATAAAATCAATACAATATAACATCCTCACCAAGACTGACAACGAAAATCTAAAACTAAACATCAGATTTGTTATGACATCTAACCGTCACAGTTGCCATAACGCGTTATATAAGTGTTGGAAATTCTGCATATTCGATTTAGTGTTGTACTTACAGCTTGGAGTGCACATGGAACGAGGTAGCAGCAGTAGCATCCCGCGCGACAACTAACATTTCATAACAGCACCAATCATTCTCCAGGGAAAGATGCTCGAAACTTCCTCTTCAAGTGGCGAATGACAGGGGTGAAAACAATAAAGGCGTGCTTGTAAGGTGAGACGTTTTACCTCACAAGTGTTGGCCCGACCGGCATTTCTTCGGTGGACCTTGGCGCTTGCCTTCGCGCCCTAGCTAACAACGCCCGAGAACACATCGGGATCAGAAGATGCGAATGGGAGAAAAACGGCCAAGCGTCCTCGGTGGTGCGGGTGGCCAACATTTGGCGAGAAATCACGCTGTTAAGTGAGAGAAAAAATGATGGATGATAAGATTGCAAGACGACTATGTTGAAGGAAATAGAATTTTAAAGTTGTTGACGATCTTTTTAATCTATAAAAAAGGAAAGAAATTATTGCGAATGTTTTTTTTTTTTGGGGGGGGGGGGGAGGACAAGAAATGTTTATTTTGAAAAATGTTTACGCTAGCGTAATTTTGGTTTAAATGAATTCCCCACCTCTTTTCCCCCCGCTCGTTTAGTTTTTCGATGCCAAACTTAGGATATTTTTAAAACACAGGACAAACGTAAACAATTTTTTTCTCGCAAGGTAGCTGATAGAGTACTTTTCTCACAGAGTTTCAGTTGACTAAAGGTAGTATTTTTTTTTTTTTTTTGCAATTGTGTAATTTTCGGAATTTTACTCAAAAAGCAGGTAAATTTAATACAAACTTATTTTGTCACATAAAATTAATTTGTAATACAATTGCAAAATCTTTAATAACAACTGAAAGAATTAATTTAAAATGAATTAACATCAAATCTCATTGCAGTAAAGTTATTTTCCAAATACAATAGAATCACTGAGAAAAAATATTCAAAATATCCATAAAAAAAATCGCGATATCTTTCGTAATGATTCAATAATTCCAAATTTCGAAAATAAAAATAAATTATTTTTCAACTGACACTAATATAAATATATGAAAAGGTCGCGTATTCCTATTTTTTCACTCTTCTCTAAAAATAATTATTTTCAAGCTTCTAGCATTTAGGCATCCTTTTTAATTTCTTTTCCAAATTTTTCAATAATTATGAATGTTGTTGAAATAAACGTAAAATAAGATAAATGTTAAATATGTAAATCCAATTAATTAAAAATTAAACTTTACTTTAAATTTGTTTTAAAAAAAAGCACACAAAAATTTGTTGCACAGTTTCATTTCAATCCAAAGTTCCACATCTTAAAGGAAACATTTTTAAATTGATTAAGTTACAATGAATACGGAAATGTATAAAGAGCAAACCTTTCAAACAAATAATAACATGCATTATTTACAATTCAGAAGTATCCGACAGGCTGGAACAAAAGACAAAATATTCAATACGAGGCTAACAAGTATTTAAATATTTCCTTTGCTCCTTTCAGATGTAACCCTTTGCACTGAGATGATGGGTCGCATACATCTTATTTAATGATGTATTCTTACTAGAATTCAAACGTTATAAAAAAAATATGCAGATAAGAAAGTTGTGATTAAATTTCTATTTAACTTTCTTGAACGCAATGATGCATTATAGACAACACTCAGTTCTTAAAAGTAAATATTTGCACAACTCTATCATTATGCGCAAAATGTGATCTCTAAATAAGACAGTTATCGTAAATAGTATATTTTTGAAGCGAGAATGAATACTAACTGATATTGTGCTTGGAGAAGTGCACATTTAACGTCGAGTTCTAAACGAATAAAATGTGGTTTTATTTATGTGATTTATATTGCGTTTCGGTATTTGAAAGTAACAAAAATAGCAGCAAATAATTCGAGCACAAGTTCGCTTTAATTGGAATATTCTGAAATGTATTTTATGTAAAAAGTAAAATCCAATAATGCTTGATTTTAAAATTAAATTCAAATATTTACATCATTTATACAGATTCTTTATGAAACAATTCGTAAGAAAGTTATTATTGTTATAAACCATTTAAGTTAATGGTTATAAATATCGTTAAAGAATAAACATTAGTTACTTATTACAAGAATGCAATAATTAAACTGAAAACAAATTCGAAAAGACCAAATGATATTCTAGTGACTCGTAATGGCGCGAAATGATTTAAAAGTAAGAAGTGAAACTAGTCCCGCCATCTGAAAGTGACGTCACTTTAAAGAAACGCCGAACAGTTTTTGAAACAGCAGAATGTGAACGAAATCAATGTTCAAATTAATATGTGGGTTTAAACTTCCATCAAATGTCGTTTTTGCAGAAGTGTATGGTTTATTTAAGTGATTTTTGGAGAAATAGATACACTTAAGATTCAAAATTCTATGTATCAATTTTTTTTCTGACTCTTTACGTTTTGCAGTTATGATGTTCACTTGTACTTGGACAAATAAACAGATTTTCTATCAATGGATTTCGTTCAGAATTTAATAGAAATCTACAAATACGTGTAAAGACAGAAAATTTCATTCAATTCAAAGTATTTTTTTGAGTTTTTGTGTTCATACACAAGCAGACAATTCCAAAAAATATGTTTTTTTTTTTAATTCGGGGATATCTGGAGTGTGGAGATAGTCAATATCGAGGTCGAAATTTTTTGAAGATTACAATATATTTTGTCTTCCTACATGAAGAAGTGAAAATACTTCCTCAAGAACGGCCATTTATTAATATTTTAGCAGATTCATTGTTTTTTTTTGGGGTTTTTTTTTTGAAACATTAGAATTAACCTGGAAGTTTGGAATTAGCATTTATAAAAATATTATAGCTGTTTCCAATGATTAATTTATTAACATAATTTTTCCCGACACTTTTAAAGTGCCACTTTTTTCTTGTAATTCGTTCGTATCGCTAATGAAGAATTGAAGAATGAAATTATGTTTCATTTTCTCCCTTTTTGAATTATAAAAGACCCATCTGCAGATCTTGAACTTGCAAATCCTTGCACGATGACTTTTACATGCCTTCGCATTGACGAGCTTGAGCTTTGTACAGATGACCCCCCCCCCCTCCAAATGTTCGCATCGTAAAAATTTACTCCAAAGTCAATTTTAAGAAATTTTTCTGAAAACTTCAATAAAAGAAAAAAGTGTAGCAGTTTTTGGAGCCGGATAGATTAACACATTTCCTGTGATACAGATGCGAATCAAGATTATGTTGAGCAGTTCAGCAAGTTATATGTTTAGTAGCTAGCAAAAAGTTTTTAAAAAATTAATAAAAAGCGAATTTAATTTTTTTTTTCTTTTTAAGCTATTCTTAAAATAAAATTAGTATCATGAAATATTCTTACAGACTAATCAATTAAAAAAAAAAAACCAATCAATACACTGAATCAAGCAACTTTATAAAATGATCAAGATCCTGAGAGTCTACCATTTACTATTTTCTTCAGAATCAATAAAAAACTAGGGTGTATAATTTGTAGAATTTTCAAGCATTTTATTAGCAGAAAAGCAAAGACAAAATAATCAACGTGCTGAGAGTGTACTATTTTACAAAAACTGATTTTCTATATGCTGCGCATATTTTCGGAAATGACTATATAGAAAATCAAGTTAGAAATCGTATACTTCTAGCATGATTTTTTGAACCAGCTTGTAATTATTTCGCTACGGGTTTTGCAAAGAATACAGAAATTGAACAAGATGATATAATATTTCATTCACACGACTGAAAAATTCATAGCGATTAACTTATCGTATAAATTAATACGATTCTACCATAAGTGAAGATGATTCGGGATAAGATATATGAATCATATGTGATTCATATGAAATTTTCTGGTTATTTTTTTTTTTTTATCCTTAGCTCACCGTACAGTTTATATTGGCTATATAAATGCAGAGTAACTGGTAAACGTAGTCTATAGAACAAAACATGCTGCCTTACGTTTATGATATTTTATTATTATTATTAACAGTATACAGCTATCTACAGAGCTATTTAATGACAAATTATTGAATTCGGGCTCGTATTCATCATTTCCAACGGATGATACATCATTAATATCTGGTTACGCTGCTTTTCCATCGCGTAAATATACATATTTCTATAAAAACATTTATACATATAATTTTATATCTAGCACAAATATTTGCGGCAGAAAAATGTATATGACTATATGAGAAATTTTTACTTTGCTCTTTACTTAGCTGTTATTGGAATGTAACTGCGATTAAACAAAATGAAAACATACGCAGTTTGAATCACATATACTTCTTCCAATTGGCGTAACTGTTTTGATTTAGGAGGTCCCATGAGACATTTGTTTCACGTTCAAAAACAATTTTGATCAATTTGTCAGAAAATAATTTTGTGAAAATTTCTATGATTTTTTCATATATGATAAGTTAGTTATCTCCAGAGCCCAGCAAGCCCAAATAATTTTTTGTGCCATGCCGATTAATGTGTAAATATTGGAAAATCCATTCAACTCAGAGAATGTACATTACAGCGGAATAAAAAAAATGTTCATCATTAAGTTAACGAAGATCTTACCGTTATATTAGAAAATTACAGTTCTAATTATTGACGATGTTTCCGATTTAAATATTATGTTTAAGTACAAATAATGAAATATTTGTTCAAAACTTAGGTTTTATTTCAAATTCCTGTAATCAGCAACACTGATTCATCCTATAAATGATTTTAACATTTTTCATAGTGCATAAAGCAGAAGAATGCATGTGTCAACATGAAATTAATTCACGTAATTTACGTTTTAAATCCTACAATGGCCTCGCTTTTCTAGGACCCCTTTCTAGGGCCGTGGGAAGTATGCCTCCCACCAAATTTATCAATCTTTGTATGAAATTATGTAGGTTGGCATAAGTTCTGGCAAATTTTTTTAGTAAGTCAGAAACTTAGAGGCTTCAGTTCTTTATCTTACACAAAATGGTGTGCCTTGGTTTGTCACTTAATTATTAATTAACCAAATTAAATTTATCTAATAAGCTAAATGAATCCCTTTTCTTATTCTAATTTCAAGCCTAAAAATATTTTAACATAATATGACTAGAAAAAAAATGGCCCTTGGGTTAAAACTTAGCCACGAGATAGACCAAAAGTTGATCTTTTTCAGCATAGTCTAAGCTAGAAATATTTATCAACTGGGCCCAATTCAAGACGATTATACATACATATCAAAAAGGTTAAAAATTAAAGTGGCTGAAATGCAAAATCTTCGATTGAGACTTTTAAAAAAAACAGTAATTATTTTTACTAAATTTTAAAACATGCTATATAGTTTTATTTAAATAAAAAACATGCCTAGTTACCAAACCAAAGTTCGGACCAGCCACTTATGGCTGCCCTTTATTTTTCTTTAACCACTTAATAAGACTGTAAATAATTTAACTGAATGGCAACAAACAGTACTTATTCTCAAAAAGAGCATGTTTATATAAATTCTGAACAGTCGATAGAAAGGAGAACAAACTATTGACACTAATATACCACTCTACGATCTAAAAAAAAATGTTCTTATTACTTCTATTGCATAAAGTTCATGCACCATTCAGGGACACTACTATTCGAGGTCACTAAATGCCATGAAAGAAAGAAGAGATATTTAATACCAAAAACTTATCAAATCGGTGAAAGGGCAATTATGTCCAGTGAATTTCAAGTAGGTACTTATTCAAAACCTACAGCACTGCCTCGAACATAAAAAAAAAAAAATCTTTATATTAGGATTAAAGGGTGGGGGAAAAAAACAAAATGTTCTTTTATCCATTTCAACGCTCCGTCTCTCTTAAAATAAATATTGATTCTTTTGAAAGAAACTTTGTCGTTTTCTTTAAATTGAGGTCAAATGCACTTAACCCAAAATGATCCCGAAAAAAAAAAAGTTATTCAGCGCGTGGTGGTGGCAGAGTGGACCATTGTTGACAACAGCGCTGGCGTTGATTTTTGGCGACGAAGATGCTGGCGCTTGGCAACCCTGGGGCTTAGCAGGGAGAAAGAGGGATGCGGACAGCGTCGCACTGCGCCACCTCCCTCTATTCAAGATTGGAGTCCTCTGTATGAGAGAGAGAGTTCGCGGCCCCGCCGCCGGACTCATATCAATGGGAATGCGCCCCCACCCTTCTGTTTAGAAAGAAAGAAAAAAAAAAAAAAGTCTAACCGTGCACTGAGCGAATGCAGAAAAAAGAAAAATTGGTACACATTTGAACTGAAAGAAAAATCAATGCTCCAAAAATAGAACAAATGTTCCGTTTCGAGATGTTGAAGTTTATATATAGAGAGTGTATGCAAAAGTTTTTTTTTTTTTCAAGGATATAATGTCACACTACTGTTAAAAGTAACCAAGCAAAAAAAAAAAAAAAAAAGTTAATATGTTTTTGTTGTTTTGTAATGTCACCTCTGTCATCAAAATTAAGAGGTCCATCCTAAAATAGCTCTAGTGTTGCTTTAAAACGTTATGTTAATGCAATAAAACCAGTCACCTCTGTAACAGAAAAAAAAAAAAAAAAATGTGCATATCGCAATATGTGTGCAGTATATATTAACCTTTAATAGGCCCTCTTTTTCTAGTCATGTTAAATAAAAATACTTTTAGGATTGAGATTGGCTTAAGAAAAGTGGCTCATTTTGCTTATAAGATTAAATTTATTTTGATTAATTAATAATTAAATAAATCAAGACACACCATTTTGTGTGAGATAAGGAACTGAAGGATCTAAGTTTCAATCTTATTGAAAAATTTGTCAGAACGTCTTCCAACTTGCATAATTTCATACAAAAATTGATGAATTTGATGGGAAGCATACTTCCCATGTCTCTAGAAAGGGTTAATAAACAGGTTTGGTGATCCCCCCTCCCCCTCTGTTACAGAAAAGGCATTTCAAAACAAAAAAAAATGCATTGAATCACGTTTCTTTGACTTATTTGTTCATTTGAAGTAATGACTAGCAAAGCCACGTTTCTTCCAAATCAAGCCTTCTATTTTAATCTCGTACGTCACACACATATCAATATTAAATAATTAAAAATAACATTTGGAAAAAAATCTAGATACTTAAAACGACAATTCGAAGTTTGATAATTTTCATACAGCCTAAACTGCGCAGGTAAATATCAAAAGTTGCCACTGTTACGATCAATTTTCGATTAAAATTACATATATTTTTTAATCAAACAACCACTACCAAATAATCCTTAAGTACCTTCGGTGAGCAGAAGACAGCATTTAGAATAATATTTTAATGCTTTTGAAAGGGAAGGGGAAATTCAACTATAATGGGTTTTTTTTAACTATAAAAAAAATTTTAAATACAGAAATTTTATAATAATTTTCTTTCTATACAAATTAAATGTATGTATATTTCTAATGTTTTAAATCGCCATAAATCGCTGCTAATACAAATTAAATATGAATATTTCGATCTAAAATCTTTTAAATTTGATTAAAAAAATCCAACTTTTTTAATTCCTAATTTGGCGAAATATTATTACATGATACTATAAAAGGAAAAGGGGGTAATATAATCGCCATTCTGATACTACTCATTTCTTATAGTGTAAACACTTATTTTATCAATAGTATGATTTTAAGCATATATATACGAAATTTCAATAAATCTTATTTTGGATAAGCATATTTTACTAATTTTTTTTTTTAATTATAAATCGAACAATCTAAGAAAACAACTACAAAGATCAATACTGCTTTTCTTTCGTATTAATAGTAATTTTATATAATAAAACAAAAAAATTTTGAACTCCGAAGTACCATTGTTTCAAATAAAATAAGCAATGTAATACAAAATACAGGATATCTTTAATCAAACAAACAAAAAAAAAATATGCAAACGAACAATTTGAAATTGTTTATTTTGCATTAATTTATTATAACAAACGATTAGGAATCAAACATTTTCAACTGTTTACTAAGTTAGGATTAGAAATTAGTGAACTGATATAAGCAGAAGAGATTATCAACAAATGCAAAGCGGAGAAATTCTAAATTACATTGCCAGTGATGAGACAAGTATTTTGTTACGAGTTGAGGCATTCTGTCGGCAAATATTCTGTCTGCTTTTTGTATTTGTTGGGTTGGCTGCTAATACACTTAAAGTTCACTTAAGTTGATGTAAGTTGTACGACAATGCAAAAGAGTAAATAATTGAAAACTCAAAATAAATTTCAATGCATTATAATCATTTTTGAATGAAAAAGACGGAACATAATTCTTTTAGTTAAAAATGTCTACTTTAGAATAAAAACATTAATTGTTAGGATTAATATACAAACTTAATTAACAAATTAAATAATATATCTTTCTATAATGATAATATTCCAACATCAGTACAAATCAGCAATTTAAAAATATTGAACTTGTAAATTATCTTTATTTTTTAATACTTATTTTGAAAAATAAAGATAATTCACAATGAACAATGAATTAATCGAAGATTTTGTTTATATATGAAATGTGCAATAATATTTCGATTCCTTTTTACGTGTTGAGGAAGAAAGGGAGGATAAAAATTTATTTTAATTTTTGATTGCTTAAAATTAAATCGATTCTAGGTCATATTACCACTCTCGAGTATGCATGCCAAATTCAATAACTTTAGGTCAAATGATTTATCCAGCAAAGCGCCAATATGATCACCTTTATTATTAATACAGATACATTTTTTTACATTGCTTATAAACATATTAAAAAAACACGTTTATTTAATGCCCGTTGGTATAATGTCGAATGTTAAAGTTAAATATATTTTATTTTCTTGTACCTAATGTTTATACTAAATAATCATCAACAGCTGATTTAATATAGAAAAAAAAAGTTATAACTATCTGCTATTTTAAATTAACTTTCATTTTTTTTTCATATTAAAGTATAAAGAATGCCTGAATGAAAGCTTTATAAGAGTTAATTTCTTTATTAATAAAAAATAAAATATTTTTATCGCGAGGAAGCCAGCTAATCAGCTAGTCATTAACACAGAGATAGCACATATTCGAAACTAGAAAACCCACGCGCATCCCCCTCTTCCCATCTTTTCAAAAACAGAAACCAAAATCTACTAAATTATTGGATAATAACCTCTCACTCAATAGACCCCACCCCCCTTCCCATGTTGGAATTCAAAGCTATTGAAAAGAACTCGTAAAATGGAGATGGGGGAGGACAGCAGGATTCTAAAGGACAAATTAAATCGAACATTAATGATCTCGGTAGGGCCATGAATCCACTCTATTCAGCCAGGATCATTTATTTAAAAGAGATTCGCCCTTAATGAGAGCTTTTCCAAAAGGAGCAACCTCTCACGAATAGCGTCAATTTATTTTTAACACGGGCATTGGATATCATTAAGGTGACATTTTCTCTCATCTCCCTCTCTCTCCCCTTACCTACCTCCTAATTCGGGGGGACGAAATATTTCTTAAATTTCAAGTTATGAAATATTTAACAGTAGTCGAAAATTTAGATTAAATCACCGGCGCCGTCTACTGGTATATTCCTCCAAATAAACGGTTTTTATTACCATACTCTTTCAACGGCATAAAAATTGGAGACCTTGGATTAACCCCCCTCCCTCGTCCCTAATAAACCGAAAACCAAAACGGTTTCGCAAATTTCTAACTATGAAATATTTAGCAACAGTCAAAACTTTAGATTAAATCAGCGGCAGTGGTTCTACACGTATATTCCCTAATAAATTGGGTTTTTTTATAACCCTCCCTTCAGCATAAAATTCGAAACTTTAGATTAAGCCGTTTGCTTATTTGAGCTGGTAGTAAACGGAGTGCATGAACTTCAAAGGTTCTTCACCTTCCGCACCTAACTATGCTGGAAAAGAATATTGCAGTTACACTGTAGAATCAAATTTACATAAAGAAATTCTTAATGAGAAATCTTAAAATAGAGATAAAAAAATTAATGAACAGGTGTGGGGGAGAGATAGAGAGGGAAAAGAACAGGGGGCAAAAGAAAATGACAGGAATAAATTTTTACATATTACCGGAAAAATCAATCGGGATGAAGCTGTCATGTCAAGCTGCAGCAAAGTAAAAGAGAGGATCCAATCAGAGAACGAGGCTGCTGCATAAATCCAGAGTGAAATGGAACTTTCTCAGAAGTTCGTACCAAACGTAGTGATGATCATAATCGAATGAAGTGAGAACCAATCAGAGAAAATAACAAGGACCATGATTTGCTACCAATGCTCAGATTATTTTTTTTTTCACATGAAAACATTTCGTGCTTTGTAATACAATCAAAATAAATGGAAATAGAATATGTATTTTAGATAATTTTTACCTCCAACCAACTAAAACTAAAATTTAATACAAGACTACAATCTTAGCACCAAGAACACATACCAAATTTCATTTACTTAGGCCTTGCGTCTTTCAGTTATCGTATTTACTTGCATGTGAAAATACAGACCTTTGACACATATAGTTCAAAACAGATATATAAAAGAAGCAAACCAATAAGAGCAGTTTTCCTCAAATTTTCTTGAATACTTTCTAACACAAGTGTTAGCCTTGCAAGGCATTGGTGAACTACAGTTAGGAAATAGTGATCTCTGGCGTGAATCTAATATTTTTATTGAATCTATCCAGCGATCTTTCACGATTTTTTTTTGGATGATTAATCCCTGGTACGCGGTTAATACACAAGTACCAAAACATAGAATAAGTATTTTGGGCGCTCCCCCCCCCCGATTGATTGAACCCAAATATGACCTTGAACTAAAATTGTAGTCACAATATTACATACCAAATTTCATTTGCGTAAGTTATTGTGTGTACGTGCATTCGAAAGTACAAACCAATAGATGGTGAACCCTGGGATAGTTTTGCTCAAAATTTGATAAGAGTCTACGTTTTAGATGTTAAACATTTGGGCCAAATTTTATCTCTTTACATTTTGAACTTAACTACTTCAATTGTATTTGGAATAGATTACGCTCAAAATTTCAAAGAAATCGACAAATTTGGAATGAAGAACCTTATACTAAATTTCATCCATCTAGTTCAAAACGCTTTTCAATTATTGTGTTCATAGTCAGGCATACAGATATCATTCCCTAAACGGATTTTCAGAACTTTGGAAACTCTGAAGAGTGTAGTTTTCGCTAAAATCTTGAGTTCGAATTTTTTGACGATTCCAATGTCTTTTCTTCGTACGAAAAGGCACTGGAATTGGCATTACATAAAAAGCAGATATTAGACATTGCTTAAACGGCAATCAGAAAATAAATAAATAAATTGCGAAGTTAAATTCGGTTCAAGGTGAAAAAATGCATGTGTGTGAGAGGAGGGAGGTGAAACACAGCAGACTGGGCAACCATAGAACGCTTGCGCACAAGCATCAATTAAGTTTTTATGTCAATGGACACTTAATATGATGCATTAATTGAAAAAAGTTCGTTACGCTTTTCGTGTCCAATTCTGTAAACTATAAAAAACAAGAAAATTTCGAAGAAATCATGATAAAATTTAAAAACACACATGTAATTTTTACATCGCAAAAATGTTGGCAGTACTAACATCAAGATGAATTGGGTAAATTATCGATAATAAATAAACTTTAATGGTGCAAATGTTCACCCAAGGCCTCTACTAAATGATTTCCCATTGATATCTCGAACGGATAATCCGTTTAAGTTATTAATTAATTTCGGCGTCCGCATTTATTGAAGTGTGATTGTTTGAAAACAGTACTCAAATAAATCGATGGAAAATATGCAATTAAAGGTAATTCGTTTAAACCGACTATTATAGAAAAGCATTACAGAGGTATCTTATTACATACTTTCAATTTTAACAATGAGTTCTATATTATAAAAGAATTTTAACGCTACTGCCTCAATTTAACATTGATAAATTCAGATACATTTCTTATATATTTTTATAGCTAAGCATTATTATAGGAGGAACCTGCGATTTCCTTTAAATCAAACTTGCAGCAGAAAGTATCCCTGTTTAGTTCTTAAGGAATTTGGTGTTTGAGACGAGGGCAGTTGCGTTTCATACTCTTTTTAACAAAAATCAATTTACTCCATTTCTTGGCATTCGGTCAGGAGCCAGCCCAGAAAATAAAAATAAGGAAATTTCTGGAAAAAAGTTCATAACGACGTTGCAACGATCAAGTTTCTTCACCAACGAAAAAAACGCAAGACATTTAAACGAGAGATTTTCACACGAAAAAGCGATTTTTCTTTCCAACTTCACGTCAGCATCTGTCACGGAGCCAAAATTTTTCCCGCTTTGATTACAAAAATTCAAAAACTATTTTTTCCCTTGGAGAAAATGACTTATATTCCCTCTCCCTTTTTGTCCCTCAGGAAAATACTGTTCTCAATACACGCATTGGACATTCATAAAATTTATTATCTGGTTTAAGAACATCTATAACTTATTAGACATTGTCTTTGTTTTTCGCCTTTATTTCGTAGACGAGCATTGATTACATTTTCATCTATCTTCATTTCACCTAGAATACACCACTCTCAAACAGCGAATACATTATTCTAAAATCGTAGATGCAAAAGGCTTCTTTGCGATTTTTTTTTAATTCGAACTATATAGAAACTTGAACTATTTAAAATCGTTAGAATGTTAAAATATAGAGTTAGCAAAACAATGGTCGGACCATAAGAGTTATTATTTTCTTCTAAACAATGATAGGAGAAAAAATAGTATACAATAAAAAAACATTTAAAGTTTTGTTTATAATACCCCAAATCTGTAATACTGCAATATTGGAATCATCGCTGAAAAGGTAGATTTACAGATATTCTTAACAGATGCTGGTAGATGCCATGTCCCTGACTCCACCATGACAACAAAAATTAAGGTTCTGGAAAATACAGAATTATGGCAATGAGCTCTGCAGATCCTTATAGAATTTTCATACCTAGGGAAGATATCAAAGGGGAAGTACTCACACAAGGAATGAATGATATCTTTGCAATATTGATAGGGAAATAAGCGCGTCGATAGGGGGATGGGCGCTCTAACTGCATTCTGCATTGTTGCTTTCCCATCTGCTTGCGTTCGCAGTTTCTACAAGAGCTGTTTTTCCAGCAGTCCTTTACCACAGACTGTCTTGCTACCCTACATTTTGTTTTCTTGTGAAGTAAAGCATTATACTTTTATTATCCAGTGTGTGTCATTTCTTTCATCCCAATGTGTAATAATAATTATTCTGAGATATTTCCTCTGGTCATTCGCTCAAACATCCAAGAGGTAGGTTATTTCACCACCATCAGGAATTGTCTCTATGGACGAAATTTGGTATGAGAGCTTTACACTATATTAGTTCATTTCTATCAAATATTGGATAAAACTTATACACTAGAAGTCTGGGTGGCTGTCTCAGTACAAATCAACACAATTACAAAACGTAAAGTGGATAAAATTTGATACACAGATTTAGCATCTGAAGAATGGATTGTTAATCGAATAAAATCCATCAGCAGCTTTAGCAGTTTGATTTGCCTATCCTTAAATATTAGAAGGAAAAGACTTAAGATTCGCTACATTAAAAAAAAATGCTGGGAATGACCGGACAAGTAGATAAGCGGATCACAATGTAGATTGCCTTAAATTTAGATTTATTTCTAGCGTTTCACAATGTTAGACTATAAAACCTAGCACATTGAAACTACTGTTTCCATTTTGCTGTTTGACGTTATTTATGAATTTTTCTCAGTTATGTTGCAAGTTTCAAGACCTACAGTGTTAGATTTCGTATACTAAAAGATAAGAAATTTGAATATTATCAATTATACATGGTTACCTTAAGGCAATAAGCTTTTTAAAACCGCTTTTTATTTATATCTTGCTGATCCTACCACAAAAATTTACGACTTGATATCTTTGATTGGAGAAAGCAGATCTATCATCTTGTATCAAATGCCTTTTGCCGTTTTCTTTTTGGTATTTATTTCATGCAATTTTTTTTAGGTGACAAACCTGACCATAATGGCTATATGATCCACAAACTGTTCTATAATCTATTAATCCTAGAGGCACTAAGAAAACAATACACAAGGTGCTATAAGAGCACTTAAGTCAATAAAAAGAAAATGACCAACGGGAGCAGTCTACACTAAATTTTTTTGCATACTCTCAAATAAAGATACTACCCCAATTCCTTCTATGGAATTTGAGTAAGACAGTGAATACTTTGCATGACAGAGGTGAACGAAGTTACGAAATATATATCTTAAGTTTGAGTAAAAATATTAGATTACGTCTATCGCAAGAATATGGATTTTGGAAGCCTTTTTTGAAGGCCGATTGATACCAAAATTTAATACAAAACTACTACAGTTGTAGTCACGGGATAACATGCCGAATTTCATAAGTTTAGCTCATTGCAATCATGAGCTATTGTGTTTAATTATGAGTCCTGCCTGCGAAAGAAAAGACCGAAAAATAATCAATCATTTCACGGATTTTGTTCTAAATTTGATAGATATTTTAGATGATAATCCTGAGTACAAAATTTCATTGACCTAGTTCAAGGATGGCGAAAAAAGTGGCACGCGTGCCATTGATGACACGCGGCGGAATATTTTGGACACGTCACCGATCAAAACGGTTTTGCTTTTAGTTCAAAATAACAAAGTTCACTATGAAGTATTACGAACAAACGCGAGTGATCGGTCGAGGTACACGGGGTGCATATTCCCATTCTCTGTAAGTGCAATAAAAGACGGAATCAAACAATCGACGTCTGTGATTAAATATGTTAGCAAATATTGTAATATGAGCGGGGCAAGTTACTCGGCTGCAAATGTCATTGATCGGCATAGTACGCCTTTTCAAGAGGTCGAGTTTTTGGAGGAAGCCTGGTTAGCATGCGTGACCTCATTTTTTGAGAATTTTGATAACAAAGGTAAGATAATTCAGTGCATCAAAGATATCCCTCTATCCAGAAACACAACAAAAGAAAAAAAAATCTCAAAACTGCCCGGAAATGTAACAGATAACATTAACTGCGCTCCTTTTATATCGCTATGTCCTGACGAAAGTACTGACGTCACTAAATCTGCACGTTTGGCTATTTTTGCTTGATATTTTGTAGGACACGTCATTAAGGAAGAATTAATTGCAATAACAATCGTTGCTAACAACTACAAAGGGCACAGATATTTGTAAGGATGTTAAAAAATAGCGTGCTGAGAAAGAAATTGATTTGAAAAGAATTGTTTCAGTGACAACTGATGGTGCTCCAAATATGGTGGGAAATATATATGTTTCATTAGTTTACTTCAAACAGACGTAGGACATTCAATTCTGGAATTTCACTGCTGTAACATTCCCCATTTCCCAGTACTGATAAGATATTTTCAGCCAGATGTGTCGTCGCTGTTATTTACTAAACTCCTCGAGATAGTCAGATGGTGGATCTTTTCACCTGGGTGGTCTCGATCTGTTCATTAGCGACTACAGTGAAAGACCACATGTGGAATTCCTCATCCAAGAGGTATTGATAGTACCTTCAAAGAGAAAGGGGTGTCCAAACATCTGGATGCTAGACGTTTCTCATTGTGAAAGGACCTTCCCACGACCCACTGAGAGAGCATATTGCTGAACCCGATTGGCCGAAAGAGAGCTCAAATGACCAATGTAAATTAAGAGGCGGAGATTGTGGCCGAAATAAAGCGAGGAGATTTTTTTAAGAGAGGAAACGAATTACAGGCGGACTGTTGGACTACGCCCACGAGTTCGGAGTCCGAGAACCAACTGAGTTTCAAGAAAGCCTTCGACTTTGACTGTTGTGTCTCCTGCTACAGGTGTAAATAACTATTTATTTAACCAATATTAGAACAAGTTCTTTTGTATATATATAGGGCTGTAAAATAAAGAATTGTCTGGAAATTCTGCTTCGGTATTTAATCCGTCTAGATCAAGACATTACACAGCATTATTCACTAACAAGCCTTGTGCGCTAAGAGTGATTTAACATCTTTTGATAATGTAATGGCGTTTCATAAAAATAGTCAACCTCATATCGTTGCGGGCTTTAAATAAATGAAAGTCTGATGCTTTGTTGGATGAAGTCAACTCGATGTATAATGGTTTACTAATGTATAATAATGTTCGCTGGTTGAGCCGCAGGAACATTCTTCAAAGGTTGTTGACTGCTTGGAAGAAATCGGACTGTTTCTGCAAAATGAGGGGGAAATTGAACAATATCCACAGTTGTTGGATATTATGTGACTTGCAAAATTGATGTTTTTTACAGACATATGCCAACATTTCAATGAATTGAACGTAAAGCATCAAGGCACAAATAAAAAAAAATGGCCGTCATGATGGATTTCATTCGCGCTTTTGTCGCTGAATTGCGTGTTTTCAGAAACGATAT
This sequence comes from Argiope bruennichi, assembly GCF_947563725.1. NCBI lineage: Eukaryota > Metazoa > Arthropoda > Arachnida > Araneae > Araneidae > Argiope > Argiope bruennichi. Next base: position 32,381,497 of record NC_079155.1, on the reverse strand, counting down.
TATTATAAGAAACTACAAACTTGAAAAAAAAAAATATCAAAAATATCACTTCCCAAACTTGAAAATGAATATCAATATTATATATCTGATTTAGATGTACATGAGAAATCAGACAAAGAAAAAGTTATTGAAGAATTTATTTCGGCAATTCATTCTTTAATCAAGGAATTTTCAGTGAGATTTTCTGTTCAAAGAATTATCGGAAGTTTATTATGTACTCCGATGTGGCTATATTTCATAAACTGAATTAGCCCCGATTCGATTGGTTAGAAACTGAAGAATTTGAAATGCAACTGATTGATTTCCAGTCTGGTTCAATATGGATTGAAAAATTTACTGAAACAGAAAAGTTGGAATAGATTGAAACAAAGATTAACAAGCAATATAAGTAAAAATGCCAATAACGAGGTTTTGAAAACATGGAATTCGAGTCCAGGCACATTTAACTGTTTGAAGAAGCTATTTCAACCATAACTCATGCTATTTTAACCATATTTTCATCTGCCTATGCCGGCGAGTCATTATTTACAGAGATGAATAACATTCAAGACTCGCTTAGAAACCGTTTGGCCGCTGACTCCCATTTCAGCAGGCATTCTGCTAAAAGCAACAATCCAAATATAAGATATTTGTCATCTAATCTGCAACCAGAAGCCACACTAATGTTACTTTAATTTGAATTACACTTATAACTAAAACATTTACTACTTTACGGTGCAAAATGTATTTTTTCGTAATAAATAAAGAGTTGAGTTGTTAGTAGTTTTATTATTTTCCCAATAATCACAAGTCAAAATAATTTGACGACACGTCTATACCTCACTGAATATTTATTTAGAAAAAAATGGCACATTGATCCTTAAAGGTTCGCCACCCTTGACCAGTTCTTTGCATTTTATGGTTGTCGCGGTCACTTATACTCTGGCAGAGAGACAGATTTTTTTGTAAATGGTCACAAGTTCATATATCAAATTTCAGCCGTTTTAGTTCAAACAGTTTTTGAATTACTATATTCACACAGAAACAGACAGATAAATATAATAATGTCATTTTTTTTGTGTGTGTGTGTGTGTGTGTGTGTGTGTGTGTGTGTGTGTGTGTCTGGGGAGGTCCGAAACGTAACAATTCGTCAAAATCCCAAATTCGAATTTTTTGACGAAATCTAAGAAGTCGGACCTTTGGATACGTATGACGTCAGTAGAATTTTCCGAAGGAATTATAGTGCAGATTTTTGCATGTGATGATACCTGTATTGACCTACCAACAAAAGAGAATATTGTAAATGCCACACATGGTGGCATGACGGACGCTCAGACTCTGAAGGTAAAAAAGTTAAAAGCTTAATTGCTTTATGTATGAAAAACAGTGATTTTGAATATAGCAATCTTTTCATTACAATTTATTCAAGTAAAAAAAAAAAAACTATCATTTACAATGCTTAGTTAATATTTGCACAATCTTGTATTTCCTAAAGTCAAAAATGAATTTAATTTTTAACTAAATTTGCAACCTTATCCCATGACCCAAGTCATCTTACCAGGCACCGGGGCAGGAAGACATTTATGCATTCATTCTTTTAAAAAGTAAAATAATTTTGGCTATATTTAAAAATATGCATCCATCTAGGTACAATGTAATAATAATAATAGGTCTTTCTAATAACACATGCAAAGAAAAGCTTTTTTTTTTTACACTTGAATTTTTTTTTCCCCTACACATCACTTGATAAGCCATAAAATGTTCTCTCCAAAGCTCATTTTAAATTAGATGTTTAAATATGATAAATATAAATGATAAAAATATTTTTATAAAACCATTCTTTTTAGGTCTCTTTTTTCAGATCGGATCCCCTGGTACACGCCAGAATCCACCCGCGAGTGAATGATGACAAAATAAATAAGACTTTTTTTTTTTTAATTTTTAGAATGTTTTTCTGCTGTCGGAGATATATTTAAACTGAAACTTCAGCAATGTTCAAAAACATGACTTCTAATGAACAGGTTGTTGCATGGCTTTCATAACAAAATAATTCAACAAATGTCATCAATAAAATAACGGTTAAAACACTTTATCACACACAGAAGAAAAGAAAGATCGATGCGGGTGCCATTTTTTAAGAAAGAATTAAGAATTAGTTTTGCCATTCAGTAACTTTTACTGGCAACTGTAAAGAGTCATTTGTTGTATCAAATCCGAATGAAAAAAAATAACATTTCGCTCAAATGAGAATGGGTAGTTTTCATTATATTCCAAATATTAGTATTTCAAGATTTAAAAAAAAATGAGTTTTTACTAAGTTAAAGAAAATATATTAAAGAAAGTAAGAGATGGAAGAATTTATAAAAGTCCACACTAATTATTTCCAGAAGCACTCTAGCAACTCAACTAAACGATGATTTAATTTTTACTTTCTCGTAGTATAGAGAAAGTATAGAAATTGTCAAAAAAAAAAAAAATCGAAATTGAGATTTTGACGATTCTCCACGTTTTAGACCTCCCTGAGTTCGAAAAATACATTTTTAGAAGATGTCTGTCTGTGACAAAGATAATTCAAAAACACTTTGAACTAGGCGGATGAAATTTGGTATATGGTCTTCATACCAAATTTGTACATTTTTATAAAATGTTGAGTAAAATCTATTCAGAGGAAGTCCGTCTGTTCCAATATAAGTTAACACGATAACAACAAAACAAAGAGAGCTAGATAGATAAAATTCGGTACACAGATTTAACATCTATAGTGTAAACACGTATCAAATTTCGAGACAAATCAGAAACATGCAAACGCGATAGTTCAAAAACGCAATGACTTAAATATGACAAATTTGATCCGGGATTTTGTGACTACAAGCGCAGTTTTGTGTCACATTTTTGTTTCAATAGATTGAAAAAATCTGTTTAAAACACAATTTTTTTTTTTTTTTTTTCATACCATTAGCGGCATGCCACGGATTAATTGCCAAACAACTACCAAAGATGACACTTTAGATTCAATAAAAATGGTAAATTCATACAAAATATTAATATTTCGTAACTATTGTACGCCAATGCCATGCAAGGCGTTCTTTGGCATGACATTTGGCATACAGAGTATGCAAGAAAGTTTTGAATAAGTATAAAAGCGTTGTTACAAGTTACATACAAAACCCAATTTGAATAATTATTAAAATTAGAGAGAAAAACTCTTTAGAAAAAGAAAATTGTTAAGTAATATTAAGTATATATATGATCAAAAATGACAGGCCATTTATGACGAATTTCATCAAAATTGCACAAAAACTGAAAAAAATATACAAAAGAAATACAAATATTCAAACTTCATAAGAAAGTGAAGTCATGTTATCACTTTAGAGCGATGAATGATTCGAATTTTAGATTCTAGAGCCCCTAATTGAAGTAATGCATAAATTTTCCAGAGGCTATCAAATAAGAATAATTGCAACAGAAAGACTTCCTCAGATGAATCTACCAAAAAGTTCCTTTTACTTTATTTCTATTTCTCAATTTGATCCAAATTCATTTCTGTCCTATATTTTGTTTCATAATATGTATAGCAAACTAATAAAGAAAGAATCAATAAGGAAATGCTTAGAACATGAACTCTTCAGATATTAAAAACCTATTTCACATAATAGCTAATTAAAAAAAAAAGGTAATAGCTTCTGTGAAAAAATACATATCAAAGCCAAACATACAGATCAAATTAGTTCTTATATAATTAGTCTTTTCCTCCAATGGCAGTTTCGTTTGATAGATAGGAAAAAAGTATTGTAGCTGGGACATTTTTTTAAATCAGTTCGTATATTTCTGGTTGCTGCTGCATTTTCCCATCACCTGGTACCATCTCAATCGTTAAAACTTCGCCAAAAAGAAAAAAGCAATCTTAACATAAGCGATTTCAGACAGAAATTTTAATAATTCAAGGAAGTGTTTGAAATCCTTGTCATAATTATTAAGATAAGGAAAACATTTTGTCTGAAATGATAATGAAATTTTAATATATCTTCACGTTTCAATTCTCCAAATTGTTTTTAGAATTATGTCTGTCGGTCTGTTAGTGACAACAAGTTTAGTACAATTACATTAACGTCCCATTTTAAAACACTTGGGCTATTTTGGGACGGACCTCGTAATTCTGAACCACGGTCAAATGAAAAGGACAACACCTGACCTTGAAATCTATCTAATAAAGACAAAAAGTCAACTCCTCAACGGATTTCGTTCCAAACTTAATAGATGTTTCGATGCAAGAGGTTTTAGATATTTAGGTGTTTACACTTTAGATTAATAAAATATTTAACATTTTTTTTTTTGGATCTTTGTCACAGACAGGGAGACAGAAAGCCATACATATTAATATATATATATATATATATATATATGTGTGCTCTTTTCCACATTCTGAGCGGTTTGAAGCGAGGACATTCGTCGAGATCTTGAGCTCTGTGGCGCAAGTCATATTTGACCGATACGCGCCGCTGTTTCCAAAGCGTAAATAACAATAGTGGAGGCATTTTCAGAGAGAGAAAGAAATATCTAGCAAAATTAATCGTATTTGGAAATGAAAAGAAATATCGTGAATAATGAAACCGCAATGGGAAAGCGTTGAACTGTCCATTAAAGCGAAAACTGATCTGCAAAACAGCTAATATTCCAAATCGACAAACAAGTTGAAGGCATTCTCCAAACAAAACAAAAAGGAGCCACATATTAGATCGCAGCTATCAAATCGTCTCACGGGAGTAAATGCTAGACTGACAATACCACCAACACATCACTGTAAACAACTGAGTCACTGCAGACGATGCATTATTCGAATCTTCCCTCCCCCGACGAGTTCGTCACAGCTGAAGAGCATCACTCGGAAGTGACGTAAGAAGTGCCACCAGTTTTGGCGAGAAAGCACCTGCAAAAGTTCCTTGCAAGGTTTCATACCAATTAACGAATTTTACAGATGAAACTTTTAGAAGTTAAGAAAGAATAGAGTTTAAATGTTCAGATTATATTTTATAGTTAGAAAAAAAATCATTCTTCTTTAGCTTTAAATTACCATACTTGAAATATTTCGAACATTTACATACAGGCAAACAGAAAACTTTTAGAAAAGAAAAAAATCCGCCAATATGGCGATAAACTGCAAAATCTAGTACTACTCGCACATTCCTTTTGATCTCGCCAAAAGAGCGGAACGATTTTCAAAACCAGTTTTTCGCGATCGGTTATGTGGATCGTCGGTTCGTCCTCCGAAGTAAATGGCGAGTTACTTCTTTTTCTTCATTTTTTTCATTCTCCCCCCCCCCCTTTTCTCGCGTAAAAGACAAACGAAAACAACTGAAGGTGAAAGACGATTCAACACTCTTGCAGATTTTTACTGTTCGAAAAGAACACTTAATCTGCACGCTTTTGGTTTCATATACATGTTTATTCCCATGTTTTAGCACACTCTGAGAAAGTGTGTGTGGGGGGGGGGCATACTATGAAAAGAACATATCTTTTGAATGCAAATTTTAAACAAAATGAAATAAAACAGAAATAAAAAAAAATTATGTTTCTATGAAGGCTTTCCAATTCCATACTAAAAAGGACAGCAGAGAAATAGCTAACATAATATATGATTGAATCTACCAGTTCTTTAGAATATATCTGCGATATTTTAAACAAAAACGCTTTTGGGGAGGGTTAGCAAGTCGGGGCAAAGATTCTGTCCCACCGATTCGGAACTTTTCGTTTCACAAATCCCGTCTGGCAATTTAAGCTCGCATTTTTGAAAATAAACAACCTTCAAAAGAACTGAGGACTGAAATGGCATTCATTGATACATTGCTTACAGCTGACACTATTTGACTCATAGGTGTGATTCACACTTGTTGATCAAGGAAGATTTGAATCATAAGCGCAGGTCATGGCAGCGAATGCGTTAACGGGATAACTTCGGCATGACTAGCCTGTGATTCACAGCAGTTATCTAATTAGATGACTTCAATTCTATATTTAAGAGGTAGAAGCAAAAGAGGTCTTCTAATTAGATGTTCTGATTCATGGGTGGATATCATGATTGAGATCATTTTTTTTTTTTCTCTCTTTGTAGTACCAGGAAAAGTTGGAAAGGATAAATTCTTCAAAAATAAAGTTTAAAAAAATGTTTGATCCAAAATAATCGGCATTCAGTATGATTTCTTATGGAATAATAAGTTGCAATTATTTGTTTGGGGCTATATAATAAAACACAGAGGAATTTAGAATATTTTTTAAGAATTTAAAACTTTTGTTACGAATTCGGACCTCTAACACGTATATTTAAATTTATTTAGTATTTATTTTATCACGCTTAGCAAATATTAAACTCATTTCAATAAGTTAAAAACTTTCAACAAAATATATTTATTAAAAAGTTTTCTAGGTTTCTTCACTTAAATAAAAATTTGAAATAAACACTCGTTGAAATATTTCAAAGATCCGAAAATTGTTGTACACAATCCTACTCAGAATAGCGGGCAATTCAGAAATTATCGGACTAGTTTCCGAAAAAATAATGTAAATCATATATCCAAACTTCTTAATCTTTATTTTTAAAATATAATCTTATATATATAATAACAAATACGTACAAAAATACTAAAAAAATATTGAATATCATCACAACACACGTATATACGTTTGGTTTGGTTTGTGGTTTTATGACGTAAGAACCAATATAAAGATCATACTGCGCCAAAAAAATTTATTTCTAGTTCGAAGTTAACAAAAACAGTCTATTAAAATGATACAAAAATAAACATTGATAAAATGATGATAAACCACAAAAAAAGTTATAATAAAACCATGATAATGAATTTAAATCAAAGAATAAAATCCTATAGATTTTAAAAAGATAAAAAGATTCACATATGGGTCCCTGCCAAGCTACAGTGGCAAATTCACTGCTTTTGTTTTGAAGTAAAACAAGCGCCGAGCATTAAAATAGGGACATTCAATAAAGATATGATAAACTGTTGTCCCACAGTCACAATGTGGACACATCGGCAATTGATCATTTAATAACAGATGTTTATGTGTGAATCTAGTGTAGCATATTCACAGACGAATTAAAACTGTGTCATGTTTTCGATTATTTAAAGAAGGCCAATTTTCTATGAAGTTCACTAGTGTGAAGTTTGTTTCAAGTTTCTGAATCCCCTTGATTAACCCAATGTAGTGATTAAACCAAGAAAAAGTTTTACTGTAAAATAAATTTAAATTACTTCAAATTGGAGAAAAAATTACAATAATAAAATTGATATCACTGAAAAGCTTGTATATATATAATTTAATTTTATGGTAATATAACAATGCTTTTTTGTAGAATAGTATCCTTCAAAGTTATTGATAAAAAGTGTTTAAAATAATTATTAAAATTTTGAATAACCTTTACTCAGTGAGTGCCTATTACCCAAAAAATAACTAACTACTAAATATAGGCGTTCTAGGAGCAACGATTTGTTTTAAAGAACATTTTGCACGATTTTTAAATCATGGTGTCACAATCAGCTTATGATGGGTCATTATTAAATGCTCCAAGCACATTGCACTCAAAAGATGCAAGAGACCTGAACACGGCTTTATTTAAAATAATCAGCCAGACATGATGTCATCTAATGACAAAAAATAAATGGTCACTTTCCAATGCCACTCGTAACTGAAACCGCAAGAATGTAACAAGCAAATTAAATAATGATCCCGAAAAAAACCGCAACACACACACACACACACACACAAAAAATATGATGCAAATTAAATAATGCGTGATTCCGGATTCACGTCATTATGCTAATACTGCCAATAGAAAACGCGCGTTTCAAAGCCGGGCAGGGGTGGGGGAGGGAGAACGAGTGCAACCGAAAACTTGAAAAGGCACCGGAAGCCGTCAGGATCAATGGTCAAAACCGGAAGAGGTGGACGGACATCCTTCAGAGAATTTAACAAAAAGCCTCGAGCTATTTGATGGTATTTAATTGAGCGTGGAAGAATTTTCGAATGCAAGCTGACACTGAGAAACATTTTCAGGGGAATGAGATGCATTTTAGTATTCTGACATTCGAGTTATGAGTTGCGATACCGCCCTCTCTTTTCCTGTGCCAAATGCAAAATGTAGATGATGGTTAATAACCTCAATTTTTGGAATATTGTTGGTCAAACCCCGGTTAAATCACCTTTCAATCAAATTGCTATCTCGCATGTATTCGTCTGTTTGTATTCGGATATCTTTAGAAATGAAAGCATCAAGTAACCGTCTTTCTTCGAAATGAATTGTCAGCTCAGCTTTTAACATCATAATCTCAAATGTGATTGTACATTAACCCGTTAACTGCCACGATCCCCATTTGAGGATTTTGGAAATTTACGTACGCCACACGGCGCCAAAAATATATTTGGTATGCTTGGCAGTTTAGTTTCATTGTATATAAAACATAATATTGGCACTTGCGTGGCCGAATGGCAGAAACTTTTGAAATTTTAACTTCACTTTATTTTACTATGGGAGGCATTTTAAATACAAGAAGCGATGATAAAACTGAAGTCCGTTTACATTGCGATACTACAGCAGAAGGGACAGAAATGTTCCCCTTCAGTGATTTTACTATGAGATTTTAGTAAGGATTTCTTTGACACGTGTAAAGAAAGGGAATCTTAGGTATCTTTAAAAGAATGATGTAAGAATTAAGGATTTTTATCCCTTCACTCAGAGCGTGAGAAATGCCGCGACCAGCAGTTTTATAGAACACGGGTTAAATTAATTAAATAAAAAAGTTGGAAATGGATCAGGAAATAAAAGAACATTTCAGAATGAAGTTAATATGGGCTAAATTAAGATAAAAATTTGGAAATTCACTAGAATTTAAATTAAAATTTAAAACATCAATATATATATCAGTCAATATCGTGCGTAGCAGAAAGTGTGTATTATATGCTTCGTTTCTTTACGACAAGCAAACAAATTTGAAATTGGTCTGTAAGTTGAATGAAGCAGAATTGTCATATTTAGAGCATTGTATTTCTCAGGCTCTTTAAACGTCTCTTTTTCATGAAATGTTTATTATTATTTTATAATGATACCCTTTTTCAAAAATATCAAATGTTTTCAAAACAAAACATACTTTTAATCAAATTATAATGCCACACAACTTTTTGTATACATTATATATCAAATCAAAATTTTCAAAAACAAAAAAAATGGCAATAAATTAATTATATTTGAAAAATTTGCTAACAAAATTTAAAATCTAGAAAAGATCTTTCATGTATGAAGTTTGTTAGTAAATTAACTAATTAAAAATAACTGATTGTCTTGATATGCTTGGCTTCGTTTTTCAATTCTAATAAAAACTTCTGGAAACAATTGCTTATTTCAAAATGAGTTTACATAAATTTAATTATATAAAAACAGGTTCTTGTTACTATTTATTTTTAAAAATTCATATCCGCTGTTTAGTATTTTAGCAATTAATTGTTTGCAATTAAATATATTATATATTATATTACAATTTTTAAAGATCTAGTATAGACAACTTTTAAACTACTAAAACATTTTTCAAGTTTTTAACTCTTGGTGCTAACGGTCTTTTTTTTTTAAATATTCATTTAAAAAATAGCATATTCATGTTTAAACAAATTTTCCCGATGCATAAAATATTCCTTATGTTGAAAATGATAAAATCTAATGAGAAACTTTTAAAAACTCGATTTATTGACATTAAAAGTTATTTTTAGAAGTAGTTAGCTGTTGGAGAAAAATAATTGGAAGCTTAGAGATTGAAAATTCAGTGTTTACAAGTGAATTTTTTAAAAAAATAATTATGGAATTGATTTATTGCTTATTTGATAAATCATATCATATATCAATCAATCATATATTAACAACGGGAAGAATTTCTTTTTCCTGTACTATACATTTTCTTTAAATAATTTATTTGTTAAATCAACATTCTGTTTGAAGTTACATGCAAGCTATGCGAAACTGATCTCCTAATTTAGAGGAATGGTCAGATGGTAAGGACAACACACGAACCAGCATATTAGTTTTCGAATTAAAAAACCATGCTAATATGAAGACATTTGAATGGATTAAAATAAACAAGTAGTAGGTACATATTCACAATACATCGTTCTTCAATCCACTGTTGAATCCTTAATTCTCAACCTATATAAAAACCAAGACCCTGCTATCAAATCAACGCTTAAAACTTGCGGCTAATTAAACATTTTAAAATTATTGTAACGAACTTCAGAAATCAAACTTCACGCTCCTGCAATTTTTTTTTTTTTTTTCAAAAAAATGTACTTTTGTGAAAATCAATAACAAAGCCAGGACATTTTGAATTACTTCCATAAATAGGATATCTCCAACTTAAGAACAAAAATCTGTATAATATATGATTTAAAATTAAGTTTAGATCTCTATAGAGCATTTAACTGGATTTGCCAAGGCTGTCATAAGAAAGACTGACACCTATTCTGAAACATTTTACTTACATCGCTATCAACTTAGTTTTAAGTCTGATGGAATTTCATTTGTTTGTTGTATTAAAATGGCATAAAAAAGCAACAAATTCTTGTGTAAGTTTATTCCCAACATAATTTCTCTTGGGAAACGGCCACATAATTTCACATTGTAGCGATCAAAACAATTATAATGAAGGGGTTTCACGAAATATCGTAACATGATTATATTATGGGGGCACCAGAAGGCTGCATGTTTAGATCACGTCCGGGTCACCACTTGATTATATTATGTGGGGGTACGGATTGATTCCTCCACTTAAATGCTCGAGAAACGCTACGGCAGCTACGGCATTTTAACAAGAATAAGAATAGATTTATTTTATACAAAAAAAAAAAAAAAAAAAAAAAAAAAGAACAAACACAAGTAGAAGAAGCTCTTTTGAGTTGGGAAAAAAATATTAAATTCTTGCTGGCTAGATTACATAGTGGGTAGTGATACAGCAGATCCACCAATATTTTAGAGCTTTTATTGTCTTTCTTGATTGAATCAGTTCTTGCATTCTCTATGTAATAATTTTTTACACCGTTCTGTTAATGGAAACTCGAAAGATTTACAGCGCATGGGCATTGGAAGGCGTGTTAGAATGCGAAAGAAAAGCGAAAGGCAGATTTTTACTTTGAAATTAATGTCCAAAATAAAACTTTTTTTAGTAAAAAAAAACATAATTTAGAGTAAATGCCAAAAGTAAAAGCACCACAATTTTTGTAATACGCAATTTATAAAGAGCCTAAAAATATATTAAATTTGAAAAATCAAATCATAGCTTTTTACATAATACAAAAGAAAGAGCTTCAGCGATTAGATTGAATGGAGATGAAATGAACTTAACTTTTTTGTTGTTGTTGTTCAATTGATTTATGTGTGACTTGATTTATATCCCATTCAACAAATAATTACCAAATTTCTTCAAGAAATGAAAAATTCAAATTAGTAGAAATCTGCAGAAGTTTAACTCTGATGCGATGGGGTAACGAAATAATTTATCATAATTAGCATAATTTTATTAATTATTAACCAATTTATTAGCTAAATACAATTTTCAATATGATAAATTTATTAAATTGCAAAGAGCTTTCAGGAAAATATTAAAAAAAACATTAAGTAGTTAATTAGAATATTTTTTTAAGCCTAATCACTTTTGGTAATCATATTAATAGAATTAATTTAGTGTCAAGTCAGCTAAGTTTGATGATCCACAACTTAAGACAACAAAAGAAAGTACCGAACTAAGATTAACTTCAACAATAAACAAATTATTCTGACTGAATAGCAACATCTCCAAATGAGAGAATAAAATTGGCGAAATAGGTTCAGCTGTTAAGGATGAGGTTTTACCAGTTTTTTTTTTTTTTTTTTTTTTTTTTTTTTTTTTGAAATTTTAGCAATTAGGGGTAGAGCGATCACTGATGTATCTAGAGCTCATTAACTTTTATATGAAAAAAAAAAAAAAAAAAATCGAAACTGGCACAGTGGTAGGTTTTCCTTAGAGCATCAGTTCCATAAAGTTTTAAACATAACACTATTACCCACATTTTAGGAACCTAATTTTTAGAGAACCATTTTATTCTCGGAGCATTTTATTTTTTTTTCAGTGATGAATAGTATAGTTTTTTTCCGAAATAGCTTTAAAATAGCTTTTAAAAGGGGGAAAAAAATCAATCATTTTTAGTAAAATTATATATGAAGATATTCAAATTATGGCACGATGAAGATTAATACAGTGGACGCAGCTTATAATGATCATTTCGGATCCAAGACGGTGTAAATGAGGCTTAAAGTAAACAAAAAGCTAAAAAAAACAGATCACAGAACATCGTTCATATTATCCATTTGTTTTAATTAGAAGCCGAAAAATCGATACAATGTAAGAGGGCTGAAAAATGTTCATACATTTTTTTTTTTTTTTTTTTACCTTTCTTATAAATAATTAAGACAAGTTAGGAATCATTTATTGGATAAACTTTTCGTGTGAAATATGTTCAACAAAAGATTTAATACGGCATTGATCTTAAAAGTCGATGAGTTTGCAATGTCCATTGTCCTCAAGCTGTATGCCTTCATCTCTTCGACTCATCCGTGGATGACAAAGTGTTACTTTCGTATACGTGTCTCAATTTACATCAATGTTGAACCAGTCGTCACAATTTTCTTCGGAAAGGTGTACTGAATTTTAAATGAATAAAGATCATCCTCTTGATAAGTTCTAATAATCCATGCCGAACATATCTGGAACATTGAAATTTATCGATATAAGCGAATTGTTGATCACTAGAGCTGGCTGATTTTCAATTTATTTTGGTAGGGATATCCGCTCTTTACTATTTTGATGAGTACAATCAACTGATCATTGTATCCATGATCACTACAAGCAAAGACTACAGCATATTATACTATAATATAAGACCTTGTTGTGACCCACCAAAAATTGACAATGGCCTATCAATGGCTCTCAACACATAGTTTGAGAAATTCTACCTTATGAAAGTAAAGTGAATTAGTTTTTGAAACTCTCAAAAAATGGCGGATGGAAAAAAAACATAAAATAATCGATGGCATATCTATAGGTCACGAGTTTTCATACGATACAAAAATTTATGAAACTAGACCAGTGGTTGAAGCTGGGAAAAGGTTCTATGGTGTTCCTGATATATATGTAATGATATTTTAAACTTTAATTTCAACTTAATTAATTTCCAAGATTTTAATCTTAATTTAGCCCATAGTAACTTTATTCTAAAATATTCTCTTATTTCGTGATCCAATTCCACTTTCTCTACTTAATTAATTCAAGAGAAGCTTTATAAAATTACTGAATCGGCTAAAAGCCAACACTTTCACACGCTCGACGTGAAGGGGTAAAAAATGTCCAGTAAGCACATTCTTTCTTAAAAGATTCCTGTGTTTCCCTTACATGTGATTGACATGCGTCAGAAATCCCTATCAGAATCTTAATATATTAGCACTATGAAGAAAAATTTTCCCTATCAAAATCTCAGGTTATATAAGATGAGGGATAATTTATTTCTCGCTTCTTTCCCACTTCGGCTTTTGTACTGCGCTGTGGCGGACGTCTTGTCCGCGTCTCTGCTTGTAAATAATTATGCTTTCTCGATGGATTAAAAGGAATTTTAAAATGTAAAAAGAATCTTTTCACTGTCTTCAAAACTGCATCCTGCTTCACATAAAATAATGCTTATTATATATATATATATCAGTCTTTGTCTGGTGTGGTTCCAAGTTGCCATGGTTTATGCTTGCAAGTTAAGTCATGTACTTAATTAGATAACTTCTTCTCTGCTATCTTTTAACTATAGTAGCTAAGGAATTATCTAATTAGTTTGTAGATATGAATTAATGAGATAGAAAGAGTGAGTCACATATGGATCACGAGACAGCGAATACGTTGTGAAGGTCTAATTAACACGTTCACTACCTTGATTCATACATGCGATTGGGACCACTGTCTTATAAGATGCTTACTACTTAGCTATCTCCTAACCAGAATAAAAAGAATATCCAATTAGATAAGTGCGCATCACAAGGTGAACAACGTGTTAAAAGTAAAGAAATATAAACTAAACACAGGAGTATTCTACTGGCATGAAATTCTACGCTGATTGAATGGTACTTTTGCTGTCACCCGAAAATGGGCGACAAGACATCATTCAACACGTCAAATGCACTGTGATTCATGGAAGACGCCATAGATCAAGTCTTAAAACATTGGTTCCTGCCCTCCCTCGACTATTGATAGAAGTTTAAACTGAAATTAAGAATTAAAATACGATGTGCATAAAGTTAGTGGTTGTGTCGAGCAAAAACAGCGGCCAAAGCGCCCGTGAAATGACAGCATCTCAAGGACAACGCCCCTCTTGTTGATGCGAAACAGCACAGCTCTCATCACCACCCCCCGATTGAAGATTCGGCGCGCGTGCCACTTCGCGTGCAGACACGAAACACGCGTCGACCCCGTCACGTGAACGCCAAGAAAGGAAGAAAAAAATGCTCATTTGGGCGCCAGTCACTGGTTACGTGCGTCTTGTAACATTTCTCTCTCACTCTCGAGTTTCTTTCCTAAAATGGGAAAAAAGAACAAGGGAGAAAGTTTTCTTCTACTCAAACACCTGCCGTGCATAATGGAACGCCCAAGAAGTGCATGAAAAGGAGTGAGGGCATTTTCTCATTACCCCTTTTTAAAATGTATGCGGCAGTGGTGAAAGGAAAAATAAATAAAAATCATTTTTTGGCTTAGAATGTGACGTCTCGTTGGAAGAAGGAGGGGAGGGTAGAAAGAATCTAACGATTAGGAAGTTGTCGGTTCATTTATTCATCACAGAGTAAAGTAATTTTAACCAAGGTTAGATAACGGTACTTGAAGTGTTTGGGGAATTTAGCAAGTAATTAGTATTCAAAACATCTTGAAGTAAATTATTACAAAATACTACCACAAAATAATAATAAGAGTTTTGATTAACTGTGGAACAACTATTTTGGTTGAAAATTCAAATTTGGCAATTAAAGCCCCCTTTCTTTCTTTTTGATTGCCGGTTTTACACAAATATGCACGCATTAACACAACGCCATGCGCATTTTTAATCAAGATTTTGTTTGGCGCCGGTAGGACAGGTTCAGATCATTTAAGTTTTCGTTAGATCAGATAGTGGATCATTAGAAAGTTCACCAAAGTGGTGTCGCAGGCCAATGTAGTGTTAATTAATATTAATAAAAAGAGCTAGCAGAAAGGTTTTTCTGGCGGCTTTAATATTTATTGAAGGCGCGCTTTGTATTTAACTTCGTTGCATACTAATGAATGTGATGCAGCCAAGCCAAAGATGGCTTTTCTGCCATAAAACACAAACTCAACTCATCTCGTATATTGAAACGAATCGAATATACATTTTAGTTCAAAATTATTTCCCAAAAATGGATATGGCCCAGAGTTTGAAACAGGTAAATATTTCTTGTAATAAAACCATTTATGTGACAGTGATTTAAGAATGACCGACACCGACACAATTAGACAACACAATTAATACATAAAACAATTTAGAAGAATCCTGACAACGCTACATTTCTAACGACTCAAGGTTGACTGTTTCTCTCTATAGCCGTTAGAGGGCTATCCATCTATTTGTTACATTTACCAATTTTCAGCCATTTCGCTTTTGAGTTATTGACTTAACATGCATACGATCAGCCAGATGAAATTCCTAAGAGCTGATTTCGCGCAAAATTTGATGTAGTTCTGCAATTTTGGCTTAAATATCGAATTATATTGATCTTGTTGGTTAGTTCAATCATCATGTTCATAGAAACAGAAAATTCGAAAAACTTTTTTTTTCAAGGAATCGGGGAGGGCTAAAGCATGGAGATCGTTAAGTCAAAATTTTCACAATTGCAATATTTTTCAAAATTATATCTTGTATATCAAAAAGAAAAAAATATTGAGTAGCCATTTGAAAACCTATATCTGTGTAAAATAATATCAATCCAAACATGACACATAATATGCAAAACGAATTCAAATTCGTCTAATAGAGACTGATTGTTTAGGTTTTATAGAGCAAAAGCTAGAATTGTATACACTGCACCACACAAATTCTATAAAAATCAAAACTAGGATATTGTTAAAGCCTTTAAAATTTAAAATAACGTCTTTAAGTTTAGTAAGAAACTAATGTTAATTTTTTAAAGAATGCCCACATTTCTTTTTTTTTTAACAATTCATACAAGACCAAAGGCTGAAAGATAATAAATTCACTCTTCAAATAACGAGGAAAGAAAAAGAAATTCACTTTCTCATCATAAAATACTTTTTTTTTTAAATTAATAAAATGAATTCCTGAAACATTTTATTAAAAACACCCAAACACAATTAAGGCAACCGAGAAACATCGAATTTTTCCAGTTACCAAGAATCTAATACTTTCCTTTAACAAAGTTCGTCTCCCAATTTAATTCGCTCCCAAGTCATAGACAAAAAGATCCCAACAGAATTCTCTACTTTAATCCTCTTACGTTAGAAATATTTTTAGCTTGGCTCGCTTTGATCTCGTAGAATTTTCGTTAAATAAAACACTCGAATAAGACATCACCGATAGGCGCGGCTCGGAGCAAAAGAACTGAGGCATAAATCAATGAAATGTTATTTTTTTTAATATATACCTCTGAAACTTCTGAATTGAGAAAAGAATGAATAACATTCTAACAACTCTGAGCACGAATCTAATAACGGAGAATGATTATATCAGAAATATATTTAAAAAAAATTGGAATATATTTTGATACGGTAAAACCTCGGGTTGACCGAAATACTTTCAAAATCGCTGATCCAAAAAATGCGTATTGTATTGCATGGGAATAATAGCAATTATTTCTGTGAATTCACTGAAAGTTTCGTATGCTATAAATTATATTTGGACCTCGCTTAACAAATATAAATCGTTCCTGGACCTTAATCGTTATGCGAAACATTTTTTTCCTCATAGAAATCCATGGAAAATAAATCAATGCGTACCATTTTCCCATAGAAATCCATGGAAAATAAATCAATGCGTACCATTTTCCCATAGAAATCCATGGAAAATAAATCAATGCGTACCATTCTGGAAAAGAAAAAAATTCTCTAATTTATAATAACGTATTTATTATTCATATTGCATGTTTTCTTTACAAGAAAATTCTCAAAACATTTGCCTTCAGTCACGTTTTAAAATTCGGCAAAAAAATTGGCAAAAGCCACGCAAAATTTAGCGGAGTCACACCATTGTCATTAAACACATTTTTAGCACACAAGCTACTGACTAGAGATACTTTTCAATACATGAAAGAATTTCCTTTATTTCACTGGAAAATTGTTGCTCTGTTGAGTCCCTTATTTCCACCCCTTCTGGTCAAATCTCCTCCGCAGCTTTTTACTGTGACACTGAATGCAGATCCATAAATTCTTCGGTAATTTGGCTATGTTCTTCCACCAGCTCAATGATGTCCTTAAGATTCATTTCTAGCTCCGTAATTCTGGTCAGGGACACAATCTCGTCGATAGAGGCTCCACATCACTTATTCAAACACCTCGGAGTCACGTTTGACAACGCTATTCGGCCAAAACATCGAAGTAGATACAAGGGTTCTCTTCAAACAAGTGCACATCATTGGCTGATACAGGCCAATCCATAATGGTACACTATGACGTCTTGTCGTCACTCGTTCTGCGAAACATCGCTCATTAAGTGAATCCCCGTTTCGCATTTTGTTTTGCCCGTTAAGCGAGGTGTTCGTTAAGTGGAATTAGATTATATTATTACGCATATAACTTGATACAGCTACTATAATCTTAAAAATGTAAGTTTAATTAAGAACACAAAGAGTACTTTGAATTTGTTTTGCACTCGAAGTGTTTCTGAATTGCATGCCGTTATTAGGTATAAAACAGCAATAGATGTACTAGCATGGCTCAAGACACACCCCCCTCCCCCAATTTGGCTAACAGGAATTATACTGGTGCTTCTTATAAGTTACCTTGGCAAAAATTAACTAAAAATCTGAATAAAATTTATATAAAATAATACAAAGCCTACATGCAAGATTGTGTTCTAATATCTTGTCTGCATGCTTTTAAAGTGTTCAAAAACTATGCATTAATTAAGGCAGCAATAGATGAACTTGCAAGGCTATGCCTGCGATCATTTTATTTCGCCTTGTTAAAAAAATTCAAATAAATGCAACTTACTTTTTAAAAGACTTCGTATGTGAACTTAATACTCCAAATTTATTTTGTTCAAGACTCCTGAAACAAAAAGAAACGTCAATTTAACAACAAAAAGTGAAAATTATTATAAATAATATAAATAAAATTGAGCAATAAAAATGGGAAAAAACATAAAATAACCTAAATACTTTTTTTTTAGTTAGTACCTCTTTAGATAAAGCGATAGAAAATCACATTTCGTGAATGGAAGTAATTAATTGAAGAACACCTAGATAATTCAGTGGAAAAATAATTACTAAATAGGTTTTAGTTCTCACATAGACCTGGTGAAGTATTATAATGGTTAAGAATTTTTTTTTTTTTTTTTTTTTTTTTTTTTTATGGATCAGAACTTCATAAAATTCTCCCATGGTTGCCTCCTATACAAAGGAAAAATTAAAAACTCCTCAAACATTCACATTATAATTCCCTACAATTACCCTTAATTGAAGTGCCCATACAAGCGTTTACATTGGCACAAGTTTCATCAAGCCTTAACAGGAGTTTAGTTTTGTTTAGTTATATTAACGCCCCGTTGTAAAGCAACACTAGGGCTATTTTGGGACGGACCTTGTAATTTTGCACCGCGGTCAGATGATGAGGACGACGCCTGAGCTGGCACAACCACCCCTCGCCACGCCACGCCACACCAGCGGGAGGACGTTTGGCATGACGGATTTAACGTGTAACAGACCCCCTTCAACGACGGTTCTTCGGTGGAATCGGGTCTCGAACCTGAAACCCTACGGCTCACAAGCCGAGATCTTACCACCAGGCCACTGCGGTTTCAGCCTTAACAGGAAAGAATTTGTAAAGAATTAAATCCAACATATACATGTTGTTCTGCAGATCGACTGATAAATTCAGGGAATTGTTAATAGGCATCAAGAATAAAAATTCCAATGAAACATAAAGTCAAAGGCCAATGAAACATAAAGTTTTTGTGTTCAGAAGGCATTGTTGTGTGCACCATGTGTGACATGTGCGCGTTGGATAACCTTCATGCCAATCTACCGTCAAAATCGCAATAAAGGCTTAATATCAACATGTGGACAGGGATCCTCGGTGATTATTTTTTGGGAACATATTTCCTGCCAGAACGCTTGGATGGAAAGATATAGCTTGTTTTACAGTAAAGCGGATTCCGAGAAATGTTACAAAATGTATGGGCTGCAACGCCCTGATGCACATTTTTTTCGAGTGAAATGCATAATCACTTCAATATTATATAAGGAAGTACACAGAATGCACAGAACTCATTGCATGGCCTCCACTATCGCCAGATCTTAATCCGCGCGACTTCTATTCCAATGGGGTCCTTTAAAGCATTCGTTTATACAATGCCTATGGACACAGCGAAAAGTCTGGAAGTGAGGGATGTTCGTCGCATACATCAAAAGCATACCTGGTATCTTTACCCTGCTTTGGAGCAGCATAGTTCCAATCTGATATCTCTCATGGCCCTTCGGATATTGTTTTTACATCGCATATTTTGCGCAATAACATCAGCGACCGCCTCATCCATCAACTCTTTCAATAATTGATTAAATAAATCTTTTTTTTCAGTTATTATTGTACTTTTTGTTGTTCCAGTAACCTGAGAGTGTTCTTTGCGTTTTCACTCTCCAATATGGTTTGCAACATCATTTTCCTTTGTAATTTTAATTGCTATTGTTATCTACTAACAACCCTACGAGTTTATTCGTCCATTAACAGAACACCCTGTATATCTTTTCCAATGCTACTGTCTTTATAAATAATAATAATCTAATGTTACAATTTAAGCCATTTTTTTATGAATTATGGAGTTTAATTTCAGCAAATTATTTTATTTCGGATAAAATTTACAGTAATGATTCCGAAATATACACAAATTGATGGCTGGTTGGTTCTCAGTAAAATAACTGCTTGCGTGTGTTCATGGCGCTGGCGCTTTACAAATCGCTTGATCTAGAAGTAGAAAATACGACACAAATGTATCTTTGTTTGGACGATGAGAATATGCAATGAAAGCAATCTTTTTTTTCATTTAGTTTTTAATTTAAATTCTAATAAAAATTTCAAAAAAAAAAAAATGCTCCGAGCTACACATTTCCACTTTCCAAAGTATATCTATGTCAAATTTGACAACTCTATATCAAGCGATCTGCATGCAAACATTAATATAAACTACAAGTAAAGATAGGTCAAATGCAAAGGATAACATTCATGTATTTTATAAATTTTCCAAGATGCATATCTATAGAGAAATAAGGCATGAAAACCAGAAAATAAGGGGGGGGAATCAGATTTGTAAGTCATATGACTTTTATTTGGGGGGATAGAAGAGAGATAAACGCACATATGCAATATTATTAATTCTTATTTCAAGAAAATTCGACCGTTTATCAGTAGATGACGTAATAAAGGTGCCCCGCCAATCAATCCGTTAAAAAGAATTCAATAGCACCCCCCCCCCACGCCTCTCCATCATTCGATTGCTTTTCTCCCACTTTTGAACAAATGTACAAACAGCATTAAAGAATTCAACAAGCGCGTCTTCATCTCAAGATTTTACGATTCCGTCATGCTTTCAATTTTATGTTCAAAACAATTTTTCATGGCCTTCTTTCCAATTCAGAAGCAAAAATTAATAAAAAAAGTCACATGATATAACAAATCACAAATATACGTACATGTTACCATGAAATGGTATAAACTTGTAAAACGTGTTCTATAATCGAAGTCCCGTAAAATGTGGTCTTCTATTGTACAAATGTATTCCCTGCGTTATACACGAGTTCACAATAAAATAGTTTTAAGTGCTCATACAAGGGAAAATTAATAAAATTCGGAAATGCAAAAATTCACTTTGTTAGTAGTAAATAGAATATAGCCTCTAATATAAATGTTCGATAAATTTAGGCCACAACCCAATAACTTAAAATAGTATTAACAAATAACACAGTGAGTTTTCGGTTTTCATAACAGGTACACCACTTGCAGGATGATCATAATGGAAATAATGGAATGTCATATTCCGTTATTTACATGTAGATAATTTCCCATTAATTTATTATGTACTTGGTGGCAACGGCAATCAGTTGGTTCGATCAAAATTAATTATAATTATCCGATTTTATGAAAATTTACAAGTTAACTAGCACATTACCACTTTTTGAGTAGAAAGTGCTCACTATAAAAAGTTTTTTTAAAAGAAAAATCTTAGATTTTTAAATCAAAGTTAATCGAATTTTAACGCTTTTCCTTAAAACTTCTGAGCATATCATCATCCAAATTATTTTTGCATAATTTAAAATTTAAAATAAAAGCCTTTTAATGATACAGTCTTCATTTCCGCATAGTTTCTTTACCCCTCCTCACAATTAAAAAAAAAAAAAAAAAAAAAAACATTTCAAAATATTTAAGTATTTTTTTCACAACACTTTTAGAGCATTTTAGTCACTGGATTTCTACTCTCACATTTTATGATAATATGAAATTTTTTTTTACATGGTTCGTTATTTCTGTCATGTAATTACTTTAAAAATAATATAAAAAGACAAATCTAATCTAAACATTATCATACTAAAACGTCCCGGTACGACCGGAGTTTAACTCCCTGCTTGGCACAATTTTCAAAAATCGCCAACAACGGTCTTGCGCCGTGTTTTGTGAAATGTTCAAAAAGCGAGGGAGCAGATGTCCAATCATAGCGCATAATAAAGGCGAAAGATATTAGGTTTGCCAGTCTGGAGGTTACCAGCTTTGGTGCATTATCGCAACTTGGCGAAGAAGGGGGTTAAACTCCGGTTCACCCGAGATCCCAATCTTTAAATTTTCTTTTGAGCTTATTTCCCTCTAATTCAGCATATTACAAGAATTTCAATGACGTTCCGCGCACAAAATCAAACAAAAAAAAAAACACAATATTATTGCATCAAACCATCAGGAGTGGGCATCTCCAAATTTTCTAGCATACTCTCTATTAAAGGTGAACCTTGGCGTAAGGCCGCGAATGCATTGCATGCTATTGGCGAACAGTAGTTACGAAATATTGAGCTTTCGCGCGAATCTAGCGTTTTTACCGAATCTGGTGCGAGATATTTGGCGATTAATCCGTAAATATGCCAACATCGAATTTATATTCTTGGCGCTTTTTTTAACAGATTGCAACGAAAATCTGACACAATAAATATTAGAATTGTAATTAGATCACATGCAAATTTCATTCATTTTTTTCATGGCATTTACATGTATGTGGAAATGTGGACCAATACATGCAGTTTCGATGAAAATCGATGCAAATCTACATCTTAGATGCTACAACTAAATATCAAATTTTATTTAGCTAGCATTTTACATTTTGTATTTATTATGTTTACTTGGAAAGCAAACAGATTTTCTCGGAATGTGCTTTGTCAAAATTGAATAGAAATCTCTAAATTTAAGGTTGAGATTACATACCAAATTCCAACCGTCTAGTTCAAAGCGTTCGAGTTATTTTCACAAACAGGCATAATTCCAAAAATGCATTTTTCGAACTCAGTGAGGTCCGAGTTCGGAAGATTGTGGGGATTCATAGAAATTGGGGATTCGAATTTTTTTGACGATTATAGTACTTTCCCTTCGTACAAAGAAAAGTTTTACATTTAAAAAGGAACTTTTTCTGTCTCTAATAAACATAAAACTAGTTCTCTTTTAGCACACTCAACGGGCTTCAAATTTGCATATCAATCACCATGCTGTTGAAAAATCAACTTACTGACCTCAATGCTAAATGTAGCAAAACAAAAATTGCCATTTCGTAAGATCACACGCATTGGTTTTACATATAAAAAATTAATTATTATTCGATTGCGATAATTCAATGTTTAAACGAAAGAAAAGCAATTTTATCATTATTGGGAGACTCGATAATAGTTAAGCATGCTTTAATGATGCATTGTTGCAAACGTCGATACAAAGGCATCAGAGAACAAAGGGTTTAGTTAAGCGACAAACCGCCAGAAATTGAACAAAGAATAAAATTGATATCTGAATTGACAATATTGACTATATTGATGATAAAAGCGAATAAGTTTTGTGAAAAACACACAGAATAATCAAGATTACAATAAATTTCCAATTAATATCGACCAGGAATCAAAAAATGTTCGCAACCAATAATTTTTAATTATGTCAGCACAATAAGCGATAAACCTATTAATAAACCTGATTAAACGCAAGAAAGTAAAAATTACGCAAAGTTACGAAGAGAAAACACTGTACTCGTTAAAAATTTCGTTTTTTTTTTACGAATCTCCACGTTTTATACCTCCAAGTCTGAAACACACTTTTTTTTTTAAGCATGTATGTTTGTGTCTATGAATACGATAACTCAGAAATTCTTTTGCCTAGGCGGATTAAATTTGGTGTGGTCTCTACATTAAATTTGTAGATTTTTATCAATTTTTGAACAAAATTTATTAAAAGGAATTCGATTCGTCCGGTTGCTCGAGTATATGGGAAGATGGCAACTCCAAAACCTTTTTCATTCAGCCGTTTGAAAACAGTCTAAAATGCATACAGTTTATCCCGAGTATCCGGCCTAATATAGCGAGAGGGCAGGCCGAATAAAAAAAAAAAAAAAAAAAGGCCGGAGTTCTATGAACTCATTTCTTTGCCCACCAATAAAAGAAGATAAAGTTTTTAACCACCCATTACAAACTCTGAATACTGGCCTAGTTATAGGTAGGGATTTCAATACCGGACCGAAATTTCAATACCGGTATTCGGTATTTTTTAAATCTTAATACCGGGATACCGGTTTTAATACCGGTATTAGAAATTTTGGAAAAAAGAAAGAAAACACAGGTGTTTCTTTTTATTTGCCAGTTTTGTTAGAGAGCGTAAATATCACAAAAAATAATTTGTAACTTATAAATTATAACAGTATATAATCACAAAAAAAGTAAAGAAACATCTTATTTATTTAAATCACAAAAAAAAGTATAAATATCACTATTCAGTTTGTGGTATTATTACAAATTTTTGAAATGTTATCTAAAAAAACATAATGCATCAATTGTACTGCCATTAAGCCTGAAAAGTAATTTTGTGTAAAAATGACCAGCTGTCGAAAACGCTCTTTCGGCATCTACGCTAGTGGGTGGTACTGTTAGCAATGCGCGATATATTACTTTTTCCAAGTATTTACCTCTAAATCCCTCATCTTCAAATAAATCGATTTCTCGTCGGATGGTTTTGCATATAGCGGATTTCAGTATTGTATTTTGGATCGTTGAAATTTTTTTATTTATCGCTAATTCTAATTTTTGTTCAAGAGACAATTCCTTTTCACTATCGACAGTAGTGACATCATAATCTTCGATAATTGTATCGAATTCTGAATGTGGATAGGTTTGTGGGAAAAAATTTTTAAGAAACTTTACTCTAACTTAATCAGATTTGAATTGGTTATTTTCTTTTCTTCTTTTCATTTTCATTTTTAAAATCATTTGAATTATGTAAATACCATAAGACATTTTCTATTTCGGTATGCCTTTCTTCTGTACGATTTTTCAGTATAATATATAATTCTTCAGATACTAATGTGTGTTGTTCTTTCAGTGACTGCAACACGAAATTTATTGTTGCATTAGCTGTTAATAAATTACAATCTCTCCGACATAATGCCTGAATAGTCAGTTTTATTAGAAGTAGAGCTGATATAGTTCTGGATATTAAGTCGAATTCACTATCTGAAAAATTAATTTACAGGTTTAAGTCGATTATTGCTTTTTGGATTGGATTTCTCAGTTTCAAAAATCGTTCCATCATTAGGAGTAAACTGTTCCAACGTGTTTTAGAATCTAATATTAACATATATTCTGTTTTATTTTCAGTTAGTATATATTTTAGTAATATATCCTTTTTATAGGGGAGCATTTAAATATTTTAACAATTTTTCAAACTTTGTAAATTATAGGAAGCAATTCTTGATAGGCTAATATTTCATCATTTTTAGCAATATCTTCTTCAATAATTAAATTGTCATTATCTTCATTGTCAATATCACTCTCTTCAAAGTTGGAATCCGAAGTTTCTATATCCACATTTAGATTCTTCTGTTTTTCTTCTTTATTTTTTTGGTATAATGTATCTATTACTCCTAATTGAATTCCATGAGCATAGCACAATTGCAGATTTGCACCAATCAACTTTCCAACTTTTTTCATAACTGTTGCTCCATCAGTCGTTATAGATACAATATCTTCTTTCAGGGATAATCCATGTTTCGCTAATTTAAATTTAAGTAATTAATTAAGTCATTAATTAGCTAATTAACTTCGCCCGTTAGGAAGACATAAAAACCAAAACGTATACTATATTGCTATGTTCGCGATACCTGAACATATAGTGGAGACAATTTTAAAAGTTTCTAGTAAATACCGAAAAACCGGTATTTAAACTTGTGAATACCGGTATTACAAAATTGTACAAATGGCTCAAAATACCGGTATTCGGTATCCCGGTATACCGGTATTGCAATCCCTAGTTATAGGTACACATTTTTCTTTTAAGTGTTCATGCCGCAAAAAAAAAAAAGCTCCCTGAACTTCTTTATGCTTACCTTTCAGAATGGCTTTTCTCACTTTTCTTCCACTTCCACCAGCTTGTGCAACACGCCATTTTCCAATCCCTGCTCGATTTTTTCCCAGCCCCCCCCCCCCACTGTACTTTTCCGAAATCCTAACTCCAAAACTATATTGCTTGCTGTTACACCAGAATCTAATTGCTGAAAGCCCGTATTTTCTCATCACTACAACTTTTTTGCGTTTATTACCCATTTTGAAATCTTCACTGTGGTCACTAAGAGCAATTTACGAATACTGTACTTAATGTGCAGTCATAATCAGGAACAGCAGCAACAACTGAGGTCTGTTACCCACTGACAAAACAATGAACAACGAGCAGAACGCTGCTCTTTTCCTGTCACAACGTATTTTACTCATGACACAAGGAGAATCGTAGGACGCCCGCTTCCAGTGCTTTGGCAATACTCTCAATGTAAGGCCTGCCTTTCTCATTTAATTACGATAAAAGAAAACTAGGCAGGATAGTGAGGAAGCCGGATAGTCACGAACCGGATACTCGAGAGTGTACTGTACTTAGTTTTCTTCCCAACCCCAAATCCTCACGGGCCGGTCTTTTAATATGATAATATGAGCACTTACGGCGCTCTCAGATTTATGCGGGAGGAGAGAAGTGTTATGTATAACAGCGTACAGTAGCTGTACAAAAAAAAATTGTAAGAGAGTAGATAGTTGTACCCCACACAGCGGCGGGCGTACGAGACAACAAATACAACGGCTTAAATTGCAAATGATGTTTTTTTTTCATTTTGTTTTGTTTTTGTTTCAAGTATACAATCCATTTAATACGATGGATCAGAGAATATGCGAGAAGGTTTCAGGGAGACCATTCCTATTAGTTTAAATTAGCATTTCCTTTCGAGTTAAACGAATTCAATTACTACAAATTGCGAAAAAATATATATAATTTCTTACGTCTTTATGTCGTTACGTATTCTTATGTCGTTTACAAATTCCGGGCTTCTTTTTTTCTTTCCCCCGAGCTCAATTAGGTATAAAAAATAGAAGATGTCTCCCCCCCCTTACGATTACAAACCTTTTTTGCATATACTTAATGAACGAGAATGTAAAAACACCCATCAAAGTATGTCAATTATCCGGATGGTACACGAACAATCCCTGTGTTCAAAAGCGTTATCGAATCGTAAATACACTAAAAGATTCGTCCTCAAGTGAACAGCACGGGAAGATTGCAAGTCATTTGCCTCTTTTTTTACGGCAGGTGTTAATTAAGCAACGTCACTAAATGTAGGGAGGGAAGAGGTTAGCAGAAAATCTGCAGGTGAACTAGCAT
Source organism: Argiope bruennichi (assembly GCF_947563725.1). Classification (NCBI taxonomy): domain Eukaryota; kingdom Metazoa; phylum Arthropoda; class Arachnida; order Araneae; family Araneidae; genus Argiope; species Argiope bruennichi. Next base: position 32,354,300 of record NC_079155.1, on the reverse strand, counting down.
GCACCACAGGACACTGAGCGCATCAAAGAATGCTTTCTCTTAACAAGGCTATCATCGGTGCGCTCTCAAGCGTGTCTTAGCAAGTAGTCGGCCATTTCTCACACGCTTCGCGAGTTCGAACATGCCAAGTAGACGTTACAAGGACGTAGACCCCAACACCGTTTTTTCTTTTAAGTTAATTTTCATTTTCTAGTTAACTATTCCACTTACGTCTATTCTGTCCTGTTTCGAGATTTTTTTTTACGTGCACTATTCACTCGGCAATGGGAGGGTTAAAAGATGCTTAGCCGTGCCTGATATTTCCAGCGAAACATTGAGTAAATGTTTAGAATAAACCAAAATAAAAAGGACAAATATCTAGCATTTCACAACCATAATAATGAATGATATTTAAACAATATTAATTCCTCTTGAAAGATAAGACTTTTCAGTTTAGTTGGTTTAGTTCAGTTATAATAAAATCCCGTTTTAAAGCAACACTGGGGCTATTTTGGGACGGACCACGCAATTTTGAACTGCGGTCAGATGACGAGGACGACACCTGAGCTGGCATCCCCTCTTCAAACTCCCACATAACACCAGTGGGAGGACGATTGGCCCTTATGGATTTAACGTGCACCAGACCCGCTTCACAGCGGTTCTTCGGTGGAATCAGGTCTCGAACTTGAAACCCTCATGTTCCGAAGCCTAGACCTTACACCACCAGGCTACCTCGGCTTTAATAAAGCGGAATGAAAATTTTTTAACAATAATTTATCAATTAAAAAACAGTTTTATACATCAAGCAAATCTTTTCAAATACATAAATCTAAGTAAAATAGAAAAATCACTAGTATCCGTCAACTAATCGCAGTTATTCGGTTCTGCAATTATTTGCATAGTAGTGAAATGATTCTTTTTAAAATAGTTTTAAAGACACTCCTCCTTTTGAATATCCCTTTACTTAAAAATTAAAGATATACGCGATAAATTTCAAATTAATACACCTATGCCAAGGTTTGTCAAATTTTAATACATGCACATTAGTGGTACTTCATAATATATTTAGTAGTACAAATTTCATAAAAGATTTAAATGAATGTAAAACAAGGAGTTTTAACATTTTTAACGAATAAAATTGAATAATAAATATTAAATGTGTTATTCCTAGATTATAAACAATACATTTATAATGCACTAATTGTTACTCGATTTCAAACTGACTGTTAATCTTTTATGAAGGCATATCGATTTGTTTTTTTATTTATTTGATGCAAAATTTTAAAGATTTGAGAATCTGGCTAAATGTTAATAAATCTTACCTTAAATCCTGTCCTTTAAAAAAAAAAAAAAAAAAGCATTTAAATAGCAAATATTGCATAATCTAACAACAACCTCCTCAAAGAAGTAAAAATATAACATGTCCTATCTTATCGGGACAAATCAATAATGAACCGAGTGATTCAAGAAATTTAGAACTTTTAAAGCGAAAAAACAAAATCGTTTCTGAGAATCAAAGAGAAGGAAGTGAAGAGCAGATGTTTGCAAGTCTAATTATTTCGCAAAGATCCTCGAGAAAAACAAGTCTGACCTTTATCTGCTTAGTTGAATTAGTTCATTAAAAGTGCTATTAGGCTCGAGACTTAGAAGGTTAAGCAAGTTCCAAGAAACAAAAGTTTGAACACACTAATCAGTATAAGGTAAAAGAACTATTAACAAAAGGCAGTTTCGTTATCCAGGGAAGTTTCGAGTACAAAACTAAAATTACATCATATTATTCGAAGAGTAAAATTTTAATATCCGAAATGACAAGAGATTGTCGTATAACAGAAATGTATTGGGAAATAATTTTGTATTTTTTTGTATATATTTTTTTAAAAACATATTTGTAAACAACAAAAAATTCAAGGATCTTTATGGTCATTTGAAAAAATTTTAATTTTTAAAAATTTTCGGATAAACGAAAAAAACGAAAAAAAAAATTTTTTTTAAATAAATATTTCATTTACTCAAAAAAAAAAAAATGATTTTTAGTAATTTTTTTTTTGTCGCTATCAAACAACTAAATTTTTATGAAAAAGAATTCTGAATTGAATCAATTTTAGCAGAATTCATTTACATTTTAATAATCGTTTGTCTTCTGACAGATGGGAAAAAAGAAAGATGCAAAAAGGAAAAAATAATTCGCGCACACGACAAAAAGAATTAAATTTTTTTACAATATGAAACAAATTGTAATGTATTCTTACCTGATTTTGTATTCTTATTCTTATTCTTGCTAGGCAAAGAAAATGACCGATTGTTTCTATAACTTATAAACGTTTTAGAGAAATAACTTAGCAACCTAGATTTCAAAAATCGAGTTAAATCAACAACATTTATGAGGAGTTTTAATCAATGCGTGACAACTGAATGATATTTCATATAAATAAACATTTTTAAAATCTTTAGACGTGGCACTCAACGCACCGCTAAACTTTAGTTTTCACTTTCACTTCACGAAATTCAAGATTAGGATTATCAGCATTCCCACTGAGAAAAATGAAATGGCAAAAAAATTTATGAAACATTCAAGAAAGTTAACAGAAGATAAAAACTAGTTTTTAAGATTTCCTAATTCAAATTTCACATACATAATATAAGCAATGAAGTCATGACATGATGCAAAGGTAAAAAGTTCCGGATATGTCACAAATTTTATAAATACAAAGCAACTGAATCTTTATAACTGGAATTTACAGATGCTTTTATAATCTCAACAATGGCTACCGAAACTACAAGTCTCAAATTCTTGTAATAATTTTTAAAATTTAAAATAAAAAAAACTTATTATTTTCTAGTATACGAAGTATTAAGAAAATATTATGATTCCAATTCGAAATTTTGGCGAATCTCCAGATTTTAGACCTCTTTGAGTTCGAAAATAACATTTTTAGAAAATATCTGTGTGTTTGGGAAGAAGATAACCCAAAAATGCGTTTAGCTAGATGGATAAAATTTGATATACGGTCTTTACATCAAATGTTTTAGATTTCTACTGAAATTTTGAAAGAAATCCGTTTAGAAAAAGTCTGTCCAATATAAGTTAATACGATGACTACAAAATAAAGAAAGCTAGATAGATAGATAAAATTTGTTACATAGATTTAACATCAATAGATCCACAATTTTTGTCCCAATTTGTTGGAAAGGACGTATCTAAAAACCCAATTTCTATTCTCGGATACTTTTAATCGTATACTTACAAAAATTATTCCCAGAAAATTGATTTGAAAACAACATTTTAGAAAATTTCTTAAATGTGTTCAGTGTAGCTTTTGAATGTAATTACCCATAAAGTTCAGTTCAGTTAACGAAATTCAGCCACATTTATGCAAAATGGTCGTGCAATAGTTCGACAAAAAAGTGTGTACATGCCAGCAAAGCCGTGGTCTTCATTTGCCATATGTGTTATTCCATACATAATACTATCCTGTGCACTTTATGATTCAATAAAAATATAACAATTTAAAGGAAAAATAAAAACTGTTGTTTGTTTCATTAAAATCCTTCGTTCTATCCAGTAAGCTCCTTTTTTACGAACCCTAAACTGCCAACTGTTAAATGTTTTTTAATAGGGTTGCCAATACTTTACTGCATAAATTGTGGTAAATTTAAAACTTGCGTTAATTTTGAGACACCCTGTACTTTCTCTCTGCAAATTTCGTATACACAGAAATGGAATGATCCCAGTCAATTTATTAATAAAGCAAAATTGGATGCTTTAAAAATGCCATTAGCTTCTATAGATTAACACCTTTTACAATACTCTGCCCTTTTACTTTTTTTTTTTTTTTTTTGGTAATTGATGGTGTTTAATTCTCAATCTATATATGTTTTAAAAATTAATATTAAATGTCTTCGATATATGCCTGCCGATAAAAAAAATAAATCCGATTCTACCGATTTAATAGATAAATAAACTGATATAAACTGTTAAAAAATAAAATTTATGGACAATTATATAGATAAACATAATACAAATGCACGCAAACAAGAGCTATGAAAAAGAAAAATCCTTATATTTATTGCGAGAAAAGAAACATTAATTACGCTCTTAACATAAAAATCGATTTTTTTTTCAATCGATTCTAATTACACTTGCACATCGATTAAAACATTGTTCTTCAGCAATGACATTGAGATTTACACATTGAGTGGAGGATGGAAAAACATTTAAAAAATGCTAATAACGCTAGACGCGCAGACATTTGATTGCGTTAACACTTCTTTTTATGTCGTCTGCCAGAATAAAATAAAAAGCATGGAATATGTAGCATAAAAAAAACCAACTATTACATAAGCTCTAATTGTTACAGGCGTTTAATTTAAGTGACGACCGCAATCGATTGGGATTGATATGAAAACATTAATAGGGTAATAAAAATAAACCGATTCACAACCGGAACAATGCAACTATAAAAAATTTAACAGTTCAGAGGCGATTTATAGGCTTTAAATATGTAATTGGGATGCGAATATATTTTTTAAAGCAGCAATTCAAATGCAGACAGAATGGCAGATTCGAATATTGGAAGTATAAGATTAAGTTAGCTATAATAACGTCTCGTTTGTAAACAAAGTCTATATGAGAACGGAACTTAAAATTTTAAACGTAAGTCAGGTGACGGGGGCTACACCTGAGCAGATACTTCATCTCCGCACTCACACCACGGAGTAGATGGTGTTAAGCTCACAATGTCAGATTTAACGTGCACCAGACTCGCATATACACGACGAATTTTTAGTGAAATCTGGTTTCAAACTGCAGATTTTCATTCCAAAAGCTGAGACCTTATCATTATGCCTACGTGATATGCAAACATCGAAAGAAATGCGAATGTAAGGCTTAAGTACATATGAAAAATTTTAGAAGATATTAGAAAAGCCATCTAGAATACTCTTTTTCCAGTTCATATATATATTTTAAATTCTTAATTTAATCCAAATTAATTTCCAAAACTTTATCTTAATTTAGCCTATCGTAACTTCATTCTAAATCATTCTCTTATTTCGTGATCCAATTCCACTTTCGGTTTAATTCATTCCTTTGTAAAAATAATGCGCCATCCGTACTATGTATCAAATGAAAGTGATACTTCAGTGCCCTTGAAAAGGTGTCAAAGGTCACCACGTGTATTGAATTGGACCGTGGCCAGAAATTCCATCTTATATAAGACGTGATCATTTGTTTCGGCCCTTTTTTCGCCCTCATTTCTTTCTTACTTCTGCTTTTGTGTCGCACTGCGTCGTCTTGTAAAAAATCATGCCTGCCACTCGGAATAGAATAAAACAAAATTAAAAATACAATTGTTTCTTCAATGCCTTCAAACCTGAACTCTACTTCAACCAAAAATATGTTACATATTATTTAGCCGACAGGATTTGAAATCTATTACATACATATACTTAGAAATTCTAGCACCTTCTTTTCTGTTCTATTGATTTGCATCCCTTGAAAGTATAATGAGGCTGGTATAGAGCATATAGGAAGTTCACAGAAGTCTTCACCCCCTCGAAGATCATAACAGTCTGCAAGAGTAAGCACATCCATCGCCACGCCCTCCCAACCCCCGTCTCTCAGTATGCTGCATTTTGTGCTTCACAATATAATGAAAATGGAGTATGCATTTTGGGCGACTTCTTTACTACCAATTGTATCCAAAATTTGACACAGATGTACAGTTTTTACACCAGACTACATTCCAAAGCCAACGTATTTAAATGACAACATTTCAAATTTTATATCTAAGTAGTTAATATATTTGAATTAACATATTCACACCCTTACATATACATACAGACCAAGAATCGCCCTCCCCTTGATAGATTTGGTCTGAAATTTAATACACATCTGCCATTTTGATGGCATATCTATACACAATTTACAAATCTAGCTCTTTACATTTTGTAGTTATTCATTTGCGTTTTGACAGATAGACTTCATGTCAATGGTTTTCTCTCAAAATATGACAAATCAAATATAATATAAAGAAAATATACCAAATTTCATCTGTCAAGATAAAATCGTTTGAGTTCCATTCACAGACTGACAGAGGGTACAGTTCCAAAAGCATTCTCTTCGGCCCAAAATATAAAAATCCGTCAAAATTTAGAGATTCAAACTTTTTGACAGTTATAATATTTTCGTCTAGTATATTTCGTATACCAAGAAGTAAAAGAATAATTATTTCTTTTCTATATAAAACCAAAGTCACAGATAGTCCTAAAGTAAGAGAAAGCATGAGTTTTTATTCTAACAATTTTGAGAAAATAGTAATAAATTTTTTAAAAAAAATAGGAATATTTTATAAGTTTAATAATCGATAAAACAAGAATGACCAGTTAGATAATCTCAAGAATATATAAATAGCCATATTTTTATGAAACACAAAAAAGTAATAATTATTAATTCATAATTGATAACATTGAGCAAAATATTTTTTTTAACTTTTACTACAAACTAGAAGCATCAGAAATATTATACTACGAATAATAAATGACTATCACACAATTGTTTCATTGAGTAGGCTTAAAAATTTAATATATTGCGTACCGATTCAAATAAAAATACGTATTTGCCATAGTAGAAAGTAAATGGCCGAAGTGAGGAAAAATGTAAGAGAAGTAAACATTGCTACAACAGGATAACACGCCTGCAGCTCCAAAAATGTATTAAGTAAAACAGCTGTACAGTGCTGGGAAAAGCACAAAAGTTAACAAAGATTCGCTATGTTTGAACCATAATAATCTCGAAAATCAGCGACCAGATATCATGGTACACGAGTGCGAGGAATCATTTTTACGAAGACTTTTTTTAATCCATGGCACTTGGAAAAAATAATTTGATGCATAATTATTCACATAATACAAGAACTTATTTATTTTTCGGAGCAGTAAACAAGTATAATTATTTTAAATTGAGTTTCCTCTACATATCTTACTTACAAGCCGGGATCCACGGATCCTTCGAGAAAATTCCATCCGCTGTTGAAAAAATATAAAAACCAAAGCACATACACATGAAGGGTCAATTCTTTCTTTGGACTGTTGATCGCAGAGCACTCTTTCTAGTTGTTTTACACTAAGTGCTGTTGAGTTATGATATTATTTAGTTATGTGCTGTCTGTCTATTAATATGGTGTCAATGTTTACATGTGCCTTTCTTTGTCACTAGCGTTCTGTGTTTGCTGCGATTTTCTTAGAATCAAGTGCCATCTCCCACTATTCAATCCTCTTTGGTGAATGCGGTAGTTTGGGGAACAGGGTGCCAGTTCAGGTGTCGTCCTTGCCACCTGACAGGGATTAAAAATTACGAGGTCCCTCAAAATGCGTGTTGATTCCAAACCGGAAGTTAATATAAAGAAATTAAACCCAATATCCAATGTACTGCAATTCTTTTACTACACACCCAACGGATGATTTCGTAACTACAGTACACTCCGTAGCATCGGACCTAATGTGGCGGAAGGGCAGGTCGGATAACAAAGAAGCCAGATGGGCCGGAGATCTTGTATGAACTCATTTCTTTGCCCACAATACCAGAAGGCAAAGTTTTTATACCAAAACTGCCTGTTATAATACGTATTTTCTCACTTCTTACTAAGCCCTCCATTTACATTAAGTCACGTAGAATGTGAACGCGTCCAGGTAAATCATAGAAGCACTGTGCAGTTATAATAAGGAACAGCGGCAACAATTGACGTCCGTTACGCATTGACGAAACAATGAACAATGAGCAAAACGCTGCTCTTTTTTGTCACAACTTCTGTTTTGCACATGACATGCAGGAGGATCATAACAGATCCCCTCCCCCACTTTCCAATGTCTTGGCAATGTTGCCAATGTAACGCCTTACCTTCCTCATATACATAGTGTAACATTCCCCGTTTCAAAGTACTGATAAGAAATTTACAGCCAGCTGTGTCGTCGCTGTTACTTACTAAACTCCTCGAGATAGCCAGATGGTGGATCTTTTCACCTGGGTGGTCTCGCATCAGTTCATTAGCGACTACAGTGAAAGACCACATGTGGAATTCCTTATCCAAAAGATATTGATAGTAAATTCAAAGAGAAAAGGGTGTCCAAACATCTGGATGCTAGATGTTTCTCTTTGTGAAAGGACTTTCTCACCACCCACTGGCGCCACTGAGAGAGCATATTGCTGAACCCCGATTGGCCAAAAGAGAGTTCAGATGACCAATGTAAATTAAGAGGCGGAGATTGTCGCCGAAATAAAGTGCGGAGATTTTTTTTAGGAGGAGAGAAGAAACGAATTGCAGGCGAACTGTTGGACTACGGCACGAGTTCGGAGTCCGAGAACCAACTGAGTTTCAAGTAAGCCTTCGACTTCGACTGTTGTACTACAGGCGTAAATAACTATTTATTTAACAAAGACTAAAACAAGTTGTTCTTTTGTATTTATAGGGCTGTAAAATAAAGAATTATCTGAAAATTCTACTTCGTTATTTGATCAGTCTAGATCAAGACATTACAATAGTATAAAATGAAGTCTCCTGAAAGCATCTGTATGTTTGAAAGAGAAAAACGCGGGAAATACTTAACTGACATTGGAGATATTTGTACCATTTTATAGGACATTTATTAGGGAAAGTTTTAGTATATTAAACTCATATCTAAATTAAAAAAGGAGTTTTATAAATGCGATTTTAGTTATTTTCCTATTACGATTCGCGCATGCGTAAAACAGTCGTATTTGTGCTTTACACTTATCAGCGCATGTGCGAAAACTTCAAAACTGCGTGTGCGCAAATAGCAAGAGCTGTGGTACGCATGTGCGATACATTACTTTGTTTACGTCTTGTTTTACACAGCGATTGGTAAACAGGGTGGAGACTAGACTTAAGTTTAAAGCTAAATTTTTCTCTTGGATGATATGTCATGGGCAACGCTGTGCGGGTACTGCTAGTTTAATTACTTTAACAGAAAAACAGGATGGTCAGGACGGAAGAGTGTATTCGAGAATGCACCGTATATACTATTCATGCACATATATAATTTGTTTTTCGAAGTCTATACACATGAAACTACTAAAATCTGATCAATGAAAATAAAATTAAACTTTTAATTCCTTTTTACTGATTGCAGTTCCTTGCATCAGTGTATTAACATATTACATGAATAGAAAGAAAACCCAATCAACATTTACAACCATTCCAATTTATAGTAATTTTTTTTCCAACAATCAATTATTCAATATTTTCCAGGTCCGTAGTTCCGTCGCCAAATCACCTGTTCTCTTTCCTAGTCATAATAAATACGGTGTTCAGCCAGAACATCTACAGGCTGCAAATTATCTGCGGCATGAAAGGATTAAAAAAGGAAAAAAGAAACGAAAAAGAATTACTTGTCCCCAGAGAACAGTTTCGGGAACTGCTTGTCTCTTCGCTAACGTATACGTGTATAGCAAAGAAAACGACACCTGTCACGAGTCAGAAAAGGTCCGTCCTTCATTAAAGAGATTAATGAGAACGGTCGCATGGTCAGTTCGCGTTGCCGTGATTTTTCTTGCAAACGGTGTAACTCAATTTTGAAAGCTCTATGAAATCGTTGCAGACTTTTTTTTTTCAGAGTTCGCGTGCGGAATTACCATTTTGTGCATCGGACGTTAACTAACTGTAACAAAGGTGGGTTCGCAAGAGTTTCGCATCGATTTTCTGGTAGTCCTTCCCTTTCTTCTTATACTTCTTTATGAATTTAAGGCAAGGGCGTCGAAATGAATTCAAGAAAGCAGAATTTCATGGAGATGAAAGGAAGGGAAAAAAATATTGCACGAAATAGGCACCTCCCCCCCCCCAATTTTCCGATGGTCCCAAGAAAAGAAAAGGTTGCGAGTTCCGGTTGAACTTCAGTTTAGATCGCAAAGTCCACTAAATTCTCGATTAACAGTAGCTTTCCGTGATCAAAATCATAATGATAAATCAAAATCATGTTGATGAGGATATAATGTTATTTTGGAGCAAAATCCTTTTGCAGTATAAATTGTCAATGCTCTATTCAGTACATAACTTTAGAAAATAAAATATTAATAAAAATTCCAAATAAAATTAAAAACGACCTGAAACATTTTTTAATGTATATATGGAGGATTAAAATCAAATCAAGTAAAATGTTTGCGTTTTTACTTTCTGGAATACGTAGTATAGAGAAAGTATAGTAATCGTCAAAAAATTCGAATTCAAAATTTTCACAAATCTATGTTTTAAGCCCCTTTGAGTTCGAAAAACACATTTCTAGAAAAATATCCGTCTGTGGCAAAGATAATTAAAAAAAAGCTTTGAGCTAGACGTTTGAAATTTGGTATATGGTCTTACATCAAATTTGCAGATTTCTATCAAATTTTGAATAAATTCTCTTCAGAGGAAGTCTGTCTGTCCGGCTGTTCGAATATAAGTTAACACGATAACTATAAAACAAAGTTAGCAAGATAGATAAAATAAGGTACATAGATTTAACATCTATAGAGTAAACGCTTATCAAATTTAAGCCAAATCTAACTAACTACAGGTTGACTGTTTGCCTATACATTCAGAAACATGTAAACATAGAATTCAAAAATTAGTGCAGTTGTATGCCAAATTAGTGCAGCTGTATGCCAAATCTTTGTTTCAATCAATCGAGAAAAACATGTTTGAAGTACAAATTCGATTTCGGATACTATTAACAGCATGCCAGGAATTAATCGCCAAAAAAATTCGCCAAGGGTGACATGAAAGTTCCAGTAATTCACGCTAAAAATAATTCGCAACTATTGTACACCATGCAAGACATGCGTTGGCATGAGAAGTTTATTAGAGACTATGCGAAAAAAATTTGAAAAGACCACTCCCACAGGCTTAAAAATGGAAGGAGATCTCCAGTTAAAAACGGAAAATCGCAAACGGTGGTACCAAAACAGTCGTGACGTAATGGATTCAGAGATAAACAATTCGTTAAAAATTGTCTTACAGAAAAAATGTTCCCATAACAAATGCAAATCGGTGGAGGTTCCAAGAAAAGCAAATATTTATGAATAAACCTTCAATAACCAATTTTTAACCAGGTTAAGCTTATCAAAATTGTTCATTTTTTTTTTAATCAAACAAAAAAAAAAGTGTTAATATTAAAAAAAGAAACTAATTTTGTTTTGTTTTGTTTGTTGTTAAAAAATTTACAAAATTTGATAAACTTTAATACAAGTTTATTAGGATATAATTGTGCGTATAGGCCTTCTACAGGAAATAAAAATTGCTCAAAAGCATTTTTGTTGATTTGTGTGATCTAATGCCCATTTTCGGATTATCCGCGGTTGCCGCACTTCCAACTTGTGGCAGATAATAGATATTTAGTAATACCCATACCCCTTATTGAAGTAACATGATTGTTATGTAGGAATGGACCGTGATCAGATGATGAGGACGACACCTGAGTCGGTGCCCTCTCTAAATTTCAACGTCATACAACACCTCGAAGAATTTAGCGCGCAAAAGACCTATTTATATGGTGGTTTCTCGGTAGAATCGGATTTCGAGACGATTATATTAAATCGACGTTTTTATAGTTTAAAATCTCATGCTTTCTTTTCTACAGTAAACAAACGTATCTGGAAATATAAATGCAATTCCTAAAAAAATAATTGCGATTCCTAAAATCTGAAAAAGAAAAGAAAAATCAAGAAGGAAAAAAAGTCGCTAATTTATACTCGTAGATATAAAAACTAAGATAATCCAATAAACGTAACGTGACAAACAGATGCGATGTTAAATTTATCATATTTACCTAGACAGAGAAATGTCCCACAAGGTCATACATTTTTTATTCCGTTTTAAATTCGCTTGATTCATTGTTTGTTTTTGTCAACAATATATCAAGAAAAGATAAGCCATTAACAAGACATCCGTTTACATGCTTTTCTTGGGACAGTTATTTGAAAAAAAAAATTATAACAAATAACAATGTAATTCTTCATTCGAAAATGATGAATATTTACTTTAAAAAAATGACATCGCATATTTTACAAAAATTATAAGAATTCTTTCTCAACCGTGACATAGAGTTTATTTAATCTATCCTTTGAAAACTTTTTTTTCTCTCTCTCTCACACACACAATTGCAAGAATATAGAAAATAAGGTCCCGTTTCGGTCGAAATTTGTTTTCAAAAGAAATGAAATTTAAATAAACAGAAACATTACCATACAATTCGAGCATGCTTCTTAAATATATACAAGCAAAGTGGAGTTTTTAACAATAGCAAACAAAATTTTATTTATCCGTGAGAGCACGTGGGCACATATGCACAATTCGGACTACAATAACATGCATCACTTCTTGCGGAAGGAAGGAAAAATAAAATATCACAGGAAAAGGTACAATTTTATGACGATTTAATCTCTTATTCATTTATTCACCATTTTGGCCGCGGTTCGTGTGCAGCATTTTCAAATGGTCGTGGCTGACGAGCATGGGCGATAGGCAACAACGCAGTTGTGTTTGAAAAGGTCTGGAACAACTTTAAATTATGGAAGATAAAAATTGTAAAAGAATACTAAAAACTTATTCAGCTTTGGTTGGATTTGAGGTTTTATTGCACAAGGACCAATTTGAAGGTCAAGCAGTTCTAACAATTATTTCTAGCTCCAAAGTTTAACAAAAAAAAAAAAAAAAAAAAATCTATTAAAATGACAGAAAATAACCATTGGTAAAATGACGATACATTACAGAAGTCACAAAGAAACCATGATAGTGAGTTCAAAATAAGGAAAAAAATCCTACAGATTTTAAAACGAAAAGTTTCTCCTGTGGGTCTCTGCCAAGCGACAATGGTAAGTCATATCACTGACTGAATGACCGGACCGCAGCTATAGCAACATTGGCGGGAATTCTGTTTGAGTCCTAAAGGCCATCACCGGCTACGGTACAAACCCTTCCCTAAAGAAGTCCGTCCCGTCATCGATGGGAGGAGCCACACCCCCACCTTTTCATGTATTCTCCTGGGTGGCGAGAACCAACCACCATAGTGGAAATTTCTTATCCTCAATTCGAGGTGCCCCTTGGGGGGGGGGCTAAAATGATAAAATCACTGCTGTTGTTTTGAAGTAAAACAAACACAGAGCATTAAAATGTGAACATTCAATAAGAATATGCTGTAATATTGATAAACTATTGCTTCACAGTCACAATGCGGACACATCTGCAATTTATCATTTAATAATAGATGTTTATGTGTGAATCTAGTGTGGCCGATTCTCAGATGAGTTAAAATTGTGTCATGTTTTCGAGTTTTCGATTATGTAAAGAAGGCCAATTTTCTAGGATAAGCTTTCAAGTATGAAGTTTGTTTAGAGTTTCCGAATCCCACTGAGTTTGCTAGTTGATGTGAAGACAGCGTTCTGCCTGTTTCTTCAAATCGCATGCAGGTATGGATGTTTCTAAAAGAGTTGCAGATTTGGCACTCTTATCAGCCTGGTCATTCCTGCATATTCCTATATGAGATGATATCCAGCAAAATAAAACAGTAAGACCTCGAGAGAAAGTCTTATAATAAGTCTAAAATCCCAAAGATCATTGGATGAGTATGATTTTGAAGAGATTTTTAAAGACTAATATAGCTTCCACTACGTCTATTTGTTGTTGTTGTTACTTATGGCACTTGCCACGGACAAGCCCGCTGTTCGAAAACAGTCGATTTAAGCCTAAGGGGGAGCGCCTCTTGTTTTTATTGTAGAGCCAACTAGGGTCAAGAATACGACTTAACTACACACACGTCGCAACCCTTTTTACGGGGCGGACTTCATGTATTTCATTCACTCATCCACAGATCATAATTTAGACCTGAATCATAGAACGATCACCCCTGATCCAGTACTCCCAGTGGTATTACTCTCGACATGGAGGACTTTGTGACCACGACAGATTTATACGCGCGTCAGTCACTAAGCATGCGGGATTACGTCTATTTAAAATCTCTAATAAAACATGCAAAACTGCAGTGGTCTCAACTTATTCAGCATTCTCAGAGTAACATGACATGTACCGGATTAGTCAGCCGGATTCAACAAAAATTCTAGATTTATAAAAAGTCATTAAAAATAGCATCTTAACAATAATAAATACTTTAATATGCAAAAATAAACTACTAATAAAGTAGAATCTATCTGCATTGACTTTTACAGGACAGACCGTCTGATTAAAGTCCCGTATCCACGGCCCTTTGCCTTTAAGGATACGGTCGTAAATCTGCCATCTGATCCATTGTAGGACCACTCTCGCCTGTGGACGTCGATCAGGAGCTTCCCGAAAACTGTCGGTAAAATGAAGAAACATCAAAGAACCTCGGAAAACCACAAGAGAGGGGAAAGAAGGCAAAATGTGCCTGTCTGAAGATGCGCACGGGACGTCGGAACGGCGCTTTAGACCTACCAAATGTGGACACAAAACCATTGAGAAGACGCAGCAATGTGAACATACTGTTTATTTCAAGATAGGTTTACAAGACTAGAAGTTATCGACGCTTGTAATTCGCTAAGAGATGGCAGGCAGAAATCTAAGCACTTATTACATTTCCGGATTCCGCGAATAATCCGAGTTGAAACTGTTGCTAATTGGGAACATCTCCTTTCATCTTTCCTTTCACCCCAGTTGTTTTACGAAATAAACACCTACTGACGCAAGCGCAAAAGCGCAGCAGGCTACCGAATCCGAGAATGAGCAGCAAGAGCAAATTTCTAAATTTTAATTATCATTCAATCAAAAATAAAATGAAATTGAGTTTATTCCATCCCAATTCCTGAAAATATGATTGCACAAAACTAATTTTCAAGCCAGTTTGAAATTCAAAAAAAGTCCCTCTTTTTAATTATACTAATTGTAAAAATTTAGAGTGGAAAATTGCTAGGCAATTTTTTTAAAAAAATACTTTCTTGCACAATCTATCAACAATGGATTTCATCGCCACATTGAAATTCAGTACTTTTTTGTTTCATCAAATATTTAATTGCACGATTTTTCTTCACTAATAGGAGCTAAAAAAATTCAACTAATTTTCTGCTTAGTTTACATGAGAAATCAGCGAGTAAAATTACAACACCGCAAAAGTCACATTTGTACTAAATTACCCAGGTCATTAAGTCTTTAATGGCACTGTGACGTCATGGGAGATTCCATTAAGGAGGTTCAATGACGCAATTAGCAGAACATCTGTAAAGTAATTAACATTACACAATGTCTGTCACAATCTGATGATGAAAAATGCTTCACTGAAAGAATTAAGAACATCTTGTGCATAAGCGATTTATTTAACTGAAACTAAATACAACCAATATATTAGAGGTTGGAACATTAACTATTCTGTTTGGCATACACGAACTGGTCTCCGAAAGCGGCTAGTATTATAGATAATAAATATTGAAAAATCTGAGCACGTTTTTGAGCATCCGAGATTGTTTTCGTTTGGGCCAGGGTCACGTCAACGTGCAGCAATTTTCTTCCCTTTCATGCTCTCAATGCCCTTTCTGGAACGGTGAGAAAACTGAAGAGGGAAGGTTGCCAATGCTCCGGATTATACAGAAATCATTGAATAAGAACTTCATATTCAGATGGCTTTTCGACAGTAAAATATTCCATTTCAAAAACCAGCAGCGGTGATCTCCCCGAAACACAAAATAAAGGTGTTACCCACCCCCTTTTTTTTCATATAAAATTTATTAGGCAAGACCTTGAATGATATGAGTGATACGATTTTTATTTTCAGAGACCCACAAATGAAACTTACGTGTTTTGTAGTATAGGAAATAAAAATCGAATACTTATTTTAGATAACTTTTTTCCCTTAAAACTTAAAATTGACAGAGAACCAAATCCCATTTAAGTTTTTGCATTTTTATGTTGTGATTTTTACATACACATGAAAGGCAGTTCTTTGACGGATTTTGTTTAAAATTTGGTGCGGAAATAAACTTTAGAAAATTAAACAATGTACCAAATTTTATCGATTTAAATCTTTATGTTTTGTAGCTATTGTAATGTCTTGATCTAGACTGATCAAATAACGAAGCAGAATTTAAAGACAATTCTTTATTTTACAGCCATATATATACCAAAGAACAACTTGTTCTAATCTTGGTTAAATAAATAGATATTTACACCTGTAGTAGGAGACACAACAGTCAAAGTCGAAGGCTTTCTTGAAACTCAATTGGTTCTCAGACTCCGAACTCGTGGGCGTAGTCCAATAGTCCGTCTGCAATTCGTTTCTTCTCTTAAAAAAATCTCCTCACTTTATTTCGGAGACAATCTCTGCCTCTTAATTTACATTGGTCATTTGAGCTCTCTTTCGGCCAATCGGGGTTCAGCAATATGCTCTCTCAGCGGCGCCATTCGGTCGTGGGAAAGTCCTTTGTGTGACGCAACTTTCACAACTAACTATTTTGGAACACAGTTATCATAGTCCTTTCACAATGAGAAAAATTTAGCATTCAGATGTTTGGACATCCCTTTCTCTTTGAAGGTACTATCAATACCTCTTGGACGAGGAAGTCCACATGTGGTCTTTCACTGTAGTCTATGAACAGATGCGAGACCACCCAGGTGAAAAGATCCACCATCTGGCTATCTCGAGGAGTTTAGTATTTAACAGCGTCGACACAGTTGGCTGTAAATGTCTTATCAGTATTGGGAAAAGAGGAATGTTACAATATATACATTCCAATCAAACCGACAAGCTTCTTGTGAATGGGCTTAGTTTAAAATTAAAAAAAAATTGGTGTAAAGACCACTTTGTAATTTCATCTGTCTAGCTAAACGATTTTCAGTTGTCGTGCTCATAGATAGACATAATACAAAAAGTGCTTTTCGAAATTAGATTTAAAATGTGAAGATTTGACAAAATCTTAAAATCAATTTTTATGATTATAATATAATTCTAGAAACAAAAAAAGGTAAAAGGCATGAGAAAAGGATGTTCTTAAGGATATATATGATATCCACTCTAATCATAGTCCAATTAACTAATTCCTAAAACGCTAGATACAAGCACAAACGTCCAGAATATACAGGCGACCACCCTACCACCAGGAAGCTGAACCATATCGATACCCGTCCAGTTAAGGAAATGTTTTAAACATTAAAAAAAAAAAAAAAAACTAGATTTTTTTATTATTTAAGTAAATGATTACATTTTTGAAAGAAAAAAAAATTAGAAATTCTCCGATTAACATTGTCAGAATTACGCAGATTTCAATATTGCAGGAAAATCGGCTCCTCAACAGTCGGCATTTCCTCACGGCAGTTATTATTCGGCCAAAAAAGTAATCGATTACCATAAGTCTGTCAATTTTAGCAGCAAACGGATAGAACTTTATAGTAAAAAATGGCAAAATATCAAGAATATATAACTAAATATGGCTGTTTTCATTCCATAACTAAGCAAAGCCCCGCCCCCTTTCTAAGAGGTGCTTATTTTCATTTAATATTACCTCTTCGCTGCTACATATCAGTTGTATTTGAATCGTTATGTTTAATTAAAATAAATTGACAGTAATGCCATTAAAGTTGAGCATAAAACTGAAACATGTTAGTCGCTTTAAACTTTAAAACGTGAGTTCTTGCACGCACAACAGTTTATTTTCACATTTAAGACGAGGTTGGCACATAAATAAAGAGACAGAAAAATATGCCTGCAGCACAGTGCGAACATGGACACCAAATTCTTTTACAACAACGTTGCCATTCACAAAGGGACAAATTCAATGGCATCAGAATAATACATGTTGCCAAATACAATAGTATAAAATAACAAAATACACTGGGACAATACACAAAAACATAATAAAGAAAAATATTAAAATAAATATTATCAAAATACAAACATATCCAAACAAATATCAAAAGTAATCGCACTAAATGTTTCGTATTTCTAAAGAAAACGGATCGTGGAGAATAAAGTTTTGTCCCAATGACAAAAATATAAGTACAATAAATTTTTTGTGCTACATGAATTTCCAGCTGTAAATTTCTAAATTTGTAATAGATCAAATTTCTCACTAAATTTTTGAGATTATTCCTTTTGTAACTCGAAAAATATGAAGCGATATTCTAGCTCTCACCATAGGTTGTCTAACTTTTGTTACGCAACAACAATATTGTATTTGTTGTCATGGATTCCAATCGATGCTTATCATGAAATGATCCAGTAAACATTTGTAATAGCTAATCACCACCCCCTTGAACAGAAATAGATGATTTCATTTCATGAAATAACAAAAATATTGTGCCTTTTTTCTCATCAACTCTCTTTCGTTAAAAATTCCATTCAATCCTATATTACGAATTAAATGCGCTACATGTTCAATAGTAATAACTTTAAGAGAGGATAATGCAATGAAAAAAAAAATTACTACATTCAACGTTCTTTTCATGCTAAAGTTCTACATTCAAAGAAAGACTTTGCGCTCGTCCTGTAGATTTAGCTTCCAATTAATGGAAATTTTTACGAAAATTTCATAACAATACATATTAAGACCACTGCTTTTGCTTTTCTGTTTACGAAATATACAAATAGAAGTATTATGACCATCAAACGAACTCGAGATTTTGACGCAAGTTCATTTTTCAGATTTCCTCAATTCCGAAAAGCACACTTATGGAATTACGACCGTCTTTCTGGGAAGACGAAAACTAAAAAATACTTGAGGATAGACAAATGAAATTTAGTGTATGATCTATACACAATATATATCAAATTTGTCGATTTCTCTCAAATTTTGAGCGAAATCTATTCAAATGAAGTCTATCTGTCCGAGTAGATGCGAAATCGATAACTACAGAATGTAAAAAGCTAGATGGATAAAATTTGGTATTAAGATTTAGCATCTAAAGCATAGCTTTGAATCAAAACCGACCAGGGGTCTGACCGTCCCTCTATCTCACTTCTGCATGAATATGAATACGACAAATCAAAAATGCAATGACTTAAATGAATAAATTTAGGTATATGGTCTTATCTCTACAATTGTAATTCAATATTCATCTTTGATATATACAAGATGAAATGTCTTCAATTCTTTTTGCATATTTTTTTCTTTTCACTATGCAAAGTGATAAATTTATACTATATAGTATAATGCGACTGAAAATAAAAATCTGAGCACTCGTGGCTTCCATGACCTTGCTTGAGCGTCCACAATTTTCATGCTGGGAAACAAGGATAATTTGAATAAACAAATGAATGAATATCAAATACTTATATTTCCAAAACTACTGCACATAATATTAACAGTAATTAATGCATAAAAATATATATATAATAAAAACTTTTTTTTTTCAGTTACAAATTTTTGATGCGTGAACCTTTTACAAATCGACAAATAATCTGTAATCCAGCTCGTTTCACACATTTTAAAGTTTTACACTATTGACGGTGCTTAGTTCAGCACTGATGCACTCTTAAGTTCATTGACAGTTCAATGGAGGTTTATAAACGATGTCTTTGGTATAATCCAATAAAAAGGCATCTCATTATGTTAAATACAGGGATCGTGGTGGCCATGTGATGAAGGGTAAATCAGAGTTACCTGTAAATCCCCTCCAGCGTTGTGGAAGCCCCTCATTTAGGTAGGCTATGAACATCTAACTCTTATGGAGTTGACTCTTTTGTTGGAAGTTAAAATGACTTGTTCCTACTATTCTTCCATACTTGTTGGCAAATCGATTATTTCTAACATGTCCAGATAATTACCATCTGTTGAATGATGTTAGAACAAAACTTCATAAACGAAATTTGGGAAGCTTTTCTTAATTTTCATGCACTACACTTTATACTATGTGTAATATTTTTGTAATAGTTTTGAAAATTTAAATTTTTTAATTCAATTATTTATTTATACTACTCCCCCTCCTCTATTATCATGTAGCATGGGAGAAAATTTCGGGAAAACCATCCCCACTGGTATAAAATTAATACTGAAATCTGAGGTTTAAAAGCTTACTTCATCACTTGATATTTATTTAATAATTATTAACATCAGCCTGTTTCACATGGAAGTTTCCATTTTGTTTTTCACATCACAGAATCCCCTACCCTCCTCGCCTTGTAACTTCATCAGTACCAATAAAGAAGATTCAAATGAAAACAAAGCACTTCATGCCATGACGTCGTGCGTGACACTGCGCGATGAAGATGCGCATGTGACGAAATTCAATCATGATGCAATGAATGAAGAACAGTATTGTTTCAGGAAAAGAATTTCAGCTTGCAAATATATCACGGAAGCTTGAAAGAGTGACATAAAAAGGAGGAAAAAAAGCTTGAGAAATAAACAAATAAAAAAAACACGTTAAATTATTCAGATGGCGGTTGTGAATTAGCGGAAAGACAACTTAACATTCCAAAAGTAGGAAAATATTTCAGCCAAGTGTCTCAATTTCAATAAGAAACTTCCAGACACGTGAGCAAAGAGGAAAGACACGTCTAAAATAAGAGGATTTATTATTCCAAAATGTTTATACAGCGGTTTGAAGAATCTTTTCAAGTTTATCAACCTTCAAACGGGAATGCTTGTTTGAAGATTTAAGAAATTCATGAACTCGCATATTTGAAAAATGTCAGTTTTAAAGTGATATATCTATCAAGATCAGCTGTTCAAATGATTAAGCAAATATGAGTAACAGATCTCGAATAATTGATTGCGAATTCTAATGAAAACTAAATAGATAACATTTATTTAAAGGAACTATGTATATAGCAAATGAGATCTGTGTATTTAACAAAATAAATTTCACATTATTTATTGAGATTCTTGCTGTTGTAAACTGTTCCATAGATATTAAATTTCATTTTCAAAAATGTTCACGAGAAATGTGGGGGAGGAAGAGCAAGACTAACATATTTTAGATATGAAGAAACGAAAACAGTAAATTTGAGTCGATGTAAAATTATTTAACATAAATAAAATTCGTGTTAAATAAATATAGGATATTTTCAAAAAAAAAATTTAAAATACAAATATCAGGAAGAATTAAATAATCGTAACCATAGAAAATTTAAAAAACTGTAGCCATCAGTTAGGAAATAAAATTAGTTAATACATAATTCTGTAAGAGGGTTAACAGTGGGAAATACGAAACAAAACCGTGCACTGCTCATTTGTCTTCAATTTTATTAGTTAAAAATTTTTTTTTTACTGCTGAATCAGAATGTTATTTAAATAGAAATCTCCAGAAAGAATCATGCTTGTCTGTGAATATAAAAAATTTTCAGATTTAAGATCAAAAGCGTAGATTTTTACTAAATTTGGAATCAAATCCATCAAGAAGTTTGAATGCCTGTCTTTCGGTTTGTCTGCCTGTACTTTAGGAAGCACGTAAAACTGAGAAATGCAATGACTTAAATTTTATAAAATTTGGCGATTTTGAGACTATACTTTTACAATTAGTCACAAAATCGCCAAATTTGTCACAATCACAAACTTGTCAACATTTGTCAAATCACAAATTCGCCAAAATCTGTCAAATTTTGGCTTAAATCGGTCGAAGAAAAAAAAAAAAAAAATAGCGACCAAAATACATATTCGGTTTTCTCGTACACGTGTCTGAACCGCGATCCATAGATTAATCGTCAAAAATCGTACACTAATCAAGTCTTTCATAAATATTGTTCACCAATGGCATGCGGTTAATAATACACAAGTACATTTATTAGAGAGTATGAGAGAAAGTTTCCGGAAGACCATTCCCCCTTATTATTATTATTTACTTCTGCTCATGCACACAAGAATCCCTCCCCTTTTCTTGACAGAAGACAAGAAATCACATTTACATCAATTAATATAACACCATTTAATCATTTTAAAGGCCAGCAAATCTTGATAGTTTTATTTCGCCAATTTTCAAATGCGGATCAGATTTTCCGGCCGAAGACAACATACAACTATGAGGCCAATCTTTTAATAAACTGATCGATTTCGGGCTATATTTAATTATCTTAAAATAAATTGTCTGCACGTTAAATTGAAGTTTTTTTTAAATTTATTTTATTAGCTTTTCGACACTATGTGTTTTTATTTATTATGACTTATAACGACACGGCATGCATGCTTATATGCAATTACATTTAAACTGTTTCCCCGAGCATGACTGGTATGCCGGTAGGTGCCCAGGCTTGTCTCTGGTATGCACCAGTCCAAGGAGTGTTCAAACGCTCTAATCAAGGTTAAGGTCTGGCCATATATAAAAAATCTTTTCTTCATCAGAGGCCAAAAGATATATACCCCCTATATATACCCCCTCGCCCCTGCTCCGCCGAGCTTTTCCCCCTCATATCATTGACTTTATAGGCGAGCCTGTCTGTGAGGCTACTGGTGAATGAGGGAGAGTCAGTTCACAATCTTATGCGAAAAGATCTCTTGGACTTGGTTTGAACTGGTATTCAATCCAAGGGGCGCAAGCAACAACAACAACACACCATTTAAAATGTTTGTTACTTATACTGTAATAGCCATATAACGGATACGAACTTGACTCATTATATTTCGCTAAGTTTTGATAGTTATTCTAATGCATTTTAATTCATAAAATTTGAAAAATTTTCGAATTTATTTTGCAGTTAAGCTAATGGTATTTTTCAATTTACCTGTCTACAGCGCCCAATTAATATTCAGCGGCCCTAGGCAATTGTTTAACTTACCTAACCGAAAGTCCATCACTGTTGATTCTCGCAAGCGGTATAACAAAGGCAAGTCGCGTCAGCGGCATAATACTATTCTTTTAAACACATCCATCATCAGAGTGGTTTAGTAAATGTAAATGATGTTCGGCGAATGGTATCTTTTTTTAACCATTTTATGGTGTTCTTTAAAAATTTGAATAAACACTTTCATGCTTTGTTTCCATGACGCCCGAATAATGTATACCCATGTTGCATCACTACATCACTTACTCTGAAAGACTGACACTTGGTTCTTTTGCACAATGCCAAAAGCTAATAATCCGATGAAAGCATAAATGATTAAAAGCGCACCAAACTAATCATTTATTGATTGTTCTTTTTTAAGCACTAATTGCAAAAGCTATCTTCTTTTTTTTAATCGTAGAATTCAAAACAATGTTTTCACGTCTAGTAACCAGCAAAACCGCTTCTAAAAGGCTTGCAAGAAAACATTCAATTTACCATCAATTTATTTTTCATCATTTCATTTGATGTTGGTAAGGAGAAAGAAAAACAATTTTATAATTCTTTTTTACTGGAATTAATGCTTTAGCAACACGGCATAATTTATATTGCTATTTGCTTTATCATTACATAGTTTTCGACGGAATAAATGCAACAAAACTCGAAATAATGTTTCATTTTGTTTTCCCATGTACAGGATTTTTGCATTGAGAAAATTACTTTAAAGTTAATTATCTCAGAAATATTTATGCTAAAAGGGCACAAAATTAACCAATACTTATCAAAACATGAATGGAATAATTCAGAAATTATATTTCAAATTATACCCAATATCAATAAAGGATTGAACTAAAATAACAAAACAATGCTGTGTGTGTGTGTGTGTGTGTGTGTGTGTGTGTGTGTGTGTGTGTGTGTGTGTGTGTGTGTGTGTGTGTGTGTGTGTGTGTGTGTCATCAATTTCTAGAATTAAAATGTTCAGGTTAGGGAAAATCTATTTAAATATAGAGATCAAAAGTATTAAATAGTTTTAAGATGTTAAATTTAAAATGTCTCGATATACAACTACTGATTATTTCTCTAGCAGGAGCGGAAACAGATACTGAAATCTTATACTTACGAGTGAATCGCTGGTTAGTAAATTCTTCAACACTTCAGGCAAATTGCACCGATTTTCCTAAATTTTTCATCAATATTTCGAGTATTTTTCAATTGAATTTTCTTTTTTCCCAGAAACGTGCAGGGCAAAAAGAACAGTTCTGTCATAGCCCCACAATTACTCAGCTGTAGTTGAGAAACTTCGCTTCGTACACAAAAACACTTTACATTTGTATTTCATTCACTCCGACTGTATCTTCTTATTGATAATTCTTCAACACTTTCATTCGCCCTAACATCTGTTTTTCGATTATTTCGATTTATAACAGAAAATGCTCGACTTAAACTCATTTTTTTCGTACTATCTAACTATAAAAAGCTTTTGCTCAGATTTTCCGCCAAGATAAGTGTGTAAATAATTCGCATGGGCGAGTTGTTGCGAAATGATGATTAATAAATCTGGTCCGATTTTGGGTGTACATAATTATTTTATACAATGAGAAATATTTACAGAAAGCCATCTCAGATATACAATGCCTTAGACTAACGTAATGGATAGATCTAAAGCTGCAAAATTTGAGACAAAAAAAATTTTTTAGGTAAGTTAAAAAGAATGTGAAACTCGATACAGTTATTATATATAATTAGTTCACATTTACAGTGTTTTTTTTCCGCATTAAATTTCAAAATATTGTCAAACAAAAATAATTTTTAAATCGCCTTAAAATTCATAAATTTTTCTTCCAGATATTTTAATTGCTGTGCAATTTTTTTAATGCATAATTTACAAAAAACCTTTTATTTTAACATTTAATTTCAATTTTCATAATTTCCCTAATTTTTCATCACTGTTTCCCCCTTTATTGCTGTGAGTTATTAAATGTAGATTCTGTTTATTTAATATTTATAATAAATACTTAACTAAGAAAATTATATATTATATATATATATACTTAGTATGTTTCTTAGAATCCTACAAATGAAAATATATTCAAACAATTTGCTTTATAAAACGAATTCATGAACAAAATGCAATTATTTTCTATATACATACATGGAATAAATTAACAATTTGTTCGCTTTGTACATCATTTATTAATTTCGATAATGTGTTCAAAGAATTGAGAATTGACAAGTTTTCATATCCACATATTTAATAGTTATAAATACATATTATGCCTATTTGCTTGGTTTTTAATTCGTCCCTTTTTTGTTCATTAATTCTACAAAACATTCAACATTTCATTTAAAAAATGTTCCATTTCAAAGCTAGATTATGTATCGGAAATTAAATTTCAATTATGAAATTTTAACATCAAGCAATTACTTACAAAATCATATAATCTATATTATCTACCAAAAGCACAATATGAAATTCGATTAAATAATTTTTTTTACATAATTCTATTGTATTTCTGATTAGTCAAACATATCAGGAACACATTTATAGTAAACATTTGCAACAAATATTCAAAACGTAGCACTAAACATAGTAATAATAAACGTAACGTGTTATAAAACCCTTTGAGACAAATGCTGAAGAATACATATACCGTCGTATGCGTTTTTGCACAAAAAATTGAATGTATTGTTGCGAAAGATTCCCAAATGTATTGTATCTAAGTGTGAAACTGCAAAAAGAGTCCATTAGAATCTTTTTTCACAACTAATTGTCCCTAATTTAAAATGCATAGCTCAATTCCAATGAAAGATACGAATAATGCACAATGCTATTTCTGTATACATTACCTATCCGTGATTTCAGAATTGTCTCGTAGAATCCAGAATAAATACCAGAAAACTCATTTCCAGTAGCAGCAAAAAGCTTGAACAAGCTTCCAAGTGTGTAATCCTAAGAGCAGCACACTCATTCCGAAGTTGAAGATTGAAGATCCAAATAGTAAAAGCTCGGTTCTTGTTTGCTGAAGAACGGCTGCTTCAATACATGCACAACAAGATCAGATATTTAAGCTGCTGTTATTTCTTTTGAAGTTCTAATGAATATTGCCATTTTAGACGCTTTTGAGTATTAAGGTATGTAAAATTTAATTGAGCAACAAATTATTAAGGCAGAATGCATATTTAGATTTTAGCCTGGTTTTGAAGTAATTATTCGAATAGTAAACACTAATTATTTTTTCTTCGAAGAGAGGAGTTAAAAACAAAAATCAATTTGTAATTTTGTCAATTCTCTATGTAAACATGGAATTAAAATGAATTTTGTAAATGCGTTGTAATAAATCGATTCTTCATGACCCTTTATATATGTTGTTTAACCCTTTCTAAGGCCGTGGGAAGTATGTTTCCGACCAAATTGATCAATCTTTGTATGAAATTATGTAGGTTTGCATAAGTTCTGACAAATTTTTTTTAGTAAGTCAGAAACTTAGATGCTTCAGTTCTTTATCTCAGACAAAATGATGTGTCTTGATTTGTTAATTATTAATTAACCAAATTAATTAATTAAATTAAATTTATCTAATAAGCTAAACGAATCCCTTTTCTTATTCTAATTTCAAGCCTAAAAATATTTTAACATAATATGACTAGAAAAATATGGCCCTTTAAAGGGTTAAATAAATCCTCAGAATATGCAAGAAAACATTTAATGTAAGTAATAAGAATAACTATTTATACACTAAGTAGAACAGAAATATGAAAACTGAAGCAAGAATACTTTTATTGAATAATTTAGAATTCCAAGCGATTTTTTTTTATATGCGTTGAAATTTTTGACCGAAATGTTGCCAGCTAGGAAATAGAAACTTCCCTTCAGATTATAAATAAATATGAAAAAAAAAAAAAACAATTAAAGCGCGGCAATAAATAAATGATGCAGTCTCTTGGGTTCAAATACCTCCACTTTCTAACCAATAATATCGATAAAATAAAAGAAACCAAATATTGCAGGAAGTTCAAAGCCTGAACCATATTAGTTCTCGTTTCCCAAGCATGAAAAAAAGATACAAAATTCAGACGCATCAGCAAAATACTACGTTCTTTCACAACTATGATTGCGGAATTAAACTGCAGCGGATATAGTAGCTCGAGAATTCCTGATAACTTAAATCTAATGCATTGTCATTGAATATTAATGTTTCCTGTGTCATGAAATAATAACTTGAATTGATTGAAAGTAATCTATAAAAGGATATAATCTTCATATTGGAAGAATATTTCTCCAGATTTGAATGGAAATTTTCATTTTCATAATGCGTTAAATAAACAATCGTTCGATTCGTTTCTAATGATTGTAATTAATTACTTAAAAAACCAGCAGAACCGTCTCCCCCAAACTTTCTAGCATACTCTCTAATAAAGTTTGGCCAGAAAAATACTTGAGTATAATAGTTAGGAAACATTAACTTTTGGCATGAACTTAGCATTTTTACTGAATCTATCGTGTCATTCTTGGCGATTAGTCCCTGGCAAGTCGTTAATAGTATCCGAAAATCGAATGTTTGCTTTAGAACGTTTTTCTCAATCGACTGAAACAAAAATTTGATACAAAACTGCACTTGTACTCACAAAATCCCATGTTAAATTTCGTATATTTAAATCACAGCGTTTTAGGCTTATCGTGCTAACATTTTTCTGTAAGTACAGACCGACAGAAAGGTCAACCGTTGTTAGATTTAACTCAAAATTTGATTAGTGTCCACACAATAGATGCTGTAATGTTCTGATCTAGACTGATTAAATAACGAAGCAGAATTTCCAGACAATTCTTTATTTTACAGCCCTATACATATATATACAAAAGAACAACTTGTTCTAATCTTGGTTAAATAAATAGTTATTTACACCTGTAGTAGGAGACAACAGTCAAAGTCGAAGGCTTTCTTGAAACTCAGTTGGTTTTCAGACTCCGAACTCGTGGGCGTAGTCCAACAATCTGCCTGCAATTCGTTTCTCCTCCTCTCTCTAAAAAAAATCTCCTCACTTTATTTCGGCGACAATCTCCGCCTCTTAATTGACATTGGTCATTTGAGCTCTCTTTCGGCCAATCGGGGTTCAGCAATATGCTCTCTCAGCGGCGCCAGTGGGTCGTGGGAAGGTCCTTTCACAAAGAGAAACATCTAGCATCCAGATGTTTGGACACCCCTTTCTCTTTGAAGGTACTATTAATACCTCTTGGATGAGGAATTCCAACTGTGGTCTTTCACTGTAGTCGCCAATGAACAGGTGCGAGACCACCCAGGTGAAAAGATCCACCATCTGACTATCTCGAGGAGTTTAGTAAGTAACAGCGACGACACAGCTGGCTGTAAATGTCTTATCAGTACTGAGAAACGGGAAATGTTACAATGCTAAATATGTGTGCCGAATTTTATCGATCTAGCTCTTTCTTTTGAAGTTATCGCAGTAACTTATTTTCGAACAGCCGATTTCCTTTCGAACAGAAAGACTTCCTTTTAACGGATTTTCATCAAAATTTGATAGAAATCTGCAAATTTAGTGTAAAAACCGTATACCAAATTTCAATCGTCAAGCTCAAAATGTGTTTGAGTTAGCATTATCACAGACAGACAGACATTTTCCGAAAATGTGTATTTCAGAACTCAAGGATGTCTAAAACGTGAATATTCGTCAAAATCTCAAGTTTGAATTTTTTGACGATTACTTTCTCTACACTACGTATACAAGAAAGTAACAATCGGTGATTTAGGACTAGGCAGCCACCTAGGGCAGCTGAACTGCGAAGTGGCTACAAGCAGGTCGGTCGAAAAAATTCTCTTTATTGTCAAATTATAAAAGTTGGTAAAAAATACAAATTCTAAGAAATATAAAATATTAGGATAATATTAACAGTGAAATTAAAGCGTTCCAGTTTGTCACAAGACCAGATTTGTCATAATTTAATTCATAAGCTCGTATTGAAAGAGCGAAAAACAAAAATTGGAGAAAAAAAAGTTAATTGAAGTTGGAGAAAAAAAAAAAAGTTAATTGAAGTTGGAGAAAAAAAAAAAAAGTTAATTGAAGTTGGAGAAAAAAAAAAAAAAGTTAATTGAAGTTGGAGAAAAAAAAAAAAAAGTTAATTGAAGTTGGAGAAAAAAAAAAAAAGTTAATTGAAGTTGGAGAAAAAAAAAAAAAAGTTAATTGAAGTTGGAGAAAGAAAAAAAAAAAGTTAATTGAAGTTGGAGAAAGAAAAAAAAAAGTTAATTGAAGTTGGAGGAAAAAAAAAAAAAAGTTAATTGAAGTTGGAGAAAGAAAAAAAAAAAGTTAATTGAAGTTGGAGGAAAAAAAAAAAAAAGTTAATTGAAGTTGGAGGAAAAAAAAAAAAAGTTAATTGAAGTTGGAGGGAAAAAAAAAAAGTTAATTGAAGTTGGAGGGAAAAAAAAAAAGTTAATAGAAGTTGGGGAAAAAAAAGTTAATAGAAGTTGGGGAAAAAAAAGTTAATAGAAGTTGGGGAAAAAAAAAAAAGATTAATAGAAGTTGGAAAAAAAAAAAAGATTAATAGAAGTTGGAAAAAAAAAAAAGATTAATAGAAGTTGGAAAAAAAAAAAGATTAATAGAAGTTGGAAAAAAAAAAGATTAATAGAAGTTGGAAAAAAAAAAGATTAATAGAAGTTGGAAAAAAAAAAAGAAGTTGAAAAAAGATTAATAGAAGTTGAAAAAATGAATTAAAAAAAATAAAAAGAAAGTGATTTCCAATCTCAAATTTTACAATTCATAGTATATGGCAAGCCTATTTGGTTGGAAAAGAAAGCAAAGTTTGTCGTCCTTTAGTGGCCACATGTCTCAATTTACACGGGACATTTGGATTAAGTTGCCAATGTGCGGTATACTTGAACTCAAAGGCTCTTAACTCCGGACCTTGCTGTTGTTAGAGAGAATGGCATTACAATTCAAGTACCTGACAAGTGTAAGAGTTTAGGAAACAGGAGTTACTAAAATGTTACTCCTTTAAGAATCAGAAATTACAAAATAAAAGAGCTAACAACATTAATATCAATTGAGAAGAGGGGGGGGGGAACAGAAGGAGTGAAGAAAATTTATATCATAAATTATTAATCAACAATTTCGTTTTCACGCAGTCATGTTGGTGCGGTTTGGCGACAAATCAATAGCAGGGGAATTCCAGAACAGCTAGAAAACTGCTCTGGAAAGGTGGTAGACAGATCAATTGAGGTCGTATTTATAATTCTTGATTTGCAGTATTTACATTTAAGGAGTTTTTCTTTATCTCCATTCTTTTTTAAGTAAAGAGCAACATGATGGCAGTTGGAAAGCTTAGTTAATAGCAACATTATTTTTAAGATAATTCATTAGTACAAAAATTTATTCGATCATTTAACCGTTTGCCCTTCTACAGTGAATTTAGAAATTTCTTTAAATGTTCAAAGATTCAAAAATAAAACCTGCCCCCGTTTTCATTTTTGGTATCAAAATGCCGAACTGTGCCTATTCAATCCTTATTTTGAATCCAGTGCCTCAGATTTTCATTTCATCTATTTAACAATAAATGGACCATATTGTGAAAACAAAACACATAAATTAGGATAAAATTTTATGAAGGCTGGATTTGGAAAAATACTTCCCAAACTTCATTATAAATTGAATGATGATTTAAATATGGTGTTAAGTAAATGAATTACAATGAACACAAAATAGTTGCAAGTAAACTGCAAAATATTTTCATTCTTCATAACTTCCTCGCTTCCTACTCAATATTTTCTCGTATAAGGAATATACAATATCTTAAACGTCAAAAAAATTCGAAGTCGAGCTTTCGACGAGTCTCCACGTTTTAGACCTCACTGAGTTAAAAAAACACATGTTTGGGAAAATGTCCATCAACCTGTGACAAAGATAACTCAAAAACACTTTGATCTAGATGGATGAAATTTGGTATACCGTCTTTACAAATTTGCAGATTTCTATCAAATTTTGAGCAAAATTTGTTCAGAGGAAGTCTATCCGGCTGTTCGAATATATTTTAACACTATGATTATAAAACCAAGAGAGCTAGATAGATAAAATTTGATGCACTGAATTAACATCTATAGTCTCAACACCTACCACATTTTGAGCCAAATCGAATAAGAGATTGACTGTCTGTCGATCTGTACTTTCAAAAACATGCAAATGCGATAGATCAAAATTGAAATGACAAATATATCAAATTTGGCATGTGATTTTTGTGCCTACAAGTGCACTTCCGTGTCAATTGGGAAAAACGCGAATAAAACAAATTCGATTTTCGAATACTATTAACTGCATGACAAGAATTTATCGCCAAAACACCAAGGATGACGCCAAAGGTTAATATTTCGTAAAACTAGTGTACATCAGTGATATGAAAGGTGTTCTCTGGTATAACATCTTTATTAGAGTATGCGAGAAAGTTTTATGGAGACCATTTCCGCTGGTTAGTATAATGTCTGTTAATACGAAAACTCAAACACATTGAGTTATAAAATTTAGTATGTCTTAAAACTTACGTAGATTTCTATCATAATTCGGGAAAAATCTACCTAAGGGAAGTTGGTCTATCCATATACTAGTAAACAAGTTACCTTGAAAACACGTTTAGTTTAGTTATATTAACGTTCCGTTGTAAAGCAACACTAGGGCTATTTTGGGACGGACCTTGTAATTTTGAACCGCGGTCAGATGACGAGGACGACACCTGAGCAACCCCCCCCCCTCTCCAAACCACACCACACCAGCGGGAGGACGTTTGGCATGACGGATTTAACGTGCAACAAACCCCCTTACACGACGGTTTTTCGGTAGAATCGGGTCTCGAACTTGAAACCCTACGGCTCACAAGCCGAGATTTTACCACCAGGCTACCGCGGCCTTGAAAACATAAAGAGCTGTATGGATGAAATTCACTAATTTGTGGTCAGAATTTATATGAGCATTAAGTTTCGAGCCTGTATATTTGTTGTACAAATGATGCATAGTTAAAATTATCGAATGTCAGGATTGTTACATGAATGAAAATACACCCAAGCAGTATTATCAAGACAACTTTCAAACGGTTGTTTTCGTTTGTTTGTTTTACATTATTCAACAAGATTCTCTGAGCAGAAAGGGATAGCAAAGAAAAAAAAAAGACATTCTTTTTTTAGAAAAATCTGCATCTTAACCCAAAAATTTTCATTCATGAAACAGACAATGGGCTTTCTCAGTACAGAAGATTACACAGAATTCGATACTTCTTACAAAATGCAAGCGAATCTTACACAAACAAAGGCAATCTTCCGAAGGAAAAGAAAAAAACACCAATTAACAGCAATAATGCTGTAATTCAATCAGACAAAGCAATCAGGACATTGTTTCTAATCATGCAAATTCGATTGCAAAAACGAGAAGCAAGAGAGGACGAAACCCGCCTGTTTTCTTTTTATACTGGAAGAAAACAAAACAGGTAACTAACTACCCCAAGACAAGTTTCCCTGTTCATCTTGTGGTTAACAAGAGTCGAGCGAAATGGTAGAGGAGGGAGGACAAACAAGACATGACCTTCCAGATTATGCATCATGCTCTCTCTGGATGGAAAGGAAAGGGGGGTGGGTCGTAATCAACAAAGAAATTGTCCAAACATCGCAGACGAATCTTGAATTGGCGAGTGGTTAGGTGATATCGAAGAAGTCGTAATTTCTTTTTGCAAAATGCTACTAATTTATTTTTAAAAAAAGCTGAATTACATGACTGCCAAAATCCAATCAGTTCCTTAGAAAATAAAAAAATAAAAACTGAACAAAAAATTGCGAACAGGCGTTTATTACTTGAAAGATATGTTCATGTAATGAAGATTTTTGCTATTAAGTACCCTAGAAGACTGTATGCTATTCATGAACAAATTACTTAAACCCCTTCGTAAACAAAGATGAGCTTGACTCGTGCATCGAATTACTGAATTTTTAATTTTAAATCTGCAAATAAGTGAAAGTATTAAGTCATTTGAAAATACTTCAATCTCTCAAATGTCCTTATATTATTATAAGAATTAAAATAATAATGTTCTAAATAGGATGTACCATCTACTTAGGAAGTAAATTCATAGGTCGAAAGGTTAACAAAAAAATGCTGCTGAAAGTGCGATGAATTTGGATCCTCTGAGTTTAAACGATGAATCACATTTTACACTCATCTTCCCGCACATATTAATTCCTCGATTGTTTCATAATCTAATTAGATGATAGCTCCAATTTCAGAAACATAATATTGTACTGATTCATTTAAGATTCTATAGCATATTTGAAACGCTTGTTAATAATGTGCATTTTTTTTATCGAATTATAGGTTTCTTAGATTTTTATTTATATAAAAGTCAATTATTTGATGCTAGCTTGATAATTATAGGATTGGGCATGATAGTATCCGTATATATTTATAAAAAATAACACTAAATTCAAACTTTTTTTAAGAAATACAAAAATTAACTAATTTGGAAACCCTTATTCAAAACGGGATTGACTTTGACAGACGAATTAGGAAGAAATACAGCATGGATCTTCTATCAAATAAATTTGAAATTTAACATAAGAAAAGGTTATTTTTAAAATTAGCTTGTGCCTTTTAAAATCCAATCAGAGTATATCTCCATTAACTCCCGACGAAATTCGAAAGGAAAATTGATTTCCTATTTATAATATTAGACTCTCTAATCATAAGCAAACTAAATCAGAACACATTATTTTACTTGAAATGTTCTTCTATAGCATCCCCCAGAGTTTCCGATTTATCACCTTTGATCCCCACCCTGATTTCGTTTTTTCGAGGTCAGCTAAAAGTACAAGTTCGTGTATACTATCCACACTATCGATGATCTAACGTACACGCTGAACATAAGACTCAATAAAATAAGTGTTCGAAAACTGGAAAAAGGAATTTCATTTTTTTTTTCTTTTCCCTTAATCCTTCGTGGATCCTTCGCATTCGTGGATTATCCGAGAAAAAAGATCACATTCCAAATGTCTCAAGACAATGCTCATTTCCTTTCAATTTTGATTCTCAGAAAAGTCACTTTAAAAAGTGTAGTCCTTTTTTGTTATTTTTAAAAGACGATTAAAAATAAAATAAATTCTTCAAGCATCACTTTTCAATCAACCTACATTTATATTCCATAAGCGAATTAATTACCATCATTATTGCAATCTGGTAGCAATTATTAAATCCTATTTGGTGATTTTTTTCCCTCCAATCAATTAGCTGTTAAAAATGACTATCGCTCATTAAATAAGTGGTCATAATGTGACGACTCTTCGGTGCGCGGAATTTAGCAGCGATAGAAGCAAAGTTGATAAATTATATGAAATAACGCATAACAAGTAATAATACGCAACAAATCATTTAATAATTGTTATTACAAGAAACCGTCAATTGTAATATCCTATAATGAAGACATCATTCGCTGCGGATGCTGTAAAAATAATGGGTTCAGATTAAATAACGAATTTTAAATATTCGACATTAACTTGAATTCAACACTATAAAGCATAATGGTATTAAAAATCAATATTTCTTTGAGTAATTAAAGAAAAAAAATTGATCTGAAATCTCAAGACAGCTTAAATAGTTTATTAAATTTCTAATTTTTGAATGTTTTAACTCGATCGTGGATAAATTTTTAATTTTGAAAAGTAAAGAACAAAGACTTAATTTAAATATTCAAAATATAAACATAAAAAAGAATTGCATATTTTCTTTCAGTATTAGGCCAGAATGACATTATCAATACAAAATACACCAATAAAAAGAAACAGGAGGCATATTTACTGCTACCTTTAACGATCAGTTAGTACGCCGATATTAATCATTGCTAAGCTTTCAAATCAATTATTTTCTTAATCGCATCCTCAGCAAAATATTTTTAAAAATTTCCAATTTTGATATGCATATAACACATACCAATTTAGAAACTTTATATCGTTCTATTCATTGTTATGCATGTCCCTGATTTTCCATCTATATCTATATTCAATTATATTTATTTATTTTTTTAAATTACAACCAGTCACTTCATTGCCACAGAACTAAGCCGTATAAAAGGGATTATTGTGACTCACTGTTATATTCTATCCAAATTTTTGCATAAGAAAACAATGGCCAACAAAAGTTCAAAGAATCTTCAAACTGTTGGTAAAAGGCTAGAAGTCTTTTCCATCATTTCTTTTAATATATTTTAAATTTTATCTAATTATATTATGGGAAAGAGTAATATTTTTTTTAAAAAAAAAAAGAGGGCACTTTAAAAATATTTATCGATTTATTGTTTAAAATTGTCACAAATATTTTTGCTGTTATTTTCCTATGCCTGTTAATAGTAATGCCATCCCTTTACGCAAAAAAGTGAAGATTCATAACCCAGAATAAGATTTACATAATGAAGTTAAACCCAATTGTTGATATTCAAAGAGATGAATGATTAAAAATAGAAATCGCAAACCAAATAGATTTCTTCATCACCACCCCTTTCCTCTTGATTTTATAATCCTGCATGAAAAAGCACGAAAGCATCGCTCTATTTCCGATCACAAGATTTCAGAACGAGGGTGATTTATTCGAAACAGGAAACTAGAATGCGACGTCGGAAGCGAAGCATAAATTATTCGGTCGTCTATAAACAATTCGCACATCTGAAGAATCACTCGATTACACGCTATTTTATTGTCGTTCTGCAGGCATAAAGAACCACGAAACGATCACGGACCTAAATAGGAAACTAGGAAAAGAAAACAACAAATACGTATTTAAAAAAGAGAATACAAAAAGAAGATAAGAGCAATTTAAAATATGATAATATATATCATGGTGTAATTGTCGTTAATGATAAAGAACATCTTTTATTGTGGGTACATCTTATTTATCACAGGCCATTATAAGGATGGCCGAAGCCAACCTCGTAAATTTATCCATGACACTAGTATTTAGATTATCAATTTAGAAATCAGTCTGCGCTTATTTTATGCGCAGGAAAATAAAGTTTCAGTACTAAATGTCCAAATCTTTTAATACTAAATTTCTCAGAATTATGCATAATACTGTATTAAAGATACAGATTTTATATATGTAGGAGCTTTTAATATAATAATTCTCATTCTTTAGCATGTTGCATCACTGATTACGTAATGATATTCACATGATTGTTTCATGCCTAAATTGGCAGTCGACAGTTCGGCAGTGAGTAGGTAAGACGAGCCACTCACATTCATTTAACTTTAAAAAACATATACAATGTTAGTTCAGAAATGTTTTTTCCTTATATTAATTTATATATTGTTTCTTAATATACGTTATTAATACTGGTCGTTACCTTTCATCACACACACACACACACGGATCCAGCCTACCGGTTGGATGCAAGACAAATAGAGAGCCGATGGGGAAACAATTATCATACATAAACTACACCAAAAATTAAGTGGAAATTATTTACAAAATTAAAAACATTTTACCAATTTATAAGTAAAATTACAAGAAGAGTTAAAATCATTACAAGCGAAAGTGTAAAATAAAAAATTCCAGCAAACAGCTAGAATAGAATCCAAACAAAACCAAATCCAATCAACAAAGAACTACATGTAACCCATTAAAACTTATTTTAAAATAATTTAAAAATATATTCCTTTTTAATCTAGTCTTGCCACAGACGGTTGCACATGTCCTAACAAAATTTGAAAGTTTTCCCAATGTTAGCAGACGCATCCTGTAGTTTTTCAAATTTTAGCCAAACCAAATAGATAAGTGGTTACTGGCTAGAACTTAGAGGTGAAATTTTTTAATATCTGAAAAAATGATCAACTCACTGACCGACCCACAGAAGCACACTGACATAATAAGGAAATACAAATAGAAAAGAATTAAAATTTATTATAGATTTTTCTAAACAAGGAACCAAACTCCTTACCCTCTTACTGGATTCCGTATCATATTTATCCCAATCTTCCTGCCATTCTTATTGTAACATTCTACTTATTTTTTATTATACACTAGAATGGGGAACAGAGATTTCTATTCTATCTACCTCTGTAGTTGCTAGCTTCGTGTGATGAGCTTGGCGTTCGCTGTCCATATCGCCAACATGAACTTGGGTATTAACAATATATTATAGTCTGTATTTTCTGTAGGCGGTTCAAGGTCACATTTTCTACCGCGTTACTGGTACCAGACAACCAGTAACGAGATAGAAAATGTGACCTTGAACCACCTACAGAAAATACGCAGACTATAGTATCTTTCAAATAACGCCAATACCTCAATTTGATTCTGAAAAATTCAGATGCAACAATACCAGAAACACGATAGTTAAAATAAGAGGGACAAAATAGAAAACTGCATTCGCAAAATTTTCTATCTTATCAAATGTTTAAACACCTACACTCAAAGATTTTATTTTATTTAAAATCAATACTATAAAGGTAGCGCCAAATTTGGAAATTTGGCGAATATAAAAGGTCAATTTTTTTCAAGGCATGGTATATTAAAATATTTTTTAATTGAGATTGGCTTAAGAAAAGTGATTCATTTAGTTTATTAATTTATTTATTAATTCATTCATCAATAAAATAACTAAGTAAAAATCAAAATGCTACATTTTATGCGAGATAAGGAAGTGAAGCATCTAGGTTTCTGTCTTACTGAAAAATTTCTCAGAACTTGAGAAAAACTACAAAACTTCATACAACGACTGATGAATTTGGTGATAAATATACTTCCCATGTCCTAGAAAGCGTTAAATAATTAAAACGAAGTGCGTGGGAGACAAAAATGAACTTGCACATGGGTAGATTAAACCACTGAAGTTACCAAAAATGTTTTCAATATATACAAAGAAAATTAATTAAAATTATAAGCTTTTTCTTAAACCTAAAACTATTTTAAAAAATAAATAGAAAGGAGGTTCATTCCTTTAGTCCGAAATAAAATGATAAATAGAGACATTTTCGCAAAGCTGAAAATTTAAATAAAAAAAATACTAAAATAAATCTTTAACATATCATTAAGTTAAAACATATCAATTTGTTAAAACGAAGAATTTTGCTTCATTGGTTCATTTATAACCAAATATTAAAAGAAGGTCTCATTATGTGTACTCCATTGAACCTAAAATTGGCCAACTCCACCAACAGTTTTATATCCCCTTCACCACTTCGCACAAAGGAATAAAGAGATGTGCAACTAAATGAAATAATTCGTAACAATGTAGAGTAATGATGATGATGTGTCCGCGTTACCACGGAAAGGGGGTGCAGTAGCTTCTGAAGGTAAAGAGCCCTGAGCACCCGAGGGCAAAAGTCTGACTTCTAGCTCATATGAAGATGAAACACACATTCGCTTGCACAACCCCTTTTTACAGGGGGGCACATTCACACACCTCACAGATAGAACACAGATGAAGAACAGCCATGCCCGAACCGGGATTCGAACCCGGGAAGCCCAGATCAAGGGGAAGATGCGCTACCCCTATGCCAGTACGCCGGCAATGTACAGTAATAATTTAATTTAGTGAATATTCAATAAGAAGTTTGGTTAAAAAGAAATAGAATACAAGAAGAATACTTAAGAATATACAATAAAAAGAAAACTTATTAACTGCTTTTACAAGATCAAGTTTCAACTATCTTATCATTAAAGTTACCAATAGATCATCCCCCATTACTCATATAAAAGACAAAAAATCTATTTACTTTTCTATTCCAAATTGTGGAAACACAGTTCTTAGCGATCTAACAAGAGGCAGCACGCAGAAAGTACAGTTTCTCTACCAACATCCATACATAAAAACATTGAAATTTTCATTCGAAATCCTCTATGCATTTGATAGTATAATCAGATTATCTAAGAAATTAAGGGACTCTTCACGCATTATTTATAAATGATAAGATCATCAACTGCTTGAGTGTAAACAGCCACTGGACTTAGATAAGAAAGGAATGTGGTTAAGTCACACAGTGGCTACAAGGCAATGACTTGCCAAGAATCTATTTCAGTTCAGAAGATTATGGAAATCCTGCGCCATAATTTGAAATCAGATTGCTTTGTCCGTTTTCAGGAAACCGGAGTTGTTGATACTATTATGCCAACTTTTCATCTTCGGATGTTCAATCGAATTTAAAGCTTGGGTGTAGTCCCCTCGAAACTTTCTCGTATATTCTCCATTACAAGTGTCATCCCCTTTTTTTAGAACAAAAATTGTAGACTTTGAGCAAAATTGTGATTGACATGAGTGCTCAGATTTTTATTTTGAGAGTTCCGCAAGCGATGTTTTGTGCTTCATTACATAGGGAAGAAACGGAGAAGCATTTTGGACGCCTTTTTGTCGACCGATTGAAATCAAAATTTGTAGACTTTGGTTAATAGAACAATTTTAATCACAAGATCATGTTAAATTTCAATTATTTTCATCGATGCGTTTGAGTTATCGCATTTACCAGCAATAGAGGAATAGACCGACAAACAATCAATCCCTTGATTCAAAATTGGATACGGATTCCTACAACAGACGCTAAAAATGTGCACCAGGTTTTATCCATTATATAGTGGTGTGTTGTGGTTTTCTAAGGAACTGCCCGCTTTTAAATACACTATATTTAATCTTCACAAACACAGCTACACTACAAAATTCACAAACACTTATTACTACAGACACACATAGAAAATTAGGTTAATGAATAGTACGGCGGAGGGATTCCACAGCTTCCAGCCGAATGCAGTCGGCATTAGAGCAAGGGTTGCGCATGGGGAAAAAAGTCGACCTCGGGGTGCAGGTCTGCCATTCATCTGGTTGTCTTCTGCAAAATGCCACAAGGGGGCGCTCTCTACTCAAGGAAAAAAGGAGCTGCTACAATTATACTTTTACATTTTGTAATCAGCGGATTCTTAAACACACATTTCTAGGGAATGTGTTTGTTAAAAATTAATATAAAAACCATATACAAAACTTCGCCCTTATACCACAAAATGGGTTGTTTTTTTTTCTTTCCCGGCGTTATCGAGTTTAGAGACAGATATAATATCAAAAATCTATTTTTTCTACTCAATAACGCCTGAAATGTGGAGATTCGTCAAAATCTGAGTCCGAATTTTTTGACGATTGCAGTACTTTTTCTTTGCGTATGAGTTTTTGTATATGGGGGGGGGGATGTTTCTGTTGTACATTTTAACATTTCAAAATCCATCAAAACCTGCATCAAATAAGCAAATATGACAAAATGAAGTTATTTTCTGAAGGGTTTTTTTTTTATATATATAATTAAATCTACATCAATATTTTAAATAATAATGAATACAATTTCACAGATTTCTCTAGCTTTTATTTTGCTCTCTTTCACTATCATTAATTTATGTTTAATTTTATAAGGCTCATTAACTTCATCAATTTAATTTTCA
Source organism: Argiope bruennichi (assembly GCF_947563725.1). Taxonomy (NCBI): domain Eukaryota; kingdom Metazoa; phylum Arthropoda; class Arachnida; order Araneae; family Araneidae; genus Argiope; species Argiope bruennichi. Next base: position 32,314,172 of record NC_079155.1, on the reverse strand, counting down.
GGTCAAGAATTTTCCCTCAGGAAGACAAAAAATAATAATAAGCTCTAATTTGCTCGAGATTCACGGTGCACTCCATTAGTTTTTTTAAATTTTCATTAAGGAAAGCTTCATTTGCATAAATATTAAAATAAACTATGATTACGAAATTAATCTTAACATTTATTTTTCACAATTCAATTAATTTATGAATTAAAATTTCTTTTCAAACTTATTTTAAAAACCGTAATTTCAGACTCTCAGTCACTTGAAATATAATTTATTTTCACTTAGCACTGCTCATAGGACAATTTAATTTTTTAAAATTATAAAAGGAGGTACTGATATAGGAACTCATGGGTTTTTATATATAAAGCTTTCATATATTAAATTTTTTATAAAAAGCATCAACTCAATTTCTGAAGAGTTCAACTCATCATTAGCAGTTTGCTCAGTAAAGTTCATGACGAGCTGCACGCTTATTTTAAATTCAAGCAGGTAATCGAGAAAAATTGATTTTTTTTTAATTCAGAACATTTTTTTCATACATTTTGTTGACATGATCCAATTCTCAAAGACACACACAAAACCAACCGTTATCTAGCTAAATCACTCATTATATTTCCTCATAATTGAAGAAAGGCTGTTTACAGAACGCACAAAAAGGATATTATTTCAACTTCTTGTTGAAATTTGATTTTTTTTCTCTCGCTTTAAATAATGAAAGAAAAAAAAACATGCTGACGATAACTACAAAATAACGGACTTATAAACAAGAAAATGGTTGTGACACGCAAAACGCTCACTTCTCGCATATTCTTCAATAAATCAAGATAAGCCAACTTTATCTTCGGGGTTTCGCTGAAGGTCATGTCGCAACGCCCCACGAAGAATTCGCAATCATGGGTCACACTACTGATGGCAAACGAAGTTATCTGTTCTGGAAAGAAATGCGAGTATCCGTCTCAAGCCTGTTTGTTAAAACTTATCAATCTTTTCTGCAGGACCCTCCTCATAATGCAAGATTCGGCTTCAAACCCGCCTCCCCTGAATTCCTAAAACGAATCATATTTATTGATTTTAATTTAATAAATATCAAAGTTTTTAATAGCAAATATTATGGCAATATGAAATATAACATGCCACGGCGTACCAATTTCTAAAATAGTTGTTTTCTGTATACAGCTCATTAAATGTTTAAATATTCGCGCATAAAGAAGAAATTTCAAATAAAATGGATTTTAAAAATTGTAAATATATTTAAAGCATTCTTAATACACAGAGTTTGTCGAAGTGGTTGTTAAGTTCGAAAATTAAGTGGGGGGGGGGGAGAAAAAAGACCACACTGACCTGCAAGTGAATTTGAATCCAAGACAAAAATCCTGAGCATAAAGTTCTGAAAAGATTTATTGAATATATGGCCCTTATGAATCAAATGAAGGGCCATATACTCAACATGGCCCTTGGAAATTCCACAAAAATATCTATGCTTCGGTAGGATCCCTTACTTTGCCTGTTTGATAAATGGCCCCCACATTTCTGCACAAATAAACCGTTAAAACTTTTTTTAATATGCACCATTTTCGAAACAGTAGAGAACAATTAGGACAGAATCATTAAATAATCTGAAGAACTTAAGATAGTCATTAAAAGTGCAAGATTTCCATCGCTCATAAAAATTGAATATATTGAGCAGAGTTTGATAATTAAACAGGCAAAGCAAGCACTTGCAGGCAGGCAAAGAGAATGCTTGAAACTTATTTAATATTGTACTTTTACTTAATTATAAAGAACACGCAATAGAATCATTTATTGAAACAAGTATTATTTAAACCAGTTTTAGTTCATTCTAGTAATATACTTAATTACCATTTATAAATTTAACATTATTTTATAATACTAAAAAAATCTGTCGTGGGTTTGTAATTTTAAAACATGCTGGAACCTATTATTAAATATCATTTGTGTTAAAAAAGGTTTAGACTTTTTGCTTTTAATATTTTGTTTAGAAATTACTTTAAAATCTCAACTATGCAATTTTCATACGCGAATGAAAATAAAAATAAAATGATTTGAAATTAAGCATTTTGCTATTTCATTTTGCCAAATTTGCATCTCAGAGCTACTTATACAAAAATTAAATTAAAACGGATAAAAAAATTATTTTGAAAGTTTGAAGACGAAATAAAGTAAGGAGATAGCTTGGATTAGAGATTAAACCTTCGAGGGGCCGTGTCTAAAGGCACCCCTGGAAGGTTTAATTCGGTCCTTATAGAAACTTCCGACTTTTTTTAATTGACTATCCCTTCTGTTATGATGCATACACTGTCAAATATTTTACAAACTAAGTAAATTAACTACTAAGTAATACAAACTAAGTAATTCAAAAAATCTATTTCTTAAATGAACTGAAAAAAAATATTCATATTATTAAAAGCAGACGATTATATGAATAACGATTAAACTATCAACTAAAATAATGTCCTAAAAAATTCGTAGTTAATTAAAGGTATTATTTATAATGCTTACAGAAACATGAAATTTGAAAATATATAATAAATGAATTCAGTGTATGAGTACAACTATTTTATAGGAAAGTAAATTCTTTAAAAGGAATTTCTAAAATGTGAATGACAAACATTGTTAAACTGATGCGAACAATCATGCCAAAATACTTTTAAGAATTTTATCAAAGAATCTCTCTTCTAGCTTTCTGATAAAGATTGTTTAAATATTAGTATAGGAACTATGCTAATATTTACCTTAAAATATTATCAAGAATCTGATTTTATCAATAATAGTATTTTTCATTCAGCTAATGCAATTCCAGTTGAAGCTGAAAATAGTTTAAAATTCCATAGCACCACAAATTATTATGTCAATAATTTCCACCTTCTTAAATGTGCATTTTTTGATAAATGCCCCCCTTCCTATCGTATCTCCTTAATCAAACGTAATACACATTACAGAAATGCAGTAACTTTCATATAGTATAAACAGATTCCTAAAACTAACAAAATCAACGATTTAGAATGCCTTTTTAAAAAAGCAAATTTAGCAACAAAAAAAAAATGTTACAAAATGTATGCAAAAACGATTTTATATATATATATTTAATATATCTTATTGAAATATAAAATATGTTGCAAACAGCTTTGTAACAACAAGTACAAAAACTCTAAGATCTTAATACCTTTTAATAAAGTCGGACTTCGGTAATCCTAGCACTCAAGCTGAACTGTTGCAAATTCGCCCTCATACCATAAGTGTTACATTTTAGTTAATTTTTTTAAAATTCTCTTTATAATTTACACCTCACCAGGAAAATATTTTACTGTATTTCTCCTCTCTCTACTATATAAATATAGGAAATTTTATAATCTCCGTAGTTACAGTTAGTAAAATTATGTGTCTTTAAAATGTATTTTAATGAATTCAAGTGATGAAAAATATAACATCATACACAATGTATTATTGCACTACATAATTATAAATTGTACATCTTTTATAAACAAAAATTATTTTACCCATATTTTTCAGCGAAGGAAAGACATTCATGATTTTTTAAAATTTTTATTTACGTAATAGACTGAACCAATTAAAATTTTCTTTCGGCCATCTCCTTCCTTTATTTGAGTCAATCCTGCCATCTGCTCGGTTGACACTATTTATTTATTTATTTTGTACAATCGGGGCTTCTGTGGGGGTGATTTCTGAACATTATTTATCCAATGACGATTAATGAAATGAAAATAAATATATATTAAGTCCTGACATCATTTACACTAGCTACGCCACTGTTAAGAGAAAAAACAACCGATTCCGGAAAAGACGATTCTAATATTTGCACCAAAAGATTCGAATAAAGTTTAAGATGTCAATGAAGTATAATCCTTCCAGCAGTTTAGTAGACAATTTTCCCACTTATTTAAACCACTAGCAAGTTAATTAATTCTTAAAATATAATTAATAAAACTAATTATAAAATTCAGAAATGCATAAAACAGCCGAAGATTCTATTACAATCATCACAAGTTGCAGAAAATGTTTTCATTGCGCTAATTAGTTTATAATATCCACTAGCTGTGAGCCGACACTCATTTAATATTATTTACAAATAAATAAATTTTAAATGTTTTTTAAATAAAGAATTTGCAAATTAATTACGTCAGATACGGAATCTTAGTATATAAATAGGTAAATGTATTAAATAAACATTCAGAGAATATGAAAAATTACAGAACTATATTCATAGTAATGTGAAAAAAATTACAGGCTTTCTTTAAACGAAGAAATACTTTCAAATCTGATCAAAAGAAACAATAGGAGAAACATTTACATAAGCTTAAACACTTAGTTTTTAAAAAGCTAGCACAAGATCAACGTTAATCCTTACTTTGACTATAGATATTCAACGAGAAACAGGTTTGCCGATAATTTATTTTCTGCGTCTCATTTGTAACGGTTTAATGCATTTAACGATTTATGCCTCGTGATCTAAGGTTTAAAGCTGCAAATCCGACTTGCCAACTTTCAAAAAACCCGCACAATTCGAGAATAATCTAAAACCTTGCTACAAAGCGAGAAATCATCCTTTAAAAACCAGTCCTCGAGTAAGAACAAAGGGGATTTGTCACAAAGTACATCTTTGCAACTCGCCTGGCTCTTCGTCAGCGAAGGCATAGTCGGAATTTTCAATTTTTATGTCACAGTAAATAAATATTTTTAAAAAAATACATAATAAGGAAATTCTGCGTCATTTCTGAAGTTTCAAAATTCGATATATATATATTTTATCATAAACTGAGTACAGACGGTTCTTAATAATGTAGTTCTTAATACACACATTACAGTTTTAAAGGAAAAAAAATTAACAGAATGCTTATCAATTATACAAAATTTTTCAAACATTTTTTGACTCGGACAGTAAATAGTAGTATTAAAAAAATTTCGACAATCAACAAATATTAGGGGCAAACTTCTAAGTAAAAGAAACAACTTTGAAAAAAAATATTCTTTCAATTTAAAAAAAAGAAATACTTTTTCATTCAAATCGACATCACCATTAAATATATAAGCGGTTTGATTACACATGTTATATAAAGACAGAAAAGTCATACCCCATCCAATTGTATGGAACACGTTGCAGGCAACAATATTAACTCAAAGATCTTAATTCGTAAGATTAAATCGAATATGCACAATCACACACAAAAAATGCTAATTAGATTGCGAAACTGCAAGAACAATAATGAAATATATATAAAAGGAATAAGGAATTTCAGGTTTACCTCGTGCTGTGTTCATAGAATGTCATGTCCAACGCGTCAAGAACTTTTTCAAATTCTTTTTCCTCTTGTCTCTTTATTCTTCTTCATCAAAACTTCCTAAAAACCTTCAAAGAAACTCTAAAACTCGTTCTCAGCGGCAAAAACACATTCAATTCTGCAGGTTCATATTATGCAACTATTTTGTAAAGGTAAACAGGAGCACCATATTACATACCACACACTCATAACGTCAACTCGAATGAGGCAAGCCGGCATCGTAAAACTTGCCTTGCCGCCTTTCATACTTCGTAACCCTGCTGAGTTTTGGGGTTACCGAAATTTTTTGTCGAGATTTCGCGCCAAGAAAAGATTTTGACAGATCGTTGTTTTGGCGATTGCTTGGCGTCGGGTTTGACAAGTGCGACGCGTCAGTTCGGATATAGTACGTCATTCGAAAGGAATGAGAAGGGAATTTTCCCTCTCTTTATTTTTTTAGTTTCCTTTCTATTCTTTTGCTCAATAATTACTGTGTTTTCTTCGCTCTGTAATTAAGGTAAGTAGAGCAAAGACCACAAAAAAAAAAAAAATCTAATTTATTTTAAGAAAAATTCTATTGGAGGCCAAATTCTATAGTATAAAGATGCCAATCGCTGATGTAACAAATGCATATTCCTTTTATCAATAAATATCTACATATTCATATTCAAAGCTAAATATACACAAATTTATACTTAAAAAACTTTTTCGATTAGCAAAATAGTACATGAATTGTACGATAAAAAGGAGAAAATTCTATAATTTTCATCGATATATTTACAGCTAGTCGCCTTAGAGCGACCATTTGATTTGCCAAAATTATTGATTGTTGAAAATTTTATTTAAATATTGACTTCTGCAACAAAATATTTTTAAATCTCATAATTTGAGCGACAACAGTTCACACCAGATTAGAAGCCATACGTTGTTATGCTTTTCCTCACTTTTCTATTATTTTTTTTTTTTACATCCAATTACATCATTGTAAAGACCAGTAGTATTTAAAAGCAGGAGCATTTTTTAAAAAATTATTCATCATTTCTTAGTTCTGAAGTTAAACCTTAAATGTAAGAATAACAAAATTTCATACATTATACTGAATACCTATTCAGTATGAAAAAATAAATCAAATCACCAACAATAGGAAAAAAGTCAGGATGAAATGTTTATTGTAATTATGAAATAGAGTTAAATGAGTCTCATTTAACAATTGAATATATCATTGCCAATGAAATATATTGTTCTACTGATCCATCTTTGCCCTCATTTGCTACGCCACTGAATTATAAGACTGCTAAAATCATTAACCTTTCTACAAAAATTTCTTGAGTTGATTAGATGACCTTCAGAACTTCCATATTCAAGACCTTAATCGTGACCTCCGAGAATCGACTTCTCTTAATTTTCGAAAATCGCGGCATTTACATTTTCTAGCTTTATTTCCTAATCTTAACTCATAAGTCAGATTAAAAATCAAAATTTTTCTTACCCGGTTTACGCTGTCTTCTTTTTTTCATTTCGGAATTTCTGTGCAATATTTACAATAACTTTACAGTAATTTGATGTAAAAACTTGTCGAGGATCCGAGAAATTTTTCTTCGAATTGCATAGCGAAGTAAACTGTGCAACTAAGTCTTGTTATTACAACTGCAGAGAAATCCTTCACAAGTGCCGTTTATATACATGCACATACATGTAAATAAATAAACAAAAAATGATTTTGAATAAATTTTTAAAAAAACATTTAACACATTTCTTCATTTGAAAAGCAAGCATAATTATCCTGATTTTGATATTAATTTCGAAATAACTTATAATTATTTGAAATGGATATCTCAACTTTGGATTTTGCCTTAACATTTCTGCTTTTCTGCCTTAATTAATATTTTCATACACGAAATTGCGTACGAGTATCGAACTGTGGTATGCTTTTCGAATTAGCGTTATTTCCACTTTTTTTTCAATAGCAATTTTCCGAGAATTGTTGAAGAACTTTTCTTCGAGCTTTCTGTATTGGCTCAACTGGTGTTTGCGCGTTTACATCAAACGCACCGAGCTTTTAGTATTTTGAAATAAAATGAACGTCTGGCATTTGCTTCTGTTAGCATGGCATGGAGTAAGACTGCGCCAACTTATATGACGTTACAATAACGTGGATTGATTTTATATAATAAAGTGAAAAATGGTAAAGATTTTTTTACTCTCTTATACGAAGAAACAGAAAATATTCTAATCGTCAAAAGATTCGACATCGAGATTTTCACGTTTCAGGTAAAAATCTGTCCGAAAACCATATTTTTGGAATTATGTCTGTCTGCCTGTGAATACGATAACTCAAAAAATTTTTTGAGCTGGATGGATGAAATTTGGTATGTAGTCTTTACACCCAATTTGTAGATTTTTTTTTCTCACATTTCAAATAAAATCCATTCTTTGCATCTGCCCGAATACAAATGAGTACAATAATTACAAAACTGAAAAAGCGAGATGGATGAAATTTGATGTACAAATTTAGAACTGAAACTGAAGATTCGTATAAAGTTCTGAATCCAATCAATCAAAGGATCGACTGTCTACCAGTCTTTACTGTAACATTCCCCGTTTCCCAGTACTGATAAGACATTTGCAGTCAGCTGTGTCGTCGCTGTTACTTACTAAACTCCTCAGGATAGCTAGATGGTGGATCTTTTCACCTGGGTGGTCTCGCATCTGTTCATTAGCGAATACAGTGAAAGACCACATGTGCAATTCCTCCAAAGAGAAAGGGGTGTCAAACATCTGGATGCTAAATGTTTCTCATTGTGAAAGGACTATGATAACTCCGTGTTCCAGAATAGTCAGTTATGAAAGGTGCATCATTAAAAGGACCTTCCCACCACCCACTGGCGCCACTGTGAGAGCATATTGCTGAACCCCGATTGGCCGATGTAAATTAAGAGGCGGAGATTGTCACTAAAATAAAGTGTGGAGATTTTTTTTTTAGAAAGAAAAGAAACGAATTGCAGGCAAACTGTTGGATTACGCCCACGAGTTCGGAGTCCAAGAACCATCTGAGTTTGAAGATAAACCTTCGACTTTGACTGTTGTGTCTCCTACTGCAGGTGCAAATAACTATTTATTTAACCAAGATTAGAACAAGTTGTTCTTTTGTATATATAGGGCTGTAAAATAAAGAATTGTTTGGAAACTCTGCTTCGTTATTTGAACAGTCTTGATCAAGACATTACAATACATTCACATGCAAAGTAAACGCGATTATTAAAAAAGACGACCATTTATGCAAATATAATTTGTTGTGTGATCTTGTTATTAGAATCGTAACTCTGTGTCAAGCTTTAGATTCAGTCAATGTTCAACATGTACAGTTGATTTCTTCATTATATCATAAAACATAAAAGGTTTATGGGCAGGACTTTGAATTCTCTTGGCATACACGGCCTTGTCCAATATCTCCTTTATATATATATATATATATATATGAGGGTAAATGGTATTAATATCTTTAAATTAGAAAATATACGAGGAAATGTCGGGAATTTTTTATTTCATTTAATGTTTATCACACACGCATCACCCCCAAGCACTTGAATTTACCTTGAAATCTCCGCAGTAATAATTTTTTCTGAAGAATAATTTAACAAAATTGCAATAGATTATCCAAATCTTCTCGTAGTTTTCCCAGAATAAGGATAATATATAAAAATTATAAGTTATGATTCGTCTTCCATTTGAAGATAAAGAGCGATTACATTTTCCCCAATTTCATACGGTTTTCCCATTTCTTTTTAATTATTATTTGAAATAAAAAATCTAACAAGATGTTTATACCCAAGAAAATTATTTCAGTAAGAGAATAGGAAACCGATAACTTTTGAATTGAAAAAATATGGTTCGTTAATTGACGCTTTATCATATTGAAACTTTTTAATATCTTGTGAAAGTTGACAGTTTACAAGAAGACTATGTAGAAAGCTCAAATGAATAGTTTTGAAAGTGATTTTATTTTTGTTATTGACCATAATCAATTCAGTTTCTCTAAAGTCTAATCTCTTTTTCTCTTATTTTATCATTTTTATCTCTTAAGGAATAACTTGTATCAAATTTTGTCTTGAACCTGTCGTTATGTTTTCTACATTTAATGTGTTTTGGATTGTTCTTGGATTCTATTATTTTGTGACTTTTATTATCATATTCCAGGGAGATACCTTCTTGTTCTTTGCAATGTGTCCAAATTTTGTCCATTTAACGCCATATAACTTTAATATATTCCTTAAAATTATAGTGTCTCCAAAAATATATCAATCTTATTTTTTTTAAGATGTTTTTTAAAAGCTATTGAATACATTCATATTATCCAATTTTTCCCTGGCTGATTTTGAAAGAGCCTTTAACTATCAGAAAACTTTCCTCCAATTCTTCATTTCATAATTTCAACTTTTTTCAATATTTCTTTTTACTTGAGATGTTCATCTACATTGTATATAACTATACTGTGAGTTTTAATTTTGGTTTATAAATACATTATTTTATTTTTAGTTCATCTTTGTTTTTTTTAAACTCAGCAATCAATTCAAAAATATCCTCTGTAGTTGGTGAATTAATTAAAATTCTGCCATTTTTTTTATTTCCTAGTTGCTTTCTAAGACTGTGTATCTGTAGGATATATTAAAATACTATATTTTTTCTTTGAAATTTTATTTTGATCTAGTTTATAATATTTCCTTGAACTGTTTAAGTTCGGCATAAATTAAATGTTTATTTTCATTTACTCTCTCTGATCATTGGATTTAATGCACCTGTAAAACCCTTCAAAGGCGTAGACTGAAATTTTTACCATAGTTTGTTTACATTTGATTGTTGCCATTCGAGAATAAATATAAGAGAGATATTTGTGATATGTACATTAGATTTTATGTATACGTAGATTGAGCTTGATGGATAAAATTTGATTCATAATTTTTAAAATGTAGATCCGTAATCAAATTTTCCGTAGATTTTATGTATACGTAGATTGAGCTTGATCGATAAAATTTGATTCATAATTTTTAAAATGTAGATCCGTAATCAAATTTTCCGTAGATTTTATGTATACGTAGATTGAGCTTGATGGATAAAATTTGATTCATAATTTTTAAAATGTAGATCCGTAATCAAATTTTGCACCAAATCAAACATTGGGTTGATTCTTTGTTGGTCTGAACTCAGGTGTCGTCCTCATCATCTGACCGCGGTTCAAAATTACGAGGTCCGTATCAAAATAGCCCTTGTGTTGCTTCAAACGGAACGTTAATATAACCAAACCAAACCAAACTTTGTTGGTCTGTACTTTCGCAGGCATGTAAGCACTATAATTCAAAAGTGTAATAATTTTGATAAATGAAATTTCCTGCATAGTTTTATAATCTAAAGCTTAGATTTTTACCAAATTCTTAATTCTTAGATTTTCGCCAAATTCTTAGATTTTCGCCAAATTTATCAAAAGGACACAGTAGTCTTTCAGTCTTTACTTTTACACGCATATAAATGCAATAGCTCGAAAACGAAACAAGGCTTAGTTAAATGAAATTTGGCGTGTAATCTTTTTTACTAAATTTGTTATTCTGTATCAAATATTGCTTTAAAAAATGGCATCCAAAAGACAAATGCAGTTTTCTACATTCTACTACGAAGCATAATATTTGGCTAAACTACGCTCCTGTGGCCAGGCTCTAAAAACAAAGGGAAGGAGGACTAAAGTTCAGAGAACGCTTGAAGTTATTTCTAGCTTGTCAAATTTGGTATTAAATTTAACTCACTGAACCACTAGCCATTGGCGGTAACATCTCGATCTTGGCCACAGGACCGTGCAATGTTATAAGTCTAACTCAAGCGCGTAGCTTTGAGTTAAGCATCAACTTGTAGAAGTGCCAAAGGACAAAATAAAATGATTGCAGAAACGAAAATAAGCCATTTTACGGCTGACATTAATAACCAAGATTGATTCTCGGGTTGGGAAGGGGAGATCTTCGACAGATCCCCCAACCTTTTGGGTTGAGTTACCGTCTTGGGTAATGGAATGGAATGGAACCATGATTGATTACTAGAGACACGCACTATTGATATATGGCGTTAGCAGATACGTAGAAAGTGGGCACCCTTTCTTCAGAATTTTGCATAACATGCATTTTAGTCACACTAATCAGCAAAATTTGAAAAAAGTAAACAAACTCTATATAATATTGCCAATATTTTATATTTTTCTAGAAACTAAAAGAATCGTGATTTAAAGCAAGTGGAAATTTAAAGCGTGAAAAAACACTCACATACGTAAAAGTGGAAATTTTATATATGGAAATATTTGAAATATGGAAATTTGATAAGACTAACAAAAGATATAGGTAATGAGAACTTACATATGTAACATAATATTTCATTCTGTATATCGACAACATTTAATACTTTAAAGGAGCATAAATGCTATATACTAAACCATCAGGAGATGTCCCTTCAAAAGTTTCTCTCATATACTCTCAAATAAAGGTATTATCCCATAGAACGCCTTACATGGCATTGGCATACAATAGTTATGAAATATGAACATTTGGCGTGAATACAACATTTTTACCGAATCTATCGTTTCATCCTTGGCGAGCTATTTGGCGATTAATTCCTAGCATGCGAAAAATAGTATCCGGAAATCGAATTTGTGTTTTCAGACGAGTTGTTCCCAACCGGTCGAAAGAAAAATTTAACATAACTATAATTGCAATTACAAAATCCAATTCCAGATTTGATATATTTAAGTCTATGTGTCTTTGAGTTATCGCGTTTACATGTTTCTGAAAGTACAGACCGACAGACGGCCATTCCCTTGTTGGATTTGGTTCAAAATTTGAAAGAGGTTTAGACTATAGATGTTTAATTCTATGTATCGAATTTTATTTACTTAACTTTATTCGTTGTGTAGTAACTGTGTTAAATTACATTCGAACAGCCAGCCAGACGGATTTCTTCTGTGCAGATTTTGCTCAAAATTTGACAGAAAACTGCAAATTTGCAAAGTCCGTATACCAAATTTCATCCATCTAGATCAAAGTGTTTTTGAGTTATCTTTGTCACAAATAGAAAGATGGACACTTTCCAAAAAAGTGTTTTTCGAATCACGTTTCAGACAGGTAGGGCTAAAACGCGGAGATTTGTCGAAATCTAGAGTTCGAATTTTTTGACAATTACTATACTTTCTCTATACTACATATACGAGAAAGTAAAAAAGCACAAAATATTGTTTCTCTCAAGTCGATATTTTTACAAAATATTTTACTAACAATATCGATGTCATTTTAAACAGAAGGTGGATAAGGTTATTATGGAATCTTAATTAACGTAAAATCGTTGTGTATAAATTATTAAAAGTTGTTATTTACCGTTTTGACTTATTTAAATTATTTTATAGCTTGCATTGCTGAAATTCGTTGCGTAATTTCTATACGCCGTCTGAATTTTCATTTGCGAGTAGCAAGATTTCATAGAATTTTGAAATCTGTTTTTCTTTTTTTTTTTTTTTCTTCTCTCCTTTCTGTTTTTGAATTATAATCCTTTTGCATATTTATTTATTTATTATTTTTTTTGTTAAGAAGAAAAAGAAAATGGGAATTTTTCATCGTTGAGCAAACTTACTTTATAGAAATGGAAAGGTAATTGCGTTATTAGAACAGTAGGTCATTTAATTATGTAAAATAATAATGACATTGAGGACAAATATCATGTCTCTTTCAATCTTCATGAGCAAAATCAGAGTTGTTATCTTTCTATTTCTCTGGAGGAAAATATTTTCATGATCCTAAAACTAGAAAATAAAATCATAAATTTAAAAAATAAAATAAAAATAGTTATTTGGAAGATTATATTTGCTTATCTGATTTTGTTCCCAAATCTGTGAATATTATACTATTATGTAAGTAGCAAAGAAATTGATCTTATTATTTATTGTAGAGTGGCAACAATTAAATGTAATTAACCATTATACAGACATCACAGATTTTTTCGCTGAACGCTTTTTACAGCTGACCTTAATTCAATGCTTCACTTAACTAACTAATAGAGCTACAAAATAATATTAGAAATGCTCGAGAAAGAGTTCGCCGTATCACCGAAATCTCCATTCAGTTAGGAAAAAAGAAATGTAAACGAAAGAAAAATATTGACGTCAAATAAATCAAAGCTTAATTTAGAGCGAAATTCGACTTAGCCGTCTCCAGACAGAAAATAGCAGTGATTTGTATCGTAAAAGCATAAGCTCCGTTATTCATACAATATGATAAATTATTTCATGAAATAATTAGAAGTTATATTAAATAACTCTACTATGCTCTTTAACGATAACATAAACACATTTTAATTTCTCCCGATAAATAGCAAGAATAAACAAATAATGCTTTCCGTATTAATAATTTAAAAACCAGAAAAATCAATATTCTAGGTGAAATATTCTGGGTCTTTGACGACCAACTGGTCGTCAAAGACGGCTGCTATTGAAGAATCTGAATGAAGGATACATGATGCTTTTCAATGACACCATTAATGTTTTACACGGTCACATTAAGCACAAGTATTAATACTAAAAAAAATAAAGTCATAACAATATTACATCATTGTTGGCACGAATAACAATAAAGTCATAGTAATATTACAATAATGATGTCACCAAATGGTAACACTAAATCCATATTAATATTAGCAGTTTATAGAAATACTGTATTACAGAGACCAAAAAGTATCCGGAATGATTCAATTATATTCGGGGCCGGTAGATGCCCTAGAACTTATGTGGAGCGGAGCCCAATTTGAAACAGTTTTCGATAGTACCTGGTTCCCAGTTTTCATATAGAATATAAAGCAAATTTAATTAGTTTATTCAGATCAAAGAAAATAAGTTTTTTTTTCTTTTAATTATTATTATTTTTTAATTTTTAGTCATTAATTATTATTATATTCATTATGGAATCTTAAAATGAAATATTTTTTCAATAAGAAACGAAATTTACTTCTTAAAAAAGAGATATAAATATTTTGTAACCAATAAATAACCTCTTCTGTGGGAAGCTTGTCCGAGATGACCGTTTAGATGTTTTATGGCTGTTGAGGCCCGCCGGCAAAGCGGAAGAAATACTGTTCTTTTTATGCAGGAAATGACGATCTTTGCGAGAGATAACTAAACAATGTGCTTTTTCCTTTTTTCCCCAGCTTTTGTAAAATAGATATTATAAGGGGGCGGGGAGACCATGTAAATTAGCAAACGAATTTAAAAACATTATTAAAAAATCCTAAATTTAATTATCGAAGGTACAAACTTAATATCTACATTAGATTCGAATATATCCTGAGTAACACTCTGGTGCAGGGCCCTTAACTTGCGATACATTTTTTTCTAAATTACAGCCTGTCAAACCGTTACCACAGAAATAAACGGTATTGTAACATTCCCTGATTCCCAGTACTGATAAGACATTTACAGCCAGCTGTGTCGTCGCTGTTACTTACTAAACTCCTCGAGATAGCCAGATAGTGGATCTTTTCACCTGGGTGGTCTCGCATCTGTTCATTAGGGACTACAATGAAAGACCACATGTGGTATTCCTCGTCCAACAGGTATTGATAGTGCCTTCAAAGAGAAAGGGGTGTCCAAACATCTGGATGCTAGATGTTTCTCTTTGTGAAAGGACCTTTCCACGACCCACTGGCGCCACTGAGAGAGCATATTGCTGAACCCGGATTGGCCGAAAGAGAGCTCAAATGACCAATATAAATTAAGAGGCGGAGATTGTCGCCGAAATAAAGTGCGGAGATTTTTTTAGGGGAGAGAAGAAACGAATTGCAGGAGACTGTTGGACTACGCCCACGAGTTCAGAGTCCGTGAACCAACTGAGTTTCAAGAAACCCTTCGACTTTGACTGTTGTATCTCCTACTACAGGAGTAAATAATTATTTATTTAACCAAGATTAGAACAAGTTATTTCTTGTATTTATAGGGCTGTAAAATAAAGAATTGTCTAGAAATTCTGCTTCGTTATTTGATCAGTCTAGATCAAGACATTACAGTATAAACAGGGATTATTGTGACTGGCTGTTATATCCATTTACTATCCAACTTTTGACTTGTGGTATTTATTGGAAAAGATCGGTCCAATTGGCTAAATGCCTATTCTGTTCAATATATATCTATGGCTGCTATTGCTTGCACACTTCTATCAAACATTTTTACGCCTTCTATGAATATCTGGCAACAGTAAGGAATTTATTTCATCCTCTGAAAATGAATTTGTTTTTAATGAGATAAAAATTTTCATTCTTTTGTTTTTCTAATATGCAGAAAATTATTGAGCAAGGAATATGATTATTTCGGTCTTATAGAGCGGGATAATTTTTTTATAATCACCCTGTACTTTAGTTTCACTAAATTATACTAACATTAAAAACTTGAGGCTAATTTCAGTTTCTTAATTCTTATAACTTTACTGTCGTATTCTGGAAAATAAACAATACTTCTATAATATATCACATGGAAAACACACCCATACAACAAATTACTGCACACTAAGAATATAAGTGGTCAGCATAGCAAACTGAGATATTGAATCGAATATTGTTTTTAAAAAAGACGAATATTCTATGTTATACAATGAAAGGGAAAGACAAATCTGACAAATCTTTCACGTAAAAATGTATTTGTTTTACGAAAGCAAGGCATCTGCTCGGATGAAATGAGCAGCTGTTTCCTCTCATATTTGTGTGTTCATGGATATATTTAGTTCAGGGTTTATTTTCAAAAAGCAACAGTGATTAAGCAACTGATTCCTGAGAAATATGACAAAAGGCAATGGATTTTATTCGAAACAATTTTTCCAAACTGGCATTTATTTTGTAGATGATGCAAATATCATTTCCCTTCTAAACATATAAAGAGAAAAAAAGAGTTAAAATTAAGCAATTTTTTTGAATAATTTTATAAAACTCTTGGTATAAGAATCAAAATCATAAATGCTATTAGAATTATTTACTTATAAAGAAAAAAAGAGTTAAAATTATGCAATTTTTTGAATAATTTTATAAAACTCGGTACGAGAATCAAAATCATAAATGCTATTAGAAATATTTACATATAAAGAAAAAAAAAGAGTTAAAATTATGCAATTTTTTGAATAATTTTATAAACCCCTTGGTACGAAAATCAAAATCATAAATGCTATTAGAATTATTTCCATATAAAGAAGAAAAAAAAAAGTTAAAATTATGCAATTTTTTGAATAATTTTATAAAACTCTTGGTACTAGAATCAAAATCATAAATGCTATTAGAATTATTTACTTATAAAGAAAAAAAGAGTTAAAATTATGCAATTTTTTGAATAATTTTATAAACCTCCTGGTTCAAGAATCAACATCATAAATGCCAATAAAATTATTTACATATAAAGAAAAAAAAAAGAGTTAAAATTATGCAAATTTTGGAATAATTTTATAAACCTCTTGGTACGAAAATCAAAATCATAAATTCTATTAGAATTATTTCCATATAAAGAAGAAGAAGAAAAAAAAAAATTATGCAATTTTTTGAATAATTTTATAAAATATCTTGGTACGAGAATCAAAATCACAAATGCTATTAGAATTATTTACATATAAAGAAAAAAAAAGAGTTAAAATTATGCAATTTTTTGAATAATTTTATAAAATATCTTGGTACGAGAATCAAAATCACAAATGCTATTAGAATTATTTACATATAAAGAAAAAAAAACAGTTAAAATTATGCAATTTTTTGAATAATTTTATAAAACTCTTGGTACGAGAATCAAAATCATAAATGCTATTAGAATTATTAAAAAAACATTCATATAAATATAACTAATAAATTTCTATTAATATCAAATATTAATTAATGAAGGTACCAACCACATTTAAATTTGTTTGTATTAATGTAACTAGAATGTTCTCTATTATGAAAATCGTCGAAATTTGAGTTGTAAATGGAAGGGATATTTTTTCCCTAGAAATTTGATGACCAAATATCTAACTTAAAATTTAAAATGTTTAAAAAGAATGAGGCGTTTTTATTAAAAATCTATAAAAAAAATATTTGTCTCTTAAAAAAATAGATTTTTAATAACAAATTGTGTATTATGATGCGATAATCTTCAAATTCATAATTACTAATCGAATAACAGAATAAAGAAATACAAAGAATAAAGAAATTTGCATAAAATCACTATAACATCATCATAGTTTGTGATGATAAGTTTAGCAATTGTTGTCAATTTATTTTCATTTGAAATAATTAAAAAAAAAATGTCTAAATATAATATAATATGAAAATCGAAAAAAAAAAAAAAACCTATTATAAAAAGGTTTTTAGACCAAAAATGAAGAAAAACAGGTATGGCAGATATAAAAGCAGTTGTAAAAAATAAAACGCAACATTTCATATAAATGCAATAAAAAAATTATATATGAGCACTAAAATGTGGGGAGAAAAAAAAAAAACGTTTTGCAAAAAAAAGTGCTAAAAAGTTGTATCGTTTATAATGTTTACTCGTGCATTAATTTACCATTTTAAAAATTAATATAGAAACTTTTGGCTTTTCAAATCTATATATAACTATAGAGCAATTGCAGAATTGATGAAATGAAAATTATATTTCAGCCTAAAATTGAAAATCAAATTAATGATGATACAATGTGTAGCAACTTCCTTAATGGAATTTCCATATATTTTAAACCCGGGGCAAATTCACACAAGTAAACTCAATAGAATTCTTTGATTTAACTTCTGAAGATAGGTAAAATTAGTTTCAAGGATATTTCCTTAAAAGATATACGGTTTCTTATGGTTACAAAAACAGCTATAATAGTTTTTAAAACATGGAAAAATCTTTAAATAAAATTGTAAATAACCAGAAGATTATTTACTTGTGATGCGATTTTTATTACTTGAAAAAATGAAACAAAATTTAGGACTATGTTGCAAAGGTTTGAATTAATGTTTCATTGCTTTTATTGGATAGCGTTTATCAAAATAAATATCAACTTTCGACCAGCATAGTAGTTTTTCTTAATCTTTCTCGTATATTCTAAAATATAGTTATCTCCGTTCCTTCGTATAAAAACTGCTGACTTTGGACAAAACGATGAACGTTACAAGTTTTCGAATTCCCGCACATGATCATTTTCTGCTTCGTAATATAATGAATAAAACAGAGTATGCCTTTCCAACTAATTAAAAACAAAATTCGACGCAGAACTACAATTACAGAAAGAAAATCACACACCAATTATTATTTATATAAAGCATTGTGTTTTTGTATTATCAAGTTTTCATGGATACAAGTGCATAAACCGGCAGACAGTCACCCCATTGGCGGATTTGGTTGAAAATCTGATTCAGATTTACACTTTAGATGTACAATTTGTGTACTGAATTTTATCTGTCTACTCCACTATATTTTGTAGTTATCACATTTATTTTCTCTCTGTCAGACATATGCATTTCCAATGAATAAATTTCGTTCAAAATTCGATTGTATTTACACATTTGGTGTTAAGACAACGAATCAAATTTCATCTGTCTAGCTCTGTGCGTTTTTGAATCATCGTGTACACAAACGGAAATACATAGTTTCAGAAATGAGTTTTTCTAATTCAGGAAGGTTTGCATCGTGAAGAAGAATTTTAAAACCTCGAATTTGAAACCTTGTTTTTGAATTATCGTGTACACAAACGGAGATACATAGTTTCAGAAATATGTTTTTCTAATGCATCGTGAAGATTCGCCAAAACCTCGAATTTTCCTGATTATAATATTTTGTACACTTTATAACGAAAAAAAAAGTAGAACTTATTAGAATTATTATGTTGGAAATAAACTCAAATGTATGTCAATTAACAGATTTAATACCGAAAATGCTACCCTAGTGAATACTGATTTACTTTTTTTTATTAAAAGACACTGATTCATAAGAGATTATAAAAGACTTCATAGTTGCATTTTAAAGGAAAGTAATAATAGCATAAAGATTTGCTAAAAGAAAAACCACATCATTATTTTCAAAAAATAAATGAATGAAAAATAAAAAAAATAGAAAAATTTAGAATGTTGAATTTATATTCGTTGGAATTTTATAAAATTTGACAAAAACATTAATCAAACAGAGCTTCATAAACCAAGCCCAAAAGAAAAACAATGGATTTATCTTCTGCCTTGAAAACATAAAAAACGAAAACATGCCAAGAAACTTGTAACCGAATTCAATATGTGATGGTCTAGACAGAAATGTTCCATGTTTAGAATGAAGATGCTTATCAACTCAGTTGGCAGCAAAGTCATGACTAGGGATTGCAATACCGGACCAAAATTTCAATACCGGTATTCGGTATTTTCTAAATCTTAATACCGGGATACCGGTTTTAATACCGGTATTAGAAATTTTAGAAAAAGAAAGAAAACACAGGTGTTTCATTGTTTTATTTGCCAGTTTTGTTAGAGAGTGTAAATATCACAAAAAATAATTTGTAACTTATAAATTATAACAGTATATAATCACAAAAAAGTAAAGGAACATCTTATTTATTTAAATCACAAAAAAAGTGTAAATATCACTATTTAGTCTGTGGTACTATTACAAATTTTTGAAATGGGATCTTAAAAAAACATAATAGTAATTTTGAAAAGTAATTTTGTGTAAAAATTGCCAGCTGTCGAAAACCCTCTTTCGGCATCTACGCTAGCTGGTGGTACTGTTAGCAATGTGCGATATATTTTTTTTAAAGTATTTACCTCTAAATCCCTCATTTTCAAATAAATCGATTTCTCGTCGGATGGTTTTGGATATAGCTGATTTCTGTATTGTATTTTGGTTCGTTGAAATTTTTTTTTTTATTTATCGCTAATTCTAATTTTTGTTCAAGAGAATTCCTTTTCACTATCGACAGTAGTGACATCATAATCTTGGATAATTGAACCGAATTCTTCTGAATGTGGATAGGTTTGTGGGTAAAAAATTTTAAGAAAATTTACTCTAAACTTAATCAGATTTGAACTGGTTATTTTCTTTTCTTCTTTTTCATTTTCATTTTTAAAATCATTATAATTATGTAAATACCAAAAGACATTTTCTATTTCGGTATGCCTTTCTTCTGTGCGATTTTTCAATGTAATATATAATTCCTTAGATAGTGATGTGTGCTGTTCTTTCAGTGACTACAACATGAAATTTATTGTTGCATTAGCTGTTATTAGAATCTCTCCGACATAATGCCTCAATAGTCAGTTTTATTGGAAGTAGAGCTGATATAGTTCTGGATATTAAGTCGAATTCACTATCTGAAAAAATAATTTACAGGTTTAAGTCGATTATTGCTTTTTGGATTGGATTTCTCAGTTTCAAAAATCGTTCCATCATTAGGAGTAAACTGTTCTAACGTGTTTTAGAATCTAATATTAACATATATTCTGTTTTATTTTCAGTTAATATATATTTTAGTAATATATCCTTTTTTATAGGGGAACGTTTAAATATCTTAACAATTTATCGAACTTTATAAATTATAGGAAGCAATTCTTGATAGATTAATATTTCATCGTCATTAGCAATATCTTCTTCAACAATTACATTGTCATTATCTTCATTGTCAATATCACTCTCACTTTTACTCTCTTCAAAGTTGGAATCGTAAGTTTCTATATCCACAGTATTTGGATTCTTCTGTTCTTTATTTTTTTGGTATAATACATCTATTACTCCTAATTGAATCCATGTGCATAGCACAACTGCTGATTTGCACCAATCAACTTTCCAACTTTTTTCATAATTGTTGCTCCATCAGTCGTTATGGATAAAATATTTTCTTTCAGGGATAATCCATGTTTCGCTAATTTAGATTTAAGCAATTAATTAAGCCATTAATTAGCTAATTAATTTCGCCCGTTAGGGAGACATAAAAACAAAAACATATACTTTTTTGCTGTGTTGGCGATCCCTGAACATAGAGTGGAGACAATTTAAAAAATTTCTAGTAAATACCGAAAAACCGGTATTTAAACTTGTGAATCCCGGTATTACAAAATTGTACAAATGGCTCAAAATACCGGTATTCGGTATCCCGGTATTGCAATCCCTAGTCATGACTGTTTCAAGGTGCTTATAGCTATTGAAGGATTGCAGGGAGAGGATTAAGTGCCTCAATGCGTCTCCCAAAAATAATGGCGTTGTGAGGGTAGCTGGTGCACGGTATGATTTATCCCTCCCCCTGTCGTGTTGCAAATTAGAAAGAATAAATATCATCCGGGTGACCGGGATATTTATATTCTCCGTTCGCTACATTACTTCCATAAAGCATCCCATGCATTTTCAATCAGTTTCAAGTACGGAGAACGTGCTGCTCAGCTCATTAAATCCTGCTTTAAAACAATACGATAATTGTTATAGGACAACTCATATATAATAGGAAGGCAATTCTCCCTTCATTGGATTCTGTAGTCTAGAATTAATTTTTATACAATGAGAGGAAAACCCATTACGCCTGTGTAAGAATAGAAGTTGAATAAGATCATTTCTATATAAATGAGCATTTATGGTGATTCTTGGAAGGATATGCAATATCTCTTTCATGCACAGGGTTGGTATAATGGAATTCTTGGCTCCTGTCAGATCAACAATCTTCTTACATAATTCCGCGATCAAAACTGAAATTCATCAGTAAAGAATACAGTTTCCAATAGCTTATACTCCACTTGATACGCTTACATGTCCAGTTAAACATTTCATTTCCACTGATGGAAATAAGAGACATGTAGAAGTCAGGAATATTAGTATATCATACTACTAAATGGTATGAGGGGCACCCATATTCCTGAACGTCTTATATACAGCCGTCTTTCTGATCCTAGATGATCTGAGAACAAATCTTCCAATGGCTACAACAAGAGAAAATGTAAGTTCAGTTGGTGTAAATGCATTCTGTTCTCTTCCAATTAGGGCCATCTGCCGTACATATAACTGATCACAGATCTCCATCTGCTGAACCTTCTAGAATCGATTCTGACTTTCGAAATGCAGTCCGCAATCTAATGATTGGAGAAATTCTCGCATTCAACCCTCTTACTACATACAATGTCTCTGACCTGCTTTTATTCGCTTAGTGGCACATTATTCTAATTCATCAGTTTAGTTATATTAACGTCCCATTTCAAAGCGACACTAGTACTATTTTGGGACGGATCTCGTAATTTTGAACCGCGGTCAGATGACGAGGACGACATCTGAGCTGATATTCCCCCTCTCCAAACTTCCACACCACACGTTTGGCTCAGACACCCTACCATGACGGTTCTTTTGTGGAACGGGTCTCGAATCTGACACCCTCCGGTTCCGAAGCCAAGACCTTACCACCAGGGCACCGCGGCCCTTTTCTAATTTATAAGATATATGATGTCGGATACTCATATCTAAAAAATGGCTATTTCGAAATTTCAAAATGCAGTTTTTATTTGCAGAAAGTGCAAATGCTTTAAATGCCTGTCTAATGGTACTAACTGTTAGAAGCTTCACGAAGCTGAATATCATAGTACAGCAATACTTTTTATGTTTGGAGTGAAATGTGTATGAAAATTTTCCTATTTTTACTGTAACAGCCAATTTTTCTTTAAGTTTTGGAAATTAAATTATTCTATAACATCATCGCTTATTTAATGAATTTCTGAATGTTTTATCAAGAGTTATTTTATCATGTGAAAGACTGTTTTGAATAGACCCAAATTGATGCGTATCTGGGTTAACTCTTATATAAGTACATTTGCGATACTTGTTGCTTGAGATAATTTGTTTTCATTATCTCTGGTTTATATACTATTGTTTCAAATCAAAACTTTTTTTAAAAATGCTACAGAATTCTTTTCGAGATCTGATATACCGTATCCATTTTAATCTCTATCAATAGCTAATTTCTAATCATTAAAGACAAGAATATGGTTCTAATTGAAAAAGTACTCCAAATGATGTAAAGAATTATATTTATGTTTTCTGAGTCAATAAATGTACTATTGAAAAAATTATGATAAAAATTTAATTTTTTTTCACACATTACAAAATTTTAATTATTTATACTTTACTTTTCACTTCTTTATATATAATATTTTATCACATTTAAGGCAGTTTTTTTTTTTTTTTTCCCAATCGGAAGCTTATGCTTATCTAATGGTCTGTAAATTTAGCTATTGTGTAGTAATTAAGAGGAGGCAATATATAGGTTTTTTCAGAAAATTAAACTTATTTTTATTATTTAAAAAATTAAATGTTAAAATAATCAGAACAGAGTGTGTGAAGTAAATGAATAAGACCAAATAAACTGTTTTTTTTCCCTCAAAAATAATCACACAAGTTCAAATATTAATAAGAAATAAGATAATGCAATATCACTATTTATTATTCACACTGTGTAATGCATTTTACAAACAAGATCCAATACAAATTATTTTTCAATACTGATTGTTAGCATAAATATTAATTTATATCAGCAAAATTAGATGAGATATCTGACATAAATCGTATTCATTAGCATACATAGTTTTAGTAAAAACATTTCTAAACTTTATTATCAATTATTGTTATTTATATCTTTTCTTTCCTTGTAAAAATTAAAAATAAACTGCAACTTTACATTCATAATAATTACATTCATTTCATAATTTTACTTTTGATATTCATACACATAATGAATATATATGAAAAGTAAACTTGTATGTAAATCAGATTTACATTATCTAATTATAACATAAATATGATTTTTTTTAAATACATTTTATTCAAATCCCTTGCAATCAAATAAAAAAATCTAACTTTAATGACTATTATATAACTTATTTGCGTTTATATAAAACAAAGATTTAAAAAATGGGTACACATTTATATTTTTTTTTTCACTTTGAAACTTCTTTTTGCTATATTTCTTTTTGCTTATGCTAAGTTAATTTAGCTGTATATCTAATACCACATATATCTGAAAAATAATTTGAGGTCTGGTTTATTATGAAACAGAGATTCGTCAAAATTTTGAGGTCAAATTATTTGACAAGTACAATACTTTGAAACTTTGTATATAAAAAAGTAACCAACAGGAGTAGTCTCTTTGAAACTTTCTTGCATATTCCCGAATAAAAGTGCTATCATCAACCCCCCCCCCCTCCCACCAATAAAAATTTGAAGGCCTTGGTCAAATCCATGAATGCAACGGATGCTTAGATTTTTACTTTAAAAGCCTACACTTGACTGTTTTTGAATTTGTAGTATACTGGGGAAACAAAAAAACAAACGAATATGAATTTTGAGCAGTTTTCTTTCCATTCAACTGAAACTAAAACTTGTCTCTTTCTTTTGTAAACATCGCATATAAGAAAGCAAAAATAAAATAGCTAATACAAATATATTAGTGAATGTTTAAACTATTTAAAAATTAATTGAATGAGAATTAGAGCAGGTTTTTACAATATTGCAGGGCTGTATACCATTAGAGGCACAAAGCAATTTTTCTACATCTTTATCTTTCTGATGCTTCAATTATCTTTCCGATTCTTATAATCATATTTACTTCAAATGATTCAATGAAATGCATTAAATAATAACTATTTAAAATTTATTTATTATTAACAAACAGTTACTAGAAGTTATATAATTTCTTTGTCAGAAAATGGATTATGTAAGAAGCTTATTTAAGAAATCCTGCTTTAGAATAATACAAAGAAAAATCGTATGTTCGCATAAACGAAGCATATAAGATGATTTTAAGAAGGGTGAAATCATTTAGAAATTGCAAAAACAGTCAGATAATTCTCACAAACATAATTCAGTTTTAAAATTATATATATAGTACATTTTCAGCTAACTAAAACTGCTATGGAATTTTTAATTATAAATTAAATCTAAAATATCTTAAATAAAGCAATATTATATATATATACTGGAACTATGTGCATTGAAAAGCAGATGGAAAGATAAAATCAAAACTAAAAAATTATTTTTGAGAATAAAATATTAATTAATATTATTTGAAACCTAAAATCTGTAGCAATCAATCTGATGATCAAGATGTGTATAATAAATGTATGAAGTACCAGTTTTTTTGCTATAGTTTAAGGCAAGAAACATGCTGTTAAAATGGTATGAAAAATCGAGGAGGACCAGGAGAACATGATTGCACAAATGAATAAGCCCATGTAATCCAAAGAAGGAAGTAAAACATATAAGAAACATTCTTTTTAGAATTCAATAAGTATTTTAATTTCTATATACAAGAGACAGAAAAAAAAGTTCAAGTTCCTTGGATACATACAGTGGTATGGTAATGTAAAGGCATGGGCATAAATGCCACTGATACTCAGGAAATTGCTATATATACAAAATATTAGTACTTTTACATTGTAATGATAATTAAGATAAAGAGTAAGAATGAAGGAAAATGTTATGTCCTAGATACTACTTAACCTTGCTGCACCACTGCATATAAACAGAATTTTTTGTACACATACATATAAATATTTTTTTAATTCTTAAAAACAAAAGTTTTGTCCATCTTTTATTTGAAAAAAATTGAATATCATGAGAAAAACTTGTTTACAAATTGAAAATTCGCATAACAAATACATCTCTACAATTTTCTATGTAAAAAAAAAAAAAAAAAAAAAAATTCATACAAATACTTATGATATAAAATAACACATGCTAAAAATAATAATATTATAAATTAAATCAACAATAACAAATTCTAAAATTTGAAGCTTCCTTGATCTTTACATAATGCAAAATTGAATGTGTTATATTTCTGACAAACTTATTATCATAATTAAATTAATATGTACTCCAATATTGTGGATAAAGTTGATTATATCTACACCATTAATAAATGCATACAAAAAGTACAGATTTATCTATACATAACATTAACAGAATCATTTGAATATAGATAGTTGTATGTGGTAAAAAAATTAACTAAAGTTTATTAAAATTTTTTAAATATATATATTTAAACTCAAACACAAACAAAAGTATAAATACAAAAATATTTCTAAATATTCCAATATTGTTATATTTTAATTATTTCCATTATGCCATATATACTTAGTGGTGTAACTAAAAAGTCTTATGCTTAATCTTTTAGCTATGTAAATGTTTCTAAATTTACATAACTAAGAGATTAAGCATACGCTGTTTATACATAGCTATATCCTGTTAATAAATCTTTTTTAAAGTTCCGTAAAAAAATGGAATTATTAATGGATCAGAAAAAGAAAGAAAGAAAGAACAAGAGTTTTCATGCAAACAAAACATCATTATAAAGAAATTAGTTTTATAAATTAGGATTATTATTAATTCAGTCACATAGCACTTTCAAGTATGAATAAAACATTTTTCTGTTATGTTTGCTAGTTGCTTAGAAATATAAGAAAAGCATTATCAATCAAATTTTTCCTATAAAAGCGAGGCACTTACAGAAAGCATTCTGTAGATGTCTTTTGAAATCAATATTCCAAATTTCTATGCTACATAGTGATAAAGACATTATGTAAATTATTATGTTATTGCTTTGATTACTAGGCTAGAAGTAAAAAAGAAATAAATGGTCAAATGTATTTTATAAATCTATACTACATATAAATTTTAAGGCAATATTATCTTGTAGCTCAGTTTTTTTTAAAAATTTGTACAGTAAATCAATGCACATTAGTTGTGAAAAAAAAAAAAGAAAATCAAAGTTCATTATTAATTAATTGCACTGAAAACAAATTTTGCTTCTAAATACAAATTGCTTTGCTTTGCACAATTCTTTAAATTATTTTTCATCTATAATTTCTATTAAAACTTTTAATCAAAATGTTAAAGATAAAATAAAATTTCAATAAAAATTTAATCATACTATGATAATTCTCAGAATCAGGCAATGTTTAGCTAAGAGGTTGATACTTATATTATGTAAGATTTCAAAATTGGACAATCAGAATTAAAGTTATCTAAAAACAAAAAATTCTAGATACATTATTAAAAGATTTCAAGCTAGGAATTCACTTCAATGAAATTAAAATTTTTTCATTCAATATGATGCTTATGTTTTATACATAATACACACACATTTCTAATAATAATAAAACCACATATTTATCTAAGATACTAAGGCAGATATCAAATTATTTGAACTTGACTGTACTAAAATAAAGTTAAAAATGCAGTATAAATATATGCCACTTTGTACAATTTGGAAATTTTGTTACAATACTATCACTAAAAAGCTTTTTGGAATACTTTCAAGTAAGTTTTAGACCCGACTCGTTAGATGCACATACAAAAAAATTGCAATACAATTAAATTCTCAAACATGTAATATACTGAGAGATGCTATACACATTGATGGTTAAAATGGTTAAATGAATACCTATTTCCAGATAAAGGAAACAAATTTCTGCATCCCGTAAGAGAGGGAATTAATATTAAAAATATGAAAAGAATAGACTTTGGACTGTAAACATTCAACATCTTTCATTGCTTATGTCATGTACATACAAATTCAGTTCTCTTAACATCTTTAAAATTATCAGAATTGATTCAATACCAATCCGTTAGGTATCATCAACACAGTAAAAGACATATTAACAAACACATGATTTGAACTTACACTTCATGTTCAAATCATTATTAAAATGTCTTTTGTTTTGAGCAGCAAATCTCACGAAACAAGATCATATCTGATCTCAGCATAGGCACTAACTGTTCTTGAGTGCAGCTTCTATAACTAATGTGTAATTACCAGTTAGTAGCAGCTAATGGTATGCAATCAATGCCTTTATCCAAAGGAACTCCTCCAGAAGGTGGTAATGAATTCTTAAAAAAAAAATGACAAATAAATTTGAAATATAAACACAGGACAACAATGGTGATAATAAAGATATGAAAAATACTGCAAAATTTTTTAAAGCCTTTTAATAGTATTAAATCAAAATTTTTCACTAAACATCAGATGCAAAATTTTCTGCATTTTAACTATATTAAAATGAATTAAGATCTTTGCAAGAACCTTGAATGTTTATATTGAAGGACAAGTCTAAAAATATATTCTCAGTTTCCCTATTTTGAAAACAAATATTTTTATCTGAAAAACTGGTTTATAATAGAAAGAACAACATTTATAACAGTGAAAAAAAAAAAAAATGATTCTATACTACTAATAAAGTAAAAGGTAAATAGTGAGTGTGTGTATTGGTGCTCTACAGGCCAGACATTTGACCTCCAGCTACTAAATTCAGCACATATATACCTTAGAGGGTGTAAATGTGCATCTCATACCATTTTTTTTTTCAAATTTCAATTAGAATTTTAACTAATTAAAAATTAGGCTGAATTTAATTGTTTTTCTACAATGATTTCCAAAAATAATGCTACACAAAAATAAATTTTACACCCTTTTATAATATAAAAAAAGTGTCTTTTTAATGATACTAATTTAATTATATTGGGAATTTTTGCTGAATTTTGGCAATTTTTAAAATATTATTTCTCCTCTAATTTCTAATAATAATAATAACCATTAAATTCATATCATTTTCATTGTTTCATCAAATATTTAATAACATTATTCTCTTCCATTGTTGAAAATTAAGGAAAAAGGATTCTATTTAATATCTGTATCTGTGTAGTTTAATTTATTATATTGTGTATCTAACTAAGAAGATAGATAAACCTGATATTTTCATTTTCATTAGTCCTATGATGACTAATAAAGATAGATAGAAAGATTGATATACACAATAAACAAAAATAAAGTAAGACAATTAAAATAATTCAGAATCAGAGCAGAGAGACATTTTATATCTAAATGATTCATGCAAAAATAAATATAACCAATATTCCTGATGGTCCAGTTGGTTGCTTGAGGTGACTAGTACACAATAAGAACAAAGTGTTTTAAATAAAGCAAAGTCTTTTCCAATAAACTGAAATTATAGGAAGTAATGGCATTTATCTTTAACTTATTAACACCATCAAAATTGCAAAACAAAAGAAATAATAACAAATAGATAAACTTTTGAAATAGTTGCAGATTGATTTAGCTCTGCAGATCCAAAGAAGGCGGCATTATAATAATTTTATAGAAGACATTTAGTCTAATTACCTAATTACTTATAAAAAGAAATGAGCAAATTTTGGGCATAATTTTAAACATGTTTTTCCAATGTTGCAAAATTATAATGAAATCCCTACCTAATTTTTAAATATAAATAATTTGTTGTGTTTTAAATTATATTAACCTAGACATCTTACTTGAAAAATTGCTTCGCCTAGGGTAAAAGTAAAATATCTTTACCTTATCAAATGAAATTCTTAAAAAATCTGAGCATATAGTCTGGTATTGATTCAGAAATTGAACTGTTAATAGAGATCATTATTTCGACATTATGAAAGCTTTCTTATACATGAAAAGCCTGATGAAAGCATTTTTACAATACAATTGCTTTTTTGAAAAATGAAATCGTTCTTTCACATAACTTACTCGATTGATTCTATTAAGTTCCAATGCCTCACGATTCCCATAAAGAACTGTTGAAGGGTCCACCATGGTATGCCTTCTTAAGTGCCTATGAACTTGGGGAGTGAGAGAATCAGAAACTTTAAGATCAGATAAACCTGACAAAACCTCATTAGGAGATGAAAAATTGCATTCACAAGCAGCTATCTCAGGAGGCAAAAGTTCTGGTTCATACCTAAGCAAGCAATAGATAAATAAAAATATTTAAATCATGAAAATTTTTCAGTTTTTAAAAAGAAAACAGATTTTTAATATTAAAAAGAAATTTTCATTATGATTATAGTTTGGAAATAGTTAAAATATATAACAAAATCGAGTTAAATTCATCAAATGTAATTCACAATAGCACAGAATATAAAAGTGAAAAAAAAAATTGTTACATTTATTCAAAAGCTTTGAATTTCATATTTGATTGAAATTCTACAAATGGATGGATTCTAAAACTTGGATGGATATATGGCTTGTAAAAATTAATTCAAACAAGTGAATAACAAACTCCTAAGTAAATTGCCAAATAAAACTTTTTGAAAGTAAAAATAAATTTATTAATGTAATGAATACTATAATTATATTTATCATTATTCCAAACATAATGGTAATTATTATTATATCATTTTAAATCCCCCCCTACACACAAAAAAAAAAATGATAGAAAAAATATGTTTCAAACTTGAAGAACTTCAGTTTTATAAGTTACTTAGATGCAATAGATCACAGTATTTAGCATCCTCTCATATTGCTAATTCTAAAATAATAATACTGCAATATTTTGAAAGGAATTTTCATAATTTCACAATTCTCAATGCAATATTGATTTATCAATTCAAGTCAGATATAGAAGCTGTGTTAAACAGAGAAATAAAATATTTTCAAAATATTTATCTGATTAATAAAAAACTTTCCAATGAATATCTGTATATGCACATGAATTAGCAAAATTTAAAAAATTTACCATCTACCATTATGGGCCCCAGTTCCTTAATTAAATTGATGATGGTTAATTCAGAATTTTAAAATTCAGTATTATTATTGTGAATAGAGAAAGATATTACAATATGTATACTTTATTTTACTGAAAAATGTCCATTCAACACACTGTTCTTTAGCACAACATATTTTAAGTACTTAAATGATCTAAATAACAAAAAATAAAAACGTTGCAGCTCTATAGCTAGGTTCCATATGAAAATGTTAACCATTGTGTTGATTTATAAGACACAGTTGAAGAAATTTTCAGCTGCTCTTCAACTATGGTAAATCCTTAGAATGCAAAGCTATGCACCAACTATGATCCTTAGAATGCAAAGCCAACTCTCATCTAAAATTTTAAATTATATTAATTCTGCAGGGATGAGGATTATGTTATAGTAAATAAGAAAATCTCAGAAGAGTTTATAGATAGATAATCCAGCTCAAAATAAGCAGAAATTGTGGGGTGTAACTGAAAATTTTACTTTTACACAATTGCCTTATGATTAAAGACATAATACAAACTAGGTGAATTTCAATTCAGATGATGAACAACTTTTAAACTGAAAGTTTACTATGACTTCGCTAGTTTAGCAGTTAAGAGATGAGAAATTATTTTCAATTTTTGATTATTTTTAAATTTGTGACATTTTTTTGGAAAGTTATATAAGTTGCATTCACTTCCATACACTATTTAATCTTGATTACAGTAACTTTTATAAGATTATAAAAGAAAACAGAGGCATGGATGTCTTTATAGCTCCATACAAAAGGAGTTTATAGGAATTCCTTCAGTAAATTTTCTTATTTTTTTTAAATGGTGTTTTTTTTTATATATATAATTAAACTGCAAATCCAATAAGTTATATAAATTTATCCTCTGAAAAATCTTTTTAAGACAATAAGATTTCTTAATTAATTCTTTGGATGGAAAATTTCTTAATTGACGCTCATAATGAAAAAAAGAAAAAAGAAAAGAAAGAAAAAAAAAACTATCATATATTTTGAAACATTCTTATTCATAAGTTATCTAATAATTCTAATAGAATTGGAATAAGGGAAAAGATTTAAATTGAAGAATTATTAATTAGGAATGCTTTTTAACTTCGGAGCTGAAATTTCATTGCAATCTATTAAATTCTTCAAGAATTTAAAACAGGATTTCTTAAATAAGAGGTCTCAACACCAAGTGAGATAAAGTACATTAACAGTACATGTTTTTTTCTAAATGCTTCTTTATTAGTGAAAGAAAAAAATAACAAAAAAAAAAAAAAAATACTAATTAGAAACTTATAGATAAAACAAATTCAATTTTTTTTTCTGCTTATCATTTATGAAGCACTAATTTTTAACATGTATACATAATTTCAAAACAGAATAGCATTTGTAGATACATAAAAGAAATATTTTTGTTGTATAAACAGAATTATAAATAGAATTTCGTTTAAGAACATTGCTTTAAGTTAACAAATTTTAATGAAAAAATTTAGTAATTAGACTATGGAAAAAATATTATTTAATATATTTAAACAATTTTTTTTTATGTCAATAATATATACTTCAATAATATATCAAGACAACGTTTATTCTATCATCACACAATCAACTTACCATCTTTTCTTCAGAATATTTCCATCTCTGTCATGAGTTGATTGATTTGGAGCTGATGCAACTTTTTCTAATTCCTGAAATCAAAATTTTTATAAAAAAGTGATATCAAGATAAAAAAAAAAAGTTTAAGATCTAACAAACTAAGTAATGTTCATTATTAAAAAATCATTAATTTAAAAAAACTGTTAATTAATATTTTATCCCCATGGTTTATATTACACAAAATTTAAACTTCAAAAATAAAGTTTGATACAAGTCATATAAATATAAAGATAAAAAAAATAGAACTTATAGTTATCACTCTCTAAAAATAGGAATGAAAGTAAAAACAGTGGTGGTAAAAAAATACTAATAAGCTTGCTAAAGTGTTATTATTTACTAAATAATAGAATGAAGCACCAAAAAAATAATATACCTGAACACGGTAAATGTCATTAAAGCTTCCTCCATATCTTACTGGCACACCAGGTACAACTCTAGGGAAATAATGTAATTTCTTTGGTTGTTTTAAGCTCTCTAATGAACCTCCAGCACAAAAATTATAGGGAATGTCATCATCAATCAGAGCATGGTGTATTGCAGTTGGTCTATTGCCATTAGATGCATCATCTGAATGATAATCAATACTTTCAACCTGTCTTCTGGTCTGCAGTTCTTTATTTATCTGTTTTGCAATTTCATATGATTGTGGATCTCTTTGCCAGTTAGGAACTTTAGCAGGAGGCACATTTTCATCCGAGTCAAACTGATCCCAATTGCAATGCCTGGGATTACCAGAAAGTCTATTTTTTATCACTTCAACATTGCTAGGTCTTGATTGGAAATTTATAGGCAAGTCACAGTCACGATTGGAATGATTCTGTTCCATATTGAAAATTACAGCTGGCCTATAAGGCAAGTGGCCTTTAGAGGAATTCTTTTGATGCCCATAAGAATTTGGGGCTGTCTCTTCACAAAACACTTCAAATTCTTGCTTTGGTGGGATTTCAGCTACATAAACAGCTGCCTGCCCTGGAAATTGACTATTGACAGGATCTGCTATATATAGTTGAGGTGGAGTCCTTTTAGCTTGAGGTATTTCTGAATTTAAAGTCTGATCGTCTGGGCTAAAATGAAAATAGATCAATTTTTATAAATAAGAGAAAAATTATTTTTGACTGAACAATTACTTGTAACAAAAGAAAATTTATTTTTGAAATCAAAATTATGAATTTAATTCTCATTTATTTTAAATGTGAATGCAATTTGTATATAAAAAATAAAGAGAAAAAAAGGATTCTATTTTATTTGATAACTTTAAATAAATCCATTAATAAGTTTTTAATTAATTTGTAAAAATAGAAAATTAATATTTTATATTCAAAATTTTTTACATTGAAATTATTAATTCACACATACTGCTTTTCTCAATGAAAAGCGCTAAGATTTTATTAAAACAAAAATTGAAAATTTAATTGGAAAATTGCTTTTAGTATTTCAAAAACTTCATCAATTGCAACACAATTCATTTTAAATTAATCTAACTAACTTTTCAATTTCTTAGTTCTTATAAAAATTATTCCACCCTGAAAACAAAACAAAAATTTCTGTACAATATTTTCAAACACATATGTTATGCCATTTACTATTTTTATGTACTATGCATTCTTATTTGATTTATTGTTCTGATAAAGGAAGGTTACTCAACTCATAAAAGGAAGAAGAGCATGCCCAGTGGCTTTCTGTTACCCAGAAAGGCAACAAAAAGCACCCTGGCATTTTAATTGCAGCAAATGCAATAAGCTTTTAATCAAATATCATAAATAAATTTTTAAAAAATAAATAAATACACCTGTAGTTTAAACATTTACCTTTTAAGAGAACTTGAACTTTTGCGAGAACGCTTTTTAGTAAGTCTTTCATGGGCTCGAAGTAATGGCCTAACTATATTTCTTTTACATGCTTTATCTTGTCCATTCTTTGAACCTTGCAAGTTTTCTTCGCGCCTTAAAATAAATAAAGATATCATATTTAAATAAATATTTGCCTCATTTTAATCTTTTATATAGAGTTTAAATAATTCAATTACAAAATATAATATTAAAAATAACTTATTCAAATTTATTTTATATAATTTATTACATATTGCATTAAAAAAAATCTCTCAGGAAATAATAAGAAGCTCAAGAAATACAATTCCAAAATTCTTACTGAACAAGTTCTTTTTCCCTTTGTTCAAGTTGAAGTAAGCAAGTTGCCAACTCCATGTACAAGTCATTAGCTCTCTCTAACTTTCTTTCATAATGCTCTCGAATGTCTTGAGCATGGCGTAGCTCTTCTCTACGTTGTTTAACCAAATCTTCTTCAACCAAAGGAACACGACTTTCCTTATCTTGGAAATTTTGCATATATTCATCGATTTCTTTTCTCCATCTAGTCTAAAAATTTGTATAATTTGTTAACAATAAATGAAATTTTAATAACAAATCAGTATATTAAGAAGTATACAAAAAGGAATGATTAGAAATTCATGTAAATATGTTTTATTATTACTTTTTTTATAAAACAAAGTATATAACAAGGATTTTTTTTAGATGAATAAAAATAATAAAATTTGAATACTTTCATGATACATGTTCAAAATGTCACTCTTTTATGCAAATATAAAAAGCATCAATGCATTTTCCAAAATTCGAGACACTTTTCTTAAAATATCCTTGGTTAATTTATCAAGCAGCCATATAGACAGTTTTTTCAAAACAAGAAAGCCTTAGAATAAAACAACCAGTTTTGGTTCTAAATTTGAATTTTTTTTTTTATTTAAGTATAATTTAATAAACGGATTTTTTACAAAATTATTAACCAACAATAAAAACTATAGGCAGTAAATATATTGATCATCACATGAAAAAAAGACAAAAAAAATAAAAATAATAAACTCATCAAACAGGTCCAATCATGATTAAATAAATTATTTACACATTTTCATAAAAGATAATAAATAAGTTTTTATTTGTTTTTTAACTAAACACATATAAATTATAATAAACTATTTCAACATGATAATCAAGAATTTCATTTAATAAACATACTTGATTTTGTAAAAATTTCTCTCTAGAAACACCAATGAGTTCATGAGCAGCAGTATCCAAGTATAAAAGAATGTGATGGAATGAGGGTCGATTTCTAGGTTTTGAACTCCTATGACATAAATTAAGCAAATTAATTAAAAGAAATAATTCATTTGAAAATATTTAACAATATTATTAAGATGAATTACTTTTACAGTCTTAATAATTTTTAAATGATATTTCTATACATAGAGTACATATGATGGTTAAAAATTGTATTATTTAATATATAAAATATCTTTGTGTCATGTTTTAACTCAACACATAAAAAAAAACATTTTAAAATGCTACTATCCATAATTCATGAATCATTAATTGACGTAATATTTCAACATATCAAATTCTTAATTATGTAATGATAGAATAAATTTATTTATGCTATATTTATGATATTGCAGAATATTATATAAAGAAGAATGCAGGTATCTTTTATCTACTAAGTACATTTTTTCTCCAGAAATCTTTTCTTCATAGCGTTAAGAAAAAGAAATGGAAAACCTACAGAAAAAAATATTCAATACTGAGTGAAAATAATAATAAAAAAGGAGGATCAAAACTTTCTTCATGAACTATTTCCAATTCTTGTTAATATTTCAACTCATTAATTTAAAATTATGCATAAAATATTTTTCAAAATGTAAGTTTTTGCATTGAGAGAAAAATAAATAAATAAGGAAATAAATGAGTCAGTGAATAAACCAGAATTAATCAAGGCTTTTACATTCATATATAGTAATGATATCTCTTAATCTAATTTAAATCCTAATTAATTTCCTAATTTTTATCTTAATTTAGCCCATGTTAACTTCATTCTAAAATGTTCTCTTATTTCCTAACCCAATTCCACTTTTTTATTTAGTTAATTCAACTTGCACTCTATAAAATGCTCACTTCAGCGGGTTCTCACGCTCCAAGTGAAGGGATAAAAATCCTTAACATTTATAATATTCTTTTAAAGATATCTAAATTCCTTGCCTAAATCGACATGTGTCAAAAGAAATTCCTATCAAAATCTCATAGTAAAACCAGTAATGGGAAAAATTTTGGTCTCTTTTGCTCTTCTGATTTTGTATCATGATGCAAACAGATGTCAGCTTATCAACTGTTTTGTCCTTGTTTCGTAATAAAACTGTTGCGTGAATCCGCAATCTTTGAAGAAGCCAGTGATAACTCAACTCGGAATTAGAATTTTAAAAACTGAAAAACGTTGTGAACGCTGAAAAGACTTTGAACTATATTTTTCGGAAATGCAGTCATTTAAATTTAATATGTAAATAGAATAACTTGTGGCGAATTGAGGTGCGCGAGGATAGAACCTGGGACCTTGTGGTTCGCAGTCCAGTAACATGACCAAAATACAAAAGCAATTTCTCGTGCAGTGTAGCTGTTAACTGGCTTATAAGCTTTCACCACAAACTTGTCTTATCTTAGAAATAAATGTTATAGTTTTTTTAAGGAGAGTAGTTTTCAATCACAGTAAAAGAGCCCGTGTACATAGACATGTATACGACATGGCGTCCGCGACAGGACCTGTGATTTGAAATCAATGATTCGAAAGGCAAGTGAATTATTTTGACGATAAATTATTTGTTATTAGAAATTTGTCGATACTTTGAAGTAAGAGTAACTGTTTCAGAAAAATTATGGAAGCTTTAAAGCTTAAAAGCAGAACAGTTAGATCTGAATTTACTAGATTATTTATTCAATTAAATGAGTCAGCAAAAACGGAAGTTTGTTTGAATGAGGGGGATTTAGGGATTTTTAGCTACAAAGGCTGTCATCCCAGAAAACGGAAGTAAATGTTGCAGAAGAATTAGATTGTTTGGCACCCTTCCAGTTGTTCGGCGGGAAAAATAATGAATTTTTACAATTAAATGAATACAGTTTGAATCTTTTGTTTAAGTCTGAAGACGTAAAGGAAGATGACATTAAAAAAGGAATCTCGTTCAGCAAACGAATATTCACTCAAATTTAAAAAGACGAGTTTGGTATTCGATCGAAAAACTAATCTCGCTGTTAACGCTGCTACGTTATACGTAGTGAAAAGCGGAAATTCAAGCTGCTTCGTTTGGAACTGAAGAAATTTGGCGGGGAAATTAAAGATTGGCTGCCGTTTTGGGGACAGTTCCAAAAAATTGACGAAGACAACAATATCGATGAAACCGACAAGTTTCAATACTTATTCCAAGCAACTATCCCGAATTCCAGAGCGAAGGAATTAGTTACAAGTTTTCCCCCTTCCTTCGGAAATTATTGGAAGACAATTGACTGTCTGAAATCTAGATTCGGCAGGGATGATTTGTTGGTTGAATATTATGTTCGAGAACTGTTAAAACTGACACTCGCATTTGATTTTAAAGAGAAAAAACATGTAACATTATCAACTGTTTATGACCGTCTTGAAATCCAGAGGAAATCATTAGAAACTCTTGGCGTTACTATAGCGAAGTATGCGGCCATGTTATTTCCCCTGGTTGAATCTTGTTTAAATGAAGAAGTTTTAAGAGCCTGACGGAGAAATGATAGAAGGGTGGATGGCAAAGATGATGCGAAAGAATCTCGATTGGAAAGTTAGATGAAATTTTTAAGAACGAAGTTGAAAATGGGGACAGGACTCTTGCCATGCATGGCTTCTCTTTGAAAGAAAGTAACAAGAATATCAAGAGACTTGAAGACAGCTGCGGGACTTTTTATAGGAAACCAAAAATCTGTTTTGAAGTGTGTGTTTTGTGACAAGAACAATCATGAATCCTAAGGATGTTGCTCGAAATTTGGATTTAAATGAGAAAATGAAACGATTGAAGAAACGAGGTTGTTGTTTCAGATGTCTAAGTAATGGTCATGTGTCAAAGCTATGCAGGGTCCAAGTGAATTGCGGCTGCTGTGGTCAAAGACATCATGTTGTGATGTGCCCTGATAGAAAAACTGTTGAGTCTTCTAACTCTCAAGAAGCAGCGGACAGTTCAATCAATTTTGGACAGTTCAATGCATTGGCCAATCCCACATGTTTTCCACAAACCCTGGTCGTGGTTCTTCGGGGAGAAAAAAAAGGGTTTTGCTGTGAAAGCCCTCATAGACACTGGAAGTCAGAAATCTTATATTACGAAAGGAGCTGCTAAAAAAAGCATCCTGTATTTGAAAGAGACAACTGCTATTCATACTTTGTTTGGAGGGATGCAAAATCCCCAGAAATTCAGAATATAAGATTTTTTAAGTGATTTTGAAAAGAATTATCATTGCATTTTTAACGCATTTGATCAAGAGAAAATCTGTGCCGAAATTTGCCAGATACCAACCGGATTCTGATCAAAGGAACTAGAGGATAATAGAATTCATCTAACGGATCAAGAATGTTTACTTCTTGATGTATTCTTCTTCATCCACAATTGATTTGCTTATTGGTGCTGACATAGCAGGAAAATTGATGACTGGAAAAATCCTCAATTTAGCTTTTGGATTAACTGCTATTGAGACTTTGGTTGGTTGGACACTTATGGGAAGAGCACCAAGCAGGTCAGGCTCTATAAGCATGAGAGTGAGAAACTTACTTATAAAAGAATGTAATATGAATGACTTATGGAAGTTAGATGCCATTGTAATTACTGATCCTGCTGAATCGAAAAAGAAGACTGAAATGCATCAAGAGACCATAGAATATTTTCGAAGCACTCTGACGATTAACGAGGAAGGGAGGCACGAGGCCGTCTTACCTTGTGTGTTAGAATCATCCCAGCATCCTGACAACAGACAAATGGCCGAAAAACGACTTTTTTGTATTTATAAAAAACTTGCAGAATCCGAGAAGATTAGAGCATATACAGATATCTTTAAAAAATGGATTGCTAACGGTGTCATTAAAGAAATCAAAAATAAAAATGAATCAAATGTACAC
Organism: Argiope bruennichi; assembly: GCF_947563725.1. Classification (NCBI taxonomy): domain Eukaryota; kingdom Metazoa; phylum Arthropoda; class Arachnida; order Araneae; family Araneidae; genus Argiope; species Argiope bruennichi. Next base: position 32,274,709 of record NC_079155.1, on the reverse strand, counting down.
TATCTCCCACATAGGCCTGTATTTAAAGAGAACAGCATTGCTACGAAAATGAGGCTGTTTTCGATGCATCCGCACATATAAGGGAATCCCTCACAGAATGCCTGCTTAAAAAGCGGTCTAATTTAATTGAATTTGTTCCTTCCCTACTGAATCGTTTCCGGAAATTTCTTGTTGGAATAACATCAGACATTGAGAAGGCATTTCTTCAGATCGGAATCAGAGAGAAGGACGGGGATTATCTGCGATTTTTATGGAAAACCAAAGACAAGGGAATGAAAATTTACAGACATCGTAGAGTTGTTTTGGTGTCACTTGCAGTCCATTCCCTTTAGCGGCAACTTTGAATTACCATCTGGAACAAGCCCCTGAAGAGCTCTTGAATACTGCATAAATTTTAAAGAATTCATTTTATGTGGATAATTGTGTCTGCAATTTTAAGAATACAGATAAAGCGAATAAATTTATAATTGAATCACAAGCGTTGGTGTCTTCAGGAAAATTCAATCAACGAGGCTGGAAATCAAATGCTTCACTTGAAATTATCGATAAACTCGACAACCACCAAACTGTACCATTATTGGGCCTAAACTGGGTTCTAAAACAAGATGCTTTGTCTTGAATCATAAACTGTCAGAAAGATAAAACCTGGTTCTTACTAAAAGAGGTGGCTCAGAGTATATTTGACCCTTTGGGTATATCTTCTGCCGTAACCATCATTCAAAAGTTTATGGTTCAAGAATCCTGGACTTAAATGGGATGATGCCCTACCAGAAGGTCTATCAAAACGATGTTTGAACTGGCTGAAGGGTATAAAGAATCTTTTAGAAGTCAAAATAACTCGGTGGATGAAACTGAGTCAAGGTGAAGAAGAAACCGCCAGTCTTCATGCCTTTTGTGATGCAAGTGCTAAAGCGTATGCCACTTATATTTTCCTAAAAGTGGAGGTTCGTGATGAAGTGTTTGTTAGCTTTGTTCAGTCTTGAGCTAGAGTGCCACTTTAAAGAATTTAACGATTCCACGTCTTGAACTGAGGGCATGTTGTAATGGTTCTGGTTGAGTGCAAGAATTATCAAAGACCTAAAAATACCAAATCTGAAGATATTTTATTGGAGCGATTCATTGACAGCACTTACCTGGATAAAGAGAAATGCGCCCTGGGAAACATTTGTGTGGAACAGAGTCCAAGATAAACACATCAATTCAAATGTTGAAAGTTGGAGACATATTCCCGGCATACAAAATCCGGCCGACCTTCCCAGCAGAGGATGTTCAGCGGAGCAATTTTTTCATTTGAAATGGTGGGAGGGACCTATGTGGCTTTATGAAATTGAAGAAAATTGGCCGAGTAGCACAGAAGAAGCAGACGAAGAATTGATAAATACTGAGAAACGAAAAACCATATTGTCAGTTCATAATCACACCGAAAAACCAAATGATTGGTACTACAGATCATTCTCTTCTCATTTGAAAACTATTCGCATGCTTGCATGGATTCGCAGATTCTACAATAATGCCAGAAAAAGAGAAGCTTCGAATTTCCCAACTCTTACTTGTTTTGAGATAAAAGAAGCCGAACATCTATTCATGATGTTGTTCCAGAGAGAAATGTTTAATGGACCTTCAGATCCGAGTTGCACTCTTTAAATGTCATAGCTGACAGGAATGGCTTACTGCGAGTTAAGATCCGCACTATTTACCGTCAAGATACAGAAGACTTCAAGTACCCGGTGTCCTGTCTTGGGGAACATCCAGCTGTGGGGAAGTTGATCGCGTATAAACATCAAACTTTGATGCACTTTGAAATTCAAATTTTGATGGCCCTTCCCCAAGAGAAACACTGGATTCTGAAAGGAAGGAAGTCCATTCAAAAAATTTTAAACAGCTGTGTCCGATGTAAGCGTTTCAATGATAAACCTGTGAAAACAAATTTACCTCCCTTGCCAGAAGACAGAGTGAAAAATGCAGGTGTATTTGAGGTTACTGGAGTGGATCTGGCTGACCCATTGTTTCTAAAAGACGGTACTAAAACATGGGTTGCGCTCTTCACATGCGCTATATCGATGGATCCACCTTGAACTTCTTTCTTCGCTGTCAATGGAAAATTTCCTACTAACGCTGAGACGTTTTATTACAAGACGTGGACGACTTTCAGTAATATACTCGGCTAATGGAACCAATTTTATTGAAACAAGTCGACTATTTCATTGTATTAACTGGCAACAAGTAATAGAAGAAGGGAAAAAGAAGGAAATCATTTAGAAATTTATACCACCATCAGCTCCATGGTGGTGAGGAGCGCCTCAATGCCCTAATAAAAGACCTTCTGAAGAAAGTTCTAGGCCGAGCATGCCTGAATTGCGAAGAATTGAATACGATTCTATGCGATTGCGAAGATATCGTAAATTCAAGACCCATTACCTACGCTTCTGAACACGATGATTTGGAACCTATAACACCATCTTCATTCCTCAGAGAACACATAGAAAATGGAATTCCAGATCTTGACCACTTGGAATTATCTTCCGAGTATCTTCGCAAGCGAAAGTTGTATAGGTGTAAACTGCAAGGAGATCTCAGAAGTCGATTCCGACTGGAATACTTGGGGCAGCTGAGGCAACAAATCAAGAAAATGATAGAAACCCACGATTTCAAAGTGGGAGAAGTGGTTATTGTCGAAGTACCCAATCAAAAACGTCTGAATTAGCCTCTGGGAAAAATACCAGAAATATTCCCTGGTAAGGGCGGTTCAATTGTCCCTGTGAAAGTAAAAACGAAGAACGGCGAATTTCTGAGACCTGTACAGCGTCTCTACGTCTTTGAGGTTCAAATGCTTTCAGTAGAGAATCTACTAGAGAAGAGAGCATCTGAAATTAAAGATGAGAAAGAAGAGGCAGTATACAACAGCAATATGTTGAACATCTTGAGAAACTACCAGAATCTGGCAAAAGTTCTCAACCAAATCTAAATACAATGAAAACCTGTTTGGGCCGTAAGATTCAAGCTCCCAAACGACTGGACCTGTGAGCTGTTTGGACTAAAGAACATTTTGAATTTTCTTGAAAAGAAAAACCCCAAAATGTTGCATGAATCCGCGATCTTTGAAGAAGCCAGTAATAACTCAACTCGGTATTGGAATTTTAAAAACTGAAAACGTTGTGAACAACAGCTAAAAAGACTCTAAACTATATTTTTTTTCCGGAAATACAGTCATTTAAATTTAATATGTATATAGAATAACTTATCTTGACTTAGAAATAAATGTTATAGTTCTTTTAAGGACAATAATTTTTAATCACAGTAAAAGAACCCGTGTACATGTATACGACAAATACCTTACATGATGAAATAGATTGAAGTTTTTAAAATTTTAAAAGCTTCTTCTATTTAGCCAAGCAACTGATAAATATGTTTACACACACACACACACATATTGAAATTTTTAAATAAACTTTCATTTGATTTAAAACAAAATTCACATTTATTCATTCATTTTTAAAAATCTGTACTTATAATAGTTTCCCTTTTAATCTTAATAACACAGTTTTATAAAAATATTGACAAATGTTTTGTATATAAAAAAAAGATGGCAATCAACAATAAATCTCCTTACCAGCATTGTTTTAAAAGAATTCGAAATGCTTCTGGAATAGAGTCTGGAACAGGAAGATGAAGACTGTTATTACCCACACCCCAAATAATTGCAGAAGAATCCACATCTTTGTATGGAACTTCTCGAGTTAGCAATTCCCACAATACAACTCCAAAAGACCTAAAAAGTAAAAATTATCATGATAATGTAAAAACGCAATTGATTTTAGTTATAAAATCAATAAAATGGTAAATAAAACCCGAATTAAGATTTTTATAAAATGAGTAATTGGGTGAAATGGGACCTATTAAAATCAAAAGAAAAGACCTACTGAATAGCAAAAAGATCATTTTTTCTATGTTTAAAGTCATAATTTTATAAATCAGTAACAAAAATAAATCTTTTCAAAATCAGATTCTGAAAGTCAACTTTCATCACCCTTGATTGTAATGCATAAGACAATTTAATACTTGCATTAAATTTTTTTTGTTCATCTTCCATGTTTTTTTTATTTTACCATATTTATTTCCCATATTTTTTTTATTTCCATTTTTTTAAATTTTATACACAGTAACACATCACTCAATAAATCTCGAGTCTAATTAAGAAAAACACATTTTTTTAAGAAATTCCACTTTATTCATCAACATACTCTCCTTCAAGAGTGATAAATTCATTTCAATGCTTCTCTAATTTTTCAATGCCCTTTATGTAAAACGATTTGTCTTTGCTCTCAAAATAAGCCTCAGTTTCGGCAATCACTTTTTCATTTGAGTCAAATTTCTTTCCCTGGAGCATCTTTTTCATGTCTGCAAAAAGCCAGTAGTCGCTGGGGGCCAAATCTGGAGAGTACGGTGGGTGGGGAAACAGTTCAAAGCGTGATTCATCCAATTTAACCATAGTTTTCATCGACTAGTGACACGGGGCATTGTCCTGATGAAACAGCACTTTTTTCTTTTGCATGTGGGGCCGTTTTCTCTTGATTTCTGAACTCAATCGATCCAATAATGCCATGTAATATTCACTATTGATAGTTTTGCCTTTCTCAAGATAGTCGTTGAACAAAATTCCATGCGAATCCCAAAATACAGATGCCATAATATTGACAGCCGACTTTTGAGTTTTTGGTTGCTTTGGACGACTTTCACCGGCTGCTGTCCACTCATCTGACGATCTTTTTGATTCAGGCGTGTAGTGGTAGATCCATGTTTTATCCATTGTCACATACCAACGCAAGAAATCCTTTTTATTACGCTTGAACAGTTCCAAGCAGCGATCTGAATCATCGACTCGTTTCTTGTCTGGTATGAGAAAACGCGGCACCCATTTCGAAAGCAACTTGCACATGCCCAAATTTCCATGTAAAATTGTAAAGATACTACCTTCTGATATCTTCAAGGTGTCAGCTATCTCACGCAACTTCATTTTATGGTCTTTTAAAACTATTTTATAGACATTTTTTTTTTAATGTTTTTAAGAACAATTCCTGATTTTGGGCGACCAGAGCGTTTAGCATCATCAGTGCTTGTACGACCGCGTTTAAATTTAGCATACCAGTCAATAATAATTGATTTCCCTGGTGCAGAATCCCCATAACGCTTATCAAGCCACTATTTGGCTTCAACAGCATTTTTCCCCATCCAAAAACAGTACTTAATCAGCACACGAAATTCCTTTCTATTCATTGTATTGAAAATTACAAAACTGGGGTCACTGAAACGACTGTAACTTATAAATTAATGGTCAGAATGCCATGAAATTTTGACATGTACTGTTTGAAGGTTAGTACTACCTGGAAATCATGTAGGTCTTATAACAATGTTGTTATATATGTGTCAGACTGGGGACTTATTAAGTGATGTGTTAGTACTTTGTATTTTCCTTAACATTTTTTAAATAATTCATACCAAAATATGATTTTAATTTAGAATATAAGAAATGTATTAAAAATTTTAAACAAGTAAATAAATTTTATAAATTTAGATGACACAAGTAAATGTATATAAAAGTAAACACAATAAGTATTTTATTATTTTATACATGTTTAAAGTTTTATAAGTATACTTTTTAACACACTTTAATAATTATTTATCTGATTTATATGAATGTATTTATATTGACTTTTAAATAGTTTATAGCATTTCTTTGTGGGAAATTAATTGATGAATTGGATTAGATATATATTTTCTAAAATACTATAATCTATGGAAAAAACAGTCACATCACTTAGTACTACTTTTTTTTAAGGTTCACAAGCTTTATTGCTAAGATGGCTGCATAATGTATAAAGGAGCTTAATACATTATTCTATATATATTATGAATTAAATGATATGATATATTATTTATATATATTAGAATTAAATCATTTTTTAACTGAAAAATTAAAACATTATCAAATTAGAAGAATATTTTTAGAACCAGTGATATCCCTCAGATCATGGGCATTCTGAGCTACAACTAGCTTATTAAATAAAACAGCCTTGCTTATAGTTGCTCATTTTGCAGAATATATAATGTTCTAGTAAAAATGCTCTAATGCAAATGTAATGGATGGCTTAAAATAAACAGTGCATATGCCTAAAGTGCCCCTACTTTGTGTAATTTAATTGGATACAAACTAAATACTGAGACATTCTAAATAATTTCAAATAAACTTTTACAATCAACCATTGAATGTAATTTTGGTGTACATAAAAATGCATTTCAACTGAAATCACCTGAAAAAAAACCTATACTTCACTTTAGACTAAAAAAAATCTATAAACTGTAATAAAAGATTTGCTGCCATAAAAAATAATTTCTTTCAAAGAAAGGACATTTTATTAATTCTATATTTTGGTTTAAATTTAATCAAAATAAGAAAATATATTTAAAAAATAAAGAACATAATTTATTAAACTAACCATATATCCACTTTCTCAGAACAAGGATCATGTCTGATGACTTCAGGAGCCATCCACGCAACTGTACCAGCAAAAGACATTTTTGTACTGATATCATTCAACTGACGTGAGGTTCCAAAGTCAGAAATTTTCAAAACTTCATTCATACTTATGAGTACACTGTTTTAATAATAATAATTTTAAAAAAACATTAGATTATGACAGATATGATGACATGAGAATAATTACAATACAACTCTGTTATTAATCCATTAATACCCACATTAATTTAAAGACTAAATTTCAACAGAAATGTTTAAAATATTAAGATCAAGAAAATAAGAAAGTAAAACTTCATTCTTCAATTTTTGAAAAATAATTGAGCAATAATAAAAAAATGTTAAATTTTTTATGAACATATATTAAATGATTTTTTTATATATGTATATAATAAAAACCTAAGCATGGTAAAAAATTTTTTAAAAAAAGTAATAAGAATTTCAAAATCAGAACCATGCATGCCATTTGAAATGCTCGAAGTTTGATTTGGTATATGCCAAATAAAATTTTTTTTAAGAAGCTCGGGAATATATACCGAATGGCTAGACAAAGTGAAACAGGAAATAATGGAATATGACCAAGCCGTTTAAGACACGGTATTGAAATAGTAATTGTTCTAAAATGATAAGTGTTGGGCATTAATGGGTTAAAAATATCATAGGAACTAACAAAATAAATAAAGCTAATTTCAAAAATAAAAGAAATATAAAGTACCTTTTAAAACATGCAATTCATTGAACCTAAAAACAAAATAAACATGAAATCATAATTGAAGGACTTCTAGCATAAAGAAATAATAAATGATCAAAATGAAAAGTTCAAATACATGCAAAACAAAACATAAAGGTTTGGCAAAGAAACAATATATTTTTTTTAATGCTAAGTCAACTATATGCACATCATAATTAGTTATGAACTATTTATATATAGGCAATATACTACTCAGTAGAAAATTAAAATTACAATAAAACTAGTAAAAATGTGAAATGAAAACTAAAATCAAAATTCTTTTATTTACTGGATATTTTATGTTTGAAATTCATTTTAGTTATATAGAAACAGCTTTTAAAAAAATATTAGAATCTAATCTTAACTGAACTGAAAATTTGTGTTCTAATATCAAAAACATATACAAAAAAAAAAAAAAAATGAGAAATATAAAAAAAAAAATCTGACATTATGGATAAAAAAAACACATTTATTATGCTGTTAAAAATTAAGAGAACTAAACTATATATGTTAAAATTGATAACAATAAAAATTTTAAAAATACCAATTTAAAAGTTTCATACTTGGGAGATTTTAAATCTCTATGCACTATTCTGTTTTGATGCAAATATTCCATTCCAGATACAATTTGTTTACACCAATCAAGAGTTTTATCAGGAGGTATATCTCTATCACTGCGTAACATCTCATAAAGCTGACCATATGGACAAAATTCCATAATTATGCAGTAGCAAGGAGATTGGATACACACACCTCTGTACATCAAGAAAAAAATATAAGCAACATATATACCAAAATAACATATATATATGCACCAAAGCATATTATGGAATTAATCATGTAAAATAATAATAATCTTTCATTTAACAATAATTTAGGTAATTAACAACCTTCATTTAAAACTAATTACATTAATTCTTTCATCAATAATAAATAATGTACCAAGATTTCTGAGAGAAATTATATCATTAATTAGTTACTATATCATTAATTAGTTTTAAATATATTACATTAAATATATAAAAATACAACAATATTTAATATATTACATCACAATAAAGGGCAATCATGCCCTACAAGTAATTTTTGGAAATTGAATAACTACATCAATGACTTTGCAATAAATTGACAAGTGGAAATAAGCTAACTAGCTTTTAAAAATAAAATGACCATAAGAATATTTCATTTTTAGTACTATAAGATTATAAAAAATATTTCTTTAAATTATTAAAAATTATATTTTTATAGAATAAAATATTTTTTTTGTAGTTGAAATTTTAGTTAAAAGAATACTGATGCATCATATCATAAATAATTCTTTAAATAACTATTTTTTGTATGCAGAGGAGGAAAGGGGAATGCATTGAACTCATTAACATTGCACTTACTTCAGAAATTTGACTGACATATATTCTGAACTTTGATTTTGATAAGTTAAAACAGCAACAAAATTAAATGCATTTATTGTTTTAAAATTGTTATCAACAATAAGGACTAACTGAACAGATAAAATAACAGTTTAGTAATAAGCACATACTTTCATCATAATATGTAATCAATAAAAATGGAAAAACAAAATATACAACAATGAACAATCTATTAAATTATATAGTAAATGAAATGTGCAGCTTTTAAAAATAAATAATTAATGTAAGAAAACAGATTTATTTATATTACCATAATATATTTATTTTTCTTATTTGTTTTCATTTAATATCCATAATGTAGTACCAAGAAGATGTGTTTCTGAGATATAATATTACATTACAGAATAAGATGTAATTATTTATATGAGATTCAATTCTCTAGTAACAGTTCTAAAAGTTATCAATTTCCAATGCTAAATCTATTTTTAGTTCATAATCAGCTGAAATTTTTTCTTCTTCCTCTTTTATATTATTATAAATAAGTATATACTGGGTATATTTTCACATAATCAAACTTTTGAATTATAAAATAAAATAGATATTAATCAACAATAGACAAATGAGTCCGTTAAGAAGCCATTTTCAAATTTTTGTATAACATTTTGTAGATATATATAAATTGTATAAGAGGGAAAAATTCAGATAGATTTTAAGAAAAGAGCATAAAAGCAAATATGACAACTTTACTAATTATTTTTTGATTTTATAGTCATCTGCTTATTAATATTATTAGAATACATATAACAAAAATTATTATCAAAAATAAGATGGATATATAGCCATTTTTTTAACATTCTGCTTTAAATTATATTAATTTCCAAGTTACATTAATAATTGTATCACATCATAATTTTAAACCCATACATTATGAATAATATAAAATATGTCACCACATTCCTCTTAATTATAATCTATTTCTTAATGTTCAAATATAAGTATAAGGGGGGGGGGACCCGAATATCCGACTGCTTATTGAAATGGAATAAAAGGGTAACACAAGAGGAGAAGAGTGGAAAGCATTATAATTGTATAAATTTCATTTTACACCATTACATAAAGGAAGAAAATATGTACATATCAAATCAATAAATCTCTTCAATTTTTCCCTATTTATATTTATTTTTAAAAAAAATCATAGGCGTTTCATAAAAGAAAGCTTACTGCTTTTTAATTTTCAATAATTTCAAAGCGTACAATTTTAATTTTGATGTGTTTGATCTCTCTCTCACTCTCTCTTTGTATATTTATGTATATATGTATGAATTGAAAAAATAATTTCCATCTTTGTAATTAACATTGACATTATCAATAAAATATTTTTTAATTCAATAAATTGATTTTTTGAAAATATATAGGAATTTTTTTTCAATATATTCCAAAAAGTGTCTTCTTTTGTAGGATCAATAATTTGTCAGTAATGATAAAAATTACATTTCTATTAACTATCAAAAGTTTGAATTGTCATTATCAAGCCATAAAATATTTTTAAGATTATGAAAAAGTTAGAAAATAGTCTGTGAACCAAACCAAAAAACAACAGCACAAAAAAAATCTTTAAAATTTCCAATATTATTCTGAAAGCAAAAATGAAATTTTTACTTACTTAAAAGTCACTATATTAGGATGTCGAAGATGTCTTAAATGTTTTATATCTGTTTCTTCTTTCTCGCGTACTTTTTTCACAGCAACCAGCTCTCCTTCAAGTTCACCCAGGAAAACAGCCCCTTGCGCTCCACTTCCCACCCACTGTAAATCTTGAATATTTTCAAATGGTATTTCCCATTCATCTGTAAAGGATAATAAATGAGTAAGGTTAGGACAGTAATGGTATCTTGTACAAAAGCATAAATTCTAAAGAAGTGTCACTGAATTAGGGAAGCTTGATAAATAAGAGTTGCTGCTGTTTTGGGATGAACAATAGCTGTTGCAAAATAAGGAATGGATTCAGTAAGCTTATTAAAGTATCTAGGTGTAAAGCTGAATGTCAAATAGATGCTAAATTCAAATAATGCTTAAGTGCATGATGCACTTCCACACCTTTTTTAGAAATCTAAAGATATCCAATGGAATTAAAGCCTGCATTTTTTGTTTGCCATTTTAGAAAAACAAAATCAATTGAATGTTTTATAGATTAATTATTGAGAATTTTCTTAAAAGAGCAAATTAAGCTTTTCTTTACTATTAGCAATTTTCATGCAGCATGGCAGATAAATTTTAGATAATTAAAATTACAGAAGCTAGATTCTGAAAGTTTTGAGAAAAACTGTATGAGCCAAAAGTTAAAGTATTCATCATTATGAATTTAAATGGCAAAAAATAATAAATTTTAAGAGTGCAGAAAAATATAATTCATTACATTTATGCCATTTGGAGAATTCTCACATCCATAAAAAACAAAAGGCAGCAGTCATAATATTTATTTAACACAATCACTCCTAAGTGAATGATGTTTTAATATATGTAAAAATCAACGATCATATTATGTTATCATAACTTAATGAAAATATTTAAACATGTGATTTTAAAAATTAAAAATGCTTTAAAATTATAAAATGATATAAATAATCAATTGAAAATAGGCAATCAAAATACTAATAGCAGCACATGTACCCAGGGCCAGCTATCTGAGGATGCGGCAGATGCTATGCAGCGGGACCCCGCAATTGAAGGATCCCCAATATGATCAAGAACTGAAATAATGTTCTGAACGGTAATAGCGGAATGGAAAGTAGAGAGGGAGAAATTTTCCAGGAACAATCAATGGATTTTGAAATATAAGAAGTTTAAAGATATATTATAATTCAGTGCAAGTGGGCAACATATTATAAACATAATGTATGATCATTTCACCTACTAGCTTAAATTGCATACGATACTCTTTGATAATTTAGACTATAAAATGTTTAATATTATTAGATCTAATCATGTCCATGCCAAGGAAATATCTCTCTGGCTGTCAAGACTGTTTCAAAAAAGAAAATGAAAAAAGAAAAGAAAGAAGAAAAGCCAAATTTCAAAATGTCATGAGTAGATGTGTTTTCTTGTCTATAAAGTAATACTGGCAATGAAATCGCATCGATTTTAGAAGTTACAATTCACCTGACAAAGAAAGTTCCCCACAAACTACACAATGTTGCAATGAAAGTGTAGAAAGTGTGAAAATCTTTGAAGAACTATTTATGAATAATGATGAAATTGACAATAACAAATGTGGCCAAATGCATATAAGTGATCCAGGTTTATGACCAAGCATTATAACTGATATGTTTAAAATGTTTTGTCTTAAAAGCAGACCTAGACAATACAAAGGAGTTTTTGCTAAGAATGCTGAAGTTAAATCATATTCCACTTATTACTATTTATTAAAAAAATAGTGCCAAATGGTGAAATATAGTTTCATAGCTGGTTGATTTTTTTCAAAAATGCAGAATTTGGTATTTTGTTTTTGCTTTATATTATTTTCAAGAGGAAAGGACAAATCTAAATGACTTGTAGAAGGCCATAATAACTAGAGAAAGTTGTCGATTGTAATTCCAAGATCATGAGCGATCTATTTGTCACTTAATTCATTTATTGCTTGGAAAGAATTACTGAAACGACTAAATTTATGTTCCACTATTGATAAAATAAATGAAGTTAATATAAATAAGGAAACGGAATGATGTAAATTAGTATTTCAAAGAAATGTAGATGTGATTCTATTTTTTCATGTAATAATCTTCCGATTCGAGGGAACCCTGAAATAATAGGCACGTCTAATAATGGAAATTTTTTAAAGTTTAATCGAATTAACTTTAAAAAATTAAGCGAATATGACTCTATGCTTATGGATCATATAAACAGAATAAAAAATTCCAAAAATAGAACTGTGCATGATTTAGCATATACATCATAAGAACAAATTATCCATGTTAGTAAATGAAGTTCTTTATAAAATTAAAGTAGCAAAAGTAGCAAAGTATTACAGTATCCAAATGGATTCTACTTCTGATATTTCTCACAAAAAACAAACTTCAGTCTTTATTAGGTACATAAATTTTGAAGAGAAAAGATTAAGTATAAATGAGTCATTTGTAGGGTTTATTTAAGTAACTGATGTGACTGGAGAAGGACTAACAAAAATTCTAGTGAAACGATTTACTGAGCTTGATTTAGATATTATGAATTGTAGTGGACAGGCATATGACAATGGTAGCAACATGAAAAGAAATTATAAAGGTATAAAATCTAAAATAATTGTTCTAAACCTTCATGTGATTTATGTGCCTTGCATTTCATATTCTTTTAATTTATTAATTTGTGATACCGCTTCCAACTGTATATACAGTATTTTTTTTTTTTTTTTTTTGATATTGCAGTGTTTATATTGCTTACTTTCAGCATCCACAAAAAGATGGGAAGACATTTAAATATTACTCTTCTGCAAAGACATTTAAATATTACTCTTAAACCATCCTGTGACACTTATTGGGGAGCTGAAATAGATTTGATTAAAGTAGTGTATATACAGTTTGGACAATCTTGTAATACCCTAGAAGAATTTGTTGTATTCGTGCATCAACAAAAATAAAATGCAGACAAACTTACTATAAAACTAAATCTTATTACATTATAGATAATATTATCAAATTTATATCAACTTATTTTCACTCAAAATTCTAGCATCGTTTTTAAACAAGTTCCAAAAATATCACTGTTGCCAATCTGAATTTTACAACTATTTACAAAATAAAATTTTTAATTATTAAAATAATCATTAGCTACTTTTAAATATTTACAATTTATGTCGCAACAAATTTATTGATGCAGATAACAATAATACAGCGGTATCCAAAGCTAAAAATCTATTGATTCAATATAAGAAATGACACTTATTTTATATTTACCCTTCACACCTGAATGGTGACTTTCACTCACCATTCAAGATGGTGCATCATTTTCAATGGAAGAATTCAACTTAAAAAATTATGTATTTATTTTTCGAAGCAATACACAAGTCGTATTAAGTGAATAATTATGCATCAAATTACTTTTCCAAGCACAAAAGGTTAATAGTATGGTTTACAATATTGTCCAATCAAAAAACTATTTCAAGTAAAAACAATAGTTCTCAACTGGGCTTTTAATTTAGTCAATAAAATTAAAACTAAAATCCAAAATTTAATTCATTTATAAACCAAGCAAAAGTAATAGCACGTGATTTGAATCTTTCAGAACATTTTCCTGAAAAACGAATTCGGAAAAGAGAAAAATTATATTTCAAAACAGCACAAGATGAAATTATATAAAACCTGGTTAATGGAATTTAGGTATTATTTTTTAACTCTGTAACTGATACTGTTATTATACAGATAGAAAATAGATTTAAAAGTATTTCAGATAAATCACTCGTATAAAAACTTTAGAAAAACATGAATTAGAAAAATTTTTCAAACACTTTGCAACGTTTTATAATAACGATGTAAATGAAAACTAATCCAAATAAACTGTTTTGCTACTGGATTTGATTTTGAATGAAAAGGATGTAAAAATCACACAACACATATTGCAATACATACTAATCAATAATTATAATGATTTATTTCTGAGTTGTGTTAAAACTTTTCTTTACATTACCAGTTACTATAATAAGTACTGAATGCTCTTTCAGCAAATTAAAATTAATAAAGAATTATCTTCAGTCATGTGTAAATAAAGCTTAAATGCACTTGCTGTACAAATCATTGAAAAAAAAAACTTACAAAAAATGTAATTTTCCTGAAGTAAATTAATAGCAAAATCAAAATCACGCATTAAATAAACAGGCAATTGTAATATGTGTTTGTGTTTATAATTTTTTTTGTTTTCACTTTGTGAAAAAATTTAGGGCCTCAAATGGTTTTTTGCACTTGGGCCCCTTCATAGAGAAGGCCGGCTCTGCATGTATCGAATTGTTCAAACCATTTTAAAGCCATCCACAATTTTTTTTTATATTCATACAACTTATCTACCATTTCATCTAACCTTTTCACCTAACAAAATCAAAATTTCTAATTATTTAATGAAAACTACAGAAAACAATTTACATTAATCAACAAAGATAAAGAAATGGAAGCAAATTAACACTAACATGTTTACTCACCCATGACTATTTATCAAGAACTCTTTTCAGAAACATCTAAGAACTTTTTATAAAGCACCAAACTAAAGCATAAAATGGTATTTTACATGAAGAATCTGATGAAACATTCAAGTGTGAATCACAAGTAATATGTGTCACTAATTGGACAGATCAGTGCAAGTCATCAGTGGCACACAATACATGATAAAATACCTAAGGTGTGCATTAATAGATTCATTGAAATGAACATGGTAATATATGAATGACATTTGCTTGTGAAGATACTATATTCATAAATGGCAAATAGTAAAAATTAAGAAAACTTAGATGAAGAAATATACTTAAAATATAATTAAAATCAGTTAAAAACCAATAAGCTAGCTTTCAGAAGAAAAAAGGCAATTGATACTCACACAAGGTTGGCCATCTGGGGGATGCGGTGGATGCTATGCATCGGGGCTACAGGATTGTAGGGGCCCCCAACATGATTAAGAATTAAAATAATGTTCTGAACAATAGTAGCGGAATAGAAACAAGTGAAGAAGAAATTTAACTGGAACATCAACGAGATTGAAATATTCAAAATTTATAGTTATATTGCAGTCTAGTGCAAGGATCCAACATATTACAAGCATATGATAAATAGATTTACGATCATTCACTTCACTTACTAGGTTGGATTGCATATTGTATTTTGATAATTCTTACCATAAAATGTATAATATTGTTAGATATAATTATGTCCATGCCAAGGAAATATCCTTCTAGCTGTCAAAAAAGAAAGAAAGCAGAAAAGAAAGAAAGAAAAGCTAAATTTCAAGAAGTCACAAGTAGATCTGTTTTCTTGGCTATGAACAAATTCTGCAATGAAATTGCTTCAACTTCAGAGGTTGCAATTGGGGAAGAAAGTTGTGCACAAACTACACAATCTTGCTATAAAAATGTAGAAACTGTGAAATTCATTGAAGAACCGTATCCACATACAAATATGATTGAATCAGAAAATAACGACGAAAATGACAATAACATATGTGATCAAGTGAATATAATTGATAAATTTAGAATGTTTTATGTTAAAACCAGACCTGTGCAACACAAAGGAGTTTTTCCTAAGAATGCTGAAGATAGACCAATTTTCCACTGCATACAACTTTTAAAAAAAATGCCAAATGGCAAATTTTAATTAATTTTAAAATGCAAGACTCGATATTTTGTTTTTGTTGTATAATAGTATAATATTAATAATGTTGTATAAAGGAAATGTACAATCTACACGATTTATAGGTGGCTATAATATCTAGAAAAAACTGTCAACTGTAATTCAAGATGATCATGGGAATTTTATTTGTCACTTTAATTTGTTTATTTTTCGGAAAGAATTACTAAAATGACTAAATTTATGTTCTGGATATATAAAATACACAAAACATTGTATTACATACTAAATAATAATTATAATGAGTTATTTCTAAATGTATTGAAACTTTTTTCTGTGTTGCCAATCACCATAGCAAATGCAGAGAGCTCTTTTCAGGAAATTAAAACTAATAAAAAATTATCTTTGTGAAGCATGTGTGCGGAACACTTTCATGAAATAAACACTGAAAAAGAAATGGCAAAACATTGTGGTTTTTCTGATGTAATTAATATAAAAAAATCAAGCATTAAATAAAAATGCAATTGTATTATATGTTCATTTTTTTTTTTTACTTTACAAAAAATTTAAAGCCTCAAATAGTTTCTTGCACCCAGGCCCCTTTGTAGAAAAGGCCGGCTCTGTACTCACCAGAGTCAATGTGTTCATTTCCTGCAGCTTTGCCAAGGATTCCCCAAACTGGCCGAAGACATACCAACAATCCATCTAACCATCCATTTTTAGCTCTAGTATGGGGCAAGAAACTCATTCCCTGAGCAACAGAAGCTGCAGATGATCTAACTGTTGTAAAGGCAGCTGGACTACTAGTTGAACTAGTAATCGTTGGAGAAGTTGGAGCAACTGTAGTAACTACAGGTGTACTAGCAGAACGAGCTGGAGGATACATAATAGTTTTTTCTGGAGGAGATGCAGAGGATTTGCTCGAACTCTCATCATTAATGCATAATAAACTAAGAAAAATAAAAAAAATTACCTTGCATTAATATAAATAAGATTTTTATAACAAAATTCAGAATTCATTAAGCTTTGATTTCCTACTTATTTAAAAAAGATATTTTCATTTGAAACAGCTTTAATTTGCTAATGCACATCAACTCTGCATTGAACTGCATAAAGTTGCATGTAAACTTATATTTAAACAAATAATTACAACATATTAATACATATTGATTAGTCAAATAAATCATACATATTGATTAGTCAAATAAATCATACATATTGATTAGTCAAATAAATCATACATATTGATTAGTCAAATAAATCATACATATTGATTAGTCAAATAAATCATACATATTGATTAGTCAAATAAATCATATACTTAATGTATGCCAAGAAATAGTATAATCTAAAATTACTGAATAATCTGAACCAAAAAATCTTGCATGTGAAGATGATTAGAAAAAGAACTCAATGAATTTCTAGTTCTTTTACAACTGTAATGAAACAGAAAGATGGCATAAATATTCGCCCTTCTTTCAAATGATTATTTTAAATTCTTAAGGTCATTAATACCATATTTAAAAATAATATTTTTATTGTTAACTTTTATTACTAAATATATTTTTAGATGTCATATCATGTATGTAGTTTTAAAGTAAATTCTAGATAAAGGATATATCTAACTGTATTTCAGATATTCATGACTTAAGATAAGAAAAAGATTTAACATTTTCAAAATTCCACTAAGGATTCCAAAATGAAGTTTTTTTAAAGGCCCAAACTTATTAAGAATTTTTAAATAAGTTTGAGATACTCTTCCTTCAGTAAGATAGCAGCCCAGCATATGTATTGAAATAGAACAGAATCTAAATGGAAATAACGCAAAAAAAAAAAAAAAGGTATTTTGAAATATTTTAGTTGATTTGGAAAAAAATGAATAATTGGGCTGATTTCATCAACTGCTTCATTCACATAAAATTATTAAAACAATATATATAGAGACAAAATATTATAGAGCTTAAAGTTGAGGTAAACTATTATAATCAATTTCTTATTTTTGAAATTTAGTGATAAAGCTTATAGCATATTAAATACTGATTTTTTTTATCATACAAATCAGAGTATTAGTAACTTCAAAATAATTTACTTAGGAAATTAAAATATTGATTAACAATGTTAAATGTATATATTAAGTACTCTAAATAAATAAAACAATTATCGTTACCCAAACTACATATTATACATTCAAACCAACCTTTGTTGAAAATCTTCCCTTTCACTGCTGCTACACATAATGCCAAGAGAACTTGGTGATGTCAAACTACTTTCCATGGAGCTAGGCATTTCTGTTTTTGGAATAGTGGCAGACATGATGGCTCAGAATGTAGACAATATACCTGAAAAACAAAATTATATGAAATCTGATCCGATTTTCTAATGTAAGAATACTCTAAAAAATTACTCTATAAGAAATGTAAAACAGAAACAATAAATTTATTACACTTCAATTATATTATAAAAAATTCATCTTAAATTCCATATTTTTCACTGTTTCCCTTTCTATAAATTCAGCAATTCCACAATACGTTCGAAAAAACGATTGTTAGATTACGATACCGTTTTATATTTACATTGTAAGACCAAAAGATGAAATTCTGCATTGAATAATTAATCCAGGAAAAAAACGGCTTTCGGAATTCATATAAATATGAGCTACCAACCTGCTTTTAAATAAATCACAAAAGAAAATGCAATTTCCCTTTATGCTTATCTCGAACAAAATCTGACAACGACCGGCATTTGTTTTGCTGCAGCTGTTTTCATTCGAGACAAAACTTCCCTAGCTTTTCCCTGTAGTATCAGTTAGGGAAAATTGGAGAATGCGATCCGGGAGCGGAATGTGAATAAATTGAAAAAAGGTTTCTTTTTCTAGCAGTAGAACTGACAATATTAAAAAGAAAAAACTTTTTGAGCTGTTTTGTATCGATTACTCCTTCCATAATGACCGTGTCTCATATAACATTTATATACCTACACCACGTAATGACAATTAGATATAATTTCTTTAAGAGGTAATGTGAATGCTTTGCTGTTAGCATTTATAACGCATAATTATACCGTTCTTACTTAATAACCGTAATATGTAATGCACTTTTTAAATGAATAGTTTTTATTGATTTTTAGAATGCACAAGAAAATACTGCATTAAAACAAATAGAAATTATTTAATTATAAATAACGAAAAAAGTTACTGCTTTTAGCAGTTTACTACAGGTTTCAGTCACATTTCTTCTTTCCCCTTCAAAATACATTTTGCTGTATTAAAAAGAAATAAAATTTTTCCTGGAAAAAAAATCTGTTCCATTAATCGTTTTGATTATCTGCGAATAACATATGAACTATCCTTTAGTAATAAGTGTAAATAAATGGAAAGATTATGAAGAAGAAAAAAAACCTTTTTTTCCTGGGCATGTCATGACTCATTCGATCTCTCATTCCGAGAGTTGTGAATGAAAATTCGGGAAAATAAAAATGCGTGCCACTTATCCGGAAGATATTGCGGCGAAGTTCTCGGAAAAACTCCTCTCTGGAATCGATAACGAGAAGTTCTGAAGTTCAAGGTCACCTCGCACTCTTTCGAGGACGTTTGGTATGATTGGCAGTTGGAATTCATCGTTCTGCTTGCTGCTGCTAACAGGGAAAATAAATAGGAGGAGGGGGGATCCCTGAGAATAATTTTAAATTTGCTCATCTGATAATAAATTTAAATCGTATTTTCATTGATTAATAATTTGAATTTCTCCCGCTTACATTATTTCTAACAAACAGAAAATTTTATGTTTAAATATCTTACAAGGCATTTTCGGACCATAGTTGCGGAATATAGATTTTTGCTATATTCTAGTGTGAATCTAGTATTTTTACTGAATCTATCGTGCAGATATATATTTTGGACAACTTTTTTCCGCCCGATTGAAATTAAAATTTCAAAAAGAACTTATAGTCATAATCTCACGTATCAATTTTTAATTATTTGAATCAAAGCTTTTCCGAGTTATTCATGTGAAAATACAGATCGCCATGATCAACCTTCTTAAAAACTTGGCTCCAAATTTCTACGAATATGCACATAAGATACTAAACTAGTGTACCAAATTTTATTTATCTAAATCTTTACATTTTTCTAGTTATCATATTTAATTACGTTGAAATAAGAAGACTTCCTCAAAATGGATTTCGTTCGAAATTTGATATAAATTTACAAATTTGTTCAGATAAGTTCACGTACCAAATTTCATTCGTTTAGCTTAAAGCGATTTTGAGTTATCCTGTTCACAAACAAACGAAATTCCAAAATTAAGTTTTTCGGAATTCTGGTAAGTTTGAAACATGACGATTCGTCAAAATCTAGAGTTCGCATTTTTATTTTTTTGACGATAATGATATTTTCAATATACTTCGCATACGAGAAAGTGGTGAAGTGAAAAAGTGGTAATTTACTTTTAAGAAATTTATATAAAAATTAAAAAGATCTCAGCAATAATGCACATTTATTATTCAATATATGTACAGTTTTTTTTTTATCTTCAATATTGCTATTAGTTTGATTATTTTAAAATAGTTTGAATTACTAATCTGTGTGTAGTTATTACCAACCATGGTTAGAAATGGCTTACACTTAAATTTATTCAAACGCCTATTAGTATATTATTTTAAAAATATTTACGGCCCAGCAAAAATGTTTCCTCAAGAAAATAGCCGAGAGGAGGAAAGAAAATGTGTTCTTTCATAAATTTTTTACCGTTTAATAAACTGGTGCTTTTTCAAAACAGTATTTCCTGAGACGTCATGAAAATTTATTTGAATATCCGAAACCAAATATGTTACGCAATGACTGATTTCGGGATTTTGCAATTCTAGGCAGTGGATATTATGAAGCCTTTCTTTTCATAATTCGATCAATTTCATTTCACATTTTTAACTTAATTAGCAAGTTAACATATTTTAGATTATTTATTTTACTAATTTTGTGAAAATGTGAAGTTTTTATTTATTTACAAGGGGGTATCAATAAGTAACTTGCATAATTTTGAGTACTATAATAAAAAATGCTATGAGTAATAACATGAATCGGAAATAAAAATATTGCCAATTTGCTGTTTTACGATATAACTGCCATTTACGTTGAAACATTTATCCCAGCGCTGGATCAGTTTCAAAATCCAAGTCTCAGGTAGGAAAATCCAAGCCACTGTCGCATGACACGTTTGAGGTTGTAATCACAATAAAACTTTTGATTATCAAGAAATCTATCTCTATATGCCCAAACAGAGGAAAACCAAAAGTTTCTGTGTGCATGCTGTTTTCTGGCAAATTCTGAAAACAGTTTTTTGTCCACTTTTGTTCGAGCAAAACTGCAATGATTCCTTTTGGAACATTCGGATCGCCCACATACAGGCTGGACTTAAACTGGGGAGGGGGGGGGGGAGGCAAGTTCTCTGGCAAATATCTTACCAGTTTGTTTGCTGGTACTTTTTAAAATAATATTTTAGAAGGTAATGTGTGCATTTATTTGCAGATTTGAAACCAAAAATTCTCAAAAAGACGGGTTATAATACCTATTTTATCTCATAACATTGTCCAAAAAGAATCAGAAATTGCCTAAAGTAAAAAAAAATTTTACTTCAAAAGGTGTAATATAAATAGAGGAATTAATTTATCCATAATAATACAAGGGAGTTCTTCTAAATCCAAATGAAATTTTTTATGCACTAACACATACATAATTTTCATACATTAATATCTTGACACTTTAGATCTAATTAGAAAAATATGAAGCATTACTAAAAGATTTCATTTTTCATCTTCAGCTTATGATGTAATTTCAAATTTAATGCCAATAAAATGTGAACACTGCTATAATTGAAGTGTACTTATATGAATATTTTCGGATCTTGGATCCGACTTTAGTCCATTGTTTACTTCTACATATTTCCATAAATTGCATTGCTTGTTTCAAAATATTCATTGCAATTTGCAAATTTCGTACTTTCTCTTCACAATTCTTTCACGTTACAATTAATTAATTTGTGAAGCCCATTATAATTCTTTTATGAATTTCCACCTTTCTGACTTTCTCTTTTGTCTTGTTCCAACAATCGCAATAATTTTATTATTTTCACTAATTCATCGGCATGACAGCAACCAATTGATAGGTTTTCAAGATTTAAGTTAACATTGAACACCTTTTATACAGCTTTATGCAATGCGATCTTTTTACATCTGAAAACAAAAAAATATCAAATTATATGATATTTGAACCTCAGAATTGAATACATTCATTTGCCATTCAATCATCTGAAAGAAAATGTAATGGCATAAGATATCCACAAACACCTATGCGGTGATATCATGGAGTTAACGTTTATATAACGTAAACAGTTTATCTTCTTCGAACAAAGAATGAAAGCATTGAAAATTTTATTTTCAAAATATTTTTTTTCTGAGACACAGACAGGAATGATAAAACTCGGAAACTTTTTTTGTTTTATACGTTTTAAAGCTCTTCAATAATTCTTTTTAAACGTTAAAACATTTTCGGTAAAGTCATTTACACTAATAATCTTTTATCATCAATTATTATTCATAGTTTGCAAACAGGTGATTAATCAAAAATCAAAATGAACCTAATCAGTTTATCAGAATCGAATCCCCCCCCCTCTTGAATACCACTTTTCAAAGTTCATTATGCTGACACACCCAACCTTGTTCGATAAATCGCATCTCCAGGGGATTTAGGAACATGAAGTTTTATAGCTTGACAGTTGAGCAGAATATGCAGAATGCGA
Organism: Argiope bruennichi; assembly: GCF_947563725.1. Lineage (NCBI taxonomy): Eukaryota > Metazoa > Arthropoda > Arachnida > Araneae > Araneidae > Argiope > Argiope bruennichi. The sequence continues at coordinate 32,251,973 of NC_079155.1, read as the reverse complement.
ATTAATGAGAAACCTTTAAAAGGCAAAAAACGGAGCGGAAAGTAGAAAAAAGAAACACAATATAGAGATCGTGGAATTCTCCATTTTCCTTTCTATCGCATTTTCCCCTTTCCTTTTCCCTATCTATAAAGAGTCGTAATGTTATATTTTTAACGCCCCTCGAGCAATTTCTTTTGAAGAAGACTGGAGAAAATATCATTCTATTGCAGAAACCTCATGCAAATTTTTGTTAGGAAACTTTCTGATACATAATCACTTTTTAATGGCTGAAATTTTCCTTTCTTATTGTATGGAGTAAAAATGGAAATCTGAATTAAATATGGGACGAATCGATTCAAGAATATTTTAAAATATTCTGCTATTCTCATATCAGAAATAATATACAAGTACAAAATTATAGATTCTGATACATGAAAATAATACCAGATATAACAGATTCCCAATAACCAGGCATATATAAGACCACAAGATTGCCAGATTTAACAAATACGCTTATTGGGTTCACACAACAGACATCACTGGTAAAAGCATGCATCGCTGTATTTATAATTTTGTTTAAAAAACTGTGAACTTGGTATTTTCTTATTTAAAGTTCTAATGTAAATGTACAATGCAAGAACGATGTGTTCTATTAATAAGCATCTATCTTTGATTTCATAAAAAGAGTTTTTTTTTCAACTATTTTCTGTTGAATCAAAAGAACGTTACTTAACTCTTACAAATTAATATCTTGATCAGCTTTATTTAAAAAAAAATGAAATATTAGTGTATTTAGCAGAGATTTCGATGAAATCTTGAAATACTCTAATATATTTGATGGGAATGTAATATAATATATTCTCAATAATTCGGTAAACATAAGACCAGAAGACTACTGGTTTAGTAAATGTACCAGGTTAGTAGAGGTTCAGACAAAAACAAAACTCATATTAATTATTTTTAATACAGAATATATATATATATAATTGTTTAATATGTATTGATAAAAGGAAGTATTTGCGTATTGTGTGTTTCGGCACTTACACACGGTTACAGAACGCACTGCTATACCTAGAACTACTAATTCGGCACAAATTGTATTTGTATAGTGCGAATGTGCATCTAGTAGCAACGTTTTTGAAGTTTTAATTAATTAAGAATGCAGCGAAATGGAGTTTTTCGTGATAACTGTCGAAAATATTATTGCACAAAACTGATTTTTATATTATTTTAAAATTTCAAAAAAATTCTTTTTAAAATGGACAGGCAATTTTTTCCTTAAATTTTATTTATTTTGCATGATTTTCAACCATAGACTTCAAATGCAACGAATCGTTGCGACGGAATACAGATGATTTTTTTTTTATATTTCATCAAATATTTAGTCACGTGATTTTCTTCCACCATTGAAAGTTCAAGAAAAAAGATTTTGCTAATTATCACTTTACATGAAGAGTAATAGAAAGAGAAATTGTCTTGTTGCGAAGGGAACGTACAATTGTAAGCAGATCGCTTATACATTTATTTTAAAAGTCGCTATAAAACATGGGACTGGAATTCCATTTTCTCCTTTGTTAAGAAAATCATCAACACAAAGTTATGCTGAAGAGATTTGATTTAAATCAAACTTAACCAATATTTCTAGCAAACAAACTGATCACCGAAAGCGGATAGTATATAATAAATTCACGAAATTTAATATAAAATCTGAGTAATTGCTAATTGCTCATGTAGTACCAAAATCTTTTGACATTCGCATGCAGTGACTTGATTTGTTTTGTGGTGCACGTTAAATCCAAATGAAATAAAATATTTTCATGTTAGTGAAATGGGAAAATTTTGAAAGGGTACCGGTACAAGTGGTAATTTCGTCTCCTGATTATGGTTCAAAATTATGAAATTCGTTCTAAAATAATTTTCATGCCCTTTTAAAATGAATAATAAGTAAATTGTATAAATTTAGTTTATTATAAACAAAATTGATAAAACAGCTTTCATTTTAAAAATATCTCTATAAAGAAGATATCAGCTTATAGAATAGCATTGTTTCTTTTGTTAATTTCTCTTTTCATTTCAAAATGCCTAATATCTGAAATAGCAAATGATAAAAAAATGTATTAACCCACTGAATGCATAACTTTTTAAAGAATCACAATTTAGATGCATTATTTGCAAATAAGTTCAAATATTTTTCAAACAAAATGAATTGATGTAATATGTTACACGATAATAATATGATATAATAAAAATTTGTAATCATAAAAATAAACACTCTAAACTGCGAAAAACGCGGGAGGCAATAAAAAATGGACTTATATGTGGAAATCGCGGGATAAACAGCTGGAATGTTAATAATTGCAGATTATCAAATGGAATATCTCAATATTCTGATTGCTTTTTTAATAAAAAAATCTAGGAGACACAAGAATAGCGCATTTATGTAAAAGAATGCGTGTTTGCATTTATTCAAAGCCCTCCCCGAACCAGCCTACTGGGTCGAACTTAAATTTTAAGACAGATAGGATGAGAAAAGAGAGCTCAAGTTATCAATAAAAATCTTTGGATTACCATTAGAATATTTTTGTACATCAGAATTCGAAAAAAATTTAGTATTTCAAATCGCACAAGGTGGCGCTTCTTGTTATAATTTCTAAGGATCCAGGAAATTAAAACAATTGTAAAGGAGAAGAACATGAAAAAAAGGATCACTGAGTCAATGTCAATATTTTTAGTGGCACAGGGTGATAGTAAAAAATGCTAATTAAGAAAAAATTCCAATAATGATTCTTAAAAATAATCGAGCTCGGCACAATGCACTTTCCGAAATAAAAAATAAAATAAAGAGGAAACTCCAAATGGTTTATGTCTGCAACGGAAATTAGCAGTTGGCATGCCATTAATAGAAAATTTCCAATTAATATAATGAGTCGATAAATGCCAAAAATATGGCTGGCGCCTCGACTTTTTTCCCTCTTTCACGTAGCGGAAACAAATGGACAAAAATGTCTAGTAATCAATTTTTACTAAATGGCATTCACTCAAATATATATATCATATAAAAAATACTCTTTTGCGAATGGGAAAAATCCAAGAACAAGGATTTTTCTGTCTTTAACTGGAAATTAATAGATTCGTTTGTTTTTTTTAAAGATACTTTAAAGTTGCTTCAATATATATATAGTCCTGGTCCCGAAAACATTTGCGAGACTCAAGGGGACAGTGAACTTTGAAATAAGCAAAAATGGACGAAAACATGAATTTTTTTTTTAATCGTTTGATCATCAAAATATATGTTTATATTCCACTGAAAGTGTTATAGTCCACTGAAAGTGAAAATTTATAATAATATATTTCATTTAAAAAAGTTTTCTTAAGAAATTTGACGTATTTGTATTGTAATACATATACATGAAAATTTCATGACTTTAAAAGAGAATAATTCGCGAAAGTGTCTATTAGAGTCCACCGTCCCCTTAACTGCAACTGTTTTTCAGGACCAGGCTTGGTTATTTGTCAATTTCTACAATATTAGTAGCAAAAAGTGTTTTTAAAAATATCAAACAATAGTGACTAAAGAACTTTTCCATTTATTTTATATTTTCATTTGAGCGTCTTGTTTCGCTCTGATAGAATATTTTTAAAACTGAGAAAGTGCACTTTACTGAAAAAAGCATAGGAATATTTTCTTATCTTTTTGGATCAAATCGGGTTTACAAAGGCAAGAATTTTAAGTCCCTTATTATGAAAAAAGAAATTATAATCGTATTAGACTAGTTATTAAAAGTGTATATATAATGTATTGTCATGCACATATAACGAAAGAATTTTTAATCTAATGATATAACGAACAATAATTATAGAGCCTGTTTTTTCATTATTAATGATCTGACTTTTGGAATTGTACCTTTAAATCATTTCAAAACGGAAAAAAAGGAGAAACTTTGAAGAGTCATGTGACAGAAGGTAAGCGTTGAAAAAAAGAAAGGCCCTCGTCGTCATAGATACCACGGAAAACATCTGTCTCCATTGAAAGGTTGAAGGATTTTTTCACTGACTGCTTTGGCACAAAAATCAACTGCTTTTCGACAATTTTAAAATATTGATCTGTGCTTGAGCGAAAATATTTCCGCTTTCGTAGATTTCACTACAAATACACATAAAGAATATTATTCATGGCTTTAAGTAAGAGAACAAGGCTTAGCCCTGAAAACTGATATTAATGAAAAGGGTCTTAATACATAAAAATTGCAATAGCTAGAAGGAATATACGAATTTAATTGTGATGTGTTGTGAGTATTGTCATCTAAAATGAGAGAATATTTATGAAGAATAATAGAATGTAATCAGCCTCTGATCATAATACATTATTTATTGACAATAATTACAGAAAAGTCTAATTCAAAAAATCTTGAAATTAGAAATAACAATACTAAAACTTACAGATACGGAAAAAGTGTCCAAAATGAACTTAAAAAAAGTGAAGCTTAAAATATAATAAAACCGTCGATTAAATCAGTCATTACTTTTTAAAATAATAACTAAAAATTCTTGAAATATACACATAATAGTCGTTTTTAATGTTTAGTAAATATACAAACTCACAACAAAATACATATTGAAAGTTAATTTTTATAAACATCAGATATATGCATGAACTAAAGTTCAAAATAGGGTAAATATTGTAGACCCAAAAGCGTAAATATTAGAAATAGTACATGTTAACTGTAATGATTTCGTTGTACATTCTATTAAATTAAGTATAAGTAATATAATTACTTTATATTACTTAAATTTACTTATAATTTTGAATTATACCATATTCAAGATATTTTTCGAGTTAACCATATAGAAGTATTGTTTATTTTCATTTTAATGAGAAAAAATAGTGTTTGAATTATTTTGATACTTTTTACCGTTTATTAATTTAGTTTTCAGTCATTCGGTATTTAGTTTCTTGAACTAGTATTAAGAGTGATTAATTTAAATTACTGTCAATCTTTAAATTTCAGCGATATTGAGCTTAAAGAATATTGTGTTACTCTGATAAAATCTATTTAAAAATGTGCCTTCCCCCCTTTTATTTCAAGAAAATATTATCTGCTTACTTCATTTATGAAGAAAATAATCATCTTTCAACGAAAAATAAATAAATGCATTTAATTCAACACAGGCATAAATATATATATTTTTTTTTGGAAAAAAATGAAATAGCCAAACTTATAATGAATTTACCATAACAAAATATAATGACTTATAATATTAAAAATTTAATTTCTGAAAATTTAATACTTGCGGATCTAAAGTTTCAGATTTTTTTTTTTATTTTCTTATTAAACTAACTATACACACTGTTTTAGGAGAAAAAATAACATAAATTAGCAAATTGAAGAAAACAGACAGCGATTGAAGAATACTAAATATTTTTTTTTAATATGAAGCATATATAGAATATTGCATATGCAAAGTAAAATATTTTCAATAAAAAGAAACAAACACAAAAGTCATAAATGAACTAAATAAATATAATATATAATCAATAGAAAATAATGAAGAAATTATTAAAACCTTGCTATGATGTTTAGAATAATTCATGATGATATCAAATATGTTTTAATATATAACTAAGAACCAGCTGTCGCATTTATTATTAAAAAATAGAGTAAACAACTGAGCTTCAAACATTATTAAGCTTAATTTTTTAAATATAATTATTAATTTGAGGTTGATATATTATGACAAGAATATAGGTGAAATTGCTATAACTGTAAAGTTTTAAGTAACTTTATTGTGTGTGTCAATTTTTCCTTTATTTCAAATATTTTACCACAATTGACAATATTAATTGCCATGCTACAAAGTAGACTACAACACAAATTAACCCTTAAATTCAAAAATAGCAATCGTAAACACATCTTTAAGCACCATATTTTTGAAGTGATGTTTAAATTAAATAATTTTTCAATGTCAGTAAGCAAATGTAATAATGACATTTCCATATTAATTTCATGCAAAACGGAATGTATAAGAACTGATGTTTCATTCTTACATTTCACTAGGAAAATAGGTATCATTTTCCAATAATGCTGTTGACAGATCTCGTGACCTGCCTATAAATGCGTAAGATCTAATGCATTAACACTGATGTACATCTAATGCTATTAAGTAAAAAATATTTCATATATATACATAAGAAAGAAAACTTCAAAACACTTACCAAGGAAAAATATGTGCATCTAATTCTTGATCATTACATTTAACTTGAATCAAAGAAGATTTACTAAGTTGTGATTGTCATTCAGAAATCCACAATCAACATATCGATCGTTTGAAGTGGTTAGACAATCAAATTGATAGCAATAATAAGAAAAAAACATATCTAAAATATGAAGCTTAGTCGCAATGTTTAATTAATGTTGAAATCTAAGTTTGTTTTGTCTCAGGTTATAGTTTCGCAGTTACTGTGACGCTTGGCATTTCAGACATAGTAGTGGAAATACAAGCAGATTTGTAGGGTTACCACTTGCAATGTATTTCGAGAATCGGGGCGCCAACTTTCTCGCCATGGCTGCTTATCAAAGCTTAAATAAACTCAAGTAATGATAAGAATTTAATAATCTGTCTAGGCAGAAAGAAATTTTCATTAGGAATTCACAACTTGGTAGCCATTTTTCTGTATATTTTTAAACCTCGAATATTATGAATAAGGTAAAGTGTGTAATTAAATGTTTAAATACTAAATACAAAATTCGAACAAAGATTTCTCACATTTTAGTATAAAATAACTTTATTAATAATGTCTAAATCTTTAGTTTAAAAGTAAAAGTAAATTTCATTTGTTTTTATCATGAAACGCTATTTTTATTTTTTATTTGCAGAATTCAGTTTCTTTTATTTATAGATAGTAAACTTTTCCTTTATAGATAGGCATTTAATTAATTATTCAATACAGAAATTTAGTTGTTAATTGCCTTTAAAAATTATTATTCGTTTTTTTAAAAATTTATGTGAAGATTTTAATTTTTAAAAAGTGATTAAGTAAGTTATTAACTTTAAAAATTCAATACTTTAATATGCGAGGTTACAAATCAACGATTCTTCTAAATTTTTCAAAATGCTTTCAACTTTGAATGAATGCTCTGCTAATCTTATATATTATCGAATCTTCTAAGCATCTTTGAATAATTCGAGTTCAAAATTAAAATGCTAACAATGTCAGAAGGAGAAAAAAAGATATTGAATTTAAAAAATCATTTATATGTTTACCTATGTATTTATTATTTCCTTCTGTTATTATTTACACAATTTGTTATTGATATTATCATAAACCAAACTATTTTCCTCTTTTTTTCCCCCCTCTTTTAAATGATATAATTTTTTTTTAAATTCTATGTTTTTGTACACATAATATAAAACTTCATGTTAAAAATAAAAACGTACTTTTTAAAAAAATAAAATCTAATTTGAATACAGAAATAAAAAACATATTAATATAGTTAATTCATATTAGTTAATTTTGAGCAAAATCGCAATGTTTTCTGGCATTAATCATTTCTCTCAGACGATTTTTCATAAAAGTGTTTTTTCCCTACGCAAGCGTATAAGTGCAGAAAAAACAGTTTTACGGTTTTTTTCGACGTGAATTCGCTTTTGTACATAACAGATGAAAAACTACATCAGAATTTAGATTTAAGATATCTAGTCTACTATACTTTTAAACCATTCGAATTTAGGTGAATTTTAAGTTGTTATACATTTTAAAAGTCGCACGTGTAGACAGTCGATTGATGCTTAAACTTGTTTATGTTATTGTGAAAAAGATAGACAAGATCTAGTTGTATTAAACGGGCTATGAGGAAGATGGCAGAATTTTTAAAGAAAAATAATTTGCGCTGGCTTATTGTGATATTCTAATAATTAATAATATTAATATTTGTATTTAACATACGTTTAATATTACAAACATAATTATTTATTATATTATTGAGTATACTTAAATTTTCGTTTTAAAAATGTATTTTAACTTTCGCTGCTATAAGTAAAAGAGTGTATATTTTTTCTATATAAACGTATTTTTTCAGGCGTTTTGTGCATTTCATATTAATGGAGAATAATTCAAGATACATAATAGACTATCTAATTAGAATAAACTGAGTTCCAAGAAGTATTTGTTCATTTCATTAATACTTCATTTTGTTCTCATAGAATCAAATGATGATTACTTCGCAAATAGAAGCTTTATTAATATACATTTGGACTGTAGAATAAAACCTTATTTTTGTCTTCTAATTCATAAAATTAATTAAATAAATTACTTATTTCATTTTCTTTTTTAAAAACCAATATCTTTTATTAAATTGAAATTTAGAATTTGGTTACCTTATTTTTATATTAATATTTCATAGTTATTGATTGCTTTATTTCATATTTAAATTTTACTTGTTTTTTCACTTCCAGTTAATTCTTTTTTTCTAGTCAAATTCAATTTGTTAGTACTTTACAACCATCAAAAATAAGAAGAAAAAATCTAAATTTCAGTTGAAAGCATTTCAAAATTTAGATTTTTTTTAAAAAAATCATGAATAAATTATTTTCATTTAGCGTACAACTCAGACCTTCAGAAACTTTTCACTTTCAGTTAATTCTTTTTATCTAGTCAAATTCAATTTGTCACTATTTTACAACCATCAGAAATTTAAAAAAAAAAATCGAAATTTCAGTTGAAAGCTTTTTAAAATTCAGAACTTTACTTAATTGTGAATAAATTCTTTTGCTTTAACGTAGAACTCTGACCTTCATAATTTTTTTGCAAGTTTTGAAATATGATTCTGATATCAATAATACTTCTCTTCTCTTTTAGTTTCCTTTATCAGTATAGATCTACGATGCATTGCTAAAGATGACGTAATTGTTGAAATGTTGCCAAGTTGAAAATCTGTATCAGAGCGATTCCGTTGCCAAATTTGTTGCACGCGCGCCCAGATCGGGAGTAGAGCAATACCACGTGACTGAGAAAACTCTCCGACGTCACGTGACGTCGAACTATCGATCGCATTTTTCCAATCTTCAAAATATCCGTGGATTCAGAAAAACGTGTGGTCCCTCTCTTCCCCCCAATTAATAAGGGAGGCAGAGAGCGGAGCGACGGGAAATGGATTTTCCTATATCCTCTTCTTCCTAATTTGGCGATTTCATTATCTTTCGTTTATTTCTGTTGAAGTGTAATCAGGTTTGAATCGATTTATGTACATTGTGGGAGGTAAAGTCGGAAATTGCTAAAAGTTAACAGAATGTCAAATAAAATATTCCTTTTAAAAAAGAAATGTTAGTGAAAGAACCATAATGATATTAATGATGTATTGTTTTTTTGAAGTTCAGTTTATTAAAGAGAATTTTTTTTCAAACTTTCTTACTTAGTATAAATTATTTTTTAAGTTCTCGTATACAATGTGAAAGTATCGTAATCAATAAAAAAAATTAGCCTCAAAATTGTGATGAATCTTTATATTTCAGACTAAAGATATCGAAACTCCCTAAATTCTAGAGAGACATTTTTAATTTTTCTTACAGGAAGAACAGAGAAAGTATTGTGATCGACAAAAATTTCGAATTCGGGATTCTGACGAATCTCCTCGTTTTAGACATTCCTGATTTCGAAAACAAACTAAAAGATATCTCAAAAACACTTTGAGCTGGAAAGATGAAGATATATCGTTTTTACACAAAATTTGTAGATTTTTATCAAATTTTGTACAAAATCTATTTAGAGAAAGTCGGTCTATTTGGTTATCCGAATGTGCGTTAACACAATAACTGCAAAACGAGGAGAGCTAAAGAAATGAAATTCTATACATAGATTTAACATGTACAGTTTAGAAAACTATCAATTTTTCAGCCAAAGTCACTTAGGAGTTGTCTTTGGTCTGTACTTTCAGAAACATGTAAACGCGACAACTCAAAAAGAAATTACTTAAATATATTAAAATCTGATATGGGATTTTGTAACCACAAGTGTAGTTTTGTATCAAATTTTTGCTTCGATTGGTTGAATAAATGCCTCTAAAATACAAATTCTATTTTCAGATACTATTAACAGCATGCACTGGGATAACTCGCTAAAAAAACTCTCGAATGATCACACAATAGATTCAGTAAAAATGCTCACCATTGGTTAATATTCGTAACCATTGTACGCCAAAAGCATGCAAAGCGTTTTCTGAAATAACATCTTTTTTCAATTCCTACTATTAGTTCACTCTACTTTTTATTCATCCACTTAAGTTCAAATATTTTTTTTAAACTTGTAGTGGATGACACTTGATGTTAATACAGTTTTTTAAATATTAATTAATTAATTAAATTTGTTCAGTAATTTCTATTTGGTCGCCAAATCCATTGCCCTGTCGCCAAATAGTCGCCAAGTTTGTCGCAAAACTCTGAGATTACGACTTTAAAATTTTTTTTATATATATTGTTAGAGAGTATGCGATAAAGTTTTGGAGAAGTCACTCCTGCTAGTTAGAATTATATCTGTCTGTCTGTGAATATGATAACACACACTTTGAGCTAAGCGGATGAAATTTGGTTTATTATCTTTACACCAAATTTGTATATTTCGATCAAATTTTGGATGAAATTAATTTAAATAAAGTCTATCTGTCCGGCTATTCAAGCGCAAGTGAATATGATGACTGAACCAACTGAAATTGTCTCCCTAAAAGTTCCTTGCATATTCTCTAATAAAGGTGTTATCCCAGAAAACGCCTACCATGGAATTGGCATACAATAGCTATGAAATATTAATAATTGGTATGAATTTAGCGTTTTTACTGAATCTATCGTGTTATCCTTGGGGAATTTTTCAGCAATTAATCCCTGGCAGGCAGTTAATAGTATCCAAAAATATAATTTCTATTTAGACGAGTTTTTTTCAACAGATTAAATATTTGCCACAAAACTATAATTTTATTCACAAAATCCCCTACCTAATTTCTTATTTTTTTAAAAATTATCGTGTTTACACGTTTTTGAAAATACGGACAGAAAGACAGCCAACCTTTAGTTGAATTTGGATCAAAGTTGGACAAGTGATTACAATATAAAACTTGTGCACCGAATTTTATGTGTCCATCTCTATTCGTTTTATAGTTATCGCGTTAGTTTATATTCGAACAGCCGTACAGATAGACTTCCTTTGGGCGGATTTTTCTGATGATTTGATAGAAATATATAAATTTGATGTAAAAACTATATACGAAATTTCAACCATCTAGCTCAATACGTTTTGGAGTTATCTTTGTCACAGACAGATAGACAGACAGACGGACATTTTCCAAAATTATGATTTTCGAACTCATGGATGTCTAAAACATGGAGATTTGTCAAAATCTCGCGTTCGAATTTTTAATTAATTACAATATTTCCTCTATACTACGTATACGTAGAAACGTATAGAGTTATATAGAATAAATTTGATTGCAGACTTAGCATCTAAAATGTAGAACCATATCAAATTTGGAACAAAATCTGCCAAGGAATTAACCATTTGACGGTTTGTACTTTTGAGCGCATGCACTCTCAATAAGTCAAAAATGACCACTACTGATTTAAATAAATGATATATGATCTTGTGATTTTAATTGCAGTTTCACGCTAAATTTTGATTTCAGTTAGCCGGAGATAGGCGTCGAAGATACATTTTTGATATGTATTAACTTTATTCCAACATTCCGCATTTTTGTATTAACCACATTCCAAAAATTGATCGCTTGAAAACATCGCCAAAGATTCAATAGAAACGCTAGATTTACGCCAAAAATTGATCATTTGAAACTATTATTCGCCAATGCCCTGCAATTAATCGCAAGTACTGGTTTCCTTTATAATAATACGATGCACACAATTATAATGTGTGGGGCTAATAAAATAATAATTTGGACATTGGTGACGTTCATGGCCAAGGTTCGTGGTTTTATGTGAGAGTAGGGGAAGCTGATAATATCTTTATTACAGAACATTTGAGAAAGTTTACAGGCGATCATTTTCGCCGATTTTTTATTAGGAATGAACTTATGACTTAGTTTGAGAAAATTTGCAAACACGTGAAATTTATTATATCATTCTCTAACTATCGTTGCCAGAATGCCTGTTACGACGTTTTTAAATTGTATAGCTGAAAATTAAACAAATTAAAACATTTGGTAATATAAAATAATTACAAAAATTTAGGAATGCTCCCAGACGAGATCATCAATTTGAGAAAGAAAAGTTCAGTGATTTCAAATCTCTTTAAAAATCAAATAACCATTGCTATAACGCAGCAAATATGGAAGACAGGGAAGAATTCACTTTAGAAATTCAATCACCCGATAAACGTCACTACATAATAATCAGTCTGAATCATAAAAAAAGCAAGTGCTTTTTCAAAAATTTACTAGCTTACTCCCAAATAAATGCTTTTGTATGTTATTATCCATATGCCATTGGAGAACAATAGTTACGAAAGAGCCCATTAGAGTCTCCGATTAGTCTTTGCCGATTAATCCATACATGAACTACAGAATTTCGTATGTAGTCATAAAATGACATACCAAATTAGCATATATTTAAGTCACTGCATTTTTAAGCTACATACATATACAGACTGACAGATACAGACATACATATTCGCTAAAGTACAGACTGACGGATGGTCGAGTCCATGTTGTATTTAGTTCCAACTTTGAAATACATGGTTCTACACTTTAGATTTAAATTTGAATATTAAATTTTATCTTTCTAGCTCTATTCAGTTTGTAATTATCGTGTGTCTAAAAGGCCAAATTTGATAAAAATCTACAAATTTGGTTTTAATTTCATATACTAAATTTAATCCGTCTATCTCAAAACGTTTTTGAATTATTATGCTCACAATCAGATGGGATCAATTCCCCCCCCCCCAAAAAAAACCCCAATTTTTTGAAATCAAGGAGATCTGAAACGTAGAAATCTTCAAAATCTGGAAGCCCAAATTTTTGAAGATTACAATGCTTTCTCTTTGTATAATTCATTTGTATAATTTTTAGCCAAACCCAAGAAGGGGTTAACTCTGCCGATCTGTACCCTATGAAAAATGTAAAAGCGATAACTCCTAAACGATATAACATAAATATATCAAATTTGGTATTGGATTTTATGACCACAAGCATAGTTGTGTGTCAAAGTTTTGTTCCAATCCCTTGGGAAAAAAGGATCTAAAACACAAATTCGATTTCTGGATGTCATTAACCGCATGCCAGGCATAATTCGTCAATGATTCCACGATAGATTCAATGAAAATATTAAATTCATTCCAAGGTTGTAATTTGGTAACTATTGAAAGCCAGTGTCATACCAGTGAAAGACGTTTTCTGGAATAACATTTTTACTCGAGAATGTTTTGGGGTGATCACTTCCACTGATTGTATTTTAAAAATTAATTTTAGAACTATGAATTAAGTTTTCCAACAAAAAATTTTCTTCTGTCACCTTTTAATGCACGTTGAAATTATTTAAAATATTATTTTATATAATTGGAATATTTAAGAGTTTTCCAGGAGGAATTTTACTCATATAAATACACCATCATGTATTCACTAAAATTCTTATTTTTAAAAAGACCATAGTTGATCTTGTTTGAGGAATTGATAACCACAAAATTTTGGTTTAAATAATGTTTACATTTAGAGATTTATATAAAAAAATACTTTTTAATTAAAAAATTTGGTTTTAGTATCCAAATTTTTATTGAGAAGTAATAACTTTATGTTAAATTAATATTTATTTACTTCACCAAAAATAATAGTAATAATGATAATTTATACTTTAGTAAACAAACCAAACTGATTTTAATTCATATAGCATCCAATAAATTAATTCATTTAGCATGATATATCATTCGATAGTCAAGCTTAATTATAAAAAAATGTATTAATTTGTTTCGGTCCTTATTATATTTTATTATAAGGTTTAAATAATAAAGTGAAGATATTTTCCCCATTTATCAACTCGGTACATTCCATTTGAGATTATGTTACTGATTTTTCCTTTTCTATTGTTCTTCGTTGTTCATTCGATCGTATAGTTTTTACTCCACACCACACTACATCATGCAAATAGTTAATTATTTATTATAATTAATTTTGGTATTAAATATTTACTGATCTTGATTTAAAAAGGAAATTAATTATTATGTACCATTTTGAACGGATACTGAAGAAAAATTTTGCTTGTCTCCCCCATCAGAAAATGACTGTTTTCGCTTTTGTTCTATTATAACAGCATGTCACTTGATCGACTGCCATTGTGCTTTTGGGAGTACATATCATTTCTTTCTTTCAGAACTTTTAGGCACCTTTAAATAGCTACTTTAAACAGAGAAGAAAATTCTTAAACGATATGAAACAGAAAATTAGCAAAATAGCTGTGGAATAGATCATAATCTTACTATTGCCATTTTTCAAAATCGTCTGCTTTAAATTTTAAAATAATTCATAACAGTTGAAGGAAAACTTACACAGAAAAGAGTTTGCTTCACTAAAAAGAAAAAATTTTGAATTTTAGAATGGCCTTTAAAAATTTCCTGTGAGATATTTTGCTTCGATGTCACTGCAGAAAAACAGCCACATTTCGGTTAATTTCTAATTCATTGAATATTTAATCAATTTATCCACTTTGAAAAATTAGTAACATTCTTTCTTTTATCTTAAAAAATAAGTGTGCAAAGTTTGATTAAAATCGACTTATTCGTAAGACAGATGTGAAACAGACACAGTCACAGTGATTTTTATTTATATTATTATTCTAATGCTGTTTAATTAATTTTTATAGTGCATTTTTTTTATAATAGAAAGTAATTTTGAATAGTCAAGTTTTTTCATGGCTTAGTTAAGTTCCAAAATGTATCCATTAGATAGAATGGTAACAATAATTGTTGCCATTAATTCAGGCATAGGATAAGGTCTCATATATTATCATAAAAGAGTTCTAGATTCATAAAATAAGACAAGGTATATTATATGTTTTTTTTGTTCATTAGTAAATATTTTTATTGTTTTTTAAACAGAAATCTGCCTAAAGTAAGAATGTATTATTTCTGGATTATATAAATTTGATTACTCGGCAAATAGCATTTAAGAATTGCCAGCAAATAAAATAATGTTTTGATGTTAAATCAAAACAAATGCAACGTCCCCTCGAAAAATAGAACGTTTCGTGCTAATTGATATCGATCATGTTTCTTATGTTGTAAGCGTTTTTGACATTTCTACAAATGATAGAGGCGAATCTATATTTGTGTCTGAGTATCAGTTTGTTGACTTCCTATAAGTCAGATGCTTAATTAGAGTTACTAAATTAGATAGAAATAAATTTTGAAACTTTATATCTCGGAGAAATTTGTTTGAATTTTGTTTAATTAAACTTTAAGTGAGATTTAGAGTTTTCGCAATAGCTTTTTAAAATATTATTGTACGAAAATGGCATTTGCACAGTTTTAAAATTCTAAACAAAATTGTCTTTTTAACAATACTAGTTTTATTTCCATGTATTCCCCCCCCCTGAATTTTGACAATTTTTAAGAATATTTTTTAACGCAACAATTTATTCCTTGTTACAATGAAATTAAAACAGCTTTCATCGTTTCATCAAATATTTTTAGCGTAATTTTCTATCATTGTTGCAAGCTAAAGAAGAATAATTCTATTTATTCTTTGCTCAGTTTACAAGAGGAGAATGAAGGAAATACTGCAAAAATCAGCTGCCAATTAAAACATTGTATTAAAAATTTGTAATATTTTTTTCCCGATCAAGCACTTTCATGGTAAGGAAGACAGTTTTACAAATAACTCTAGCAGATGTTGAATGAATGTCAGATCAATGACTCCCGTGTTTGGCAACAAACTCTGAGATTCCAGAAACTACAAGAATTTTGGCCATAAATCCATTAAAACTCGAGATGGCTATCTTTTTAGATTCAGCTTCGTCACGTAAATATATATGTATAAAAAATGGGAGTCAGAGATAAAATCAGTCATATGAATTGACCTTCAGCGAATAATAAGTTCTCTCTCAGTGCTTTGTGCTTTTTACAGTTATTTATTACCCATTTGCTGCTTCTCTGCTGCTGTTATAATCCATGTGATATTTTTATGTACGTCCTGGTGAATTTTGTTGCTTTTGTATTCGGGCTTTCGTATAGAATAAAATATCATGTTAATGAATTGTCGGACTGTGTCACCGTACACCCTCTGCCTTTATTTTCGGCTTACGAATTTTGAGTTTTCCCTAACAATTTCTTATCATAACAATTATGTATGACACTATGATGCCATGGGACCCTGCTCCATTAAGAAAGAATATGATCATAATAGACAGAACATGTATGAAGCTATTATAATAACACAGCTTTAATGTCTGTAACATGTTGATGGTTAAAAAAATATTAAAGGAATTACGTACTTTTAAGTTATGCATAATAAGTTTAACTGAAATCAAGCAAAGTCAATATTTTCAGCGAACTGTTTGGCGAAAAAGGCTAATATACTAAAAACGATAAAGTTATATGGTATAAATCTATGTATTACAGGTATTTCTGCACCATTAGAGAAACTGTATCTTAGATGAGGCAGTGATATTTTGGTTATAATGCTTTCAAATCTTCTTAGTGAGACTAATTCCAATTTATATCATAGAGACAGTGTAATTTCAAATACAGTGATTTAAGAAACGTAAAGTTTGACTCCACCTAGCGGCGAAGTAATCCTACATAAATTTCGTAATTCTATAGCCAGACACTCGGTTTTAAATGTCGTATTCAATAAAGAAGTTTATTATTAAGATTTTATTAACCAGTTTTTATCTGTGTTTGGTCAAAAATTTATTTTCTTCGATCATGATATGATTTTTTTAAAAATATTTTTCATTCAGGTCACTGTTTGGTTACAAGAAAATTGACGTCAATAGCGCTTTTGAAGGGCTCTTTGTCAAAAAGAAATGACAGTTGCTTGCAAAGATAAACTAAATTCAAAATAAAGACAAATAACTGTCTATTTTAGTTAAATAGAGATAATTTTTTAAGTTCGAACAGCATTCACTAATTATGTCATATCAATCCTGGCTCTTTAAAAGGCTGTTATTGTACGAAAAAATTATTGAAAAGGGGGGGGGCATATCTCTACTGTCTTGTTTTATTCTGATAAATTTTTAATATCTTTTTTAATTTTTTTTTTAATTTTTTGCTTAAACATAAAATCTGAAATCTTATAGTCCGAACTTTTCTTATATTAGAGTTTTTAATAAGTATTTCACATGTGTGTTTATTTAGTTAATTTTAGTTTGATTAAGTTATATAAATGACCCGTTTTGATACAACACAAGGGCTATTTAGGAACTGATCTTATAATTTTGAGTAGAAGTCAGATGATAAGAAAGATGCCTGAGTTGCCATCATCCATTTTTAAATTTTTGCTCCTCACTAGCGGGAGGGCGTTTGATCCGCGACGTCAGGTTTAGCATGCACCTACTCACATACAAGAATTATTTTTAATTTTTCCTTTCACCTACACAAAGTTCGGGCAAAAAAAATATCACAATCTTTAAAAAAAATTTCAACTTCGTATTTTGACGAATCTCTACATTTCAGGCTTCTTTAAGTTCGAGAAGCACATTTTTGGAGTTATGTCTGTCTGCTATGAACACGATAACTCAAAAATGCTTTGAGTATATGGATCAAATTTGGTATATCTTTACATGTTTGTAAATGACCATCACACTTCGAATAAAATCTATTTAGAGGATATCTGTCTGATCAACTGCCCGAATACAAGTGAATAAGATGAACAACGAAATGTATAGAGCTAGATAAATAAAATTTGGTTCACAGGTTTAAGGTCTAACATGTAAATATTTATTAAATTTTGGACCATATCTATCAAAGGGTCACCGACTATCGGATGATACTTTCGCTTGCATGTAATCAAAATAATTCAAAAATAAATAACTTAAATAAATGAAATATAGTATATAATCTTATGATTACAATTCTAGCTCTGTGTCAAATTTTAGTTTCAGTTTTTGAGAAAAAAAGGCTTCCAAAATAGATATTCGATTTTCGGGTATTTATGTATTCACCGTATGACAGGGATTAATTGCCAAAGATTCAGTAAAAAATACTAAATTCATGCAACATTGTAAAAGGGGCAATGTTTCATATTCATTGTTCGCCAATTTTGAAAGCATTCGTGGCCGATTTCCCTTCTAAATTCTAAAATCTTTCCTTCTTTCTTTACTTTTTTAATTTTTAATTTATTTTATTTTATTTATTTATTCATTTTTTTTTGATCACACGATGAAAAAAATCGGATCCTTTTTGGAAAATAAAATCTTTTTCGGGAAGAATGTGTGCTGATTCTCTCAGAAAAAAATTCGATACTCCGAGAATGAACTGGGTCACTACAGATTCTTAAAATGTGACACCAATGTTTTATGATTGGGAAGTCCTGATATTGAACTTTCTTGGAAGAAATAATTTATAGTTTCAATTCAATTGTCAAAAGTTTATGACTTAAATCAAGTATTTCGAGGAACAACATTGTTCGATTTTAGAAAATATATGAAAAATATCAAGAACATAAATAGTTGTGTATTGGCTATATTGATATCATTTTTAATAAAGCTATATTCATAAATTTTAAAAAAAATTTCATTCGAATAAAATTAAGAGCGTAATATCTTGAGAAGAGATTTTCTAAAGAAATAAATTTAGTTTTCTAGTAGCAATATAATTATATGTTTAAATTCTTACTATCTTCTTTTAGGAAATATATTAAATTATTGTTAGAACTGCAGTAGTATACGAATAAGGCATTAATCATAAAATCATTCCAATGTCATTTATAAGTACTCGATTTGTGCTTAAAAACAACAAATTTGTATGTGAAATTGCGTTTTAGATTTAGAGAAATGCAAATTATAATATTTAAAATGGCAAAATAGAGAAATGAAAACTCATTTTTATTCCAAAATAAATTTTTAACTCGAATTAATAACTAACTTAATAACCAGTGGGTGATATTCTCGCATATTCTTTTAATAAAGTTATTATCTCTTTCTCCTCCCTCATAAAATTATAGTCCTTGAAGGAAGCCATAAATGCAATAAATGCTCAGTATTTTATTTGTTTATTTTCGAGCCCTGCACTTCAGCATTTTGGGCTTTATAGTATCATGAAGAAAACACCAGCACTTGTGTATAAATTGCACAATAATTATGGAATACTTATTTTTGGCCTGAATCCAGCTTTTTACTGAATCCACCAGTAAGTTTTAATGATTTTTTTTTGAATACTCGTTTAATACACGAGTACCAGAAAACGAAGTTTGTATTTTAAACATATTTTTTTCCCGAAGGTTTGAAACTATAATTAAATAAAGAACTACAAATTGTAATCACATGATAGCTTTCCGAATTTCATTTATTTAAATTATTATTTTACATGCAATCGAAAATACATATCAACAGACGCTCAATCTTCCCACGGATTCGATTGCAAATTTGATAAAAATCCACATGTTGGATGTCAAACCTGTGTAGCAGATTTTATGCATCTAGCTCTGTACATTTTGCAGTTATCTCGCTCAGACTTCTTTTGTATGGATTTCATTCAAAATTTGTTAGAAATCTGCAATCTTTTTGACGAATAATACTTCCTCTTTGGATACTTCGAATACCAGAAAGTTAAAAGGACTACTATAAGGGAAAAATAAAGGAGATAAATCTGTACCAATAATAAAGAGGAATGCATGTGTCTATGTATTTTTGTTCTACAGAATTTGGCAATTTTGGATGGGTGGAAATAGGCACCTTAAAACGATTTTTTTTAAATTTTATAATGAATTTTAATTAATTAAAATTTAAATGAAATTTGCCATTACTTCCTTGATAATTTCCGAAGATATTATTACCAATACAAGTGAGTAGTTTAGTTTAGTTTAGTTATATTAATGTCCCGTTTTGAAAGCAACACTGGGGATTTTTCGGGACGGACCTCGTAATTTTGAGCGAGGGCGACACCTAAGCTGGCACCCCTCTCTTCACGCTTCCACGCCACATCAGTGGGAGGACGTTTGGCCACGTCGGATTTTACGTGCAGCAGACCCGCTTACACGACGTTTCTTCAGTAGAATCGTGTCTCGAATCTGAAACCTTCCGGTTCCAAAGCCGAGGACATACCACCAGGCCACCACGGCCCAATACAAGCGAACAAAGAACTAAAATATATTAATTTAATTATGATGATTGATGCTCGTAAATTTCTATAAAAACAATATTTTTTGAATAATTTTCAATAATAGATTTTAGTGTTTCAAAGAAATACAAACTATTTGCATTGTTTCATCAAATATTTAACAGTGTAACTTTTTTTCTTTACGCAAAGCTAAGAAAGCTATAAATAGAATAGAGGAAGAGACCTTACAGTATAGCGAAACATAATATGCATTTGAAATACATTAAAATTTTAATGATTTTATGTTGTCATAGGATTAGACTTTGTTAGTAAGGTTCATGCATACAGTAAAGAGAACATGTGTAAAATTACTGAAATAAAGCATCTTTAACGCCTACCACAATTTAGAAAATTTTGAGATAGTCATAAGAATTAAATTTTGTATGAGTGATTCAATTGAAATTTAATTTTATTGGTATTCCCACGAATTAGTAAAATTAGTAGTTCCCACGAACTAATAATTTTAGTAGTTCCCACAAATTAGTAATTGCTAATAATGTAATTAATAATATAATTACATAATTAGCAATAATGCAATTAAAAGATATACTAATGGATAAGTAAAAGGATTATTAATTCCAATATTATTTGTCCCAATTCCTAATCCCAATATTATTTGCAAAATATTATTAGGATTTATATATTAGACAAATCATTAAAATAGAAATCGAAAAATAGCAAAATAAAAATAATCTGTGATACCAAAATAAGAAAATTTATTTTCCGTCTATTTGGAAACAAAATTTCAGAAACAGATAAATATTTCTGGATAATTCAAAATATATCCAATATTAACTTTTTACAATTAAGATTTCATTTGAGGAATAATGAGATAAAAAATATGGTCCAGAAATAATGATTTGAAAATACGGAAAGCTTGAGAACCCCCTGACATGCGATATAACGTTCAAAAGCTCAGTTCGCCTTAAAATAAAAATTCAGTTTCCGAGAAAAAAATTAATGATCGGTTTTAAGGACAAAGCTTTAACTTCCGTGACGTATAAAGGCGCTTACTGAAGCGATGGTATGGATTTGCTCTATAATTATGATGGAACTTACGTTTACTTTGCCCTGATTCCGATTGATTGCGCTTTCAAAAAAATGTGTTAAAGGTTATCGATTTTCTATTTGCATATTTTCCCCTCTATATTCTTCGGTTCATATCGATGTAGTACTTGATATTTCAAGAAAGAAAATATTATCTTAGTAAAAAAAAAAAAAAAAAGATTAAAATTTGCATTATAATATTTATTTTCCACAATTTTTCAGAAATTTTTAAAAATTTCCAAAAAAATTTTTTTTTTTTTAATTATTTTAAATAATTTGAGGAATATTTTTGTTAATATTCTTTGCCTCCATTTGGAAATAATTTGAGGTAAACAAAATATTTATATCCGTTAAGTATAATACAGGACACAGCATTCCTTAAATTAAAATTAATTAATTAATTAATTAATTAAATAAAAAATAATTAATAAAATAAAAATAATTAATAAAATAAAAATAATTAATAAAATAAAAATAATTAATAAAATAATAAATAATTAATAAAATAATAAATAAATAATAAATAGAAAAGGAGTAAAATAAAGCCTCTTTTTTGCAATAAACTTTTTTTTTTTGAATTATGAAAATTAAACCCAAATATCTATATATTTAAAATAATAGGCAATACCAAAGAAGTAGCCCACCAGTCCCAATCACAGGTCCGATTGCAACAATTTCTTGCTTAATTTAAAGTTAACGTTTATATAAATGCCATAAATTATATTAAAGTAATAAATGGTCCTTTATTACATCTCACTTTTGAGAGATATCTCCAAATAAAATCTTAATACAGGAACTAGTTTCAACAACTGTACCGATTTCGCCACTTTAACAGCACAGCGAATCAATCGGAATGCTGTGTAGTTATTGGGAAGCATAGTTTAAAATAGTATTTTCATTTGAAGTGATACGATGTAGTTTATTGAAGCAGATAAGCATTACTAAATTAATGCTATTAATATGGTGAGCGAATAGCTGACATTTGAAAGCATCTAATAAAGCTTTAAATTAAAAAATAAAAACTATTCTTTTTTACCCCTCCTTTTTTTTTCTCTTGTGTCATGAAAGAAGTTATATAGAAAATCTTTTGCCAATTTCAGCAGTACAAAGTAGATTAAATGCAATGTTTGTGTATTTTTTTAACTAGTTAATTGTTTCGACCTCTTCGAAAAATGTGTATCTAAATTGTATCGCAAAAATTTAGCAATGACGCGTATACTCGACAGACACAGAGTATGTGTATTATGAAATTATGTTGTAATGAAATGACTTTTATTTTTCTATTTCAATAATCATATTTATTTATTTATTTACTTAAATTAACACATTTTTTGCATATAAATGAAAAGAAACATAAAAAATTAATTTATTATTTTAATTTGCTGTTAAGAGAATGGTATTGAACAAAGTATGGTACAATGCATAGTGATCTTTTATTTGTTCCTTTGATTTCAACTTGGTCTCAAAATATTTTAAACATCTTGAGATTTATGAATTATTTAGTTTTTTTCTAAACGTAATTTAAACTGCAAATTGTCATTACTTATTACTCCTGACGAATAAACTCGTCTTAACGTAAAATGTGGTACTTTTTTTTCATGACGTGTATACTCGTCAAAAACAGTTAGCTGTTTAAACAAACTGCAAAATATAAACAAAAAAAAAAAAAAAAAAAAAAAAACGATATCTTATGGAATAAAAAGCTATTACTGGAATACTTTAAGTTATTCTATAATAATCTGATTTATTTTAAACATAATATTAGACATAACTAATCATATTTTCCATAAAATTAGATTAGAACCACATTTAAATGCATTTTATAATGCAGACAAAATTTTAAAATCCTGAAAATTTTTCGATGCAGACAATAATTTTTCTTGTATATCATTTATTGATTGGAGTTACAAATTCTTCTAATCAAGCGAAATCACGGAAGGATCATCAATTTTGAAAACTTCAAACATTAACTCATGTACACAAACAACTGCAACTGTTCTCTTTAACCCCCACCCCCCATTTCTATAGGTGTTCATTATGCGGAACAGGGAAAAGAAATCGTCTTAAACTGATCGGAACACGCAATCTTTCGAAAGGGATGGGGGTTCTAATCGTTCTCCATAGACGGGATCGGGTCGAGACAGGCAGACTGGCTCCGGTGCACCTGGTGCTTTCGATCTACCTGCGCGACCATCCGGAGCCAATGCCCTCTCCTCCCCCGACACCTCGTGACCACAATGGGAAACCACGTTGTCTTACAGCACAGTGCCCTATTTTTGGTTTCTTCACAAATAAATAAATGAAAGAAAAAGGAATTTTGTATGGATTCTTAGCAATTAAAACAGCGTTTCTTTATTTTTTTTTTCAATATTTCATAATTTAATTCCGAGTATTTTTTATCGAATTACGTTATCGAATCTTCTCTCCGTTCAATAACTTTTGAAATTATAAAATCGGTGAAACTCTCTATATTGAAAATGCATAATTGTGATAAAAATTGTCGTTTTTGCGGATTTACTGTTATAAGTGAATAATAATAGAGTAAATTACTATAAATAGGAGGAAATAGTTCCCTGAAAACTCTCTCACATATTCTCTAATAAAATTTATCATGCCAGGGAACGCTTTGCATGCCACTGAAGTACAATAGCTATAAAATATTAATTTTTACAGTTTTAATTAATCTTTCACTCCATTTTTGACCAAGTTTTTGGTGATTAAACCCTAGCGGGCGATTAATAGTATCCAAGAATTGAATTTGGGCTTTAGACAAGTTTTTCTCAATCCATTGAAATAAAGATTTGACACAAAACTGCAACTGTAGTCACAAAATCCAGTACTTAATTTGATATATTTAAGTCAGTGTATTTTTGAATTATTGCGTTTACATGTTTCTGAAAGGGCAGATCGATCCCTTGTTGGTTTTGTCACAAAATTTGACAGGTGTCTGTCTACATTATAGGTATCAAATCTGTGTACTGAAACTTATCTATCTAGTTCTCTTCGCTTTGTAATTGTTGTGTTATCTTATATTAAAACTAGCCGCCTTTGGCGACCAGCCGGTTCGCCAATCTTAATGTTCGTTAAAATTTTAATAATTAAATATTTTATATAATTAAATATTTTATATAATTTCTACTTTAATAGCTTCTTCATCAAAATATTTTAAAACTTCAAATTTTGATTGTCATATAATTCATTCATAATATTATAAAGGCCTTCAGTCATAACGTAATATGTATCTCTCTCATTTTCTGTTACCACCCGTAGAATTTATGCTTTAAATTAAAGTGGAAAGAATTTATCTTCAATTAATATAATAATATTTTTTACTGAAACAAAGCATTTTTTTATAATCTGATTACTGGAAATAGAGTCACTCATCGTTTAAACTTTATGGGCACTAAAGAATATCTTTTTTAATTTATGTAATATCTCAAGAGTTGGTCAACAAAATTTTCTTAGATTCATTATGAACAGATCGATTCATTAACAATGTTTCATTTTAAATGCATCAAACACTAAGAAAATAAAATGAATCGTTTGAAATAATCGGCCGAAAACAGGTTTAAAAAAACTACTTAAAAACGATGTACTTAAAACTATAAGCATATACAAAAAAATATATAACTAACATAAATACACTTTAATTACAAAAGCATGCAATTAACCTAAAAATAATTTAAATCATTGAAAACAGGTTAAAAAAAACTGCTTAAAAAATGATGTACTTAAAACTATAAGCATATGCAAAGAATACATAACTAACGTAAATACAATTTACTTACAAAAGCATGAAACTAACCTAAAAATAATTTAAATCATCCGTTGGTTGTCATGTCAACAATCAGAACACAATGCGCATGCGTGAATTTTCTTCGCCACTTACGTTAACGCAAATGCGTAAACTTTTCTACGCCAGTTTGGGTAACGCTATGCAGATTATACATTTTTAATTTCCTTTATTCTGTGTTATTTTAATTCATAAGTACTTCAGAATGAATCTGAAACATGTATTAATTAACAATGTTTAATTTTAAATGCATCAAACATTAAGAAAATAAACAGAATCGTTTGAAATAATCCGCCGAAAAATGTTAACCTTAGCCTCATTACTGTTGGGAGAAAAAAAAACTGAAGCCTTACTCATTTGGCGGTGGGGAAAATGGAAGATTTTTTTGGCGGGAAAGTTAGTTTTTAATTAATAATTAAAATTCTAATTAAAATTTCAAAAAAGGAACCCCAGGTGCATATTCCCGACCTCTAAGGTATACATGTACCAAATTTGATAGCTGTATGTCAAATGACCTGGCCGGTAGAGCGCCAACACACATACACACACACACCACACACACACACATTGAGCTTTATTATAAGTATAGATATATAGATAACCAGACAACCGAATTTCCTCTGAAAAGATTTTACTCGAAATTTGATAGAAACGGCAAATTTGGTGTAAAAACCGTATACCAAATTTAAACTGTTTAGTTCAAGAATTATCTTTGTCACAGACAGATAGATGGATGGACATTTTCCAGAAATGTGTTTTACGAACTCAAGGAGATCTAAAACATAGTGATTCGTCAAACTCGCCAGTTCGAATTTTTCGACGATTACTATATTTTCTCTATATTATGTATACGAAGAAATAAAAATTAAATAGGCATGCTTCCTGCTTTTTATTTTTATATGGATCTGGTTTTGTTAAAATGCATATCCAGTAGATGTGTGTAAACAGTGGCCGATTATTTAGGTATATGAAACCCATCTTTTAATAAACTGATCCTCATTAATTTAATACTTCAACACATATTTAATTTAAATTACTATAGCAATCATTTCGGAATTTTTTTTATTTCATCCATTTTGGGAAAATAATTTCATTTATTTATTTATTATGGCTCAAGATTTCATGGCAGCCACGTTTGCACAAAATATCATTGTAGAAGAAATTTTGCATTTATAAAGACTATAATATCAAATTGAACGTTTTGAAATTTATTGGAACTTGAGGAATTATATTTGGTAAAGTGGTAACATCATCCCAACGTTTTATCAGTCATAAATTACCAAATTTTATCTATGTAGCTCTCTTTGTTTTGTAAATACCCTGTTAAATTACTTTCGAAAAATCAGACAGACGAACTTCTTCTGAACAAATGTTGCTTAAATTTTGATAGAAATCTACAAATTTGATGTAACGACAATATACCAAATTTCAACCATCTAGCTCAAAGCGTTTTTGAGTTATCTTTGTCACAGACAGACAGACGGACATTTTCCAAAAATTTTATTTTTCGTACTCAGGTAGATTTAAAACGTGGAGTTCGAATTTTTGGAAGATTAATATACTTTCTCTGTACTTCGTTATTATTAATAATAAAAATTATTTATTTAAAAAATATTATTATTTATTGAAAAAAAATTTTTGGTCTTCAATTTTCAAATTGTTGACTTACTGCACAAATTATTCAGGTAAAATATTATTTAAACAAATATTTTTTCACGTAAAAGAAGTTGCCGGCCCTGTTTTATATCTAGTCCAATTCTTCAATCTACAAGCTATGGATAAACTTTCACATTGCCATGATCTTTATTCAAAATGATATAATTTCTGTTGGAATCATTTCAGATGTTGCTGCATGACAAACACAATTGGGCATATTATGTAATTATATTTTGGCATCATAATCTTTTTACTCCAGTAAAATGTGAAATGGACTCTAAATTTTAATTTGTGCGGTTCATTTGATTCTGATCACTAACTGTAGCCAATAAAGGAAATATTTAATTTTCTTTGCTGCGTTAAAATATATTTGAGGAGAGATATTCCCTTCGACGAGTTTTAAAATCTTTCACTCTCTGTTATTTTAAAACATGTATATCAAAATAAATTGGTACGTACAGTCGAGGTCATAAAGATAGAGCAATAAACGTGTAGTTTTATGGGGGGGGGATTTTGATGGGAACTCCAAGAAAGAGCAGTAAACCTCTAGTTAGGACAAATCATCGTCGCTGACCCCGGTTCAGTGAGATTTTGACAATATAATACAACAAGAGTAAAATTGTTCTGAAGTCTTTCAACTTTATAATATCGTAAATTTATCTTCGACGACACTGTAATGACCATCGAATATTTTAGTTTCTCGTAAATAAGTCGCTGTGATGGAAGTTTTACTTCAATAACATTTGATTAAGGACAAGAGTTATTATGGGCAAATTTTAAATTTCATTACAAACATCAATGAAAGCCAGTCCAAAGTAAAGCCAAAGAAAATGGAAGGCCCGGATTAAAATTCACATACCCACTGCCAATTACAATACTAATTTTTAAAAAAAAATCTCCCCAAACATTTTAAACATTTGGAAAAGGGTTGGGAAATAACGACAGGAGCGTCTCTTTCTTTTATGTCTGTATTAATAATAAAGATGAAAATGTGTGTTAACGCTTAACAACCAGAGCAACTGAACTATAGTTATCAAAACTGGAACATGTATAATTTGGAAAACGAAACTGTGCACCTTAGACCGAATTTTTAATTAATTGAAAATTTAACATACTTTTATCGTTTTTCCGTGACAAATTTCGAAAATGTTACGTCACAAAAATGATTTTAACATCATCCCAAGACTTAAAAAAAAAAAAAAATCTTTTGATTATACTAACTTTTCTTCTACATTTAATTAATTTTTAAAATTTGTTTGAAGCATATTTTACAACAATAGCTAACTGTTGAAGTGAAACTAAAATTGTTTACATTGCTTCTACCAATATTTTATCGTGACTTTTTACTTTCCTGTATACGTAGTATAGAGAAATTACTGTAATCGTCGAAAAATTCGATCTAGAGATTTTGACGAATCTCTCTACGCTTTAGACCTCTTTGAGTTCGAAAAACACATCTTTGAAAAATGTCTGTCAGTCCGCCTGTTTGTGACAAAGACAAATCAAAAACACTTTGAGATAAGTAGATGAAATTTGGCATAAGTTTCTCGCGCCAAATGTGTAGATTTCCATCAAACTTTGAGCAAACTCCATTCAGAGGAAGTCTGTCTATCCAGTTGTTCGAATATACTCTAATACTATAGCTAAAAAATGAAGAAAGATGGATGTGTAAAATTCGATACACAGATTAAGCATTTATAATGTAAACATTTATCAAATTTTGGGCCGTATCAAACATAGGGTTGACCATCTATGTATAAACTGTACAAGAAATTTGATTTCTTGTTGAAATTTTGAACTTAATCTATTCAGAGGAAATTCTGGCCGCCTGAATATATTGTAATTTCTTCGCTTTGTATTTAGCACAAGAACTACAAATCGAAGAAAGCTAGATCTATAAAATTTGGCGTGCAAGTTCAGCCTCTAAAGTGAAGACTTATATCGAATTTGGAATATTTCAAGGAATGCCTGTCTTTTTCATGTAGGTAACGCACAAGTATGTAAAATGCAATAACTCAAAATCCCAATGTCTAATATTTATGAAATTTAGCATGTTATTTTATGACCCTAACAGTTATTCTGTATCAAATTTTGGTTTTAATCGGTCGAAAAATGAAAGTCCAATCTGATATACTTGTGTATTAACCGCGTTCCAGCAATTAATCGAAAAAAAAAAGCTTACCAGAGATTAAATTGTAATGGACTCTTCCGCAATTATTATTGGCAAATGCCATATTATTAATAATACACAAGAGCATTTATTAGAGAAAATTTCGTGGACACAACTCCCACTGATGCCAACTATAACTATACTCCTAACGATGAAACATTAAATTTTAATAAATATATGACTCGCACTGTTTTTTAGAAGCCTGTACCATTTGTTCATTGTGTTTTACACCTCCTTCCTTTTTTATTATCCCATCTAAAATCTATTCTTTAAACTTACACTAAGAGTAATTAAACTTCAACAATCTTCTTGTGAAAGAAAAAATAGTGTACTACAATTAAAAAGCAAAACTAAAATAACAATGAAGTATTTTTATGCATCCAGTTATACGGCAGGAAAGAAGTGATTAAAATGGACGAGTATTAAAAATTCCTTATCATTGCTTACTTAAGTTAATTGTAAGCACATTCTCGATACCTAAGATTTTATTAAAAGCACGTAGACATACTCAGTATAAAATCTTCATATTTTATTTCTCAAAAAACCCAAGTTTTAATATTTATAGAAACAGTCAAAACAATTTGAGTTTCGATGCAATGATGAAAAGAATTATTGTAAAATAAAATAATTTTTTTTTTTTAATTATTAAATTATGGATGAAAATTTCATGGTAACTTATTCGGATTCATAGAAAAGGAACACAAAATTTTAAGATAATCTAAAAATTATTAGTGTTAATACTTTAATAACAAAAATTATGTGTATTTAATATTTAAAGAAATTAAAATTAAAGATACCAAAATTTCACTTAAGTCTAATTTAAATTGAAAAGAAATCTGTTTCAAGTACACTCTAACTCTTCAAAGTATATGTCTGTCAAATTAAGCAGCTCCAATTTTGATAGTCTCTTGCTGTACACTGGAAATATAATTATCTTTGTTTTGATACTTAACCTTTAATGGAAACATTCTGAAAGGTACCCTCTTTTCTCTGTTGGGAATGAAATAATTTATTTTCAATGTTTTTACACACAGGACCATTTCAAAATTTGTAAAAATAAGCAAATCATCTTATGATAATTAAACTAAAATCATTGGAAGGATAATTATTTCTGAAGTGAGCAAACAGACATAATTTTGCCATACGTTTTGTAATTAATTGTAATATTTTAAGAAATAATATTAATTTTAAGATAAAAAAAATAGCATACTTAATCTAGAAATGGTTCTCAAAATGATAAGTGCAAACTTTACAATTCCACTGATCACCACGACAATGACTGAAGAGCAATTGTTTGTTTAATACACTGTATATACATGAACTGTTTTTCTGTATATACATGAATGGCTTCAGAAAAAGGATTGTGACAATTACATAATAATTCTTTTGTGCATTATTTGACTGATTTCAGCTTGTTCTTAAATCCTATGCACTTGTTTAAATACAAAAAACGAGTATTCTTCTGTTTGAAACCATAGTACCAATGTGCTCTACAGCAGAAGGCGTTTAATTAATATTCAAAACTGATAAATTTGGTTCCTATAAGTTTGAAATTCAGAAACAAAAATAAATATATAATTAAAGATATACAGAAAATCCTCTTTTAAATAAATTTTAAAATACGTCAAAACGTATAATATTCATCTAAAACATAACTTATTATGTTTTGATTTTTTAATATTATCATTGACTCTCCCATCTTTAATTCTGCACTATAAAAATAAATTGTTTATATTTTATTATGCTGTTTTCATTCAATTATAAACATGCATCACTCGGAGCTCAAAATGCTGATTTTGCAACATAAATCTTCATCTTTACTCTTAAAATTCCTTTCAGTTTGTTTGCATCCTTAATTAAAGGCGATTTAAATAAATAACTGATTTCTCAAATTTGTAATCATAAAAAAAAAAAAATACATTATCAATGAATTATGATTTTAAGGATGAAAATCAATAAAAAAGATAACAAATGAATTGTATTAAATCTACAGATTGGACTGAATTCAGCATTTCCAAGTTAAGTGAAATATTTTCACTACGTACAAAATGCTCTGTTTTATTCATTATGCAGCCAAATAAAATCTCTTGAACTTGAGCTTTCTGCTAAAAACTGTAATTGTGTGATTACCGGCTAACATATATATTTATCAACAGCACATTCAATTTGCGCAAGCTTGAGATAACAATAGTTTGCTTTAGTGTATTATGGATAGAGAAGATGACAACATGTGTTAGATGATAGCAACCATCTCAAAATTCTTTGATCTGTCATAAACAGAAAATAATTTTTTTCAATTTATTGAACATCAAAGTGTCAGAAAAAAATATATAGAAAAAAAAGACACATTAATAAAAAAATTCAATAATAACAAATAAATTTCTAAACAAAACTACAGTATTTATTGAATATCTTGACATGATTAGTAACTTTCATATGATTACAAAACTTTCAATTTTGTTTTGAAATGGCTCCTAGATCAGATAACTCTACTGAGGCAATTGCAATAACGTTCCTTGCCCTGATGGCAGATAGACAACGTTCCGAGATTTAGACATCTGGTAGGCAATATCTTCTGCAGCTTCCAGACGACGCAACTCCACGAGAGCTTCACCAGATTCACCAAATGCTTTAGCCAAGAGTGCTGCAGCTTGTGTGTCACCTTCAGCTGTTATAACTGTGGCTTTTTTGTGTTGCTCAGCCTAGAAAGCAAATAAAAATTGAAATAAATAAGAATTCGCAATAGATATGCTTTGTCTCTGGATAAAGTTACAGCAATTTTCAATACAACATACAGAATAAGTGAAAGATTTGAATGGTTTATATACAATCAATATCAACTGTAAAATATGGACACATTATATATAAAAAGATATATGTGCATTGAATTATTCAAAAGTCCATTTTAATAATATTTCAAAATAACATTTGAAATATTATTAAACAGATACATATTTCCAACTAAATTTAAATTATAATGGAAATAGAAATACAATTTATAAAAATTCACTGGAGTAATTAGTTTCATGACAGTTTTACCAGTAAAACATTTTGATTATTAAATGTTAAAAAAAAAAAAAAAAAAAAATCTTAACTTCAAAAAATATTTTCAAACATTAAAAATCATCTTCCCATTCCTCCATACTATTTTATGCAAAAGTGGAAAGAAGGGAGGGGGGTAAAGAAAAATGTAAATCAGTTCTGATAATTGGTATTTTCATGTTACTCTAAATTAAAATTTAAAATTCAGTATAATTAGTAACACTTTAATATAAACACCAAAATGTTTTACTTATCCCTTCAAATTCTAAATCACAAGAGTATTTCAAAAGTATTGAAGATAAGGAACTAGCAGAAGGTACATAATTTTAATCAATAGCCCAGCTATTTAATAAACAATATAATATATATTTTTATAGTGTCTTAAAAAAATTAAGTTACTAAACATTTATCTTTCTGTTACCATCACCTATAAATATATATAGCATATAAATATATTTAAAAAAATAAAGCCCTGGAACTTTTTTTATTCTTATGAGTAGTTTTAATATATAAAGGTCTTTTGAAGATAATAAATGTGTGCACAAAATAATAATAGTTTTCAAAAACTAAATATTGCAAATTATAATATTTATATAAGCCAATATGATAAATTAAACAATAATAAGTGTTGTATAATTGTTAAAAATTACTTATTTTACTATCTCTCCATTAATGACACATTTTTCAATCCAATACAATTTTTCTATTTCACAATATGAATGTCTTATTTTCACATTTTCAATTTTAAATAGGATTTGAAAAACATGGCTTACATCAAAATACAAAATATGCAACAATTTGCACTATGAAACTATTGTAATCTGTCATACATTAGTAATAATAAACTTTATTATGTCAGTGTTATTTCTTGTATCTATTTAGTTCATAAATAAATACAAGAAATTACACATATTCATACTACTTAGCATGAAATTAATGATTACAAATACAAAATAAATTTGTTTAAAATAAAGCCTAACAGAACATACGATAAAAAAAAAAAAAAATTGATACCAGTTTCTTTATAACTAGTTTTTTCTCTCATTCAATATTACAAATTCAGATACAGAAAATACAATACCTTCCACAATCCATTTTAACGATTTTTAATATCAAAAATTATCATGCATCATATCAGTTATAAGTTTTTATATACTTAGAGAATCGAACCACAAGCAGAGTTTAAGCTTTCTGTAACTGAGATTTTTAAAGATGGTAAGACAATACAAGACATAATACTAGTAAAAGGAAGGAAAAAAAAAAAAAAAAAAAATCTCATTGTGCGATATAAAAATATTGGAAATTCATTTCATATTTAATCTATTTTATGATATTCTAAGAAAATTCCCAACAAAATAATCTTGATTTTGTAAAATGAATTAATAACTATAACTAATTTAGCTATAATTAACAAATATATGTATACCTTTTCTACTAAGAAACGAGCTCTTTCAGCTTCTTGTTGAGCAACCTGTTTCATTTCAACAGCCATTGTAAATTCTTTGCTAAATGATAAATGAGTCTGGAAAAATAATTCATATATATCAGAATTTCTCTGGTAGAAAAACATTTTTTACATATAAAATCACGCTGAAATTAATCTCACTTACAATGGAAATGTCATCTAGAATAAGGCCAAACTGAGATGCTCTTTCAGTTAGTTCTTCAGACACTTTTTGAGAAACCAGTTCTCTCTGTGTGATCATTTCACTAGCATCAAACTGTGCCTATAGAGTAACATAATTCAATTAAATGACAAAATTTTATTTATTTTAAATACAATTGCCTCTCTGACTTCTTTCATATATAATTTTTTTTCCATCACTTATTAAAAGAATGCAGCAACTTGTAATTACTTTTGAAAGTATAAATGAAGTAAAAATTGGATTTAAAAACTTGGATATACATATATATGGCCAGAAATTAAAGTATATCCATAGAATAATAAATATATAAAGTATATCCACAGAATAATAAAACCTCTCTGGTTTTTTTATAAGTATTAATCTCATAAGTATGACAACAGATTTAGTATATAATAATGATATACAATAGTATGGAATATTAAAAAATATTAAAACAAAAGAAAATAATTTTAAAAATATGATATTCGTTTGGCCAAATACACGGGATTTAATTCATTTTAACACAATATTATAATATAAATCAATCTCTTGAATGAAGGGTGGTTTGATCAGATTAGTTTTAAAAGACTAATAATCCGGAAAACAATAAGTCAAACTGCCATTCAAGTTATAATATAGAATTGAAATTCCTAGTTACCAAAACATTTCAAACAAATATATCTATGCATTTGACTATTCAATTAAATTTCATTATTTCAGCTTAATTGCAAAATATTTAGATATTTTGACAAACAAAATACAGCATAATTAACTTTCTCTTGAAACAAGCTTTTCTTCTTCTTTTCCCATCAAATATATAATATTTCATTTCAAACATAAAAAAAAACCTCCCTAAAATTAATCTAAACACCATCACTAGTAAAATTTCTATTTCATATTGAATTAAATGTAAGCTCACTAGGAAAATCGTTGCCATCACAAACACACAACACATTTTTTTTTTTTTTAATTTTAATATATGTACTTACAACTACAGCTTTTAATACTTCATTAGTAATGGAAGGAAGAACTCTTTCTTCATAATCATTTCCTAGAGTTTGGTAGATTTTAGGTAGCTGAGAGGCAACAGGTCGGAACAAAATCCTGAGAGTAATGTTGACATTTTGAAGATCTAAAAAATTTATAAAAAAAACATATATAAATAGATAAATAACTCAATATTTATTTAAAACTCTATTATGAACTAAATTACCAGCAGAAAAACATTTAGGTATGAAATTTATTTAAAGATAAAATTAACAAACTAACCCTTGCTTCCAGTAATGACAGGAATATTTCTGGGTCTTGATCGGACATCAAAAATGATTGGCTTCTGAACCCAGGGGATCAGAAAATGTGTTCCTTCACCAACAATTATCTGTTTAACTCCAACAAATCTATCAAATATTACAGCTCTATGACCTCCATCAACTATAAAAAGAAGAAAGTTGACATAAAATTAAGCACCAGAAGTGAAAAATCTGTGTGCTGCAGATCAAAATGTATCTAGATTTCATTGGATATTCATACAGTAACATTGATTTCAATACATGGCAAAATTTCTGAAATGTCATGTAAAAAACATTTTGATTCAAGTAATTAATAAATTAAAAAATAGAATTTAAATAATAAATCAGAAGCAGCCACTAATCCCCAGATTTCTGTAACATTGACATAAGTCATATTATAAAAGCTCCTTTAAATACAAGCAACACATTTCTGAAAATTACAACCCTCCTCATTTAGAAATTAGTATAAGTTCACCAAACAGAATTAATCTAAAAAAAAGGCATCAAAAGCATTAAAAATTTAAGAATGAGAACATCCAGAAAAATACAATTTTCTTAAAATAATTGGAAAGTGACATTTTAACAAACAAGACTATGAGAAGTTGTCACTTATTTTAATATTTCTTTTTTTTTTTTTTTTTTTTTTTTTTTTCTATTTCAAATCTGTACTTATAGAATAAAGAATGTTAGTGCATGTATCTGATCTGTCTGCAATCTGGAGATATCCAGATAAATCAATCGTAATTAGTCATTTAATCAGCCACACAAATAATCATAAAGGTGATTTATACACATCAATGTTCAAATTTCAAAACTTAATCAAGATTTTTTTTTATTTAATGTTTTTAAAAAAATTTTGTAATGTATTGCCTTATAGTAGGATTTCTAATAATCATAGGAAAAAAATCTTTACATTGTTAAAAAAAAAATATATCATTCTAAAGAAACTTGCTTTGGACCTGTGAATTGCTTCAATGATTGATTTTTAATTAATTTTTTTTCCTCACTAATCCTGTGAATGAAGAATTAAATTCTCCCCTCTCACCAATGAAATTTCATTTCTTCAATGATTTGGCATGCTGCCAAAATGCCGAATCATCGAAGATGATTGATTGAGCCATTACCATAAATCATGAAAATTTATATTTAAAAAGAGATCAAATTTCTTAATTGTTATTTGGTAACAGCTCACAAACATATGCATATTATATTAGTGTAATATATGTGTAAATATATTAGATTGCATGTTTGAATTTCCTGAAAGTTTCTTTTTTTAAAGATAATTTGAGAAAAATGAGTTAAATTAACAAAATTTCATTATAAATTGAATTTAAAGCCATGAAGCAATAATATATTATTAGCATAATTTTACTCCCACAAAAGGTTTGTGCAAAAGAACTCACCTATTGTTGCTAAGTTACATTATAGTATAAAACAAAAACATTAATACTGCAAATGGCAAAACATACTGCCCATATTACAAATACAAAAGGTGGTAGAATATTGGTTATTAGGAAATAGACATTTTTTTCACTGAAAAAATATAAAGTAGAGATTTTCAATTTCTTTGAAAAATGGAGACGGGTAGGTGATTATGATATATCTAGAAATTCTGAGTTTTCATAAGAAATTAAAATCTTTGAAATTGATCTATTGGTAAGAAATAGTAAATTCTGTTTTGTGTATTCTAAAAAACATATAAAATCTTTTTATTTTACTTCACTTTGATAACTTTTTTTTCTTCTTCTGGTTTTGACTTCCCAATGTGGACACTGCTATTTTCTAATGTTTTAATATGAATAATAAAATTATCAGTGTAGAAATAAAAAGGGTCTTCAAATTTCCCCTTTGATAGAAAGATTTTCCATCTTTTTTCTATGCAATAGAGAATTATTTGAAAATGAAAGAAGCTTAAATAATAATCAATATCAAGCCATGAGACTTGAAATCATATGAATGATGACTTATCAGAAAAATGAATTTTTCTAAGAATTCCCAATATTAAATTGGAAATTGTTTATTAAAAACAGACATTACAATTTTATCAGAAATCATGCAACATGATAGAAACAATGAAATAAATCACAGTGTTTATTAGATATCTTATTGATAAAAGCATTTGTGATAAACTAATGTTCTAAATACCTTGATCAATTAGATTCCTAATAAACATTTGACAAGTCAATGCATCATGTGGTGCTTCAGTAAAAATATGTAAAAAGTAATGATTACTTTATTCTAAAAAAATAATACGCAGGCTACTTTTTTACTTATTCACATTTTCTAAATACGTTTCAAACATTTTAAATATCTTAACAAAAATGTAAATTTCAAACTGTTGTAAGTTTTTTAGAATTACTAATTTATTTTAAAATCTGTACTGAATGGTAAGGGCAAATAAAATAAAAAAATTTCAAAGCATAATTATATTTATTTATGAATATAATATAATAAATTCTTTTTTAAAAACCGATTCCAATCATTAAAAAGATAAAAACTCAACAGATTCATTAAATGAAACTATCTTATTCAAAGAGATTTAAAATACTCAAAAATGGTTCCGAAATTCTTTATAACAAAAGTACATTTTATTCTGAACACAGAACTAAAATGAGTTCCGTGTTCAAAATAGAATTTACTTTTGTTATTAGTTAGTCTATGCAGAAAAATTTGTGTATGCTTCAATTTAATATTGTAAAAATCAGATAAAACCTGATTCATTAGCTTTATTAAATATTTAAATGCTTCAAAAAACTATTAATTAATAATAGTCAAAAAATGACACCATCCTTAACAAATTTTATATGATTTAATGCATGATAATAAGAACATTTTTAATACCTGTATATAGTGCAGAATTTACGACACCACCAGCAATTGCAAGCCCCAATCCAAGTCTTCCAATATTATTAAAAAGCTGAGCAGCCATTTTTCTTTATGTCTAGAAATAAGAACTAAGTGAATAGAGATCCAAAGAAGGTAAATCTGTTCAAATTAAATAATTTTTTTTACAAAGTAAACTTCTATCTATTATTCCATTCACAATGGAAATCTGGCCATTTATTTGTATTCATATTTCAATCAAACTGGAAGCAAAATAAATTCATATATTGAGACATAACTTTAAAACGCAGCTTAATTTAACTCTGATCATTGGCTGTTATTTGTATAAAAGAAAATATTGCATCTTTCACAGAAAAATAAATAAAAACTAAACATAACTAACATAAAAACTAAACATATGAGAATAAATAAAATTTTCAAGATGCCTTATAATAAATACATAAATATTTAAATTCATAAACATCTAAAAAATAAGATATTAAGTACAAAAAATACTTTCTGGAGTTACATAATAGTACTCAATAGTCAAATTGAAATCATTTTGAAATATTACTATAGCCGATTTGGAAAAGGAATGTCAAATATTTAACCAAAAATATCAGCAATCTGCAAAATTTTGGAAGTAAAAGTAAACAGAAACAAGAACTTATTGGGATAAGCTTAATCATTTACAGATCTTGCATCATCTATAAAAAGTAAAATAATTAAAAAAATTATAATTAAAAATTGACCATTTTGGTAATATTCTTCTTAGAAAATGATGTAGGCAAGTACAAATTAATAAATTCTAATAACATTAAAGCTTTAGTATATGT
Source organism: Argiope bruennichi (assembly GCF_947563725.1). Taxonomy (NCBI): domain Eukaryota; kingdom Metazoa; phylum Arthropoda; class Arachnida; order Araneae; family Araneidae; genus Argiope; species Argiope bruennichi. Next base: position 32,213,414 of record NC_079155.1, on the reverse strand, counting down.
ATTATGTAAACCAATATATGATGGTAGAAATCGGTATGTTACCGGTGTTTAAAAATAAAACATTATTTTTCAAATAAGATAGAGAAAAATCAATAGTAACTATAAATTACTCATTAATGAATAAATATAAATAGTCATACTTCATTTTAGCTTTAAAAAAATATATATTTTACCTATTAACACGAGGAATACGAGGAAGGTTAGGTAACTTTCTGTAGTCGATTTTTACAGTTGCCATTCACGGTACATTTCAAGTTATAAACATTACTTCACTTCATTTAAGTTTTGCAAAAGTTGAAAGCTCATATAATAAATTTCTTTTTCAAGTAATCAGACATAGCCTTATATATTTTACTCAAAGTCTTAAAGAATGTAATTATTTCAAAAAGAAATTTTAGACTGTCTTTTGATGAAAGCTGACGTTGGTGGTGGTAGTGGAAGGGGGGGATAATGAACTACGCCGTTAGAATTTTTTAACTGTGACTGTTTTCTACTTTTTATTTTCATATTCAAGAACATGAAAGCATAATCAAGTAGACTACAGAAAGAATTATTTGTGTTTAAGTGCTTTTTTATCCAAACACATGACTGCTTTTGTTGAACATGAAGAAGAAATTATATTTTTATTATGTGAAGATTTTAAACATGTTCTTGACTTAGTGAAAAGAAATTTGTGACCATTCAAGAGAAACAAAATGTTTTGCAGGATGGTTCAACAAATAATTTTGTTCTCTCTCGTTGTCTTGTTTTTAAATCGTGTTCGTAAGTAGTCAGTTCTATTTTAAATACATTGGTTTTTGATAGAAATTATTTATTCGAATTGTCTTAAATATGTACGCTTCGTATTTTCTTTTTATCGAATTTTAAAAAAAGAAACGATAAATATATAAATTTATATAGTGTTTCACAGGTTTTTATAATTAAAAAACAACAACAAATCAGATTTAATTACTTTTGTAAGAAAACCATATTGGACCGTTTTTGCGGATTTTAGTATTATTTTATTTTGGCAAAGATACTTATTTTATCATCTTCATTATTGTGTGGAATTTATATATTTATATATATATATATATAGATTCCAAAATAATTTAACAGATTAAATGGCACAAATTTAAAAGATTTTGGTATAATCTATATAAAGCATGATAAAATTCATAAGTAATATTTAACTTTTGAAATCCACACTACAAGACAGATTTTTAAAAAAATCTCTAATGCTTTGAAGAATAAAGATAAATTTTTGTGAAGGTAAATAAAAAAAAATATTGCAAACAGCAACAAGATTTTATATAATATGATATTGTATATAAAAATATATCTTGCAATTAAATAATATATATTTTGCCTTGCATATGATGTTAACTTTATGTAACTGTCAAAGTTGCCTTCTGCTGATTGTAACCTTTTTTTACTACAATTTTTTTAGTTTTGATCATAAATACCAGGGGTTAGTTAAAATCTTTCTGATAATTCTTTGACAATTAATTATTTATTTATGTTTATAAATAGAAAGTATCCATTTGTCTCAAGTAATGTATGTCGATCAGTATATTGTTAAATTTAAGTGATAAATATCAAACTTTAAAAAAAGTAACAACTAGGAATTTAAAAACACTATCACAACAATAATCTTTATCGTAAATATCAAAGATGAGTTAGGATCCCCCCCCCTCCTCCCTTTTTCTGGAGGTTGAAAGTAACGTACCAATTAGCATAGTAAATGAGAAAAATCTTAAATAAAAGAAGAAATAAAAGAAAAGTATATATTCCACTTACATTTAATGTGGAATAATTTCTAATTAATAAAGATCTTTAAATTTTACTTTATAGGGAGATCTTCAGAATTAAATCCAGAGCTTAAACAGATTTATGTTAGGAATCCTGACCTTAATCTTTGACTTGGAACTTCAAATCTGCATCTATAAGGATTTGATTCTTACTGTTTAAGATCATTTAGTATTACGAAAATTGTCTGTATCTATTACTTTTAAATCCTAATTATGCAAATTAATTTCATATAAATAAGAATATTAAAATTCTTTTCTTTAGTCATAGCCTTATTAGATGAATTCAAAATTCTGCATTATTCATCTGCTTATCCCATTAGAGAATTATTTATTTTATGCCAGTAAAAATCAAATTAAATTGTCTCAACCATTATTAGGTAGCATGGCTGATTTTCTTTTTAAAATTTGTGAGAGAATTTTTTTCAGAATTTGTTGTAATGCTTATATGAACTATGGTAATTTAATATTTATTTTTTATAGTCAAATGAACTATAAGATTATTTAATAAATTGTCATTTTTAAAAAATAATTATATGGCTATTTACTTGATCAAGACTTTCACCCCTTCATTAAGTGTGGTAATCTTTTAGATCATATGCTCATTTTTCATATATAATATATTAATCATTGAATGTTATGAATGAATAATTAAAATAAAGTGAATTTTGTCTGCATGTATTATTACTTTGATAATGCAAAATTATCTTCAGATTTCTTGCAAATCAGGCTAATTGCAAAAATTATATGTTTTAGATGCTCTTGAGAAATTAAATAATCTTTAGCAATTCTTAAAGATTACTGACTTAAAATGTTATTATTTTGTATATTAAGCAGTTATAGTTGTGCAATTAAAATTTCAGCTAAAGTTTTTTTTTTTTTAATCTTAGGACTTTGCCCTCCCCCCTCCCCCTTTTTTTTAATCTGAGCACTGGCATTTGGCAATATATTTTTTCCAGAATTTGGTAATGGGTGATTTAAATTTAAACTTCATTATTTAATGGTCAATGGAGATAGAATCCTAGCTTAATTAATTACTTTGTTAAGGATTCAAAAGGTATTTTTGCAAAGTATACCCTTGCAATCTGAATGATTGTCTGTTTTTAAATAAAAATTTAATGGAAGAGCAATAGCTACAATTTAAAGAACACATTTGAGCAAAACATGTGGAATATAAAGTAGTAGGAATTGAAACTTAGAATAAGTGTCAATCCCATCTGGGGCCTCATTAACCTAATGTATGTATATATACTTAATGTACTGTCAATAAGCGTGTTTCTTAAATCAGAACTTTGTATAGTATACATGCCTGTCATGGAAGTCTATAAGGTTCACCCCACAGCTTTCAGTTATTCTACATAATTTAAAGTTTTTTTTTTTTAATTCTAACTAGAAGAATAGATAAAATATTCAATTATTGGTTTATTATTCTACTTATGTGTCTTAAATTACGCCAATTAAATATGAGGACAGTAACAGTTAAAAAGAAAACTGGAATAAGGAAATCACATTCAAACAGCAATCAAATCAAGTCTTCCCTTTTTAGAAACTTCATACTATTCTGCATTTCATTTTGCAGCAGGCTTCCTAAAATGAAACTTTATCCCATTTCTTTATAATAAATCTGATCAACTACTTGCATGCCACAGATACATTATATTGTCCTCCTGGTTCCAATTATATATTTTGGCATGAATTCAGCTTTAACTTAACTTCTCCAAGGTTTTTTTCTCAATCATCTTTGGCTAAAGAAACTCATTTCATTACAATAGTATTTTAAAGATTTTGTACACACCTCAATATTTTCAGTTAATTTTCCATTTTACTTTTCTCCAATAAGGTCTTTACAAAGTAATCTTTCACTTAAATAATTTAACATTTTCACAGTAAACATCTTCTATATGACATTAATTAGAAGTTTTTTAGAGATCAGAAATCTTCCTTTTAACCCTGCTGTTCTGTTCTGTTCGCGTCTATATGACCCAAAATAAAATTTGTATGTTCTTAAAAAATACAGTACAAGAATATTTTCATGAAACTTCTTGGCATCTTTGGTAAATAATATAAATATGTACTCCTTGAAGGATTTATGTTTATTTTTGTTTCAAAGGAATAATATTTTTCAATTTATACCTAATGTATTGTTCGGGTCAATATGAGCCCAATGCAAAAAATCATTTATTTTTACCTATAAATTTTCACTTTTGTTTGGAATAATTCAAAAGAAAAGAATAACAATATTTTCTCTAATTTATCCATTTTCAAAACCTGTTTCATTGTCGTATGTGTTTTGTCACATGACAAAAAAGCGGAAGCAAGGTCAAAAAGTTGATACGATTTGAAAGGGGCCATTTGGTCTTTTTGTACATTTCTTTTTTTCTGCTGTATTTCACTTTCTGATATACTGTAAAAGAATTGTTCCTGTGAATGCAAGAGAAAAAATGGCGAATCACACAAATTTGAGTCAAACTGATTTAGCTAAACCAATAATTTAATTTCTGACAGCAAAGAAGTATCCAAGTATGAAAATCAAGCAAATGATGAAATTGTGAGTGAAAGTTCTGACAACGATTTTGATACCGATATTCAACAAATGAACTATAAAGAAAGAATTTGGTCCAAGAATCATGAAATAAGTGGACTTCACATTCTTCTCAATCAACAACTGTTAATATTACAAAAACTACTCCAGGGGTGACAAGATATACAAAGGCAAGAATAACAGATTTAAAAAGTGCATTTGAGGTAGAATTCAATTCTACAATTGAGGACGATAATAAACAAAAAGGTTATGGGATACAAAAATATATTCCCTTGAAGCATTTTGCACCATATCAAGAATGATTCATTTTGATAATAAATACACACGCCAAGAAAGAAGAAATTTAGATAAATTAGTTGCAGTGCGAGATATCTGTGAAAAGTGGATGGAAATTCTGCCAAAATTATATAATCTGAATGAAAATATTACAATAGATGAACAATGAGTAGGATTTTGTAGTCGATGTCCTTTCAAACAATATATACCAAGTAAGCCATCTAAATAAGGACTTTATGTGACAGAAAAACTTCATATGTACTGAAAGCACAAATTTACACTGGAAAAGAACAAGAGTCAAAGCCAAAGAAAAAGCAGGGAATGCGAGTAGTGTGTGATTTTACTTATGGGTATTCAGGGCACAATATTACATGTGATAATTTTTTCACATCTTACAATTTAGGACAACTTCTTTTAAAAATCACTCATTTTTCCACATATTGAAGCAAGGTCACACATACCAAGAAGTGACAGCTTAATAAAAAATAGTGATAAAAAGGAAAATGTACCATTGGGATTTGCTGAGAATACTTCAATGTATATCAAACATGCAAGGTGCAAGCTCTGTCCATCAAGTAATGACAACAAAACTAATATGTTATGCTACAATTGTAAGAATCGCATTCGCAAAACTCATGTAAGATATTACTGTTCAAATTGTAAATAAAGGTAAGTTTCAGTTTCGAATATCTTTCTGTTATTTTTTGCCTTTTTAATTACACCAAATTAATATTTATGTAAATTTTCCCTGAATTTAGGCAATTCTTTAGTTTATTTATGTGATCTAATTTCCAACAATATAGTACTTTGACTGTTTTCATTATTTTATCAAATATTACGGAGTTTTCTTCCACTAAGCTAAAAAAGAAGGGTTTTGTTTTATAATCTATGTAGTTAACATGATAAATAAAAAAAAGTGTAGTTAGAGTATTGCAAAATTTAGAAGATAGATGACCTGGATATTTGTTTTTAATTCTGCTATGAAATCTCCATTAGAAAGGTTCATGCATACTATAAATAGATCTTAATTGAAGCAATGAAAATAATGTGACTTTAATTTTAGACAAGTAGGTAAAATTATTGACATTTTATATTTAAAAGATTTATCTGAAATTTCATAGTCATTCATGTGCATACTTTTATGAGCATTGTAATCTGTAAAATGACTTTTATTTTGCCCTGATTGGCGTTATGCAATATACTCATAAAGAAATTTATTTTTCTTTGGTATTATCTTATCTCTTTTATAAATTGTCACTCTTTTTTTATGACATATTAAGTTAAGAATTAAAAATTTGTGTGCCTCTAGTGCTTATTTAAATCTGAATTGTACTTTTATAGAAGGAATAACTTCAAAGAATTCTTCTCGTTACTTCTGCTATTTCTGTGATGGTGATTGTGACAGACCTGCATCATGTGACAATGCTTTGGTGGTAAATATCAACTATATGTTTCTTGTATAAACTTTGTTACATATGTTCAAATGTTTTAAATTTATAACTTACTATAAATTAAGAAAGTAAATTTTATAAAATCAAATTATTAATTAATAATGAAATTGGATGTAGAAACTATTTTTATGCTACGATTTTTGTATTATATGCGTTTTGTATAGATGCTTTTAGAAAAAGCTACCAGTCAAAAATTGATTTTAATTTTTTATTTTAGTTTAGTTCCTTTTTATCATAATTCATTTTATAATGGTATTTTTTTTATCATACAAAAGCATTGCTTAAATCTTTGAAGTAATTAGTTTCTTTATTATAAATGTAATGAAAATGCACAGAATTTGGCAAGGACATATTCATTGTTATAATTATTATAAATCTCTTTTCTAATGTTTTATGATAAGTTTGAATTCTTAATCTTTTGCACAGTGTTACACATACAGTGTTGTTGATGTGCATGGCTATCATACCCACAAAAAGGGCTGTTTGGATAAAAAAGATGTAGAGCATTTTGTTTGTAAGACTAATACGTTTGCATCTGATAAAAAGAATGGACCTCAGTTTAGTGGTATTTGCTGCCATGGAGACTTTTGTAATAATGGATCTTTTCCAATATTGACTCCCCGCATTTTGTGTATGTATATAAGCTTTATTCTTAAATAGCAAACAAACTAAATTCTTAAAATAAATTTTGTAAATCTTTGTTTTTGTTTGTTTCTAGCTGAAGAAAATGATCCAACTACAGATAGATTTACGATCAATATGGTCATAGGGTTGATAGTTTTAATTGGTCTTTGTGGCATTATTGGCATGATATTAGGCCTCATGAAATACTGCCATAAAAGACGTATGGCATCATTAATAGGACATAATGATTTGGAGCATTTTTACCACGATGATTTGCGAGCTACAGCTGCTGGTGATAGTACATTAAAAGTATGTATTCTGCCAACAAAATGAAAGTATTACAAAAGGCAAGAACTTTTTTAGGAGAATCATTAGAATCAGAATTTAATTTTAAAAATTTTATATGATAGTTATGATGCACACAAAAAAATGCATTTTACTGTCATAAAGTACATATAAGTATAAATCCAGTTATTGAAATTATGATGTAAAATATTTTGAAAATTAATAAAATGAAAGAAAAAAAATACTTAGAAATAAGCTTTATATTGCTGAAAAGCTTATTTTTTTAATTGTAAAAATTATTTTTATGCATTAATTCACTCCAAAATTTTTGAAAAATATTCAGATTTTTATTTTTTTTTATTAACTATATAATTACAATGGATTAAAATTTTTATGGTGAATATCTATTGAACAAAAAAAAAAAAAAAGATTCAAATTTGGTAGCTTTTAGGTCTAACAATCTGCTAAGTGTAGCCTTTTGGTCTATTTTTTCATCATGTGTTCACAATTTACCACTAATATGTCAGCCTTACAAGCATTATCATACTTTTGGGGTGGGAGTAATTCTTCTTTGACTTAAACTGTTTTTATATCTAATGTAAATTTTTTTTTATTTTTTTATTAAAGATTCTTGTTTCAGATTCATTGGAAAATAATAAATTTCAAATCTTAGCAAGGGTTATATAAAATTTGCTGAATTTTGTTCTTATAATTAATATTGCAGCTGTTATGATGTGATGCATTTTGCATAACTTTTATATCAATTATTTTATTTTTATGTTCTCAACTTTCCACTTTATCTTACTGTTTATTTTAATTAATTATGTTTCTTTTTAATCACCTTCAGCAAACAACTGGTTTATCTACCTTATTAATAACCTTAATTTATTAAGGCAAATTGACTTCAATTTAGTTAAGTAAGTTTAATTTTTTTTTTTCTTAGCTGTGAGTATTAAAGATCAAGAAATAGATTGGAAAATATTAAGGAATTAGAACACAAAAAAAAAAATTGTAACTGTATTGTATTGTACTGAATATTTATATGCAGAAAGAAAATGTATAGAAAATTTTGCAGCTAATTACATTAGTAATCCAGGCTCTTTCTCTATTCAACTTTTCAAAAAATGTTAGGTAGAATGCCTGCAAAAAAAAAAAAAAAGAGTTTTAATGATTTTTTAAAAATTTTATTACAAACTTAAGCAAGCTATAGTGAATAAATAGTTACAAATTAGATGCTGCAGATATTTTTGCCTTAAATATCAGCTAACATGTAAACTTATTTAATATGTAACTAAGTACATCTAGGAAATATAAAAGTAATTGGAACCATCTGATTTATTCATTCATCACAAAATATTGCATGAGAAACATAATTTGTGATAAATATAAAATGTAAAAGATGTCAAATTCTGAATTTCATGGGATGTATATATATCTGCAAAAATGCTCTTTTTAGCTTTTAAAATAACTGGCAACTGTAATGTTTATCATATTATGTTTATGAATAGAAATTACATATTGAAGCCAATTGTAGCTTCATAAAAATAGAAATGATATATTTACACCAATCAATTATAGCACTTAAATAACATTGTTTAAATGCTCCAAATATTTTTGCTCAAAAAATAAGGTAATTGCGCAGTTAAATATATCTATAGCTGTGAAAGTTATGGAAAACAACTGAAGTCTTGTAATGTAAAATTTGTCTCTTCAAAAATCAAAAATATTTAAAATATTAAATTTTCTCTGTGTAAAATCATACAGAGAAAAAGGGAAATCCTATATCATTGAACAAATAAAACACTCAATCTTTTTTCTTAGTTTAAATGTTGATACACGCATATAAATTGCTTTTAGTAGAAATATGTGCTCTTACAGTTTAATAATCTGTTTTTTTTTCCAGGAAATATTTGAACATTCTATTACATCAGGTAGTGGATCTGGTGTACCACTGATTATACAGCGGACATTAGCAAGGCAGATAGCTCTTGCAGAGTGTATAGGTAAGCAAGTTCTGAATCTTGTTTTGTTTTAAATATTTATGTTATTGAATATTACTTTAATATATTTATATTTAAATTTCTTGTCATTGTAGTTTTCTCTTGTATCTGAAAATTTTAAATATTTATATTGTTAAATATATCATGTATTTCAATATACTGTAGAATTTTCTTTCTTTTTATGCATGTTTCATATTCTCAAGATACTTTTAGCTGAAAATAGGATTTCTACTTTATTCTGTGGAAATCCTAATTTATTACATTATTATTATCTTATATTTTTCAGGAAAATATATCTGCAAATAATTTAAAATTGTTTTATGATTAATTAAAAATTAATATTTTACTTTTTTCTGATATTTGTGCCATTAATTGTTTGGATACTTTATTATTGTTTATAGAAATTTCAGAATTTTATCTATCTCAAGTACTTATCTTTAATATTGATTCTATTTCATGGAGAAAAATGATCAAATTAATAGATTTCATAGTCAAAGTATAAGTTTTTATTTAAAGCAGGTTTAGCATTTTAGAAAAATAGAAGCATATTTAAGATAAAATAAAGATATCTTCCGTTTACGAACTTTGTACAGGATTTAAAATTAACGAGTAAAGGTTTGTAATGAAGCAGTCTATAAACATTACTATTTCTACCATTGCTCTAAATGATACTGAAAGCCTTCATTATGTCACTGAATTTATTTTCCTCATTCAAACATTTTCTTTCATTCTTTTACACTTTTTATATATTATATGAGTTATAATTCAATAACATCAATTTTTCCCTTCTTTTTATTATCCAATATTTTGCGTTTTGCTAAAAATAGACCAACTTGGCAAGTGCTTATGCATTCTTGATTTACTGCAATTTGATTTAACATTTTTTGTTAGAATTTTTATGTAAAACATATGTATAAATTATTTTGTTACATGAATAAAATCATCTAAAGGCCTTAATTTAAAAAAAATGTACAAGGGAATAAATGTTTGTAACAATCCAACCAAATCTGCCCTTCATAATCTACTGTATTAAATAATCACTCTATTAGAATTTTAGCTTTTTTTAAAATGCATTTGGTTGGTTAATTTTATCGATGAAATTTTAAAAGCATTGTGTTTAGCACTAGAAGGTTCTATACCTCTTGCAATTTTTACTCAAATAATTGTTTTATTATTATAAGTTAAACCAAATATGTACCAGTGTTGGAATGAACTGTGCTACTTGGTATTAAAAGTTGCATTCTGCTTATTCATCAAAATTTTGTGATGAAATTAATCTCATTATTTTAATGTGTTAATATAAATGAAACCAAACATATGCCAGTACTTGCATACACTATTCTGTTCAGTATTAAAAACTGCATCTGCTATAATTCTGTTTATCCACCAAAATTTTGTATTGTCAAACAAGTCCACCCATTTGTAACTTTGGCCAGGTTTTTATTTAAAAATCAGCTGGTAAAGGAATTTTCCTTAAAAAAAATTCTTAATTGTCTAATATGCCTTTTGTTTTCAAAAGAATTCAATTCTTTATATGATTACAGCCTCTACAATTACTCTTCTGATTTAATCAAGACTCAAGTTTGGTTCTTGTAGAATTCTTAGTTACCATATTTTTTTCTTTATAATTTTTATATAAAATATATTAATAATATACTTTTTATAATTTTTTATATATAATTTTATTCTCTATATATTCATGAGAAATAATAGAAACTTGACTTTTAGGGAATAAATTATATGCTAGCTTATTTTTAATTAAAAATTGGACACAAAAAAGATTCAAAATAAGAAATCAATTCAGTTCGTACTACATTTTGAATGATCTTATGCTTTTAACATTGTTTTATAAAATTTAGAACCTGTGTTATAAAAAAAAAAATTGTATTTCTTTGTCATTTTTAGTTTTGTAATTTAATATAGTATTTTCTAGTAATAGCATTTTCTTTGATTATAAAAATTAAATTATCACCTTATTACTAAATATTTGAATACTGAATAGATAGATGAAGAAGAATATTTTTATAAAATAAATATTTAGTTTATTATATGATTTTCAACACAAATAGAAAAATTGGTACTATTCATTGTTATAATAAATATTTATTGCATTGTTCTAGTTGAAATATGCATTGTAAAAACATTTATTATAAAATTCCATAGACATTTCCATTATTTTTTATAAGAAAAAAAAATATTTGGAAATAACTTTTTTTTAATGAACAAAATATTAGTTTAATTCTTTAATTATTTAATTCTTATGTTTAAGAATTTTCATCAATTCATTTGTTTGAATAATTATTTATTGTATAAATTTCCTAAGTTTGGAGAAAAGACAACTTATTTATTCTTTACTCAAAGCTACCTTATGTAAAAAAATATTAATTTTTTTTTTAAAAACTGAGACCCATTTTTAAGAATTACCTATGTATATATTGTTGTTAAGTACCAATCTTGCCTTTTTTTATTTAAATATACATATTTTTTATTTTAGGTAAAGGTCGTTATGGAGAAGTTTGGCGGGGTGTATGGCATGGAGAAAATGTCGCTGTTAAAATATTTTTCTCCCGAGATGAAGCCTCATGGGCAAGAGAAACTGAGATTTACAGCACTATGAATGTTTATCATGAAAATGTCTTAGGTTTTATGGGATCTGATGTTACATCTGTCAATTCTTGCACACAAATGTGGCTCATAACTCACTACCATGAACGAGGCTCACTGTATGATTATCTAAATCTACACACAATTACTCATCAGCAGATGATGATTCTTGTTTTATCTGCAGCTTCAGGAATCAATCATCTTCATACTGAGTTGTTTGGCACAGAGGGAAAACCTGCTATTGCTCATCGGGATTTAAAAGTTAGTTTTTAATATAATAGAGTTTTTATATAGTATAATTAGTTGCATAGTATCTTTTAATGTTTTATGTTATTCTTCTTTTATCTGAATAGGATGCATATTTGTTATCCCTTTAAAATATAGTGACATTTTTTTTTTAAACTTGTGCTACTCCCTACCCCCCAAAACAAAATATGAATGTGAAAATTTCAAACAAAAAATTTCATATTCTATAGTATTTTATTTTCACTATTTTTTTCAGTTCTTAATTTCATTTTCCACTCATGTTTTAGTTTCTTATAACTTGAGTACTTTATTTATTATTATTATTTATTTATTTTAATCTCAGAATGTCAAACTGACTTTAAAAAAAAAAAAAACTACCACAGTGGAAAAAAATATTGTATATTTTGCATTTGAATCAGTACTAACAATTCGATTGGATAGAAAGATAATTAAATTTCAAATGATGTTTTTTATTTATTTTTGAATCAGTACTAACAATTCGATTGGATAGAAAAATAATTAAATTTCAAATGATGGTTTTTATTTATTTATAATGTCCTTTACATTTTTCTTTTTTTTAATTTAAGGATTTATGAGAGATATTTTTGAAATAAAAGGCTGTTACAATAAAATATTCTTGTAATTTTTTTTACAGATATATTGTTAAAAAACATTAAGTTTCTAATATATAAATTTATAATATAAATTCAATTTCTCAAGATTAAAGAGATAAAAACTGAGTTTAAATTTTAAACTTTTTAATTTATCAATTAATTATGATTTGCTTTATCTGTTTCGGGAGTAACATATTTAAATTTTCTGGAAAATTTGGAATTATTGATTTTTGAGAAAATCTCTTAGAACCTGATAATGGCTACTGTAGTTAAAACCATGATGGCAATGTGTAGAAAGTTATTAACCATGACATTATCTCTTCATTTGGTAGTGCACAATTCTACATGTTTTATGGCTGTAGAAGGAATCTTGAGAGATTAGAAACCTTTAGATACATTTTAATTAAAATATTAATATTACCTTTAATAAAACCTTTAGATACATTTTAATAAAATTTCTGTCTGACAATATGAAATAATTTGAACCCTGTTAGCACAAAATTTATACTATATTGTAATAAACCAATGCAGTATTTTTCTTTATAACATCATGATGTTTCAACAATATTGTTTGCATTTTTGTGCCTACTGGAAAATGCATAAAAATCATATTGTTTGTTAATTTGTGTTTAAAGCCATTTACTGAAAAAAAAGAACTCTTAAGTATTATTTACCTCATTATGCTACTGTTTAAGGCATAACTTAATTCTGCAATAGCCTTAATGCTGGTTAAGAATTTTATTATCAATCTTGATTTATAAATCACTTTATGAAGTTAAATTGAAAAGCTAAAAACTTCTTACTATGTGTAATAATGAAAATACAGGGCTTCATTTGATGTAAATACATTTTTTTGCAAAAGTGTCCTTTAATATTTAATCAGATAATTAAGATAAGATTTCCTATCTGCAGCCAGTGGAAACTATGGTAAGAAGTGTGTCATGCCTTTTATTCTATTTGTTCCATCAATGTCTAAAATCTGCAAAAAAAAAAAAAAAATGTTTTTGCTATGCTCAAAATTGTATAATATAAATATATAAATCATGTATTTACTACGATGCATTCTTTAATTTAATTTATATTTTTTCCCTAACAGTATTATTTTTTCACCTAGCTTTCATAATATTTACAAAAATAGATAAATTTCTCAATAAGCTTACAAACATTTACTAAAAATTTTCAAAAATTATAAATGTCTTGCTAAAACGTTTACTGAATCCAATTCGACATACAATATAAATATGTCAATATTTAATCTAATATTGAAGAAGGAGATATAAGCATTAATGATTTAAAATATAAATCAGTATTATTTATTTTCTTAATTTTTAGACCAAAAACATCTTAGTGAAGTTGAATGGAACTTGTGTAATAGCAGATTTTGGTCTTGCTGTTACACATACTCGAGCATCTGGGAGCACCAATGTGCCTGAAAACTACAGAGTAGGAACCAAAAGGTACATGGCCCCAGAAGTTCTAGAAGAAAAACTCAATGTTTCTGTATTTGAGTCCTATCGACGAGCAGATATGTATGCTTTTGGACTTATTCTATGGGAAGTTTGCCTTCGTTGCCTCACAGGAGGTGAGTTAATAGTAAATTAGGCTGAATATTTAATATTCAGCATAATTATTAGTTTTTCTGAGTACTTATAACTTGAAAAATATTTTTAAACGCCTTTTTTATTTTGAAATTATTATCTCTTAAGATAGTAATGCAACAAAGAGATTTTCTTCTCTCTTTGGAAACTGAAAAATAATCTTTAAATTGCCTAATATTTTTATTTCATTGAATTCCTTGACAGCTGGAGCTTGGGGAGAGGCATATAAAAAGGTGAAGATTGAGATATACAATATCAAATTCTTTGACTAAAAATAAAATTGTTATAGTATTATTATATATTTATTAGAAATAAAATATGAGATGAAAAATGAGATACCACAATTTACCAAAATTCTGTACATTAATTAGTAAGTATTGGCTTCTGTGTTAATAAAAAAGGGGAAATGGCTAAATTTAATTTACTATAACAATAGTGGTAGATTATAAAGTTCTTTAATTACAAGTCCAAAATTCTAATTTGTCAGATTTTATATTCATTATTTGGCTTGTTAAATCAGGTATTCTTTCAGGTGCAAATCTTACACATTGTTATTTTTTCTTTTTGCAATAATAATAATAATCAGTAATTATTTTTGATGCTTCCTTAATTCCTTTGTAATCTTAAATAAATTCATTAAGTGGAAATCAAATTATTCTTTCAGTATATTCTTTATGAATTTCAAGCAAACAAACAGAAAATTGATAATTGCAAAGAATTAGTTATATATTTGATTTTTTTTTTTTTTTTTTTATGAAAGAATAAAGATAAATCGTCTTTTCTTATTTTTCTCCATTGTCTTTTTGATACATCTATTACAATTTTTGGAACTTTTTCACTAGTAGATATTCTGAAGTATCTAAAAATAAAAATTACATTTGCAATTGTTATTTCATCAAAATTGGTTTAAATGTTTAAAGGAAAGATTCTTATTCCATATAATCTTCTCAAAAGTATGATTTTTTTGTCGTTAAATCAATTTGCTTTATTATTCAATATTTTAATTCTTTTAACTTGTATCAGTTAGGAAATTTAACAAATATACAAGTACTACCAATTACTATTATTAATTGTTGTTGTTTCCCCCACCCCATGAAAAGACAAATGCATGGAATATATTATGTATGTAAAATAATAATTTAACATTGTTTTACAGGAATTGCTGAAGACTATCATCCACCTTACTATGATTGTGTGCCAAGTGATCCTAGTTTTGAAGAGATGAGGAAAGTGGTTTGTGTTGATCAACAAAGACCTGCTATTCCTAACAGATGGTCATCTGATATGGTATTAGAAGTTTCCATTTATTTTTCTTTTTTTCCCCCTTCTCCTTTTTGTTAAATTTTATTAGAATTATGAAATTTTGAGATTATAAGAATTAAACAATTAACATTTTTATTTACTATTAATATATGTACAGCACTTTTTGCTCATTTGTGGTAAATTTTTTCCTTTAATAAGGCAAGTAAAAATAAACTTTTTCTTGTCTTTTAATAATTTTTATTTGAATTGTAAATGCTGGGAATTCTGAAAATAAAATAAAATAAACATTGACTTTTTTTATATTTATTGTTAATATTTTAACAAGGATATTCTGGCAAATTTTTAAGATTGTAATCAGGTTTTTAAGTTTCTGTTGGCAGATTTAATTATGTAAATTGATATAAATTTATTTGTTTAAAAATTTTCCTTTTTTTTAGCATTTCTTAAAAAAAATTTTTTAATTATTTTTTTAAATAAAACATACAAATGCAAAAAATAATTTTTCTGCTTTAATAATACTTTGTAAGTTTTCTTACTTTTTAGGTACATACTGACAGTTTAGATACATCTGCTTAGATTAAATTATATGTATTAACATGTAACTTAACGTGTATTTTGAGTTTTAAGGTAATGCTTCTATGATATTATTCTAAGAAAAAAATAAATGAAATAAGAATTTTTTTGTAGCTAATATATTGAGATTTGAGGTCAGTAATATCATTACTCATTTTTTTCCTTTGCAAGTTTGCTTCAGTATTATTCTGCTTATGATGAAATATTCTTTATAATTGTAATTTATACTGATATTAATTGGCTTCATAAATAATTGCTTGGAATTTAGCATTATTTATTTATTATTATTTCATAATTTGCAAGATCTGTGGCCCATTATGTATGCATATTTATTAGATCCTTATGTGAATTAAAAAATTAACAGTTTGATAAATCCAGTTTTTATTTTTAAATATATACAATTTGTAGTTATCAAGTAAAAAAATAAATATTGTTATACATTATTTGGTTTTCAATGTTTTATTACAACTATAGACATTTTCTATGCACAATACATCCTTAAGTTTAAACTTTTTGAAATAATTGTAATCAAGAAATAAAATGATTGAGAGGAAACTGTTATTCTAAATGTACATTTTTTTTTCTTTGAAACAATTATGCCTATTTTGTAAACAATTAATATTATATTACAGAGGAGATGAAAATAAATAATTTTTGAAAATACAATTATGAATTGATGCAACTTCTTTAAAATTTGATATACATATAATTTAAAAATTGTCGCAGTTAAGAAAATTATATCATTATTCTGTTTATTATAGTATAATATTACATGTGTATTATAATTTTTTAATCACTCTATTAGAGCCATCATATTTATAGAAATTTATTACTATTTTCATGTTTTCTTTAAAAAATTGTTTTCTTGTTATAAATGATAAAAATTTTTTGTTAGTATATTGTTATTAAGATGAATTTGATTGCAGCAAAGTTATGAAGAACACTTAATTTTAAAATTTTAATATAATATATATAATCTGGTAACAATTTGAATTCTGCAATATTGCTAACAACAAAAATCAATAACATTTAATATTGTTTGTCATATTGAGCTAAATATTTTTGCTTTATCCATAGTTCAAAATGTTATCAGTTTTCTTTTGAAACATTTAAAAGTTTTATGCTTTAACCATGAGGCTTGCAAATCCTTATTTTTAAATATAATAAATGTATTTGCTATAACAAATATAAAAATAGAAAATGGAGAGCTCTTAAATAATTCTTTCTGGTTTGAATTTTATGTTTGAATATATATATATTCTATAAATAGAATGGCAAATGAATATGTAATTATTATAGCCAAACAGTACACATATTTTGATAACGGTTCTTTCTTTTAAAAATAGCTGAATATTAATTCCTGAATTCTCAACATCTTTTTATGCTTATATAATTAAAAAGTACATTCTACGTAAACTGTTTCCTTTCCAGACTTTGTCTGCTATGACCAAGTTGATGAAAGAATGCTGGCATCACAATCCTTCAGCTCGTCTTACATCTTTACGTGTGAAGAAATCCTTGACCAAAATAGCAGCAGCAGATCCCAGAATACGTTTAAATTATTGATATCTGTGATTATGTCCATGTGAGTATATGTGTAACTCTTCTATTATTGTACAAATAAAAGTCTAAAAATTGCCACTTAAAATTATAAAGTATGATTTCTTTTTTCTGTTTTAGATTTGAAATATGTGAAGAAATATTTTATTCCTAGCATTATTTAATTTACAGTCGTGAAGCAATATTTGATTAATATTTCTTTTTGTTGTTGTTGTTGTTGTTGTTTTTCTATCTCTTTCTGCCTATTCATTGATTTAAATTATTTTCCATGTTTTTTTGTGTTTCACACCTTATTTGCCATCATATTTTGTATCGAGATTTCAGAACACCTTGACTTGAGGTTTAAAAAAATCTAGTCATTTCTGTAAAAGGTATAATTTTTTAAAAATTTAGAATGAAATTGTTATTTAAGAAAATGTGAACATAGAAACAAAAAATAAAATCATAAATCCGCAAGTTCCATTTCGTGTCGTTCTTTTATTCATTGCATAGGAATTTACACCTTTAATTTTGAATTTAACCTGTAACTGGAGACAGAAATCAAAGTGACTCCACATTGTTCATTAACTCTATTATCATGCAGTTTTTTGTTCTTCAGTCTAGTCATTTCCTTAGTACCTTCAAGTTGTTCTTTTAGCAGTATGTTGTCAAAACTCTAAGTATGAACATGTGCATATAACCAAGATATTTTTTAAAAGCTTTTGTTGTTATTTATGGAGTCATTCCTTCATGTCTCTGAAACTGAGATTGAAAAAAATATATGTAATGCACCAGTCAATTTCTATGTATTTCAAGTTGCAATTTGCTTCCTTTGTCTGAAATAACATATTGTTGTTTAAAAATAAATAAATCAATGAGGACCTTCCAGGGGAAAAAAATTTGGCCATGTGATCCAGATTTTTGTAAAACTGTAATGCAATGATTTGAAGAGTACAAAATATCGGAACATGATTTAGATATTAGCGATGCAGAAACAATTATAAGCTATCGTGGGAGGCTGGGGGGGAAAGAAGTGAACAAGAAAGTGAAAAAAATTCAGATGTAGATTTAGAAGAGGAAGATGTCATGGTTGACATGGAAAAATGGAATTATGCAGCTTTATGAATCTACAGTTTTATATTGCTGCTTTTAAATTTGTATAATTGAAAACGAATAAAGAAATATTCTTAAAATAATATTTTAAAATATTGTATTCTTCATTTTTGCTTGTTAAATTCTACAGTTATTAATATTAGTGTTATTCTGTAATATCTAAACAAAGTAAATACACATTGAAAGCTTGTTTAGGTTTTTCTTATAATATTTTTGGTAATTATATGATTTCCAGAATGTATTGGGTTTTCAAAATAAATTCCAATGCTGTTTACAAAAGATAAAAAGAAAAATAACAATGGAGTCATTTTGACTTCATGTTTCCAGGTACAAGTTAATTACAGATTTTAATTTGTCTAGTCTTTCATCTGCTTATAACTATATAATTATATAATATTGGAATGAGGTGCTATTATATTATCTTTAATATTTTCATATTTTTCAGCAGCAACTTCAAGAGCTGCAAAAATTCTTTGAAGTGAACAACCATATTTTATTCTCTGCCAAGCCTGAAGTGTTTAAATATTATAGCTTTCCTCAGGGAAATCTTAACAGAAGTCGTTGATACTGTGATTTTAATATTTTATCCTCTACCATGATTTTTGTGGAGACCTCATCTTGAGTTAGAGAAACATTACTCCCCTACTGAATTTTCAGATCTGTGAACACAATTTAGTATTTTAATAAAATGAATGGAAGAAGACAGATTTCCAAAACATTTTTATTCTATATTTTTGTTTGTACTGCCATACATATATTTATGAATTACAGTTAGCTTATCTGTTTTTGTTTAGTTGATGAGTATAATTTGCCAAATATGTTAATTAAATAGCTATTTGTTTATTTTATTTTAATCTGAAGTGAGAAATAATTTCTCCGCTTATGTTTGAGCTTATGTAACAGCTATTTCAGTATATATATTTGTATCTGCAGCTGTATATTTTGTACAATTTCTGTGTTGCAAAAGATCTTGACTATCTTCACCTCTTGTATTAATATTGTTGTGTTCTTTCATGTTGATATTATTTTATGACTTAAACAGATTCTTGAGGCCAAAGTGTCTGTTAGCTGACTGTTCAGTGAATTAAATTTGCATGGAAATTTGATCAAATTTTAAAATACTCAAGAGATCTCAATGCAGTGCCATCCATTTAAGAGAAAGATTATCCGAATTTTCTTAAGTGTTATCTGTACCATTTTTGAATCTTTTAATTAAATTCCTATCATAAACATTAACTCTCTCAAGCATATTGATCTGAAATATTAAAGAAAACATACATAGTGAAATAATCTTGTATTTATAACAATTTTTGGTGTAAAATTAATTTTGATATTTATGATAATGATCAGATTCATTAAATAGAAAGATTGTATGTATTACATTTCTGAATAAATAACTCCTAGAATAACATAATTTGTCGATACTGCTTCGTTCAGTGATGGCAAGATGGTCAGCTGTACACAAAAACATAATTCTTGTATAATTGAATATAGAATTTATTTTTTTGTGATGCTTGAGACCTTATCTTATTATTATGATAAAAAATAATTAATGTTAAGTCTTAAAATAAAGAAATTATTACATTTGTTGAAGCAATACTTAATACAAGATGAATTTAATACAATTAGTTACATATAAATTTATCAACAGGCATGCCATGCTAAATACTCAAATATGTTAGCCCAAATACTCTCTGTTGCTTTCAACTGAATTCCCTAGAAACATGGTATGGTGTTGGATTCACATCCCTTGGAATGTTAGTTCGACCCTGCAGGCCGAAGACTCCGTGTGTGTGTGGTGGCCATCGCATGTATAAATATGTCTTGGTCACAAAGTCCTCCATGTCGAGAGTAATACCACTACTGGTTCAGAGGTGATCATTTTCTGATTCAGGTCTAAATTATGATCTGTGGATGAATGAATGAAGTCCGCCCCGTAAAAAGGGTTGTGACGTGTGAGTAGCTAAGCCATATTCTTAGCTGTAGTTGACGATACTAAAAAAACAAGAAATGCTCATTCGGCTTAAATCGCTGACAGATAACTGTCATCAGGCTTGTAAAGTGCCATAAGTCACAACACATTAAAAGCATTTTAGATAAATGTTTTGTATAAGTTAAGTAAAGTATTTGTGTAAGATCTCTTTAAAAATAATTTTCATATAATTATTGGAACAGTGCACTTCATTCTCTCAAGTCTTTCTCTTTTGCTGAGTTATAAAATAATTGTTTATATATAAAATGTTTACTATAAAATAAATGTAAATGATAAAAGAAATGAATTACACATAAAATATTGTGTATCTAAATAATAAATATATAATAATATCTAATAAAAGATTAATTGGCAGAAATGTCAACATGATCATTTTTTAAAAGCTGAAATAATTACATTAAATGGATGATATTGCATTAAAATCCACCTGTATTTTTTATAAAATTTGTAAATAGTGTCATGAGTATATTGTAAATTTTAATGATAAAAATTACTATGAATAAAAATTGTTACATTTTCTACATAATCATAGTTTATTATTTGTACTTTCATCTAATTTGTGAAGACCGAAGAATAAAAAACCTGATCGTGGTGCAAAAGGCATCCTCTGCTCGAGAAACAAGTTCTAATCATCACAATGTGTACTTAGGTCAAATAATCTTCCATTCCCATCAGTATAAAGATTTCATCATTTCTCCATATGATTAATACTGTGACTTCTGCATACATCCCTTGATTCATGAATATTTAAGTGTAACTTGTTTCTCAAAATGAAAGAAACATCTTGAAAGAATTTTTTTTTAATGTTATAAGGTATGTTATTGCGGCACTGAACTGAAATCACATTTCTAACAGTCTGCAGATATTTGATAAAAGATGTAGAGCATGCCCTATAATTATATTCAAAGAATATAATAATATGAAAATACTCAAGAAACTGTGTTACAAATTGTTTTCAAAAATCTTTATTTATAGCCCATGTATATTCTTCATGGCCTTTTTTAAGTGTCCTTATTTAAGCCATTAAGATTTTTAAAATGGCAGCATTGTTTCTATATTATTCAAATTCTTTAAAAAATATGTAAAGGAAATTTGACTTCATTATTTTGGCTGCCATTTTGATAATGAGTTTGTACATATATATATTTTAGCCTTTTGTAAATTATTATTATATGTTATATGTTTATAATCTTGTAGTCCTATATCTATACAATTTTATGAAATGGAATAAATTATAACTATGCAATTTTATGAAATAAAATAAGCTATATCTATGCAATTTTATGAAATAAAATAAATTTCCTAAATGTGTTCTTGACTGTAATAGAGGGACAATCAAAAACATTCTTGATGTGATAATGAGGAGCAGTTGTAAGGGGAGTGACAGTAATTGTGTCATTATTTACTCAGATTTATAAACATGTTTTAGATATTTTTGGTTTAGAACAATGATTTATTAACTCATTCAAAACTAAAAATGTTTTAAAATTTAATTTTATCATATTTAACTTCATTAACTTTTGCTGATTTAATGAATTAAAAAAATTATGCCTTACAAACTAATAATGATCAACTGACAATTATGCAGACCATATATTTATTCAGATTGTTGCACATAAAGATGTTTAAATTTTCAGTTACAATATAATAATTTGTGATATTTTTCGTAATTCTTTTGTTTTACTGAAGTGCCATATTTTCTGAAACTGATCATTAGGAAATTCAAAGTGGTGCATGGAATGAAATCTTTTTGAAAATATATATATGGATAATATTGATATTCTTATTGTAGAATCTGTATTTATAGCTATAAAATAAACAATTCATTTTAACCCTGGATGTATGTCTGTAAAATTAACTTTTTTTTTTTACTTCCCCTGTTTATGTAATACCTTCTTTAGAATTAAAAATAATGAGATTATTCTACTGATAATATAGAGCCAATTTAATCATCTTTTTGCTCTGAAAATTATTTCGAAAGTAATTGTGTCAACACACTTTTTATATTTATAAAATACTCCAACCCTAAATAAAACTCATAGTATATTACAGATTAATATTTTTTTTAAAAAAATACTATGTAAATTTAGCCATTTCAAAAATAGGCAGAATAAATCCTTATTGCATAAAATACTAGAAGTTTTATGGTATAGAAATCAAGTGTGTTAGGTTAATCATATGAATGAACTAAAATCTCAATATATATATTTTGAGATCAGTGCTAATGGAAAGAAATCATGAAATGATTAAAAAAAGTATTTATCATGAATGATCTTTTAGTAAATTAATAATGAAATATTTTTTTTACTCTTGTTCATGATAAGTGCATCTTAAATGTTAGCCTTTTATTTTAGCATTTCATTTACTCTCATATTCTTAATCCTTTAGGAAGTTAATTTGTTGGTCAATTAGATTATGCATCCTATCTGGAACATTTGGTAGTTTAAGTTCTATAATATATAGACATTTGAGATAAGTTATTAATACTTTCACTAGCAAGTAATACTTCCAACTTTATTCTAGATTTAAAAATTCAGTAATTTGATGCATGTATCAGGCTCATAGTATGTGAAGGAGTTAACATCTGTTATCATTAAATTTGATATAATGAATTGTTATTTCATTAATAAGTAAATGGAAGTTATTTAATTAAACTTATCTAATTCAAAAGAATACAACTGGTAATCGAATATAACGATACATTATTGCTTGTTCTTAGTTCTTTCAAAATAGTGTAGTTGAACAGCAAGTTATATACCAAATTAATTTTAAGGTGCAGAAGATTTTTCAGATAACTTTTAGACTTGTAAAAAAAGTACGATTCCTTTAAACTTTTTTCCATTTGTGTTGTGATATTGAGTAATCCAATATGATTGGCACATCCATAACTCAAAAGATTGCATATATATATATATATAGACTACCTTCTATAATTAAGAATAAGGAGAGTAAGCAGGAGTAAAAAAATTATTTCAGAATATACAGCATATTTTGTATATAGTTATATAAATTGCTAAGAAAATTTATGAATAGTTTTTACAGTATGAAGATGTAGAGCATTGAATTGTCTTCATAATAATTGAAAGTAAAATTTACAGTAGAAGATAAGATTTGTGCCAAGTGTAATTAATTTTATATTAAGAAATGTTTAATAGTTTTTCTATTTTTATATGAAAATATATAAGTTTATTTACCTGCGATTTTAATTTATGGAACAAAAATAGCCTTTAGGTGTTTTTGAAAATTATTTAAAACATCTGAAGTTTTTCAGAAGCTACAAGATTTAAAATCGTTTGATGCCTATAATCCCATTTTAACTAAATTCAATTACAGATTGGATTTTTTATATCATATTTTATAAAGTTTTCTATTAAAATATTAAAGAAATATCTTTAACATGCATAAATTAAAATTCACTTTTATATAGTTATCTACAATCAATATATCATTTTTAGGCTAGATGCTATTTGTGATTTCTATTTTGCAAGATGCAAAAAGTGTTGGACTAGAGCAACTGAATGTAGTAGACTTAATTCTTTGGTAGAAGTTTTTCAGAAATGATTTTAGTTAAAAATTAATCTAAATGTTTTTCTTTGATAACTTCAGTTTATTTTTGCATAAAAAAAATTCTTTATACAATATTTTAAATGGAAGAGCAGCCAAGCTACTTAACATCAAATTTCAATAATTTTTTTAAAAATGTTTTAAATTATCTGCTACAACTATGCATTTAATTGTTTCAGTTACTATATTTATATTTGCATTCATTATGAGGAATTAAATATATTTTTGTTAGTATGCAAAATACTGCTGCTTTTTAATAAGAGGAAATTTTTTGGAAATAAAAGACAGATCAAATCTACAGTATTATTTTATGATCTAAAAGTTGGAGCCTTCTTATTGTAGAACTTTTTCTGACAACTTATAACATTTTAATATTAAAAAAGGAGAGAAGTTATAAATTGGACAAAAACTTTTCATCTTGAGCTATGTTAAATATATCCATTAGTATTAATGAAGAGGAATATGCATGTGTCTTAAAAATTTTCATAAATCAAAATTATATTAGTTTAATTATTCAGAGGCAATTACGAATGCAACATAACACAAATATGTGAGAAAAATTTATTACCTAATTATAATAAATAAGCTACAAAGTATTTACAAAAACAACATACAACAATCAAGCCTCAAATAAGTTGAGTCGTCAACATTAACAGTTTAACTTATGTACAGATTTTTCACAGATGGAAATCAATTATTTATCAGTCAGATTATTTAATACTGTTTCTTGTTCTTCACCAATAGTGCTCCATTTCATGGGATTTCTATTGTGGGAAACATATCAAACTGAGTCACAGATTCTAACAACATTTATTTTGGCACATATACAAAGAAAGGCATTTGTCATTTTGAAGAATGCAATAGAATTGAATTTTCGCATTCTCCCACATAACAATACTGATAATTACAATTTTTTTTTTTTTTTTTTTCTCTTTTTTCAATGGAAAGCTTAACAAGTCCTGAGGTTCCGAATGCAAAACTATGGAGATGTTGAAAAGCATATTCATCATTTTACATGGTCAACAGTAGGTAAATATTAGATAGGAAAAACACATTGATAAACAAATGGATTTCAGCAAATTTACAGCAGTGAGAAAATAGTATGAATATAAAAAGATGAATTATGCAGAATTTTTAGTACACAGAAAGCTAGGAACATCAAAAAATTTACAGGCATTTATGTAGTTGCCTATGATTTTTTTTAATTACAAAATTATGACTATATGAAAGTTCAGAAATTTAAAACATCTATAGAAATAAATGAACTAAATTTGAAGATCCTTCAAGTTTTTTTAACAAGCACTGCTTTTGTTTTTCACTTTTCCACTTTCCTTCAGAACCTAAAAATAAAAACAACTAATATTACTACATATAGAATACTTTCTAAGTGTTATAAAATGTTTTTGCATAAGTGAAACAATATCCATATATCATGAAATTACTTGATTTAAGAATCTGGAGTTGAAAATATTATTAATTTTTACTGAGCAATTACTTATTAAAGCACAGAAAATATTTCAAAGAACTTTTAAGAAAATGCTGAATAAAAAGTCTTTCACTATTAAATCATTTATAAAAATGAATAACAATTTACCATAATCAAATTATCCAGTCCTGTCAAGTAGCCATCTTCACGGTTTCCATGAGTCCATTTTGAACGATGGTCAACAGTAACACCTTCAGGAAGAGGTAATGTTTTGGCAAAATCAATCATCCAAGCACCAGCCCTTTTTCCATCGTGGATAATCAAAATGCTGCTACCAATCACCTAAGAATAAATTTATGTAAGTATAAAAACACTATCTTGCAAGTGACTCAATATATTTACTTAGAGACAAGTATAAATCTTCCTGGTTGTTTGTGAAGATATTAAAGAATGCAATTCATGCTGTCTCTAAGCAGCAACTAGTAGTCAGATTTATTGTGTGAATATATAATCCATAAAAGCAAGCTTAATACTATCTATGCTTTTATTTGATTATAAAAATTATAAATATGATAGACTAAACTTGATTGGCAAACACTATTCATATTAAATTAGAATGCAAAATATTGCTTTAGTTACAATATGTATATTCTTGATATATAGATGTAGAAAATATAAATTTATGATAATCCAAATGTCTTTGAATACCAGTAAATTAAAAATACTTTTATAGTAACTGAATATCTTATATTTTTAAAAAATATTTTTCCCATATATAAAAATTTTGCATTCAGACAAGCATGAAGGGCAAACATATAATATATATTTAGCACACACTACTGATATTTAAAACACACATCTGTATTTAAAACATGAATCATATGCCTACATACCTCATGTGTGCGAAAAAATGGAGACTTTTCTAATTTTGTCCTTAAGTTTTGTAGCCTTGCAACTAATTGCAGTCTGACTTTTTCACTTTCATTCAAGAACTGCCTCATAGTCTTGCAGATATCTTCCTTTGACCTTAACATTTTTAAATTTTTAGTTGGTTCTTCCCCATGCACCTAAAGAAGAAATGCTTATTTAAATTTTTGCTTATGAAATGTTTAATAAAATATCACAAATAATGATATAATGCAATTAAAATTTGTTGTCCAAATTTTAATTCAAAACAAGAGTTTTAAATTAAATTAAACAAGATGGTAATAAATTTACCTTAAATCCTTCTATCCTAAAGCCCAGCTCAGCTGATGAACTCAGGTTTTCTCTGAACTGAAAATAAAACAACAACAAATTATAATAATTGATTAGAAAATAAATTCCATTACAGCTAACTATGTTAGAAAATTTTGCAATATTATACACTTTTAATAATATTTTAAAACATAAGAATTAAACTTACTTGCATATACCTAAGCTTTGTAATAGCTTTTGTCTCAAGCTCTTCAGGTGTAGGAGCAGTAGGATCTACTTTAACCATTTTTTCATATAAATCGTTTCTGGCTTTTGTGTTTTCAACTTCTGATTCAAGGAATGTTCTAAAAGCAAAATATAAATTTAATATTGCAATTTTGTACAAATTTAAAATGAAAATTCTTAAAATTAAAGAAAAATACAAATGTATTTATGACATATAATAAGTACACAACTCATTATTTAAAATGGCATGAATTTTTTAAAAATAAATTTTACTTTAAAATTTGAAATTGCATGATGCTGATTATTTTCTAATTTCATTTGAAAAATTCCGCATGAGTTAAAAAACAATGATTGCAAATTGTATATGAAGCATGTGTAAAATCAAAAAAATCTTTTATTGCTATTTCATATCTGTTATAAATTATAAAAAATAATAACTAAGACTGAATAAAATTACATTTCCAACTTTATTGGTTATTAAAATAAAGTATAATAATATATAGATAAGATAGAAATAATAGATAAAAAGGACATGCTTAATGCTTACCTTGTTCCCATTTTGATATCCATGACTGCAGGATTTTTAAAATTGTATAATAGGTCTTGCATTTCGATAAAATCTGTATAAGTTGGTTAAAGAATTTCCTTCATTTCAATGAAAAAATTTACAATTTAGTAAAAAGTTCACAATTTAATAAATATGTAAATCAACAAATAAACAATAGTTCATCAAATTCAATGTGAAAGGATACATTCTCCGTTATACTGAACATCTTTGTAGAAATGAGGCACCATTGAAGCAAGAGTGTCTTTCATTAACTTTTGATAAGCCTCTATTTCGACCCGATCAGGAGAGCTTTTTTTCCATATTGTTCCTGGTCCAGCTGGTGCAAATGAACCTGAAATAATCATAAAATAGAGTATATCAGTGACAATTGATTTTTTCCCCTCCTCAAGTTGCTGTGTTCCATGTGCAAAAATTTATTCATTTTTATTAAGTTTGAAATGGAATTTTCAAACGTACCTTCATGACCCGATAGCTGCACCCAATTATTTAATCTATTCTTCAATAAAACATTGCTGGCAGGAGCAGTAAGATCAAGAGCATTCTGAAAAAGGAATAAAAAAAATGTAGCCGTCTATAAATAAAATAATTCACATATTCTTAACTAAAAATTTCATTAACACAAAAATATTCAAATTATGCTTCAGAATATTCATATGTTACAGAATGAACTCTGGTTATTCATTCATTAGGTCTAAAAGCAAGCTAGAATCGAAATTTTGTTTATCTAAGCCATTTAAATCATCTCTAAGTATTTTCATTATTTCAAGTAATATAATTTGATATTGCTTGAAATTGAAAAATTCAAATTTGAAACTTTGAAATTTCTCAGAAGTTGTTATTTTTGCACATTTGAAAATTCTTCACTATTTGGTTTTCTATTAACCACATAATTCATGCTGAATGTAGCAAGCATGTACACATGCACAAATGCAACATTTCACAATATTCCAATTGGGTTATATTGGTGATTTACTGAGCAATCTCTCTTGAATAAGGATGATCTATTCAAGAAGGATACAACATCACTTAAAAGCATATTACAATATAAAACTGAATGTTCTCATTGTATTGGATTTTTTGAATAGCAAATTAATCTACTCATTACTGTAAAAATTTCAACCAAACTAAAAATAAACAATTGATAAAATTTATCAAAATCTGCTTTGAAAGTATAAGCAAAAGTTACATGAAATAACTTATTAATTTACTGATTTTGCTTAGCTTATTTCGATTGATTAAATATAAATATAGAAAAAATTTAAACGATTACTGACTTTTTTAGTACAATGTTAAAGAACATTATTTCATTGCAAAAGGCTTTAATCTATAGCTCTCAAATCTTATTATTATATCATCTAGTAAGCATCTTATACATTTCAATGCAAGAATTAAATTTTCTAGTGTACTCATTAAAATGTTAAGATAAAAATGAAAAGTTCATACATCAATGCAATGCTTCTTTATAAAGGGGGAGTGGGACAAGAAATAACCGTCGCACTTACAAGCGCTAGAAGCTGCAGTAGTGTCAGGTGGTCGGGAACCGTTGTTCTCTGGGGTTCTCCATTGCCTTCGCTAACCTCCACATTGCCATTGCTCTTTGAGGAGACGCTTGCTTTGGAAGAACCAAACGCATTTCTGGCGAATTGGTGCACTCTACTCCGAGAATGGAGTTTCTTGGAAATCTCGCCCTCTTTCTCTTTGGGACGCAGAATGTTGGACAACTCTGCTGCTTGGCTATCAGCCTTTTTGGCTGCCTGCAAATAGAATTGCAGAAAAATATAAGCAAAGAAAAATCTTGCATAAATATATCGCACTTATATATTCAATGACGAAAAATCATTTCAAAATCATTTGAGTTTTCCGAAATATCGGCCGCGTTTCTAAAGAGGATTTCAAGCTATTGGTTATTGTAGCTGTTTTGAAGTTTTATCATATTTTATTTAATAATGATACAATTTACTCCTATTTTAGAGAGAAATCCAAGTATACCGAGATTCTATTATAAAGCAAAAATGGATGGATAAACAATGTGCATTTGTTTTTAGTCCATTCATCTCATTATAATTATAGCACTCGAAACAGATATCAGAGAGAAAATAGACACAAGCTAAAAATATTTTTTTTATAAATCTGATTATATATGAATTGAAAATGTTTTTCTCGCAATTCATTACTTTAGTATTTTAGGCTGAAAATGTTCAAGTTTCGCTTAAAGTAATAAAATATATATGATAGATGACACAGTATTTCGAGGGCATTTTAAAAAAAATAAAGCAAAGTATTCAAAATTTAAAATAAGTAAAACCACCTCGAGGTTGGAAGACACATTGAGAAATACTTATCAAAATCTGTCCTTGTTTTTGTTATTCTAAAATAAAAGGTTCAAGTCGCACAACAAGTAATGCAACGTCTTTGAAATGAATCAGAACACAAAGGGTAAAGTTATTGTATAACATAAAAACACGTGTTCCTTATTAGTCAGTTTAACATTCAAACCACATAGTATCTATTCAATGTAAATTGTTTCTTATCTACCTAAAAGGCGCTAATACATTCAAGGTTTATTCAAATTCAATAAATTTCCTTTGATTTCCAAATGATCAATTTAAAATTTTAACCCTTTTTAGAGGGCAAAGATTTCTTTTAGATATAAAATATAGATCTCTAATAAGTGGTTGTAGATCAGAAAGGGTTGACGCAGGAAAAGCGCCAGCTGGTATCGCTCGTTCTTTTATCTTTGTCAGTGAATGACGCCAAAGTGCTACTATGATTCTAAAGAATGACGTTCGCGAGTGTTATTCTGGATACTTTATCAGAACGGAATACGAATTTTAAAATGTCAGCAACACATTTAATTAGAACGCAAATGGTTTCTATTTCCAAAGTGAGTGCATAACATTGTTCTTATCGGTTGGTCTGCAGGAAGATTTTCAAGTAATCGAATTTAATGGGCATGTACTTAATACAAAATACGTTTTGCAAGTTGCATCGTACAACAGTTTATTTAATGTTAATATCACATGACGATGAAATCGAAATAGTTACCTTTTTGTCATGAAATCGTTGATGTTTTAATTAAACGATGCGATCTGAGTTAGTGCGATTGTTTTTGTCAGTTATAAAACTTTCCCTGATCAATAACTGATTAACAGAAGAAGTTATAAGAAGTTAATTCAAAAGAACAGATTTTAAAATTTGTCGTTTTTTCCGATCCTTAAAAGATTGCATGTCGTTTATACGTATAAATGAATGTATAATTATGCATATGCACTCATATATATAAGTACATCATGTATTAGCACTCATGCTAACTCAAAATATATATACATCAGAATCTAATTAATGCCAAAAATTTTCTTTATTTCATGGTTCGTGTTAGAAAAATATAGGCGCTGAAATTCTATTGTTATCCCATGCCTGAGCTCCACAAAGAAGTTCGCGGGCAAGTTATTTATAGTTTATGTATTTACGAAAGAAATATATTTTATTATCATAAACAGGCGAAAGACATTTCAAATCACATAAAAATCGGAGATCGCATTGAAAAAGATCTAGAATGAATAAACCATATATGGGAGATCTACACAAAATAAAAGTTATATATATATATATCTATAGTGCCAAGCTGCCTCGATTTGCAGCAGAAAAAAATAAATATTACTTATTCTAACCTAAATCAACTATGCCTTATAAGTACAGTCTTTTGTTTAACACGAAACTCAAATTATAGATGTATATATGGCTTAGCTTCATAAATGTTGAGTGAGTTCAAATTTTAATATGTTTTCGTAAATTATTCTTTATATATTTTACAGCATTCCGTAATTGGTAATGTTTGTACAAGAATACAGGTAAACGCCCTCTTCATCGGATTTGGTGTGAAACCAACACCATTGGCGCTGCTATGAAGTGATTGAAGACGACTATTCCGGGCCCCGTTTCCTTGGCCTCGTATGAGAGGCAAACCACTTCGCCAAAACGGGTTCTGCACCAGTTGATGGCTCTGACGTCCGTAAAAAAAGATTTATGGCATAAAAATGCTTTATCCAATTTCAAAAGAGACACGAATTGTTAACAGAGACGTACGTGAGCTGCTCACTAATGCATTCAACTGATGGAGGGGCCTTGGGGACGAACTGTAACGGTGTTCGGTTCCCACTCTCGATATCAACGGCCGAAGAAAATTTAATAAAAAGACTTGGATAGTACGTGTATAAAAAAGGCACACATTTTTTAATGCAATAGAAAAAATAAAGGAATTTAAAAATACTTTTAGAAACAATTAAAAAAAGTGCAAGTCATTGAAAAGTATGCATCCCATAGATTAAAGATCCAGAGTATTTAAAAACTTAAGTGATTAGAAGTCATCGATTAGATTAGTATGGTATTTCTAAGCCCCCTTGTAATAAATGGCGCCAGGGGTACCGATATCATTCGCGCCACTGTTTCAAGCCAATGCGTACAAGCTATCGCTTTTATATTCAAATTATCGAATAGTTTGTTTCATTGCAGTCTTTTCAGACATAACTCTTGAGATAATTCCAATTCTCTTCAAAGATAATGTTACTAAGAATTCTTCAATCGGTTCGTTCTCTCCCCTCTCCATTATACAGATAAAAACTTTTTCTTTACTTTACTGAGCACAGATTATCAGATAATTCTTTTCAGAACGTGTCGTTCGGAAAGTAAAAATAGGAAAAACTGAAAGATTAGCAAAAAAAAAAAAAAAAAAAGCTTTCAATGCACGTTTTTAACCAGATCTTTCAGAAAACAATGGTCGGTACTTGTAATATCTCTCTCCTCCCCCTTTAAGCAGATTAACCGCAAATTATCAGTCAGAATCATATGACGCATAAGAAAACGGATAACCACTTCCGAGTCATCCAGTTTTAACCGAAATGCACATTTCCGACATTCGAAAAGGAACAAAAAGCATTCCCATGTCAAATGTGATTTTTGATATTAACTAATTCTCAAAATCTCTATTTACGCTTTAGATAATTCCATGAAATGCAAAAGCATTTATTTTCAATAAGTTTGGGAAATTTTGTTAATAAAATAAAGGAAGCTGTATAAAAAATATGTACACGCACTAAGTTTTGCATTTATTAAAATAATGCATCATAAATAGGAAATACATATAAAAATATTAATAAAATGTGAATTGAAAAGAATTAAAAATTATAAACATAAATAGATAAAGAAGCCTTTTGTTACTCTCGCATCACTAAGTGCCATTGGGGACGCATATTCTAGTTTGAGGACGACTGCATCAAATGAAACTGGCTTGTAAAACCACATTTTCTGATAAGATCTACAAGTAATTCGATTTGTTCCCATATCTTCAAATCAATATGGTAACGAATCGAAACCAAAAAAACAATGTAATATCTTCAATGCATGAACGGAATACATTATCTTTCCACAAATCAAAAGTGAAGACTTAATCCCCACTATCTAGATACTGGATACTACAAAAGAGACAAACAAGTCCTTAAAATGTTGAAATGTGCATTTTGATGGTCAAATGCATTGTGAGATGTGAAACCGGGTTCAACCAGGATGCCTTCCACCATGTTTAATTGTTGCCTTCTTGCTATGGATCAGTGAACCCAGTTAGGTTACAAGGTTAGTTATTTCTGGGTCAAACGCAATATCAATTTAAATGAATGTCTACAAACACAGCTTCTGCACTTCCTGAACCACACAATCAGAATATTAAAATATTTGCAACATGTTTTAAGGTATTTGATGTTTCCAAACAACACTGATGAATTAAAAAGATAGAGTTCCGAGTCAGGTACAATATGGGTTAAGTAAATAACCAAAAGCATAAAACTTGTTTATGTTATTTTTTTAATATGGTTTCATAAATCAAACATATTGAAATTAGCATTCACATTTTGATTAATAATGGGATATATATATATCCCATTAACCTTTTAAAATTAGTTTTAGTTCTTATTAAAAGTAGTTTTTTTTATGACTATCATATCTCCACCTCTGGCTTAATCATCTGGGGAAAAAATGATTCGAATAAATTTATCTTATTTAAAATCTATTCTCCTTTGAAATGAAGAGAAAAACATTTTTAAAAATTTGCAGTCAAAAGGGATAATTAAGAAAACTATGTTCCGACAGCAATTTTAAACAATTCCACAGCTATTTCAATAGCAAAAATTTTAATTCAAGAAATAAAAAAAAATAATAACGCTCTTTGAAGAGGCAAAGGGATTTTTCAAAAACTGACGACTGATTACCTTGAAAATTGTTTCAACAATTTGTACACAAATTTCAAACTTTCTACACTTTAAAATAAAATGTTCTGGTATTTAATATTACTTTTAAGCAGTGTGTTTTTAGCTATTATTATTTAAATCAAGGATGCCATATTATCAAATCAAATTTTTCATAATTTTTACTAAAATTTAAAAATTGTATGTAATGAAGATCAAACTAACTTCCAATCTCTCGAGTTAAATTTCTTATAATTTTTATTTAATTTTCATGTAAAAGGACCAACACCAAAATGGAGCCAAAAATTTGAAAAAAAAAAAAAAAAAAAAAAAAGCTACAAGATTTTGTGCAAATTATTGTTAACAGCCATTAAACAAGTTCGATCGAGGAGGATATACAAATGTCAGAGTTCGCACACATAATAGGACAATCTTTATTTTTGGAGGAAACTAATTATGAAGAATCTGTCATTTTGATTTGATGCTTTCAAAAAGCTCGCCTTTCTCAGCCCTTTCATCTGAGCAGGTAAAGTAATGTAGGATATTGATTACAAAAACAAAAGTACTACTACAAGAACTGCTGTCAAGAATAGTGGGTAGATTGCGGAAAGCGTAACAAGAAAACGGGAAAAAAAAGGCACGATTCCTTTTGTGATCTATTATGGATGAAGACTATTCATGATACAGAGGTAAAATGAATTGGAAAATGTAAACATCACGACTCGCCTTTGGAAACTAAAAAGGATTTTCTTTATTTTTATTATCATTTAAAGCGCGTGCGGTACGGGTAAGAAGAATATATGCACGGAAAGAAGATTCTGGCTCATAATAAAAATTGAAATAACAAAAGGCGGGAAGTTTATTCGAAAAGTTACATGTTATTGGAAAAAAGGATTCAAGAACTGATTTCAGATATTCAAGTAATAAAACTGCTTTTGGAATGCTTCTCAAGCTTTTAATAAATCAGAAATACACTAAAGAAAATATTTTTAATTTAATATCTGGCAACGAATTTCAAATATAATTTCGAATTTCTAAATTCATAATACTGTAAATTTTAACCTCACAAACTACAATAAATATCACACACACATTGTGGCCTGTAAATACCTAGGAAATTTAAAATAGTAATTTGAAGAATGAAATATGACTTACAGAGACGTAACCAAAACCAAACATTTTGAAGCCTAATACACTCCGTAGTGCAGAAAAAAATGAAACAAATTACAATAATTACAAATTCAAAATTATATGTTTTTTAAAAAAATATTTAGTATTCTGTTCACAAAAGTTCTTCCACGTTGCAAAGAAAGATGCAATTGCAAGACTGGGATCGGAGATCTAAACATAGCGGGCACAGAGCCAATGAGTTTCGGGGCAACTTGTCTAGTCAATTCTGGTTCAATGTTTCCAATTCCTCGAACATGAACTCTTCCAAATAAAACGAACCCCCTTTTAGAAATGAAAGTAAAACAGCCTGTCAACATTTTTGAATTCTCATTATCCCGTTTAAAGTTCTGCAAAAATTGGCTGTTGATGGGTTTACACAAATAAATGGAGCTTGCGTTTGCTAGTTTTGTCTTGAGGTGTTGAAATTGGAATAACTCGCTGAACATATCTTGAAATCACTGCTAACCTCGCCAGTTTTTAAATCACATGAAAACCCAATCAGTTACAGAAATTAAATATATTTTCGTATTTATCATTAATAGCAAGTTTTCAAAACTGGAATAAGTTACTGTAATTTCGGATAATTACCTGAAACATTTGAAATATTTCTTTCAATATGTATTTATTTTGAGTTTAAAAATCTCCTAATTAGGAAATATTTCCTGCAATAGAACCATCGTGTTTTCACCGATTTATTTAATTTTAAGAACTACATAACATTTTATAAAATTATCATTCGATTTATGGTAGTAAATGAAAGTTAAAACGATTACAATTTTTGCACAGGCGTGACACAGAACAAAGCAGTTCCAATATAGCCGAATATTCATTAGCTATTGTCATTTACATCGCATGATTTTATTATGCAGTAATATGAATGCGCATTTCAAAACACTTTTACAACCAAAAATTTCACTGCTAAAATCTATAATTTCGAGATATCCGTTATTTGAGCAAGTAAACCTTTTTTTTTTTTTTGATACAGAGTTCAAGATTGTGATGGAATAGTATAATTTAAAGTGAAATTTTTGTATGATAACTAGAATAAGCTTTAGAACAATTTTCTTGAACAAATGAAGTAGATACCAATAAATATAATATTATAAAAGTTCGTCAGGTATTTTGTTGCATATTTCATAAATGAAATTTTTATGCTTTATGGGAATTTCAATATTATTTCATCAAAAGCTTCATCAACTGAAAATCAAGTAGTTTAACATATTAGAAACATTCTGTCCTAAATGAATGTAATATCTTCCAATAAAAAACATTCGCATTGTTTGTATTCAGAATAAAATGGAACCTATTAAAATTCTACACGCTGCATATTTCAGCCCACAGAATCGTAACTCTAGATGCACGTTTAACAATGAGATTATAGTTCTATATCTCCAGCTCATTAAATATTCAAAACGGAAGTCAAAGACGCGCGAGTATTTTATCCAAAATGCGTTCAACGTCAAACACAACCTTGAAAACAAAAACGCATCGGTTGCTAGCTAACAGAGCGTTTGATATGAATTGAATTAAATATTTACCAAACGATTTACAAATTCATGCTGTTCTACACAAAATTTTGCGTTATCATGGTATTAAATAAGGGATCTAAAGTAAAATCAACTGCATTTTTTAATACATTGATGGGAGACTCGTTTTATGATCTAAGCGAAGATAATACAAACCACACGATTATTGATTAATTCGTATATCAGTTTTTATTAATATCTTAAAAGCACACGTGGGTTCTTTTTATAATATAATTCGATAACAAACGTTTCAAAATGAACTATCGTATAAGGTATGTATTTACAGGTTATATAATAGCTCATAAAATGTATAACTACTCGTTAAAAGTTCGATTTTTATCGAGAAAAAAAAATAAAAAGAATACAAGAATAAGAAAGAATACAGTTAGAAAAGAAAGAAATACAGAAAGCTAAAGAATACAAGTTCACGTTTTCACGCAACTGTTACAATCATTTCGTCATTCAGTGATATTCCATGTAATTTATTATCAAATATATTTATTTAACTTAGTTTTCAATTTACTATAAAATAAAAGAAACATTCCGCGCAACACTTAGCAACAATGTTCAGATAAATCAATCAAATGAAACAAAAAGAAGTTAAGATTGTGACAAATAACTTTGACCGTAGTACTCACCAAACACAAAAAGCAATAAATAAACAGGGAGTTGTCCAGTGTTATTCTTCTTGACAAACGACGAAGAAATGCAATTTAGTAACTAATTAGAAGAACTAATTTTATTTCATTTGTACCTGCATTAAAAATAACACCGGATTCGATCAACGGAAAAGGATTTTGTCATTCGCGCACGAGTTAATCATTTTCGCAACATACTAGAAATTTCGCAAGTCTAATGCATTTTTTTAATTCCAAAATTTAAAATTTAGTTCCTTATGTGAATTATACTAAAATGAATTACTTCACAGTTTTAGAATATGATTTCAATAAACATGCAATACTAAACCTGTATGGGTGTAGCAGATGAGAACGCAACTATAAGTAAATGCAAAATCTGGTACGAAATAAAACAAGAATTTCATACGCATATTGAAGTAAGCCTGTTTTTTTTTTATGCTGTATATCATGACCAAATGCTTTGTTCTTAAATAATTAAAGAAAAAGACGGTAATTCATTCCTCAACTAATTTTAAAATCAATAAAAATTCAATTTTTTCCCAAACAGTAAATAGCAATTACATATATTTAAGAATTTGCAGATAACGGTTATGCTTTCTAAAATTAATAATAACTTTTTCACACGAAAAATGGCTAAACGTTAAAAATGACTACTTTTTTTTACAAAGTTTAAGGCAAAAAGTTTGTGCAAAATTAATATCATATATTATTAACAAATGTTTTTTTTTCGTTAGTACTCAAAATTTAAGCAAATTATGAACTGCAACTTAATAAATAAATATAAAAAAAACGAACTGTCGCCTTTAATGTCATCTTAACATTAACATTAACATTGCAGACATCTATATTCTTAATAAATCTAACTAAATTTTAAATATAAATAACTAAATTTCAGTTTTTATGCATTCGTTTGACGGTTCAGCTAACAAATGGAATGATAAGTATTAATACAAAAGAAATTTCTAGTGATAAAATTTTGTAAATTTATATAAAAAATATTTACTAGTTATCCTCTTTCCATTTAAAATTATCATAGTAGAAATCTTGAAGGATCTTTTTGGGAGTATAAGTTCATATAATAACACCAATTCAATCTACAGGCAAACATTAAAGCTACAATATAACGGCTCATAAATATAAACAAATATAATTTTCTTAAACAGCTGTAATATTCAACTTAGACTGTTCATAGAATTTTCTTCACTCGAATCTCACTCATTCGGATCATGCCAGAAAAAATATCAAACACAAAAATTAAAAATTGCACTCACCAACTCTCTAGAAGTGCAGCCAAATTTCATTTTAAGGTCATTCCACTGTTTAATAGCAATTTCTAAATCGGCACTGTCAAAGATCTTCATCGAGCAATCCGAAGATTTGCACATAGCTTTCAAATTTGACAAGGGAATCCACCTCTACTCCACACAGTCCAGGCCACGCCAGACACAACAACTTTTATTCCCGGGTGTAGTAGTTCACAAGACAAGAAAAAAAAAAGTATGCACTTAATATTCGAAGCTCTACTCTTTCCTTCTTGCAGCACGGATAAGTGTCCTTCCCCAAAATGTTAACTTCTAAGCAGGAGATAAAAAGCTATGATCTCTACACATAATCTCTTGCGTTGGTTTCGAGTTCTACCACCAATATGCCGGAGCTAAGTCGGTCAGGGATGGTAAGGGTTGCTGGTATTTTCCTCTCCGATTTGCGTCGCCAAGTGCCAAGCGCGCCAAAGTTTTTTTCCGTTTTAGAGGAAGATTTGGCTGGTTCTTAGTATGCTGTTCTTAGTATTTCTACCCTGCCGGAAAATGCGGATTTTTTTCGTGTGACGCGAATTTACCGTTGCGTCGCGAAAAGTGCTTTTTATTGTTGGATCTGTGTATCTTAGAATTAGTAATCGATAGAATTTCAGCACGTAAGTGATATGAATAAATAATGTGCCGACACCTGTGCAATGCACACTGTTACGTCATTTTCTTACAAATGAAAAGTAAACGGAGAAATTCTTATCCGTACCTGTAATTTTTTAAAAATTTTTGCAAGGATGACTCATTACAATTTTTTTAAATAAATTTTTTGAAATAATTTTGCTACTTGGAAATATTTTAGTACTATAAAGAAAGATACATAATAGTATTTATCCGGCATAATACTAATGATATTCATGGCTTAATACGAAAGACATAATACTATTGGTATTCATATCTTAATACTAAAGGCATAATACTTATGATATTCATGACTTAATACTTAAGACATAATATTAATGATATTCCCGATTTAATACTAAAGGCATAATACTAATGATATTCATACATAATATTAATGATATTCAGGCCTTAATATTAAAGGCATAATACCAGTAATATTCATGGTTTAGTACTAAAGGCATATTACTAAATAGTGTTATGCCTTTATGCATAAAACTAATATGATATGGCATAAAACTAATGGTATGGCATAATACTAATGATATTCACAGAACTCTGACAGTTAAATATTCATCATAAAGCTTTCTAATTATTCTATGATGAAAGAAGTCTATGTTTGGATTTAGAAAGTATATATTTCAAAAAGAGTAACTATGGCCCAAATTTCCGTTTTCCGTTCGCTCTTTTAAATATCTTCCGATTTGTTTTATTGTTGAAAAAGGAAATATATCAATCCAGTTTTCTATTTAATTAAAAGATGATATCTATGGTTCAATTTTCTGTTTTCTTTGCACTCTTTTAATATTTTGTCTTTTTGTAGTTTGTAAAAGTATTTTAATATTTTTAAAAAATACAAATCAGATTATCAGTATAATAGAGGATGTCTTTAATAAATTAAATCAGGAAATTTATTAGATTTCTGTTCAATAAATAAAACACATTATCTTAACTCTTAAGTCAATAATATCTTTAATTAATTCAAATCTACACAGAATAAACAATTCGAACTATAAAATTTTCTTAATATAAAGAACAAATATCTATTAGCTATAAGGTCAATGGATGTGTAATTCCATTAAAATAATAGGAAAACATTTTTTTTCAAGGAAATTCATTTAATATTTTTTAAAATTCCAGAAAACAAGTTCTTTTTAGTATTCATTAAACTTGAATATGTTTTCTTAATCAAAAATAAGGAGGTCAAAGAAAAATAATAAAAGCATGAGTGTTTGACAGAAATACTTTGAATAAATATTTTTATTAAAAATATAGGAATTTTGTTTCATGTTGTATTCATTTGTTTTCGATGTCTTTTAAGATTTTAAGATTTAAGATTTTAATTTCAGTTTCATATCAACATAATAATGTTAGTCAGTTGTTATACTATCTGCAAATTGTGATCTGGTATGAATTATGAAAAAAAAGAAAAAAGATATAAAAACGTTCAAAATGCTCTATTTTACTCTTAGAAATAGAGTTACCAAATCTGGCACGTGGTTATTTCTTGGGTAGCAGGAACAAAGGATTTCTTAAAATATTAATTAGATTTTTTAGTTAAAAATTGATCGAAATGTTCAGAATTTCCGCAAATAACTTTGGAGTATAGTATTGAAGCTATTTTACCGAATTTTAAAATTTAAAAAAAAGCCTTTTTTTGTGATACTGGTTTTATTTCCATATATATTTTTAACTAATTAAAAAATATTTTTGAGTACATTTTACATCATAACTATTCATCATTTTGATAACTGAATTTCTACAGATGAGCATTATCGTTACTATAATTGAAAATGAAGATTTAAAAATAAAAAATAATAAAGATAAAATTGGCGAAACAAATCAAAAACATTATATTATGATATTTTAAACTAGAGATTCGAATCTCCTTTATTTATTTATTTATCTTTAGTATTATTTTGATTTACTACTATTCAAAATAATACTAATTTTCGAACAAAACAAAATAATAATTTTCAAATTTTTAATATAATAATAAAAGTGCGTTTTTAAAACTTTTTTAAAATGTCATTATTTTCAATATATTTCGTAATTCATCGTGATAAATAAACGTAATCATTTTATCAATATTATTTTTATCCTGAAATTCACCACTATAAGCCACCTTTTGTACGAATCTTTATTTAAAATTAATCAATCAAATGAACGATAATTATGCTGAAAGAATATAAAAATATTTCAGAGTCATCCGAAACATAAAACTGTATAAAAGAAATCAAAATTATAATACATAAAAAGAGAAAAATATCGATTATTATAGACAATCGTTATAAATATGAAAGAAGTCAAGTTAAATAAAAGCAAAAAAAAAAAAAAAAAAAAAAAAAAGGAAAAGAGAAAATTAAAAAGATCCAAAACTTTGCAATATAAGGCACTTGTTAAAAATTACCCTATATTGCTGAATATAAAAAGTGAAACTTAATATAAAATTATATGAAAAAATAAA
Source organism: Argiope bruennichi (assembly GCF_947563725.1). Taxonomy (NCBI): domain Eukaryota; kingdom Metazoa; phylum Arthropoda; class Arachnida; order Araneae; family Araneidae; genus Argiope; species Argiope bruennichi. Next base: position 32,171,964 of record NC_079155.1, on the reverse strand, counting down.
TCGAAATTTTAAGGAAATACCCTTATTACTCTGAAGAGTCTAACAAGAGCAATTTTTTTTTCTCTTTCCGTTCGAAGAGAATTGAATTGACAATAACGAAGTGAATTGTTCCTTCATAACTTATTTCCCGGACGATTCCTCAATTTGTGTCAAATTTATTTAAGCGATCGATCACAGTTTTCGGTACTTCAAACACGAGGTCAAAGAAACAGGGAAATATGATTGTTAACAGTTGAAAGATATTCCATCATTTTTAGATTATCGATCAAATTAGTATATTTTTCAAAATTCTTTATATTTATCTGAGATATTTACCCCTACATCATTTATTGGTGTTGTTTTTAAAGCATATTTTGCATTTAATTTCAGATTTTTTATGTATTGAATCCAATTATTTTAAGCGTTCAGTGAAAAGATAAATTTTATGTTCTTATAAAGGTCCATATACTGTTCATCGCATCATATTATATAATAGTGTTGCTAAGGTGAAGTTTAATATATTCAACAATGGAGTAACTGGACAAGATTCCGAACACTTTCCGCAAGCAAATGAGAGTGTCTGGGCCCTTAGAAAATTAAAGTTATTGCTACTTTTCAATAATTGTAAAAATATTTCACTTATGTCAGGTCGACATTTTTTTAATATTTAATTTTCAAGTCAATGTTATTTTTATATTTAATTTTTTAAGCTATCAATTTGTTATATAATTTTTAAAAATTACAACTGCAATTTTTAATTGATGATAATTACAAAAAAAATATTTTTTAAATACCAAATTGATAATTTAAAAAAATTAAATATAAAAATAATATTGAATAAAAAATTAAATTTTAAAAAAGACAAAATATTATCACGGCGTTTATTAAGACGAGTAATCACTTTTTTTAACACTGTTAGTTATTTACGTTTACGGGCCTTATAATTTAAAAGGAATAATGAAATAATTCAGTATTTATTTAATTTATATTTAAATTTTTGTTAAAAATTACAATATTTTGCGAATAATTTAATTTTTTATTGCGAGTTTTCTCTTTTGGAAAAGTATAAATTACTTTTCAAAATCCAGTTCAAACCAAAGAATTCTCAACTTACACTATTGCTAGGTTTTGCTATTTTTTTCGTCCAGTAAAATTCTTTGAGAAAATTTTTTTGATTTTAATTTTGAAAATGAATATTTGGCATTAGCCATGGAGACAAAAATGGTTAAAAACACGCCAAAGCTGTATTCACTCGCTAAATAGCTTAGTACATCCATAGAATTCCAAACAGACGTAAGATTTTTTTTTTTCTACTTCGTCTATAGAACGTAATCTAAAACTAAGGATTTTTTTCTTTCAAAGAAACATAACTTTTTTATACAAATATTTTAAGTAGGTCTTCATTTATATTTTCTTCCTAAAAGATAGAACAACAAAAGTGTCTGTATTGCTACCACTACTCGAGTATAGGTCCTTTAAGACCGTGAGTCTCCGGCATTTTGCCAATCCTGCCGCCTTATTGATCGAGCCATCGCATTTCTCTTATACCAAACAGGGATAGTTTATTAGTCAGTTTCTGGTTTTTAGTATATCAGTCAACTTATTTTTTTACCAATAATTCTTAAGCAAGAATAGCAGGAGAGTATAAGACCTCTGCCAAGACAATTTGCATGGTTGGTATGAAAGTTCAACTAGTAATAATGTCTCTAAACAAATATTAATTATATGAGAAGAGAATCGTCAACTTCTGAAGTAGAATTCTTGTTACCCGATTAATAATTAAATTTTCGTTTGTTGAAAAGAAATAAAGGTTGATGGCTTAATGATTTGCGAGTGGGGTGACGGTTAAAGTTACATAAACTGTAAAATCGTGGCACAAAGTACAAAGATTAATCTAAATCAGATGATAAAATCTGATGGAGTTTCTAAGTAGAAAAAAAAACTCATTGATATTATCAATAAACCTGAAGTGCAATTGAAGTTACTTGAAAATAAAGCAATGCGTTGAAAGTAATAATATTATATGAGGGTGTGGAAAACACGTGTAGCAGAGTCACATTATAGCATTAAAAAATCTTCCTTCAAATAACAAATGATGAGGTACGATCTTTGTATGTCCAATAAGCTGTGGTGTAACAGGGGTAAGGATAATATGTCGCGTTTTACATTCCATTCGTCATCAGTGGCAAAGTAAAGAATGTCCCAAAATTAGCGCAAGATTTGAATCTACCACCATTCGTGCAGTAAAGTGTTGGCATTGATTGCAGAAATGTATTTTTAACAGGGTTGCGTTACATTTGGGACGCCCTTTAAAATAAAATAACGACCAATTCGTGCTATTAATTTTCCTTTCTGTTCCGACTTTAAAAATGCACTAACATTTTGTCCCGATGGCGCCCTTCTCACGTGGCTCTCATGCATACCCGCTCCCCCCATTCCACTCCCAGTTTTAAAGACTCTGTGCCGGAGTCCTGGCATAGGGGTAGCGCGTCTTCCCCGTGACCTGGGCGCCCTGTGTTCGAGTCCCAGTTTGAGCATGGTTGTTCTTCCGTTGTTCTATCTTTGAGATGTGTGAATGTGCCTTCCTGTAAAAAGGAGTTGTGCAAGCGAATGAGTGATGTGTGAGTAGCAAAGTTGTACTCTTGGCCCTAGTTGGCGCTACTAAAAAAAAACAAGAGTCGCTCCCCCACCGGCTTAAATCGCTGTCTTCGTAACAGCGGCTTCTCCATGGCAAGTGCCAACAATGTGCTTCGTGCACAGTGTTGGGGTGAAATGCCGTACCAAATGTCCATGGCAAGTGCCATAAGAAACAACAAACAAAGACCCTGTCAATTTACAGACAGTTAGAACAGAGTCACTTTTTATAATATTCAAAGAATGCCAATTTGGTGCAAGGAGCATAATTGTAAGTAGTTTATTCCATGTTTCAAGATTTTTCTGAATTTGATAGTTAATTATAAAACTTGTCTCTGATCCATTATTTAAAATTTTTTTTATTCTATTTGCATGTAGGAATCGATATGTCAGGACAAATAGAATCTAATTTAGGCAGTTATCAGTTTGTTCATTTGAATTTAGTCTAACATGTGTAGAAATCCAATAAATTAAAAAAAAAAAACTAAATTCCGGAAAATTGTCTTAAAAATATCCAAAATTATAAAAAAAAATTTTAAAAAAATCCGACGCAATTTTGATGATTTAATGATTTAAAAACATTTAAAGAATCTACTTATGTCACGCTAAAATCCAAACTATATATTTAAAATCTATATGTAATCAATCATGATTGCAGTGATTTCTGCCGTTAAAAATGGACAGAAAAGAAAAATGTTTAACGATATTTTGGAAAATAATGCAGATAAGTGGGTGATTTGTATTTATATAAATAAACAGCATTTAAACTTTGGAAATGTAATCTATTTTTTTAGGTAATATTTTTTAGACAACAAATACTGATCATATATATGAAAAAGGGAAAAAAAGAATATAAAAAACTAGTGATAAAAGGAGTGTAAAGCATTTATAGATCACGGAGTTGTAATGCTCAACGCGCCAATGGAAAATGGCAAACGCCAATGCGTCCTAGAGAACAGTCTTTTCAAATGATCCTATTATAAGATGTTCTCGTGTTTTTGAATGAAAATTCATTCAAATTGCGCTATACTCAGATCTCAATATCACATCTCAACTAGATAAAAGCGTACTTCATTACACTTCAAAGCCATTTTACTTTAAAATGTGCCATCGAAGGAGTTGGCATCAATTTGTCTCAATCTCACAAAATTGAACAATTTTATAGCGGAAGGCAATCATCAAGACGAATTGTTTAAGCTTTTCAAAAACGAAAAATCCACTTCATAACAATTTCCGATGTGGTATTTTTCTGAACATAAACGGCAAACGAGAAGATTTTTTCCCCTCTTCTTGCATTCTACTAAATGGATAATCAACATTTAGTTATTAGAACAGTTTATTCCAAATTCTTATCTAAACCAATTTAAAATCAATTCTTAAAATTCAATATATCAACTAATAATAAAGATGTGTTGGCGTTCTATAGGCCAAATCGTTTGATTTAGAGCAACCAAACTTAACATATACATATGTTAAAAGGCCACTTTGGAGAGATTTTTTTAAAATTTTAATTAATTAAAAATAAAGCAAAATTTTGGAGTTTATTCCGTGATAACTCCCTAATATATTAACAGCACAAAAATAAATTTTACACCATTTCAAAATTTAAAAAAATTCTTTTTAATGATATCAATTTCATAATCATGCAAAATTTTAATAATTTTGGCAATTTCTTTAAAAATATTTTTTAGTAATTTCTAACAATAGATTCGATTGTTGCCCTGAAATTCAAACAATTTTTATTGTTTCATTAAATATTTAATCGCATGATTTTTTTTTACATTGTTGAAAGTTAAAGAAGAAAGGTGTTTAATATTCATATAAAAAAATAAATATAAATAAAAAAATAAATATACAATATCTCAAAATTTAGAAGACAGATGAACTAGATATTTACTATTTTAATAGAGCTATGATGTTATGGGACTGTATCCATCAGAAAAGTTCATGTACCAAATAAATAAAACTTACGTAAGACAATTAAAATAACATAATATTAAAGCCAGACAATATGGTGGAATCATGGACATGAAGTTATACCTACAGAATTTAACTGAAATCAAATATAACCAATATTCTCAGTAAATCAATTGGTCTTAAAACCGACTAATTTCAACAAAGATGGCTTTCGCAAATAAAATTAAACTGATATATATCTGGTGTATACCAAATTTACTCAGATATCTTTGTAACATCACTTAATAGTGATATCAAAGTCTGTGAATAAAAACTGACACCGGTCTTTTATTACTTTTATCTAACATTTCAAGCAAGAGATATCTTTCACAGAGCAATTCTTTTAGACTTTGGATTTATTTTCTCATATAATGTAATCTATCTATATTGATCTCTAAATGATCAACAATCATTCAATAGGGTTATTTAAATTATATCATCTAACCTTGCCCCTTTCAGTGACTTATGGATTAAGATGTTTTTGTACCGAACGTTATATTATCAGATTATTGGTGCCTCCAAGATTATTTTGATAGCAGTCAAGTATTATGGCGCGCAGATAAGGGTGTGTACAAGCAAATAATAATAATAAAAAAAAGCGGAGTAAAGCAGTAAAGGAAATGAGTTTACGGGCTCATAAAAATCCGGACTCGATTCAGACATATATTGACCTCAGCTTTCAATGGCTTAGTACCGGATTCGTAACAATAGCTTCCGCATTCCATTTATTTATAATATCACAATGCGATGACCGCGTAGCCTTTATATTTTTTTATACTGTGAGAGCACAATATTCGATAGATTATACAGTGTCTAGACGCTCAGTATTTTCATTTGATTCGGAATAACAATTTGACACATATAGATGCAATGCGATCGTATCAGTATTAAAATATCAGTGAAATTATTGCATTAAAAATTTTATAACTTGAAGGAATTTCTATAATGAATAATATATAATATTTACTGTTCGTTTCAGTATCCTGAGACGGCCACTTTTCGACGATTCTATCTCGTTTAGGAGTGAGATGCGGAAGGTTGTGCGCATTTCTGGAATTTATTTTCTTGTTGAAAATAAACATCTCCTCCTTTCATCTTTACCTTCACCCCTATTTTGTCGAATTAAACCCAACCTAATGCATGCGCAAAAGCGCGGAGGATTTTAGAATCCGTTGGCAAACAATACTTCAGTTAATGCAAAGAATCCTTACAAAAAAGAAAAGAAAAGAAATTGCAATTTTTGTGAGCATTTTTATCATACGTCCGTTTCATACTGATCTGAGTAGATGGACGATGCTATAAATAACCAATGGAAGTGGTCTTCTCGCAACTTTCTTGCATACTCTCCAATAAATTTTTTGTCTACACCCGCCCGCATAAAACTGTGGACCTTGGGTAAGGCCGCGAATACCTTGCACTGCATTGGGAAACATTAGTTTAAAAATATGGATCTTTGACGTGAATATAACATTTTTACTGAATCTATCGTGGGAATATGTATTTTGAAATCCTTTTTTGACGGCCGGTTGACACCAAAATTTGACACAAAACTACACTTATTGTCACAAAATAACATGCTAAATTTCATTGGTTTAAGTCATTGCGCATATGAATGAATGCGTTTACATGAATGCGGAACATATTAACTTAGAGACGGTCAATCGTTTAGCAGATATGTTTCGAAATAAGAATCTATATTTTAAATGCTAAACATATGCATCGAATTTTATCTACCTCGCGTTTTAAACCCCCGGGCTTCCGACATGGTGGTTGGATCTCGCCACCCTGGAGGGTACAATAATAGGTGGGGGATCTGACTCCTCCCATCGATGACGGGACGTACTTCCTTCGGGGAGGGTTGTACCGTGGCCGGTGATGACCCTTAGGACTCAACCACAGTTCGCGCCAGTGTTGCTGTTGCGGCGGTCCGGTCATTCAGTTTTATGGTTTAAATCCGTGTGCCTTCGTGGCGGGTCGGAGAGTCAGATGGCTGACTACCTAGTGTTTTACGTTTTGTAGGTATAGAGCTCCTTTGTAGTCGAATAGCCAGAAACTGCAAATTTGATCATTATTATTAATCCCAGTATAAACTATATTTTAGTTCTTGATTCATAAAACGAAACAAAACAGAATCAAATCTAGGTTATTTTTAACATTAAGTGATAGATGATTATTTGCATGGAAAATTGTATGTACATGAAGTGATGACTCAGAATTTGATTCTGTCAAAGCCAGCTTTATTTTGACTTATTTCAATTATATTATTCACTTATAGTTAATTAACAATTATAAGTGAAAAACTATTTGCTTATTTAATTGTTTACCAACGTATTATCATTTCGTTCAGCCTAAACTAACGAAATGATATTCTGGTATTTTAATTTCAATTCTCATTTGCACATTATATATATGTAAATATATTTTAGCAATCGCGAAACCGAATAGAAGAAACTTTTTGAGATTTCATCTTCGATTTATTTCATCCCAGGAGACATAATTTGTATAAATAAAAAGCGGTAAGAAATACGTCAGCCTACATCTCGACACAAGAGCAAAAGAGCCCGAAATTTTTTCCCTTCGGAGGTTTTACTATGATATTTTGATAAGGATTTCTTTTACACGAGTCAACTTAGGAAAGGAAATCTTAGGTATCTTTAAAACAATGCTGTAAGCATTCGGGATTTTTATCTCTTCTCTCAGAGCATGAGAACATGCTGGATTCAGCAATTTTATAGAGCGTGTGTAGAATTAATTAATTAAAAAACTGGGAATTGGATTAGGATATAAGAGAACATTTTAAATGATTTTAATACGGACTAAATTATGATAAAATTTAGAAAATTAATTAGGATTAAGTTAGATTTAGAGATATTATAATATATATATGTAAGCATTATTTTAGTTGAAGCAGAATGCAGTTTGAAGACAGTGAAAAGAGTTTGATTATTACAAGATTATTTACAAGAAGGCGCGGACATGGCACGTCCGCCACAGCGCGGCACAAAAGCAGAAGTGGGAAAGAAGAACGAAGTAAATTACCCCTCGTCTTATATAACATGAGATATGGATAAGAAAAATATTTTTTACAGTGCTAATATATTATTAAGATTCTGATGGGGATTTTTGACGCATGTCAATCACAAGTAAGGGAAACACATGGATCTTTTAAAAAGAATGTGCTTACTGGACAGTTTTCTATCCCTTCAAGCGGCGTGTGTGAAAGTGTCGGCGTTTAGCCGATTCAGCAATTTTATAAAGCTTCTTTTGAATTAATTAAGTAGAGAAAGTGGAATTGGATCAAGAAATAAGAGAATGAACTTACTATGGGCTAAATTAAGATAAAACGTTGGAAAATAATTAGAATTGAAATCAGAGTTTAAAATATCATTACATATATATTCCTTAATAATTTCCAAAAACATGTACTTCTTAACATAAAGTTAATATTGCCAGTAACCCATATCTTTGGTAGATTTTATAAAAAGCATTTAAAATAGTATTAATTAAAGCAGTCTAGATACATAATGCTCTGATTCTTCAGTGTTCTTCTATAACTCAGGATACTTCTGTCACGTGTACTTACTCGAAAGCACGCTGCAATGGAAGTCATTTTGTAATTACAGTAGACTATAATCACATGAATTTCGCCGAAAGAGGGTTGTTTTTCTTTCCGTGCAATGAATATTCGTACCAATTCAATACACGATATGCTTCTGAAGACAGGAAAAGAAAAAAAGAATTGTTTTAGAGAGAAACCTGATAGTGCAACTTCTTGTCTCTCATCTTGAGTAGAAAACAGACCATTGCCACGCAGCATTTGTCATGGAAAAGAAGATCGTAGAAGAGAAAGCTACTTCGTTTATCATTAAGCTTAATTACCTAGATTTAAATGTGACTCTAATATATTTAAAAGTAATTTATAATCTTAAATAAAATTCAATTTTCAACACAGCAATTGACATTATATGAAACTATATTCAACATGAAAGTTCTTAATTAATTTTATGAAATTCACAATTAAGACACGCAAAAGCATGTACTGCGTCATTCACAGGTGATACTGGTAGCTTTTTACGTAAGTACCAACTCGAATTATTATCAACTATAATACAATTTGTAAACACCGAACCGGGATAAAGCATTGGTATATGACCCCCCTCCCCATCTACATACTCAACACTTTTCCTTGAAAATAAATAAATATATATTTCCTTATTTTGGGCCAATACCTGTATCAGTGGGTTTGTCAACTTTATGCATACAGAAATGGGAAAGGACAATACAAGAATGCCCCTTATGCTTAAGCAATAGAATTTTGAAGTGCAACTGTATTTGTGTATAAAAAACATAAAATGAAGTTCAATAAATCGATAATTATTAACATAAACTATGTATTTAAAATAAATTTAGATCATTATGAAAAATTATAAATTTTATTAACATTTTTATATAAGTTTACTTTTGCTCATGTATCTTAATCAGCTATTCAGATGCTATACGTTCTTTCAATATTTCTTTTTAGTTAAATAAAATGATTAGTCAATAAAACCATGAATTTTCAGTAAAAATTATTGAAATGAAAACATAGGAAATGTAGCATGTATTAATCCTAAAAATTTAAATGTAATTTTAAAATTTAAAAAAAAAATGATCAGCGGAAAATTGGGTTCTTTCTTGAAAATCTACATAGAGTATAGAAAATTTTTTAAATGCATAATTCAGTTATATGCGATAAGCTAACAAATATGTGATTGATCAGTATTTTTTTAGTTATCATAAATATCAGCAATAGCAGGTAAATAAAAAATTCAAATATGCCTTTTTCAATATATTCGTCTTCAATATATATATATATATATTATTGCGCATTATACATTTTATACTAAAATTTGTTTGTTAAAATAACTCATGCAACCAGTGTATTCCTTAATTTAATTAATTTTCCCCTGATTTATTCCAGTAAATAATGCCATTAATATAAATAGATTATCTTACACTAGATTAATAAAGTCTTTCTAGAAGTTACAAGAATATCATCATATTTTAGTTCTCTCTCTTTACTAAACTCTTTGAAGTGATACAAAAGTTGTCCTATGAAAAATAAATGCACATAAATTCAGGAAATAAATGTAAAATAATTCAGGATTTTTTTTGTGTGAAAAAATATGATTCTTATGAAAAAATGAATAAGAATAAACACATAAGAATCAATGAAAAAAAATGATTCTTATGCATTGTTATTATGTACTTTTAAACAAATAATTCTATTTAATAATTTAATGAAATTTTATGTGAGAATTGATATTTTTATGATACATCAGTAGCTTATTTATCTTTAATAAACATATTTTTCAAGAAGAGGTTTCATTTTCTAAAAATTCGCACATTCTTAAATTAAGTTTCAAGTAAGCTTCACATTAGTTATTAAATATGAAGTATAAAGTAGGAAAATAGAACTTAACATTTACAATCTATGCAAGAAATAAAACACTTCATGAAATAAAATTTTTGAAAAACTACTAAATCTTCCTTAAATTTATATTTATTTCGTCAAATGTTGATTTCAAAACAATTATTAAAATGTTACAGTAGACTCCCGATTATCCGCGGGCGGGTTATCCGCGTCTGCCGCACTAAGTTTATTTTTTTGCTTCCAAGCAAAGAGAAAATGCTTCCAAAGCAAGAAGCAAACACAAATGACTGATTTCTTCAAAAAGGTGTAGTTTTACAGTTATGCTTTTGTAATTACATAATACATTACAGTATTAAAACAGTAAATATGTATTAATTTTTCTGTGTATCCTTGACGCCTTTCGTAAGTACAAAGCACTTTTCTGTTTTCATTAACAAAATGCATTTTAAGTTAGTTTTGAGTGATATACTAAAATATTAAGCGTTAGTTAAACATTTCCTGCTGTTTATTTTACGTTTTATTGTACATAAAACGATTTTTCAAAGTTGGAAGGACCGTTTTCTCTTTTTCTATACCCGTTTTTAGCTTTTTTCGGATTATCCGCGATTTTTGTTATCCGCGGCGGCCGCGCCACAAAATTCCGCGGATATTCGGGAGTGTACTGTACTTATTTTTCTTAAGTCATCTTATTTTATACGATAAAAATAAGTCCCATAAATTAAATTAATAATTACATATTTAAAATAAGCTAAATATAGATTGCATTTGTTTGGACCATATTTATTTTTGCAAGCAATATAGATTTCATTAAAAAAATTATTAGAAATTTCCTATGAGCAATAAATTAGGAATCTTTAACTCTGTTTTTAATATTTGATCTCTGAATACTTTAAAGAAAACGGAAATTGACAAGAATGAACGTTGCAGTTTTTCACATCAAATTTAAATATTTACAATAATTTTCACAGAACATTTCCATTCCAACTTGCTGTATATTTTAGAGGTATTCAAAGCTTTCGAAGAAGTTTCCGTTTTTTCACACATCGTGTATTTTTATCAATATGTGACGATCTCGTTTCTAAGCGCTAAAAGTATTTATCCTGACTCTGGAAGTGGAATAACGGTTTTGCCCTATATTTTCCACGCAACCACAATCGAGCCAACAATCACAATCGACATCGCCAACTTCACGTTAAATACCCGCTGTTTTTTCGCCAATTTGCCAAAATTAAGATAAATTGCAAATTGCGGTAAACTGAATTCAAATGCTTTTTCGGCCGTTCAACTACTATCAGACCACTATTGGCGGGCGTTTCTTTGACGTCATCGAAATAGGATGTGGGTGAGATTCTAACCAGGATACCCAAACAAAAATCGAAGAATTACTCAAAAATGAGGCGAACTTTGTATTCTCTCCCCCCTTGCCTCCCTTCCTCCACTTCGTTGATGTGATCGGAAGACCACAGTGAGTTAGTCTAAGTTAAAAGGTTTAGGAAATATTGTTGACTCAAGGATTTGAAAGCGGATTTGAGGGTTTGTAGTACAAGGTAGCTATGTTTTGTACAATCAGAAAGGAAAGAATAGGTACTTCAAGTATCCGGATGTACAAAAGGATTTCGTCTACATATGGTGGATGATCACTTTTGAATACTGAGAAATTAGGGCAAAGAATATGATTATGTTACAGTTAATAAATTTATTTTAATTAAAAGTGATTTTCATTTATTTGGTTAATTTATTATTTTATTTATTATTATTATTATTATTATTTTAGTTATTAAGTGTTTAGATAAGATATACATAAGGTAAATTCAAGACAAAGATTTAATGGATTCTTCCATGTTTGGCAGAAGATCATTTTGGAATGCAGCTAATAATGGGGGAAATGTGATTATGCAATAATTATAAAATCAGTTATAATTAATATGAATGCCTAGAACATATTCTGAAGAATATTTCTGTTCATCTTTAAATAGAAAAAAACTTTTTTGGAAACCGAATTATTCGTATAATCTAATAACAAAATTATCTAAAAAATTTTTTTTAATTCAATGTTCTTATTTTCTTTTTTGTAAAAACAACAGAACAGTACTTAGTTAAACTTTTTACATTCTCAGTGGGAAAAATTTTAATCCCAAAACTGAAATATAATTATTAAAAATGGAAGCATAATTAATGATAATTTAATTTACACTATGTTAAAAAAATTATTTGCAGAATCCTGATGAAATAATTTAAATCAAGTTGATGTTTTTCTTTTTCATATACAATTTTGTTCAATATTTAATGCTGAAAAATTTAATAGAAAGTACTCTTGTGAGAACTGTCGTGCTCTAAATATTTTTGTATGACCTAATTTTAAGTCATAATCTTCAATTTCAAAATATTTGCAATAAAAAAAAAGGCATTCTTAACATAAAAAAGAAAGAAAAAATCGCTAAAAGCAATCACATTTATTAAAATATGTATCTTAGCAGTTTTATTTCAAAAATAATGCAACAAGCAATAAATAAATAAAATAAAATAAAAATGAATCTAAATATTTAGATCACAAATAACAACAATGCATAAAATATTTTATCATCAGAATCGAGCTTTTTTTTTTTAATTTTAACGTTTATTATGTTTTTATTAATTTTTCGCACTGCTCTAAGATAACAATCATTTAAATATTGAAATGAAAAAAAAATAACAAGAATAATATCATTAAAATAAATTTCAATATTTTGAAATCAAAATTTAAAAAAAAAAGAGAGTAAGACCTTGAATTTCTCTTTTTTATTTTTAAATTTTGAACAAAAAAAACCGTTATTCGTTTTCCCGATTATTACCACAGAAATTATAATATTGCGTTAAGGCACTGATATTCTCTAATGAAATTTTCCTACAAGACGTCAAATGACGTTCAGGACCCAAGGTAACAATTAATTAACTGTATAAATTTTCGTCATATTGCTAACCGAGGTAGTTCGGAACGCTTAGCACATCTGAATGTGCCCCGTTTCTATTTCAGTTTTATTGGTGTTTTAATTTCGAGCTCGTGCGAGAACACACCACCTGCTGATATGCGTCACTACCGTTACTTTTTACTTCCGTTTCGTTGATGTGCAAGGATATGTTCATCGTTAACACATATGTTGTTGCTCAGTACATTCTTTTGCTATCAGCCGTTAGATCATTAAAAATTTTATATAATATCCGGGATCGTTCTTTTTTTTTTTTTTTTTTTCACTCTCGCACATTTACATCACGGTAAAAGTTTAACGTTTATTTTAAATTTCACTTATTCTCTCATTTCTGAAAACAGAGGTAGTGGTCTCCCAAAAACTTTCTTTTATGCTCTCTAATAATGCTGATATCACCCTCACCCCGCATAAAATTATGTACCTTGAGTAAGGGCAAGAATACTTTGCATGGCTTTGATGAAAAGAAAATTACGAAATATTGATCTTTTGGTGTGAATTTTCACTGAATCTATAGTGCGAGTATGTCTTTTGACCACATCTTTAGTATACATTTTCAGTGAATCTATCGTGCAAGTATGCATTTTGACCATATCTTTGGTGTGAATTTTCAGTGAATCTATCGTGCGAGTATGCATTTTGACCGTATCCTTGGTGCCAATTTTCAGTGAATCTATCGTGCGAGTATGTATTTTGACCGCATCTTTGGTGTACATTTTCAGTGAATCTATCGTGCGAGTATGCATTATGGCCATATCTTTGGCATGAATTTTCACTGAATATATAGTGCGAGTATCCCTTTTGACCACATCCGTGGTGTGAATTTTCAGTGAATCTATCGTGCAAATATGCATTATGGCCATATCTTTGGTATGAATTTTCACTGAATATATAGTGCGAGTATCCCTTTTGACCACATCTGTGGTGTGAATTTTCAGTGAATCTATCGTTCGAGTATGCATCATGGCCATATCTTTGGTATGAATTTTTACTGAATCAATCGTGCGAGTATGCATTTTGACCACATCTTTGGTGTACATTTTCAGTGAATCTATCGTGCAAATATGCATTATGGCCATATCTTTGGTGTACATTTTCAATGAATTTATCGTGCAAGTATGCATTTAGGCCATGCACAAGTTCCAGAAACCGAACATTTTTGGACGCCTTTTTTCCGTCTGACTGAAATCATTTGGAGCAGAGCTTCAATTGTAGTAACCAGATAGCGGGCCAAATATCATTTATTTATTGCATTGTTGAGTTATCGCTCTTAAATGCACGCGGAAATACAAACCGATACACAATAAACTCTTTGACAAGACTGATTGGAAATTTCACAAACATCTACATTTTAGATGCTCAACCTGTGTACCGAATTTCATTAATCTAGCTCTTTACATTTTGTAATTATTGAGTTCACTTGTAGTTGGACTTTATCTGATAGACGGATAGACTTCTATCTGCATGGATTTTGTTAAAAAATTGATAGACATTTACCTATCAAACTTATCAGGGGTTAAGTCTATATACAAAATATCACCAGCTTTTTTGAGTTATCGCATTCAGAGAGAGACAAAGAGACTTAATTCCAAAAATGTGTTTCTTGTATTTATTTGGTCAAAAGTGTGCAGATTCGTCAATTTCGAATTTCTTGGACATTGAAATACATTCTCTTTATATTGCTCGTTACATAAAAGTAAAAAAAAAAAAAAAAAAGCATAGAGAAAGGAAAAAAAAAGTTCTAGAACGATGATGGTAGTGTTAAATAACTCCTTTAGTTTATTATGAGATTCCATCATTAAAGGTTATAGAAACACGCTATATGGAGGTAAGTTAAAAGAGAGAGAGAGAGTGAAAGAGACTCGCACCTCTAGTCCGAAACATCGTAGCATGGTAATGTTTTAGGCTTGATTCATCTATCTTTTCTCCTTCTGGCTTGATTGGATCAGTCGTTGCATTCTGCGCGTAACACATTACGCAATTTACAGAGAGAATGTCAGCCTAAAAGCATTATTATTATGTTTTAAAAAAATCATCCTTTTCAAATATGTCACAGCATTAGTTAATAATAAACTGAAAAAAAATTATAAAATTTATTTATTTATTTTTGGTCTCACGAGAGTTATTGAAATATTCCATTTAATTATTCATTATCTTACTATTTTGGAGCTTATAAGGAATAACGTGAAGAAAAAGCGTTGATATTTATTGTACTGAAAGCTTATTTTGAAAATTTATTAACATTTTTAAAAAATACATTGAAATAAACTTAATATAATTGCAAAGCTCATTTTTTCGAGATTTGAAATGCTGAAAAAAATAATTCTCTCCAAAGTAATTAAAAAAACGCGTTAAAATTCCATTTAACTTACAATTAAAAATGTGTGAAAAGGTAATAAATGAATTCCCCAAGAATTAATTATGTACCAAATTTGGTAGTTCTAGGTCTAATCTGCTCTGGAAAGTATTTTGAACGACTTTCGAAATTTACAAATAGTATGCCAGCCTTTAAATATTATCAATTAAAAGGGATAAAAAGCAGGGCATTTTAAAACTTTTTCACTGGTTCTTATAACTGATGACGCTATTAATTAACTGTCGTGGCTGGTTCGTGAGTGCTTTCAATAAATAGGCAAATAGAAAACTTAACAAATTTATTTCAGATTCGTTCGAGTTACTCTGCTCAGTAACTCCTTCTCCTCCAAGAGCCAACACTCGAATGACATCACTCTTTTAATTACACTCGCGCTAGTGGTCTAGCGCCATCTATGAACGTTTATTTCCTAACGCTTCAAAATCCAACCACTACATTAACTAAGTTGAAAAATTTATTCAGGAGAGACTAAATTCATTCATTTTCGAAATTTTAAGCACATAATAGAAAAAAGATAAATTGCTTTTTAGACTGCTGTTTATTAGACAAGAAATAAATAAATGGGTAAACCAATAAACAGCAAGTTCCAATAGTGAAAGTTCGAATTTGTTTTTCAAAATTAAATATAGTCCTTTTGTCGTAACCAATATTTTAAAATACGAGTTTTTCAACATTTAAATCTTAAAAAACGCTTTTTTTGAACCTATCATTCGTACGTTATTTCCAGAATTTAACTTATAAAAACACTACAATATATAAACAGATATTTGTAAAAAAATTCTTTTTTCCAGTTTTTATAATATATAAATTTGTTTATTGCGATCACAGCTTCTAAATGCCTTTAAAAAAAGGATTGAACCTAATCTGTATAATCCAAATATTATCCTAATATTGATTTCAAGAAATTCATTCAATTTCGAAATTTTTTCTACACAGTATAAAAGTCTGAAGGCGAAGATTAGTACAGAAGAAAATGACCATCTTTAGTTTGGACAGCACCATTTCACACACGTTATTCTCTTACATATTCATTGCGATATATCTAGTGATAATGCTGTGCCCTATTTGCTTAGCTGGGAATTTCACCATTCAGGTCTAGAAAGGAAATGACATTTATTTTTTCACAGCAAACACAAATTCTGAAAATAATATCTTTGCGGTCGAGGAGCATAGGCTTAGCTTCCTTTAGTGAACGCACCTGAAAATGTTATATAAAATGCTTTATATAGCTTTTAATCATTTTGACTGAATGGGGAAAGAAATATCAAAATCAGCTGGTATGGTTCCCGCACACTTTCTAATAAATATATTTATGGATTAGTAATTGTTACCAATAATTACGAAAGAGCTTAATAGTGTGTGATTTTTTGGCGATTAATTAATAGAATGTGGTTAATACACAAATACTAGAAAACCGAAATTTGTAACCAAAATTTAATACTGAATTGCAGATTATAGTCACAAAACCACATACAAAAATTTCATATATTTAAATCTTGGCGTTTTTTGAGTAGTTGCGTTTACATCTTTGTGAAATTCATACCAAGACAGTCAACCCTGTTATGTATTTGATTCTAAATCTGATATATATCTACATTTTAGATGTTAAATATGTAAACTAAACTTTATCCATCTAGCTCTGGCCATTTTGTAATTATCGTGTTAACTCACATTCGAACAGCCAGACAGACTTCCCCGATAGGGATTTCTAACAAAAATTTACAAATGTGGTATAAAAATCATTAACTAAATTTCATATGCTTAGCTGAAGCTTTAGGAGCGTTAAAGAATTATCGGGACATAGACATAATTTCAAAAATTTGCTTCTCTGATCCAGGAAACTTTTTGAAACGTGGAGATTCGTTATAATCTTAAAGGTCCAATTTTTTAATGGTTACAATATTTTCTCCTTGTATATTTCATATGTAAGAATGTAAATATGGATTTGAACCTCTTTCGCAATATAAACCATCAGTATCTTCACAAAAAACTTTAAAAAATCTGGACAAGTAGGATTATTGTTAGTCTTTGCTCATTATTAACTAGTTACATTAATCTTTGTATTTATATGCAAGTTATAGCTTTTCTGTCTTTAGGTTTCTATATCTTTTTCTTGGGAGAACTTAGCATACATATAATCATGATCTATTTTGAAACAATGAAAAGACTATATGTAGAC
This sequence comes from Argiope bruennichi, assembly GCF_947563725.1. NCBI lineage: Eukaryota > Metazoa > Arthropoda > Arachnida > Araneae > Araneidae > Argiope > Argiope bruennichi. The sequence goes on along the minus strand of NC_079155.1, from coordinate 32,154,466 downwards.
GAAACTCGTAATTTGAATATAGGGCATATGAGTTTCCAAGTTTCCGCGTTACCCCAGCGGGAAAAGCATTCAACCTTTGACACATGAATTAATGGACATCAGAATATCCAAACATGGTGGATTCTGTTTTTGAAATTGAAACTCCCGGAATGCTGAGACCTTACCACTAGGCCAAAGCGACGTCTATTTCTTTGAAGAAATTATGTCTTAGTTGGAAAACAGAATCATTATATTCCTATATTCAGTACTTTTATGATATACATACATTATATCTTAAACCCACACGTGTGCCTAAAACTCGCGTGAATTCCTGTGAGGATAAAGTCGTCTCGTGCATTCACCGATTAGAATCGTGCGATAAGTCTCATATCTGTCAAGGCATCGTATTACCTCTGACAGTAATTTGCATCTGAGAGAAAAGAATTACTTTATTCACGTCATTCACTTCCACTTTTGATCTAAGGGTATATCGATAGTGAGAACCGATTATTTTTGTCTTTGTCACTAAATAGTTAGCTTTCTAAAGATAATAACAAAGCAATCAATCAGACCGATAAGTAGCTAAAAAAAGCGTTCAGAATAAGAAAATATAAGAGAATAAATAAGTTTCTTTAAGTATATTGATAGCACAGTAGATAATTCCATCTTAATGCTTAAAATACCTGAATCTTTGACCTAAAACTTTTGGATTCCCTTTTTCTAAAACATTATTCAGTGTTTACACAAATAACTTTGGCGCAGTATGGCCAGGGATGGGTCTTGCGCCATGAAACCCAACCAACCACACAAATAAATAGTTTTAATTAAATCATTTTAGGCTAAACAACTCGGATAGTATTTTAAAAGTTATTCTAATTTAAATTAAGGCGATCAGATCTCAATGGATGAATGTCATTTATAAAAAATGCTTAACAGAAAACGAGAAATATATCAGATTATGTATATTCAAATAGATTAAAAATGCAGTAATTTTCTGAGAATTTTTCAGTAATTGATAATGAAAGATATTTTTAGTTCATAGAATAATAATAATGATACAGATAAGAATATTTGCTATTTCCAGTTTTCATTGGAAGTTTCAATGAATTTTAAATTAGCCAATGAGATCTTTCTTCTAGGATTACTTCTTTCAAATGAGTCAAACATACTTTTGAATTAGAATCCTATCCCCATTATAATTATAGGAAGGTGAGGCCGAATTGCGTATTTTTGCTGTAAATCACAAGCATTTATCTCGTTCTCTGTATTTATTTAGATAATGAGAGGACTCTTGGAAGATTAGAATTGCGATACTTAGAAATAGCAATTATTGAGAATCATTGGAATAATAAACTAGGGAGTCTTACAATGAAAACTGATTATACCCGTTAAATTTTCAGAATTCCATATATTTGCTGGTACAAAAATGAGAGTCGTATTGCAGTAATCCAGTAGTAGAGCAACAACTAAGGGGTCTCCCCAAACTTCCTGACATACTTTTCAATAAAAGTCTAATCCCTCTCTTGCCGCATGAAATTGTGAATATTAGATCAATCAACGAATGTCTTGCATGGCTTTGGCGAACAATAATCACGAAATATATATATTTGACATGAATCTAGAGTACGATATGTATTTTAGATGTCTTTTTCCAGAACAGTTTAAAGGAAAATTTCATACTGGATTACAGTTGTAGTCGCAAGATCAAATACCGAATTTTATTGATTTAACCCTTTCTAGGACCGTGGGAAGTATGCTTCGGACCAAATTTATCAATCTTTGTATGAAATTATGTAGGTTGGCATAAGTTCTGACAAATTTTTTTAGAAAGACAGAAACTTAGATGCTTCGGTTCTTTATCTTACACAAAATGATGTGTCTTGATTTGTTACTTAATTATTAATTAACCAAATTAATTAATTAATCAAATTAAATTTATCTAATAAGCTAAATGATTCCCTTTTCTTATTCTAATTTCAAGCCTAAAAATATTTTAGTCATATATTTATAATATGACTAGAAAAAAATGGCCCTTTAAAGGGTTAAGTTACTGCGTGTACGTGCATGAGAAAGTACAGGCGGAGAGATAGTCAAATTTTAACAGATTCGATTCAAATTTGTTTTTATTATGATGTAGCGTACATTTTATTAACATGACATTATTGGTCGATCTGCTTTGTTTTTTTGAGTTAATTTCTATATTTCCTTATTTCGCCGTAATGGAAGCTGTAACCTGTCTCAATAGGCGAATTTATTTTCCTATCTATAAGAAATGCGGTTTTGAATTTAAAAAGACTTTACCGATCACCCTATATATTTCAAAATAGTCAAAATTTCAATCCATTTATTTTGGATGTCGTTATCTCAAATGCTATTATGAAATTATGAATAATCAAGCCATAACTAAAACGGAGAATTATCCAACTCTTTCTACAAGTACATGGACTCATGGTCTTTTTTTTTCTCAGGTAGAAGAAAGACAGGAAGAGGACATATCTGGTGATAAACATGATTTCCTCCTCCGGCCATCTCAATGAAACTGCTGACACTTCCGGAAAAACAGCATGAATCGTTCGTTCGGTCAGTGTGGCCTGAATTTCGCTGCGTTTCTCGTAAGGACGGCTACAAACTGGAAATTGTCTTGGAATTTCTGCTCTCACATAGTTTTTTTTCTCTCAAGGTTAGCAATTGTTTCGTTTTGAAAACAATTTTAACACGCCAAGTGGTCAATTATTTTCGTTGAATAATTTTGAGAGCTAAGAAAAAAAATTAATTAGATAAATCAATAATATCAAAACTTCTTAAAATCGTATTATCCATGGAGAATTTAAGAAATATACAAATAAAAAAGAATTGTTTGTTTTTGAGCTGAGCTTGAAAAACGGTCACTTAGAGAGTTAATGTAAATTTCACATCCTTTTTTTTTTTTTTTTTTTTTTTTCCTTCCCGCCTTGTTTCAAGAAATGGGGATGCTTTAACCCTTTCTAAGGCCGTGGGAAGTATGCTTCCCACCAAATTGATCAATATTTGTATGAATTTATGTAGGTTGACATAAGTTCTGACACATTTTTTTAGAAAGACAGAAACTTAGATGCTTTAGTTCTTTATTTTACACAAAATGATGTGTCTTGATTTGATACTTAATTATTAATTAAACAAATTAATTAATCAATCAAATTAAATTTATCTAATAAGCTAAATGAATCCCTTTTCTTATTCTAATTTCAAGCCTAAAAATATTTTAACATAATATGACTAGAAAAAAATGGCCTTTTAAAGGGTTAAAACGTGATTCAAAAAGTTTAAGCCATACTTGAAATTATATATGGTGTTGAAAATGGTTTACCAAGTGTCTAAAATAAATTTTGGTGAAAATCTTCAAAAACAAGGGAAATAAAATATATTTGTATTAACCACATGCGTATTTGAATACATGAGTGTAAAAAAAGTTTCTATTCCAAATTCTAATTAAAAAATTCTATTCTAAAAAATTTTCTCTCTATTCTAAATTACTATTTTAAAAAATTTCCTGTCTATTTTAAATTTCTATTTTAAAAATATAAAAAATAACTTTATTTTTCTATTTATTACTAACACGAAAAATAAATCATATTTTAAATTTGATATAATATGCTATGAAGGATTAATTATAGGCATGAAATGATGTACACAAAAAAATGCGTTTAATACCATCGGAACGCGCTTTAAGTAATGTTTTTAAAAAAATTATTGAAATTGGAGAAACAAAAATAGCATGGAAAGAAAATCGAAATCAATATGAAAAACTTTTTTTTTCTTTCTAAATTTTAAAAATGATGTAAAAAATGATGTTGTGCAATTATATGATCTGTGTTTATTGAGGGAAATGTTTCTTCATTTTGAACTAAAATTCTAATTAAATTCTGGAAAAATCCTTCTTAATGAGTATCTATAATCCAAGAAGTGCCAAATTTGGTAGTTCTAAAACTAACGATCTGCCATGTAAAGTGCTTTGAGTAATTTTTTTTTCTTCATGCGCATCAGAATTTACAGTTAGAATTTCCAGCTTACAAACATTATTACGAAAGAAAGATTCAGTGATAACCTTATATTTGATGTTTTGGATATGAACACTCTAAATTTGTGTAATTTTGGAGTAAAAAAGAGGTTACATTTTTTTATAAATATAATTACAAGTTTTTATCCTTAAATACCAATTGCTATTTTAGACAACGTATTTAATTTCGCCTTCTAAAATGTTAACAGAAACTGTTGTTGCCAATTTGAAAATATTATTAATTTAAATTGTATTGAATTAATGACATTTCCAAAGTTATTAATTGAATGCACTGTCTTGAACATGTTCAAGACAGCACAAATGCTGAAAAAAATATTGTAATTTTCACTTGTGACTGGATATTAATTTTACTTCGTTCATACTGTTAAAAATATCACACTTTATTCTACAATGTTCAAATTTAAAAATGCTATTTGAAAAGTAAGGTACTTCAGTTTATATCATTGTTCATAGTTTTTCTTACTCAAATGAAACCAGTGTTACCGATTGACAACAAGCCGTTTCTAAGCATAAGTCATAATAAAAAAATAGTTTTTTTTGAGCATTTTTACATTCTCATATACGTAGTATAGAGAAAGTATAGTAATCGTTAAAACATACGAAAAAGAGAATATGATGAATCTCAACCTTTTAGACCACACTGAGTTCGAAAAACACATTTTTTTTTGTAAAATATCTGCTTGTCTGTGACACAGATAACGCAAAAACGCTTTGAGCTAAACGGTTGAAATTTGGTATATGGTTTTTACACCAAATTTGCAGATTGCTATCAAATTTTGAGAAAACTCCATTCTGAGGAAGTCCGGATGTCCGAATATAAATTAACAAGATATTTACAAAACAAAGAGAGCTAGATATATAAAATTCGGTACGCAGCTTTAACATATACAATGTAGACACCTAATGAATTATGAACCAAATTTAACAAGAGACTGACCGTCTGTCTGTCTGTACTTTCAGAAACATGTAATCCCAATGACTCAAAGATCAGTGACTTAAATATATCAAATTTCGTATGGAGTTTTGTGACTACAAGTGCAGTTTTATGTCACATTTTTTTTCAATCGGTAGGTAAAAACGGATATAAAACACAAATTCGATTTTCGGATACTATTAACGCATGCCAGAGATAACTCGCCAAAGATATCACAACAGATTCAGTAAAAATGCTAAATTCTCGCCAAAAGTTAATATTTCGTAACTGTTGTACGCTAATGCCATGTTAGGGGTTCTCTATCATGACAAGTTTATTATAGGGTATGCGAGAAAGTTTTGGGAAGACCAGACCCGCTGGTTATTATTATTTATGCAAATAAAAAAAATGAAATCAATTTTTATAAAATCAGGTATTCAAGACTTAAGTCATCATTTTGATTCATGCATTTCGATGGCATTTGAGAAGTATTTGGTTACAGACCTGATAATTTTAAAACATGATTTAAAAAAATATAAATAATTTGGTTTTTTGATATTCCATTCAATAATAAAATCTAGAAATGATAAAAGTATACAAAGTATTCACCAAATGTCATCACAGCATTTTTGATTAGTATTACAATGCTATTTGACATTTTAAAATTACTTCAGTTGCATAGTAATAATTTGAGTGACAAAATAAAATGAATTATAGTGATTATTTGCAAACAAATAATATTATAATGAAGGAAAAGGGCTTTAAGTTTGAACAAATGAATTATCTGATGAAGATAATAAAAAGACGAAAAGAAAAAAATAAAAGAAATAAAGGAAATGGACACTTTTACTGGACAATTCTTTATGTCATTTACTTATATTTATTTTTAAACTTTTCACATCAAAAAGTGTGTTTTGGTAATATTGAATTAATGATATACAAGAAGATAAATTACTGGAAGAACAATAATAGAAATTCAATTAGATAAACCCAAAGAAATCTAAATTTCAGTTAACAGTTCCTTTCCAGAATTTTCAGTCCAAAAAAAGTTTGTAGGGGAAACGATTCAGTCGTAGAAAATAATATGATGAGTATCAATTTGAAATTATATAATTTCATCTTTTCCTTCTTTCGTGACGTATATTGTTGACAATTCGCACATGGTCCGCTTTAAAATTCATCGTCAGCAGCTGTTGTTCATTAAGGCATGTCGTCAGAGTATTCTGCATTTAGACAAGGAAAATAATTTAAACATTAATAGTGCCTTTATCTGGCCATGAAAATTAGTTTTTTATGTAAATATCCTCTTCTACATTGTTACGCATTAACATTTAGGTTCTAAATTATTTTTATTGCAAATCACATAAATTGAAAACAGTAATCTCTCAGAATATTAATTATACAAAAATCGCCCCCACTTTAAGTAAAAATTTCGTTTTGCCATTTTAAACTTGAATCAATTAGTTTGAATATTCTGACACCAGAGGGGGCGAGGGCACTTCAGGTGTGGGGATGAGAATTTGCCAGATAAATACGCAGGTTCTCGCCTCTTGCTGGATACAAAAGTTGTATGGTATTGAGTTATTTAATCTCCGATGTCAGAACGTACCTCCAGTAGGAGAGGTTGCACTGTGGTTAGTGATGGCCATTAGAAAACTATCCTAAGTTTCCAACTAATATTGCAACGATGATCAATTAAACCTCGGATGCCTAAACAATCTGGAATAGCTCGTTTAATCTATCTGGTAAATGGTAACCTATCTGGTATGTTAGATTGGTTTTTAGCAAATAACCAAACGTAGTTAGAGTAGTTTTTTTTTTCGTATTTATCTAGTATTGTAGAATCTAGTGTTTAAGAAATGCATTTTAAATATAAATATATCATTCAACAATAAAAATAATATCATTAATTGAGAATTTTTTTAATTCTTCTTACATTTATACGTGGTATCAAAATGTGAATTATAATGTCCAATTTTAATAAGAGCAATTAAATTTTCATGGCGAGATTGCTTTTATCAGGCATTTATCCATATTAAAATAATTTCGTCTGAAACTATTAAAGTCGTAACTCTTTTATACCTTGTATTCCATATATGATACCATAAATCTATACTTATATAAAGCTCAGTGTGTGTGTCTGTGTGTGTGTTGGCGCTCTACAGGCTAGTCTATTTGACCTACAGCTACCAAATTTGGTACATGTATACCTTAGAGGTCGGGAATATGTGCCTGGGGTCCATTTTTTGAATTTTTAATTAGAATTTTAATTATTAATTAAAAACTAACTTTCCCGCCAAAAAAAATCTTCCATTTTCCCCACCGCCAAATGAGTAAGGCTTCAGTTTTTTTCCCCACTCTAATGAGGTTAGGGTTAACATTTTTCGGCCGACTATTTCAAACGATTCTGTTTATTTTCTTAATGTTTTATGCATTTAAAATTAAACACTGTTAATGAATCGATCTTTCAGATTCACTCTGAAGTACTCTTGAATTAAAATAACACAGAATAAAGGAAATTAAACATGTCTAATCTGCATAGCGTTACCCCAACTGGCGTAGAAAAATTCACGCATTTGCGTTACCGTAACTGGCGCTGAAAATTCACGCATGCGCATTGTGTTCTGATTGTTGACAATATTATCAACGGATGATTCTTGATTTAAATTATTTTTAGGTTAGTTGCATGCTTTTGTAATTAAATTGTATTTATGTTAGTTATATATTTTTTGTATATGCTTATAGTTTTAAGTGCATCGTTTTTTAAGTAGTTTTTTTAAACCTGTTTTCGACCGATTATTTTAAATGATTCATTTTATTTCCTTAGTGTTTGATGCATTTATAACTAAACATTGTTAATTAATCGATCTGTTCATGAAGAATCTGGGAAAATTTTGTTGACAAATTCTTGAGATATTACATAAATTAAGAAAGATATTCTTTAGTGTCCATAAAGTTTAAACGCTCAGTGACTCTGTTATCAGTAATCATATTATAAAAAAATGCTTTGTTTCAGTAAAAAATATTATTATATTAATTGCAGATTAATTCTTTCCACTTTAATTTAAAGCATATATTCTACGAGAGCCAACAGAAAATTAGAGAGATACATATTACGTTATGACCGAAAGCCTTTATAATATTATGAGTAAATTATATGACTATCAAAATTTGAAGTTTTAAAATATTTTGATGAAGAATCTATCAAAGTAGGAATTGCGTAAAATATTTAATTATTAAAATTTAAACGAACATCAATATTGGCGAACCAGTTGGTCGCCAAATTCGGCTAGTATATCGTAATTCCAACTATTGTAGCTGGCACACCTTGTGGTAAATGACACTATTTTAAAAGAAATAAATTGAAGTAGTATATGTATTTGTTAAATTTGTTAATAGATATGAATTATATATGTATATAAACACAAAAAAAATTATAGAAAATTTTAATAAATCTGATAAAAATACTCGAATATAAATGGATTTGATTATTTTTAAATGTTCCATAGCATTCTAATATCAGTCTCATTTGTCTCTAGTTTTGCATTTTATTTCAATCCGGTTTTCAAGCTTGATTATCGTGAACATGTAAATATACATAATTTAATTTTATCTATATCCCGAGAATTGTATTAGTTTAGCACTATACTTTTGGCATTGTTCCTTTTTTTATTGTTAAAATAAAAATATTTTTAAATTTTTATCATATGCTTCTCTTAACTCTTTCAAAATTGCCACTAACACCGAGTACAATCTTCCAATAGATAAAGTTCTCCATATTAGCCTACAATATAATACATGAATACAATACTAAGGTTATTATTGACGTAATATTAAAAACAAAACAAAAAATTATTTCTCCGAAAATAGGAATACATAAAAATATTTTCGTATGATGAGACAAAATTATGACTCGGTCTAGAAAGGTTCGGCGTGTACCATAGACGGTACACGTGTTATCAAACGTGAGAGACAGTCGATCTTGTATTCCGTTTTAAGTACAACATCGTGAACAGCATGAAATTATTATGTTTTCGAATGAATGGAACAGATAAATTAAATCACGAAAACCCTTTCTTTAGATAAAATAAATAACACACTGAATGTTATTTTTCACTTGCCTTTTTTTTAATGTAAATTATAGAAAAGAAGATACCTATATCAAATAACAATATAAGCTGACCTTCATAGTGCTTTTTTATTTTTAAAATATTTTGTAGCTACATGTTCGTATGCCAGATAAGTTTAAGGCGAAGGCTATTCGGTTAATTGAGGTAAATGTATCTCTTGCAGATGATTAAAAATATCTTTATAATAAACATTTAAAGCAGGTTATTTCGATAATTAAAGGCATATATATACTCTGAAATATTTATTTGAATTTCATTTACTTCCAGATTCAAATTCGTTTAAAAAACAATGAAAAAGTTAAAAGCATAACTAATTGTGATTTGAAATGAAGTTGTTGTAATGAGTTGAATTGTAAAATTCACAGTCGCCTCAATCTCAGGAGACAGCCGAGCACAAGTCGAATCTGATTGGTTTATCAGATCAGTGAATTGAAAACCGCCAAATTCGTTTCCCGCCAATTTTACAGTAACTAGTTTTTATCTGTGAAGCGGAAAGCATTGTTCCGTATTGCAAGGATAAGCAATAAACATGGAATTCAAATGTGCGTTATGCGACGCTTAGTTTTATAAAAAACGCAGTTATTTTAAACGCATTTTATAAAAAAACAGTTCATAATATTTTCTTTTCAAATATAGAAATAAGAGCTTCTCCCTGTGAAGTTACTGCCTTAAATTCCGAACACATATATTAAAATGGATCCAGTGAGAGTTTTGTAGATCTGTTCATTTCATTTTTATTGAAAGGCAACATTTATAAACCTAATAAACCTATATAATAACAGTTCATAATATTTTCTTTTCAAATATAGAAATAAGAGCTTCTCCCTGTGAAGTTATTGCCTTAAGTTCCGAACACATATGTTAAAATGGATCCACTGAGAGTTTTGTAGATCTGTTCATTTCATTTTTATTGAAAGGCAACATTTATAAACCTAATAAACCTATATAATAACAGTTCATAATATTTTCTTTTCAAATATAGAAATAAGAGCTTCTCCCTGTGAAGTTATTGCCTTAAGTTCCGAACACATATGTTAAAATGGATCCACTGAGAGTTTTGTAGATCTGTTCATTTCATTTTTATTGAAAGGCAACATTTATAAACCTAATAAACCTATATAATAACAGTTCATAATATTTTCTTTTCAAATATAGAAATAAGAGCTTCTCCCTGTGAAGTTATTGCCTTAAGTTCCGAACACATATGTTAAAATGGATCCACTGAGAGTTTTGTAGATCTGTTCATTTCATTTTTATTGAAAGGCAACATTTATAAACCTAATAAACCTATATAATAACAGTTCATAATATTTTCTTTTCAAATATAGAAATAAGAGCTTCTCCCTGTGAAGTTATTGCCTTAAGTTCCGAACACATATGTTAAAATGGATCCACTGAGAGTTTTGCAGATCTGTTCATTTCATTTTTATTGAAAGGCAACATTTATAAACCTAATAAACCTATATAATAACAGTTCATAATATTTTCTTTTCAAATATAGAAATAAGAGCACACTTAGAAACATATAGCAGACCATGATTTCTTCTATATCAGCTTTATTATAAAACAGATGTAAGTGTAAAATTTTAATCAATTGCAAAAGAAATACTACAGTACTGATATCTATTCCCAAATTAATTTCGCCAAAGTACGCATCTAATTGCTAAAAAAGGAAAGATAAATAGCCAATAGAAGATTTCGCATGACGCATAGTTTGAAGTCATGTGATCAAACGAACCAATCAGATTCGACTTGTGCTCGGGTGTCTCCTGAGATTGAGGCGCCTGTGTAAAATTCTAATACTGAAATTTTCATAAGTCGGCCAGCTTTACTGATTGATTTAGTTAATTGAAGTGCAACTCTCTTTATTTAAAATATTAGTGTCTAACGAATATTTTGTTAAATATGATTCACAGGACAGAGGATATCTGCAAAAATTTAAAATACGTAATTCATCAGCATTTATTGACTCAATTTACATAAAATATAATGATTTTTTTCATGTAAACCATTTGTTAGCAGATGTTTGTCTATTACAAAAGGTTTACAAAGTAGCTCTTGGCCTCCGATTAGAGTACATATCTCGTTTATATTAAACCATATTTGCCTTAAATAAAACTGCTTCATTGAATTAGTAATGTAGATATCGTAAAAGATCACAGAAAACGTTTCCTTGCATTTACTTTTCAAAAAATTTCATATTTCATTTCATACAAACACGTGCTGAAAATTACACTTTTATATGTTTAATTTGTAATGATAGATAAATTATTTTTTAATTTGAGCTTTTGCCAATATGATGGCAACATGTTAATGAAAGTTAATTTTTTCTCATTAACGTGCAACGTGCTCATGCAGCTTAAATTTTATTTTTATTTTGTGCGAAATAAATTGCTGAAAAATATGTTTAAATTTAAAAAAAAATCCTTATAAAGAGAAATTTAATTAATAGGTTAAAACATTAGTTTCATTGAAAAGACTATTTTTGAACTTCATTATGATGTAAAAATCATTTTTGCTGCAATATTTTTGAAAGTTATAGCGGGAAAACGTCAAATTTCGCTCAATTTTTAATTAATTAAAATTATAATTAAAAATTTAAAACAATCGCTCCAAAGTGTACATTTCCACCTACAAGGTATATATGTGTGAAATCTGGTAGCTGCTGGTCGAACAATCTGGCCTGTAGATCGTCAACACACACACACACACACACACACACACACACACACACACACACACACACACACACACACACACACACACACACACACACACACACACACACACACACACACACACACATTAAGCTTTATTGTTATATAGATAATACGTATATTTTCTCTAAATTAGTTATGAATCTAAAAGCTTAAAAATAAAGTACGTTTAATTCATTTTTAGAAAGTTAACATTCACTTTTATTTTATTTCTATCCCCTTTATTTTATCTTTATTTCGACTGTATATCTTCAGTTATTGAACTGGACATTTGCATTTAATCTAGAGACGATAGCACTTGACTTGAAAATCAGAGATATTGAATGTGAATGAATTCATTCAGGAAATTCAAGGTCAAGAAAGTGCTATTTATATTGAAAAGCAGAATCAGTTATAAATCAGTAATGTAAATATGGATAATGATTTATCTTTAAAAAAAACACGAACAGTTTATGGTAAATCAAAAATTTGTAAATATTTATCTTGCTAAATTTTTTTTAAAACATTAAACCACGATTTTCTGAATTATATATTAATAGCATTCATACTTGAATGATATAGTGAATGCAGATGGTTTAGTGGATGCTATAAGGAATGTAGATGGCTTAATGAATATTGTAGGAAATGCAGATGGTTTAGTGGATGCTATAAGGAATGTAGATGGCTTAATGAATGTTGTAGGAATGTAGATGGTTTAGTGAATGCTATAATGAATGTAAATGGCTTAGTGAATGCTGTAGGGAATACAGATAGTTTAGTGAACGCTATAATGAATGCAGGAGACATGCCAAAGTAATAAATTACGAGGGAAAAGCTTAATATGTGCGTTCAAAGAAATTAGATAACGGATTTTGTGTAAATTTGCTATTTAGCTGTAAAAGAAAGAAAAGTATCAAAACATTAGAAATCCCTACAGTGGTTTTTGTTTATATATATTTAATTTATATATATTTAATTCAATCACCAAATTATCATTTCTTATATAAGCGTTAGGAATAGTTATTAATGTCATAACTCATTTAAAGCTAATATACGGGAAGTAAACAGAATATAGTATAGAAAAAACACAGCAATTCAAAAAAATTTCGAACTCGAGATTTTGTAGAATCTTGACGTTTCAGACCACCCTGAGTCAGAAAAAGATATTTTTGGAATTATGTCTGTCAGTTTGTGAACACGATAATTAAAAAAAAAAACGTTTTGAAGTAAATGGATGAATTTTTTTACGTCAAATTTGAAGATTTCTAACAAATCAAATTCATTTAGAGGAAATCTTTCTGTCCGGTTCTCCGAATGCATATTAGCACGATGATTACAAAATAATATAGAATAGATATATAAAAATTCGGTACACAGATTTAAAATCAAAATTAAAGAACTGTATAGAATTTTGAATAAAATCCAACAAGAGGTTGATTCTCTGTAGTTCCGCATGCATATAAATCCGATAACTCAACAAAACAATGACTTATAGAGATGAAATTGGTTCATGATCTTGTTATTGTAAGTGTTATTATAAGTTTTATTCGTCGGAAAAGCAATCGTTCAAAATATATTTCCAGTTTTTTGGTACGTGTGAATCAAACGCGTCCTAGAGAATAATTATTTTTTAAAAAAGTCGTCAAAGTTCGCGTACTTGTAACAGGTTTCTTTAATGTACTAAGGAAACATTCCCTAAAATCGATTCTATTTACTGTACTATTGAAACACTCTCTCACAAAACTTTTATGTATAAAATTCTAAAAATCAAAAAAAAAAAAAAAAAAAATGAATAATTGATTTGCCGGTTTGAGGGGAATGCCTCGGAGTTCTTGAACACAAGGTTCTGAATCTGTGGCTGTAACAAGGTTTGAGCATTCGTGGCGATCACGGCTCAAGGTCCATAATTTTATGCGGGTTTGGGGAAGGGAATAAAATTTTTAAAAGGTAGTATGGCTAAAAGGTAATAAAGTAATTAAAAGGTAGTATTTATGGTAGTATAGAAAGTTTCAGGAAGACTAGTTCGTTTTTTTTTGTTGTTTTTTTTTCGTCGTTGTTTTTTGTATGCATAGGCTTTTTATAACGTAGTAACATCCAAGTCGAGATATTTTTAGACTGAGGCGTTTATTTAGCTTTCAAATGACAACAGATTTTCAATTTCGGCACTTATTCAAGCAAGAGTTTAGAAATATTAAAAATCTTTGATTATTCTGCTTCCATTAAAAAACTTAGCTTTTATGAAGTTCTGGATTTCCAATCATAATCACGTAATTAAATATTTGGAACACTTTAAATATTTATTTTAAAGATAAATTCTAAAAGTGTGATGAGAAAGGAAATGAGAGATTCTTCTGTACTTCGCATTTTTAATATAAAATAGGTCATAAATGAATTATAAATAAGAAAAATGTACTAAATTCAAAAGAAAATGGTGGCGTTTTCGGTTTTATACCTATGCACATTAGCACGGCGTAATATTAATTACACAAAAGTTGATAAACATAATTTTGATTATGTACTTCTTTATGACTTACATTTTACTTAATTTGATTTTTAATTATATACATAATTTTCATTTTTGAAATTCTTTTCCATCAAATTTCTAAACTTTGAACTTTTTGTCAGATTAAGCGATACTTAACCTACCTGATCTGTAGAGAAAAGCCAACCAATGAATTTCTTCTATTTCTTACATAGTTACGTAATTGTAAAAATATATATATATATATTTATGAATCAAAACGATACATTTATTTTAGATTTAAAAAAATACTACTAAAATCTTCTATATAATATTATATTTTAAAGTATATTAAAACTTTTTATATTATTCAATATTTATTTAATTTTCCTTGGATTGAAGAAATGCTTAGAAAATTGATAATATCAATTTTCCGTCACATGTTTTCATGGCCGAAGACTTTTGCGGTTTCCATTTTATAAACATGATAATCTGGTAACATTGAATGTATACCTTTGTCTTTATATAACGGATCAGAGTTTGAATGAAACAAGAGGGAGTGGTTTCTTCAAAACTTTCTCGCATACTCTCTAATAAAGATGTTATCCCAGTGAACGCCTTGAATAGCACTGACGTACTATAATTGTGAAATATTAACCTCAGGTATTTTTACTGAATCTATCGTGTCATCCTTGATGAGTTATTTGGCAATTAATCGCTGGCATGAGGTTAAAAGTATTCGAAATTCGAATTTGGGTTTCAGGCTGTCCTTCCCAACCGATAGAAACAAAATTTTGGCATAAAACTGCAAAGTCACAAAATCACGTACCAAATTTGATATATTTAAGTCATTACTTTTTGAGTTCTCGCGTTTACATGTTTCTGAAAATACAGACTGACAGACGGTCATTCATTCCCTTATTGGATTTCGCCCAAACTTTGATAGGCGTCTATATTAAAGATGTTAAAGCTATATACCAAATTTTATCTATCTAGAGCTCTTCGATTTTTAATTATCGTGTATTAACTTATATTCAAACAGCTGGACAGACAGACATTGTCAAAACGGATTTTACTTAAAATTCGATAGAAATCTACATATTTGGTGTAAAGACCGTGTACCAAATTTCAAAGATCTAGTTCAAAGTGTTTTTGAGTTATCTTTATGAATCATAAACAGACAGACGGGCATTTTACAAAAATATGTTTTTCGAACAATGAATTCTAAAATTGGGGATTCATCAAAATTTCTAGCTCGAATTTTTTGACGATTTTACTTTCTCTATACTTCGTACACGAGAAAGTAAAAAAAGTTATGAATTATAGAAGCAATGTCTGCTAATGATAAAGTGACCATGGGCTAATTACCCTAGTCAAGAACAGGGGGGATGGGGAGGGCAATATCTCTAAGACCTGGACACAGGAGTGGTGGCATTGGGCCGGGGTAATGAAAGGCATTGACTATATTTCTTGTATCTAAAAGTATTGTATTTTTATCCATGAGAAATGAGATTATTTTTCACATTTATTATCTTTGAATGGCACAGAAGATCGGCTTAGAATGAGAAAGTTAGGAGTGGAATAAGGGGATAGAAAAAGGTGAAGGAGAAATGAATTAATAAGATTACAGGAAGGCAGTGGAATAAACTGTGCCTTGAGGGAGGGAGGGAAAGGGGAATCGAATAGGTGTTGGATGAGTGGAGGTCCCGCATGGTAGTATTTTATCCGGGGCCAATTCGGCTTTCTGCGGCCCTGATGAAGAATCTAAGACACTGATTTATAATATAAAATAACTTTTAGAATAATTTAGTTAGAAATAATGAGATTGCTGTCAACAATGGGTGGAGATTACATTGTTATAATTATTGCTTTGAAGTAACTAAAGAAAAATGGTTTTTTTTCCCCATAATACCCTACTATTGTAAAAGTTTATTACACAAGTTGTACTAATTATTTGTATTCATCTTAAAATATCGTGCTTCTTCACTGTGATTAAATACCATACTATACTGATTCCAAGGCTTCATATAAAGTCAAAAAGAGTGTATTCTAACAGAAATAATATTGAAAATACAAACAAAAATATATTTCACGAAAAAAGAATTTTTTTCTCATAATCCTTAGATAATATTTAACTTTTTGGCAATTAATTCTGTCTGAAATTGTTAGGAGTAGAATTTATATATCAGACTAAAATATACTAGGTGTTCATTAATTATTGTCGGGGTTTCCGTACCTCATAACTTTCGAATAAAAAATATTACGCAAAAACCGATTACGTATTCGTAAATTACAACTCAAAGAATTTTATTAATGATATTAAAGTGTAAAACTTGCAAAGTTTGCACTTTGTAGGCATTCAGCTGAAGGCGATCCTTTGAGTTGTACTTTACGAATACATAATTCTTTGAGTTGTAATTTACGTATTCATAATTCTTTGAGTTGTAATTTACGAATACATAATTCTTTGAGTTGTAATTTACGAATACATAATTCTTTGAGTTGTAATTTACGAATACATAATCGCCTTCAGCTGAATGCCTACAAAGTGTAAGTTGTGCAAGCTTTACACTTTAATATCATTAATAAAATTCTTTGAGTTGTAATTTACGAATACGTAATCGGTTTTTGCGTAATATTTTTTATTCGAAAGTTATGAGGCATGGAAACCCCGACAATAATTAATGAACACCCTGTATAACGAAATCAAATATATTTTTTTATCTTGATCTTTCAGTGTTTATTAGATAATGGAATGGTACAAATGAGATGACAAATAAAACTGAATTTTGGAGTGAAATTTTAGTTGCAAGTATGGTATGAGCAAAGTAACATTTAAAATAGCAATAGATTATTTCTATTCGGTGACTAGACGGATGATCAATCATATAAATTACATTAAAAAGAGTTAAATATTTTTTCCAGCTACACATTCTTGCAATACAGAGAGAAAATCCATGAACATGTAAATTAATATTTCATAAGTAAAAATTACTTTGCAGCTCAAATGTTGTAATCGTAAGATGAATAACACACTTCGTGAGTGAATTATATGACTCTCAAAATTTTAAGTTTTAAAATATTTTGATGAAGATTCTATTAAAGTTGGAATTGCGTAAAATATTTAATGGTACAACCGGAGTTTAACCCCCTGCTTGGCGCAATTTTTAAAAATCGTCAACAACGGCCTTGCGAAATGTTCAAAAGCAAAGGAGCAGATGTTCAATTATAGTGCATAATAAAGATTGCCAGCTTTGGCGCGTTATCGCAACTTGGCGAAGCAGGGGGTTAAACTCCGGTTCAACCTATTTAATTATTAAAATTTAAACGAACATTAAGATTGGCGAACCGGCTGGTCACCAAAGGCGGCTAGTAATAAATAAGAATGCCTGTGTTTGCTTTCGTACTCTACGGGGAAGAAAGACTCTTTGGGTGTAGAGCTATGAAATTCGACAACACACTTTGGAGAATGGAAATGTGTACTTATGAGATATTTCCAAAAATTTAATTAGAATTTTCATTAAATAGAAATTAAGTTTAATTTTTGTGCTTTTTCCCAGATGTTTTGCGAACATATATTATGATCCAAAAATGGTTTTTAGATCACCGAAAAGTCAAAAATACTATCTTTTTTATGATACCAATTTGATTGCCATATAATTTATATTCCGATTTTAATGAATTTTTTAAAAAAAATATTTTTAGGTATACATTTTAACAATACATTTCATTACTGCAATGAAATTCGAATAGTTTTCATTGCTACTATATGTATTTTATTTTAGATGTTTTCTTCCATTGTTGTTAATCCAAATAAGAACATTTTTTTCTTTTGTACTTTTTTTTTGTTCTCTATGTATGAACTCTTTGTGTGCCAACAAGTATACCACAAGGCTTACAGATGTAAGCAATTGACAGTAAAATAAATTTCAAATATAAGGTAGCAGGCACAAATGCAAAAAAAGAAGAAAGAAAAATAGGGGAAAACAAGTAGATACACAAACAAGAGCAAAAATGAAACAAAACTGCTCACATAGTAACAGAAACATACAGTACATTGAGTAGGTTTCTTTCTAATGCATACTTCGATTTTTTTTAGTTTTCTGATTTTGTAATAATTATAGCTAAAGATTAACTTCAGATGTAAGAAGTGATGAACATTTTTTATTGTTTGTTCATTTTTATATTACTTTTTTCTGTAATATAATTGGATATATAAAAGCATGCTATCATTCTGAAAGCTTGAAATTTTGTCTTCTTATTGCAATGCATTAAACTTCTTAACAAACCGAAAGAAAAAAAAAGTCTTATGATATTAAGAGAACTATGAAATACTTCCAGTTTTATATAAAATTCCGCTGCTGTCTGATTTCACAAATTTGTTTTATATATTTTATCAACATGCTTAGATTCCACAAGAAATTTATTGGATTAGGTGAAGTTTACTCAATTCCCATTTCAGATCAAAACTCAAATTTCAGGTCACAAAACAGGTATAGAGAGCTTAATAGCATAATGAGGAAAATATGTATAAGGCTTTTTAAATATTACAAATTAATGCCTATCAGAATTTGGAAGTTAAAAATATTTTTTAGAGAGAACCATTAAAACAAAGTTATGAATAAAAGATTTAATTAAAATTTTTGTTATTCAATAATCTATACGAAACAGCTGATCGGTTGAAGCTACCAGTGATAAAATAATAAAATAAGGAAAGATGTCATTGGTAATTGAAGCCATTCAACATTATTATTGCTTGAAAATACCATAGTTCATAAACTTAAAACTGTCATAATGATTTGCGCTCCTGTCATATCTGTTATTATATATCCATCACAGACAGCTTTAGAATGTGCAGTAGATCGTAAAAAAAAAGAAGAAAAAAGTTATTGAGGTTATGTAAAATTTGGGGCATTAACTGTCCATATATTTTTCTATTTTTAGAATTTCACGACAATCTTTTTATTCACCTTTGAAAGATATAGGTACCACATCTTCTCTATGTAAGTTATATATAGAATTCTACTGGATATTTGAAAAAAAAAATTTTTCATTAATTATTTGCATTGATCTTATCTAAAAGACTAAAAGTGACATCAAAATAGGGCAGTGAACCTTTCAATCTCCTTTTCAGTAGAAACGGAAAAGAGGAAAAAGAACGATGTTTATTAAAACTTATAGTATGAGATGCAATCTTCAAAAAAAAAAAAAAAAAAAAAATTATTCCTTTTGCAGAAATATGCTTCAAGTTCATTTTATGAAGTCTTCCAAATATAATTATTTGTGCTGCCAATGATACAGAGAACGACGAAATTTTCTTTTTACGGCCTTTCTGGCTTTTCCTTATGGCGATGGAAATTTCCTTTCCGTTGTTCGCTTTATGGCTAATTTTATACAATAGCTTACAGAAATGTGCAGATTTATTTGAAATATATTCAAGATGTCATTATTTTATAGGCTTAAAAATGCGAAGGACAATAATAATGAAGAAATGAATTTTCAAGTAAAACAATGAAATAACTATTCTTTTATTTGAAATAATATAATTCTCTTTAAATAGGAAAATTATTAAGATCGTTAAAATAAAGTAATGACATAGTGAATACCTAATATTCGCTTGCCTAGATATTTATTTCGATGCCAAATTTAGTAGTTATTTCAAAGAAAATCTTTTAATCTGCTTATAAATGCAATTGATATAAATTATTGGCAACTTAGAGGAACGGATCTTAGCTGAAGTATACTGAAACGGTCAAATTTTCAGTTTCCTTCAAAATAATTTTAAATATTGGGGGAGGGGGAAGGAAGCAAGGAATGGGTCGAGTTGGAACAAGAAGTCGAAAACCGGATGACCAAGACTGATTCAAGACGTTTTATATTTACATACACAATAAACCCTTGACGAACGAAAGCGGAGATTGCATCATCAACGCATTGCGCGTACGACAAAATGAGGTTTTACTATTTAACTTTCTTTGGAAAAAGTGGTAGATATATTTCAAATTATTAAATGTTTGGAGAATTTAAACAAACTTAAATAGGAAAGAAAAATGAAATAAATGTTAATTGAAAGGACTTTTATCCCTGCCTAATAAGTAGATATATAATACAATCAAATTTTTTTTATAAAAAGCTTTAATTTTTTTTTTGTTTAAAAAAATGATGCAACTGTTTTAAAAGGAATTGTAAAGTATTCAGTAAGAAAAACTCAATTTCTTAATATATGTCAGAAACCATTTCTTCTTTCTTTACTTGTGCAATCTCTGTTATAAAATCGGTTCAATACTCTTTTTTTTTTAATAATTTGTTTAAGTTCTTGTAAATCAAAGGCACTTTATTTTTCCCCCTATAATAGCTTTTATTTATTTTACAAAATCATACACTTCTTAATTCGTCCTTTCTATATCGCCATTTTGGATTAATTTCCTTGATTTCTTCTCCAACCTGAGAACATTTTGGCACCTTTGCTTTTGAAATTTGTATTTCAATCCAACGTGGTAACTCGGCCGACTGTTTACAATGTATAAAGATGGGTTTACATTCGGACAGTTATAAGACAGTCGGTAGGGAGCGCATGCGTAGAAAGGCTGGAAAAAGCTGTTCGGTCCATGGGAAGCAATTGTCTCTACGGAACAATTGCTTGCCCGCGTATTGTATTTTCTACTGCCCGTGTACATGCCACTGTATTGTATTTTTTTCTTACTGCGCATACGTTTGTAGAATTTGCCTTTTTTTTGTTTTTGTTTGAAAAAATTGATTATTTCTCATAGATTAATTCTTGCATTTTTTTGCTCTTTGTTCTTTTTGATGATTATGTGTTTATTTTCATTTTATTTACATTTTTTCCTATAGTTTACCACATTTAGGTATGCGTACCTTTTTTTTTACCATGTTTCTTTGTGTAAATATCCATCATTTTAATAAAATACGCAGTGAAAAAGAAAAATGCAGAGACGCCAAAACAGTAATTCATAGCCAAGCATGGAATGCATGTATCCAGTTTATGAAATTGTGGCAAACATAAATCAGTCCCTTTCAGCGCATGCATTGTCTTACTGGCCGTTTTATAACTGATTGAATGTAAACCCACCTTAACGTATGAATTAAATTCTAGCGTTAGAAAAATTAAATGAAAACAATTAAGACAATGCGAAAGTGCAAAATCGAGATTGGCAAATACAAACTCGGCAAGGGTTTACACCATACCCAAACAACAGTTCTTTCATGATAATATGGTCGGCTCATAATAAGAGATTCTCGAATGACGCGAAATTAAATTCAAATTAAATTCATTTTACATCTCCATTCATTCATTAGCTCGTGTTTCAATTATGAAATACGAAGTTCTCCTTCTATTGCAAGATCACACAATTAGATAACCTTGGACGCATATCACGCAATAGATGAATCCAACCATTGTCAGCAAAACGTGCGACAGACTGAAGACAATTAAACCAAACAGATGTGAGCCAGTCGTCATTTTTTTTCTCGACATTTTCCAAGTGAATGAGTACGCACCATCACATAAAAGTATCTATCGACGAATATTTAAAAAATAAAACTTATTGGGACTCATAATTCATTAATCATACACTGTATAGTAGCCCTAAATAGGTAAGATGAACATATAGAAAAGTTTTAAATTAAATTTACTTTGTTAATCTCATACTCTTAAAAGAAAGATCGAACTCTTAAATGAAAAAGAAATCGAATATTAAATATATAAGAAACCCTAATTTAGTAGTTTGAAATTATAGAATTGTGTATTTGCCAATTATTGATTTATTCAAAAGCATATAATTACTTGAAAAGAATGATTAATTTTGTATTGAGAAAGCAAGAAAAAATACTGATCATTTTGGGGAACCTATTCATATATCATTTAAGTAAAGCCCGATATAAAAACTAAAATCCATATTTGTATCAAGCTGTCATATTCAACACCATAACTAACTGTATAAAAATAACGATAACCGAATTTTTTTAAATTTTTCTTTTCTTTTCTCGTATACATAGTATAGAGTAATTATAGTAATCGTCAAAAATTCGAACTCGAGATTTTGACGAATCGCCACATTTTAGGCCTCCCTGATTGGAAAAACACATTCTTGGGAAAATATCCATCCATCTGTCTGTGACAAAGATAACTAAAAAAGGCTTTGAACTAGACGGTTGAAATTTGGTATATGTCTTTACACCAAATTTGCATATTCCTTTCAAATTTTGATTAAAATCTGTTCAGAGGAAGTCCGTCTGTCCGAATATAAGTTAATATGATAAATACAAAACAAAGAGAGCTAGAGGGATAAAATTCGGTATATAGATTTAACATTTATAGCGTACACAAATGTCAAATTTTGTGACAAATTGAACTAAGGGGTGACTGTCTGCGGTCTATTCTTTCAGAAACATGCAAACGGGAAAATTCAAAAGCGCGATGACTTAAATATTTCAAATTTGGTATGGAAATTATTGACTACAAGTGCAATTTTCTGTCAAGGTTTTGTTACAACAGGTTTTGAAAAACATATCTAAAACACAAATTCGATTTTTCGATACTATTAACACATATCGGAGATTCATCGCCAAATAACTCGCCAAGGATGACACGATGGATTCAATAAAACTGCTAAATTCACGTCAAAAGTCAATATTTTGTTAACTATTGTACGGCAATGATGTGTAAGGTGTTCTCTGTCATGACAAGTTTAGTTAGAGATCATGCGAGAAAGTTTGGGAGACGCCACTGTCGCTGGTTTATCCATTGAAATAGGTATTGAAACTTTCTTTTAATAAATCCTGTAGCAATTTGATATCCGTCGACCACACTGGATATAATAGTGTCGATTCTATTTAAAACTATTGAGATTATTGATCGTATGTTCTTTATTCATATATAGTTAGTTAATTTTTCATTAAATGCCATAGTAATATTCATTGTGTAATGAACAGAAATATAACCTCAGCTTATAGATGGGAGAATCGGGAGTTCAAGATCATATTTCATTGACGGTCTGTCATATGTGTAGATTGGATACACAATCAGTCTATCACTAGGAGACAAACGCTGTCACGTTAGCATGGTCCTACACCTAGATATCTGGACAGAAAAGTAATGACTAATGTAGTATCGTCTTTGTCATCTGATGGCAAAGCCAGTTCCATTGCAGGCAGTGTGTAACATCTGGAAGCCTAACTTGAAAAAGATAGACAGATAAACATTTTGAGTGAGAAGTCTTTTGGAGATACGAAGAAAGGAAAATCATTGGTGGAGTTATTGAAAAGGAAATTAAATTTCAAGATTACAGGCTTAATATATGAAATCAATTGCTTTAACTTAGATTGGCATAACGACATGACGCTTTTACATAATTTATCTCATGTATTTAAAAAAAAGGCATAAAGGTACGTTTCCAAAAGATAAAAGAAGCAGGAAATGAGGAGTCCCAAATTGTTCCTTAGCACATCGTGAATATCATAGCACGTATCATTTTTATGAATATCAAATTAAGTGTTACAGTAGCGGAGGCAACAAACGAATCAAATTAAGAATTTCCTACTCGAAAGAAATCGTCAACGATTAAAAACATTTTCTACTTTAATAAGAATTACTAAAATAATTACGGCATTGATTAAATTTAATATTGAAAATATGTAAAAAATACCTACAATTTAAGCCTATAATTTAACAAAAATCATAATAAAGAATCTGATAAATTTTGATTTTACTTTTTCGTATATGTAGTATAGAGAAAGTAAAAAAAATTCAAATTCGAGATTTTGACAGATCTTTACGTTCTAGATTTTTCAGAGTTCGATAAACACATTTTTGGAAAAATGCCCGTTTTTCTGTTTGTGCCAAAGACAACTCAAGAACACTTTGAGCTAGACGGATGCAATTTGGTATATGATGTTTACACCAAATTTGTAGATTTCTATCAAATTTTGAGCAAACTCTGAGGAAGTCTGACCAACCTTCTTTTAAGAGAAAGTCTGACAGTCCTGCTGTTCGAATTTAAGTTAAAACGATAATTACGAAATGAAGAGAGTTAGATAGATAAAATTCCGTTCACAGATTCAAAATCTATAGAGTAGACATTTATAAAATTGCAACAACGCCAATTGCAACAACGGGTTGTTCATCTATTAGTTTGCATTTTCAGAAATATGTATACGCTATAACTCAAAAACACAATAACTTAAATATATCAAATTTGATACAGGATTTGTGAGTAAAAGTGCAGTTTCGTGTCAAATCTTTGTTTGAATCGATTGAGAAAAACGTGTCTAAAATTCGATTTTCGGATACTATTAACTGCATGCCAAGGAGCAATCGCCAAAAAAAACTTGCCAAAGATCTCACAACAGATTCAGATGCTAAATTCACACCAAAGGTTAATATTTCTTAATTATTATAAGCCAATGCCATGCAAGCAATTATCTGAGATAACACTTTTACGAAATGTGTACGAGAGAGTTTTTGGGAGACCACTTCAGTTGGTTTTACAGTGAGGTTTAGTAAAATCAAAACCATAGGTATGCATATAAAACATCGATGATTTTAAGAAGGCACATTAAGATCTCTTCATGAACATTCAGCATCAAAAGTGATAATATTACAGCAGGTCCGATCTTTCAGAACTCTTACTGCGTCAAGTTTTCCCAGATCCAAGGGGATGGCCGACAGCAAAGGGCACGATATCCTTTATAGCTTTCGCCTGAAGAAAAACGTGACAGGAAATGATGCAAAAACAAAAGTGAAAAGCGAATTAACAGCATGACGCAACTATTTAAAAATATTAACCAAAACATAAAATGTGCATTTAACTTGCCAAGAAAAAAAAATGAAAAAGAATAAAAGCTGGTTGACCTTGATTACCTCACCGAACTTCTATCTTAACTTTTGAATGTACCCGCTTTTCAACTCTCAAGGCTGTTCTATTACGTTTTCAACTCGCACGACACCAGGCGAGTTTAACGCCTATGTCAGCATTAATGACTCTATTCACTCAAATTGATATAATTTACGTTCAAGTGTACTCAACTTTAGACACTACCTGTGGACGGAGAAGGGGTGATTGCAGCTCAAGTTTTTTCTAATCAGCCACTGTTTTCTCTTTTTCTGACATTTTACATGTGATTATGTCCACGCCCCTCCCGTCCCTAAGAGGAATACTGTGTTAGCGTTGAACTGCATATAGTAATTTAGCGTCAAATTAAGATTTGATTACATAATTTATTCAAATGCCATTCTTGAACTGACATCGGTATTTTTTTAATGATTTAATGAATTGCTTAAGGGGGAAAATGAAAGTAATATATTGCCATTTATTGAAACTTCATTCATTAATTGATTGGCATTCAGATTGGACAAAAGTTTCGTCAACCGCTTTAATCCGCAATTTCTTTGGGGATAAAGTATCAAGTTGTGGAAAGGGAAATCCTCAACATGTCCAGCGAAATGAATATAAGAGTCAAGATATTCAATCCTTTGTGGGTTACATATCCTTGTATCCTCACAGAAAAGGTACATAAAGTACTTTATGTCAATCTTTTGGCTTCTTTGATGAAACAGGGAAGAAAAGAACATAAAGCAACAGACAGAAGATTGGCAAGTCAAACAGCAAGCACGCGGCTATCGCACGATTTTTGCGATATCGACGAAAATGGAAATAAAATTTTAAAAATAAATCTGAAGAAAGAGGATAATCATATAAGTATACTGTCATTAAAGTATGTAATTCAATAATATCACAGAATTTCTTGTTGTTTCATGATATAAAAAATTCAGTAGGTTTAAGAGTATAACACATTCAAAATTCCATGCATTAACTTCTTATTCTGTGAAATAACTCTTAATTCTATGCAAGTATAAATGCCAATTAGTTAAGTCGTAAAATAAGAATGCAATTCGTTTGGACAGTATGCAGGTCTTTTTTGTTTACATCACTTGAAGAAAAATCCCGTTTAACTCATTTTATCCCTTTATTTGGCATGGTCGCTTAGGAGAACGTTGTTTTCATAGGCTCTTACGATCTACAGCTCTAAATGTTTTACATGGTATTGCAAGTATTTCTTCGTACATAAGATGCCTGACTAATAATGAAAAGAATTAACATAAACTTCTAAGAATGAATTGACTAGATTTAAAAATTTCAAAGGACACGTAAATATATATACAACTTAGCAAGCGTACTTAAAAAATTTTTTTACAATAACTTTTCCCTATTTGGTAATTAATGGATTAATATTGTAATGATTTTGTACTTGTACGTATGGAACTGAATTAATGTAATTATAAAAGTAATTTTACTTTATATTGTTACAATTTAACTGAATATACGTCGTAGCTTTATGAAATGATTAGTTGTTTAAAAAATGCATTTCATATTTCAATGAATATCTATAAATGTTTAATGTTTTATAACGATACTTAATAAAATGTTTCTTATAGATTTAAATTAGTTGAAGTAAGCTATACGCTATCACATTAGTATCCAATATTAGTTTTTAATGATCTCACGTAATATTGCAAGTGAACCGTAAAAAAGCAATTGTTGCAGAGCAAAATATAATGAAAGAAGGGATCCTTTTCTGAACGCTGCCGCTTAAAAACCGCGAGTATTTCACAGATGATTAAAAAAAGAATCCCGAAGAAAATACTCTTATTACAGAATTAGACAAGTTGAAAATAGAAAATGATGAGAAATAGAAATGAGTTAAAAACAGTTTAATCATTTCGTTGTAGCAATACACTACCATGTTTTTTTTCTTTTTTTTCTTTGTATAATAAAACAGTACCATAAATATAAGTGAATCTGTCATTAGATAGTCACATATTCAATATTTTCAGTTGACAGCACGAATAAAGAAGTTTTCAAATTTATTAAATCATTACTTAAATAACGAATTCCTTAAAAAATTAGTAATTGATATAAATAGATATTTCATTTTAGTTGAAAAACATAGATAAAAATCATTTTAAATAGCTTGAAAATAAGGATATTTACATTGATAATCAAGTATTTTTTGGTTTAAAAAAACAGCCATGCCTTAATTTTTGTACTGCATTATTATTGCTGTACATCAAGGCGTATCACAAGCGTTTTTAAAATTTTATATCATGTAAATAAGTAACAGAACTATGAGTAATATTATGATAGCAGTTTCAGATTAAAATTTTACAATAGGTCCATTTTTAAATTCATTCTGAGCAATTATTTAAATACTTAGTATAGAAAAAAATATAGAATTATTTTGTATAAAAAATACACAAACGTACTATAATATACCACAAAAATAATAATAATAATATTTTTGAACCATAATAATATTTTGTACCATGAAATTGTACCACAATAATAATAATATTATTATACCACAAAAATAATATAACGATATATGCAGTGATTACGTTATATCTAGATATTGCAATAAACATTATTAATGCAATTAAAATTTTAAAAAAATATTTTTCACAATTTTAGAATAATTAAAAACTAATTCACTTAAAATCTGTACTTTTTTTGAAAAAGAAATTTTTTTCTCTACTTAAGTTTTTTAGTTATATAATGAAAGCTGCATATATCGATCTTTTCATTGACATTGAAAGTTATTTTTCTGAACAGCAGTTATGTGAGCTTCTCAATGAATTTGAAAATCCGGTTCAGCCACCATTTCCGACGGGTGCCACCCTATTCACTCCGGATTGGAAGCTCAACTTCATTTATAAATATTCATCCCAGCACTCATAATCTTTGAGCATGAAAGAAAACATTCTCCCATCTGTTCGCCATCTACGCATTGAGCGAGACTAAGATGGAATGCAGATGACCTTTGTTGTCAACGTCACTGCCCGGTTTAGAAACGCATGATTCCACCTATTATTGCGGACGCCCATGCGGAATGCATCCTTCTGTCTGTCCGGAATCGTGAATATGAGTCAGTACAGTCATCCATCGCATATGCTACCCAAACGCCAAGTCTTATGCTATGTACGTTCGTAACAGCGTGTTTGTCGCTGCATTTTAGCTGCATGGCATACAAAATGAATTCCTAAGTGTTTTCTTGATGAGCATATGTTTTTCAATTGTTGATGATTCAGCTAAACAGAGGATGACAATACCGAGAAATCGATGTTTTGAATATCGTGCGGCGTGCAATGCTGATTTCACATTGGTATTGTCTCGAGTAAAAAAGAAAATCGTGACAAAACGTTTGAATATTTTTTAGTTGAAAAATATGAGAAAAACATACCTGAAATGAAAAATACTTGGTATGATTAAGCTTTAAAAATACAACCTCATCTTTTTTCTAGAAAAGTATATATTTTTTTAATGTAACCACGAGTCTCGATTCCCCATTATGCATTTTAGCGATAAACGTTTTTCAATATACTTCTAGTAAAATAACCGTGTTCTGGCCGATTTGGAGATTTCTTAGAAAGCTTATAGCTTATAGTTCAAAATCTGTTTTAATCACTCATAAAAGGGATACAAAACAATAACATTATTTAATATTTTATGAATTAATTTAGCGTTTAAGAGTAAAAAAAATAAAAAAAAAAATAGATGAATCAGAAAAGGACAAAAGAATTCAAACAATTAAAAAAAGATCATAGTGAGAAACATTTACTAATCATATTTTTGCTTAATGTAAATGCTTCGTAAAAAAAATCGTTTAATAATTCCAGACTCAGACATATGTAAGTCCATTTCCCCCAACTCAGATTATGACAATTTAAATACTGTTTTCTGATCTAATTCTCGTCTTTCATTTAAACTACATTTATTTTCCATTTATTTTAATTATATGTATGTAAAAAAAGGCATTTAAAATAATAATAACAATGATGATAATAAAATTTTAAAAAAATGTACAGTTCGAACTACAAAATGCTTTACTTTTTATACCATGGGTGATCGCTACCACGAGTTAACCAGAAATAAAATGTTTTGAGAAAAATGCAAATGAAAATTTTTTATATTCCTAAAAGCACTTGGGGATGTGAACAAAATTTAATTCATAGCATGGAATTCCATTCATGTCATGTAGATATTCCATTAATAGCATTAATGGAATATCTACAGCAGTTATTGAATCATTATATGCCGAAAACATAGCCTAATGACACTGTTTCAAGCACTTACCTGTAATTAATCAATTTTGTAATTGGCTAATTATAAAATTAATATTACAATATGTAAACAAAAACCAATGGGATTTGTTTTTGTAGAGGATAGTCTTTCTAACGAAAACTTTTTCGCATACTTTTCAAAAAGGTTTAAAATCTTTCCCTTCATATAAAATTGTGGACTTCGGGTAAGGGCACAAATGTTTTGATTTTGTCATGACGCATGATACTGATGAACAACAGTCACGAAATATAGATCTCTGGGGTGAATCTAGTATTTCAAATGAATCTTTCCTGCGATTATATATTTTGAACAACTTCTTTTTCCGACCCATTGAAATCAATATTTTATACGAAACTACAGTAACAATCACAAGATCATACACCTAATTTCATTTATGTGTCATTACGTTTATGAACTTTCGCTTTTCATACTTATAAAAGTACAGACTGACACATAATCAACCTTTAGACTGATTTGTGTCCAAAATTGATAAGAACCTACTTTTTTATCCTAAACTTGTGTACCAAATTTTACCCATTTACATTTTGTATTTATCGTATCCAATTGTATTCAAATAATCAGCGAACCAGACTTAATTTGATATGAGTTCGTTCGAAATTTGACAGAAATTCTGTAAGACTGATTTTAAACTCATAAATAAAATTTCCCTTTTCTAGTTCAAAGTATTTTTGAGTTACGTGTTTACAAATAAATATAACGGAAGGACTGACGTAATGCCAAAAATGTGTTTTTCGAACTCAGAGAGATTTGAAACGAGAAGATTCGTCAAAATCCAGTGTTTGAATTTTCTGACGTTTACAATACTTTCTCTGTACTTCATATGATGTCAAAGTAAAACAAATCATATAATATATCTAAAATATTCATAATCCAGTTGAAAATGTATTCTTTTGTCGGGACTCAAACTGAATTAATGTCAGAAAAAATGACGGATCTTTCCATTTTCGAATTCTTTTTTTCAGTTCCTAATTCTAAGATGGCAAAGAAACTTACAAAAAGGACGTGAATTAAAAATCGTTGAAAGTGAATGAAAGTGATGAACTGAATACATAAGCTAGAAGATAAGAAAATCAAAGAACTCCATCCATTCTTTTAAAAAGAACCATACCATGAAAAATTAGCTCAAAAGCACGAAATCGCAAGTTTTAAGAACTAGTTCCTGCTCTGTTTTTCGTAAAAATTAAATGGATGACATAAGAAACTTTTTCCTGTTCTTCAGAAAGCAATAAGCATTAATCACTGTTTCGTAAAATGAAAATCAAATAATATAATATAAAACATTAAACGCAAAAACAATCATGCTTCAATGACTTTAGGCTGCGAACAAAAGGCACTAGAGGAAGACCTTAATTTATTCCAATTCACTCGTCAGACAAAGAGACGCTTTTAAAAAAACCGCCAAATGGCGTCAATAAAAATCAAATTACGGTGCGTTGATAAGGGGCATTTAAGTCGCAAGTTGAAGTTATTAAATTGTGAAAAATGGATATTAAAATGAATTGGATTAGTTTATAGCTCACGGCCGCTGCTTCTCCTGGAAGACGTATAATTTGGCGTCCAGTCATTGACAGTTTGGCGCATAAATGAGCGATCAGCGTGTGTTCTGCATTTAAGTCATGCTCGTTCCCAATGACATTTGTTACAAATATTAATTTTCTACAAGGCCACCAATGTTTGGAATTTTCCTGTTGAATCCAGTTTTCTTTCCAGATCATTTAAACTTATCATTAAAAAAATACATTTTTTGAACAGTAAAATATTTATTATCGGAAAGAAATTCCAAAATTCTAAAAAAAAAAATATTGTATTCAATGTAATTAAATAATGTAAATTGAGTTGAATAAATATTTCGCACCAATTTTGTATTTATTTATTTTCTTTTTTTTTTCGTGGTGCTGTCAAACAATGATACCGAAAGAAAAATATTAGAATGAAAATACATTGTTTTATTCCTCATTTAAGTACTATCCTCTACTATCCGCCACTGGCAATCAGCTGGTTTGTTGAGGTTACTGGTCGTGTTGACTTTAAATGAAATATGATCATTGTCATGCCTCTAACCACCACGTAGCTGTTCCGGCTTCACGTCTGAAAGGAGATGAAGTGAATAGAGAAGGACAGTTGAGCGGGAGTGTGTGGCGGTTGCCGGTAAGTGTGAGCGTTGGTAGACACCTCGGTGGGAACTCTGAGAAATGAGCTTAAATTTAAATCGAAATTTAATTGCATATAAGTAAATAAATTATCGATTATTTAATCTTTAAAATATAATAAATTTGTGTTGCAAAGAAAAGTGTCATCACTTGTATTAAGGCACGCGACAATCATGATGATCTTGATGCTTATGATTTCTCCAAGAAAAATAATTTTAAGTACTAAAGCTTAAGCTAATTTTAAGTACCAAAGCATGGCCGACATTACAGTCGTTAAATAATTTTAGATATGCCCTATCCACTGAGTATAATACGAAAATCATCCTAATGGAGTTCAATCCCATGACATAACACCACTGTTAAAAACATCACTATCCAGTTCATCTGTTTCCTAACTTCCAGGATTATGCAATTTCCCATTTTTTTATTATTTATGTAAATCACACAGGTATTAAACAGAATCCTTCTTCTTTAGCTTTCAACGATAAAAGAATACCACGCTATTAAATATTTGATGAAGAAATGAAAACGGTTTGAATTTCAGTTCAACATGGAATCTATTGATGCAAAATAATAATAATAATAACAATTTTTAAAAGCTATCGAAATTTAGAAAAGATTTCAATAATAATTCTATTGTTATAACTAAAAAAACAATTTTTAAAATTTTAAAATGGTATAAAAACAGTTTTTTACAATACAATTTTGGGGAGTCATCGCAGATTAATCTTAAAATTTTACTTAATTTTTAATTAATTAAAATTCCAATGAAATTTTTAAAAAATGGCTCCAAGGTGCAAATTCTTACCTTCAAAAGTATGTATGAGCCAAGTTTGGTAACTCTAGGTCTAACTATGTCCTTCAAAGTGCCAAGCAGACATACACACACACATTCATTTTTATTGGAAGAGATATTTCAATATACCAAGAAAAGTAACTTATCTTTAAAAAGTAAAAAACAATCCGTTGAGTTGAGAAAATTGGAATGGTTTCCCCAACTAAAATTATAACAAAAGTAAAAGAAGATATGACTCAAATAGTCACACTGTGGTATGACTAATGTACTTCATCCGGCAATTGTTCTGACGGTTGCTAATCGTGCAAGTTGTAAAGTGAAAATACAAGGAAAAAGTACCAAACAAGAAAAACAGATGAAAATGTTTATAAACAGACTTTTACAGAAAGTCTTTAATGTATAAATCTGCAACTGTACGAGAAAGAATGAGCGTTAATTTTTCAAAATATGAGTCATTAAATAAAACGCAAAAAATTTGTAAAAACATGTTTCAGATACATTAACACATGCCGCGAATATTACAGGATTGCCCGAAAATAGCAGATAAATCTTGTAGAATTGTACAACGAAAAAAAAAATACATTACAGAAAACAATAAAGAAAAGCAAATATTGACTAAAATTTGATAGTTGCATTTTTTTCAAGAAATGAAAAATATAAGGATAATGCTTGACTTTCACATCTATGGTTTCCATTTGGAACAGATTGTATTTTAGTATATTTTACATAATCTTATGGGTTATTTCCGATTTTATGTTTATAAAAAAATATGATTTAGGTACATGAACAGAAAATAAACTATATTAACAACATAAAAACAGTAAAACAATTTCATTTTAAATTTACTTCAAAATTTTCTTTTTTATAATACCATTTTACACTTTATTCTTCTTTCATAGTTTTAAGAGGTTTGCTCCTTACAAACTTTTTGTAATACTGTTTTAAAAAATAACATGCCTATTAATAGCTTGATTCACCGTTAGTAGAAATTTTAAAATAATAAATTTAATTTATAAAGTTTATTAAATTTTTAAACATTTACAAAGCTTCTCAACTTTTTTTACTTACGTACCGGTTGACCTTTCATCACAATATCACTGACCCCATCTACATATAGATACAGTAATAACAATATAATATAGAATAATTTTTATTTTTATTAGTTAAAAAATGATGGGTAACTATACATGTATATATAAGGATGTTTAGTAACAATCAGGCACTCAATAGTTTTAAATCCGGATCGAAAGATGAAAAATTGTTTTCGTGCTCGAACTTACGCTCAGAAATTTTTCCTGTACTTCTTTTTTAAAGTAAGTTAAGGAAGAAAAAACCCTCTCCACTTTTACAGTATTTATGAATGGTAGCAGAATAATGATTGTTTTGTGAAATAATTCAGGATATTCTTCTTCAAATCAATTGAGAATAAAATGGAGGATTTCTTTTCAAATACGGTCATGAAATAACTTTTTGCCTTTTCTGTTTTCAACATATTATTTTCCGCGTATCTTCCTATAAAAAAATAATATTATACCTTAAGTTATGCTTAAGGTATCATATTATTTTTTTTATCTTTATGCATTGAACCCTAACTTATTTTTTATTTTTATGCATTGAACAAAGTTACTACAAGAATAACTACAAAACAAACAGAAACAATCCCAAACATTTAAAAAATATATGAATTATTCGATGGAAGTAGGATGGATATTATATTAATTCTATCTCACATAAAAAGAAAAAGTGAAATGAATCACGTTTTCAAGAAGTTCAATTTTTTGTACTTGCACATCCTATTCTTTTTAGAATTTATAATTAAAAAAAATACTATTGGCATTTGAAAATATTATTACCTTTCAAAACTATAAACTGACGAAGAGATGAATTCATCCAATTCAAATGCCACGGAGAAGCAGTTACTCAGGAGAGGGTAAGTGCCCTCTAGTTAACCTGTAAACGGCGGCGGATTTCCGACTAGGCAGACGCCTGGGACTGCTAAACTGAGAGAGGGCGTTAGGCAGGTCAATTAATTTTTCTTGTCCCTATATATATATATATATATATATATATATATATATATATATATATATATATATATATATATATATATATATATATATATATATATATATATATATATATATATATATATATATATATATATATATATATATATATATATATATATATATATATATATATATATATACCAAACATCGTAAACGAATGTCTTCAATCTGAGGATATCACCCGTATGGAATGGCCTGCATACTCACTTGGCTTGAATCCGATAGAGCATGTGTAGGACGGACATACTTGGCTGACGAATCGCAGCCCGTCAATATGCAATAAGCCTCCTATATGCATACAAGGACTTCAGAGAGCATTGCTTACTTAATCTTCATCAAGATCAGTTTGATAATTTGATACTTAGTATGCCTAGACGTTATACGAACTGTTTTTCATCGGCTGGGAGATGAATTAACACCATATCAACCATGTAATGTTATGTTTTTGCAAGGGAGATATTTTTTGTAATTACTTCAGAGAGCAAAAATCGTATTTTTTATGAATGGTATCATACAAACACCATCTTTTTTGTTCTTAATCTTTTGTTTAATAAATGGGGTTAATGAATAAATAATGTTTCATTTCTGAACCTTTATTTGCCGGCCTCTCATTATTCTTAATCTATTGGAATGAATATATATATACGGCATTAGGATCAACACACACACACACACACACACACACACACACACACACACACACACACACACACACACACATACTGATTTTAATGTCGACCTTCCTTAGAAATACTTTCATATGCTTCAATAATATTAAGTAAAAACATAGATGTCAAGCAGTTTTGGGCCATAATAAATACATGGGAAAAACACACATCCACAGGGAAATCAAAATAATAAAATAACCTGAAAAAATCAGCAACACGCTGATTAAGTTAAAAAATATATTGAGACGTAAAATTAAAAACTGATCAATTTATTGAAAAATCTCATAATATGCACTGCTTAGTGCCACAAAATGTCTAAATCCGCCAATACCTGAGATGCAAGAAAGAATTAAACTAGAAACTCACTATTTTATGCCATGCCGTTTTTCTTTGATGTAAGTACTCAAAGCAATGACTTTATATGCAGTTAAAGGTCTTAAAAAGATAAACGGACGTTGACCCATTTATTAAAGCAAGGCTTCACAATATGCACTGCCTAGAATCAGAAAATGTTTAAATCGTCCACTGCTTGTACGGCAAGAAAGAATTAAATCTATAAACTCCATATTTTACACTATGCCACAAGGTAAGAAATGAGAATTGTGATAAAATACTTCTCTTTGACGTAAGAACTCGCAAAAATAACTTTACATACAACAAAAACAGTTAAAGGTCTTTAACAAATAAACAGGTGTGGTTGAACTTGCTTCAATCATTTGCGGGACTTCAATAAAATAATTAAAATAGACAGTTCATATACAAATTTCAAACAACTGTTATAAAAATCTCAATACGGCAATGCTGAATAATTTAATTAAATAAATAAATTATTACCTTAAATAATCAAAGTATTTTCCATTGACAGTTGTCACCGAGAATAATTCTTTTACTTAAGTAGGATTATCAGCGCAGGAAAAGATGATGAATCAGGGGGACACTCAAATGGCTCAAAAAAATGCCAGAAGACTTTTTTTTTGTCTTATGAATTCTAAAAGTGAGTTGTTTTTCCCCCTGTCAGCAGTGCATCATTACTCTCAGTTGTGCTATTCAGTAACGTCCTTGTGAATCGTATTGGATGAAATGAAGCTATTGCGCATTGATGGGGTTAGAACGCACGTCCTCTTGACGAACTAGATTAATTTATCCTTCCTTTTTGGTGCATATTTATTAGTTCACACGGACATTTCTGTCAGAATTGATCACAACTATTTACTGCTTTATCATGGAAAGAAATATTTTTATTGACAGGAAAATGTCGAAGTCTATAAGTGCTTCGAAAAAAATTCGAAATCCAATGGTATTTCTTGGGGATTTTGATTTCAGCCATGACTAGACAAGAGAAAAACATGATTTCTCAAAATTTTAATTCAATTTATTTCAGGATCTATACGAAATGGTGAGATATATCAATAATGATTTTGTTCTTTTAATATTGACACTGGCTTTCCTGAAAATAGTCATCCGAACCGAGAAAAATACTCTTAAGTTTTGAAATATTATCTTCAATTTTTTTTAGTTTCTCAGATATGTAATGTAGAGAAAGTATAGTAATCGTCAAAAAATTGGAACTCGAAATTTCCACGTTTCATACCTCCCTGAGTTCCCAAAACACATTTTTGGAAAATGTCCGTCTGTTTGTCTGTGACATAAATAACTCAAAAATGCTTTGAGCTAGACGGTTGAAATTTCGTATACGATCTTTACACCAAATTTGCAGATTTCTATCAAATTTTGTGTAAAATCTGTTCAGAGGAGGTTCGTCTGTCTGAATATAAGTCAACATGATAATTACAAAACGAAGAAAGCTAGATAAATAAAACTCGATACACGGATACAGCATCTATAGTATAGACACCTGTCAAAGTTTTAGCCAAATCCAACAAGGAATTGATTGTCTATCTGTCTGTATTTTAATCTATACTTATAATAAAGCTCAATGTGTGTGTGTGTGTGTGTGTGTGTGTGTGTTGGCGCTCTACAGGCCAGACCGTTTGACCTACAGCTACCAAATTTGGTACATGTATACCTTGGAGGTTGGGAATGTGCACCTGGGGTTCCTTTTTTTCGAATTTTTAATTAGAATTTTAATTATTAATTAAAAACTAACTTTCCCGCCAAAAAAATCTTCCATTTTCCCCACCGCCAAATGAGTAAGGCTTCAGTTTTTTTTTCTCCCAACAGTAATGAGGCTAGGGTTAACATTTTTCGGCGGATTATTTCAAACGATTCTGTTTATTTTCTTAATGTTTGATGCATTTAAAATTAAACATTGTTAATGAATCGATCTTTCAGATTCATTCTGAAGTACTTTTGAATTAAAATAAAACAGAATAAAGAAAATTAAAAATGTCTAATCCGCATAGCGTTACCCCAACTGGAGTAGAAAAAATCACGTATTTGCGTTACGTAACTGGCGAAGAAAATTCACGCATGCGCATTCTGTTCTGATTTTTGCCATGACAACCGTTACCAATGGATGATTTAAATTATTTTTGGGTTAGTTGCATGCTTTTGTAAGTAAATTGTATTTATGTTAGTTATATATTTTTTGCACATGCTTATAGTTTTAAGTACATCGTTTTATAAGTAGTTTTTTTAAAACCTGTTTTCAACCGTTTATTTTAAACGATTCGTTTTATTTTCTTAGTGTTTGATGCATTTAAATTTAAACATTGTTAATTAATCGATCTGCTCATAATGAATCTAAGAAAATTTTGTTGACAAACTCTTGAGATATTACATAAATTAAAAAAGACATTCTTTAGTGCCCATAAAGTTTAAACGCTGAGTGACTCTATTTTCAGTAATCAGGTTGTAAAAAAAATGCTTTGTTTCAGTAAAAAATATTATTATATTAATTGAAGATTAATCATTTACACTTTAATTTAAAGCATACATTCTACGAGGGGTAACAGAAAATTAGAGAGATACATATCACGTTATGACTGAAAGCCTTTATAATATTATGAATGAATTATATGACAATAAAAATTTGAAGTTTAAAATATTTTGATGAAGAAGCTATTAAAGTAGGAATTGCATAAAATATTTAATTATTAAAATTTTAACGAACATTAAGATTGGCGAACCGGCTGGTCGCCAAAGGCGGCTAGTAAATAAATAAATGCGATAACTCAAAAATGCAATGATAAATATGTCGAAGTTGGCATGGAATAATAAAAGGTTTTTGGATGACATGCTACACACCACAATTCACGTGCAATGACTTGTTCGCGCTTCTTTAAGGCAAGATACAGCATTCACAGGCTGTGCTTTATTGAGACCAACCCTATGTTGGGACCGAAGCCCAACATAGGGTTTATTATGGCCAACAAATAAGTTTACGCTTATAAGTATGCTTTTAAGCACAATAAATATTATTTTTATATGTTTTTGTTTCATAATATTTCATCTTATGTGAATGAAATAAAAATGACAAAAAAAAAAAAATGAAAAAATAAGAGTTTTGACGACAGAATTGTTTTAATGTAGTTCTTCATAAAGACATAAAAAGTATAGACAGTGTTTAGAAGTTTAAGAAAAAATTTACAGTTAAACATACAGAAAAATTATTGATCTTTTAGACGAAAAAAATGTTATAAATATTTGATGAAAAGAAGTCTATAAAATACTTATATTTAGTTTAATGTATATAATTCTCCCTACTTAAATGAGTATACGAACGCAACTTGTAATACGTGAGTGATATTTAAATAAAAGAATATGACTGTTTTAATTATAATTCAGGACTTCCATTCTTAAAAAAATACCCTATTATCTAAGAAATTGATTTTCTATTTGATAATCTTTTCTAGTTCAATTTAGAAGGTAACTAACTGGACAGTAAACATTTGAATTCTACGTTCGTCATAACATGCACTTTTAGAATAGAAATAAATAAAACTGCTCTAGATATTGCGAATTTATTTATAGATATTTATCTACATCATGACAAAATAAGGCAAATAAGTAAACCTTTTTCCATAAATTTTTGTTTTGATACTTTGTATTACTCGTGTATCAAAATTTGTATTATCAAGCATCAAAATTGTGTAAATCTATTATCCGCTTATTACACAATATTATTTCATATAATTCAGATGTTATCTATGCTTCAACTGGTGTATTAAAGAAAGCTTAAAAACTGTTTAAATTGTTAATGTTTTCATAAACTTCAGTATCCATAAAAGAAAAAAAAATCTGTGCTATATTATTATGTAATTCATAAAGTAAAAATTATTAAAGTTCTTCCAAAAAATTATTCAGATAATTAATATAAAAATTTGAAAAACTTTGTTAAAACTTTATTCACAAGAAATGAAGATTAGCTAACACTACAAATAAAGATAAAAATAAAATCACCAAGCGTATGGTGATAAAGTTATAAATTTAAAACGACATAAACTATTATCCTTGACCTAAACTTGAAAAATGATAAAACTCGCTTGTGATTACAAAATATAAATTTGCGCTCAAAGTTTGACAAACTGATTAACAATATCTCGTGTTGTCATGCAGTTATTGATGAAATGATAAGACATAAAAGTACTTGTTTTTTGCATTTCATAATCTCATTAGCAAGTTTTTTGCTTAGTTTAATAAAATCCCTTTTTGTACAAAACATGTAACTGTCATCTATATCTATACTTATAATAAAGCTCAATGTATGTGTGCGTGCGTGCGCGTGTGTGTGTGACCGTTCTACCTACAGCTACAAATTTGGTACGTGTATACTTGGAGGCCGGAAATGTGCACCTTGGAGCGATTTTTTTTACTTCTTAATTTACTGAAAATTAAGTGAAATTTTGGCTATAACTTCCGAAAATATTATAGCACAAAATTGATTTTTACATCATATTCAAGTTCAAAAAAATAATCTTTTCAGTGATACTAATGCTTTAACAAACAAATTAAATTTCTATTTTTAATGAATTTTTAAAAAATAATTTAACCATATTTTTCAGCAATTCATTTTATTAATAAAATTTAAGCTGCAAGAGCACTTTGCACGTTAATGGGAACAAATTAACTTTTATCAACGCGTTGCCATCATATTGGCAAAAGCTCAAATTAAAAAAATAAGTTAACTATCATTGCAAATTAAATATATAAAAATGTAATTTTCAGCGTGTGTCTGTATGAAATGAAATAAATATGAGACGTGACATTTTTTTTTTTAAGTAAATGCAAGGAAACGTTTACCATGATCTTTCACAATACCTATATTAATTTAAATAAACAGTTTTATTTAAGGCAAATATGGTTTAATATGTACAAGATATCTACACTAATTGGAGCCTAACAGCTAATTTGTAAACCTTTAGTAACAGAGATACATCTGTTAACAAATGGTCAAAATGAAATAAATAATTATATTTTATTTAATTTGAGTCAATAAATGCTGAAGAATTACGAATTTTAAATTTTTATATATATCCTGTGTCCTGTGAATCATATTTAGCAAAATATTCTTAAGACGCTAATATTTTAAATTCAAAAAAGTTAGCACTCCAATGAACTAAATCAATCACTAAAACTGACCGACTTATAAAAATTTCAACATCACTATTTTATAAAAACGGGTGATTATAGATAATTTCATCGACCGACTCAAAGGAGCCAATCATCTCCCAGAATTTCTCAAGAGTGATTGGCCAAGATCATAAAAATGGCGATTGTTCTAATATTGTAATATTCAAAGCTTAATAAATAGGTCCGATTTGAACTCAGAAAATATAAACGTTTATTTATTTATTTAAAAGTTGAAGAGTCAAGAATATTTTGAAGAAAATGATTCCTTAGGACCAAAGTACTGTTTAAAATTTAAACTTCTTAATTTTTTTAAATTACATTTATAAACAAAAAAATATTATTATTGATAGCGTTTATATCCTTTTATAAATAAAACTAAAAACTGAATTTTTTATTAAATTCATGCAATTTTTGTTGAATAATTCGTTGAGGTATAATAAATTATGAAAATTATTCTATAGTGCACATAAGACTTCCATGCCGAACGACTCTGCTTTTAGCTTTCAAATTTTTTTAAAGACTTGCCGGGATTCACTAAAATACATCTTTATATTAACTGCAGTTTCACCATTTCCATTTTAATTAAAAATTGAATTTTATGGGCGCTAATAGAAAATTAGATGCAATGGACGCGTAATGCAACTGAGAACCGCTGAAGGCCTACATAATAGTATAAATGAATAATATGACTATCAAAAATTGGAGCTTAAAAATATTTTGCTGAAAAAAACTATTATGAGAACAAGTTACATAAAATATTAACTGAGCATTTTAGCGAGCATTAATACTGGCGAA
Organism: Argiope bruennichi; assembly: GCF_947563725.1. Lineage (NCBI taxonomy): Eukaryota > Metazoa > Arthropoda > Arachnida > Araneae > Araneidae > Argiope > Argiope bruennichi. The sequence continues at coordinate 32,113,062 of NC_079155.1, read as the reverse complement.
CTGTCTGATCGCCAAAGACGGTTAATTAGAAATATTTAAAAAGACTTGAGAAAAAAAAGTGTAATATAATAAATTTTAATAAATGTATATTGATTCAGTATGAACTTTTCAAATTCAAATGATAATCCATTATTCCATTTTTTTCCAGTTTCACAGAATGTAGTTAGTAGATAAGCAAAGTATTTTAATTTGTGTATTATCATTTCATTCAGCGTTTTATTTTCACATCTTAAGTTTATTTACAACAGCTTATTCAGAATTTTTCCAATTATAATTTTTTTTACCAAAAATTAATTCTTAAAATTTTAATTCAGGATTTTTTTATAGGCATTAAATGATTTATGATTCGAACGAAGTCAATTGTTGGAAGAAAAATATTTCTCGAGTTCTTTTACTTAAAGAAGGATAAAAAAAATCTTTATAAACTCGAAATGGAAAATGAAGGAGAGCATTGTAAAAATATAACTATCAGGATCTTAAAAATTACATAGAGCTCAATTATTATTTAAGAAATATTAAATATTGATCAAATAAATTTTGAATCGATATATTTAATATCTAATTTATTTCCGAGTCTCAAGCACAAGCACATTTAGTAATGAAAAGATTGCGAACCGATATCACAAACAGCCTAGCAAGCTCCATAATCCATTCCTATCCTCCGAAAGCACGAGCAAAATTTTCAGTTCTTCAAAAATAAATTCAAAAACATAAATATTTAAATTACTATAAAATATTGCAACCATTTCATTTGATGTGCATGGTCACATGATACAAAGACAATTCATAAATCATGAAATCAAAGTAATTTTTTTGTCATTAATCTTAACAATGAAATATTTAAAGTAAATTTCAAAATAATGTGTATGCTTTGCAGTACTAATGAACTGATTTTGTCAGTACTGGGTACAGGGAGTAGCACAATACATAACTAGAGTAAAGGTAATATGATTTGTTCTCACTTCAAATAAGCGTTGTGGTACATCTTTCTAGAAAAAAATTAAGGTTGTGAAATACTGCAGTAAATATCGTTTGCGGATTTCTTTATTATTTACAAGTTGAAAAAAATTCTAAATTTTTCTTCCTAATCTAATTATTTTCTATATATTTATTATTTTAAAAAATGTTTTGAGTAGTTTTAGGAGTTAGTACTGAAATAATGAGTAAGAATATTTCTGACAATACGGTATTTTAGAAACGTTAAAAAATTCCCACAAAAAATTCTTCAGTTTGTTTTTGCGAAAATTATTCTATCATTATAATGGTAATGGCAACTATGGAATCAAATTTGCACTGCACAGAATTTATTTTCTTTAAACAAAAAGCTTATTACCCGAGTCTGAAAAGTAACAAATTTGTGGAATTAATACTGCATCATTGCATGAAGTTACATACAAAATTTCTTAGAAAAGAAAAAAAGGAAACATTGAAACATTTCTAATGGAAGATATATAGTTGATGAATTTATTTAATGTTTATATTTTTCAATCACAACGATTTGGAAGAAATCTTTAAAAAAAGCAAACTAATAAAATATGCCATTTTTACAATTTCAGATATTTTCATTTTGAAGTTTTGTTATATTTGATTAAATAACAAAGGATTATATATAAGTTTTATGTTCCTAATGTGCAAAATTTATGTTTCTAGGGAAACAAGAAATATAGATGCTCTGAAGTTTCAGTTTTAAGCTCTAAGTTTTTTTTAAATCTTTTGTTTTTTTGGTTACGAATAATCTTTGCCAACTCATGAATTAATTTAAAATACCAAGTTAAGAAAATTATTGACAGTAATGCAACATTTTTTTAAAAGGAAAAAGGAAGCACAATGCTTTGCATGTTTTTTCTTTCTTTTCTAATCCTGCTTCAGTTCATATTTTGAAATAAAGTTCTAAGGTCTTCATTTTCATTCTTTCACAACACATGGAACTTTACATTATCAAATAAAACTAAGCCTTAATAAAGCGAATTCTAATTAACTTTATGTTGAACTGTTTTCTATTAAATTCTTATACTATTTCGATATTGCAATTATATTTTTTGTACTAATTTATTTTTTTCTATTTTTTTACGTTTACTATTATTTTTACTATTTACTATTTATTTTGTAAATTTGATGATTAATCCTATAAAAATATGCATTTCTTTGTTTTATTTATTCGTATGGAAAGAATTAAAACTGTAACCGTATTTTTCATTTTTCATATCTAATACTATCCGTTTAGCCAAAATTGGCATGATAAAAAAAATGAGATCATGCATGTGCTGCGGAAATTTAAAAATAAAAAAATTCAGGAATTGAAATTTTAATAAACTCACCTTAGGTGCATTTCCCATTGGTCATTAAATACCTTTCTTAAATCTTAAAAAAAAAGTTGCACTTAAAAATGGTATTTTTACGTATTTTTTTTTACAGGAGTGAAAAAAAGCTGTTCCTGCTACGTGGAAATAGCACGAACTTACAACTGGTCGAGCAATGGACTGCGGAACTGGCATAATCTCATATTTTTGGGCCCTTTTGTTATTTACGCATTTTTTTGTCATATTTGTGCAGCGGAAACGGCTGGAACCCGGCTGTAGCTGGAAGGCGGAAACCATTAAGTATCGCGGTGATACGAAGGCAAACGTTTATACACATATTTATCGCATTTGTCAAGTTAGGTGACGTTTGACAAGTATCTACACTTAAATAATGTCTCATGGATCAAAATGCTTCGATAACGGGGACTTGGGTTTGATGTTCAGTGAAAGCAAACAAGATAAGTTAATACTTTTTATTCATAATATTACTCGTGTTTGCTCCTAACACTTCATTTACAGAGGTTCATACACAATGGATTTTCAAAAATTTAAACCGCATCTATAGTTTGGAAAAGTAAAGATAGTTGATTGTAAAAATAAAAGTAGTATTTAATCTGAGGTGAAAGCTGCATGACTAAAATGAAATTTAAAAATAGCGGGAGTAGTCTCCTCAAAACTTTCTCGCATATTCTCTAATAAACTTATCAAGTTAGAGAAAGCTTTAAATGGCATTGGCGTACAATAGTTACGAAATATTAACTTTTGGCGTGAATTTATCATTTTTACTGAATCTATCATGTCATCCTTGGCGAGTTATTTGGCGATCAAATTCTGATGTCCGTTTAATAGTATACGAAAGGCGAGTTTGTAATTTAGATGCGTTTTTCTAACCCATTGAAACAGAAATTGGTCACAGAGCCACACCTGTAGTCATAAAAATCCCATACCAAATTTGATGTATTTAAATAGTTCCGTTTTTGAGTTATTGTGTTTACATGTTTCTGAAAGTACAGACCGACAGACAGTCAACCTATAATTGGATGTGGCCAAATAATACTCTATACTACATATATGAGAAAATAAATAACCTATACTCTTTATTTTATTTTAAAACTAATTGCCTCTCGTGATAAGTTAGTTCGCCGTGGATATTAATTAAATTTAATTTCAGATAAATCCTTTAGATGTAACTTCATTTCCATGATTTCGCCAAATAAATAGACATTAACCCCTTGCCTGCCGCGGGCGTATATATACGTCTCCCTAAGTCAATGTGTTAACTGCCCCTGGCGTAACTATACTATAACGTCTCGCAACTATATTAAACGTATATATACGTGGCACTGGGGACCGAATCTCGCAAGTTATCCTCGGCAGGTAAGGGGTTAAAGCCATGTTCATTTAATTGTTTTACATATGTTCTATTCATTGAGTACCTGAGACTTTCTAATAGAGACCAGTCCCATGACATCATGCGCTATTAAAAAACGAAAATGTCCATTTCATCTGTTTTTCTAAAATTTATGATATTGTAACCGCAGTTTTTAATTTGTCTTTGGTAGCTTTCAAGAGTGAAAGAAAAATGCGCTATCAAATATTCCATGAAAAAATAGAAACGGTTTGAATTTTAGAGAAATAATGTTAACTGTTGCTTTAATCTAATGTTAATCCATGTTAAGGTGGGTTTACACTCGGCCAGCTATAAGACGACCAGTAAGACAATGGACCAGGGACTGATTTATGTTTGCCACAATTTCATAAGATAGATTCGGTCATTCCATGCTTGGCTATAAGCTGCCGTTTTAGCGTCCCTGAATTTTTTTCTTTTCACAGAGTATCTTATTAAAATGACGGATATTTACACAAAGAAGCATGGTAAAATAAAAATAAAAAGTCAACATACCTAAAGTTGGAAAACTGAAAAAAAAAATGGCGAATAAAATAATAATAATAATAACAATAAAAAAACCATACAACCTCGCATCAAAAAGTATAAATAGCAAAAAATGACAAAATTAATCTATAATAAGTGATTAATTTCTTCAAGGCACAGTAAAAAAAAAATACCGCTAAATTCTATAAATGCATGCGCCGCAAAAAAAAAAAAATAATAATAAAAAAATAAATGCAGCGGCATATTATCTCGTCGGAACAAGTACTTGCCATCGACCGAGCAGCATTTTTCAGCCTTTCTACGCATGCGCTGCCTACTGGCCGTCTTATAACTGGCCGAGTGTAAACCCATCTTTAATTTATTGTTGGAAACGAAGCAAAAAAAATAATAATTGTCATAATTTGGAAAAAAAAATTGACACAACTATAAAATTGGTACATTTAAATGATAATTTTTTAAATTTTGAAACAGCATAAAATTTATTTTTATACAATAATATTATCGAAGTTATTGTTGAAAAATCCCAAAATTCAAAAAAAAAAAAAAAAAAAAATCGCTTCTAGGTGCACCTTTCCACCCACCAAGGTATATAAGTGCCGAATTTGATAATTTAAATTAAACGTTCTGGCCTGTATAATATCTGCACACACACAAGAAAGAGAGAGAGACATCTTTATTATTATTAAAAATAGAAACGATATAACATATCCATTACAAATTCAAAAAGAGATTTTGAAAATACATTTCCGAAAACGAATAATTCATACTGGTATATGTTGCCCACTGTATTAGTACTGCTTAAAATATAGTTAATAAATTTTTCTCTAATATTTATTGATTCGAAAGGTCATTTGGGCAGGGCAGAATCTCCAAATGTTTAATGACAGATTTATTGTCATTATTATCTCTGTTAGTTGACGCTGTTACTGTTCGTCTGTCGCAAAAATCGGAACAGACATAGGTTGCGTGAGGCCGATGTAGAAACCGTTCTTAGTCTATTTTTGGAGTACCAGGAATGCCACTCAACGACAGCGAATTTTACCACAAATGAAAATAATACTTCCGTTACATCCCCATTATATTACGTTACATGCGGCGCTTTCGCTTCCGCAGCGGGCTCAAGAGTACCAGTCTGGGATGGCAGGATTTTCTCTCTCTTTTTCTCAGAATAGATAGTATTGTTGAGAATGTGTTAACAATTATTAAAAGAAAATGAGATGGAATTTTTTTTATTGAAAAATATCGTTTTGTAAAAAAAAAAAAAAAAAAAAAAAAAAAAAACGCTTATCGAGAGTGGTTTTCCCAAAGCTTTCTTGCATACTCTCTAATAAAGTTGTCATGTCAGAGAACGCCTTACATGACATTGGCATACAATAGTTACGATATATTAACTTTTGGCTTAAATTTAGCATTTTTTCTGAATCTATCGTGTCATTCTTGGTGAGTTTTTAATCCCTCACATGCGTTAGTAGTATCCGAAAATCGAAGTTAGGTTTTAGACACGTTTTTCTCAACCCATTGTTACAAAAATTTGATACAAAACTACACTTGCAGTTATAAATTCCCATACCAAATTTGATATATTTAACCCTTTAAAGGGCCATTTTTTTCTCGTCGTATTATGTTAAAATATTTTTAGGCTTGAAATTAGAATAAGAAAAGGGATTCAATTAGCTCATTAGATAAATTTAATTTGATTAATTAATTAATTTGGTTAATTAATAATTAAGTAACAAATCAAGACACATCATTTTGTCTGAAATAAAGAACTGAAGCCTCTAGGTTTCTGACTTATGCCAACCTACATAATTTCATACAAAGACTGATAAATTTGGTGGGAAGCATACTTCCCACGACCCTAGAAAGGGTTAAGTCATCGCTTTTATTTATTTCTGAAAGTACAGACCGACAGGCAGTTAACCCATAGCTGGATTTGGTTCTCAAAATTTGACAGATGTCTACACTACAGATGTTAAATCGGTATACCGAATATTATTTATCTAACTCTGTTCGTTTAGTAATTGTCATGTTGACTGTTATTCGAACAATGGGACAGATGGATTTCCTCTGAACATAAATTATTGAAAATTTGATAGAAATCTGCCAATATGGTGTAAAGACCGTATACCAAATTTCATTCGTCTATCTCAAATCGTTTTTGAGTTATCTTTGTCGCAGACAGACAGACGGACATTTTACAAAAATGTATTTTTCGAACTCTGGGAAGTCAAAAATATGTAGATTCGTCAAAATCTCATTTTGAATTTTTGAGTATTAATATACTTTATCTATCTACGCATACGAGAAAGTAGGAAAAAAACTATAAATTTAAATGAAAGGGACTTAAGACAAAAGGATGTCTTGTAATGGCATTCATTAATAACTTTCTAAACTTTGACAAAGATTTAAAACAAATATTTATAGTTACAGCACAGATGGCACATTTTTGACAACGATATTTTGCAATGGCACGATTGTTTTCGTGATCATGATAGGTGACATGATGACATGGTTATTTTCGCATCATTTATAGCTAAAGAGCTGAAAATAATTGATAGAAATTGACAATTGATGTTATCATGAGTCGATATAAACTTTATGACATGTACTTATTTGAAATGTGGAAATTTTCTAATATCGAGTGGTTATGAAAATGGAAAACAACATCAAAAATATGTCATTATGAAGGAAATAAAAAAAAAATAGACATACTAATGATAAAGCTGAACGCCCAATTTCATTGTTTTTAAAATCTTCCTACTTTCTTTTTTTAAATATATGCCAACCTATGTTTAATTTTCATATTGCCTACGTCTGAAGTAAAATAAAACATTGTTAGCAAGTTCTATGAAATTGAAGGTTGTCGCTAACAACATAGTGGAAGTTTCAACACTCTAAATATAGATTCTTTTATGCATATAGAAACATAAAAAGAGAAGTCATTCATTGCAATAGTATGCATTAAATTGAAACCATATTAAGCTTTAACAATGAATCAGCTCGAGTATTCCATTCGGAGAATTAATTCGAAAATAATTTTTTTCTACTGTAATAAAAAAAAATCTATGATTATTAATTTTTCTAAAGCATTTATTCAATTGCAGGATATAAATATTTCGTATAAAGAAAAGATAAATAATTCTGTGAATTTCTATAACATACGATATAAAACATTTATTAATGGTAGGAAAAGATTAGCCAGATAAGAAAGAAGCATAGTTTAATTATGAAAATGCTGTCCATCGAAAATGTTTTCGTATCTATTGTTTACTAATATGAAAAAAAATTAGACTACATACAAATGCTTTTATGACTCCACAATTAGCTGAATTGATGTCTGTTCCTCATTGTGATTTTATTTGTACATTCTCATATAGTATTGCAATCGTCAAATAATTCGACCTCGAGAATTTTATGAATCTTTGCATTTTAAATCTTAATGAGTCTTAATTATGTGTACTCGCTTATAGAAAACGATAACTCAAAAAAAAAAAAAGAATTAAGCGAGTGAAATTCATTTGGTACATAGTTTTCAGATCAAAATCTTATATCTTTATTAAATTTTGATCTTAATTATGTTTTTCTGCTTTTCAATGTGCCTATGAACTCGATAACTCAAAAGTTCAACGAACTACCTGGGCCGCGGTGGCTTGGTGGTAAGGTCTCGGCTTCGAAACCGGAGGGTTTCAGGTTCGAGACCCGATTCCACCTGAGAACCGTCGTGTAAAGGGGTCAGTTGCACGTTAAATCCGTCCTGACCAAACGTCCTTCCGCTGGTGTGGTGTGGAGAGGGGGGTGCCTGCTCAGGTGTCGTCCTCGTCATCTGACCACGGTTCATAATTACGAGGTCCGTCCCAAAATAGCCCTAGTGTTGCTTCAAACGGGACGTTAATATAACTAAAACTAAACTAAAAACTAAATCAAAGAACTACCTAGATAAAATTGAACATATAGTACTATCCTTTAAATTGTAGGTCGAAATCAACATTTGAATTATATTCCTCAATGGATATAATATCTGTATCTGAAAAACACAAGCTAGATTAATGAAAATAGGTAAATGGGCTTGATATCAAAACTATATCAAATTTTGAATTCTATCAGTGACAAAAAAAAAAATGAAAAATTTATATCTGATTTTTTTAGCTTTACCATGAAGCTAATTGACATACGAGCTGCATAAATACTCTAGAAAGTCAAAAGGTAAATACTTCCGCTTGTTTCATATGCTTGTGAAAGCACAAACCAATAGACAATCAACTCCTTGACAGATATGGCTCCAAATTATATAAGTATCTACAATTTAGATATGAAATATGTGCACCAAATTTTATCCATCTAGATCTCTTTATTTTGTAGACATTGTGTTAATTTATGTTCATAAAGCAGGACAGGCAGACTTCCACTGAATGTATTTTGCTCAGAATTTTACAGAATCTGCAAATTTGGTGTAAAGACTTCCATCTAGCTCAAAGCATTTTTTGAGTTACCGTATTCAAACCGAAAAACAAAACGGGAGAAATGTATTTTTCAATCTCAAGGAAGCCTGAAACTTAAAGATTTGTCAAATCTCGAATCCGATTTTTTTTTTTTTTTTTTTTTTTTTTTGACGATTACAATACTTTCTCTGTTTCGTATAAATGAAGTGCAAAGAAAGTAGAAATGTATTAGATGACACAAATAAAAAGAATAGAAATCATTTGAGCCATTACTATATTTTGGCACCATTACTATTTTTGTAATTCCAAATAAAAGATTTTTTTAGATGTATTTTTTTGTACACATACTGAATTTTCTTAAGAATTTTGTATTTTCTGAATGAAAAAAAAAAGAATTTTAATTATTCAAAAGAACTGGAAACATAAAACGCATTCGGTGTTTTCTTTTCAAGTTTAACCGTAATCTTTATTATCACGTAATTTCCTCAAAATTTAAAATATTTTGAACATTTCAAAGATTTTTAAATCTAATTTAAATATCATTTTAAGGAAGTGTTATTAAAATATATTTATATTTATTAAGCCGTTTAAATATTCATTTCATTGTGGAATGCATTTTATAATGCTATTTTAACTGAATATGAGCAAATATTTTGAACAGAAATAAAAAAAAAATCACATTTCCATCATTTGTTGTTGAAATATATCCTTAAATTCTAATTTTATTTCAGGTAAACTCTTTTTGTCCTTATCAAGAAACAAGTAAATTAGTAGGTATGTGACTACATTCGGGATGAATTTTCTGAAAAATGTTCGAAAATAGTTATATTTTTAAATATTTACATAAAAAAGATTGAAAAAAAATCTATGAAACCAAAATGTATTAGTTAAGTGGCAAAGTTTTTTTAATTGGAAAGAAGATTTTTTTTTGACTGAAAAGAGGTATAAAGCAAAAATCTTCTAGTTTAGAGGTTTATCAAATTATTTGCTTATAATTTTGCAGATATATTAAGAAATATATTATCTAGTTTCTGAGCTAAAAAATTATCTGTATTTCAAGTCATTCTTTAAATATTGAGGTCTGGGTGATAAATAACATGAAAGTTTCAATTTTTTTGATATTGTGAAGCCCTAAAACCACTATAAAATATTTCAAAATGATTAGATTAATTATTATCTGGTTCAGAAACTGAAGAACATGTTGAGAAATTATTACACCAAGGATAAACAAAAAAATATGCATTAGATTTTAATTTATGCAGTTTTTCGTAAGAAAATTCTAATATTCTAAATTTGTGAAAGTAGCATTTAAACGAATGTAAATGCAAATGTAAAAATCAATGTAACTTCCCAAGAAATAGATTTATAAACGAAATTCTAAAGGTCTTATAAAGAAACCTCATCAAACATTGAAAATATTAAATAAAAAAGATCATAATTCGCAAAAAAAATCGACCTTTCAACGTAGTCACTAAAGAAATTTAAATAATGAAGATAGGATGACACTAATTTTCTATATCAGAGATTCTGCCATAATTATTTCAGTAATTAATGCTCATGAATTCTGTATTAAATGAGGTACAGAATACGACGTGACTAAATTTTAAATAAGTTGACATTTCTCCTGCTAGAGAAATATGCTAACGTTTCTGAACAAAGCAGCATTTCCTTCAGATCTGGTCGGAACCGAAAACTTTTAAATGAAACTAGGAGAAAGAGACGTGACAGGGGCTTTATTTCCTTTAAAAGAGACACAGATTACATTATGATGATGTAACATTTAACTGTCATTGGGTTTTTTAGAATAGACACGAAATTACTATCTTTCATGGAGTCCTTCCAAATGACTGTCAAAAAATCTTTTTGATGATTTGATGCAGGTATGTGACAATAATGAAATGAAATTGCTGACAAAAGAGGCATGTCTGTTGGCTGACAGTTTTGATTTGTGTTTCATTTGATTTACAAAGGATTTTCTCGGTATCACCAAAAATAATTTTAATTATTAATGTTTATTTTTACCTTCAACCACTATTATCAAATACTACTGCTATTCATACTGACTATCAGCCGGTCTAAATTCAAATATTCTATCCAGGCCAGTGGCGTAACGAGGGTTAAATGATGCTCGAGGCTTAGTAGAATTTTCTTCGTCCAATCGTCATCGTGATTTAGCAAGAGTAAATAGCACCCAAGGCATGCCAATACTTTTTTGCTCCTTTGTGATGTTTATCTTTTAAAAAATGGGAACAAAGCAATTATGTTTTATATCTGTGACACCCCGGAAACTACTCCATCTTTTGTATCGATCGTACTGGTGTAGTCTTAAGAAATTGAAAAAAATCTATTACATTTTTCGTTTTGCAGAAGCTCTTAATTTTCTTATTTTTCTGAAAATAAAAAATTCTAAATACATATGCAAATGAATACACTGGAAACAAAGCAAATAACAATATATTTATCAATATAGTAAATAAAATATTTGTATATGTTTTAAATATTATCAATATAGTATTTAAAATAAGAAATAAATATATATGTGCATTGGATCATGATACATTTCTTTGACTCAAGAAGAATTCCTACTTATATTTGATTAAACTCTTTTTGATTTAAAAAGAATAATCACGATGTTAAAATCACAAGAAAGCCTTAAATTCTTTTTTTTTTTTTCATTCATAACATGCATTGATTTGTGTTGGTGCAATTGCGAGTAAAGTTTTGCTAATCTACGCATTAAAAGAAAATTAATCTGCTGTTAATATAACCTGTGATCTGGGTTTATTTTTATAAGTTGAAGCCAATAAATATAACGATGATTAAATTCTACAAAATGCAGGAATCAATTCATCTAGTTATCATATCAAAAAAATTTCATTTGAAATCAAAGTTTAATTTGGGATATAAACCGGTTCATTATTTTTGCATCAACAGATCGATTGAATTTACATCGCTATTTAATTTCATGACGTAGGTTCATATGTTTTTAATTCCGAAATGGAAAACAAGATCGTCAAATGTTGGTTTAATAAACCAATAATTAATCCAAACTTATTAAATTTCGCTAAAATATCAAATAACCCACTTTCTTTTAACACATGGTTTGCTTTACAGTCATTTGGTTTGATGATAGCCTATCGTTTGATCAACTCCAATTTAAAATCAAAGCAAAAAACAAAAAGAAAAATAAATAATAAAATTATGTTAACGAAAACCAGAGACTGGAGAGTTTTTGAAATGTGCGTTCAACGATTCAAGAAGTGTTTTCATACAAATAAACTTGACATCAATTTTTCCAAAAATACTCCTGTTCTCTACTGTCCCGCTCTTATTTTTGCCAATCATCAACACACTTCAAACTTATTTCAATTTCTTGACGTAGCCCTGTCACACAAAGACGATTTTATTTAGAATTCGCTAAGAAGAATCGTTTGGGATAGAAATAAGGAGGATGGTGGGGGGGGGGCAGCCATGTTCGTCAAGGATGTCCACTTGAGAATATGAAACTGGGAAGAGAACATTTTTTTAGAATTGCACCCAAGAAATGGGGGAGGAACAAGAGATAAGTGCTGTAAACACTCAAGATAAGGGTTTCAACAAGCGCAAGTGAGAAAAATAACGTTTTCTGATCCCCTGAAGAGAAATGACGTTGAGTGTTGACGCACGACTTTTAGAAAAGATCGATTCTAGTCGGCTTACAAAAGTGCTGTTTTTAACTAAAAAAAATGTGAAGGTGATAAGATGATGTTTTTTTCTTGTAATATTTATGCAAGAAAATGAAGTGTATTATAACATGCGTAAATAGAAGTAAAAGATTTACATCTTATTTCAAAATGCGTAAGCATCTTTCACTTGAAAACGTTAATGGTTTCCTAAATTGCATCGACCAAAAACAATTTGGAGCACAAATGACTTTGTCTCTAAAACTGTAAATATTTTAAATTTATTATCAAAAGATAATTGGGGGGAAAAGTGCAATTTCTTTCTTGGAGGTAGTGTATTAGCTAACGGAAATTTGAAATAGAAATAAAACAAAGCTAGAATGAATTCAAAATAACCTGTTAACCAGATAATTAACTAATATTCAACTGGTTTCGCATTGAAATATTTCGTCATACCCGGTTAGTAGGTTAACAACCAGTGAAGTTATATTTGAAACTCATAAAAAAGACTTAGACACAGTAAATAAATTTAATGAATAAGATTTTAACATTCTTAAATCTACTTCAAAACCTTTCAAAACCTATAGAAGACATTTTTTAAATTTAGAATTTCATTACTTCCGTAGGTCCGTAGATTTACGAAAGTAGTGAAATCCGCAGACTGTTTTGAACGCTTTTTCCCAGATAACTACTTTTTCCAACTTATTAGCTTATAATATGGATGCTGCACTGCAATATTTTCAAACTTTTTGATGTCATTGCCGTTTTCTGTAGTTTTGGATGGATTTATTTTCTTAAATAATACAAAGAAATTCTTGTAATAATAATACTTTTTTAAAATTTTTTACTTTTTATTTCATATGAAAAAAATTTGGAATAAAAAATAACTTATTAGCTTATAATATGGATGCTGCACTGCAACATTTTCAAACTTTTTGGTGTCATTGCCGTTTTCTGTAGTTTTGGATGGATTTATTTTCTTAAATAATACAAAGAAATTCTTGTAATTATAATACTTTTTAAAATTTTTTACTTTTTATTTCATATGAAAAAAATTTGGAATAAAAAATAACTTATTAGCTTATAATATGGATGCTGCACTGCAACATTTTCAAACTTTTTGGTGTCATTGCCGTTTTCTGTAGTTTTGGATGGATTTATTTTCTTAAATAATACAAAGAAATTCTTGTAATAATAATACTTTTTAAAATTTTTTACTTTTTATTTCATATGAAAAAAATTTCCAATAAAAAATATTTCAGTTCGATGATCATAATGATGAACAATCTGACTTGCACATTTTGAACTTAGAAAAAAGTGATACGAAGATCAAGTACGGATTTTTCATCCAGATCATTATCACATTAATTGCATCAACTAAAAACAAACAAAAAAATTATTGTTTGCATTTATTGAATACAAAAAAGTATTCATACGTTACTTTTCCATATTTGTATATTAACAAGCAGAATTGTAACAATTTTTGATAACAGCGTACATTTTTATTCTGTACGGAAGCTAATATGATCCAAAGTTCTCTAAATCAAAATGTGTATAACAAAGTTAAAACCGTAGCTCTATTATAGGAGCCAAGAAGCGGAACAGTTCAAAACTTTGTTTTAGGCAGTTGATTTTCTTCGAAGCGATACCGCGTCATTTGACGTTTCTTTCTACATAGAAATTAACTTTTCCCTCTGAACTGCAAATCCATCACGCTCTATCAAATGGATAAATAAAACCTTCATGCCCAAATTTCAATTTCGTTTTAACTGTGCAAGGCTGGAAAACAGCGTAAAATCTAAGCCGTTCACTAGAATCGGTTCGCCGGCAATCACGCACGTCATCGCTTGCGGTGTCGGAAAACCTAAAGGCGGGAAAAGGCGCTCATTATATCAGTACGAAGGATTAGGGAAAAAAAAAGTTCTTTCATGCGGTAACTTCTTTAGTTTCGGTTTTATCGGACAGCCGGAAACCTCCGAGGGGGAGTAAAGGGGGACATTTATTTTTATCCCCATGGGTTTTCAGACTTTTATTTCCAGATCTTCCATTTTCTCATTACGTCTACGTGAGGAGTGTCACGCTGTAGTTCCAGAAATAAGTGCCCAAAAATCGGAAATGCGTCACAATGACGTCATGCGAGGCTTCTCTCTCAGTCGATGCCCCCCTCTCTTGAATACTTAATAGATGTACCAGGCTGGACTGGATTCGTGCTCTTATGCAACGAATTAGTAGAGAAACAGAGGAAATCGTTTTGCATTTTTCGGCGGAAATTCAACTAATGGAACGTCTGAGAATTGGCTGTTAGTTTATTTTTTTTTTTCAAGACGTCTTCATTAATGGTTAGAAAAAGTTGAAGAGGAAATTTATTATTCATTTAAGAATTAGAAAACACGGCCATAAAGGGATATGGAATGTTCCACTATCTAAAATACTGAATTTATTTTGAATAATTACCAGAAAATGTTCCAATTATGTGCCTGTTTCATCTTTCACCTTTTTTTTAAAATGAAAGCCAGGTTTTAAGAAACTGGAAAATGGCATCGTTTATTTGAGATAATAGCAGGTTCTATTGGTGTATGAAGATTTATATTAATTTCATTTCACAGTCTGATTTATACTAGATTATTAAAAAAAATATGATTGCACCAGTTGTTGTCTAAAGGGTATTTGAATGACTTCATATATTAATAGTAATGATATTAAAAATAAATTTAAAAGAGAAAACCATAAAAAAAAGAAAAAAAGAGAAATATAAGAGAATGAGAAAGATAGTCAGAGAATAAGAGAAAATCATGAAAAGAGAAAACCATTAAAACTATAGTAAAAAATGTTATTGATAATTTATATTAAAAGTGAAGTGAAAAGAGAAAAAACATGAAAAAAAAGATAATAAGAGATATATAAGAGAATAAGAAAGATAGACTAAGAATTAAAAAAATATAACAATCAGAGAAAACCATAAAAACTATATTAAAAAGCTTTATTAATAATCTATATTAATATATTTTAAGAAACTGAAATTACCATTTATTAATATATTAATATTATCATTTAATATATGAATATGAATAATATTGAATATTAATATTATCATTTATTAATATATGTTTATTAATAAATTAAATATATTAATTAGAAATTGCAAAACTAAAACACTTAATTTGTTTCGGTTATGGTTCGATTCTAATGTAATATTAATAAAAATTAACAAATATAAACAAATATAAATGTGGTAGTATTATTAATAGAATACTAATTACTGATAGTTAATAAAGTGCGCGCTGTATGTAAAAAAAAAAGAAAAAAAAAAGGAAAAATGTTTATCATTTGAAACATATTATTTTTTTTATTAGATCTCAATTTTGTTCATATAATTTCTGATATAAAAATAGGACAATCATTTTATAAAAGGGACTCACTTCAACACGAATTGAATGCTTACTTAACAATTGTTTTTCCCTTCTATTTTAACTTGTTTTGCTTTATATCAATTTTCAGTTAATTGCTATATTTCCATTGATGTTTTAGAGACAATAATAATGAATAATTTGATGTCTGTTCAAGAAGATAAACATTTCATCCAAAAGTTTTCATAATGACACGTCAGTTTTATTGCTTTATCTAATTTTGATGAAATAATAGCATTGAAGAAAATTGAATCTTAATGAAAATTTGCTTCAGATGATATTTTAGAATGCAAAAATCACAAATCCGAATTTGCATAAAAACGATACCTGAAATCAGCTGCGACTTGTCAGTTTAGAAATGAGTATTGTTGCACAAGTTATTCAAAAATTCGCTCATTAAATACAAAATATACACTAGGTTCTTGAACTTCTACTAACACCCTATTTTACATTTTAGGGTTAAATGCAAACTTTTTTTGCCCCTACATAACACTAAGCAAGCAGGTTTTTACATCTTTATAATCTATTTTGTTTGGAATTGATAATGGAGATTTAGTTCTAAAGTGAGCTCCAAAATACATTTGCTTTGGTCTCTGAAGTGCAGTTATCTTGTGCATCCCTATACCTGATTTATAACCCCAAACCAGAAGGCGTGGTCTCCCAAAAACTTTCTCGCATACTCGCTAATAAATCTGTCCTGCCAGAAGAAGCCTTATATGGCATTGCGGTGCAATAGTTACGAAATATTAACTTTTGGCGTGAATTTAATATTTTTACTGAATCTATTGTGTCATCTTTGGCGAGTTATTTGGCGACTAAATCCTGGCATGCGTTAATAGTACCCAAAAATCGAATTTGTGTTTTAGATTCTTTTTTCTCAACCGATTGAAACAAAAATCTGACACATAACTGCACTTGTATTTAAGTCATTGCTTCTTTAAAATATCGCTTTTACTTGGTTCTGAAAGTACAGACAGATAGACAGTCAGCCTGTAGTTGGATTTTGTTCGAAATTTGACGGGTGCCTATATTATCAATGATAAATTTATGTACCGAATTTTATCTATCTAGCTCTCTTCATTTCGTAGCTATCGTGATTATTTATATTTGAACAGCGAGACAGGCGAACGTCCTCTGAACGAATTTTATTCAAAATTTGATAGAAATATACAAATTTAATTTTAAGATCGTATATCAAATTTCAAGCGCCTAATTCAAAGCGTTTTTGAGTTATCTTTGTCACAGACAGACGGACATTTCCCAAAAATGTGTTTATCTAATACAGAAAGGTTTAAAACGTGGAAATTTGTCAAAATTTCGAGTTCAAATATTTTGGCAATTAGAATAAAAAGTTGCAAGAATATAAAAATAAAACAATTTTCAAAGTCAAAGAAATGAATTTAAGAGGGAGATGTAGATTGCAGGAGCGCTAATCTCTGCATTTCAAATTTCTAAAATAAATAAAGGCAATAATAAAATGAATTTTTAAAAAATGTTGAGTGAATACTAAATGAGTGAAATGATGAAAAAATTATATCAAAGAATGATAGGGAGAGAAGATTGGAAGAGTGCCAATTTCTGAATCTTCTTTTATTTTATTCAAAATTAAAGAAAGAAGAAGTCTATTTAATTTATTTTAAATAGACTGCCTGGTTCTGGAAAAAGTCAAAAGGCCATTCTTTCTTATTGAATCATTCATAAAAGCAATCTAATCATTGTTTGAGTAATACTGACTGCATGAAGAAGAATCTCTAAATGCTGTTTTGATATAAAGTGTGATTTCGTGAATAAGATTTTTATAATCTTATTATTGCTGTAGGATATGATTAATAAGTGAATTCCTTTTCTTTAGTTGCATGAAATCAATAAAATGTCATCACGGGAATGTGGGAAAAGTTATGAAAATATTGAATAAATACATCTTTCCAATAATTGTTGTTGAGTACTCAATGTACAAACTACTCGAGAATTTTAATTTTATTAAATATTTTTCAGTTTCGTGATTTGAACAGTTAATTAAAAATGAAAAAGTTTAAAAAATTATTTTGCGTACTGATAATTTATTTTAAAGTTAAACCATCTACTATTGGGCATGAAATCTGTCAGATTTTTTTTTTGAAAAGGTTTTCACATTATAATGAATTGTCATTACTGAAAGATGAAAGTTTAAACGGAATGGTGGGAAATTGAAAATGCGCGAATTGTCTTGATGGAAAACTGAAAAATAGGCACTTTTACGTACGCATACAAACATATTGTGCTTTACACTATTATTTAAACTTGCAAAGTTTTGAAAAATGTCATTTGTATATTTATCGATAAATATACAATCTTTGAAAGACACTTCGAAAAAAAAACTATATCAACTTGAAATCTATTTAAAAAGGCCAGAATATGGAAAGTCGTCAGTTACTAATACTGAAGTCAATTTTAGTTATATTAGAATATATAGGTCATTTACATCTTTAAAAATATTCTGCCTTGAACATTTCTGTAATTTTTGTACTCTTTTAAGCGAGTTACTTATAAAACCTGCCTCAATGACGTAAAACTCAGCCTTGAGCTACTTTTCAGACATCCAGATATCATGGTTATTTTTACGTACTATCTTACGATATACTATCAATGCACTATATTGCGCGTCACTTTTTCAGGAATTTACCTCGAAGTAAGTGTTATTTATAGAGTAAGTATATGTTATTTATAGATGGAGGTTTCTTCATTTAAAAACAATAAATCAATTTAGACATTTTAATATAAGTACAATAAAAATAGAATCAGCATTTTCAGCTTACTTACTATATTAGATTAAAATTTTTACAGATTTACTTTAGGAATGTTAAAGCAGTTTGAATAATCAATAATTTTAATGATATATGGCTAATAATAAGTCAAAAGTTTTCAATTAAATGGTTGTGCTCTGCTATTCAACAACATTTTGCAATTCACACTGTGGGGATCTACGGATTTGAACCTCACGAGTGAAACCTCGGATTCAAATTTTGATGATTATTTATTTGTATTCCAACTAAAGTTTCATAGATAAATACTTATATATTAGCTGTGACTGTGAATTTTTATCTGTACATATATAAGAGCCAATATTTTTAATAATCTGCGGAGAATCAATACTTCGTGTTCACGTGAAATAAAAGCCTTTGTTTTAGTTTTAAAGTGGTTCGCCTTATCCAGTATCTCATCCACACCGAGATCATATTTCTTTCATGCAGTAGCTGGCTTATTAAATTTATAAAAATTAAAATTCATAAATTCTTAGAAATTTTGGACAAAGAAAAAATAATAGTTTAAAAGATTACAACTGCAAAAATTAATATAGTCTTTAATATCAATCATTTCTGACGAAATGAATTAAAACAGAATCAAAATTTTTATCTTTTGAATTTTTTAAACGAGTCTATTGAAACATATGCAGATTTACAAAAATCAAATGTTATCAATACATATTTTTTTCATAGTTGTTGTGCAAAATTCATATGTATTTAGTTCATAGTTTGTTGTAATTCCTTATGTCCTTTCACGGCTCGAAACACTTTTTAACCGCTTTTCTTAATTTTTTTTTGATAGTTAATATTTTTAGGGTATAGGGTTTAGGGTTATAGGTTTTATAGGATTATAGGTTGTAGGTTTTAGGGTTATAGGTTTAGGGTTAGGGTTATATAGTTAATATTTTTTTAATTCCTATATTCTTTTCTGGTGTATTGCCATGATATTGTCACTAACTAATGAATTGAAAATAATCACATGTTCAAACATATTTCAAACCTGCATAATCACACTTTTTTTTTTAAATGAATAAAAATTAAAGAATTATAAAGACAAATCCTCATTAGATACGCGATCAAAGTTCCTCATTCATATGAATATTTTTAATCTCCTCATGTCGAATACCAAATTAGGTTTCACAATATGTAAGAATAAAGGATTATCAGTGATGTCAAAGAAATTGCAGCTAATTAAACAAATGTTTATCATTATAATTATGAATGTTCGTCATGATTGTGAAATTAAACTGTTGGCATTCATCCTACACATTATTAGCTTTCAAGAAGACAGAACATTTCTAATTTAATCAATAGGATTATTAGTGTAGTTTCTGTTTCAAAAAACAATTGAAATGTCAACAATATTTTTCTTCATTTGTTAGAGCTTTTTTCTCAGATAAGCTGCATCTAGTAATGACTGAAGTGCGCTATCAATTCGAACGAGAGGATTTGAGCTAACAGTAAATTTAATTGCTGCTTTCAATATCTTTTATTTCTCTTAAGAATGTTTTCTTGCTAATATTAAATTTCATTTTTTGTGCTTATTGTTTCAAGATTACTTTTTTTGGAGTTCTCAGTTTTACAAAGAAATAGAATTTTATACCAGAAAGCCAATTATAAATGAGAACCTTTTTTCAAAAATGAAAAACACAGGTGATCATAAACACGAAAATAGAACAATAAAACCATCACAAACAAAAACAAGATAGCAGTAAACGAAAAACAGAAGAATATAGTAAAGAACGTGAGCTAAGATTATCCAAGGAATTATTTTTAATATCGAATTTCTAAGATTGCAGATTTCATCAGAACAGAATAGAATACAGAGATTATCAAGATATGAAGAATGTTCTGGAGTATTACAGAAGAAAAATTGTAAATATGTGATCAAAATTCTAGTAATTTGTTTTTTTGGCGTTAATTTTTTTTTATTGTTGTTGTCTTCTTTTCGTTGCCTGACTCATAAAAAATCTTTATGCTTTTGGAAATTTCAAAGCATTCAATAGTATATCTAGTGCAATTCAGGAATTTTGTTTTGAACCTAAACTTTTAATGGTTAAAATAAAATGAAATTATTAATAATTTAATCATTTCTATATTTTATATTTTTAAATGCTTTACATGCAAAATATAACATCACACATTTGAATATCATAAAAATTTTTGAAGGAAATATATAATATGTAATACAACACACAGATTTGAATGAAAGCATAAAACCAATTTTCGAAACTTCTATTAAAGTAGTATTCAGAGATGGGCACCTCACTAGTAAACAGAACAGTCGTTGCGCGGATTTCAGAGAAAGCTTGAAAGATCCCACAGGTGTTCAATATAATTAAAACGTCGAAGAAGACCTCTTACGTTCTGGGCAATAAAATTATAATAGGTTAGAGAAAGGGAATTTTATTATCAATAAAGCTTTGAAAATTCTTTGCGAGATTAAGCAATGCGACAAGAAATAAATTTGTCAATGAAATGATCAAAAGAACATGAAAGGTAACGCAAGGCAATAAATATTAAAAAGTTCCTTAACCAAAGGTAAGAGCGTTAATGTCTAAATACGAATTTTTTTTGAAATTTTCTTAATTTTAATATAAATTTTTGACACACATCAACAAAAAATTGTGATAAATCAAAAACTTTAATTTTTCAATTGTAGCAATCAAAAATTAATATTGGTATGCCAGATATAGAGAGAATTTTTTACATAAAATTATGTGGATCCATATTTGAATTTGATATAAATATTTTTCACATGATTTATGCAATGCTTTATCATTTATATTATAACTTTTAATTTGTAGAACGTTCACAGCTGGAATAGGAGGAGAAAGTACAAGAAAATAAAGCTGTTAATAAAGGAAAAAACAACAGTAAGATATAAAAAATATATTAAAATTTAGAAAATACTTGAAATATTCTAAAATGTATACATTTATTTGTAGTAATGTTGTAGAGTACAGAATGCCAACACACGCATAGAATTTCCATTACTATTCGTAGAGATTAATTGAAATTTATTACTTCGAAGACTAATAGTGGCTAAAAATTTAATTAAATATTTTGTATAACTTGTTTTAAATGGATTCATCAAAGCATTTTTAAAATCCAAATTTTAATAAACATATAATTTATACTATGTTAGAAGTCTTGATCGTTTTTTCCACCGTGCTGCGGATTTCTCTAATTTTTAATTATTCAGATGTATTTTGGAAAATATATTCAAATATATTTTAAAAAATTTGGAAACAATAGTAGTGTTTAAAAATGACGCACTTTAAAATATTTTCCTCGGTGCTTAATTTGGCCAATAGGAGGACAAAGCACATACACACATTCATATCTATTATTAGTAGAGATGTGTCTACGTAAAAGGATTTCTTAACAAGAAATGTGATATTTATTCCTCCATTCAAGAATGTCAAACGACCTAGAAGGCCGAGAAGAACATCAAAACAAAAGCACGATACGAAACGTCCACTTTCAGGTATTTTTATTTTCCGTTCACTTACCGTTATCAGTTTCACCCATCGTCGCGGTATCGTATACTACCGTTCAACAAAACAAAGTCGCATTAGAAGCGAATAGATTGACGTCAGGAGGGATCATAAATTTAGAAACATCACAGTAGTTACTGATAAAGTTACGACCTCTCATATTATGTTCCAGGAAAAATTTTCAGGCAGTTCAACGGGATTCAAGATAAACTTAAATCTTTGTTGATCTGAAAAGATTCCACCAGATACCATGCGAATAAAAATTGAAGAAAACACAGATTAAGCTTTTCATTTAAAATCAGAGATCTGACAGCAAATTATTTATTCAATGACACGTGTACAGGCTTTTTTTTTCTCGTCTTAGAAATTATTAGGTTAAATTTTACTGAGATAAATGGTTCAAACTTAATATCCGTTGTAAAATAAGATATTTTAAAACTATGGCACTCTGCGGTGAAAATTCTGAAGTTGTTTGTCAAGTGAAGCATTTCATCAAATAAAGCTGTTTAAAAACAATTTTCTTTACAGTTCTTATTTTAAAAATTGTCAGTTACCAATGCACATGTAGATTGATTGCATATCGAAGTAAAACAGCAAAAAAAATCATTTTCTCTTAAAAAAAAAAATTGGCGCATATTTTTTTTAAATTCCTTTTTAAAATACGCTATTCTCGTAGTTAATATGTGCATCATTTTTTTGATGAATACTTGACCCACAATATTTAAGTAATTCTTACAACTACGTTTTTCCTTTTAAAAGAATATGTGATTACACCTTAATTTAAAATGCCAAATACAATTAATAATTAAAATAAATTGAATTAACACTTCTAAATATAGTAAATTCCATATAATCGTAGTTATTAATTTTAAAATGATTTTTTTTAAAAAAACTTTAATTTCTACTAATAATCAAGAGAATGTGTGTAATGATGGCCCTCAACAAGTGCAATTGTTTGATGAACAGCTAACAATATATCTTGGAGGGTGTAAATCCCCACTTTGGAGCGATTTTTTTTTGAAATTTTAATTCGAATTTAACTTAATTAAAAATTAAAGTAAATTTTGGGGATTTTTCGCTATAACTTCCGAAAATATCACAGAACAAATACTAATTTTACACCGTTCCAAAATTTTAAAAATTGTGTTTTATATGATAGAAATTTCATAGTCATGCTAATTTCTCCTAAGTTTTGGGAATTTTTTAAAATATATATTTTTTTTTATGATTTTCAACAGTAGATTACATTGTTGCTCTGAATTTGAAATGCTTTCATGACTGAATTGCATGATTTCTTTCCATTGCTAAAAATTAAAGAAAGAGGATTTTGTTTAGTAGTTAGTATCTATTCTGTAGAATTTTAATTCATTAAAAATTAAGTTGAATTTCAGCGTTTTGCAATGATAATTTCTGAAAACATTATTGCATAAAAAAGGATTTTATGCTGTTTTAAAATTTAATAAAAATGTTTTTAATGAAACCAATTTAATAATTTTGTTCATTAATTAATTTATTTATTTATTTATTGCCTGATTTCAACAATACAATACATTGTTGCTCTGAATCTCAAACCGTTTTCGTTGTTTCTCAAATATTCACAGCGTGATTTTCTTCCATTGTTGAAAGCTATAAAAGAAGAATTCGGTTTAATATTTAATTTACAAGATAAATAAAAAATGATTATAATATCACGAAAGTTAAAAGATAAATGAGTAGAATATTTATGTTTTTCAGTAGGGCTATGATGCCGTGGGATTAATAAAAATTAGAAAGTTTCATGTATATAATGAATAAAACATATGGAAGAAAATTAAAATAAGACGACTTTCATGTTTGACAATTTGACAGATTAATAGACACGAAATTGTATTTAAATAATTTAACAAAAATTAAATATAACCAATAACCTTGGCGAACCAGTTGGTTGCAAGAAAATAGTCACAAATAAAAACAAATGGTGTTTAAATCCCCCCAAAAATAAATATACTATTTATTTTTGTTTTGTAAAAAAGTAAACCAAAAATTTATAAGTTTATAAATTTAATATTCATTAAGTCTTCATTCTGAGCATAGACTCCACATTGTTCAAAGGCATTTTCGCTTCTATTCGTGTCCTTTATGTGACCTCATGTGCAATATTCGCGACTGCCGGAAATTTATTGTACATAGTAAAGCGAACTCTAAATCACGTGTTTCATTAAAATGAGACCGATTTATTTTATTTATATCAATATTTATCGAAAGAGGATTAATTCGCCAACATTCTTGTATTAGTATCTTGATATTATATTCAAATTTCTATCATGTACCTTATCATATAAATCAATTCCTCGACATCGATCAAAGCATTTTGACACTTATATAATTTAAGTATTCAATTCATTCAAAGATCTGAAATCTGAATTTGTTGATAAAAGATAACAATATAATTTCTGCGATACAATATATTTATTGTTCGTGGTTTATTAAATCCAGTTTATGAATCAATCTGATATTTATTTTTTCTAAAAATTGAAACACGTGAGAGATTAAAGATATGATGTAAACGATGACATGATAGAACTTAACTGATATAGGCAGTTGAAACAAACCTTATACGACATTGTTCAATGTTATTAACAAAAAAAATTATAATATATTATATGTATATATATATATATATATATATATATATATATATATATATATATATATATATATATATATATATATATATATATATATATATATGTGTGTGTGTGTGTGTGTGTGTGTGTGTAATAGTGTGTAATAATATCTCTAAATCTAAATTAAATCCTAATTAATGTCTTAATTTAACCCATATTAATTTAAATGTTCTCTTATTTCCTGATCCAATTTCACCTTTTATTTATTTAATTAATTCAACAGGACCTCTGTAAAATTGCTGAAATCGAGAAGTTCCCACACTCCTAGTGAAGGGATAAAAAACTGTCTATCTAAACACATTCTTTTAAAAGATTCTTATAATTTCCTTACCTAAATCGACACGTGTAAAGAAATCCCTGTTAAAATCTCATAATATATAACCATGGGACTACATATTTCATTCCCTTTTTCTCTTTTCGCTCCTGTGTATGCACACACACACACACACACACACACACACACACACACACACACACACACACACACACACACACACACACACACACACACATATATATATATATATATATATATATCAATTAGATACAATATAATATTTGACGATAAAATCAGTTTATTTCATGTTTATAATAATCAATTGATTATTAATAAAATTTTTGAAATTTCATAGCAAATATAGTTGAATTAAGAAAGAATGATATGTTTTATTCAAATTTCACAAAGTTTTTCTACTAAAGGACATTTTACAAAATCTAATTAGAGAAAAAAGCCACCGATAGCGCTTTTACATCTGAGGAATGAAATGCGTTGTCATGGGAATTCATTTACGTGCATTTTCTTTGCAAAGTACTTTTATTTCTATTATAAACCGGGCAAAAATAAAAAAATCAATTTAAAAAAATAGCAAGATCATAATAATGGAAAAAGGAGTAATTGTTAAAAATCTCAAAAAATTGAGGAATCATGACTAGAATTTTTTGCTCTTTTATTTATTTTTATTTTATCAATTTATTTGCTATTTGATTGGCTAAGAATCTGATTCATCTGCACTAAGAGCTTGCACGTGAATATGTTTCCATTGCGCGGAAACTCTGTAGTTGTAGTGCTCCTGCATCACAACGATGTTTTTGAAATTCAGAAAGAACAGAGCCCTGTCTTTCTGTCTGATACATTTATATAAAAAAAAAGTGCAAAATACACGAAATAAAAAAAATTGTTTTGGAATCTAGAAACAAACATATAAATACATTAAATGCACAATAAGTTTTATAAGCATGCCATCTTCTTTACATGCATAACTCATGTAAACGAAGATCACAGGGGACGACTGTTGTAAGTGGGGAATTATCTAATGCCGCCAGCAGTATACATAGAACATACATAAAGGTTGTTTCAAATTGAATTGAAAATGAAAACACTTTGGCTCCTTGGCGAGGTAATGAATCGATGCACATAATCATAAATTGGTTCATAACAGAAAAAAATGACATTGCATGCCATTTGACCAGCTCGAAACACGATAAGATACCTATGAATCGATGCACATATTCATAAATTGATTCATAACAGAAAAAATGACATTCCATGCCATTTGAACCAGTTCGAAATATAATAACGTATCTATGAATCGATGCACATATTCATAAATTGGTTCATAACAGAAAAAAAATGACATTGCATGCCATTTGACAAGCTCGAAACACGATAAGATACCTATGAATCGATGCACATATTCATAAATTGATTCATAACAGAAAAAATGACATTCCATGCCATTTGAACCAGTTCGAAATATAATAACGTATCTATGAATCGATGCACATATTCATAAATTGGTTCATAATAGAGAAAAAAAAGGATAATTCATGCCATCTGGACCAGTAGGAAACATAATAACATATCTATAAATCGATGCACATATTCATAAATTGGCTCATAACAGAAAAAAATGACATTTCATGCCAATTGAAATATATTGAAACTTTTTGTTTCAAATCCCAATATTTAATTATTTTGAATTTAAAAACATGATTGCCTTGTGTGGATAATGTGTCACATATTCCTATGAATAATGGTTCGTAATCAGTTCAGAAGATTGTTATTGTCGCTGGGTAAATACCAAATCTGTGTAGAAATAGGGTAAGCAAAGCTTTTGTCACCAGCGTGCGTAGGAGTGGCAGGTAAACTGAGAAAAAAACGCCACATCTCTAGTTTGGAATTCCTTTGTCGTGATCACACGACTGTTAAAGATGTATTATTATTAGTATTTGGCTTCCAGCTTTCTAATTTGTTTTCTCAGTTAACCGTATCTACCTCAGTGTAAACTCAGCTGCTGGCTAGACAGAAATAGCTTATGAGGTAGTAATGTAAATAAAGAAACGATAAAATTCCCATGTTTTTTTTATACTTTCTTTTAGAGATTCTAAGCTATATATGGTATGTCCAAAAATGAATGAATGAATCGTTGTTATCAGATTACTGTATGAACAAAAAATATCATATATTTCTGAATGTACATAAGTATTACTAGTGATAACACACATCTAGGTTACCTTTTATTTGCGGAAATCATTTATTATAATTAATTATTATGTGAAGTGAAGAAATTCTATTCTAAAAGCTCAATTTATTAAGAAGTATCCGGACATTAATTCATATTTTTCTCTTTAAAATTTAATATTTTCTTCTCTATTGCCACTCAAAGGCCAATTGCAATTATGAATGAATGAATGAACAAGGCTTATGAATATTCAAAATACTTGTTGATCTCATGTGCAATGTATGTTTATGAGATCAACACCCAAATTACTCGTAGTAGTATATCAATTACCCAATGAAATCATCAGGTAGGCTATCCTTTCTATCCACTGAATCACTTTCTTATTTGAAATATCAGACCCGGTCAATCGCAATAAGCATACATCTGACTAGATAAATGGAGAAACGAGCAGAAACACACAAAATTATGCCCCGAGTTTTAAGTAAGCTTTAAGGGGGGAATAGAG
This sequence comes from Argiope bruennichi, assembly GCF_947563725.1. Taxonomy (NCBI): domain Eukaryota; kingdom Metazoa; phylum Arthropoda; class Arachnida; order Araneae; family Araneidae; genus Argiope; species Argiope bruennichi. The sequence continues at coordinate 32,085,444 of NC_079155.1, read as the reverse complement.
AAGAGGGTTGGTTTGTTTCAGAACATGATCATTTCTGTACCTTTATTTTTCGTTACTGTTTTTGAACACATGGTAATTGCATGCATGGAGATGAAGACAATTCAACGCTGTATTTTGCTACAAGATTGCCGCTTACTTTCGCATTTCAAAACTGATGCACCACAGAACAAATTGCAAAGGATAAAAATATGTTGGCGAAAATTGGTCTAGAATCCGATTTTCTTATCGACCCAGGGACCGCGTTGGACGGTGGTAAGATCTCGGCTTCGAAACCGGAGAATTTCAGATTCGGGAACCGATTCCACCGAAGAACCGTCGTGTAAGCCGGTCTGGTGCATGTTAAATCTGTTGGGGTCAAACGCTCTTCCGCTGGTGTGGTGGGGAAGTTTAGAGAACCGGTGCCCGCTCAGCCATTGTCCTCGTTATCTGACCGCGGTTCAGAATTACGGGGTCCGTCCCATAATAGCCCTAGTGTTGCTTTAAAACGGGACGTTGATAAAACTAAACTAAACCTAAATCCTCTGACTACTAATGAAAAATGAATGTCAATTCATGCAGATTTCCGATTAGGAATTTGCCCAGAATAGCAGAGCTGAGAGCAGCAGCTGATTACAAAGACATTATTAGCATAATTACCAAATAAATTAATTAGCAAGGAACAAAAATTTAATGGATTATAAAATACTTGAATAATATTAACATTTTCTAAGTTCAGATTTTTATTAGTTTCACAACGTTTACTTAGTTATTGCAATATTCACAAGGAATGAACGTTTGCTGAAATAATATCGTGTATGAAATATATGCAAAGTTAATAATATAAACAAATGAATTGAAAATAAATCATTAACCTGATTTTAATTTAAAAATGTGATGAAATTTAAAATTAAATTGGTCATTTTATTAAAAGAAAGGCCATAGTGTGCACCATCTAGGAGTGAAATAGTCTTAAATCTACGCTGAATGCCACTTAATTTCTATGTTTTAAGACTTTTTTCCGTCGGTTATTGTAACATTTTGCTTTATTTGGTAATGGAACAAATACGGTAAAGATTTTAAAGAAACTTTTTTTTAAATTTCCTAATATTAATAATTTTAAGAGAATGCAATTTCAGAGAGAAAATAGTGCCTATTAAAATCTAATTGTATGATAATGCTGGTCAACAGATTGATCTGAATATAAAATATTTGTTATAAAGAACTACAGATGTGAGAGATCTTGATGAAATTCATGCGGAAATAGTGGATTGAAATAATGCTTCCAAGGAAAAAAAATGCATCAAGGATGTGTCTTCGTTTTCATAGCCTTACGATTTTATTTATTATGCGAATCTTAATGTAAATAAGAATACATATTTACATGCTATTTTCCTCATTTTTGAGATCTGTCTATGAAAATAATATGAATATAAATTCATATATGTAAATGTTACCGCTAAAGTGTTGAGATCAGTTAATCTGCAGATTGGGTAACTAATCTACCCACTAACTAGGATTATCTTTAATTATTATCTAAAATTATTTCATTTCTCAAATTACCAAGGTAATATGCGAATTACTTGGATAATCTGCACCTTAACTATAAGACACTCTTTAATCTGCACATTACATATTAGGCACTTGTTAAAGTGAAAATAAGATCGTTGATGGAACAACAGCAACGTTTCTGTACACTTAAATTAAATGTTGTTTATTTATTGATTGATATCTAAAGAAACAAGATAAGACAGTCGAATAATCTACACATGAGTTGATAGAACCAATCATCAATCAATTGAAAAACTTCAATACAATGAACCAAACGGTTTAAAATATTATTGCAATTAAGGAAATTGATTTAATGTTATTTATTTATTTTTCGACATCTATAGAATCCGTTAATAAAATACAGCCAACAACAACGTTGATCCACGTTGATAGAATCATCATCAATCAATTGAAGAACTTCAATGCAAAGAATTAAACGGTTTAACATATTATTAAAATTAAGGAAATGGATTTGCTAAACATATGAGAAAATTATTCTTATTTATTAGGGCAATCTAAAGATCAGTGACATTTTGAGTAGCATAGTGTGGTGTATAGCCTATAAGCGAGTAACAGCTCTTCTACCCGAACAGCTGTTTTGGTAAAATGGTTTAGTTACTGGACTGCTAACCAAAAGGTCCTGGGTTCTATCCCCGCGCATTCCAAATATCGCTTCATTGGTGACCCGGACTTGGCGACAAGCACACCTGTTTTTAGTACATTTAGATTTGCATTACATTTGATTTTTTGAAACCCTCTGCCTGGGAAGGAGCGGGGAAAGGAAATGAGAGAAACAAACTTTTGAAGTTTAACGATGCGAAAGCCGCCAATGTGCACATTACCTTGTTAAAATGCAGAAAACTCTTGATTCTGCATTTAATGGAGCAAATCAGTTAATATGAAGATTAGTTAGGTAATCTGCACATTAAAGGTTTTTAAATTCTAACGGTAACATATAGATAACTTTAAATCTTCTTTTTACATGCCCAGAAGATATATCTGTGATTGTTGATAAGCAACTAAAAGAGAAATACACGATATTTATAGCCGATTTACACGAAAAAAATAAATACTTTTAATATAAATTTATAAATCTGTAAAACGTACAAAAATTGCCACAAAATATTTTTAACTCATACAGTGAGATAAAATCTCATGGCAACACAGTGAATTTTTTTATATATTACGAAACTGAAAACAATTTAAAAGTCAGAATGACGTGATACATCACAACCATTTATTTTCGTATTCCATTTTTAGAAATAGGTAAGTGTAAGAATTCCTACGATTGCATTCACAACAAATAGGTCACTAGCACAAAGATGTCATAGCGTACCTAATTAGAGTACAGGTATGCCGAATCACACAAACGTATTCAGCTGTTTGGCTCGCAGATGACGGCGACTGATGTATCAGAAAATGCTAGAGGAATTGACTGAATGTGACGTCAATGCAGAGAATGAGAAAATTGCATGGTAGAATGCTTTGAAATAATCGAAAAGTTTTGACAGCAACGAGGAAAATTGCAATTGTTCTGCCATCTGCTGAAAATCAAGTCCTTATTAAAAATTCAAGGCATCTTAATTGACTAATTTTATTAGTTTTATCTTTTTTTACTCAATTTGGACAACCGATGATTATTTTATTTGCAGATTTTTTTTTGATTAGAGTATAAAAACAAGCAATGCTGAATAAACATTCGTATCAAATATTTTTTTTTTCATGGATGTTTGGTTTACAATTTAATCTTAAAAAATGTTTCATATCTATTCTGCCGAGATAAATTTACTATGATTGTAAGTATTAATTTTAGTGTTCAGTTAACATAATATTTATAAAAAGAAATGATAAAACATTACTCTATTGATTTTTATTACTTGAAACAATAATAAAAAAAACTATAAAGTACACGAAATGAGTTAGAAGTTCAATGCTCAAAGAAAATGAGTAAACTCAAGATTACTTCTTTAGTAGTTACGACTATACCGTTGATAATGGCCAATAGCGGATTTCCAAAGCAGACTATTCGGCTAGGCTAAGGCGGCTGTTTTGGACCTCTTAGTTGATAACAGTCCGCAACCAAATCGATTAAGAAACTTTATTTTCCAAGTTGCCAAATGAATTAATTTGTAAAGAATAAAAATTCCGAGAGTGATAAAATATCAACCCTTAACTGCAAATGGTTAGGTTTCTATATGTTTAATGAATCTTGTTATAAGAATATCTATTAAATACTGTGAACTTATGCTTCAATAATATTGCGTAGAACGTAGATTCCGGGCAGTCTGTAATCATATAAATAAAGATATATATTTTTACAAAATTGATAAAGTAAAAAACAATATTGAAAAAAATTATAAGAATTTTTAATATGAGCATAAATTTGAAACTAAATTAATCATCTTATTAAAAGAGGAGCATTATAATGTGCACTTCCTCAGGCCTAAAATACCTAAATTCGCTACTAGAAGTAGCAGAAAGTTTCAATTATTCATCAGAATTCATTATTCATCAGAATCAGATTATTTCAACACTGCTTGAAATAAAAGATATTTTCTTTCAGTGTTTCATGTATAAAAACTCCCGAATGAGATAAGAACTATAAAATCATAAAGCTCCAAAGAGAAAACACTATGAAAGAGTATATTTCGATAAAGATTATTCATGGAATATTGACGATTAAAAATCAAATATCCAACGCTTTCACTATAACCAATAACGAAATAATATAAATGCATTCCTTTGATTTTTTTCACGCGAAAGGGCTAATTAGAATTGGAATGGAACGAATTATCATAATAAGCCATAGGGTAATTCAAAGTTATTTTTATCATTTTAATTCCCACTTAAAAAATTTAGAGAAACAATATACTGGATGTAATACAGATCGGGATGTATATAATACATGTACTACATTTTATAATTATTCAGGATTAAAACCACAAATTAATTTCATTAAGGATTACGTATCACCAGTATCGAGCTACCTCCGCCAATCCAAGGTTTCAGAGGGAAAATAAAAAGCAGGCTGCCACGACAGAATAGTCAGGTACCGAAGTGATTTTGAAAATGAACCCAATCGCCTGAATTTCATAATGATCCCAACATCGGCTCAGTTCAGCCCCACATCATTTCTATGCCCACCAGAGAAGTCCGAAACCTGCCTATTTATACAGCAATCTCTCCTCTCATCCCTATCTGAGATGTCCCATTCCATAAGGAGTGGGTACAAGAAAATTATTATTTTAACACACTTAAATTTCTAATAGATGTATAATGTATGTCTAATGTCTAATGTAATAATGCTATAATGTCTAATAGATGTATAGATAATTAAATCAACATGAATTATCATAAGTTTTGTTTAATTTTTTTTTCAAATGTGTAAAAAACTATTTTTCCGCAAACGACGAACATTTTAATTCGTAATTAGAAACTTCATCATATTGTTATGGCAATTAAATTATTGTGTTTACTAAAGTTGAAACGTAAAACCTCTGATATCCTAAAAAGAAAAACCTCCAACAAGCCCAAATAAATGATACATTAGCGAAAATTTAAATTATTTAAAGAATAATTATTTATGAAATAAAATAATTTAATGAGTCTTCTTACTCAGATAAAAAACAAAACAGTTATTTATTTTAGAATAACAAACAATCATTAATAAATTCAAACAAGAAAGATATCAATAAGGTTTTGAAAAAATAATGGCACAATAATTCAGAATAGCACGTCTATATATATATATATATATATATGTATATGCCTTGCAATAAATTAATGAATATTGTGCATTGTTTTTGAAAATGGAATAATATATCTAGCTGTTATATTGTTTCAAGTTCATTTCCAGAAAAATTTACCTTGGCAAATAATTATACAATATCACCAAAAACAATAAATTGAACAAAAATTATATATATAATAATATATAAATTTTAAACAAATTATATATTATTAAATAATTGTTAAACAAGTGACTTCTAATTTTTAATAATGGGAGAATAATTTTTATTTTATCACTAACAGAAAAATATATATATATTAGGCTCAATTAATAATGAGAATTCTTTGATGATGTAATGGAGCGGAATGAATCTGTTTAGGTGTTTTGCTCACCATATAAATCATTGTGAAAGCAATACTGATAAAAAAACATAAAAGTTTATGACGAAATCCATTCCATCCTACACGTGTATGCCTCTTTTTTTTTTTTTTTTAAACGGATCTATGGGTGGTTAATTTCTACCTTCTACGTTCTTTTTTTAAACCTCAAAAAAATGGTAAAAGAAATTATGCTTTCTTTTAGTTGTTTATATTATTAATTACTTGTTTGCAAATGTATTATTTCTGTTAGAGGTATTCTGATTGTCATAGTTTCTAAAGACTCGAATGTCTAATCTGAAACATAGTAGCATTATTAAATTATAATTGGTGAATCTGTTTTTTTTAATTTCCTCTTGATTGCATAATAAAATTAGCGTGTGAGCACACACACAAAATGTATTTAATATTATTTAATTCTCGCGAATAATATAAATCCAATAAGTAAAACAATAAAAGTTATTATTGTAAAATATATCTATTTATTAAAACTTTTAGAAACAATTGGGACATATCACTGAAATACTTAATTCATGAATTCAATAGTAATATGTTCTAAAATTAAAGAAGAAAATTTTTTAAATTTCTATTAATTCTTAATTAAAAATATAATTAAAGCTTTCTGAAACTCTTTCTTAATGAACAACTTCTATCCAAGAAGTAAATGCATGCCAAGTGGGGAGTTCAAAGCCCAAAGATCTTTTCTATAGTAGTAGAAGAGAGCGTTTAGAATGATTTTTTCATCATATCACATCCCCCATTTTCCAAATAATATATGCCAAGTTATAAGCTCTAGCATATTTATAATCCGAACTTTTATTACAGAAAAAATTGAAAGTGGTTGTTTGCATAACTATTGATGCACAAAAGAGAAAGTTATTACTTATCAATGCTAGATTAAATTCATAGTCTACCTTTTACGCATGTTTTCCCTTTCTATTGACTTAGTTCTGCGCATAACAAAGACTTTTAATTCCTTAAAAAAACAATTTAGAAGTCAGGTGAGTTCTAGCAAGCACTCCACTTTTCAATACTGAGAAATTTGTAAAGCATGGATTTTGTTTTTTGTTATTGTTGTTGTTATCTTTTTCTTTTTTATCCTTCGAAAAAAGGCGGCTGGTTGTGTGTATTAAGAGTAGTTTTCTTATTTCTCGGAGGGAAATGACGTCAATGCACACTTCCTCGGCACTGCGACACGCCCCTCTCTTCCTGCATCCTTGAACCAACGTTCCGCAGATTATTTATGCTCCAGAACAGAGGAATAAACCAAATAAAAAAATAACAAACTTCGCATCTTTCTAATTTGATATGGTATTAATAAAACAGATGTATTGAGTCTGATATTTCTGAGGCTGAGTTCAAGTAGGGTTAACGTCGAAATTGACTCTTGACTAATCTTAGTTCCTGACACAAGGAAAACTTCTCCGATACTTATGCAATCAAAGGGCACACCTGCTGGTTTTATACGTACGGAGCTGATTCGATATTCATGGGATTTGCATAAGGGAGTTCGAGAGATCACTTGAAAAAAATTCCCCAGTTTAATGTTAGATAATTAAATTAAATGATAATTTTGTAATTTTTTTAATGTTTGTATTCCTTACTGTTTATCTAAAAATTGTTTTATTAGTTTTTAAAAGTCACGACGAAATGACTATGTTTTGAAAATTTGTTTCATTAATAATGGAAAATAACGCCAACTCCCCAAATCATTTTTTACTACCAGCAGGATTGGTCTCTCTAAAATCTTCTCGTATACTCTTTAATAAACTTGCCATGCCAAAGAATGCCTCACATGGCATTGGGGTACAAAAATTACGAAATATTAACTTTTGAACATGAATTTACTATTTTTACTGAATCTATCGTGTCATTCTTGGCGAGTTATTTGGCGATTAATCCACGCATTAATAGTATATATAAAAATAGAGTTTGTGTTCTAGATATGTTTTTCTCAATCGATTGAAACAAAAATTTGTCACAAAACTGCACTTGTAGTCACAAAATTCCATACCGAATTTGGTATATTTAAGTTATTGCAAAATTTAAAGTACCGCGTTTACATATTTCTGAAAGCACAGACTGATAGACGGTCAATCCCTTATTAGATTTAGCTCAAAAGTAGACAGATGTCTATACTACAGATGTTACATCTGTGTACCGAATCCTATTTATCTAGCTCTCTTCATTTTGTAATTATCGTGCTAAACTATATTTGAACAGCCGGACAGACAGACTTCCTCTGAGCAGATTTCGCTGAAAATTGGAGTGAAATCTGCGAATTTGCTGTAAAAAACCGTATAAAAAATTTCATCTATCTAGCTCAAAGCGTTTTTGAGTTATCTTCGTCTCAGACAGACAGACACATTTTCTAAAAATGTGTTTTCCGAACTCAGGGAAGTCGACAACGAGGATGTTTGCGAAAATCTCGAGTTCGAATTTTTTAAAGATTACTACACTTGATTGCTACAACCTATGTGAGAAAGTAAAAACTGTTGACATTTTCAATGAGATGATTGCTTGAAGACGAGCAACTGTGGCGGATTTAACCATTTTGCGGCCCTATGCAGTGCATGCATGAGATCTCCCTTTTAATAAATTGGCATATTTATTAATAAATTGGCCCGCAATAGAGGGCATATTTCTCAGTCAAACAATGCCCCCGGGGGGCATCTCGAAAAGAGGGTGAGATGCTTCCGGCATGATGGTTGGATCTCGCCACCCTGGAGGGTACACTAATAGGTGGGGGATCTGACTCCTTCCATCGATGACGGAACGTACTTCCTACGGGGAGGCTTGTACCGTGGCCGGTGACGGCCCTTAGGACTCAACCACAGTTCCCGCCAATGGTGCTGTTGCAGCGGTCCGGTCATTCAATTTTTATGGTTTAAATCTGTGTGCCTTCGTGGCGGGTCGGATAGTTAGATGGCTGACTTCTCAGTCAAACAACACAGTTTATTGATTCTAACTACTTTCTGCGAGTAATAAGATGTATTCGGAAGTTTCCTTGATGGACTATACAGACAAAAGAAAATATCGTAAATAATTTTAAAAATTATTGATGTTATTTCATAGGGTTATCGAAATATAAAATGTTGTTTAGGAAATATGGTAAATTATCTAACATGTAATCAACTCGATTTTAGAAAGTGTATTTTTATTGGATAATCTACTAAAAATTTAGTATCATTAAGAAAAATAAATTTCTTAAACAAATATGCATATACTTCGAAATCGTAAATTCCTTTCATTCGTATTAAATGTTATAGAAGAAAAAGCGGAAAATGCGCAATTACGCCTACGAAATTTTTAGATAATCCAGATTTTCAAAATTTAGTGTTTAAAATATAAGCGAAATTTAAAGGAATTACTTAATCAAAAAGTTTACAATTTTTAAAAAATAATTATTTTCACTTAGCATTTTGAAATGAATAACAAACGGGTGAATATATGGGTATTTATATGTATAACAAACGGGTGTGAATAAATAACAAACGGGTGAATATGAATATAACGGGTGAAATGAATAACAAACGGGTGAATAAAAAAAACATTATAATATATGCATTTATTATACATTGATAAAAAAAATGGTCTATTTAATTAATCAGATTTGTGATACTAGAGATTGAGAAATTTTGTAATTTTTCATATTTTTTACGATCGGACACATTTATGAAATAAATAGCAACTTGTAAATCTATTTTTTTTAAAGATATACATATATGTAGCTGTTTCCTCAAACAGTATAGAAAAAATTATAAAACCAGATTGTGCTAAAATTTCTAATTGTTTTCTAAATAGTTTGTTTTCGCAAAAAATTGTGATTGAACTTTGCATGGAAAACTACACATACTTATACAGTCAAGGCCGAGAGGGTTGCGAAGGGCGATTAAGTGTACAAAACAACACGTTTCTGAGGGCACTTACACTCTTGACTTATTTTGTAAAAAGAAAATTCCAGTTTTCTTAAAAATCCAAATACTTGAATGTTATTAGCGATTTTGGATATTTCACATCTACTTATTCAAAGCAAGTTGGGGTGCTTGGAATCTGTTTAATAGATTGAAAATAATAAAATAATTATTTGTGATGCAGCAATAATCAAAACTATTTCTTTTTTTAGACTATCATTATCTTTATTTGATCACATAATTGAATCCGAATATTGAATTCGGTTCGCGACTATCCGGCTTCCGCTCTATCCGGCCTAGTTTTCTTTCATCGTAATTAAATGAGGATTGGTTAGGTTAGGTTATATTAACGTCCCGTTTGAAGTAAACACTAGGGCTATTTTGGGACGAATCTCGTAATTTTGAACCGCGGTCAGATGACGAGGACGACACCTGAGCTGGCACCCCCCTCTCCACATCACACCAACCAGCGGGAGGAGACGTTTGGTCATGACGGATTTAACGTGCAACAGACCCCCTTACACGACGGTTCTTCGGTGGAATCGGGTCACGAATCTGAAACCCTCTGGTTCCAAAGCCGAGACCTTACCACCAGGCCACCGCGGCCAGAGGAGGCAAATTAAATGAGGAAGGCAAGGCGTTGTATTGGCAACATTGTTTATGTTGTATGCATTTAAATTGGGCTTCACAGAATTTATATTAAAATGTTAACAGTTTATATCTTTTAATTACTTTTTCTCAAATAAATTCTGTGCGGTGCCGTGCTCCGTTTCTCAAATACGTGCAGTGCCGTATATAAACTACCAGTACAAATCCCTCTATCGTAACTGAACATGTTACCGGCAACTGCTTCTATGATTCACCGAGTAGCGTCGTTTTCACATTCTACATGGCTTGAGATAAGTACTCAATAAGAAAAGAGAAAATACTTATTATATCAGTGAGTTTTTATATCAAAACTTTGTCTTCTGGTATTGATGGGCAAATAAATGAGTATATAGAGCTCCGGTCTATCTGGCTTTTTTGTTGCCCGGCCTGCCCTTCCGCCACATTAGTCTGGATACTCGGGAATGCACTGTATTATCGAAGAATTTATTATAAAACACGTAAGAAAATAAGAAGAAAATTACATACATTAATTGTTTATTAATCAGGCTACCTTTTATAAGTTTATGAAGCAATAATTTTTGTTATTTGATTTATTAACGATTAACGAACTTTATAAAAATATTATAGTTAATCATTTTCAGTTGTAGTGAATAGCTTATAAGCCAGTTAACAGCGACGCTACACGAGCAATTGCTTTTGTATTGTGCTCATGTTACTCGTCTGCGAACCAAAAGATCCCAGGTTCTATCCCCGCTACACAGTGTTACGTACTATATCATTTTTTTTCATTATTATGTGTAATAAATCTCAATAAGTTATTATTTTGTTGGACCAAATTTGTTTAAAGATTCAGCAAATCACCTTTGTATCTGTTCCAGCTTTTGCTCGAATCAACCCGGGCTCGAGTCACTGGTGTTTTTTTAATAAGAATCCAAATTCTATCATTGGTGTGGTTGAATCTTAACAACAGTTATGTTCCATTTGTAAAAACTTTTATTCGAATATAAAAAATATTACAGAGCAAAAATTTATTTCAAACAGTTAAGTAGAACTGATATTTTTCACTCATCACTCATCCTGCAACTAGTATTGCATCAAATATTTCAAACAGTTTTATGATGCTATCAAAAGGTAAAAGACCTAAGAAATAATACCTTTCTCAAGTTCATAAAAATATAATGAGACATTCCTTAAGACAATTGCACTCGGGCAAACAGTAAGGATACTGATCAAACAACATTAAATCTTAAAATTTTCCTAGGTTTTCCAGTGAATATGATAGCAATGGCAAGAGTTTTGAATTGACAGCAAAGTGCCGTTATCTTTAGATGGTGATGGAAAATAAATAAACACGAATTTTCAATTTTTTAATATGTGAAATCTACTTTTCAAAGAAAAGTTTGCACCAAAATCACAAAATAAAATGAATAAAATCTTGCGGTTTTATCTATGTCTTAAGTGCAGTTGGTTGCTTCAGGTGAATATCTGACTAGCTTTCTCTAGACAAGCATTAGCAACCGGCACTGAGTGAATAAAGAGGATTCTTACCGCGTATCCTTTTATGTTGTTACAGAATTTTCTAGAAATAATTCAAGATAGTAATATAAAATTAAAACTTAAAAATGAAAGGATTTGCTGTTTTAAAACGAAAAAAAAAAAAACAGTTTTATAATTTTTAATTGTATTCCATATTAATTAAATTTAAAGATAACGGAAATGAAAAGCTTAGAATTCGTTTTTAATGATTTTGATTATTGCTAACTAATTAATAAACTTTCTTCTAAGAAAGTATTTTTTAAATTTAGTTTTGGTATTCCATACTTTCATATTATTATCGCAGAAAATCTGTAAGAAAAAACTATCTCATATACAGGGTGATCAAGAAATAACAGGAGGTGTTCGGAGCTCTGTAGCGTGTTATGTACTGGACGAAATATAACAAAATTTGGCCACTATACATATTAAAGTATGCGGTTTCGATTTCATAATAATAATAATAATAATACCAAAAATTACCGATAGGGGAAATCCTGGCTCTGCAAGCATAAAATGTGGGAAAAAAGAAAACATAACTGCCAATGGAAATAGTAAATAGCAACACACCAAATACCAATGAAAAACGTTTATTATAGCAACTTACAAATTTGGCTCATGGTGACCACCAACTTGATGTCCCAATAATTGCATGCGGTACACGAGGTTTTCGACGATGACTCGCAGCATATCGGCATTTATTCGTCTAACATGTAACCTTATTTGATCTTTTAAAGTAGGAATGTCAGGAACATGTCCTTGATACACAACGCCTTTCAAGTAGCCCCACAACCAGAAATTGCCAAAATTCAGATCAGTGTTATCAGTTAATAGGTGTTATCTTATACGGATAAAATTTCAGGATCTTCTACACCGTCGAGAACGAGATGTCCTTTGTCGTGATATTGAATGTGCACTGCTGATATCCTGCTTATTAGCTCTCGCCTGATCCATAACGGCAATTGCAACTTCTTTAACTTGTTCCTGCTTGATATCTTTACGTCCTCGGCCTGGTTGCATACCAAGAATTCCTGCTGTTTCAAATCTTTCAACCATTCTTCGCAAATTAGTTATGGTCATCGGTCTTCTACGTAACTATTTTAACTGCCGGTATTCACGAAGAGCAGCACTGGCATTTTCATCTCGCTGATAAAACAGCTTCATTAATAAGGCGCGTTCACGTAGTGGCAACGCAATCGACGGGCGAATTTTTTGCAGAATGACTTAAATTCCTGAAACCCATCCCTTTATCTTCGATGTCATGTTACAAAGTACCTGTATAAGCAAATTACATAATAAAATTTTCGATCGCAGCGCCAGGATTTTCCCTATCGGCATTTTTTGGTACTAATTTTTTTTTTCTTGAAAAATCGAAACTGCATACTTTAATGTGTATGGTGGCCAAATTTTGTTAATACTTTGTCCAGTATATAACACGCTACAGAGTTCCAAACATCTCCTGTTATTTCTTGATCACCCTGTACATCTTGTATATAAACAATATATAGTTACAAAAGGTACTAAAAGTTAAGATTCCGAACATTGTTAGCAATTTATATATATCAGTTGCCTGGTCTCATTATTAGGAACCTTAATCTGTATTATTACATCCTATCCCGAACTCGGAGTCAGAATGTCATCCTGTCGGTTAGATGGATATGCGTGAAACTTTATTTAAAGTTTAAAAAAATGAAGAAGGCGCATGTTATTGAAATAACTATAAGTTATACGTACAGTACAACATTTGTCTATAACATAGTATGCTGGCGCGTCTAATAGACAGAACTGTAAAATAAAAGCGTAATAAAAGAAAACGAATAGGTTAAAAGAATTAAAAACAATAAAATAGAAATATCTTCTCACTTTGAAATCAATGTTATATAAAGCTTTTATAATATATCCATAATAAAAGTTCATTCTATTCACTAATACATTGCACATTTTGACAGATAGAACTGTAAAATCTGGAATTGCAAAATGCAGTTGTATTTCCAGATTTTAGAATAACAGCTATTTTTTTTCTAGAATATAAGATTCTAGAACTACGATAATTTCTGGCCTGTACTAAACTTGCATTTATTAGAAACCAATAATTCTGAATAGAATCATGAGATGAATGCTGACTATAAAAGAATTCGATTAGATTAAAAAAATATAGGGTCGAAATATTTTAACATTCTTTCAGGCAGATACGATAAAACAAAAATGGGAGCTACCAGCAACTTTTAAATTCTTTTCTGAGACTCCTTTGCAATGAAACAATTCTTTCATAAAAAGAACTTGAATATTTTTTCACAGTGGATCATTAATCAAACTAAATTAAACTCATCACTTTTTCCTTTAAAAATTAATTGTTTGTTATTTTTTCAACGAAAATTATTAGAATTTTTTTAAAGATTAAATTTTTAAAAGGTAGTTTTTGCTCAATTATTATTTATAAATAACTTCAACCAGACAGAATAAAGCAAGAAAATCATTCATATGAAAATCAGCAAACGATTTCTTTTATCAATATTTTTGAAGTTTAATTAAAAATTTTCCCATTTTTCACAGGCTTTATATTAAAAAAAAATTACGTAAACTGTTGTGCAATTCCCTTCGAAGAATTTGCATTCTTTTGATTTGAATGCAGACATATTTCAGAAGCGACAAAATTGCTATAAACGCGGACAGGTTAGGTGACTGACAGACATGCTCATAAAAGGTTTGCTGCTCGCAGATATCCGACAACTCCGTTTGTTTGTACAAACTGCCAAACACAAATGTGCTGAGCCAGCTGTTGTCTGGTCACGACTTCGTGTATGCATTCACGCGCATATTTTTCATGAATTTTTTCGCAATGAGAATTATTGCCAGCGATAATAATAAAATTTCTAAATTATTTCGATTGTCATTCAGATTTAATTCAAAAAAGTCGTGATTGAATTTGGAGAAATGTCTGATCTCTATATGCTATACACAAGGTAAGTTCTAGAATATCTATTGTCTTTGCGAAAAAAAATGTTACAAAGGAGCACAGTCGTAAATTATTTTGGGAGTTGAACGATGGTAAACAAAAAGGACAGAATTTTCAGAATCAGTTTCTGGTTATTGAACTGCTGTATGTTCAAACATAAATACTAAAAAAATACGATGTCCAAAATGAAAGCATTTCTTAGTTATTGAAGAATTCAGCTAATTTTGGACAATGGGTTGTTTTCAAAATATTTCAAAGAAGCAAAATTTCTTACAAATATATGTCTGATATCATGAAAATAAGATTTTTTTCCTTTAAAAAAACTCAAAGAAAATTCAAAGTCATTAATTTCCAATGGAATCATAAGAAAACAAAGTAAAAATATGAATGTAAATAATAAGACAATACTGCATAAAATCTGATATATAATTTATTTTTTACGTTAATAATGGATAAATTTCTTCTAAAATAGATTTTTTTTGGAATTTTTAAAAGATTTAAACATTTTAAAATTTAAATATAAAAAAAGTATTTTTGAATAGAATTCAGATTATAAATTTTTAATAGAATTTTTTTTCAGACTTTTATTTTGAAATTTTTGTGTGTGTATCTGTCTGTTATATGTGAATTTCCCGCGACAAAAACATTATTAAAAGTTAAAAAAAAATCGTACAGTGAAAAGTTATTAAATATTAAAGAGGTTACACGAATATTTTTGTAATTCCCAACCCAATTTCTGATTCTATTTTCCTTCTTCTAGCAGTTTTTCCCAGCGTAGTAAATACAAAAATAAAATTGTTCGTTTTGAAATATCTATAAATGGATTTCGATGGAAAAAACGAACGTTCTTTTTAAATATGAATTTTTGCATGCATCAAAGAAATATTTCCGTAGAACTTTCATTTTGATATATATACATGTGATTTTCCTTACAGGAAAACGTATCGGAAACTATCATTCTAACAGGAAAAATACTTCTGAAATCGCAAAGGTTAGAAGAGAATACGGAATTTTTAAACGAAAGGTTGATAAATATTATTAATTATCTATTGCTATATTTAGATCGATTTCGCATCTACTATAATAAATATTTCTTGAAATTTTTTATATCAGTTTTAGATAAATGTTTCTAATAAATCTATATGAATTAAAATTATTTACTGGGTAATTTGAATCTCTCTTAGTTTCCATCAAATCGAGAACATCACATATTTTGTGGTTTTTATCTATTATGTATTCAGAATTAATAATTTCCTTGAATTAGTTGTTTATCTCTGCTTAAGGTTTTAATAAAAATTTAGATTGTTATATCTACAAAACTGAGCCTATATCTACAAAAGTAAAGAACAAAATCTAGATTGTGGAAAGACTCTTTTTGTCTTTCAGTGACATGATTATTCAAAATGTGTTACCAAATAAAAAATATCACCTTTCCATAATAAAATTCGTAAGAACAATTCTTCTGTATATTCCAATGCGAATTTCATTATTAACTACATTTCCTAGCGGTTTAATATTTAAAAAAACAGGATATATCTTATGATTTAGTAATACCGAGACCTTACAAGTAGGAGAGAATGGAGCTAGTTGACGATGTTAACAGTTGGCCATCTCTATCTCCACTTATAATAAAGATGAATATATATGTGCGTGTCAGTGCTCTACAGGCTAGATCAATTTATCTAAAGCTATTAAATTAAGCACACATATACTATTAAGGATAAGAATATGCACTTCGGAGCAACTTTTCAAAAAATTTTAATTAATTAAAAATTAATCAAAATTTTATCGTTTTTCCTTGTAATTTCAGAAATAGAAATATAATTTTTATAACATCTTAAAATTCAAATATATATATATATATATATTTTTTAATGATATCGGTTTTTAACATATAAATTAAGTTTCTATTTTTAATCAATTTTTAAAAAATATTTTAAGGATATTTTCTAACAATTTATTTCACATACAACATAGTTTTTATCAACTTGTTGCCAATATCTCAGCAAAAACTCAAATTAAATGAGTACGTTAACTTCCATCCCAAGCTAAACTTAGAAATTTGTAATATACAACACATGTTTTATGAAATGAAATGAATATAAAACATGGTATTTTCTAGAAAAATAAGTGCAAGGAAAATTTTTTCTGTTACCTTTTAAAATATTCATATTATTAATTAAACAATTCTGTAGTATTTTAAGTAAACATGGTTTATATATACATGATATCTACTCTAATTAAAACCTAACAGCTAATTTGAAAATCGCTAATATTAGAATATATATTTAATAGGAAAAATGATCTAAATGAAGTAAAGAATTATGTTTTATGATGTTTGAGTCAATGAATATTCTGCTGAATTATGATTTTTAAATTTTTATACGGTCCTAGATCCTTTGAATCATTTATACTAATAATAAAGATGAATGTGTGTTTGTTCGCATATGTGTTGACTCTCTACAGGCCAGAAGTTCGACCAATAGTTACCAAATATGGCACATGTGTAGCTTGGAGGGTGCAAACGTATACCTCCAAATTTTAATTAATTAAAAATTAAATAAAATTTAGATGTTTTTTTACTAAAACTTTCGAAAATATGTGATGAAATACTGAAAACGGTTTGAATTTCAGGACAGCAATTTCAGGCAAACTCCTATAGGAAAATAGTTTTTAAAAATTTGGTAAAATTCAGCAAAATTTTTTACGAATATTAAATTGGTTCAATTTAAAAAGAAATATTTCAGATTTTATATGGGGCAAAAAGCTTTTTTTTTTGTGCTTTAATATTTTCGGAAATTAGGTAAAAAGATGTCTAAATTTATTTCTCTTAGTTTTTAATTAACACGTAATTAAGTTTTAATTAAATGAATGTAAATAGGTGAATGAATATAAATTGCTTCAGTCAATAAATATAATTTTGAAAAAAAATTGTTAGCAATTCGTTTGAAAATATAACTAAAGGCCGAATTTTATGATGAATCTGAGAAAATTTTTATTGAATAATGCTTTGAGATATTGTGTTAAATTATAAAAATATCCTCTATTACCCATAAAACTTCAATGCTCAAAGATTCTATTTTTCATGTTCATATTCTCAAAAAAAACATGTTTGGTTACAGAGAAACCATTTTGTTTTAGCCGAAATTTAATTCATTATCTCCGTCTCAAGCAAAAATTCAAATTTTAGGAAATGACAGAAAATTAATAGAAATCATAGTACAACGTGCAAAATGGTGTAGAGTTTCTAAAATAGAATAAATTATATGACTCTCAAAATTTGAAAAAAATATTTTGCTAAAGAAGTCATTAAGACGAAATTATATAAAATATTCTAATGGCCATACAATGATCTCGGTGAATCATTTGGCCGCCAATGCAGCTAGTGTTCAATAAATTCAAGTATTGAGTTAATTTGTTATTCGTAGCATATATTATTGGAATGGCTTTTTCATATTTTGTACCTTTTTTTAATTTACAGCCAGTCACCCCATTACCACAGAACTAAGCCATATAAATAGGGATTCTTGTGACTGGATGTTATGCTCATTAACTTTCCAAATTTTTGCATAAGAAAACAACGGCCAACAAAAGTTCAAAGAATCTTCAAATTATTGGTAAAAGATTAGAAATCTTTTCCATCATTTCTTTTATAAATTTTAAATTCCCAGGGTATTGTAATATTGTGTTAAAATTACAATTCATAATGAGATGTTTTGTACCTGCTGGATGAATTTTTATTTTGATAGAATTATTATTATTTTGCTATTTTAATAGATATGCCAAAAATATCATCTAGCATCTTGCACTTTTACTGAGATAAGATAATTTTGTTCTTGGGGCTAAATGATAGCCCTGATAAAAGTTGAATGCATTTTTATTTTTAGAAGGTATTAAAATAGTTCATTAATTAATCAAATATTGTTAAATATTTTTTCTGGAATAATATGCAATGAAAGAGTTATTGTATCTTGTTCATATTAAATCATTAAAATTCAAAATAAGTGTTTTTTTTTTACCATCATTGCATATCAAAATAAAAACAAATTTTTCTTTTTCTAAGTTTGAGCATCCCTCGTTTCACCATGTGTCACATTAGCAAGTTTCCTTATTGAGGGCCAAAGCAAATCTTACAACCTGTTGGAACTGCATTGCACTATCTTTGGAAGTTTCTGCTCATTTTATACATATTTCCCTTTTTTTTACATACAGAAAAAAAATCAGTTTTTTAATAACATTTCTTTTTTTTTTTCATCCCTGGCCTCTTGTCTTTATTGCTTTACATGTTTTTGTTGTAACTTATGTATTTCCCTTTGAACTAAAATATCTTCTCAAAGCCAGATTATTAAAATGTTATCTGCATATTTAAGTATTTCACAGAAAATTGCTTTCGTTACATAACACCATACATTATACTGTCAAACAGTTTGCAGAAAGAAGAATCATCTTCAGTTTTTCCGTAAATACTCTTTCCAATCACACACGCCTTCATTGTTTCATTTTCGAATTAAAAAAAAAGAAACTGAAAAATTATATATATCCTAACGAATTAGAAGTAAACAAGACTCTAAAAGAAAAAGAAAAGTAGGATATCGATTTCAAAAAACGAAACAAAAATTTTGACATTGAGCCTCCTCTAGCTTGCCGACTACGTCTTCGTATTGCACCCAAATAAATAAAGTTGTAAATAAATAAAAGATTTCCAACTCGCATTTCATATCAATCGTGTGTGTGTGACAACTGATTTTTTTTTCCTTCAAGCCCATTAAGTGAGCCTAACTTCCTTTCTAGGAGCAGCATCAGGGAAAGAGCGACGCCTGGCGGTCAATGAACAAAGAAAACTTCGTTACAGGACCATTGGTACTTCCTCGTTTAACAGTGTTCGACCTTGCCACTACTCTAATGAGAATTCAACACTTGTAATCGATATGCATTGCGAGAGGGGATGTTCACACAGTTTAAAATTTTCTTCTCAGGAGCTGAAGCGAGATAATGTTATTTGATTTGTGAAATAATTCATCTTGTTATGTTAAATTCAGAAGACACACACTTAAGATTTACTACGGCAATATTTAAAATAAAGTTAAAAAGAAATATCGAAACCTTTCTTTCAAACAAAGAATAAGGAAAGTAAACATCAGGTTTTCTGAAATTTCTCATCTGTACTTTCTAAAATAGATTTTTAGATGCATAATCTACTCAGAATAAATAACGGAATTAAAAAATAGAATTCGCTCGGTTAATTTAAATTTTCTCACCCTCAAACATAAAGTACTTCAACTTAACATATAAGAACATAACTAGAAATTGTTTTTAATATGTATTAACCCTTTATAGGGCATAACTCCGGGGCATCGACAAATAAAATTTTTTGGGTTTGTATCATGATAAACTGATGATATAGATGCGAAAACATCAAAACTTCACTGATTTGTTAATTAATTTATGAAATAAGGGGTCTTAAATATATTTACCAGAGATCGTTTAGGAGAAACTGAAAGTGGAAACCATACCTCTGAGTATTAAAGGTAAACATACATCGAATGTTTATTAATAAATATACTTACCACTTAATTTTAAGTAATTTAAAACAACTTTATTCAATTTTTTTTAGCTAAAATTAGCAGTTATTTCCGAATTAAGTTTCAATGATGTCTTATATTAAAGCTTGAAGTTCATTTTGCATTTGATAGGACCGTTAGACAGACCACTACATTACATAAAAACAATACATTTGCAATCTAATAAAATTTTATTAATAACATCTTAATCACATTTTATGTTAAGAAATAAACTAAAATGCCATAAACTACAGTATTCAAATAATCAAAACAACAAAAATGAAGTCAAAATATACAAAAAATCATTAACAGGAAGATTCTGAATTTTAAGAAACTCTAATTGTATCAACTGCTTTTGCTCACTTTTAACGATGAATGTTGATTTTAAATTAAATGAACTCAATAACAAATAATGATAATTAAATATAAGAATATCTTAGACATAAGGAACACAGCATAGTAGTGTTTCATGTCTGAAAACGTTTCCGGGAGTTAAATTTAATGATAAACGCTGGAACTTAATGGCATCACAAAAACCCTCGCATTGTGAATGGGCAATGGTCAGCATACTAACTACTTTTGAATTCAAATTATATTGAACTAAGGACTTAATATATTTCTGAGCTATTAAAATAGTTCAATCGAATATTAAGCATTTGATTATCCTATTTATCATTTTAAAGTACTTTTTTGAGCTCTCATAAAAAAATCTTTTACAAGAGGTAAGTATATATATATATATATATATATATATATATATATATATATATATATATATATATATATATATATATATATATATATATATATATATATATATATATATATATATATATATATATATATATATATATATATATATATATATATATATATATATATATATACCAGAGAGCTATGCAGGGTTAATAAAGACACTATAATAAATCATTAACGTGAAATAAAATGAAAATGAATGTAAATATTATTTAGCTTTTATTTATTTATCTATTGGGTTGGCAACTGTGTTTCTGCAAGTTTTTTTTAATTTTAGCATCCCACATATCATTTAATGTTTTTAGTATAATGTTTTAGATCATTCGAAAGAGAATGCTTCGATCTACTAAAATCGATGGTTTTTTTTTTTGTTTGTTTGAGTGAATTTATGTTAATTTTCAAATCATTAAAATGAGATGTCAAGTTGAGAAAGATGACTACTTTCGACTTCTTTTCAGCTTTAATCAAGGTTCTGCAACCACAAAAATTGCTCGTGACATTTGTGCTTTGTATGGAAAGGGTGCCATATGTGAAATAACAGCTCGTGATGGGTATGCCAAGCTCAAAAATGGAAAATTTGACTTCAAAATCACACTTTGTTCTGACCATCCAGCTGAATTCAATAAGGAGCGATTAAAGCAACTTTTGCACGAAAATTCGCGTCAAATAACAAGGGAATTCACAAAGAAAATGAAATGCTCCACTTTTATTGTAGAGATGCATTTCTACTCAATAAGGAAAAGTTCAGAAGTGTGGAGCATGGGTTCCAATGGTTTAAGCGACAACAAAAATCAACTAGCCACAATCTCCGTTGTTTGGCTTGTTGAACGTTGAGAATAACTATAACAACAATAATGTAGAATAAATTATTGATCATTAGTTTGTTAACTTTTAATGAAAAATAAACTATAAAAATTTTAAAAAGCGATGTCAATTTAATTGCCGACCCAATATATAATCAGTATTTCTGTTCCTTAGTATATTGCAGTTTCATGTAACAAGTTTATACCACATGAGCTAATGGGATAAATTAATTAATTGAGTTAATACAACTATCTTCTCTAATATGCTTTCTTCATTGTTTCTTTGAAAGCCTGTATAACCTTCAAAGAATGTGAAATTACATATTGCATCTTTCATTTTGTATGCGTTGTATACAAAATTTGCTGTTAAAATGTTTCATAAAGACAAATTAAACAGATAATCAAGATTTTTCTATTTGAAGTTGTGATTATAAATACGATAATACAAAGTTGTGATTACGATAATTCATTTCTTTGTAATAAAAATCGGTGTTTTTTTAATTATTTGATTGAAGTTTTTAAACCAATTCTAAATTAACAACCACGGATTTTCAAGTGTGACTGGTTTAATTGCTCTTCTTAATATCCATAATATTTTAATAACTCCTTTTAATCGATTTTCACATAATACGCTGTTTGATAATAAATACGCTAAAAATATTTCTTATACACACCCTAATGGAATTTTATTTTTAGCAAAGCAATGAATCAGAGCAAACAGAACACGGCAAAACATCACTCTGTAATTGGAGTCTCCTTTTTCAAGACAATCTAATCTCGGAAAGCATCTTCTGGAAGTTAAGACGAAAGACAATTTTTCATTCAGTAACACAAATATCAGAAAAATAAATAATAATAATAATAATAATTTACCAACCGTTCATACGCTAATATTTCTGGTTTCTTCAGATCTGGCAGATTGCTTAACAAATCAATTAAATATTGAATTTTAAAGGAATAAAAAAGATCTGAAATATTATATTGCAAACCGAAAATTATAAATTTTGATAGATTTATGGATAACTGCCTTCATACACACACACAAAAAAAACTTCTTCATAAAAGTGAAACCATCGCCAGATATCATTCTATCAAAGCTCGTTAACTTTTTTTTTGGTATCTAGATGATGTCATTTGATGATTTGAGATAATTAAATTAAAAACACTAACTTATTAAAAAATTATTTGAAACAGCAGACTTGATGATATTCAGCTAGACAAAGAATCATTGAAATATTGAAATATTTTGTAGTGTCATTGAAATATTTTCCTCTACAAAAGGGAGTCCGACTTATGCATATAATAATAACATTTTTAGTATTTAAGGTTGTAAAGGAGTCAATTCATGTCCACTTATAGCAAGCAAGTGCTCCACCTGAATTAGTTTTTGGCATCTAAGACGCATCTTGCGGGGGGGGAAGTAAAACAATCAAAACAATGCAGAGACAAATTTCCAGCAATAAGGCTAAGAGAGGAGGGGGTCACAAGCAGATCGATTAATAAATTTTGTTTCTCTAGGTACCAGATAAATAAGTTTGTTAAAAAAAAACACAAATTTTGTGAATGATAAAATAGAAGGTCATTATTAGTCCTAATTACCAGGTTCTTATATGCTCCAATGTATTCATTTATTTATCACCTATTTATTACATTATATTTATAAAATTATTTATTATTATATTTATAAAACCGAGCATCTACTTTAATTATATTATGAATAAATGCGGACGCTGGGCAATATAGAATCATAATCTAAATATAAATAAAATACATCGTGCCTTTGTATACATACTCCACATCTGCTAAATGTCTGGGCTGATTTCAATGAAATTTTACGCAATTATTCTTTAATTTAAGAGAAGGAATACAATCAAACTTTCCAAAATGCGAAAGTTAATTGAATATTTAATTAATTAGAAATTAACAGAAATTTTATTGTTTTCTGCAGTAACTTCGGAGCGAATAATCTAATAAGAAATAATTTAATATCCTCTTAAGATTCAAAATGGTACCATTTCAATGATATCTATTTCATTTTTTCCCAATATATCTTTTGATTGTTATTATTTTTAAAAAAATAGAAACTCATTAAAATTAATGCAAAATTGAACTAATCTACCACTATTTTTTATTTATCTTTTATTTTTCTTCATACTTTTTGCCAAGCTCTGAATTTCTTCAAAGTAGTGATTTAAAAAGTCTAAAAGTACACATGAGTCAATTGTTTAAACGGTGGCAAGAAAAGTAAAGGCCTTGTGAGTAAATGAAACAGATGTTCGCTAACAATAACCGCTTTTATCTGTGAGAAATTAACCCGTATTTCTCCTTTTTTCTACAGAAAACTTCCAAGAAAATTGTCTCGGAAAATGTATATTTATATTATGTAAAATTCCAAATTTTATCTTTTCTACGATATAAATTCATTTATGTGCAATTTTTTTGCAGATATGAATTTAAAAAAAAAATTAGCGGTGACGATTCAGAAAAAAAATTATAGTTAATCTTTTGCTAAACAATGTTAAAATTTTTAACAATTCTATTTTTTTTAAAAAAAAATCTCTTTTATTTGAATACACAACTGTTGACAATGCTTTAAAATTGTTTTAAATAGTAATTTAACGATGACCATAAGAAACATCAAATTTAAACGAAAGCTTTGAAAGTAAATCTGTCGAGAACAAATGAAATATTTTTTTTTATTGTTAATCAACAAAAATAGTTGTGAAGAGCTGTTACCAAATCAGCAAATATCTAAGAAAACTTTAGAAACAGAAATTATTAGCAATTTTTTTTTCAGAAAAACTAATAAACTATTATTTATTTATGTAATTAGTTAATTTACTTTCATATTCATTGTTAATTAAAAATTAACTGTTTTATTAATCGTCTTTCATAATGTTCTTTATTATCTTCTAATATTTCAGTATTTGTGAGAAAAACTTGCAGAACTAACCTATATGCGCCGGATATTTGTAAATAAATTAACTAAATTAATAAATTATTTAAATTTAAAATATCTAGTAAATAAATTAAAACAAATAAATATTTATAAGGTTAATATAATGAATAGGATGTTAGTTTAAAATAAATCAATAGCATGTTAAAAATATGCGGAAATGTGAAATTAAATTGACTGTCTTATTGAAAAAGAGGTTCCATAAACTTCACTGTCTAGAACCGAAAAATTCTTAAATCCGCTATTGAGACACTGCTTCTTGACAGTTAGATGAGATGCATATTAAGTCTGTCATCTGACTGGGGCGCAACACGAATAAACTCTACAAAATCATTTGCATGACTTCATTCATAAAACACAAAAATTGTTAAAAATCTTTAAAAACGTTTCAGATGTCCTTTAGGTTCTTATTTGGATTGAAATGAAAATAATGTTGCAAAACAGAAAGCAAACGAAATTGACACTTCAAAGACTTATTTGAGTTGAAAAGAATAATATATTTTTATTAAAATTCAGTAAATTCATAAACTGGAAATTTTGTGAAAATGTAATTTATGATTTTTTCTCAATAGTTATAAATTTTAATTAAGCATACATTGGCAAAGCATAAAATTCCAACATAAAGAAGGAGTTGTGCTAGATAAACGAAATTTGAACGCATGTTTGCACATCTGAAAGATGACGTCTATTCAAATTTCGCGATAGATAAATAGAAAATGTCGCAACTAGAATCACTATGAACATGCAAATCACGTTTGCTTTAAATATACACGATAGGTATTACTTATCTTCTAGATTGAATAGCTTTGTGGGCTTTATTTATTTTTCGGATTGGGATTTGTGGGTCAGATTTGAGTCAAAAATGCCTTTAAGTAAAACGGAAAAGGCAGCATCGTCAGTTTATTGAATTAAAATAAGGTCGTGTAATAAGGTTTCGAGATGGATTTTCATTCATGATATTGTTGAAAGAATCGGCAAAGATGTATCAATTGTGACAGATTTTTAGTGGCAATGGTCAAAGGAAGGTATTATATCAAGAAGATCGGAGACCTCCACATACGAGCTACAATTGAGAAAGGAGACCTCTATATTTCGCAGCATACATTATACATTCATTGTTCTTTTGACAAGATAGTGGTATAATAAAGGATGACAAACTGATTTCTTGACTGACAGTTCCGAGCCAGATGTGCTGTAGGCTTCATGCCTCTAATTCCAAATCACAGATATCTGTGACTTCAGTAATGTGAAGTTTGACATCATTGGAGGGTGAAGTGGAGATCTATTGTGTTCTTAGATGAGATCTATTTCTTCTCTGATGTCAATGATAGGGGGAATTTGATTAGAAGAAAACCAGATGGGAAGCTGGAACCAAGTTATCTGTGATGTAGACGCATTGGATCTACATTAAGAATAATGGTTTGGGGAGAAATTTATACATTTAGAAAATGCTCTTTGGGACAGTGACAAATCACAATCAGTTCACCAAGAAACATCATTTGTGGGTGGAGTGGAGATCTATCGTGTTCTCAGATGAGAGCCATTTCGATTCTGATGTCAGTGATAGGCGTAATTTGATTGGAAGAAAGCCAGGCGGGAAGTTGGAACCAAGGTATCTGCGAAGTGGATACATTGGATCTGCACCAAGAATAATGGTTTGAGGAGAAATTTCCTATGTCATCAAAAGCAACCCCGTTGTTATTTCACGCATCTTGACAGAAAATTTATACATCAGATTGGTATCTGAACTGATTGTGCTATCAGTTTTTATCACTATCCCAGATAGCACTTTCTAACTGTTTAATGCTCCTTCTCAGATAGCTATTGTGATCTTAACGTGCTCTACGGAGTGCCGACAGTTGCCTTAGCAAGCGACATCATGAGATTTGTCTTCCATCAAGAATGTTTGGGATATTCTTGGACTATAAATCTAGCATCATCCATAACCAATATGGATCGTTGTTGATTTGACTGATCAAGTGCAACAGGCAAGGAGCTCCATCCTTCAAAATGAAAAATGGCTCATAAACGACATATGGTTGCCTCACTGCTTGCATCGAAAATCGTGGCGCTTTTAGTAGTTATTAATGTATCAACATTTTACATTTGAAGTGGTTCTTTTCAGTCGTGCCTGTATCTTGAAACTTAAATTCAATAAATATATTTATAATTAAATAATATCCTAAATAAATATTTTGCATGTATTTCATCGTTCTTAACTTATTTTTTGGTGTTGGGATTTCTTTTCCTATTAGTGTAGATAATTTCTAAAATAACCTACTTATTATTAAATTGCTAATATCAATTACTGAAATTTAAAAAAAAAATCACTTTATGAATTCAGTGTAAACGAAAAAAAGTTTGGAGAATTTTTTTTTTCAATTTATATCGCGTAATTCTTACGAGTGAAGTTTGAGTTTTAAATACATTTACTCTAGTTCTTTTAATCTAGCAAATATATGCAAAACATCCATCTAAAAGTTCAAATTAATCACATATGAATAGTAATATTCATGGTATCGATATCACCATCGATAAATAATAAAATCCAAAAAAAAAACTTAGAAAATTCGGAAAACTTGAAAAATGTGAATAATGCTGAATTAAAGGCGATCTCCGGAATCGAAGTAAGATATCTTAATATCTAATAACTAAATATTCATCAGAAGTTATTTGATGAATATGGAAGTAAATTGTAGAGAAAAAAAATGAAAACTGCAGAGTTTTCTAACTTATCTGTTCCTTTATTTTGATGCGTTTTCAATGACTAAATCTGAACGAAAATGTTAGAAAATGATTTGTGGTTGTTGCAACAGAAGCTTTTCATTTTTTTACTCCAACTCGGAGGGTAGGTGAATTCAAATTATTCAGAAAGCTTATTAAATGCTAAATTCGTTTTAGAGTTTCTCAAAGTCGTAAATAATTTATTGTTTCTATTTATTAACTTTTAGCATTTCCTATCGTGAACTTTGAAGTACCTACCATTAAGAATAAAACACATTGACTCCATGGTAATTCATCTTTCACAGTTTTCCTTGTAGGAAACAGATAACTGTAATGTACCATATCAGCAAATGTTTGACTGGTGCGAAATGCTACAGTTCAACGACGATTAGACTTCATTTAGCTGAATTGTACTCACGAATATCAAATAGGCTGGGGCAAGAAAGTCATTCCAACGTCGTTATAACTCTCTCTAAAATAAATAATTTATTCTTTTAAAAGTTCAAAACGTGCCCATGACCTTGCGGCACGGAACATTCTTGTCATTTCGGTCCATTTTAATGTCACGAATTTCTTCTGATCTTTTCCTCTGCGTGAGAGATGCTTTACACCACATGACAAGTGTGCGCAGCAGGAAAAGTCACCGTATTTTATCGCAAAACTTTTATTATTTTTTTTTACAGACACTTCATAGTAATGCAAATAGGAGTAATTGTGATTCTTTTCCGAAGTTATGACATGTATTTAGCGAGAAATGTGGCAGATGACATTACTGTAGAAGGGAAGTTCGTTTGCGATGAAGGGCGACGCCAGAGAAAGAGATTTTTGATGAAAGAAATTCAAAGACACGAGCTCGCTGTCTTATTTTCTACTTTTATACGTAAACTTTGATATTGTGAGAGCTTTTTCCTTTAAAGTTCTTACTCTTGTTAATTAAGACTTGCAGTGACACTGTATAACTATGTGAAAAGTGGGTCGTTACCATCTTTAGTCCAGATAGCCAGACAGTTTTGACAGCTGAAGGCGATCTGATTTGAAATCCAAATACTTTATTATATTGGAAAAATAATGCAATTTATCATTTTTTTTCAAAAATCAAAATGATAAAGTAAAAAAAGTTTTCAACATTGTTTTTTTTATATTTCAAATCAATTAGTTTAAAAAATATACTAAACAATCTTAAGTTTTTCTCCTGACCGGGAAAAGTTTAGGATAATAAAGACAAAATTTTGAACAAAAATATTAGGTGTTTGCATGTATTTTAATCAGCGAATCTATATACACGATAATGGTTTTGGGTTTTACCAATTTACTAATAATTTATTGTTATCATTTTGAAAGTTTCCCATTTAGTATTATTGAGTTATTCAGTGTATAAAGACCCCAATCACGGAACGCCTCAAAATTGCATTTGCGACATTTATTGCTTTTTTGGTTGATTTAAAGAAATGTGCTGCCTTAACCCATCAGACACTTTTAGAAACTTATGCTAATGCTGTTCCGTCATATCCCAATTGTCGGTTTTGGTTTCAACGATTTAAGAGTGGTGATTTCGATATCAATGACAAAAAACCGTCTGAAGGATCAAAAAATTTCGAAGACAATTAGTTGCAAGACTTATTGGGCGGAAATGGGAAAAGGTTGTAGAAAATGATGGAAAATATCTTGATTGATATATACTGTAACAATTTTTCTCAATAAATGCCTTTTTAAAGTGAAAAAAAATTATCAAAATACATGTAAGCACCTAATAGCATCAATTTAGAGGTAACGGATGCAAAACTAAGGCAATTGTAAATGATCAATATAAAGTGTGTACCAAAGAAAGAGATTCTATAGCCAATAAATCCATTATAAATGACTTTGAATATCTAAAATTGATCTTTAAGATTATGAAATGAGGGACTGTCTCTGTAAATTGTTTTAAACCGAATTTTCTGTCTTTTTCGAATTTCTCTTTTAAATGAAACTTAATATAATAAATGTATATTATTTTTTTAGATGAACTTATTGCATTGAGCTCTTTTATATAAAGTTCATAGTAATCTACATCTTCTGTTTTACTACATTTACAATTTCAGGGAATATGAGAATTTATCGACCGATGATACTTTAAAGTACTATTTAAATCCGGCTGATATCTTCACAATATGACTATTTTTCCTATCAGTATTAGTAAAAACACGAAGAATATTTTTTACAATAGAAAGCATATAGATATTAACTGAAATATAACAAAAATCTTTTATTATTAATTTAATTAATTAAAAAATTTCTTCTATATGGGTTTATTCTGTACTAAAACCTAACTAAGGGTTCAAAAATAAATTTGAAAAATTGATGGTAAAATAATTCAGTAAATAAAGGGTTAAAGCATATTTACATTAATACAATGCAAGTGAAAACATTTCGCTACATTGGCTGATTATACAACAAAAAAAAAGTGCATTCAGATAAATAAATATCATACTTAAAAGTGCTTTTTTTTGCTGTAAAATTTTTTAAACAGCCTAACATATCGGTTCACTCATCACACTTTCATTGCGTTCTATTACATCAAAGGCCACTTATGATTATCTTTTAACTATATTTTTGCCATCAAATACATCTGAGCACTGGAGATTTTTATCAGTTTAACCTCAAATTCAAAACAATATTATATGTAAACATTAAATTCAAAATTCTCAGTATCAAGATATCAAGTTTATCAACGTGCTGTCGTAAATCTTACAGGAAACTTTTTTTTTATGTATTCATAGCAAAGAAGGCTTTCTAATATTTATTCCGTAAAGGACTAAAATGATAGAACAAATACAATTCGTTAGTATACGAATTATCACAGATAAAATGCAATAAAAAAACAATGCGGCAAAAGGAAAGTAATTAGTGTGTTTAAACAGGATGTTGCTCCTAATATGCACCTAAGCAACAATACTGCAATTATACTAATTACTTTTTATCAGTAGCAAATGTAATGAATAAAACTTTTTTTACTGTTGTTTCATAAACACAAATTGATGTATTATGTATACTTAAAAATTATGTATACTTAAAATTATGTATACTTAATGTATATGTATTCTTAATGTATTATGTATACTTAATGTATATGTATTCTTAATGTATTATGTATACTTATTATGTATGATGTATTATGTATACTTAAAATTATGTATACTTAAAAATTGATCAATTTTTAAGTATACATAAATAATTTATCTATATAAATGTATTTATTCTGCATAATATGAAGTCAAATATTTCCAAAAAGATCATATTAGCCAAAAAAAAAATGTTTATAGCAGTATGCATTTTGATATAATTTTGCATGCTAAAACATGAAATAAATACTAAAAAGAAAAATCTAATAATATTTTATCTTTAAAATTTTGAATATTCTTGGAGAAAAAAAACAAATTAGCAATTTTTCTGAATTAATGTATTCTTATATATAGATTCTTCGTCATATGTTTTATATTGAAATGAAACACAGAAAAAAGCTGATATGACTATGTCAGTGAATATTTCATCTAAAATGTTTTATCCATTTTTATGGATGTTGCATTCAGGCACGATAGAAATTCAGGTTTTACGAGTGGGGAAAATTCAGGTTAAAAGGTACGTTCTATTTGGGTAATATTCTACATCGCGTGATATGGAGGACTTCGTGCAATATTCCTTCATGGAGTTTTACATGAATTTCAGATGTCATTGAAATTGTTACATCATTCTGAAGTATAATTTGTCAATCATAATAAGCATGTCAGCGATAAATTTTTCTGGTTGCAATTTTTTGTATAAATGGTTGCCATATTATTTCAAGAAAGAAATGTGTTATGTGCTAAAAATATAATTTTTTTGTCCATTGAGTTACTCTGAAATAGAATAAATCTCTTTACGTTGTATAAACAGGAATAAGGTTGAT
Source organism: Argiope bruennichi (assembly GCF_947563725.1). Lineage (NCBI taxonomy): Eukaryota > Metazoa > Arthropoda > Arachnida > Araneae > Araneidae > Argiope > Argiope bruennichi. Next base: position 32,054,073 of record NC_079155.1, on the reverse strand, counting down.
TTTGAAATAGCAAAAGTACTGAAATTTAATGCCTTGGAGAGTTTTCCCTAAGCAATATTACTTGATATATTTGAAGAATAGCGATTTAAAAAACAAAAAGACATAAAACTAAAAATCTTTTTAACAAGCTTTAAATTTATTCACGATATTTGAATATCATGCAGAAGTTGTCACTGCTTTGCATAAACGTCCAAAATGATCGGCACAACAGAAATTGGGACAGCACTAGAAGAACCTGAAGATGGAGCTTTAATGGCCATTATCATCCATGGTCCAATTAACCTTCCGCAACAGGTATGCAACTTCATTTGAGTGAAGGTAACTAGATCCGAAACTCTTGCTATATTCACCAAGAAAGCTCAAACCTACTTACTTATACAGTAACTTCTCATCTATGTACTCATAATATCTTTTGAGACAAAAGGATAAGAGATATGTGTTACCGTCAATGTATGAAAGCCGGCATTCTATAGAATACGTAAGCATTTTTTTTTTTTTTTTTTTTTTGTAGAATGCCGAAAACTGGCAGGCAATGTTTAAAACTATTCAGCATTTCATGCGTTTCCCAAGCATTTTATCGAATGACAAACAGACAAAGTATGCAATACATTTCTGGTTTTTTTTAAAGAAGCCTATTTAAAAAATGCGGATTAGATTATAGTCAACATGGAATTAAGCTAATATGACGATGTCTTGCTTACTCAAGAGATTTTTCATTTCTGCTACATATTGTACATGCTTAAAAGAAATTCAGTGATGACTATGCATAATTTCATACCTTCTATGACCATGCTAGCAAAGATGATGAAAATTATTTTTTGTCCATTCTTTGTTTCGAATGTAATAAAACAAAATAATCATAGCTGTTTAAATAATAGTGTTATCATCATCTTTTCCTTAGACTTTGCTATATTTTGAGCATTTATCATTTTAGAGAATGCCTAAGTATTACATATAATATCTAGAGAAACAGCATAATAATTCTCATAGTTCATACTTTGCCTAAAAGCGCTCAACATTCAGTAAAGTGTCTGAGTATTCTATTGAATGCTGGCATTTCATAAATTGCCAATAATAAATGCATATATAGATCTATGTATAATTGATAATCTGATACAAAATCAGCCGCTAAAAATTTCGAATAAAATTTGCATAGTCAGTGTTCATACTCTACAATACTAAACTGTAGATATAAAGTAAGTTCCTTTCAATGTTAAAAATAGAACATGTAATTAAAAAATAAATGCATTTGGCTAAAAAAAATATTCAGTACTATTCTATGAATCGATAGCAATTCCTTTTATATTCATATAATCATTTCTCAGATCTTTCAATTTCTGGTGACTATATTAACGGATGACTCATAATGAATGAGTCATTTTCTAAAGACTCGTTCATAAATGTTTCACTATAACTAGGGTTTTCTTGGTAAAGTCGATATTGAGACATCCACTTGATTAGTGTAATTTTGAACTACTGAGAAAAGTTTTAGTTTGGTTCAGAAATAAATCAGCATCATTTTTTTCTCAGAAAGACATTAACTAAGTAATTATCAAGTAATTAAAATAGAAACCTGCTTCACATGATAAAAAAAAGATATCAAAACTGTATTAAATAATATATTTATAAATCGAGTTCAAGAACATTAACCAGTTAACTGTTTTTGACGAGTATAATCGTCATGGAAAAAGTATAATATTTTGCGTTATGACGAGTTTATTTATCGGAAATAATAAGTAATAAACTAAATTTTTCTGACACAATTTAGATACGCATATTTAATAATGGGAGTAGGGCCGAATTAAACTATGAAGGGACCCTAAGTGATGCAAGTTTTGTCACTCCCCCCCCCTTTTCTTTCTCCTTTCAAAATAAATTAAGATATTTTTTTTATTAATTTCAATTTAATATTAAAATAAGGAATTTTTAAGCAATATTACGAAAAAACAAACATTAAGTATTTTAATAAATGTATTTAAAAAGAGAAATAACAAAAACTTTCATCGCTAGTTACCTTTCAGACAGTTGATTTCAGTATTTCTCATAAAAAAGGTTAATTCAAACAAACTGGCGAAAAAAGTACGAAACTTTTTTTCCGATGCTTTCTAAATACACAAATAAAAAGTGTACTTGAGTTCTTGATTTGCGAATCAGTCACCCTACTGAAAAAAAGTCCACATTGATATGCGAACAAATTCGAAGACATGAAAAAAATTAGGAATATTATTCTAAAAAATAAACGATACTTGCATTTTATTTGAACGTCTAAATATAAGACCTTATAAATCAAATGAAAGCACAAAATTAGATTACATTGAAAATACCCCCCCCCCCCATAAAAGTGTCTCGATGTCTTCGAGACACTGAAAGTTGCGGGATCCATATGCAATTGTCTACTTTGTTTATTAGATAATGCAGCCCTGAATGAGAGTATAAAGATGAGCATATGAATAAAGAAGTTAGTAATTTCCTTATATTATTGCTATCCTATTACCCTTCATTAACAATTGAGATATTTCCATTTATATTAATCCTTCATTCAATTCTGAGAATGATAAAAAAAATGCCAATTCACGCTTTTTAATTGGTGAATACTGGTTAATTGTAAAACTGAGATTATTTATAAACCATTAGAGGAAATTGAAAAGGAATAAGTATTTTAATATGCAGCAAAATAATTGCTATGCTTGCAAATAACATCTATTTTTAGAAATAGGAAGAATAATTCTAATATTTGAAAAAATCAATTATTTATAATTGCTGAAATAAAGAACTAGAACATATATTCTATTTATATTTATAATAGTGAATTAATAAATCAAGAAGAGTAGTTTTGTTCTGTTTTCAGCTAAAATACATATGTGAAAAAAATTTATCAAAGTGATATTGGTAAAGCATAAAATGATGATTCCAGAATCAGAAATCCTAACCTGCGGGTTGCCAAGATCTTGAATAAAAATTTGTAATTTCCCACAATTTGCAAAAATGTAATACAGGTTTAAAATTTTATTAAGCCATTAGAAATATTTTTTTATATAATAATATTTAGAAGTAAACAATCTTTTTCTTTACAATAATTCCTTTTTGGTATATAAAAATATATATTTAAATATATATAAAAATAACATTTTTTTTAAATAGACGTATGACGTTCGTCTGAAAAAATATCTATTGCCCTGAAGATTTAAAAAAAAAAAAAAAAAAAAAAAGGGCGCAATGCAAAAAAAAAGAAGAAAATTGTAACATCTGCTCTATATATCAAGACAAACTACGAATTATATTTCTTTCCTTTGGGTAATAAGGGTCAAATATCAAGCAATTTTTCGCCTAATTTCATTCTTATTGATTCTCAATTTCTTTTAAAATTCCTTCGTAAATGGTTTTCATTAATTATCTCATCTCTTAGATTTTCATTTTACTTATGAAATTCTATTTCCTGTCACTAATTAGATTCTATTCGGTTTACATCTTTTAGATTCTAATGCAACTTGACATTTAGTATTCCCTCCCTTAATTCGATGATTACAGAGACTGCAAAACAAGTTAAGAATTCGGTTGGCTTATTTATTCCGTAGAGATGTTTTTCAGGAAAATATATGCTTTCGTAGTGGAAATGATGAAGCATAAGTTTAATTATTATTGCAATACAATAAAAGTTTATTATTTTAAGATAATAAAAGCAATTATTTACAAAACTTTTATGTTTTCAAAAAAAGGTATTGAAACAGTTTCATTTGACCTTTTGTTTTTAACCATATATTTAATCAAATTTTATTTTCAGATTCATTGGTGCGAACTAATTAAAAAAAAATTTAACTTCAGAAAACTGAAAATTGATAAAAGATTTTTTTGAAACGTCAACCAAGTATTTCTTCAATTATGAAGGACAGGACCGCGGTCAGCGCACTCTGTTGATTGAAAAAGGAAGCAAAACCTTAAGCGAAAAAACAGCGAAGCAATAGTTCTTGTATGAAAACGTTAAGAAAATAATGAAATAAGCTGACAATGATTACTACATCATATATAGACAGATAATGGACAGAAAGAATACACATTTCGCCTTTGATTTTGGAATGAAAATGATTATACAGATACAATATTTGATTTCACAGAGGGTAAAAGATTTCCGAAGTTGATATTAGAAGTGAAAGTCAGAAACGAAATTTCTTTGGTATTATATGATTATGCTCAGTGATTGGTTCTCATTAAGTAGAAAAAAGGATTTGAATAGCTCTTAAGTAATAATAATTTTATTCCAATATGAATATTGGAGTATTTGCATGGATTTCATCAATTATATCATAGTAAATATTCCACGTTTGAAATAAATTGAATAAATCGAATGTTTTAAAATTTTGCAGGCGCTATTTTTAATATCAAAATTATAGTTATACGTACATTTATTGAAATTTAAAATTTTAGATTATATTCTGTGTGTTTATAATTCTCGATAAAAAATACTAAACTAAAAATATTTCATTTTTTCATTCTTCAAATATTTTTTTCATTTTTTCATATTTCATTTTTATATGAATTTCTATTACGCTTGCCGTAAAAAATTATTTGAATTTCTATCATTAGATTGTCATAATTAATATACTTTTTTTATTTTAAAAGTGTTTAAAAGAGCATTTTATATCAAATGCTCTTTTAAACACTTTTAAGAGAGCACTTAATATTTTCAATGCTCTTACAATTGAATGTTTCCCACTCAAAAAAGAGTGGGGAAACATTCTCAGGGGAATTTCCCAGTAGTGACTCACCATCTCGAAATAAAGAATGGAGAGGGGGGAGATATTAAGGAAATCGATGTGTAAGGAGCCTGCATTCCTTATCTTCACTCCAAAGCTCATCTCCACTCTCGGCGTCCCTTTGTGATATATTTCATGAAATTGGAGTAAATAATGAATTCCATATCATTGTTATTTTCGAAGGAACATTTTAAAATTTATAATTTAAAATGATAAAATGTATTCTGTCATTATTTTAACTAAGCAATATGATTAGTTATTAAAATAATCTTATTCATAACATACTTCTGGCTTGGAGATATTCATATATTTAAGAAGAAAAAAATTCCCACGAAAGTAAAAATCAAAATAGCGATTTCATATGGAATTTGTCTCAGGTAGTTTTTGGGGGTTTTGAAAAAATTTTTAATGATCTGTTTATCTTTTTAACGAGAACTATTTGCTTAGATTTAAAATTGTGCAGAATATATATTTTCTAATTAAATTTTGATAGTTGTAAGACACTCGAGTTGAAATCTATGTATGAAAATCCATAATTCATTCTAATTGATTAGATATTGTTTAAAAATATAAAATTGATTAAACTATTGTAATAAGAATTATTTAATTAAATTTTAATTAAAAAATTCGTTGGTTTCGTTGGATGAATAATTTGATCCTACTAATAATTAAACCTTTTTATTCAATTTGTTTAAATGCGCACAGTATATATTTTACTTCACATCTTGCAAATTTTAACTTTCAGGTTATATAAAATTATATTTTTGAGGAATTCTCCTATTTGAAAATTAATGTTCTTCAGTCCTAAAAATTTTAAATCAAACAACCTCTAATTGCATTTTTTTAAATTTAATTCTTATATTCCATTTTTACTAATTAAAAAACCCACATTCTTTGTAAAACTTGAATTTTAAAATGTTTTAAAAGAAATGTAATTCAAAACTACTATGATATATTTTTTTTTTGTTGATATGGCAGCATCAAGGACGCAAACATGTTTCAAGATATTACGTTTTTGACGTAGCACCTTCTTTCTAGTAAGCCGAACCTGCATAACTGATATGCTAACTGAAACTGATATACATTTCTTAAAATATTCAAATACAACCTGACTTTCTAATGAGATAAGCTGATAGATAATAAAAACAATATGCTTCATATTCAGAATTCCTGAAAAATGATATTGCCATTTAAGCAGTGGAGTGAGATTATCAAAATGACTGCATAATCAGACTCATGTAATTAGAAAATTATAATACAATTGTAAATTAGAATTATATAATTATCTTGAGAACTTTTATCTGTTTTACTGAAAAAATTTCACTACAATTATCACAATAATCAGCTAAAAGTGGTAGATTATTTTCTAAATTAAGCGAATAAAAAGAAGAACTGTTTTCAATGGAAATACCTGTTAATGATATACCATTTGCACAAGAACAATTTGTTCTTCAAAAAGAACTAATTTTTACACTTAACAAGTCTATTTATAACATTGTGATAAAGTTTTAATTGTTTTATTGCTTTTTCAGATAAGCCCTCACAGACAAATTCAGTACTAGTATCACAGTAATCAGCTGAAAATGGTAACTTATTTTCTAAATTAAGTGAATAAAAACAAAGACTTTTATCAATAGAAATATCTGTTGATGATATTCCATTTGCACAAGATCAATGTGTTTTCTTTTAAATACTTTTTTCACCTATTTTATTATAAGGAAGTTTCAAATGGTTCATTGCATTTCAGACGTGCACTCACAGACGTTTATTTATTATCTTACTAACAGAATTTATTACTAAATATATAACAAACTTGATTAAAATAGAACTTATTTTTAAATTTGTTTTCTGCAAATTATATGTTGCCACAAAATTAAGATTTTTTTTTTTTTTTTTTTGAAATTGAAAGTTAAAAGTAAACATGCTTTTCAATGAGGTGAATACAAAATGCGCGAATTCTTAGATTTGACTTTCTTCTTTCGCCGATACATGAATCTTGCAATGAGTAACATAAAATATTTTTTATTCTTAGAATGAGTAAGGAATTAAGTCACGTGGTCCATTGACGTCAATAGTTAGAGGGGTCAGGCAGAGGTCGATTGTTCTCAAGACTTCGATGTGAATCATGCCACCGTAGTTTTTCAGGTTTCAGTGCATTTCAAAGAGAAAAATAGGATATATCAGACCATTTGCAAAATTTATGACATTCCGCATATGTGAGGACTGCAAATTTTTATTCTATCCACACATGGGATTTTGAGAAGTGGCTGCTTTCAATGAATAAGTGATTTCTGAAACCAAATCGATTAACATAAGCCGCTCATTCTAAATAGAGCTATTTAAGCGAAGTCTTATTTACTATCATTCCTTTTTTAAACATCATATTTAGATATTGATTTTGTAACCAATTTTGCACAAATGATTACAAAATCCTGATAGTTACTCTAAAATTGAACAGGAAGGAGAAGGAGATGTTATATCTAAACTCTTAATTAAGAAAGCGAATCTTAAATTAATTGCACAAAAATTGGAAACATGACAATATATGCTCATGATTATATTGTAAATAAATAAAAAAAATTGGTTTGATATATTTTTACTCAAGAAACGAAAATTTCCTAAGTACTTATTCAAATCTCCTAAAAACCTAGTTCATAATTATCCAACAAACTAGTTCACTGAAGGTGACTAAAAGTATGTAATATTAAACCCATGTCTAAGTTTTTTCAAATATTTTGTTTTTAGGAAAATTACACCTTTCTTATGTTTTTCTGAATTGAAACTGACAATCACAAATATAGAAAGCTTCTCTAGTATATCGCCCATTTGATAAAAAGTGATATTTATTTAAAGCAGAAATTAATGAAAACGTCCAAATTCCTCTGGAATGTTTTATTTTCTATCAAAAAATATACCAATTAAAATTAAAATTTATTCTGTTATCTTTTATCAAAAGAAAACATTCTTTTAATACCAATTTATACAATTATGTTTGAAAAGCATGTTTAAAACAAAAATATTTAAATCTGTCAAATGTTGATGCTTTATATATCCAAAATATCCTTAACATTCAGATTGAAAAATCATTCAATTAATAAATTATATTATCTCCGCCGCTTCTCTTTTGATTTGGCAATTTATAAAATGTAGCAAACACACGGGCAAAAAAAAAAAAAAAAAAAAAAAATTAAGTAATTAGTGGCAGATTTAGGTATTATGCGACCCTTGCAGTGAACATCACGAGGCCCTTATTTTTGATCAATTTATTTTCACATTTGAGTACATTTTAAATTTAATCAATTGTTAATCATTTATTTCGGATTATTTTTAATTTTAGTAACTTAGTAAAAATATTTTTTTTCTATATTATGACTGATTGCATCCACATTTGGACACAATCTAATTTAAACAGATGATTGGTTTTTATCAGTATCGTTAAAACTATGATAACGAAATGAGACAAATACGACGTAGACCAACTAACTGTATTTGACAAAATGTTAATACTGCCCTTATATTTTGTAAAACAATGAATTTATATTTTTTACAAATTTATATATTTGGCAAATAGGTAATAGGAATGTTTACAATTATCCTACCTGCCCACCTGCAGTATATAGTTGTCTACTCGGAAATCCAATTTTAGAAGGGGATTGCGTAAATTAACTGGCTAAGCATTGTGAGAATGGGGCAACAGTAAATTAAAAAGTGAATAAATAAATAAAATCTTAAATTTTAATATAAGAAAGGAATAAATACAATATTTATTTTTATATAAATAGTAATACTTAGTTTATAATACATTAGTACTTACAAGTATTAAATTGAAAGAAAAATAATTATTATTTCTTCACTTTTAAGTTAGTTTTTATATGTAAACCAAGAAATATTGGAAATAAATTTGCTAGATTTTATAATCTTATCAAATGTTCAAAGCCAAAAGGTAACACGGGGCGGGACTCTAGTCCAGGTTCCAGCATACGCCCTTATGATCGATTTTTTTTTTTTTGTTTCAGTTTAAAACAGAATAACAGTGTGTTGACATTAAATAAAAATTAAACTGATTTATTTGAAAAAAAGAATATATATAATATATATATATATATATATATATATATATATATATATATATATATATATAATTTCTATGAATCCTTTAAGCAAGGATCCCACAATCTATCCCGTTTTGTAAAAACCAGTGGATTATGAGAGTATCAAGGAATGTTATACAGAATTAATACTTTTTACACAGAAAATGCTTATTCACGTTATGACATTACATGCATTTTCTTTTGAACAAAACTCAATAATTTCAAACCTAATTGAAATTTATAAACTAGAAATTATTAGAAGCTTTTACTATTTTATCTATTTCTATCTTACCTATATCTCACAAAATTACTTTACATTGTAGATATAATGCAATTAAACTAAAGATTTAGCGAAGTTAATTATACAAATAAATGTTATATAATCAATTAAAATATTAATGAAAATTTTACAAACTTTTGTTTGATATATTAAATTAGAAACTTGAATAGCTCAATAATGAAATGATACACTTATATAAAAATACTGAACTGATTATAAAGCAGATAATATACTCAAATAAAAACCAAAACCACAATTATAGATTATGAAACATAAGAAGAAAATCACTTCAATTAGTTTGATGTCCTTATTATAACAGCATTTGCTTTCAAAACGGAAATATTGATCAGTTATCTACAAAAAGTAACAAATTATTTCTCATCTCTATAGAATGAGATACATTTTTACCATTTAATTATTCATAATTAAATGTAAAGTAAAAATGTTCATAAACGTTTCGTTCAGTTGAAAGAGTTAAATCTCCACGTGTTTTGTCTCAAGCTCTACATGTACTATGCTTCCTACATTGATGAGTCAAAAACCTTGAAAACGCAAGTATTTCCAGATTCACCCACTGGTCGCAAATTCATGCTGAAGGCATACATCTTCGCGCTGGGAAGATCCGAAGCGATGGCACAGTGCGTGTGACCTTATAAAAGCTCGACTGACGTCAATAGTAATTGTGTCGGGTCACGGGACTGTTTTAATAACAGTTTACAGATGAAATATTTAGTCTGTACCGAGAAAAAAAATGAAGTTCTAATTTCAGAAACCAACTCACGCATGCCTACAGATGGGAGAAATTAGCTAAAACGATGCTTATCAAACCACAAGTGATGAGATAAAAAGCTAAATAAGTTTTCTGTTAAAGGATACGTGCTCCTTATGCAATGAAAATAAAATGTAAAATTCGGAAATGCATGTTAAGGAAGAAACTTTTCTTATAGTAAAAATATGAATTAAATTCATTATAGCTTATTTTTAAGAAATGCGTGGATAAAAAATAATACATAGCAAAATGTCTACTAAAAGCTGTATGAGAAAGTAACAATAAAAGGTTGTCTAGACATTAACTGTGAAGACACAAAATACACTATGAATATTGTTAATATAAACTAAGTAATTAGATTTATTTCGACAAAAAACAGTAAACTTTCGATTTTCCAAAGGTGTATTATCCGCTTTTCGGATTATAATGGTTGTTAATCCCAAAATGCCATTAAATATTTTAATCAAATTATAAAAAAAATTTTTATAAAGCATATGTAAACGACCAACAGATTTTTACAAAGAAAAAATTAAAGCAACAAACTTGCAAGAAAAGAATTAAGTTCTACGTACATATAGAAATTTCAATCGTAAATAAAAAATTTGCAAAAGCATTCTGTTGTTGATTATTGACCATCAACAATAGAATGTTGTTGTTGGTCATTGATTATTATGGGTTATTGTTGATTATTTCCATCATTTTGCAAACTATCCAGGTTTCCGTAGTTGGCATACCATCTGATTTTACGGATGGTATGCCAACTACGGATATAGTACGGATATACTTTAATATACTTCGATTTACTTAATCTATACTTATAATAAAGCTCAATGTGTGTGTGTGTGTGTGTTGGCGCTCTACAGGCCAGACCGTTTGACATACAGCTACCACATTTGGTACATGTATACCTTGGAGGTTGGGAATGTGCACCTGGGGTCCCTTTTTTTGAATTTTTAATTAGAATTTTAATTATTAATTAAAAACTAACTTTCCCGCCAAAAAAATCTTCCATTTTTCCCCACCGCCAACTTTTCCGCCAAAAAAATCTTCCATTATCCCCAGCGCCAAACGAGAAAGGCTTCAGTTTTTTTTTTTTCTCCCAACAGTAATGAGGCTAGGGTTAAAATTTTTCGGCGGATTATTTCAATCGGTTCTGTTTATTTTCTTAATGTTTGATGCATTTAAAATTAAACATTGTTAATGAATCGATCCTTCAGATTCATTCTGAAGTACTTTTGAATTAAAACAAAACAGAATAAAGGAAATTAAAAATTTCTAATCCGCATAGCGTTACCCCAACTGGCGTAGAAAAAATCACGTATTTCCGTTACGTAACCGGCGAAGAAAATTCACGCATGCGCATTCTGTTCTGATTGTTGCCATGACAACGTTATCAATGGGCGATTTAAATTATTTTTGGGTTAGTTGCATGCTTTTGTAAGTAAATTGTATTTATGTTAGTTATATATTTTTTATATATGCTTATAGTTTTAAGTACATCGTTTTTTAAGTAGTTTTTTTAAAACCTGTTTTCAACCGTTTATTTTAAACGATTCGTTTTATTTTCTTAGTGTTTGATGCATTTAAATTTAAACATTGTTAATGAATCGATCTGCTCATAATGAATCTAAGAAAATTTTGTTGACCAACTCTTGAGATATTACATAAATTAAAAAAGATATTCTTTAGTGCCCATAAAGTTTAAACGCTGAGTGACTCTATTTTCAGTAATCAGATTATAAAAAAATGCTTTGTTTCAGTAAAAAATATTATTATATTAATTGAAGATAAATTCTTTCCACTTTAATTTAAAGCATAAATTCTACGGGTGCTAACAGAAAATGAGAGAGATACATATTACGTTATGACTGAAGGCCTTTATAATATTATGAATGAATTATATGATAATCAAAATTTGAAGTTTTAAAATATTTTGATGAAGAAGCTATTAAAGTAGAAATTGCATAAAATATTTAATTATTAAAATTTTAACGAACATTAAGATTGGCGAACCGGCTGGTCGCCAAAGGCGGCTAGTATTTCTATAAATTAACCCAAATCTATCACCGATATTGATATCGAATTCGTTCTGACAATTCTTTTAATTTTACCATTTGCTATTGATATGATAAGAAATTACATATTTATAAATGGAAGGGAATGGTATATACTTACTACATTTGTTTACAAACATTTATTATAAAAAAGAAAATAAATAATGATCTAAATTTCCAGCTTTGCTGTCTGTCAAATATTGTCAAGCTATGCCAAAATTATAGAAATATTTAACATTATCGTTTCTTTCTATATATCTGAAAGAAAGTATTAAGAAATCTGAATTCTCATTTATTGTAAAAAGAGAGAGAAAGACACTGCGAGAAAAATTAAAACTATCAAACAAAATTCGGAAATAATCCGTTATATTCATGAGATTTGAGTGAAAGAATGAGATTTTCTAGATAGTATTTATATAAATTAGTAATTTTATCAAGCAAGCTTCTGTTTTTGAAGCATTGAAGAAATTATTATTGTAAAAATATGGAATTGGTATAATAAATTTGCATTCTTTTAATTTAAAATATAGAATTCTACTACTATAGAACGCAGGCTTCATTAGTGAAACATGTATTTCATTTCCTTAAATAATAAAAAAGTATATACAGAATGATACTTTTAAATTATATAACGGGTGATTATTTAAAAAAGACTTTGTTGGAGTATGATTAGGTAAAAAATGGAATAAAATTTTGGGTAGATATTATATGGGATACGCTCAAGAATAATGTGAAAAAGACACATTACGAATTAAGTTACAGTCAAAGTTTAAGTTACACTCAAAGTTAAATTTACAGTGAAGATTTCTTAAATTTTCAGACGGTAGCATCTATATTTTTCACAGAAAATATAATTCTTAAAATGGAGTTGTGACAGTATTTTCTGCATGAAAAACGGCGTAAGATGGAGTTTAAAAAAAGTACTTTGTTGATATTATCTCCCGACTTTTCATGCTCCCTGATCCCAAGGTCAACCGATTTATTTTCCAACAGATTTCTGACTGTGGGAAAGTCTAAATTTCAATGTATGCACATCGAATCCAACAACTGTATGTAATTTGATGCAGTTAGTCATCCAATAAAAAAAACTAATACGATGCCATTCAATGCGAGATTCAAAAGATTCCCTTTTCCACGATATTACGCACTGTAGTAATATGCACTACATGCTGCATGCAAATTGTCATAATGCATGAGAATAGGCATGACTAAAATATGTGAAACAGAAAAATGTGTGCTTTACTATTTATTGCTTCTCGATCTTTTGTTGGTTATTTTCGTATTTTTTCTTTATCTAGCTTAACAATTTTTCGAGCTAAAAATACCAACGTAACTCCGTTTTAAGGTTTGCCTTTTTTTACTTTAAAGATCACGCTTCAATGAAAAAAGTAGGTTTTGTGTTTTGAAAAAAAGACATTCATATAATCTATAATTTGTTTTGGAATTAGACACGCATAAAATCAGAAATAGAGGAGAGACATTTCCTTCCTGTATAAGCATGTGGGATAATCTAAATGACGGTCATCATGATAGCATAAAAGAAGGGGTCAGAACAAGAATCCAAGGGTCATCATCACTGACCAGAGTACAACTCTTCTAGTAAGAAGAACTTTTTTTCATCAGAGTGGAGATAACTTAATTACACAGCATTAATTTAGCTCCAGGTCTAGTCTAATTACTTATATGGTCATTATAAAAACATATATGTAGTGTTCTTCAAAGAACGGCAAAATATAAAGGATAATTCAAAATTTGTTGGATAAAATTAAAGAGTAGGTTAGGCGTACTAAAATAATCCATTTTTTTACAATAAAGTAACAGGAGTCTCTTTTACAGTATATCAATAAAAAAAAGAATATTCCAAAAAGTGGATCTAGATTATAGTAAAGCAAACACTGCTTTAATTGAATGCAAATTTATAACAGCATATCATTACAGTTGTATTAATAATACTAAGCGAATGGAGTATAGATTCAAACGGTAAGTTCTTTAAATACTTATTTTAAGTATTCCAAAGGTTTTTGTTGATACTATACCCTACATTTCCTTGCATCCATTACGCTGCGCAAGATCTAGAATGTTTTAACTCATGCAATTCCGCTGTTGTACTACTGTGAATTGAATCTGTGTACCACGCTTTATCTGGTGTATCCTCATTTTGCATTTTTTATCTCATGTTTTGCAGTGAAAATTATTTGTTTCTGTTTGCCTCACCAAATCTTTTTATTTTCCTAATGACTTTTGAATCACCGTATTTATCAAAAATAATTGAAACGGTAATAAAACCAAAGGAGAGAATATTTAAAAAAAAATTAAACAATATATATAATTATTGGAAATAACAGTTAATCAAAATTAAATCTGAACCTGTTGTTGTATTTATTTAATCTGATAAACAGAAGGTAATTACTAATTCATGAAGATTTATCTAAATAAAAATCTTGGATTTTAAAAGTATTCTTCTATTTATCACACCTTTTCCTTCGGCTAATGTAGTTGCTTTACATTTGCTCAGAATTAAAATCAAGCTTCTTGAAGTAATATGCTAAATAAGGAACACCCTTTTCTCCTTTCAGTATCGAATATCAGCACTGAGGAAACAATGAAAGGCTATTGTTTAGTTTTAAAAAGTTGATTATTCAAAAAATACTTCTGGGTAACAAACTCGAATATCCACTGAAAAGACAGATTTACTAAACTGAAAAATGGAAATCATATTTGTTTTGAAGCAATATCAATTTTGTATGTCAAACTTCTATAACATCAAAAAAATTTATAAAAAAAATTTTAATTTTATTTTTAAAATTTTAAAAGAAACAAGTGATGTTTCTGATTAATATAGAACTGATTTTATAAAATCACGATAGATTTTATTTTAACCGTTATGATATTATTATCTTTAAAAATGTATCAATTCTTAAGTGGTTCATTATTTTTATTAGTAAGAAGTTAAAGCATTCTCTGTCAAAACATTTTTATGGCCTAAAGTTACCTATTTTTTCGAGAAGAATTTGAGCAAAACGTTCTAATATGGAGAAAAGTTTTATCTCGCATTATGTTTGGTCATTAACAAGTTTCATTCAAAGGAAAAAAATATTTCTTAGCATGGTTTTGAAAGTGATTTTTATATGAAGAAAGTTTGATGATTTGCAAATAAATTCCAGATTTATAATTTCATATTCAATAACATGGATATATAATTAGACACATAAAAACAATCTAATAAGTTTTATCAAGAAAACTTTTTCATAGCTTCAGTTATCAGAAAAAATATTAAAAATTTCTAAATACAGCAAAGCACTGATGATATATTTCTCATTTATACAACATTTCTTTACATTCCCGATTCATTCCATCATCATAATGACAAAGTACTTCGTTTATACGACCAATACATCGGCTATACGTCGTTTGCTCCATAAACGAACAGTATATAAATTATGATATCAGTATCTTGATACAATTAGTGAATTAATAGAAAATAAATTATCTGGTGCTAGTTTAAACCATGATGAAGAATAATAAGAAGTTATTGCAATTTCTTTATCGACGCAAGGAATTCCAAAAGAAAAATTCTGAAATTAATTTACCATTCAAAAAATACTAGTGAAAAAACATACAATGAATTGAACTACGATTTCTTTAAAAGTCGTTATTTAAACGAAACTTTTTGAAATAAGTTAAAACATTTTTCAAACGAAGAGAATTTTGCATGCTACATCATAATAAAACATTATTCTGCGCTTAAATAGCAAAAAAAAAAAAAAAAAGAAAAAAAAAAAAAAAAAACCACGCTACTCCCCCCCCCCCCGGAATATAGCAGAAAATAGATCAATTTTCAAACCGCAAAAATAAAAATATATGCATTTGGAGGATTGATTCTTAACATTCAGATAATCAGTAAGCCAGAAAACAATTAAAGGTATTTTTAATTACATTGATTACTACCTGAATTCTATTTGCATGCACATAATTCGATAATTTAAAGAATATATAATTAATAGGGCAATAAAGATGTGTATTTTGTGTTAAATACTATATTAAAAATTTGACTTTAGTTTTCTATACTTTGTAAGGAATTAAAATTGAAAAAAAACTTTAAAATTATAAGCTTAAAATGAATTTAAAATAGTAGAGTTAAATTTGCAATAATCAGTTATTTATTAAAATTTTGATTACATGTCGTTTCATTTATTTGTTCTTTTACATCGTTATTATCATTACTTCATTAAAGCACTATTATCAGGATGCTGCTTTAATACATGAATTTAAATACAATAAAAGAAAGCTAAAATCAAATTAAAAACATATAAAAATGAAACATTATCACTTACTGTCATATCTCTTTAAATATAAAAATCAACATAAACAAAGAATTCAAACTCTAGTTCTTTCAGAAACATGTTCAATAAAATTCAACGAAATATTTTTATTTATTATAATCGCATCAGTACCCTCGAGAATATTTAAACTACATACGAAAGTTATTTACATCATATTCTTACACGTATCTCTACATTATGATATATAATTCACATTGTCGCCAAGAATTTATTGTATTTAAAGAATATAAGCCGATTGTGACTATCGTAAAGCTTTATATTGATGTTTTGATAATTTTTGTGAAGAAATCAGGAAAAAATATAATTCAAGGATAAAATTTATAGATCAGACTTTTCTAAAGATTTAAGAAAAGAATTTCATAAGCATTTTTCTTTATTCCAATTCATGATTTAAATTATAATTTTATATATCTTTAATATAAGCTTCCAACTAGTGAAAAATTTAGGTAAGAAACTACAATTTAAAATTTTCAATTTTGGAAATAAAAGGGGTATACAAATTCAAAATTTAGCATTCGATTTTCTATTAAAGAATTATAGTTCTGAACTCGAAATATTTATCTCTTTTAAAACTTATAACTATTTTTTCCACTTTCATCGGAAAACTCTTTTTATTTTGATTTCAGATTTCGGATTTGTAAACGATTCATAAGAAATCAAAAAAAGACATAAGCATCAGATAGACTGCAAGGAAATGAACATAAAATAAGTAATTAAGTTCAAACTTAAATTTTTAGTCTATACTGAAAAATTACGAAAACACTACTAAAGAGAATTTTCTTAAGAAAATAAATAATTTTTACCAGGCCTGCTGATTAAATGAAAACACGTTCAGTCAACAAATACGTGACATTTGCAAAATATAAACGCCGCTAAAGACAGCGATGAGCTTTAGCGGCGTAACAATTGATTGACGTCTTGCCTCATTAAAAAAAGCCGTAAATTGGCGCACAAAAGGAAAAAAGAAAAAATGTTTGAGAAGTTTATTGAATGATGCGTGGTGACATCTAGCGCAGTTTTTAAGAACTTCCCTTGAAAATTATTTTTGTTTTTTTATCAAACTTTTCTGGCAAACGAAATTTAATAATCAGTTCATATTATTATAATAATTATATCAATTTGTAAAGATTATGGGATTTTTTTAAAAACTGTATTTATAACTAAATGAAATTAGAAGAAATGTGAGTAAAATTTGCTTAGTTGCGAAATGGCAAATATTAAAATACTTTTTGTGGGGAAAAAAAATCATTTTAAATGTTCTATTTTGTTTATGTGCATACAATGGATCCTAATATAATTCTTGCAGTTATTTAAAAATGAATTTTATAAAGATTAATTCTTCTGTGTATGATCATTTTCATATCTAAGCTATTCGCCTTTTAATATATAAATATAAGGATTCTTGATTTCCTTACTTGATATTCCACCCCGAAATTTCCAAAAAATCGCAGAAACATAAGAGTCATTCACATTGTCCCTCTATGTGTGTGTACCAAATATTTGCTAAATATCATTATTTCTCACTTACACCGATATTCAACTTGTACCAATAATTAATATTGCATAAAAATTATTTTGTTAAATTAAGGGAAACCTACAGTATTTTAAATATTACTTTATCATTAGAACGTATTAAGATATGCATCAAAACAAGAGAAATCTTAATAACAGCACAAATAAAGTGTTGAACTTAAATCAAACATTCTAAATGAGAAAAGAAAATATTACAAATAATGATAAATTTACACAATATATATATATATATATCCTACAGAATCAAGATACTGTCTTGACAAATTCTTTTCTAAAACAATATAAGTTCAGAATATCTTTCCTGGCTTATATCTTTCCTTGGTTTCTGCATTTCTAAACGGTTCGCTGCACTGCTCTCATCATGAGTTGGACAAAGAAATTCGACAAAAGATAAAAATTAGACTATTTCCCAGATGTTGTGAAGAATAAAAATCGTTAAAGAATTTCCAAGCGTACTTCTTCAAATCAAGTTTTAAACACATATACGCATGCACACACATGTACAAACATATATTCAACTGCGGATGTAGTAAATCTTAGTACATTCGAAACAAAATTCTTTCGTGAGCGAGAATAAAAGAAAGAAAGAAAGAAGAAAATCGAATTCACTAAAATCGTGAAATTAGAGCAAATACCCATGACAGACATATCAAACTTACTCAAACAACACGCATTGTGACTGGCATGGGATGACTAATCTGAAGATTTCAATACGTTAAAAATAATTTTAGGAAAGAAAAATAATATTCGAAATGAAATACAATAGTACAAGCAAAACAATAACTGTTTTTTTTAATGCTCAGTAAAAGAAATGTCTGCTAACAGAATAATCCACATTTGTGCCATGCTATTTCTAATGAGGGAAATCCAAGTTGCATTGTACTAAGTAGGAAATAGCTTAATCTATACTTATATAAAGCTCAATGATACATACACATACATACACATTTAGTTTTATATAAGTATAGATAAGCAAAGCTGAATCATTCATGCAGTCAAAACAAATCTTGGGTTTTCATGATATGAATGAATGAATTAACATAATAATTAAGTTTTAATATGAAGTTGTCTACAGTCGGAAGGAAAACTACGGATAACCAAATGCATCATAGCATATAAATAAGCAATTAAATATTTTTCAGATAACTATCTCTCGAAACCAGCCTTAATGAAGATTGATGAATAGGCATAAATTTTAAAAATACGATGCATTATTTCTACAGATGGAGATATTTTTCTGATTATAATATGTTTAGCAAAACGGCTTTTAATTATTGATTTTTTAAACGAGCGTTAACTGCTGTCCAGGAGAGTCAATGAAATGTAAAACTTAATTAATTCAGATGCAAGAAAAAATTAAAGATAAACAAAAAATATTCCAAAATTTAAATAATGTATATCAGAAATTGCAAATATTCTAATTTTTTGATTATATAAAACATACATTAAAAATGCAATTAAAATAATAATGATATATTTAATTACTCAATTAAAATAATTAAAATTTTCATAACACCTTGTAGTTTGACATTAGTTAATAAAAGTACTGTATTTTTTAGAGTTAGGAACCATTATTAACTGGGATAATCTTGAATTTGCCCAGTTTTTCATTTATCGATAAATAACTCAGATTACAAAATTTAGCAAGTTATTAGGTTCAGTTAGGATACTTGAGATTGAATTATTCATATTCTTCGATTTAAAATTATTATTAAAGATATAAAATAGTTCTATTATATATGTGTCCATGTTATAGAGGACTCATTAAACAATGACTATTTTCCAAATTATTAATTAACTAGTCTCAGTTATAGCGATTCTTAAAATTACCCCGGTGTGCTCTCAGTTACTCTAGAAAATAAAGAAAGGAAAATCTATTTCAGATTCATAATCGATAGTAATCAGTATTATGGACCGATGGAACCGATTTGAATATAATTTACTTGAAATGATGAGAAATTACAGCTTATTGCTTTGGAATTTACAGGGTGTTTATAAAGTCCCGGACCCATTTTGATGTTTAATAACTCGCAAAATAATAAAGATATAAACAAACTTATGGCATTTATTGATGGAATAACTCATATATTTTCCTTTTCAGGTTTGAATATTTTTACTTTTGTAAATATCGTCTGCACGTGTGGTTAATTTCAGATAATTTCATTTTCCAGTCTAAATATCTGTACTTTTCTAAATATTGTCTGATTATTAATTGCATTTTTCTCTCTTTTGTTTTTCGCAACTATTGCAATGTTATGTTTACTTTTGATGTGTTTGTTCTATGTAGTACTTTTGTATGTGATGTTTTATTCGAGCGGATATTAAGGAGAATGCATACACCACAAGAGAAAGCACAGATTTTATGGTGGTTCATAGAAATGAAATCGATAGTGCAAGCACAGAGAAATTTCAGAAGAATTTACCAAAAAGATCCTCCATCCAAAAACAGCAAGTTGCGGTGGAAAAAGAATTTTCTAGAAATTGGAAGTATCGAAGATAAGAAACGTTCCAGACGTCCTTGTACAAGTGATTTTGATGTTGAGCGTGTCAGAGAGACATTTTTACACAATCCTAGAATATCTGTGAGATCAGCGGCAACAGAATTGGATATCCCAATTTCAACGGTGTACAGGGTTATTAAGAAAAAATTAAGACTGCATGCATACAAAGTTCAAATTGTTCAAGTTTTGGAACCGAACGATAGGCCTAGGAGGATGGCCTTTGCAACAGATATGCTAAGGAGGATAGAAGATGCTGCTGATTTTCTGAAGAGCATAATGTTCTCCGATGAAGCATCCTTCCATGTTTCTGGCATTGTTAATCGCCATAATGTGCGCAAATGGCTCTGTGGATGCCGACATGCTTGTCGCTACCTGGCGTAAAATTGACTATCGACTTGATATTCTCCGTGCGACGAAGGGGGCACACGTGGAAGATCATTGACAAGGATCATGAAACTTTTTGAGTCTATTTAACCATTTATGTTATTAATTTAAATCTATCTTTATTATTTTATGAGTTATTAAACATCAAAATGGGTCCGGGACTTTATAAACACCCTGTATTTCACCTGCCTTTCCCAACTATACCAAAACACTGACTTTTAACTATTTTTCAATAAAAAGATATTTATTTCATGGAATATCAAATAAAAACTATCATAACTTTCAAGTAATTTATACTTAATAATCTCCAATTATGTGAGTGAAAATCGGAGAACGAGCCTTTATAAAAGCAGATCTAATTGAATGCTAAGAGACACAAGAAGGAAATATCTCAGATATAGAAATACACTTGAAAATAAATAAGTACTTATATTTTAATTTAGCAATAGAAAATAGATCTTTCCTTTCAAGTAGAATTTACAATTTCCTATTAAACTCATTTTTTTGCCGACATTTACGCTACGTGAGTAAGTCTATTTAAGCAATAATCTCTGGTAGAATAACTATGATCTAACTCTCAAAGAACGTATTTCCATTTTGGTTTCTTCAATGTAATCAATTAAAATATACATATTTGCTGAGAAATCAACCATGGAAGTTTAGATATAAGTTATTTCCTCCATCTCCACAACCTCCATTTTTTTTTATTGAAAATAATCAAAATCATCATTTTTAGATTCCTTTTTTCAGCATCACATGCTTTTCTTCTTCGACAACAATTTCCTTGCTTTCTTAAATACTTGACTTATATACTTATATACTTATATACATCATCAAATTGTTATTAATTATCAACTTTCATTCGTGACAGGTAATCGCATGATAATTCTCAGTATCAGGATATGAAGTTTATCAACGAGCTGTTGTAAATCTTAAAGAAAACTTTTTCTTATATTCATAGCCTAGAATCTGGCAAAGAAGACTTTCTAGTATTTATTCCGTAAAGGAC
This sequence comes from Argiope bruennichi, assembly GCF_947563725.1. Classification (NCBI taxonomy): domain Eukaryota; kingdom Metazoa; phylum Arthropoda; class Arachnida; order Araneae; family Araneidae; genus Argiope; species Argiope bruennichi. The sequence goes on along the minus strand of NC_079155.1, from coordinate 32,032,358 downwards.
TAAAAAGATAGAAAATAGCAATTCGTTAGTAGACGAATTATCACAGACAAAATATAATAAAAAACATAAGGAAAGTCATTATTGTGTTTAAGCAGAGAATTACTTCGAACGTGCACCTAAATAACAATACTGCAATTACACTAATTACTCTTTATCAGGAGAAAAGGTAATGTATAAAATCTTTTTCGTTGTTATTGCAGAAAAACAAAATAATCGAGTCAATTTTTAAGTATATATAATTAACTGATCTAAGTATATATATAAATAACAGATCTATATAAATTTTTTTATGCTGTTAACCCTTTAAAGAGCCATTTTTTTCTAGTCATATTATGTTAAAATATTTTTAGGCTTGAAATTAGAATAAGAAAAGGGATTCATTTAATTTGATTAATTAATTAATTTGGTTAATTAATAATTAAGTAACAAATCAAGACTCATCATTTTGTGTAAGATAAAGAACTGAAGCATCTATGTTTTTGTCTTTGCAAAAAAAAAATTGTCAGAACTTACGTCAACCTATATAATTTCATACAAATATTGATAAATTTGGTGGGAAGCATACTTCCCACGGCCCTAGAAAGGGTTAATATGAAGACAAATATTTCTAAAAAGATTGAGCTATCCAAAAAAGTATTTATAACAGAATAGAAACAAAATACTGCACTGATACAAATATAATTTACTGTAATGATAAGATTCAGCATTCAAATCTGGATTTTTTTTTAAGAATTTAAATCAAGGGGAAAATAAAATAAATTCTTGCACACCTAAGAAAAGGCGAGTTTTCGATTTTCCTTTGTTAACTTTCATTTAGAATGGAAGATTTAGCAGGTTATTTTTGAAAGTGAGAAATTTCAGAGTTTGTTTTCCTATGAGTAAGATAATTTTTTTTTTAATTATCAATTACTTTGTTTTGGAAATAAGATTTATGTAAGAAAAAAAATATTTTCAAAAATGTTTGTTTCATATATAAAATTGCATCTTCAATTCAGGTTTATTTATTTTTTTTTTTGACTCTTTTAGATTTTATAAAATAATAAATGTAAAGAAGATTTTATTCCTACACACTACTGAATATTTTTTTTAAAATACTGATTTTTTAAATTATAGTTATTCATATAATTTTTTTGATGATGAAAATTTAAATCAATCTCTTTAATACATGAAAGTACATTGTTTGTATACTTTATATTTACATTATTAACCGGAAACGAAAATTGCAGACAGAAAACGATTCTATGTTATATTATTTTTATTGACAGATGTTAAAAATGCAACAAGAAACTGAAGAACTATAATGATTCAGTTGGGAAATCACCGTTGTAAATTGTTCTGATTCTACAGAGCATAGATTATTCTGATTCTATAAAAGATCTGATTCTATAGAGTAATTCCTAATGTATAGGAATTCAGAAATAATTTTAAAAAGACATTCCGATATAATCGATTTAAGTCGATTCGACGAGAAGAAAATTTTACGCTTTGGAAAATTTTTCTTTACCGGTATTTCAATTTCATTGCTTTACACAGTGCGCAATAAGAATAATAAATAAAATAAAATAATTTCATTGAATTGTGAATAATGCAGATAGTTCTTCAACAATTTCAGATAAATGAAAAGATTGATTAGTTTCAGATGAATAATTGTTATATAACATATTATCATTTCTTCTTCCATCATAGTTTTACTTTTACATTGATAATAAATACAATGATACTTTTACAATGCCTTATGTTTCGTATAGAAAATGTTATCAAAATATCACTGTCTTATAAGCTTTTAACATAGGCTATACCTTTTTACGGAGCTATAATCTTTTGTCTCCACTTTCTTTTATATTGTGAAAGGATTTTTTTAAATATTTTTTTCTGAAATAATAAAGGAATATTTTTGAATACGACAATTTTTGATCAAATCACAACCAAATTATCGTTTGAAGAATTTAGCAAAAGAAATAAAGAAAATAACTTATGTAACATAATCACTCATCTCTTTAGTTATATATTTGTATCTTTAGCAGGTATAGTTGAATTTCTCATTAATTTAACAATTTTAGTAGATGGAAATTTGATGTACTTCAAAGCAAAACATTTATCAGTAACCAAGGCAAAATCATGAGCTATTTATTGTTTCTATTTCGTCTAAATTAAGCCGTCGGCTTTCTTCACTTTCATTAGATTTACACAACACGATACGAGATTAAAGTAAAAAACACACAAATTAACATTCTAGGTTATGTTAAAAGAATTGTATATCAATATTACGATTTCTTTCAAATCTATATCAAGAATTTATTACCAAACTGAATACTTTAAATCATTTTTCTCATATTTTAAATTTAAAATAATTGATAACATAGTATATATTTTTAAATTATTTTTTTAGTTTCTTTTTTTATAGTATTATATTCACTTTTGGAATTATCTGGAGAAAACATTATTCCCTAACCAAAAAAAGTATAACACACACACGCACACACACACAAAAAAAAACTTATTTTTTCCAGTAAACAAATAAACAAAGAAACATTATTTCCGGGTTTGCTTTTATTTCAAAATAATGGATTTTTGTGATGTATGTCATGTCTTGTTTGAAATGGCAGCTAGGACAAATGACAGAAAAAGAATCTGATTAGACAATAATTGACAATTAGATTGTCATTTTTTTCCTTTGGGTTTTCTTTCCTTGATATCGATCATTATTTTATAGGAAGTTGACAAATAGTAAATTTATTTTCACTCAAAAAAAAGTTAAACAAACATATTATATAAGATATTTACACCTACAAATACTGAGAATTAAAAAATGTAATGCATTTCTAACATTTTAGAAACTCTGATTTTAAAATGTTAGAAGTATTATACTTCTTAATGTTAATGACTTATTATCTTTAATAATTTTTCGTCTTACCAGTCTGTATTGCAGCATTTTGCATACAAATAGAATGAAATTTGCTCATAGTACTATGAAAATAAAAAAGTAGTTATCTTTCTCGACTGTGTAAATTTTAGGAAATTAGAACGACACCTAAAAGAACAGAAAAAAAAAATCAAACCTGCATTCATGATATAAAGTTTATTTCACTAATTACGGATATGCTAAATATGCATGCATTCAAAAAAGAAATCATGAGCTGGAAACTTTATAAATTACGATTGAAAATGTAAGATGAGATCCTTTGATAAAAAGATATATTTTTGGAATTTTTCACAACATGTTTTTAAAATTTTGGCATGCATATGCAAAATTGTTTCATTGCATTATAATATATTAAAATGATATATTATAATATTTACAAGAATTACGTGTCTTGAAAGCAACCAATTTTTTTTATTTATTTCTAGGCTTTAATATATTTTCAAAGGATTATTTATAATGAAAAATATTTTATATTTTTCATATCTTAAATTTTTAATTTATTAATTTATTTCATAATCTTAATAAATAAATAAATATATTTATTTTATTTCATTTTTAATTTATTTTAATTAAATCATAATTTTTAATTGCTATTGTTTCGCAATATATTTTCTATGGTATATTATTATACTAGCCGCCTTTGGCGACCAGCCGGTTCACCAATCTTAATGTTCGTTAAAATTTTAATAATTAAATATTCTATGCAATTCCAACTTTAATAGATTCTTCAGCAAAATATTTTAAAACTTCAAATTTTGATAGTCATATAATTCACTCATAATATTATGAAGGCCTTCAGTCATAACATGATATGTATCTCTCTCATTTTCTGTTACCCCTCGTAGAATTTATGTTTTAAATTAAAGTGTAAATGATTAATCTGCAATTAATATAATAATATTTTTTACTGAAACAAAGCATTTTTTTAATAATATGATTACTGATAATAGAGTCGCTGAGCGTTTAAACTTTATGGGCACTACAGAATATCTATGTAATATCTCAAGAATTTGTCAACAAAATTTTCTCAGATTCATCATGAACAGATTGATTGATTAACAATGTTTAATTTTAAATGCATCAAACACTAAGAAAATAAAATGAATCGTTTAAAATAATCGGTCGAAAACAGGTTTAAAAAAACTATTTAAAAAACAATGTACTTAAAACTATAAGCATATACAAAAAAAATATATAACTAACATAAATACAATTTAATTACAAAAGCATGCAACTAACCTAAAAATAATTTAAATCATTGAAAACAGGTTAAAAAACGATGTACTTAAAACTGTAAGCATATACAAAAAATATATAACTAACATAAATACAATTTACTTACAAAAGCATGCAACTAACATAAAAATAATTTAAATCATCCGTTGGTTGTCATGACAACAATCAGAACAATGCGCATGCGTGAATTTTCTTCGCCAATTACGGTAACGCAAATGCGTGAATTTTTCTACGCCAGTTGGGGTAACGCTATGCAGATTATACATTTTTAATTTCCTTTATTCTGTGTTATTTTAATTCAAAAGTACTTCAGAATGAATCTGATACATGGATTAATTAACAATGTTTAATTTTAAATGCATAAAACATTAAGAAAATAAACAGAATCGTTTGAAATAATCCGCCGAAAAAACTTATTACTGTTGGGAGAAAAAAACAACTGGAGACTTACTCATTTGGCGGTGGGGAAAATGGAAGTTTCTTTTTGGCGGGAAAGTTAGTTTTTAATTAATAATTAAAATTCTAATTAAAATTTCAAAAAAAGGGACCCCAGGTGCACATTCCCGACCTCTAAGGTATACATGTACCAAATTTGATAGCTGTATGTCAAATGACCTGGCCTGTAGAGCGCCAACACACACACACACACACATTGTGCTTTATTATAAGTATAGATATAGATTACTATTATAAAATGATTATAAAAATAAATACTTTATTATACTGAAAATTCTTAAAATTACTATATTTTTAAACAAGAAATATCGTTAAAAATACTTTATGAAAAAAATACTTTCATGGTATTTTATAATTTGTATAATATTATTCTATACTATACATTATTCTATACTGTACTTTATTCTATACTATATACTATACATTCTGTGTATTTATACTATATTTTACAACTATGCTAAACTTGCATTCCTCTTTCTTTACATTTCAAATTTCCGTGACTTTCATTGTAGAGAATATCCTAATTCTCTTAAAATAAACAGAAGAAATAGAATTAATTTAACTGAATTTGTGTCAGTTTAAATGATGAACTTTGAACATGGACTAAAATTACAATAGTGTAACTTATATAGATATTTTTTTCTTTGAAACATAAACATATCTCAAAATTTTTATGTACTATTCGATATGTTGTTGAAAAAAATGTCGAAGACTTATCATTTTAGAAGTATCTGGGATCCAAGCTGAACATAGGAATTGTATCTACACATTAGATACAATTAAAAAATTACTTTTTTTAAAAAGTAACTTATACTACTATAATTTTAACTCTTCCATATCCTTTTAAAATAGCGATTCCGACGGGGGGAAAGAAAATGTTTTGTCAGATTTTCAGGTAAATTGAACAAAAAGACCTTTAGACCGCCCACAAGGACGCTATCACATATTTTGAATGGAAATAAATAGGCCACCATGCTGACATTAATACCGCATACTAAGAGAATAAATTTATTTGAAGGCTAATTAGATACCCTCATTTCTCATTTCCAGTAAGATCATTAGATATACTATTTTCCTAGAAGAGGATTTCTGATATTTTCATAATACATCAAGGTACAAAGAGAAAAAAATATACTGGTACATCATTAAATTAGAAGACGATTAGAGGTCTAAAACGATTAATTAATTTAAGAAAACGATTAATTTAGTCTAAAAGAAATTCTTCCGCAAACTGCAGTTTATTTTTAGTATAATTCTGACTTTTTTTTTCCAATAACAGACAAAAACTTTTCATATTCATATATTTATTACAAAAACTTTTCATACATTATTTTTATGATCTTAAAGTAATAATAAGCTATGTCTACTAAAGTAATAATAAGACATGTCTATTGATGTCTATCATAATTCTCAATGTATGATAGACATGAAAGTTTTGTGTATGTATAGAACTGTCATAAGCGCAGAGTAAGCGTTCAAAACCCGCGACATGGTACTCATATTTTTCTTTTATTAATATCCTAGTATTTTATCTTTTGCTTTTCTTTTTATAACTGAAAATGTTTATTAATAAGATTCGGCGATAGCACTTATCTGATAATAAGAACAATGATGGATAAGATTTATAGAGCTATCAATTCTCAAAATTACATCATTCATGATGCCATATCATCCAGAATGTCCTTAAAAATTCTTTATCCAAAAAGTCGTTCAAAACTTTTCATCGAACAAAGTGTTAAAAATAGAGCTAGAAAATTTGTCATTCGGTTACTTTTTATTAATAGATTTTCAATAAAAAAAAGGATTTTTCGAACTTTTAATTAGCCGTTTAAATAAAAATTAACCAATATTTTGATGTTTTCCCTCGGTAGATTTGGAGAAAAATATTGTACAAAAACTAGTATTATATTATTTTAAAAAATAAGCTTTTCACGGATATCAATGTTAAATCGTTACAATTTTTTTTCTCTAATTTTAATAAACCTTTAAATTTCCTTTAAACTATATTCTACAACAATACCTTTCTATGTTTTAATTACTGGAACCGATATTCCGACGATATTCACTACTTTTTTGGGTGCGAATGCTATTGCTATTATATAATCAAATATAAATTTTGAAAGTAAAATAATCTATGCTTATAATAAAGCTCAATGTGTGTGTGTGTGTGTGTGTGTTGGCGCTCTACAGGCCAGGTCATTTGACATAGCGCTACCAAATTTGGTACATGTATACCTTAGAGGTCGGGAATGTGCACCTGGGGTCCCTTTTTTTGAAATTTTAATTAGAATTTTAATTATTAATTAAAAACTATCTTTCCCGCCAAAAAGATCTTCTATTTTCCCCACCGACAACTTTTTCGCCAAAAAAATCTTCCATTTTCCCCACCGCCAAATGAGTACGGCTTCAGTTTTTTTTTTCTCCCAACAGTAAAGAGGCTAGGGTTAACATTTTTCGGCGGATTATTTCAAACGATTCTGTTTATTTTCTTAATGTTTTATGCATTTAAAATTAAACATTGTTAATTTATCCATATTTCAGATTCATTCTGAAGTACTTTTGAATTAAAATAACACAGAATAAAGGAAATTAAAAATGTATAATCTGTATAGCGTTACCCCGACTGGCGTAGAAAAATTCACGCATTTGCGTTAGCGTAACTGGCGAAGAAAATTCACGCATGCGCATTGCGTTGCCATGACAACCATTATCAACGGATGATTTAAATTCTTTTTAGGTTAGTTGCATGCTTTTGTAAGTAAATTGTATTTATGTTAGCTATATATTTTTTGTATATGCTTATAGTTTTAAATACACCGTTTTTTAAGTAGTTTTTTTTAATCTGTTTTCAATGATTTAAATTATTTTTAGGTCAGTTGCATGCTTTTGTAATTAAATTGTATTTATGTTAGTTATATATATTTTTTGTATATGCTTATAGTTTTAAGTACATCGTTTTTTAAGTAGTTTTTTTAAACCTGTTTTCGACCGATTATTTTAAATGATTCATTTTATTTTCTTAGTGTTTGATGCATTTAAAATTAAACATTGTTAATGAATCGATCTGTTCATGATGAATCTGAGAAAATTTTGTTGACAAATTCTTGAGATATTACATAAATTAAGAAAGATATTGTTTAGTGTCCATAAAGTTTAAACGCTCAGTGACTCTATTATCAGTAATCATATTATTAAAAAAATGCTTTGTTTTAGTAAAAAATATTATTATATTAATTGCAGATTAATCATTTACACTTTAATTTAAACCATAAATTCTACGAGGGGTAACAGAAAATGAGAGAGATACATATCACGTTGTGACTGAACGCCTTTATAATATTATGAGTGAATTATATGATTATCAAAATTTGAAGTTTTAAAATATTTTGCTGAAGAATCTATTAAATTTGGAATTGCGTAAAATATTTAATGGTACGCTCGGAGTTTAAGCCCCTGATTTGCGCAATTTTTAAAAATCGCCAACAACGGCCTTGAGAAATGTTCAAAAGCAAAGGAGCAGATGTTCAATTATAGTGCATAATAAAGATTGCCAGCTTTGGCGCGTTATCGCAACTTGGCGAAGAAGGCGGTTAAACTCCGGTTCAACCTATTTAATTATTAAAATTTAAACGAACATTAAGATTGGCGAACCGGCTGGTCGCCAGAGGCGGCTAGTGATAAATAAATCAAAGCTCAAACATTGCGTTTTGCCAAACATTATATTCATAATTGCATTTTATTTCAGCCTAAGGATTCAAATTTTTCACCTTTTTCCCCCCTAAATAGCTATTTACCTCTTTATATATATCCTCTGGCCCCAGTCAAACTGATATTTCAGCACTGAACAATATATTAAAAGATTATTCTTATTCAATGTATTATTCATATTCTACGTCTGATATATATTTTGAGATCGCTTGACTGAAATACATAAAAAATCAACTTCTGTTCTTAATTCATTTATGTTTAACTTTCATTATGTTCTTTAGTTGGTATTATGCAGAAGTTATATAATATTTCATGAATATTATTATTTATTTGGATACTAACCTGCGAGATCGTCAATATGATCTTATTCATTGCATTTCTGTGCTTCCTATGAAAAATGAGTGAATAATGCCAAATAAATATTAATCACTATTTTTTATTTTGAGATAGAAGCATCTTGTGAGGATTATTTGATTTTCAAAAATATTCTTAAAATTTCAAATCAAATGACATCTCAAAATGTCACTTTAGGCCATCAGGTGCTATTTGCAATTTCTTTCAATCATTTAACTGTAAAATGCGCCTGAGAAAGAAATGATTGAATTATATAGTAGAACATGAAGAGAAACATATTCTTATTATAGTAGACTATATCGATGAATAAATCATGCGTTGCTTTATTTGTTAATGTTAAATTGAAAATGGCATTGAATTATAAGTGATAATTCTCAGAAAAAAAGCCCCGAGTTATAATCGTTACGTGCAATACAATATGTTTTCCTAAGAATTTTTTTTTTTTTGCGTCTGTATAATTAATTCATTCAGTTTACATTTCTCATTTTTTTTAACTCTAGGAAATTCTATTTTTTAATGCACAATAGACAAAAAAATGAATATCTGAAAACGTATAAAAACATATCAATATTTAAAGAAATAACAATCTCTCATAAAAACATTTATATTTTTTAGTATCAGTTTCAGCATTGAAGCTCATGATAAATCGAACTATCAAACCTACTCATTGTGTGCATTCGATTCTGATATTAATTGTATTTCTTTCTTTTGGGGAGTATTCAAACGTTGTAAAAGTATGTATTAATTTTTTTATCGGAGGGAATTTTTTGATTCAAAAGAAGTCATATAATATTTCAGATTACTTCTAATAGAACATCAAATGACAAGCAAAATATCCAAAGGGTTAAAAAAAGAAATTTTTTTAATTAAAATTTAAGCAGTTATGAGGTGAACAAACTAATTCAAAAATATGGAATTTCATTCCTTTGATTTCATCGTACAGGGTGATCACAAAATTTTACCCTAATTGCAAAATTTATGATAAAAAAACTATTATTATTTAGCATATACAGTAAAGATTTATAAAGTTTTTAATAAAACCATTTGAGACAGTAAATTTTAAGGTGAGCGCCCTCGGCGACTCAAAGAATGTTAAGACAATATTTTATTTCTCGCTAGTTATTGTCCAATATACCGCTTGTTAAGCTGGACACAACATCTGTGAACTTATCTTTGAGTGTATCAATATCTTCAACTGGAATTGCAAGCACTCTGTCCTTTATGTGATCCCAAAATTGACACTAAATAGTAATGCCCGATTTGAATTCATGAAACTAGACAAAACATTCAACTTTTCCTTCCTTGGCACCATTTTGATAATAATCGAATGCAAAATCATTTCTGCATGGACATGGCTATTACACAAAGACCTGGTCATTCCACATTATAAATTTTGCAATATTGTATTTAATGCCATAATAATTTTATATAATCATGGAAAGACTTTATATATTTTTTTCTACTTAGTACGCTTTGTGTTTGATTTTGTTGCATTGTAAAAAAAATCGAAAAAAAAAATTGAAAAAACGGGATACTGTAAAAAAAAAAAAAAAATACGGTAAAAATTTTTAAGTAAAAACCATACATGAATTTCATTGGTTGTCCAGTTACATTATTAGGTTACTCTATGCATTATTAATAATGAAATGATAGTGCACGAGTAAGTAAAATTTACGTTTTATTGATTTCAAAAGCTGCTAATAGCAGAAAGAATTTTTTAGTATAACTTAACGAAACCTTTTTTTCATAAATTCTTATCGTTTTCGCGTATAAATACACATATTAAAAAATTAAAGAAATAGTTAGATAGACAATGTAGTCCAAAATTTGATTTGTTGAGACTTTTTCATTACAGCGATTACATGCAAAGTGATAGATATAAAAACAAGCAAACGTGTTTTCTTAAAACGTGTTTTTTCGCCATGAAAGAGGTCTTTTTTATTTGCAATGAAAAACAAATGCATTTGTTTTATTTACATAAATTAGGAAATGACATGCCATTACAGATTTTTTTAAACATTACAGAAGCACATTTTGGAAAAGTAAGAATTAAAATTTTCCTAATGACTTTAGGTGTATTTATATTTCCAATTATAATGCATATTTAATTTTCATTAGATAATGCCATATTGCATCTCTAATTGTTTTTTTTTATTTATTTGGTTAGTGACTCATTCGCAAATAAAACGCTCTTGTAATAACTAAACTCAACTCATTCTATTACATCATGTCTTATTTTTAATGATGTTATAGAAAATAAGAATAAGGTAATGGAATAATTTTAATGAAAAAAATTCCGCAAATAACCTGAAACTATTTCAATATTTATATCGGATTATAGAAACTCAGAATTTTTTTTAATGTTCCATCAAATAACAAATTAATGTAAAAAGACACCATCAACCAATATGAATGTCCAAAATATGAATATTTTACGAATTATATAATAATGAAATCATACTGTTTGTAATTTTAAAGAAAGCATGCTGCTAATTGCAAAAATATATCTTTTGCGTAAGCTTTTTTTCATAAATTCTTTAAAAAAAAAGATAAGGTGTAACGAAAGTTTTCAAACGCAATATTTTGAGATATTTTTCTTATGGTAATAATTCACATTTATTACCGATTTCTAGCATTAGAATGATATAATAAAAAATTAATAATAACATGTATTTAAGTAAATAAATATTATTTAAAGTTAACTGATATACCCAGGATTGGTCGTAATGAAATTATTTTCGAGCTTTTCACTTATGAAAAATCAAATATTTAAATAATTGTCAGAAAAAAAGTCATCAAAATATTTTTATGCATCAATGTTTGTGAGCAATAAGTTAATCAACAGAGCAAATTTAATATATTTTATGTTAAATATAAAACATAAAAAATCTTCAAAAGTAACATGATAATCAAATGAGATGTTGAAAGTTGCATTTAGCGATTTTTATCGTAAATTATTAAAATAACCAATTTATATTATTTTTTAATTTTAATTAATGAAAAAAAGTATTTATTTTTATTTTCTATTATTTCTATTATTTTTAATTAAAACAGCAAATCTATTGTGCCAAAGAATTTTAAGATTTCATAACTTCTTCAAAAATCCAAAACTGTTCCAAATAATTTTAAAAATTGCAGAAAGCTAAATTTTTTATAACTTATTAATAATGTATAATGAATTGTGCAAAAATTAATTAAACATTGTGATGGACAATTTAAATATGAATTTATAGCATGATATATGAAGGTATATTTGTTGAATGGCTCATTTTAATCTGCATCAACTGCTAATAGCAAGTGGTAAAATTTAGAATTAGAAATACCATAATTTTAATAAGATACGCAATGAAAAAAGAAAATTCAAAAGAAAATCAAAACTGCAATTTATAGCCAAGCATGGAATGCCTGAATCTATCTTAAGAAATTTTGGCAAACATAAATCAGTTCTTTACTGCACATGCGTTTGTTACTGGCTGTCTTATTATTGGCCGAGTGTAAGCTCACCTGAATTGTAAATATTATTTGAATGCATTGTTGAAAGTTGCAATGTATGCCACAGTGCATATGAGCATGTCATTTAGCATCTCATGCAGTGTCATATAACATTTCATACAATTTTCATTTTATGCAAACAAAATAGCCATATTATTTATTTTGAGAAAATTCTTTAGTTGAGTTTTAAAATTTCGTACAAAGAAGGTAAGAATTTCCCTAAATCATTACAATATCCGTATATTTGTTATGTCTTTTAGTATTAAGGAAAATGAAGCTTTGAAAAAAAAAGGAAATTTTCTCAGGTAATATAGTTAGAAAAAGTAATGCGTCGGTTAACATTTCATACAATTTAAATTTTATGCAAACAAAATAGCCATATTATTTATTTTGAGAAAATTCTTTAGTTGAGTTTTAAAATTTCGTACAAAGAAGGTAAGAATTTCCCTAAATCATTACAATATCCGTATATTTGTTATGTCTTTTAGTATTAAGGAAAATGAAGCTTTGAAAAAAAAAAAAGGAAATTTTCTCAGGTAATATAGTTAGAAAAAGTAATGCGTCGGTTAACATTTCATACAATTTAAATTTTATGCAAACAAAATAGCCATATTATTTATTTTGAGAAAATTCTTTAGTTGAGTTTTAAAATTTCGTACAAAGAAGGTAAGAATTTCCCCAAATCATTACAATATCCGTATATTTGTTATGTCTTTTAGTATTAAAGAAAATGAAGCTTTGAAAAAAAAAAAAGGAAATTTTCTTAGGTAATATAATTAGAAAAAGTAATGCGTCGGTTAACATTTCATACAATTTAAATTTTATGCAAACAAAATAGCCATATTATTTATTTTGAGAAAATTCTTTAGTTGAGTTTTAAAATTTCGTACAAAGAAGGTAAGAATTTCCCCAAATCATTACAATATCCGTATATTTGTTATGTCTTTTAGTATTAAAGAAAATGAAGCTTTGAAAAAAAAAAAGGAAATTTTCTTAGGTAATATAATTAGAAAAAGTAATGCGTCGGTTAACATTTCATACAATTTAAATTTTATGCAAACAAAATAGCCATATTATTTATCGTGAGAAAATAATAATTGAATTCAAAATTTCGTACAAAGAAGTCTTCGGAAAGATAAAAATATCCCCTAAACCATTACAATATCTGTATATTCGTTATATCGTGCAGCATTAAGGAAAATACAGCTTTCAAATAAAAAGGAAAATTCGTCATGTAATGTAGTTAGAAAAAGTAATGCGTCAGTTATCGGCTTACAAATTAGTTTTTCCTGAGAATCCTCGTTCATTTAATTTATTGGGTAGGAAAATAAAGCCGTCAAATTTCTGACAACCTGTAATCATATCATCGGGCTACTTATCGCAGTGACTTTCCGGGGGCGAATGACTCTTCGCAATTACCCTTTACATATTGCACCGAAGCTTTCGTCGTTCATTTAGCACTTTTTATTGATAAAAGTTCTTGTCTATGAGAAAAACACTGGATGACAGGCTACTGAAATAGATTTGCTATTCGGTAAAATACAATTTTCATGAGACTATCTTTGCAGCTAATTATACTTTTAGATATCATAAGAATTGAATGATTTGAGGACTGCTGGGCTGACATTAGAATAACAGCACTGTTAAAATTCAGAATTTCTTTTGTTCGGGTATTGCATAATCTGTTATACTGATTCAGGCTTCATTAGACTATGTAATACTTTCCTCAGTCATGCATTTCTTTATTTTTCAACAGGTCTTTATTTTTTTAGATTTCTTCACTTATTTTGGCTAAGATGAAAATTGAACTGAAATTTATGAAGGAAGGAGGTTATTTGGCTGTTATTTTTCATGAGAATTTTTGCTTATGTGGGATGTTTTAGTGGAGAAGGTTGCAAATTGGGATAGTTAAGTTACATCCACACATAAAGAATGAGCGACGACTTTTTTTTATATAAAAATAAACATCTTTTAATTTTTAACGCTAACACATCGACAGACAACAGATTTTTTTTAAAAGACCGGAAATTGATCTTTTTAATTCGCACAGCTTGCGCGCACAGATTGCGCGCGAATACAGTCATTTTGATGGAAGCAGGATCGCCACAGTACTCCCCCCTCTAGTAGTGCAGCAGGCACTGAAGTTAGAGGTAACGAGTGTTGAAGCGAACTCGTCGGCCAGATCTGGTCACATAAGGTACTGGAGTAGAATTTGTAGGTGGCACAGGACTCGATGGAGACAGTTCAGGTACTGGTTTTGGTGAAGTCGGAACTGAAACTGGTGGTGATATTGCTGGTGCAGAGGACTGGTGAGAGTTCTCGAAGAACGCAGGCTTTAAGCGATCAATGTTGATCGTGGACTGTTTGCCGTTCTTTTCAATTGTGAACATTTTATCAGTTCGTTTGAGTACGAGGTATGGTCCATCGTATGGCGCTTGTAAAGGTTTTTTAACAGCATCGTGGCGCACGAACACATGTGAGCAAGTGTCCAGAGCTGGATGAACGAATACTTTCTTGGTGTCATGAGGTGCAGTAGCAACAGGTTTAAGTTGATCCATCAAGGTCCGTAAATTTATTAGGAACTCATGAGGCTCGACGTTAATTGAAGGGGATTTAAAAAATTCTGATGGTAGTTTAAGGGTTGAGCCATAAACTAGTTCGGCCGATGTGCACTGTAGATCTTCTTTTAATGCGGTTCGGAGTTCGAGCAAAACCAAAGGAATTGATTCGGTCCATTTCGTAGATGCATGACATCGGAGGCTTTGTTTAAGAGATCGATGGAATCGCTCGACTATTCCATTGCTTTTTGGGTGGTATGGGGTCGTTCGGATCTTTTGGACACCCAAGAGTTTGCTGAGCAAAGAAAACAAGTTGCTTTGGAATTGTCGTCCTTGATCTGTCGTGATTATTGAAGGCAAACCGAAGCGTGAGATCCAATGAGTTATGAATGCACGCGCAACAGTTTCAGCAGAAATATCAGGAATGGGAATTGCCTCAGGCCATCGTGTGAAACGATCTATGCAGGTAAGTAGGTATCCGCAATTGTTTGAAGGTGGAAGAGGTCCTACGAGATCTAGATGAACATGATCGAATCTGGCTGCAGGTAATTGAAAAGATTTAAGAGGACTATTGGTGTGTCTAGCTATTTTAGATTTTTGGCAATCTAGACATGAACGGGTGAAATTTGAAATGTCCTTTTGCATGGACGGCCAAAAGAATCTCTCTGAAATCAAATGTTTAGTGGCACGGATACCTGGGTGGGAAATATTGTGCAAAGATAGAAAAACTTTCTTTCGGAAAATTTCTGGGACGTAAGGTCTAATTTTGTTTTGCTTGACATCACAGTAAAGTTTAGATGAATTGGGGTCGGTTGAGAGAGGTTTTAAACAAAGTGACAGTTCATTCTTTGCCAAAATAGTCTGAAGTTCTTCATCAGATGCTTGTGCTTCCGCCATGGCAGAAAAGTCTATTTTTGGTAACTGTATTTCATTAATACGAGATAAGGTATCAGCTACAACGTTTTTTGAGCCCGATACGTGCCTGATGTCGGTGCTGAATTGTGCAATGAAATCAAGGTTTCTTAGTTGTCTTGGAGAAGAAGAGTCAGATTTTTTGGTGAAAGCAAAAGTAAGAGGTCGATGATCTGTAAATATTATGAAATTTTGACCTTCCAACAAGTGTCGAAAATGTTTGATAGTTGCATATATCGCCAAAAGTTCCCTATCATACGTACTGTATTTACGTTCTGAGGGCGTAAGTTTTCGGGAATAAAATGCTAGAGGTTGTTGACCATTAGACGTAGTTGTATGGAGGACAGATCCGATGGCTGAGTCTGAAGCATCAACCATGATAGATAATTGCTGGTTAGGTGAATGGAAGTTCAAAGTAGCTGCATTTGCAATATCAGATTTGCATTTTTCGAAAGCTTCTGTAGTGAGGTCAGTCCAAGGAACAAGTCAATTATCATTCTTTTTAGAGTTTTTTAAAAGTTCGTGTAGGCTAGCTTGAGTCTGAGCGGCATGAGGCAAAAATCGACGGTAAAAATTGAGCATGGCCAAGAAACGCTTTAGCTCAGATATATTTTGAGGTTTGGGAAAATCAGAAATGGCTTGAACTTTTTCCGGTAAAGGTTTCACGCCTTCAGATGTAATTAGACAACCTAGAAACTTTACCGATTGCTTCCCAAGGACGCATTTTGAAGGGTTTAGTTTCAATCCGTGCTGAGATAATCGTTCAAATACTGTTTTTAAATGTTGTTTGTGCTGTTCTACATTATTTGATGCAATCAGTATGTCATCACAATAAGGAATGCAGAAATCTAAATTTGACAAAACTTGATGTATATAACGTTGAAAGGTTTGTCCCGCGTTTCTTAAACCAAAGGGCATATAAACATATTCAAAAAGACCAAATGGGGTTGTGATTGCTGTTTTTGGAATATCCGCTGGGTTAATAAGAATTTGATGATAAGCTCGGATCAAATCCAGGGTGGAGAAAATGGTTTTATTGAAAAACATTTGAGTGCAATCTTGAATATGAGGAACTGGGTATCTATCAGGAACGGTAATTGAATTTAAACGACGGTAGTCGCCACACGGTCTCCATTCTCCATTAGACTTTTTCACCATGTGTAGAGGACTTGCCCATGGGCTACTAGAAGGACGGATAATACCTTGAGACATTAAAAATTCAAATTCCTGACGTGCAATTTTTAGCAACTCGGGAGATAAGCGACGAGGTCTCGAAAATACTGGTTGACCAGTTGTTTCAATAAAGTGATGTATTTTAGTTGATACTTTGCTTTTTGTTGGTTGAGATGGATTAGTGAGGTCTTGGAATTGCGATAAAATGTCATAGAATTCTGAATCACCAAGCAAAATGGATATACCAGAAGTTAATGAATCTGTGTTTGTATATTTGCCTTGAGTGGTTAATTTAGTTATGCCATCAATCAAACAACCACTTTTAACATCAACCAAAAGATTATAGTGTTTTAAAAAATCAACACCTATAATTGGTTGGTTCACATTTGCAATTATGAAAGACCAAGTAAAATTTCGCCGTAAATTTAAGTCTAGCGTAAGGCGTTTTTTACCAAAAGTAGCTATTTTTGTGCCATTAGCAGCTAAGAGGAGTAATTCATTAGAGGAATCGGCTTTAGGAGCATAATTGTTTGGTAAAACAGATACGTCTGCGCCTGTATCCACTAAAAATTTCCATTTACTAACTTTATCGGCCAGCATAATTCTATGAATTTTGCGATCGTGGCCAAGGCCAGTGGACGACCGCCGATTTAGTTTCCCGAATTCTTGAAAGAGCAAGGCAAACTACATTTTTTTGCTTTTGTGCCAAAATTTGTATGATAAAAGCAAATGCCATCAGCAGGTTCTTTATATTTTTTTAAGCGATCACGAGAGCAACTACGACTGTTTTTAAAAGGTCGATTTCTATTTCTGCTTTGTTGAGAGCGTGATTGGCGCATTGTTGTAGTAAGCTCGCCAACTAAAGTCGTCAAATGGGCGACTTGTTTTTCAAGTTGGGCTATTTGATTATTCGAAGATTGAGGAGTAACGGAATTAATGTTTGAATGGCCAGCCAAATCATTTATTTTATCTGCAACTGATGCTAAACCAGCTAAATCTTCATTCAAAGCAGTTAAAATAGTTTGTGTGCTGTTTGGCAGTCTTCCGAGCCAAAGAGATTTTAAGAGTGGCTCGCCAACAGTATCGCCCGCCAATGTTTTCATACGAGCTAATAACTGAGATGGTCGTTGGTCGCCAAGTTCTAGGCCTTGTAGCAGCGTACGTATTTTCGAAGCTTCACTTTCAGAATGCAACTCAATTAAACGTTTTTTTAATGTTGGATATTGATCAGTATCAGGAGGTTTCAATATTATATCGCTTACACAATTCAAAATATCAGAATCAACTGCAGAAATAACATGATTAAATTTTGTATCGTCAGCAGTAATTCCCGCCAAGGCGAATTGCGCCTCAAGTTGAACAAACCATAATGCAGGGTTAGCTTTCCAGAAAGGCGGAAGTTTGACGCCAACACGAGAAACTGTTGCGTCGTTGTTGGCGGAATTTGGAGTATCTCCTGGCATGTTTTATTCAAGAAATCAAAGGCACGTTATAAATATAATTTCACAAAACTGCTTTGAAATACGAAAATACAAATAATATACTGATAATCAGAGTAAATAATATGAAAATGCTAATCCAAATTATATAACAGAAGTTCCGATGGAAATTATTTAGGCTGTGAAAATAGAAACAATATTCAACGATACGCTTACCGCCATTAGGAAGAAATGCGCTATGGCGCCATTTAATGCATAAAGAAAACTGGGAAAGTTATCCTTTCACTTTTCGAGTCACCAAATGTGGGATGTTTTAGTGGAGAAGGTTGCAAATTGGGAAAGTTAAGTTACATCCACACATAAAGAATGAGCGACGACTTTTTTTTATATAAAAATAAACATCTTTTAATTTTTAACGCTAACACATCGACAGACAACAGATTTTTTTAAAAGACCGGAAATTGATCTTTTTAATTCGCACAGATTGCGCGCGAATACAGTCATTTTGATGGAAGCAGGATCGCCACACTTATAATGATTTATATATATCTTGACTGAATTACATTTTATCACAGAGCATTCAAGCAAGTGTGGTAAACAGGAGAACATAAGCATACATTTCATTTCTTCTTGCAGTTCTGTAGATAATGACTTACAAATTGCTGATTTCAAATTAGAGCGCGAGATTATATGATTATCATTTTTAAGGGGAAAAAACTTCCAACAAAAATTGTTGATTTCGATATCTATAATCAGGAATACCAAACGAGTTGAATGCAACAGGTAGAGTGGCTTCAGATATTGTCAGAGAATAATTTAATGACTGATATGAGACTGTTTTATAGCAAAACCTAATTTTGGACGTATTTCCAAGAAGGAGGAGCAAGGATCTTGTATCCATATAGAACATAACAGAATCAGAATCTATATCTTCCACTAGACAAATTTCCTTTAATGATTTGTAATAATATTTTCTTTTTTTAATTTCTCGTAAACAAAAGGAAAGTATAGTAAATTGTCACATTATTCAAGCTTCAGATTTCAGCAGATCTCCAATTTACAGGTCTCCCTGAGTTCGAAAAACACATTGTTAAATTATATTTGCCTATCTATGAACACGGTAACGGAAAATAATATTAATGTGTATGTACACACTTGAAACTTCGAAAATTGTTTCAAAATATCGAATATTTTTTATTGCTTAATAATGTTCTGTGATCCTTTAGCTTTCAAACGATACCAAGATGTTGTCAATATTCGAAATATTTCTCGAGTTAAAATTATTTTTCTTCAGGTGCTTTCATTAAAAACTCTAGTTACGGTTTTTTTAAAACTCATTTTATGAAGAATGACATTTTTCCACTATGTTGCTTCATTCAAACAATCATCACTCAACAAGAAATGAACCAAATAATTATTTATATATCAAAATAATATGTATGAAATAGCGGATGTTTTGTGCCAATATCAAAGTTATGTTTATAGAAATAAATTTTTATAGCTATTTAAAAGTTAAAATTACAGAAAAAATCTCGCTTTTTCTGTTCATCGTTGATGAAAAAATTGTTAAAAAAAACTATATATTTTTGTAACTTGATTGAGGCAGACAACATGGAGACTAATATTAGGCATCATTTCCAACTAGAATTGTGCCTGTACAAATTAGAATTTAAGATATCGTGTTTCAAAAAATAGGCTAATTAGCTCATTAAATATTATTTAATTAATTAATAATTAGTGTAATATGTTTTTTTCTCACTGAAATGAGTTGAAACATATATTAATGACCTATTGTAAAAAAACTGGATTTTTAAAGTTAAAATTAAATAAAAAATCTTCTAGTGTGTACATACACCTTAAGCTAAAGGGATGAAATATAGCATGTAGACTTACCATCAAACGTACAGATTTATATAAAATTTTTAATGAAATCTGCTGAGGAAAAATTTATCTGTCTGTAACTGTATATGAAAAGATTAACTCTAAAACTAATTCGGCACATAATTTTATCATCTTAAATGCAAAAGTGTATTATATTTTAGATCAAATCCATTCAAAAGATCTTTGTTTATTTATTAGTATTATATGTGAAAGAGATATCTCAAAAAACGCAACGACTTAAATGAACAAAAGTTGATACACCGTTTTATAATCAAAATTATGGATCAATATTAAAATCTCAATCCAATCGATTGAAAAGAAAGTATCGATCAACTTATCTTCATTTAAGTCGGTTTCTTTCATTATACTGTGAAACTAATCACATGAGTCGTATTTGCAAAACCGGAAAAAAAAAAAGATGTTCTATTGTCTAAACATATGAAAAAGTTGAGGTGGGAATACATTTGCTGGTTTATTTCTGATTCTCTGAATGCCATATTTTTATTTTTAGGAGTGATTGATTGTAAACACAAAGTCTTTGTTCATCATAATTCTTATAAAAACAAGAACCATTCCCAAATCATCAAGTTCTATCTAGCAAGCATTCTTTTGGCATATTTTTTCCTTTTTAAAAGCTTTAATATTTTTGTAAATAAGAGGAATTATAATGAGAAGTTCAATTAAATTCAACCTATACTTATATAAAGCTCAATGTGTGTGTGTTTGTGTGTGTGTGTATTATATAAATTAAGAAAAATATTCTTTAGTGTCCATAAGGTTTAAATACTCAGCGACTCTGTTTTCAGTACTCATATTTAAAAAAAATGCTTCGTTTCAGTAAAAAAATATTATTATATTTTTAATCATTTCCACTTTAATTTAAGGCATAAATTCTACGGGAGCTAACAGAAAATTAGAGAGTTACATATTACGTTATGGCTTTATAATATTATGAGTGAATTATATGACTATTAAAATTTGAAGTTTTAAAATATTTTAATGAAGAAGCAATTAAAATGAGAGTCCCATAAAATATTTAATTACTAAAATTTTAAGGTGCATTAAGATTGGCGAACCGGCTTGTCGCTAAAGGCGGCTAGTAATAAATAAAACTGAAAGTGTGGCGTTCTTGAAGTAAGGTTTAATGTGTTAAAAGCTTTGAAAATATCACACGGTTGATGGAATAAAAATAGTAGTGGTAAAATAACTCTCCTTTTCCTCTAATTTTATATATGAAAAGAACATTTATAGGATTCTGCAAAATGAAATATTAAATTACATTACAGAGATTTCAATAAAAAGACGAAACTCAAAACATTTAGGTGAAATAACAAAAAAAATTATTAAGACCGTATATGTCCTCAAAGGTTCTGTCGTCGTCATATAAATTATATTTTTTAAATAAAAGAAACCAAGTTTTGTCTATATATAGTCAATAATTTGTTCTAGATATTTAGAAAGTGATATTTTGGAGCATTTTTTTTCTCTTAATTAATACTTAAAATTCAAAACATTCGTTGAAAAGATAAAAAAAAAAAAAAAAAAAAAAAAAATCAGGAAAATATCAAGACCTCGAGATATATGATGTAAAACAATTAAGTTTTAGTTATTGAATTGAAACGATTGATTTTCAATATGAACACCAAATTTCGATTATAACAATATAAATTCTGAAATTCACATTTTCATAACCGAAATAATGCCTGTGAAACAATGAAATTTTTCCTCCGTTTTACAGGCATTATTTAGAGTTTTATAAGCGAAAAATATTTACAAAGCAAGAATTTTGTATATGAATGATAAAACTATAGGCAAATAAATAATAAGTTTCACCAAATCATATATTAAGAAAAAATGTACCTCACTAAAAAATTTAGAATCTATTTAATGATATAGAAAGAATAATTTTTAAATACAAATGTAGCTATATTTTGAAAATTTTAAAAGCTTTTTGATCAATGATATAGATTAGATTTATATTAGAAAGTACATATTAACATAATCCCAATTGTATTAAGGATTGTTTTAAAGTAATTGCTTTCTAAGGAGTAGCAGAAAGCAATTAAAATAGCTGTCTAACTACAATATTAAAGAAAAAATATTTTGAATTCGAGAGAAAACTGTTTTGATAACAAAATAGAAAACCTTCCTCGAAATAACCTTTTGATCGAATATTTATATTCTGCTCACATAAGAGGTTTATTCATTCTGCAAAATTAACTGGCATTTGTTGTGAGTTTTGATAGTTGTAGATCAGTCATTATCGAGATATTTTTCTCTTCCGCCGGTGAAACGAGTGGAGTTCGCAATTAAACTGTTGAAGCCGACAGATGGTTTCCTTTCCATTTATCAGACTAGTTTTTAATGCATTCATTTCAAGAGGACTGAAGCGAATTGCTTCATCACATTTATATTCAGTTTTCGCAAAATAAACACCCACGCTGCTCTCATGACGTCAATGTGACGCACATCCTTCAGCCATTTTAACCTAATTATTGATAACGACGAGCCTTCAATTTTGTCAGTTCGCGCCGACTCCTTTTGCATGACAAATCAAAATAGGAAAGAGCATCGCACTTTTCATGTGGCGGTAAAGTCCTTTCGCAGAAAATAATTAGTAAAACCAAATGAGCGTATCATCTCTCAGAATGGAAATGGGAAAAATAAACTGTTTCAAAAATCATTTTTTGCTTTTTTCATTGAAATGGATTTCTTACATTTGAAACATAAGAATATATTATGTTCACACACTGCATGCTATAATTTTAAATAATTATGTCTCAAACTAAATCTAGTTACGTTGAAATAAAAAACTCTTGAAAACACAACAGCTTATTATGGCATTTAACACGAGTACGGCGCATAGATAAAGAGGGAGAAAAATATGCCTGCAGTGCGGCCATAGATTCAGAATCTTTTCTACAAAAACTTTGCCATTCACAAGGAGACAAACTCAATGCCATCAGAAATAATATTAGTTGTTAAATACGACAGTATAATAAAAAATAACAACGAAATACACTGGTACAAAACACAAAATGAAATAAAAGAAAATATTATTAAAATACAACTATTATCAAAATGCAAACATATCCAAACAAAACCATTCAGCCTTAGTTAACAATTTTTACTCGAGAATGGAAAGTAAGATTATTTATTTGAAATTTCTTTTTATCTATTGATAATGGCAACGAAATTATTCCTGTGTTTCCATTGCTTCCCAAAAACAACTTTAATAGTTGTTACAAAATGACTTCATCAACCATAATCATAATTTGAAGCTTATCTGATTATTTGAAAAGAAGTCATTATTTTAATGATCACGATTTCAAGAAATATTTACAATACAAATTAAATGGTTGTTACAAAGTGACTTCATCAACTATAATCATAATTTTAAACTTATCTGATTATTTGAAAAGGAATCCATTATTTTAATGATCAAGGTTTCAAGAAATATTTACAATACAAATGAAATAGAGTGATAAAAAAAATAATTGTTCGAAAGCTTTCGTCAAAAATGTGCTAATTAAATTTAGTTTTATAGAAGGTGTATTTAGTGAAATTAAAATGTGAGAAGTCTAAAAGAATAAATATAAAGGAATCCAGTGTTTTGATATACAGACATTTATCAAACTGAAAGATGTCTTCTATTATTTTAAATTATGCTATTATATCTACTTATTCTGAGCTCCTACTTTAGAAAAAAGATTTATACATAATTCATAAAACGAATTAAATACAAGTGTATTATTTAACAGAATTGTTGAGAAACAAAGTTAATTTCTTTGACAATATATTTCAGTTTTAGTAGCTAATACTTAACTTATTTAACATATATGAAATATTACAACTCTTTTGCCTGGACCATCTTCCTTGTAATGTGCTATATTTTCGTTTTAAATTGCAATAATCTTAAATCATATTTATGCTTCGCTTGCAGTAAAAATTTCTAAGAGAACTAACTACATCAAAATAAAGCAAAAGGTTCAAAACACTTTTAAATTAACAGATATATTTTGAAGACTTCTTTAGAAATTTAAAAGCTTTATGGCTTCTTTATATTTAAATGTCAAAAAATGTTGCTATTTTAAAAGCTATTTTTCTAGTATATAACTAAATCATGAATTTAGTTCTCCAGTTTATTTATTGCCAATATAGACTAAATTTGGACAAAGAAAAAATAATAATGCAATCGCTTTTTTGTTGTTCCCAAACAAATTGGCAGACTAACATTTCATTAACAAATGGAAGTCTAGATGATTTTATAGCATTAAACTCGGTATCAAATGCGCAAACAAATCGTATACATTGATATTACATATTCATCAGATAAACTTCAGATTCTTCCAAGCAAAAGGGGAAAGGGTTCAGTTATCAATATCAGGGGCATAGTGTGAATAGGTACTGCAGAATTGCAGCATCCCCATTTTTTCAATGTATAAATGATACATTGAATGTACTAATTTATTTAATTTTGTGTATGATATCAAAATCCATCAACAATTTTATATTAATTGTTTAGCTCTTTAAAATTCCAAAGTTATGAATTTAATTCATTATGAAATTAATTTAACCCTTCCTAAGGCCATGGCAAGTATACTTCCCACTTGCTTCATCAATATTTGTATCAAATTATGTAGGTTGGCATCAATTTTGGCAATTTTTTCAATCCGGCAGAAATTTAGAGGTTTCAGTTCCTTATCTCACACAAAATCGCGTGTCTTAATTTGTTACTTAATTATTAATTATCAAATTGAATTCATCTAATAAGCGAAATGAATCACTTCTCATAAGCCAATCCCAATCCTAAAAATATTTCTAGATATCATGATTAGACAAAAAAATGGGACTGTAAAAATTTAATAGACAAGACAGTTCTAATATTGATTTAGTTCAATTCCAAAGTTTCAGAAACAACTAGGGGTCAAGGCCAATAAAAGGGAATGTTTCATTCGATATTTCTGTGATAAATAGGGTTCAATGTTTTCAAGATAGAATGAATGAATGTATCAAAGGGAAAGTAGCTAGATTCTAATTTACAAAGCTAATACCCCGAAATACGATGTAGTATATTCCACAAACTTTTGGTACGAAACAAAGTGCAACTTGATTCATCCGAAAACATCAGGTTATTTATAGTAATTCTGAATACAAATGCGTCGTTGTCATTCCTAGCACCGGAACTTAACGATTCCTCATCGAAACGAAACGCTTCCGCAATGGCACATGAACTCGAAAAGAATTATCTTATCATTTTTCCAAGCTTTGCTGTGGCAGAGGGATTAAGACAAGCCCTCGTTGAAGTCTTCTGTCATTGGCTGTAACCTAGGGCTTTTTTTGTTTGCGCAAATATCTGTCTTTCAAAATTAAGGAGAGTTGTTTTGAAAACAATATCGCATATTCCGTTTCAACAACTAGAAAAACAAATAATAAATTTAAAAAGACAAGCAAGTTATTCTATATAGGGCTCAATCCAGAAGATATTTGGAACATAAGTACCAAACTGGAGATTTAGTGATAGGTTTCTGATTTTAGGGACGTTATAAATAGAAGCTTTTTCAGTGCATGGCTTGCTTTATGGTATGGGCCACAATGGGATCTATTTTTCAAGAAGCTAAGAATCTACCACAGCAGAATTTATCGTTGTAGAATAAAGCTGTAGAATTTTCTGTTTCTGGTTTTTCTTTAGTTACTGCTTACTAATTTTACACAAACAGAGCTTTTAAAACAGTTTTTTTAAACACATACTTATCTATAATTTGTATATAAATATCAATTTATACAAGAAAAGTAGGATTTCTATGTTTAAAATTTCCTTTGAAACAAAAGACAGTAATCAAGAATTAGACAACAGTAACTATTATAAAAAAATATGCTAGAAATTTCAGCAATATGAATTTAATATTTACACAGAAATTAATATTTACATTGAAATTTTTTTCGTATTACTATTTTTAAATTCAGATTTTTCTTTCGAGTAATATTTAGTGGATTATATGGTATTGTTATTGCTCATGATAAGAAATTTTTAATCAGTTGAATATCTCAAAAAAAAGATGCGTGTATTTAATGTTTATCTTAAATAAATTATGGATTATTCTATTTATTCCTAGAAAAGAAGGATTTCTATATTTCCTTAGAATAATAATAAAAAAACATTAGTCAAGCGCTAGACAACAATAACTATTATAAAGAATATGCTAGAAAATAAACGAACGTCAACTTGTGATAAGAATCAATATATCAAACATATTTTGTACAGATGTTGAACATTAAATAATCAACACATTCATACACTTTTAAAATTGCTATAGGCTCTTTTTTAAAAAAAATCACTGTAGACTAAAATCAAATTTTTATTGGTATTGTATGTAAATTAAAAGATGCTCTAGAACTAAATGCGATAGCTGGTTAATTTTTTTTCTCTTTTTTTTTACTTTGGTGTTATCTCTTTGCTATGACTGTCATACGCAATTCAAGAATCTGTTATCAATAGAGGAGTATATTTATTTTCCTTTTACAAGTGTATAAATATTCTAAGGCTTATGAAAAATGATCCAATTATTGAATATCATATCCTTGTTCATCATGGATAATTCACATAGTAACTCATACACGCCATTGATAATTTTATTCTGATACACGCCATATAGAACTTTTTTTTCAACCTAAAATATTTTTGTAGGTTGAAAAAAAGAGAAATCTTTTAGATTATTAATTCATATGTAGATAATTTTCGTCAATCTATTTTTATACAACTTTTTTTTACCTTCTAAAATTAAAAACTATTAAAGGAGAAATTAAACATCAAAGAGTAAATTAAATGTTGAAATTTGAGAAATAAATATAAATACTTTTATACTGAATTTCCATTTCAGATTGAAAACTAATTGCTTTTTAAAATTAAAAAAATGTAGTAAAAGTCAACAATTGTTTAAAAACAAAAGACTATTTAAAATAAATCTAATGATTAATATGCACATGAAGAATACTTTAAAAATGAAAGAAATAAACTTTACATTTTTCAACCCTGCTAACAGAATTTAAATATAAACACAAATTGAGTGATACAAAATTTTTTTCAAGAACCATCAACCAAATAGCATTCACTATGCTGAAGAACTTATGATTTTATTTATAAGTAAACGACAATACATTTTTATTTACAAACCATTATGTTTTTATTCAAATTTTTCTTCTGTTATTTCCAAATGAAATAATAATTCATGAATATATAATAACAAAAATTTGCAAAATAAATATATCCACTGAATTTTTTTATATATGAATGTCAGCGAATTTACTTTAATAAGAGAAAACCATTTTTGGTTCTCTCATAAAAAGCACAATCGTTTTTCATTTTATGTGAAATGAATATTTTTATAAATATATTATTATAATTTAAATTTACATAATCGTAGAAATGAATCATTTGTTCTTTTAAGAATACATAAAATACACTTCTTGAATTTCGAATTGATTCAGGCTCATTAATTTTGTTCCTAAAGAACACCAGAACTGCATTTTGATTACTCTGAAAATAATCAAAATGCTCTTCTTCGAATTTTGTTCTATAAGAACATCAGAACTACATATCGATTACACTAAAAATAATAAAAATATTTGTTTCCTTCTATTTAAAGATTCTTCTAAAAAAGATTCCTTTTAATGTGCAGTTATATCCACTAAAAATGATGACCATTGGAAATGAAAACAGTAAAGAGTTTTAAAATGTTAGAATTCTGTTTTCAATCAGTTAAATTAAGAGGAAACGCTGACCATCAAGGAATGAAAAAGGAATAAGGTCCATTCCTAAGAGGAAAAAAACTCATTAACTATCTTTAAAAGTTATGTATCCTCTACCCAATCAATGATCAGATTAGATTCGCCATAGAGTTTAATCCATCCTTTTCCTATATACACCATTGGTTTAGGCTGGAAAAAGATAAGTGTGGAAAAGGTGGAATTGGAGAGCAACTACATTTTGTGTCTCATAAACTATTTATTTCTTCTGAAGCAACCGTTATTAGACTTTGAACCTAAATAAGAAAACAAAGCCTTCGGCAGCACCTTTTTCAGAGCATTAATTCGATTAATTATGAGTTGTATTAGCTTACATGAAAAGCCTCTTAAGCGATCCGAGCATCTGAAGTAACATTCTCCAGACCAATGACACTTGACCCTTTTACTAGAGAATTAATGATATTCTCATGGATTATTTGTCTATTACAGGATGACATTTATTTCTCGTGGTCTTCTCCGATAAATAAATATATTTTTTTTATCTCAATTAGATACTTTCTCTAATTTCTGAAATCTGATTTAAAAAAGTTTCTTCAAAATGTCAGTAAACTGCAACTAGGGATTGCAATACCGGACCAAAATTTCAATACCGGTATTCGGTATTTTTTAGATCTTAATACCGGGATACCGGTTTTAATACCAGTATTAGAAATTTTAGAAAAAGAAAGAAAACACAGGTTTTTCTCTGTTTTATTTGCAGTTTTATAAGCGAATGTAAATATCAGAAAAAATAATTTGTAAATTATAAATTATAACAGTATATGGAGAATCACAAAAAAGTAAAGGAACATCTTATTTATTTAAATCACAAAAAAGTGTAAATATCACAATTGCCTGTGGCACTATTACAAATTTTTGAAATGTGATCTTAAAAAACAATGCACCAATTCTACTGTCATTAAGCCTGAAAAGTAATTTTGTGCAAAAATGACCAGCTGTCGAAAACGCTCGTTCGGCATCTACGCTAGTTGGTGGTACAGTTAGCAATGCTCGATATACTTTTTCCAAGTATTTACCTCTAAATGTCTCATCTTCAAATAAATCGATTTCTCGTCCGATGGTTTTGGATATAGCTGATTTCTGTATTGCATTTTGGTTCGTTGAAATTTTTTTTATTCATCGCTAATTCTAATTTTTGTTCAAGAGAAAATTCCTTTTCATTATTGGCATTAGTGTCATCATAATTTTCGATAACTGTACCGAATTATTCTGAATGTAAATAGGTTTGTGAGGAAAAAATTTTTAAGAAACTTTACTCTAACTTAATCAGATTTGAATTGGTTATTTTCCTTTCTTTTCATTTTTAAAATCATTAGAATTATGTAAATACCATAAGACATTTTTTATTTCGGTATGCCTTTCATCTGTGCGATTTTTCAATGTAATATATTATTCTTCAGATACTAATGTGTGCTGTTCTTTCAGTGACTGCAACATGAAATTTATTGTTGCATTAGCTGTTAATAAATTAGAATCTCTCCGACATAATACCTCAATAGTCAGTTTTATTGGAAGTAGAGTTGGTATAGTTCTGGATATTAAGTCGAATTCACTACCTGAAAAATTAATTTACAGGTTTAAGTCGATTATTGCTTTTTGGATTGGATTTCTCAGTTTCAAAAATCCTTCCATCATTAGGAGTAAACTGTTCCAACGTGTTTTAGTATCTAATATTAACATATATTCTGTTTTATTTTCAGTTGGTACATTTGTGTAATATGTCATTTTTTATACGGGAAAGTTTAAATATCTTAACTAGTTTTCGAATTTTATAAATTGTAGGAAGCAATTCTTCATGGGTCAATATTTCATTCTCATTAGCAATATCTTCTTCAACAATTACATTGTCATTATCTTCATTGTCAATATCATTCTCACTTTTACTCTCTTCAAATTTGGAATCCGAAGTTTCTATATCCACAGTATTTGGATTCTTCTGTTCTTTATTTTTTTGGTATAATACATCTATTACTCCTAATTGAATTTCATGAGCATAGCACAATTGCTGATTTGCACCAATCAACTTTCCAACTTTTTTCATAACTGTTGCTCCATCAGTCGTTATGGATACAATATTTTCTTTCAAGGATAATCCATGTTTCGCTAATTTAGATTTAAGCAATTAATTCAGCCCTTAATTAGCTAATTAATTTCGCCCTTTAGGGAGACATAAAAGCAAAGACGTATACTATTTTGTTATGTTGGCGATCCCTGAACATATAGTGGAGACAATTTTAAAAATTTCTAGTAAATACCGAAAAAACCGGTATTTAAACTTGTGAATACCGGTATTACAAAATTGTACAAATGGCTCAAAATACCGGTATTCGGTATCCCGGTATACCGGTATTGCAATCCCTAACTGCAACATATAAACAGTTTTAGTCGATATTCTGTGTAGGATTTGTGCTAGTTTTGTAACTACCATCTACCTTTAAGTTCAGTACATATTTGTTCTCAATGCAGCCACGTAATCCTTTTTTCTTTTTGGTTTTCTAATCATTTTAAAAAATCTTTTTAACTAATATTATTTACTTTTTCCATTCATTTGTGTCAATCCCCACAGAATCCTCATGATTTTACGTGCAAGCATATGCAGTAATGTTCAAGTAATATAGCTATAATTGTGAATAAAATTATTTAACCACCGGAAGTGGTAAAAACTTTCACACATACACTCTAATACACTTGGAATGCCAGAGAAAGCATTACATGGCACTGGCGTACAATAGTTACGAAATATTTATTTTTGGCGTGAATTTAGCATTTTTATTGAACCTATCGTGTCATCATTGGCGAGTTATTTCGATTAATCCCTATTATGCGGTTAATAATATCAGAAAATCGAATTTGTGTTTTAGACATGTTTTTTCAACTGATTGAAACAAATATTTGACTCAAAGCTACATTTGTAGTCACAAAATCTCATACCAAATTTGATAAATTTAAATCATTGCGTTTTTGAACTAACGTGTTTACTTGTTTCTGAAAGTATAGAGTGAAAAACAGTCAACCTACAGTTGGTTTTGTCTCAGTATTTAGCAGGTGTCTATAGATGTAAAAAATCTGTGCACCGAACTTAATCTATCCAGCTCTCTTCGTTTTGTAATTATCGTGTTAACCTATATTGGAACAGACGATTTTCTCTGAATAGATAATATATTTTACTCAAAATTTGATAGAAAATTGCAAATTTTATGTAAAGACCGTATACCAAATTTCAACCGTCTAGCTCAATCGTTTTTGAGTTATCTTTGTCACAGACAAAAAAATATTTTTCAAAAATGTCTTTTTCGAACTCAGGGAAGTATAAAACGTGGAGATTCGTCAAAATCTAGAGTTCGAATTTTTTTTTACGATTCTCTATTCGTAAAATATACGAGAAAGTAAATATTTAATACCATGTGCATTAACAATAAACTGAGGATTATTCTGTTGGAAAAAACTATATGGATAAATTACATGATTTTTTATTTGAAAAAAATAACGTATTTTTATTACAATTATTTAAGAAAAGCAATTTCAATAAATCACTTTTTGAATGACTAACTATTAACATCACTTACGAAAACCTTCAAAAAGACTGAAATCAAATTCCTTGGAACTCAGTGCTTTTATGATAAAATGTTATAGTTTTGCATAGCCGGTTTCGTAGCCGTGACTTCACGTTCGAGATCTGAAATACACTGCGAGATCAAGGTGATTCGGGTGCGACGTATTGAGGGCAGCAAGAGGCCTGTTCTTTTTCAAGTCAAAGGACAGGCGTAGAACAACTCATGCTGAACGGCTACGCAAGTGAAAGTGAGCATAAAAATTTTAAAGCTGATGCAATACCGCGTCGAGTAGAGGCACACAGCAATGCATTTTATTAATAATTTTAATCTTTGTTCCCTGTGTATTCATTCACACATTCTAGAATATTTTTCTGAGTTATTGATATTGTAAGAAAAAAGAAAAATGTTTATTATTGTTGAGTGATTTAAGCTGTATTTGACAATGATAAAAACTTTAGATAATAATTTCAAAGAAATTTCAGATTTAAATTCTGACTTGGTGCTTTGTAAACACAAGAACCAGAAATTAAATTTTGAGAGTCTGGCAGTAGTAGGAATGGAAACGTTCAGCATAGACGTTTTTTTTTTTTTTTTTTTTTTTTTAATTTGGCTTTTTTATCACACTAGTTATTAAAGAGAGAGAAAATAAAAAAAAATGAAGAGGGATTTCACAATTAAAAAGACAATGATAAACATGCATTTAAATCGAATAGATTTTCGAGATATATTTATCATAATTTCTAGCAAGGCTTGACAAAACATTCATCGAATAACGCTTGTTGATTGGTACATCGAATGATGCACCATGCTTGGCGATAAAGCAATGTCTACTTCAATAATTTATTATTGGTTTAAAAAAAAATTCCAAAGTGCACATCGGCGTCACATAGATGAAACTCCTGAAGATAGATCAAGAACTATCGCAACACTAGCAAGCATTCAAGGCTATAATACAAATGAATTCCCCGTGTAATGCATAATGAAATGAAGACATCTTTCAATATTTCAGTGCATTCAATTTCATGTGGTCATATGAAAGTAATATGTTTAACAATTTTAATAATGAAAAGTATATACATATTGGACACGAGACAATTTCATTCAAGTTCGAAAGGAGCTTTCTGTAAAGTGGAGCTAATGCAAGGAAAATCTCCAAAACTCCTCAACTATGATGCCTTAAATTATGTCTATGACTCTTGGATTTATTCATATGAATTCGAAACAAAACAACAACAAATTGCTTAAGCTCCAAAATGAACTAGTTCTGACAAAATTTATGCGTGTAAAAAAGGAAAATGGTAGATTCAAGGAAAACGGTAGATTCTGTTTTTCGTAAATCACTGCAAGTTACAACTGTTGTCTCAAGGGTTCAAAGAACTTTGAATGTTAATTGGTATATGGCAATTTGTTTGCGAGGAATAATTGATAAACACAGGCAACAAAGCGCGCAACGTCACATTATTCCTTATCATGAAAAGCAAGCCCACGTAATGCTTTTTAAACTACTATGTTTGATTTAAGAAACATATATTTGATGAGTCATTATTCTTGTTTGCCTAATTTAGTACCTACAGTTTTTTACCCGTTTTCAATCACTAAAATCGAAATAAATGGTTATCGATTAAGCGAGCACCCCCCCCCCCAAAAAAAACAAGTGAAGCTTATAAGATTATTACAGATTGCTACAGTTGGAATTTGAATTTTAAAAATAGTGTATTAAGTTTAAAATTGATTTATTCGAATAAAAATTTGAATTGTTGCAATAAACGAGTGGTTTCCAATTTTTTTCAATTTCCGATGTCTTTGCTGAACCCATATATTTTTTCAAACGCCAAATGTACTATAACAAGTACATTTTAAAAAAATAATCAGTTCTTTCATAGCTTGGGTTAAAATAAATAAAGCATCCTTGGCTAAGCTAGTAGATCACCATGTATATCTTTTTCAAATCGTGGAGTTAAATTGAACTCAAAACTATCTTTGATGGCAGCAATTGCTAATAACCCGGCTCCTTAAATAAGTAATAGAAAATCAAATTAAAATTCATTGAGGTTTGAGTACTTAAGAGGGGATATTCTTTTTTTACTGATAGCCAAAACTCTACCACCCTACCAAATTTTGCATTAATATGTTGTCAAAACTCGATCAGAATATCTTCAACAGCAGCAACGATTGCAGACTGAGCTGTGACATATCTCAACCAAGATAATACCGAAATTTATTGAATTAGATTAAAAAGGAAAGTAAAAGTAAAATTATAAAAATTATATGATTTTTAAAGAAACTTCTGAGAGGAAGTCGATACTTCCTAGGAGGGACACGGATGCACACTATGAGAATCACGGATATAAGCGAAAAAAATTTCTGTATTTTAAAAACAACAAAGTTTTTATTTCAATAGTTATTTTATGTTTTGTTTTCTAAACACCTAAGTTCTGGGCTTGTCAAATTTGAGTAAGCGTAATAATTATTAAAAGGGAAGGAATTAATTTGAAATATTTTTCAAATGTTTCCGACTTAAAATCAAAACCAATCATCAATTCCCCGTATATGATGAATCTAGCGAAATAATATATTCTTTTATTTTTACACCAGAAAAAAAAAGAGTTTTATTTTTTCATTTTGCTGATAAAATTTTTAATCTCTAACTTAAAAAATGCAGTTACTTCGAATTGGCGACCAAATAATGGGAGTTTTTTTTTTTTGCAGCAATAATACCTTAAAGCAGAGATTCTCATTACTTGTGGCAAGAAAAAGAAATTTGATAATATGACAAATACAGTACATAAAAGACTGAGATGAAAACAAAAGTTTACAAATTTTATTTCCTCCTAATTGTGCATAAATCAAAAGTTACTCATGTCCGAAAGTTGTGAAAGAATACAACTAAGAAATAAATAAATGCAAGATCAGTAAAATATTTAATACCTCCCACGGACATAGATTAGAGTAAAGAATTCATTTGTCTTTAATGTGCATGTTAACAACAAATACAAAAGTAAGCCTAATATTGTTCTTCCAGGCATGAAATTAGTATATTTATTTTGATTTGAACTTATTATAAAATTTAGGCCCATTAAATAAGTTCAAGTATTGTATTGAAAGGATTTCTCTTTGAACAGCTGTTTATTGCGATGCATAATTGTTAGCTTTCATCATACATTAATTGAAATTATTTCATTGCTGCTTTTTTTATTGCGATGCGAAACAATATTATTATAAAAAAATTAAATTAATATTATTATAAAAATGTATGTTATTTAATTTTTAATTGATTTGTTTTGAGAAAGTGAATACTTAATATATTTTTGACATTTTTTTCTTCATAAAATTCATCGAATAGTGTTTAATACACTACAAATATTTACATTCTTACAAATTAATTATAGGACTTTTCCAATTAATTTTCTCCCTCCACAAATTTAATGACTCCTTAAAATTAGTTTAATTTGAAATAAAAACAAAACAGAAATATCTCTTTTTTTTCTTCTACTGATTGAAAAAAAATCAAGGTATGATTAAGATTTTTTATAGAATGTATTTAGGTTGTATTCATAATAAAAAAAAATTATTTTAACAGTTTTGTTAATATTATATCCGCAATCGTGACGTTACCATAACAAATGATAGAAAACGGTTTTTTATATTTAAAAAATTTCATTTTTTGTTTAAAACAAAATTCTTATTAAAATATGATAAAATTTGAATTAATTAATAAATGAATTTTTGATGATATAAATTGGTAAAATGTGAAATATACAACAGTGTAATGGTATCCAAACTAAAAAAAAGATACCAGAATTCTTAGAGAGAAAGCATTTGTTAAGAAATAATGATTACAATGATTAACTGATTGTAAACTGAACATTACAAAACATTAACACTAGGGATTGCAATACCGGTATACCGGGATACCGAATACCGGTATTTTGAGCCATTTGTACAATTTTGTAATACCGGTATTCGCAAGTTTAAATACCGGTTTTTCGGTATTTACTAAATATTTTTAAAACTATCTCCACTATAAGTGCAGGATCGCCAACATAGCAAAATAGTATACGTTTTTGTTTTTATGTCTCCCTAATGGGCGAAATTAATTAACTAATTAATGGCTTAATTAATTGCTTAAATCTAAATTAGCGAAACATGGATTATCCCAGAAAAAAGATATTGTATCCATAACGACTGATGGAGCAACAGTTATGAAAAATTTGGAAAGTTGATTGGTGCAAATCAGCAATTGTGCTATGCACATGGAATTCAATTAGGAGTAATAGATGTATTTAGGGATTGCAATACCTGTATACCGGGATAACGAATACCGATATTTTGAGCCATTTGTACAATTTTATAATACCGGTATTCACAAGTTTAAATACCGATTTTTCGGTATTTAATAGAAATTTTTTAAATTGTTCAGGGATCGCCAACATAGCAAAATAGTATACGTTTTTGTTTTTATGTCTCCCTAACGGGCGAAATTAATTAGACTGTGAATACAAAGTTGCATCGTACAATCAAGAGAAGTGATAAAATACTGAATGACAATGGATTGTTAAAGCCTCCACCTTTTGCCCACAACTTAGCGTTTACTTTGACCAAATAGGAGTGAGAGGAAAGAAGAAAGGAGATGTTTAGGAGGAGATTCAAAACACGCTGGAGCAGTTTACTCCTAATGATGGAACGATTTTTGAAACTGAGATATCCAATCCAAAAAGCAATAATCGACTTAAACCAGCAAATTAATTTTTCAGATAGTGAATTCGACTTAATATCCAGAACAGGTTGTTATAACTTAATATAAACTTAATATTAAAACTGGCTGTTGAGGCATTATGTTGGAGAGATTCTAATTTACCACCAATAGTACAGTACCACCAACTATCGTAGATGCCGAAAGAGCGTTTTCGACAGCTGATAATTTTTGCCGAAAATTACATTCCAGGCTTAATGACAGTACAATTGATGCATTATGCTTTTAAAGTCACATTTCAAAAATTTGTAATAATACCAGAGACTGAATAGTGATGTTAATACTTTTTTGTTTATCTAAACATTATTATTGCCAGGTTCTCTGCTGAACACTCTATAACTTTCAGTGGGTCCCCTCACATGTTGGTTTAAATTGTAATGAGATAGCGGATAATTTAGCTAAGACTGCCTAAGCAGACATATTTCATGGTGATGCAACACTAACTTATTCTGAAATCTCCTCTATCAAAAAGATGGAGTCGAGTGCACTTTGGAGAGTCCCACCTGCTCACCCTTGGTACTTTGGTAAAAGTCCCGATTGGTGTCACCGTCTGAATATCTCTAGAAACAGCAAACGGCTCTCTCGTTTTTTAAGTGGACACACCAAATCCCTCATCTTCCAACACGGACGGAGGATCTTTGCTGAATGTCCTTGGTGCAAGGCAGATCAAGCCTCCCCCAATCATATTCTTAAATGTGTAAATTTTACGATTTTTGAGATTTTAAGGGATCCGTTATTGTTTTTGGACTTTTTAGAGATCTTTGGTTTCATCGAGGTGGTATAGTGCAGCTATACCACTTTGGATCAGAAATAACAACAGCACTTTTTTGTGATTGAAATAAAGAAAATGTTCCTTTACTTTTTTGTGATTCTTTATAAACCGTTATAATTTATATGCTACAAATTATTTTTGTGATATTTACATTCTCTAATAAAACTGGTAAATAAAACAAAGAAACACCCGTGTTTTCTTTCTTTTCCTAAAATTTCTAATACCGGTATTAATACCGGTATCCCGGTATTAAGATCTAAAAAATACCGAATACCGGTATTGAACTTTTGGTCCGGTATTGCAATCCCTAATTAACACTGAATGTTTGAAGGCATCCTCTTTGGGGGCAGAAGTTATTCACAATTTTGTAGAATTTCTACACATTGAAAATGAAATTAAAGAAATAGCATAATTGCGAATGAAATGGTCGGAAGAAGAATTTCCAGATAACAATCGAGACATGACGAATTGAATAAATGATCTTACACCAACATACAGTTTATCTTGCGAATGTATTCAGAACATAAGTTTCGTTTTCTATAAGAGTTAATTATATTTATAAAATACTTTCTATTTATCTGTATGCAAAAGGTAAAAGGCACTATGTCACAAAATTGAAGGGCGGTTTAAAGATTTTTTTTAACTGTACACAAGATGTGATATGATGACGAAAATAAATAGGTCCATTTGTTAATGAAATAGGATTTATTATCATATATCTTTATATGCAGCGAAAGCAAAATAAATTAATAATGTTACACTAATATTTACCTTACTCCGGCATTTAGATATTTTCATAGCTGTACATTTTGCCCCGTAAGTATTTTATATCAAGTGAATTTCTAGAGTATAAAATATTCTTATATTATTTTCGCTGTCTTATAAATAAATATTATTTTACTTAGTTTCTATTTTCGTTTAAAAAGCTAAACTTTAGATATCGCAGTGCATTGCTGTGCTGGAAATTTTTTTATAAATATTATTTACAAAAGACTTTATGAAATTTATGAATGAAATCTACATCATATTCCTTATCAATTGTTTATATAATGTCATTCCATGATACAAATGTAGCGTCCTTCCTTATACTCTACACACATGAGTAATAAATTTTCAAGAAGCCTCCACATTTAATAAGTCAGTCAAAAAAGAAACGACACATATTAAAAATAAATTTTATGTATTATGTTTGTTGGCAGCACTTGTAAGGATTTTATATTTTACTATATCCAAAATAATTCCAATGATATATATATATATATATTAAAACTTTTATT
This sequence comes from Argiope bruennichi, assembly GCF_947563725.1. NCBI lineage: Eukaryota > Metazoa > Arthropoda > Arachnida > Araneae > Araneidae > Argiope > Argiope bruennichi. The sequence goes on along the minus strand of NC_079155.1, from coordinate 31,994,064 downwards.
CTTCTGTTCTTATATGAACAGTTTTGATGAAATTAGTTGTATTCGCTACTATAACAATTCAGTATGATTCTTTCTGTACATAGTTTATTTATGTCAGCAAAATGGAATACAAGTTGCCATTTGGAAAATATGTCTACATTGTTAAAGTTGGAAAACAACGCCCTTCCTTATACTCTACACACATAAGTAATAAATTTTCAAGAAGCCTCCACATTTAATAAGTCAGTCGAAAAAGAAACGACACATATTAAAAATAAATTTTATGTATTATCTTTGTTGGCAGCACTTGTAAGGATTTTATATTTTACTATATCCAAAATCATTCCAATGATATATATATATTAAAACTTTTTTTCTTCTGTTCTTATATGAACAGTTTTGATAAAATTAGTTGTATTCGCTATTATAACAATTCAGTATGATTCTTTCTGAACATAGTTTATTTATGTCAGCAAAATGGAATACAAGTTGCCATTTGGAAAATATGTCTACATTGTTAAAGTTATAAAACAACTTAAGTTTTAGCATTTTAATTGATACCAAGTTTTCTTTTATACAAATCAGCAAAAATTAGATAACTGCTAATAATGTTATAACCAGAGGATAATTAAAATTCGATTAAGAAGAAATTATTACTGCTAAATAGAATTTAAAAAGGATAATAAGTTTTTTAACTAAATATTCAAATCAAAATATCAAATGCCGAAAAAAACTCCTTTGAATAAGCTTTACCAAAGGGTTTAAGGGAATTTCAATATTAATATTGTAATTAATTTAATAATTTATGAATACACATTTCATTGCTTTGACAAATTAAAGGCTATAAAAATAACATCTTTCTTGGCATTTAATTTTAAAAATTAACTTTCAATAGGCTTAGGAATATTCCAAAAAATATTTCCGATTATTTCCGAGAATCTATATTAAAAGGCTTTTACATTTTCAAAAAAAAAATTAATAAAGGCTTTTATCACATAATAATTATTACAGAAATGGTACTTCAACAGATAGGAACTATATTTATTTGTTTCAATGATAATTGATGCATTCCATAACATGATTTTCATTTTATCCTCGCAACTTATGTTCTTTTGTAAGCTTATGTAGATTTAAAATTGTTTTTTAATCTATAATTAATCAACCTAATGATTGAATTTTCCGACAAAAATGTAGGAATGTTAATTTGTACATATTTAGATATATACAATAAAAGTAAAAAAACTGATTTTTTTAGACATCGAATGCGTTATATGTTTTTATATTCAATTAATTTTAGATTTCTCATTTCGAATGATTACATTGTTCAATATTCAAATTCGTGTTAATTAGCACAAATGAGAGAAAAAGGGAACGATGAAAACTTTTTACTGTAAAGAATCCTGATATGCTCATTTATATTCATATTTTGTCTCATTATAGATTTCATTTTTGTTTATTAAACAAGTTTTGAATTAATCATTAATATTTGGAAAATTCTTCTTCACCATAATACTTTAATTTCATGTTAGAATGATACAATTTTTGACATTTATGAAAAAAAAAAAAGTATTCCGCCAAAAAATATTTTGAGATTTACTAGCCTTTTCTTTCTCTAGTTTTTATTTTTACAAAGTGTACTTTTTTATTATAAATTCGCAGAATATTGTACCTAATATCTATTTGAATCTCTGCATTGAGTATTCAATTCTTGATAGAAAATAATTTTTCCGAACATGCATTTTATGCTTCCATACTGTGACATATAAATATGACACCATTCGTGGATATTTTATATTTTAGATCTAGCAGAAAATTTTATTATATTGAATCATGCAATACCGTAGAATGTTACACAAAAAGGAAAGATCTTATCAATACTAGAGTTTTTTTATTACTTACTCTAAGCGTAATTCTACAAGACGCAAGCACAAGTAAATTGCTCTTTTTTATTACTGGCTATAAACTGATTTCAGAAATGCTTCGAACGCACACATTGTTGCTGAAAATTATATTTATAGCTATCACTTCTTAGCTGAAGATTTGTTTCTTTGTTGAAAGCAATACTGTCATTTTTTTAAGTATGATAAGCGGTTTCAAGAATTGCTTTCAAGCCGTACATAAACATGAAATAGATGTCTACAGGAATTCGTATGGCTAATATTAATATCTATGTTTTAGATGTATGGCCTTTAGGTATCGCATATAAAACCGAGAAGGTAAAGGCATACCTGTTTTATTTTCATTCTTTTCCTTTGTTTTGCATCTCTTAAAAATATGTTCATAAAATAAAAATGAATTTCATAATAATAATATAACAATAGTTTCTGTGATTAAAGAAATTCAAACAAACTTTTATGAAATAATTCATGTTGGATCATTGAAACTACAATTTTTTTAAATATTCTCTACGGCAAAACTTATCTAACAAAATTTATTAAACGAATTAAACATATGTTTCCAAGATCCATAAAAAGGATAAGAGTATTTCAAAATTTGAAGGCAAAGACAAAAAAAAAAAGTTCTGATAGAATATATTGAAATCGGTAAAAATTATGTCATCATCATAAACTTCGATATGAATCTTAAAAAAGAAACTATAAACATTAAAATTTATATTAAATTAAACAAACGATTTTGATTGTGGCTGCCATTTAATTACCAACTATTTCTGGAAAGATACTGCGCGTTTTGCATCTATCGATACTGAGAAGACAGGCGTATTGTAAGTGATACTTAATTCTTATTACTCTGTTAGCGATATTGTATTACAGAATTAGTAAACTATGGATACATATATCATTTCTGATTTAGTTTTAGCTCAAAAGCAATTAATAGATCTATTTGTTTTCTTTTCATTGAACTGTTCTTCAGAACTTGGAAAAAGTATGCTAAAAATTTTCATATCGCTCCTTTAGAAATTAAGAAGCGAAGTAAGTTTAATATGAATCATTTCATGTTTTATTGTATATTTTTAACTTTAAAACATTCATTGTTCTATTATTCTTATTTAGTTCTTTTTTTAAGATCAAGTTTTTTATTGAACGTACTGATGATATTTACAAGAAATGTGATTTTTCAAATTTCAGCTTATTTTTAATCATATATTCCGAAAACATTTCTGTAAAAAAAATTGAAAATACTCGGATTCATATTAGAGGTTTATAATACATTTTTAAATAATATAAAACCTTTGAAGGCCCTTTGAAATTTATTATTTATTTGAATTAAACGGTTTAAAGTAAATGAATTAGAAAGGTTCCAAAATTAGTATGCGATTTATTTCGGATACGCCGCTACTTATCAAACGTCGTGCAATTATATCAAAATGCATTTATGTAATTATTTTGTGTTTTATAAAAATAAAAAGCTCTGCAGTGATTCCAACCGTAATTCCACCGAATTGCAAAACATTTGTAAACTTCCACCAGTGTACAAGTAAAATTTTTACGTCTAGAAATTGACACATGAAAGGATCACTAAATAAGGGCATAGTTGAGATGTAAAATACTATTCCGTTTCTAGAAAAAGTGAAATGAATAAAATAATTATAAAAACCGCTGAAAGTCTTTCTAAAAACAAGGCGAAAATCCGTACCATAAGTTTGGGATTTTTGTTCTATTGAAAATATTGAAATAAATTTATTTATCTAACGGATTTACACGCAAGAAAAAAAATCTAAATTTCGAGGAGAATTTATTTATCTTAAAACAATAATTTAGCATGATTTTTATGAAGAATTTTTTCTTTCAATCTATAAAAAACTAACTTGATTAAATCTCTCTTTCTCTTTGTATATATTTATATTCTTCATTAAAACAGATAGAAAAAGCTATATTAAAAAACGACTTAACACCATAACAGAAATTACAAACATATGGTGTGTATTTTAGAACATTTAGGATTAAAGATACAAATAAGCAGGAGTTACTGGAATTCCGTTTAATTTAATTTACTTTAATTCCGTTAGGAACTTTGAAATTCCACTGATTTACATTAAAGAAATATATTCATAGAATGAATTTCGCCAGGAAATGGATAAGTTTTTTTTAATTGCAATTGCTTTCCACATTCATCATAAGCAAATTATTTTGATTATTCACAAATATCAGTAAAATCAAAAATACAAAGCAAAAATTTTTGTGCTCTAAACATTGCTTTGCATTCTTGACAACATTTTGCTGATAAAAAAAATCATATTTCTGATGATAAACCAAAAACAATATCTCTTTGAATTGGAAAATATGTCCGCAATTATTTACAGAAAAGTAACTGATATTTCTGGATATTCAAATTCTTGTCAAATATTAATCAATATTAATAATCATATATTTAAATTTTTAGAGGAAAATTTGCTTAGAGAGTGAAATAATTCTTGTTGCTTAAAGTAATTTAAATTTTGTGCTTAATATAGTCTTGCTAATTAAAGCAAAAATAATTAATTAATTACAGCTAAAATGGATAAAATTATCAAATAATTTACATTTTATAGGTATCGAAATTAAAAAGAGAAAATATTTTTTATGCAAACTACAGAATTTCATTCACATTGTATTCTTTCAAAAATTATTCTGTTTCTCAGAATCAGAACAATTTTTTCAGAATAAAAAAAAAAAAAAAAAAAAATATTGAAACTTACCTCAACCATGCATGGCACGAAGAAGCAACTGTATTGTATAGGTGGAAAATCTGTCAGTGCAACTAGTCCAAAGGCACCTTCCATTTCTGTATTCTTAGAAGCAGTCATTAAAGGTGTAAATTAATCCAATTACGGTGATATTTTATAATAAATCTTCAGAAGCCTGAGATGAAGATCATTTTTCCAGAATTTCAAATGGAACCTAACAAGACAATAGTTTCAAAGATAAAACATAAACCAGTTTATTCCAAACTTTTGTTATAGTTTGCACGTATAATATAACTCAAGGCACAATATATAATCCAAAAATCCAATTTGTCAGTATAGAATTCCATGAAGCAGACGATTTTATACGGCCTTTCAAATTTCGATGCGTATCCTGCTGTTGCCAAGTTGTTGTTTACAAGTTCTTTTACAAAACAAAATAAACAATTAGGATATTCTTTCCTTTACTGAACTGCTACAATTTTTCAGTCAATGTTTTTTATACTTGTCTGAGAGCTCGACGCGGATTCTTCGAAATTATAAATGATTAATCCGGTCGAGTAATAAGTTTGATCCAGCAGTTCTGCCGACAGTTATGATGTCTCGCGTGAAAAGAATGATGGTCTAGTAAAGCGTTAAAAAACATTTCTAAACGCGATAAGGACGGTGGAGGAAATCAGTTTTTTTGCGGGTGTCAATGTAATCGGATAACGGCGCTCTGTAAATAACTGCGCGTACATATACTTGAACATAGAGGCGGGACAGTAGCTAGGATTCACTGACGTCAAAAAACAGGTATACAACTTCCTGTTACTAAAACATTCCATTAAAAAGCTGCTAAAACGATACTATGCGGCGAACAGTTTAAAATGTGCCTTTAGAATGTGTGTATTCCCTAAGCGATTTAAACTCTGCCTTCGTTCTCCTGCTATCGCCACTTTCGATCTATCCTTTGTTCTATAATAAAGTGAAGGAAGCGTTTTGAACTCTCAAAGGTAAGGCTGTCGGTTGTCGGCCTTGACTCTTTTTCATTTTTTAACGAGTTCTTTCGTACTGAGCACTCTTAAGTAATCCTTATTTAATTGCAGAATCACACGCTTTAGTTAGAAGTCCGATTTATAAAGCTCTTTAAATTTGAATTAGCAGTAATTATCATAGCAGTATCAATAGAATAAAATCATAAAAAGATTAAGGCCAGATGCAATGATTTATTATGATAAAAAGGGAAAAAGGGCATTTAAATCTTATTAACATTTTATTTCAAAGCAATTTATCTCTCGATGATCTGATGCATTAAACAAAAGATAGCACTGGCAGTCAGATGAATATGGATACTTCTGCTTCAAATACTTCTGGCAATATCGATTATAACTACTCACAAAAGTCTTTAAACAAAGCACGATTTCTTAACATAAAAGGAATCAATAAAATGAAAAGTAGAATTGAACGCAGAAATTAAATAAAATCATGTCATTGCTTATTGTGGAATTGTATTCTTTATTTGAAACCTTTATATCAATTAAAGATTTTATTTCAACCATATTTTTAAAGAACTGAAAATGCAACATAGTATGAGCTATTTAGAAGATATTCATAAATTGAACTAAGATATATTTCTATAATCTTTCCAAAAGAGAAAAAAAATAGGTTTTCTTTATTTTAATTAGACTCCTGTTTTTGACAATTTAAAAAACTAGGTTAATGGCTGGTTTAATCACCAAAATACCTTTTCTTTAAGCATTTCAGAAATATATGTAAGATTCGTCAGCTTAACCAATATTCTAACACAATTTCAAGGTTAAACATAAAGAGAAAATTTTCCATCCTACCTTAATGTTCACGTAAGAGACAGCTGAAAATAGCATTTTCTAAAGCATTTTCAGAATTATTCTGATGCAAGAGCCAAAAGAAAAATATCATGTTAAAATAAAATGTGATACCGTCATTTTTATAGTTACAGTAAAAAACAATGAGTCAAACATTTTTAATGTTGGTTTCAATATTCTTAATTAACAAAAGTTTTATTCTATTGTAATTCTCAGATGGATCAGCTGATTCTAAAAAATTTGCTATATAAGAGCTTTTCGGATTATTTTTCTTCAAGAAAAATAGCTTGAAATAGAAAAATAGTTTTTAGAAGATTAAGATATACCAGATCTACAACTACATCATTATTAACTTGCTGCTATGCAAAACCAATATGACTATGCGATTCGAATCTTGCAAATTAATTCCAGAATATTAAAATCCCTTTTCCCACTTTTTCTTTTTTTATTTCTCGTTTTAAATTATAATTTAAACTTTAATAATTTTTATTCCTTTTTATATTTTCTATGATCTACCAACTTGCTATGTAATGTCATTGTAAAGCCACCATTTCTTTCATTCAGTTAAGAACCTTTGAGTTCACGCACTCCATCAACTCTCCTGCATATCTGTTTATGTCTTACAATCTTTCGCATTACAACCACACAGAAAGAAAGAAATAGAAACAAAATAAAACAATTTTTGTAGTATAATGTATTGCTAACGTTATGTAGAATAATCGGACATATATAAGTTGAGTTTTGAGTTTTATGTACAAGCTTTATAGTTCGTTTGAATATTGTTGAAAAATATAAATCAGGCTTGCGAGCTGTCAGTTGGAACATAATTTGGGTTCTAAGTCGACAAAACGTTGCAATATTTATAGTCATGTTTCATGCATCACGATCTGTTTAATTTTTGAGATCATTTCCTTCTTGCAGCAGACAAAAGGCTAGAACATCATAGTAAAGCATGAGATAAAGAATAATTAGATGTCATTATGTAGTCATACGACTATGTCGCTGCAGGAATATACCACTGCAAATAAGACAAATACTCAGTGTTAGTCTTATTTGCTCACATCTTATTGGTCACGTCTTGTTAGTCTTAGATTGTTTACTAATCTCAATGCTAGTCTCAGAATGATCACAATTATTCATCTGTTAATTAAATTTTATTTGGTACAAATGTTTTAAAGACTTGAAATTTTATCCTTTTCTTTATTCTTTTAGCCACTATTGGATGATTGTTTGAATTAAAGAATTTGTTTACAATTAAAATTCGGAAATAACAATAAAGACTTGAAATATTATACATTTCTTTATTCTTCTAACCACTATTGGATGATTGATTGTATTTAAGAATTTGTTTACATTTGAAATTCAGAAATAACAATAAAGACTTGAAATATTATACTTTTCTTTATTCTTTTAACCACTATTGGATGATTGATTGTATTTAAAAATTTGTTTACATTTGAAATTCAGAAATAACAATAAAGAAATTTTATCCTATTCTTTATTCTTTTAACCAATATTGCAGGATTCTTTGAATTTAAGAATTTGCTTACAATTATGATTCAAAAATAACAATGGATAATTAGGCTATCATATTTCATAGAATTTGCCTATACGGTGAATTTTATATAATATTTTCGAACGATTATTGCTTAATATGATACTTCTAAAAATAAATTCATTGAAACGTGTATCTATGTGAAAAGCTTTTCACTCTCGACAATTTTGTTTCCGTTCCATGATGAATAAGACAGATTGCGATTGCATTCGACGAATGACTTCCTTCTCTTAGTTTTTAACGGATGCTCACATGAAACAATAACAATCGTCTGTTGGTGGTACTTTTATAATTTAAAAATTTTTCTAGTCTAATATTCTTTAATTGTAAATCATATTAAAAATGAGCATGTACCTTATTATAAAAAAATGATATTCAAACATTTACATCATTTTAAAATTTCGAATATTTCATATTTAATTTTTTAGCAGCATTTAACTGCTAAACAATCGATGAAATAACTGATGTTATTGTCAGCAAAGCATAAAAATACACAAATGATATTTTATCTCAGCTTAGTATGAAATAGATTTTTAAAAAAATCCTTGAAGATTATAAACACATTCTCAAGCATTTAAAAATGTGTTTAATATTAATGAATGTCTTTCCTTTTAAAATTATATATTTTAAATATTTTAATATCAGTTTTATTTTCATATTTCCATTTCTAAAAAATGTACCGGAATATTCTGTTTCTTTTATATTAATTCTTGCAAAATAACTATATCTAGTATAACGAAAAGTTTACTGAAGACGAAATTGCCATAACAGAAATAAGAATTATTTTCCAAACGATTTATTTAGTTATTATAGCTCCAAAAGAACTGACTTTAAAACTTTCTTTCTGTACGTATTTTTGGAATCATACTATCGGTTAACATTCTTTGATCACAAAATCCACTCAAAATAAATGAAAGCATTCTACATTTTACAAGTTGGTCTATCTTTAACTTTACTTATAATAAAAATGAATATACGCTTTTGTGTTTTGGCCCTCTACAGGCTAGATCGTTTAACTTAGAGTAGGGTTTATACAAAAGCCGACTTTTTGAAAAACCGGTTTTCGAATTTCATATTTCCAAAAAAACCGGTTTTAGCCGGTTTCCGAATTTTTGTCAAAAAATTAGAATATGGAAAAATATTTTATCTAAGTTATATAAAATAACAAAAAACGAAATCAATATCAAATTCAAAGAAATTAAAGATTACATATACATATTATTTACACAAAATAACGAAAACTTAAACAAAAATTTTGAATAATATTTGTATTGTTTTCACTAATTTTAATTTCTCCTAAGAAAATGGGATTTTAAAAAACATAAAATGTCGACAGACGGTGACTAAATTTTAAAGCTAAGTCTAATTTTGGACACAATATTGCCTGAAATTGAAAATACTTGTTCATTAACTACTGAGCTCGGTTTTATAGTTTCCATGGCATCAAATAACAAATTTAAGATTTTTGTTCTTTTATTCGTTGCCTCAAATAATGAAAATTCAGCTTTCAGTGTCTTTGTATTAGCAAGTTATTCTTCAGGGTCTTCAAGAAACTTATGAATTGATTTTTCCATGGCTTCTTTTAAAAAAGCATTACTCTGGCGAATAGTTTCTAAGATTTGCTCTTCATCAGAATTGGTTTCCACATAAGAATTTGGAAATAATCTAGAGAATATCTTTCCAGATAATTTAATAATTTCGGTTTTTGAAACTAAAGAAAGTACACTAGATTTCTCCGCTGAACTAGAAGTGTGCAAATACAGCAAAAGAGTCGCTAATTCTACTTTCTTGAATCCGTTCTTCTAAAGCATATAATAATTTGAAACTAATTTCAGTGTTCAATTTTTTTAGTTCATTTAACAGAAATTCAAATATACCTACACTTGATAATAAATTCGCATCTCATTGCTTTAAGCCCCCAGCTGCTAGACAAATCAATTCCCACCAATTTTTTTTTTTTTTTTTTTTTTTTTGTTGAAAAATTGGAATATACAGGCGTTTAGGAAAACCGGTTTTCTTACTTTATAAACCGGTTTTCGAATGTGACAAATTTACTTAAAAAACCGGTTTTTTAAAACCGGGTTTGAAAAACTGTCAAACCCTAACCTAGAGCTACCATATTTGACAAATATGACAAAATACAAATATATTTGAACTGTGAGAATGCGCACCTCGGAGCGATTTTTAATGAACTATTAACTGAAAACAAAGAAAATGTGGTATTTTTCTGTGACAACTTTTGACAATATTACAGTCCGAAAACAATTTTTACCTCATCTTAAAATCCAAAAAATTATCTTTTCAATCATACAAATGTTTTGTTATAGAATTTTTTTTTCTATTTTTAATTTTTTTAAAGTATTTTAAGCATATTTTCCAACAGGAATAACATATTCATACAAATAAATGAGAATTCTGAACGAATTTTAAACGCATCATGATCAACAATGCAAAAACTTCAAAATTCTTGCAGAAAACCTGTTATTAATAAATACCACTATTTACAATTGCAGATAATTTTTTTCGTTTTTTTTATATAAAATTCGAATTATTATCGATATTATTATCAAAATAATGGAACTTCTATCCTTAATACAAATTGTTATTGGTAAAATGGTTTCAAGGAAACCAACGATATATTTACTTATTTATCTACAATAGATAAAATTTTATATTAAAAATGCTATTAATATGAAAAAAAAAACCCGATATTTTTTTAAGTTAGAAATTAGGTTAAATTTTTAAAAGGATAGAAATAACAGAATGTATCCATTTTTTACAAATTTTAGAATTCATAAACAAAATAAAGGAAATATCTTTTCCTTTATTTTACGCCTTCTGTTCTTAATAAAATGAACAGAAGGCATGAATTGAAGTACAGTAATAAACAAGTAAAATTATATCGTTACCATTTAAAAAATACTTAACGAAACTTTTATTACAATGACAATAAGTTGTGCTATTCGTTTAATGATTTATTATATCTTCTTACTTTATCTTTCTGGATTAAATATGTAACTAACTGCTGCTTTATGGGACGTGCACCAGCATTTATTCTTGTTCCATACTTTATATTTTCTGTTAATTTTTTGAATAAAAGAATGCGTTATTATATAATGCAAAAAAAGAAGAATAAATGGCGGAACAGTCCTAAATATTACATTATATTACACAGCCTCGTTTCTATTTTTAGAATCCTGGGGATCTTTTCTGATTTGAATGAATAAGAGTATATTTCAAAAAAGAGTGTATTATCTATACAAGTATGAAATGTTGTCATAAAATTTATATACTCAAAACGTGAATGAACACGTTAATGCCAAGCATAGAAAAATCAAAAATTATTTTTAAATAATTACAAATGAAAAGCTTTCATATGTTGGATTTGTACATTACTTCCGTTCAAAAGATTCTATCTCTACTATGCCCATCTACAAAATACTTGTTCCGACCACTTTCACTGAGATCTGATTTCATGAACCGCATTAGAAGACGAAGCCGGTTTTTTGATAAACTATTCATAAGGATAGTTATTTATTCCGTATTTTAGAAATTCTGAAATGCTGAGAAACCGTCATTAACAAATAATGTGTAATAAAACATAAATTAAAAAAAAAAACCTTAATGCAATTTAAATTAGGCATTTAGCCTTATTTTTGTCATTCACTATTAATTTAACATAACTAATAATCTTATATATATTGCGAAGGATTATTTTCAGTTGAATAATATCTTTTTTTTTAGTAATTAAGCCATTATTTTCATCTTAGAGCCAAGGAACCAAGGGACGTGTCCTCGGCTGAAAGGACAAGAACAGAAAGAGAGCGTTGGTAACGCGGCCTGGATTTATGCATTATAGATCGAAATTTCTCTCATTTGGAATCTGAAATTATAAAACTTCGTTGAATTTATAATTTTGTGAAGTTCGTGATGTATTTCAAGCCGATTTATCGTTTTCAGATAGTGAAAGTTAACGGTAATTATATTTTGAGCGATTATGAAAAACAAAGAGCTCATGTGACCAGAAGTTAAAGTAAGAGTGTTTTATGTTCGAATTTAAGCTGTAAGAAAAATAATTGATTTAAAAAACTTGCAAACATCTGATGTATCTGCATAATTAAATGTCTGTTTGCTTGCATTTTGTACTATTCAACTCGACAGATTCGAACAAAATTTGGTTAACATGCTCTTTAGAACCTCGAAGGTAAGCTTTTAAAAATCCGCTATCCTCTTCTTAAAAGATGTTGACTGAGAATAAAAAGATTTTGCGTTTTCCCGCCATAATTTCGGAGCATGCTTCAACATTAAAACTATTTTTGCATAATTTCAATACATAAACAATTCTCTTTTAAATGATGTCAGTTCCATTTCCGAGCAGTTATTTCTCTACTTTTAATCAATTTTTGAAAATTAATTTAAACATAATTTACAGCCTTTCCTTATTTTGCTTTATAGTGAAACATGTTAAACCTACTATACTGTTTAATCGCATTTATTACAAATTTGCTTTTGGCAATGTTAAAATTGTTTATTCAAAAATTTTCACTTTTCTATTAATTCATAAAATAACCATCTTTAACATGCGAGCCCAGTAATTTACCTAAATATTATCTTTTAAAATTGTTGCAATTCTTTTAGTGTTTTGCTTAATTTTGTCTCATATGTAAGCACTTTTACATTTTTCAAGCAAACATTTGGTATATCAAATGTCTTTTTAATGACTGTTTTTTCGCTTTTGCTCATAGAAGTAGATTTTATTTCATTTGATAAGTTTGTCAGTTTTTTTTATCACATATTTCATCAAGCCAGATCAAAGACATTTTTTTTAACATGTCAACGGGTACTTCTAGTTTTGACAAACTACAGATTGTTGGCCTTTTTTTTCTCTCTTTTGACTAAGTTTGATCTAGAATTTGGGTTTTTCCCCCCAGTAAATCATTACTGTCAAATCATCAGAGCTCAAATTTCAAACATTGGACTTTGAATATTTGATTAAACATTAAAGAAAATTTAAATATTACAGTTTCGAAAATAATATAGGTGTGAAAACATATAACAGAACGCCGTCTCATACCCCCGTATCCGTGACCATTCTGGTCACTGAACGGTTTGGTGGGCATGTTACGGGAATTTTATTTAATTAACAAAATATTTACAGTATGAAAACAAAACAAAAATAACTTTTTACAGAATTTACAATTGTATAAGAAATTATATTGCGATGAGACCGTTTACATAATTTTTCAACTTAGAAATATAATTTGTAGTAATAAGAAAACATATAACAAAAAAATATATACTTTAAAAAATATTGTTATTTTTATTCATGTTGGCATTCTTTTGAGAGTATCCTATATTAGCGTCATCTGGAATGTTTTTTTACTATTGAAATTCTGTTTTTGGTTTTCTGTTTCATCAAGTATTAAAACGAGTATCGAATGACGAAAAAAAAAACTTGTTAAAGCAATCAAAAATATTTCTATAAAAAAATGTTTATTCCAAAAAATATTGTTCCTTTCATGCATGCTAGCATTCTTTTGAAAGCACATTGCATCTTAATTGAGCGTTATCTGATTTTTTTTATTATTGAAATTTTATTTTTAGTGTATTGTTACATCAAGTATTAAAACGAAGAAGTAGTAACAGCGAATTCGCAAATTGTGCAGACTAGGTCTATGGCAAAGGATACCGACGTACTCTGATTGGTTTAAGCCTTGGCATCTTTTTGGCAATGTTTTTCCAAAAAAGATGCCATACCGAAATATATTTTTATAAAAATATATAAAATTTATGAATGTATCTGCCCTCCTATTTTTTACAGTTTATATGTAATATTAATCTGGAACACATATACAGCAGAAAAGATCAAATCCTGAAGCCTAAATTCAGGAAATATAAAAATTACAATTTATTAAAAATATTTTTTGTGTTTGTTTCTTCTTAATATTATTTTGATGTAACTAAAAAAATTAGCTACGAAATCACATATTCCGTTAAAGCTTACATATTTATACGTTTTGGGCATTAAGTAATCATCTCTCCATATGTAGTTGATGGGAAAGTAACAAACATACAGCAACAAGTTTCAATGACTGCATAAATTTTCTAATAAAAGAACAAAAATCATAGAAAAATAAGAATTATTTAATTGCTGCATCATATGTTGAGTAATTACTTTCATTTAGTTTTTATACTTTTGTGCATAAACAACATTAGTTACTTGTATTACAAGTATTATTAGTAATATTTATTATTATTAATAATAATTAGTATTAGTAGTATTACTAGTAATATTTGGAGAAAACAATTATATTAATAAAAATTAGATAGTGTTGATATTATATTCACTCATATCTTTCATAAAACTAATGAAAGGTACAAGGTTTGAGCCAAATAAGCGAAAACTACACTATTATGAGTGCAAAACATTGCCAAAAAGATGCCAAGGCTTAAACCAATCAGAGCACATCGGTATCCTTTGCCATAGACTTCGTCTGTACAATTTGCGAACTCGCGTAAATACATGATACCAAAAATCTCTTTGGTTGTCTTAATTTTAAAATGTCACTGAGTTAAAATTTAATCTCTTAAAGATGGCAGCAGTAATTTTATATTTCTCTCACGATCAAAGATGTGCTGCCAAGTTCTGGAATGGGAATTTCAAGCAATTCTTATATATATCTCCAAACAGTACTACTATGAGCCTTTCTTCCTTCGAAAAATCTTTTGAGTAATAACCAATTTATTATTATCAATTAAAGTTGAAGTTTTGAAAAGTCTTAATATGCTGTTCCTTCAAACAAAATATTATTAATAAGTTTTCAAATAAAAAACAAGTCACAGACTAGTCACCGAAGCTTTAAGGCCTACTCCTTAATTTCGTTGTTATACCTCGCATCCAGTATAAAAATTGTGGATCTTGATTAAGACCGTGAATGCTACGAGTACTCAGATTTTTTATTTTTAAGTTCTCATAGTGAGAGTTTTGTGTTTCAGAGTATAGTGAAAAAATTCGAATATGCATTTTGTATGGGTTTTTTCGGTTGACTGAAACAAAAATTTGACTAGAACTTGGAAACAAGATCGCATACAAATTTCGTTTATTTAAATCATTGAGTTTTCGAGTTACCGAGTTTATATTCATTCGAAAATAAAATAGAGACCGATCCCTTTAGAGACCGACAGAGACTGATAGATGACCAATCCCTTGACAGACTTGGTTCCAAATTCGATAAGGGTGTATTCAAAAGATGCTGAATCTATGTTCCAAATTGTATTCATTTAGCTATTTATGCATTGTATTTATTTTTTTCATTTGCTCTCAGATTGGCAAACAGACAGGCAAAATTGCTGTGTATAGATTCCGTTCAAAATTCAACAGAGATATATAAATTCGGTGTGAACAGTTATCAATATTCATCTGTCTATGTCAAAACGGTTTTTGTGTCGTCTTGTTCCCAGTCAAATATAGTTCCAAAAATGCGTTTTTCATATTTAGGGAGATTTAAAACATAGAAATTCAACAAAATCTCAAGTTCGATTTTTTTTTTTTTACACGATTATGGAATTTGGGTATTTATGATATCCATGTGAAATGTAGACATTAGATTCTTAAATTCTAAGTTCATAAAGTTCTAATTCATAATTCTAGTTCACTTGTTTAAGAAAATTATTCTTCCACCGTTTTAACTATAACAAAATATTTAATTTAATCAACTGCCGAAAAACACTGAACGTATGAAAATATAAGCGAAGCTGGGGACAGGTAAAAAACATTCTGTATTACATTCACAGTTAAGCTGACGATTAAGTAGAAATAATAATAATACAATTAACAATGCAAAATTAATAAAATAAAAATTATACAGTCAGACAAATAGTTAAAAAGAGTTTTTTTTTTAATTTTATTGTTGCCAATTCACTACACAATCATTGTATTTTCTCTTTATATGCTATATGTGAATGTAAAAAATATTGAAGACATCTCCAACTTTTTTTCACTTCTGGAGTGAGAATTCATATCTCAACATATAGTTAATACATCTTTTTCTTTAAACAGATAATGAAACTAGTTTATTAATCCAGTATATTCAAATTATTAGACTGTAAAGTACTGAAGGACTAGACACTTTGGTGAGAAGGCGACAGAAACTAAATTTAGTTGGTGCCGAGTGGCAACGTGGAAAAAGAAGCGTGGAGATGAATGATGTGGTGTGCGTGAAAAAGGAACACCGGAAGGAATAACTTATTAAAAATTTAAAATGTTTCATGTTTAAATGTTAGTCTTTGTAAAGTTGTGTAATGCAGTGATTGTCCCTATGTGTCAAAAAGAAATTAAACCAATTCGGTTTAAAAATCGGCCTGGAATTCTTTGGAATAATCCACGCTACCATATTACAATACATCTTGAAGAAATTAATTTCTTTACATTATATAATTCATTTTTAATTTTATATTACTATAGATCTAGAGAAAATATCAATTTCTAACAAAATAAGCTCGCATTTTCGCGGATGCAAATCATAGCAAAGAAAAAAAAAATGTAAAAGACAATAACATTTCCTTTTTTTCAAAATGTCAAGGGTAACTCGCTTTGAATGACAACACGAAGCACACACACTTTCGGCGCTTTATCTTTTACGCATCATTAGTTTTTTTTTTTTTTTTTTTTTTATCAGAGAAAATGCAGCGATTGACAGCAGTAAAGTGATGAGAACATGCGTTTTGCTCCAATCCTTCTGGTTTCGTAGTATGTGTAAGTGACGACCTCCCAAGGCTTCGTGGATAATAAGGTTCCTTATTTATGTTCAGTTTTGTTCAATGTATTTATCTCTCGTATCAAATATAAGATCTATTTTATCGCTTTACAAATGTTTGAATTCTCATATGCAGGTGTATATTTTTCTGAAAAGTTGTGAGAGGAGATAAGGACAGGTTGATTATGTCGTCAATCAACCTGAAACAAATTTATGTCAGGAAGTGATAAAAATAAAATTATTGGCTCGTTTTGCGCCTTAAACTTGCTTCGTTCCCCATAAAAATTTGGGATAAATTATTTTAAGGAAGGAGGAGTTAACTGTGACAAAAAAACAACAACACCTTATTTGTAGGATTTGAAAACAGAATGCACAATCTTTAGAATTAATTCTACAATTCATCGTGTAGCCATTTGGTTACACGCTTTTATTTCCATTTAACCCTTTAAAAGACAATTTTTTTTCTAGTCATGGTATATTAAAATATTTTTAGGTTTGAAATTGTATTAAGAAAAGTGATTCATTTAGCTTATTAAATAAATTTAATTTGATTAATTAGTTAATAATTAAGTAACAATTTAAGACATACCATTTTGTATGAGTTGAGGAACTGAAGCATCTAATCTTCCGTCTTATTGAAAAATTTGTCATATCTTATGCCAATTTATATAATTTCATACAAGGATGAGGAGTTTGGTGGGAAGCATATTTCCCAAGGCCCTAGAAAGCGTTTAAAGCTTCACATGACTGTTCCAAATGGCAACAACGAGTGTTTGGAAATTCCCTTTTAAATGCTTTTTGATAAATGTTTGTAGAAGAGATCGATATATGGCAATAGTAATACTAAAATTAGAGTTTAACTGGTAACTTTAAAAAATACCAAAATGGCTGTTGTATGAATGTTGATGATGTCGTGTCCGCGTTACTACGCAAAGGGGGTGCAGGAGCTTCTGAGGATAAAGACCCCTGTGCACCCGAGGGCAGGTCTGACTTCTAGCTCATATGAAGATGACACACAGACATTCGCTTGCACAACCCCTTTTTACAGGAGAGCACATTCACACACCACAGATAGAACACAGATGAAGAACAACCAAGTCAGAACCGGGATTCGAACCCTGGACGCCCAGATCACGGGGAGGATGCGCTACCCCTATGCCAGGACGCCGGTTGTTGTATGAATAATTCTATTATTAAAAGTACTATCAAAATAGTTTTTTGTGCATTATACACGAGCATTGTGCACGATATATAGGTAAAAAGGGACTATTATTTTTATTGCAGAATTGTTATAATGTGATTTGGAATATTGTTTCCTTCATAATGTATCCCCATGGGGGGCTGTTCGTAATTAAGAATGAGAATCTTCCTGCATGGTGGTTAGTTCACACCACCCTGGTGAGTACAGAACAAAACGGGTGTCAGTCTGGCCCCTCCCATCGATGGCGAGACGTACTTCCCAAAGGAAGGAATGTACCGTGGGTGGTGATGGCCGTTAGGACTCAACCACATATTCCACCAGTGGTGCTGTTGCGGCGGTCAGGTGATTCAGAATTTTCTGTGTGCCTTCGGATGGGTCGGAGTAGCTAATTTAAGGTAAGGTTTCCTTCATAATGTAGCCATCTGGCATATTTTATTAAAAAAAATTACAAAATATATTAATTAAAAAAATTGTTAATATTTTTTCTAAATTATGTGCAGCTATTCAAAACAACTATATTTTTTTAAAAAAAAAAGTCATGCATTCTAGGGTTATCACTAATTGACTACTCCGACCCGCCGGAAGGGACATAGAAAAGCTCAGGTGTCGTCCTCGTCATCTGACGGCGGTTTAAAATTACGAGGTCCGTCCCAAAATAGCCCTAGTGTTGCTTTAAAACGGGATGTTAATATAACTCAACTAAAGAGCTCTTGGATTTGATACTTATTACTCTCGAAAGATTAAATTCATGTTATCTCTTCAGTTTATTGCAGAGCTTCGAAAGCTTCAAGTTTATTCAGTTGTTCTGGAAACTCAAGTCTCATATAAAGAAATCACCATGTTTTTTTTATTACCAAATTTGACTGATTTTACCTAAATAAGGGTAAGGTATAATACTGAGGGAAAAGATTATTCTTTTTTTTTTCCACCAAACAATATATAGAAACATTACAAAGTTTCGAATTATAACATATAAACAAGATTAAAAAAAAAAAAATCCACCAAAAAAATAAGTAGAAAATAGCTAAAAGAAAAACACGCCTCTTAAAGAGCTTCGGTAAAGCACTCTTCTTACTCATTGCTTATTATTGGTGGGAAGTATGCTTCCCACCAAATTTATCAATCTTTGTATGAATTTATGTAGGTTGGTATAAGTTCTGACAAATTTTTTTAGTAAGTCAGAAACTTAGATGCTTTAGTTCTTTATCTCGGACAAAATGATGTGTCTTAAAGTGTTACTTAATTATTAATTAACCAAATTAATTAATGAATCAAATTAAATGTATTTAATAAGCTAAATGAATCCCTTTTTTTATTCTAATTTCAAGCCTAAAAATATTTTAATATAATATGACTAGAAAAAAATGGCCCTTTAAAGGGTTAATAAATGGGTTTTTGCACTGTAAAAAGGGATTAAATTAAAAACAAAAATTAAATCTTTAAACAAAAAAAATAGATCTCAAGGGAGAATAAAGGCAAGACAAGGATGAATTTCATTATTAACTTTAAAATTCATAAGAAATTGTGATGACTAGATTATATATTCCGTCTTCGAGAAAGAGGAACGGAATTCCAGATTCGATTTCATAAAAGATTCATCACACGCAGAGGCTTGATGGACATTACTTTTGCTATCGTGAGGCTTTAAAATAAATACATTGGTTGTGGAAATCTGGATATGTACTTGCTCAGATATCATTTATTTCATCTGATCCTTGTGCAGCTTTAAAATGATATATGAATAAGTATTGATTTTATGCTCATAATTTCGTTTATGCTTTCAAGATTTTCTTCAATAGCATTTTTACTTTCTATACACGATGGAAGCGAAGGTGAAAGTTTTCTAACCGTCAAAAGATTCGATCTCGAGATTTTGACGAATCTCTATGTTTTAAATCTCTTCGAGTCCGGAAAACACACGTTTGGCATTATGGCTATCTGTCTGTGAACACGACAACTCAAAAACGCGTTAAGCTAGAGCGATCAAATTTGATATGTTGTCTTAACCCTTTCACTACTGACCGGCCCAACTGGCCGTGCAAATTTTATCCTAGAAGGCCGGCTTCAGTTTCAAAAGAGGGTTGCAGGATGTAAAGTGAGAACATCCTTGTTGATAATTCGTTTTATATCATGTACTTTTCGTCTGAAACAGAAACTGGCATGCCAAGAAAGAATTTACACGGTTGTTTGGGACAGGTCAGTAGTGAAAGGGTTAACATTAAAATCTGGATAAAATATAGGGAAAGGAAATCTTTTTTGTCTGTCTGTCCATTTTCATGTGATTATGATGTTAATAACGTGTAGAGTTATATAGATGGAATTTTGTGTACAGATATACTATCAAAATTAAAGATGTGTATCAGATTTTGGGCCAAATCTGTCAAAGGAGAAGCCATCTGTTCATATTCGTTAATATGTGAACAGGATAGCGTCGATGTTTCATTGTCGCTTCGATCAATGAAATTTTGATATTGTGGTTTCATGGTCAAAATGTAGGGCTGTAAATTCTAGAAAGGGAGGAGTTCAAAATGAGGCTCATTTTTTTTCAGTATTTATGAAGCACAAAACGCATCTTAGAGTCCCATTACTAGCAGTGTAAGAAGGGAGGGGCACTTCCTCCTTTTCTCTAACTCTACCATACTCCACTATATTTGCAGGGGATGCAGAGAAGGATAGAAGCAGAACAGAAAAGATTTTCAGGTAATTGTTTATTTTTACGGTCTCCATGATACATCTCCCTCCAAAAGATTTAAAACTTTCACCAAATTGGCTATTGACAACTCGATGTGGGCAATCTTGGTGAAATTTGAAAATTATCAAATAAATCCATTATTTTGGCGATTTTAGAGTAATCTGAAAATCTTCAAGTAAACCCGGAAATGTAACATCTTGGCAACTTATGTATGCTGGAGATTTGCGATCTTGGCATGATCCGAAAATTATCAAGCAAACCTGTTTAATTGGCATGTTTAGCGTAATCTGAAAATCGCCAATTAAACTCTGGAATTGTAAAAATAAACAAGTCTCACTTATCTTAGCACTAGAGAAAGTTGAGGAGAGAGTACTACTGCCGTTTGTTAATTATAAAAAATTCTGTTTGTAAAGTGATGTTTATTAAATTATTGCTTCAAAAAAATTTTCGTAGTAAAAATAAATTATTTAAATTATTTCTTTAATAAATGCATCGTTATGAAGATTATTAAATAAATTTGTGGAAAACAACTATATTAATTTTACTCTTTATTCTATGCATCACAATTCTTCCAACGAAAAACGAACGAATTCAAGCCAACTGTTGTGACGTGGCCTTATTCTAAAACGTCATCACGGGAAATTTGCGCAATTCAATTTATTAAAGGGAATTACAGTTAAGAGAAAGCAAGACATAATTCTTTCATGCAATTACCGTCTTATTCCCTCGCATTAAAAAGTTGCAGGCTGCACCAAGAATTTTGCTGCACTGCGTCGTGGACACCGTACTTTAAATTAAAACTGTCCGCTCTGAGACTGATTTAAAACATTAACAAAATGAGATTACTTTGACGTCCGCCATTTCTCCTGGCAGCTTTGTTAATTCAATATTTATTTCATAAATTGATGAGCTTAAATTGTCACTTTATATTAAAGGGACTTTCCTTTTGTCCTTTGAAGGTCAGGGTCATATTAAACAAATGACGCTGACATAAACAGGAAGGAAAAGTTTGTGACCCAAGTTATTTGCTAGTTGACTAGTCAAATTGCTAATAAGGCAAATGAACGTATAAATGTTGGTTAATATTTGGAAACATGATTTCTCTTAAGCTCAATAAATTACCCTTAATAAATTTTAATCGAATAGTTACGAAAAATTTTTTATAATCACAGATCTTCACAAATATCAAAATCATTCTTAAATTTCTTTCTGCTTTTTTCAACCAACATTTAATTTTAAATTTATGGTAGGTGAGTCGGAAACATTTCATTGGATATTGCAAACACAAAATTTTCTTGACCACATGATGTCAGCGATATCCTAATGTAGAAGTATTTGAGAAAGGCTAGGAGAGAATTCAAATTTTTTACAGCTCTAATGAAGACAATTCTGGTGATGTCACATCTGTATATGCATATCGTTTGCGCATCATTTAAAATTTAATTGTATATTCTGTTAGGTTATCTGTAACTCTATTTCTCCTGGTAAGTAATTCAAAATCCTATTCTCGCTGTTCTTTCGTTCTTTATTTCTTTATTCGTGCAACACATGAATATGAAATGCCTGCATTCAGAATGCAGACATCATTCGCTCTTAAAATTCAGAATCCTATTCTCGTTATCCATTCGTTCCACGTTTTCTATGTTCGTATATTACATAAAATAAAACGAATACATTCAAGAAAGAATCTAAATTTCAAAATTTAATTTTCTTTAATATTTTGTTCTTTAATTTTCTTTATTTTGATGTTCATATATCACAAAAGCATGAAATAACTGAATTTTTTTCTCTTAAATTTCAAAATTTCATTTTCGTTGTTATTTTATTTCTTAATTCAGGGTTTGTATATTAGATATACGAAAGGACTACTTTCAAAATGCAAACTGAATTTTTCTCTCTTAAATTTCAAAATTCTATTCTCTTTGTTCATTTATTCAACGTTTTCGATGCTCGAATATCATATGAATATGAAACGAATGCTTTCAGAATGCAAACTGAATCGTTCGTAAATTTTAAAATCCTATTTTAGTTGTTCATTCATTCCACGTTTTTGATGTTCACAAACGTGGAATCGTACCACATAACATAAAATTAATGTATTCAGGTTTAGACAGAATCTTTTGTTCTTAAATTTCAAAATTCTATTTTCGTTGTTATTTCCCTCTCTATTTTGATGCTCTATATTATATGAATATGAAATAACTGCATTCAGAATGTAAACTGGACTTTTTTCTCTTAAATTTCAAGATTTTATTATTATTTCATTTCTTATTTCAATGTTTGTATTTTACATGATCATTACATTACATTGTATACTTCGATAAATGACTGTGTTCTGAATGCAAACTGAATCTTTCTCTCTTAAATTGTAAAATCCTATTCTCATTGTTCATTCGTTCCACGCTTTCGATGCTCGCATACTCACACTCATATGATATGCGATACTCATATGATATGATAAATGCATTCAGAATGCAAGTTGAAATGCATTCAAATGCAAGTTCGTAAATCAAATAGCATAAAATGAATGCATTCAGAATTCTGATGGAACCTTTACCTACAAAATTTCAAAACATTATTCCGTTGTTATTTCATTCCCTATTTTGATTCGTATATACAGTGGCTCCCAAAATTGTATATACAGTATACTCTTTCTTCTTTAATTTTATTCTTTTTGATCTTAACATTCTTATTTATGGCTAATATTTATAAGAACAACAAAATATACATTAACAAAAGTATTAGGCTAAAAAACAAAACGGAGGAATCAATAATATTTTTATTACAGTAATTTTTATGTCAAAGTTACAAATTCCAAAGTCACAAAATTCAGTATACACCTTATAAAATATGCGACTTGATTACCACTATTTATTTTCAAATGATAGTTAGTTATAAAATAGTTTTGTTATTTTAAGTGGCAATCATTGATTTCCATGCGAAAACAAACGTTTTGGTTATCATATTGAGCTCCAGAAATGAAGCAAATGTTGAGATTCGGAAACTTGTTATTCGATTGTCTGAATATGGTATATCTCCACCAGAAATTGCAAGGAAAATTTAACGCAGTCACGGATGCGATCAAAAATTATCCAGAAGTATAAAATGTATAGACAAATTGCTAATAAACCTGGAAGAGGAAGAAAAGACATCATCAGTGCCACAACTAAGAGAAGAGTTATTCGAGAGGTAGCAAACAATCCTAAGGAGAGTGCTACAAAAATTGCTACATCTACTTCAAAAAAAATTGGAAAGTGTGTTTCTGCAGAAACAATTCGAAGAGTAATCCGAAAAGCAAATTATAATGGTCGCGTAGCCAGAACAAAATCATTCATTTCCAAAGTAAATCAACAGAAAAGAATTTCATTTGCTAAAAGCCATATTTCAAAGCCTCCTGACTTCTGGATAATATTCAGTGACGAAAGTAAATTCAATGTTTTTGGTAATGATGATAGATGTTATGTTTGGTGAAAGCCCAATTCTGAAATTTTTCCTAAAAACACCAATCCTTCTGTCAAGCATGGAGGTGGTTCACTTCTTGTATGGGGCTGTATGTCTGCAAAATGAGTGGTAAATTTAGTTTTCATTGATAGAATCATAAAAAAAAAATTAAATATTTGGATTTATTGAAGAAATATTTTAAACAAAGTGCACAGAATTTGGGTTTACGGTCAAGTTTTCTGTTTCAACAAGATAATGACCCGAAACAAATAGCTAAAATAGTTAAGTTATGGCCGTTGTAAAATTGTAAAATGCAATTGCACATCCCTGTTCAATCTCCAGATCTCAATGTGATTGAAAATTTGTGGGCACAATTAGGACAATCAGTTCAAAAACACGATATTAGGGGCAAGGAACACTTAAAAAGAGTATTACAAGAAGAATGGTCGAAAATATCCGGCGAAACGACTCAAACTTTTGTCGACTCAATGCCACACCGTTTACAAGCTGTTCGAAATCCAAAAGGATATATAACAAAATATTAATTTAAATTTTTCTCTATATGTTGACAGGTTTTGCTAGATGTATACTCAATTTTGCGACTTTAGAATTTGTAACTTTGACATAAAAATGACTGTAATAAAAATATTATTGATTCCTCCGTTTTCTTTTTTAGGCCAATACTTTTGTTAATGTATATTTTGTCGTTCTTATAAATATTAGGCATAAATAGGAATGTTAAGATCAAAAAGAATAAAATTAAATAAGAAAGAATATGGTGTATACTCAATTTTGGGAGCCATTGGACATGAGTACGAAATGATTGCATTCAGAATGCAGACTGAATCTTTCACTCTTAAATTTCGAAATCAAATTTACGTAGTTACTTCGTTTCTTGTTTTGGATGCTCGTGTTTCATATGAGTACGAAAATCTTTCTATCTTCGTATTCGATGTTTATATGTAAAATGACTACATTGAGAATTCAAAATGAATATTTCTTCCAATAAAAATGATTACAAATGATGGTATAACTAGCATATAGTAGATAAGCCTAGGTGCAATTATCGAATTTCGGAAATCGAATTAATAAGACTGTTGAATTCAAAATTTCGTTTTTAAATTCTTTTTATTCTCCAGATTTTTAATATGGTCCCAACTAAATGGGGAAAAATATGAAGAGTATATTTTTAGGGGTTCTAATATAAGCTACTCCGGCAATTAATTTTGTTTAATTGTGATCTCGTGACCAAAAACCTCATTTCCGAATTTTTTAAGGACTTTCCTTAACAACTTCTATATCTATTTCATAAAATTACATCACTTTTCACAACTTTTAAAGTTATCTCATAAGAAAATGGTGATTTTCCTTTCTGATATTTGTAACAATTGAATTCTATTCTTCATTTATATAACTTCTTAAAATACAATTTGAAATCAGCTAATAAAAACCCTTATTACAGTAATTATCAGAACTATGTGCGGCTTCTATTAAGATGGAAGAAAAATTATTTATCCTAGATCTATATTCTTCCCTCAAGAATTTCACCTTTTAAGATTTTTTTCACCAGATTACGAATACTACGATGTTTTTTCCTTTATGTTTGAATATCAGTTTATGATCATTTATATTTCGAAATTGTATTTGAAGCAATGTGTATTTTATGTAGATGAAAAAATAAGATATTTGGTATGATTTCAAAGATATGCTTAGTCATGCATATCTTTGGAATCACACCAATCATATTTAAGAAAATTTAGATAGAAATTAACTTTTGGAATTTTTGTCCATAACAATTCAATTTTTACTCTCTCCTAGCATGAAGTTTCGGTGGTAAGAGAGGAATACAGACTGAAATTTAAAAAAAAAAAAAAAAAAAAAAAACAGGAACAGGGCAGTATTTATTTATTTGCCAAGGGTGCCATTATAAAGTGATTCCCCTAATTAACACAAGATTTGCATTTGTCACCATTCGTGCAGTAAAGTGTTGGCAACCCTATGAATCATTTCTCAGCTGATAGTTTAGGGTTAGTAAAAATGGAGCATTACTCGATAGAACAACGCGTTTTCATTGAACAATATTTCAAAAATAATGAAAGTCTGCCCGCCACAGTTCGAAAATTTCAGAATTGGCTCCATGATCGTGTGGTTTAACACCATTGTATTTCTTTTTGTGGGGTTATTTGAAGTCAAAGGTCTGTGCTAACAAATCTACAAGCACATGTGCATTGAAGGAAGAAATTCAATGCTGCATCAACAAAATTCAGCCACATTTTTGCAAAATGGGCATGGAAAATTTCGACAAAAGAATGCGAGTGTGCCAGAAAAGCCATGGAGGCCATTTGCCCCATGCGTAATTCCATACATAACCCTATCCTGTGTACTTTACAATTCAATAAAAATATAAAAATTTAAAGAGAATAAACTGTGCGTTTTTTTAATTCAAATCTTGCGTTAACACGTTATTCGATCGTGTAACTCTTCATATTTACTAACCTTAAACTGTCAGCTGTCAAACAGGTTTTTTTTCAATAGGGTTGCCAATACTTTACAATTTTTTTTACACTTTTGCCAATAACACCCTTTATGTTGGTGGGCTTGTGACGATGATTTATAAACGTATCAAAAATAACGTTTCGGTTTCTGCGTTTAGTTTAAAAATTATTATAACAATGCAAGAATGTTAAGCTGGCGTCCTGGCATAGGGATAGTGCGTCTTCCCCGTGATCTGGGAGTCCCGGTTCGGGCATGATTGTTCTTCTTCTGTGAGGTGTGTGAATGTGTTCCCTTGTAAAAAGGGGTTGTTCAAGCGAATATGAAGCATGAATAGCTAAGACGTTAACTCTTGGCCCTAGATGGCGCTACTGAAACAAGAGACGTTCTCTCGGCTTAAATATGACAAATGCCATAAGAAACAACACGTTAGCATGCATTGAAACAATGCATTGTAAATTTTGAATCTTTCTTATAAAGAAATCACATTTGTTTCAATAGATTAAATCTTAGAATTTAAAATTTGTGGAAGA
The DNA here is from genome assembly GCF_947563725.1 of Argiope bruennichi. Taxonomy (NCBI): domain Eukaryota; kingdom Metazoa; phylum Arthropoda; class Arachnida; order Araneae; family Araneidae; genus Argiope; species Argiope bruennichi. The sequence continues at coordinate 31,966,967 of NC_079155.1, read as the reverse complement.
AAAATTCAAAATTACGATCTCTTTCTTACCTGTTATTTTGATTGGCATTAACAAACTCGTTGCCACCTATCCATTCTCAGCGATACCAGTAAAGATCTCTTACTTCGAGGTCAAGAGCAACGCATAATTTCCTTTGTCAATCAATAGTAAAAGACGGTCTTTGATAATGACAGGTACTTACACGATTTTATCATTTCTTTTGATATCTTAAAGGATGTTCGGGCAAAATAAATTTTAGCTTTTGTTAATCTTTCATATGGAAATCTTTGTTTATTTTGAAAGGGAAAACTGCAAACAATGCAAAAATATGAAAAGAGGAAGTATTGAACTGAAAAAAAAGAACAATTTTCTTTCCTTAATCAGAGTTAAATTTGAATAAAATATGGACAGATTGCTTTGAATAGTATAATTAATAGTTAAGATTATTGTAATTTGAAGCAAACTATCATATTATGTAAGTTTTTTGGATATTTAATTTCCGTTTGTTATCAAGAAATACATAAATTCTTAAGAGAAAGAATTATGATTTTTACAAAACAGAATAAAAAAAACGAAAAATTTTTGATAAAATGATAGTTTTTTTCAATAAATATCAAAATGCGGAAGAATAAGAAAAAAAGCTTCAGTTTTCATTGAGATTCCAAGAAACTTCTTTTTTTTAATATAATAAAAAAAAGAGAACAATTTGCATTATGAAGCAGTTCAGCACTTTGTATTTCGCTATAAAAAATTAATAGAAAAATTAATAAAATTTAAAAATTATTTTAAATGAAATGATAAAAATTCGATACGAATGTTTTAATATAATCTAAATATTCTAATATAAAATACTGAAATAATATTCTAATACAATACAAAATACTCAAATGACATTCTAATACAAATTCTTTAATCCCAACTCAAAAAAAAAAAAAAAAAAAAAAAAAAAAAACACCATTGATTTGCAAATAGTTTTGGATACATGAAAAAAATTCCTAGGATTTATGATCTGAAATTTAAATAACAGCTGATTATAATTTGAATAAGTTCGATTATGTGGTTATATAAGGCACACTGAAATGTGAAAATAAATTATCTTAACGAAACAAAAATAAAAATAATAATTAAAATAATGAAATAAAACAAATTTTGAGGCCTTGCTAACCCCAAAAAGAGGGAGGAGTTGGCAAGGTATGTATGATTAAACGGATTTGATTATTTTTAAGATAATTATTTTCATGTTCTCATGTGACTTACATAATTAGATATTCGAATTTATTCCAATTATAAACAAGTATCATTTTAATTTCATATCATAGGATTTTTTTATGTTTCCAAAAATTCATTGTAAATCAATGTTGCGGTTTTTTTTTGGGGGGGGCAGTTCGTAGCAAACTTGTATTAAAATATTTATATTATATTACAACCATTTTTCCTATATCGTACGATTTTGTTTAAAATAATTTTTAAATATTAATTCTTTCATTATTTTTAAATTTTATCTAATTTTGTAACTTATTTTTTACAACACTGTTGAAAACATAAATTGTAAGTATTCACGGCATAACCTTATAAATTTCTGATCAAATTATTCTTCATATTAAAACGATATATTGTTTCTACAAAATAAAAATTGATTTTAAGAAAATATCTCTTTTTGCTTCAATTTCTGGAAGAATCGCAGTAAGGCGTTTTTGCATGATTGAGTACAAACAAATCAATCAAGCATGTTTGTTAACATTTTCCTTGGTGTCATTCTAGAAATTAATCATGCAGGAAAACTCCATATTGTATTTCAGGAAGTGTTTACATTGGATGTATTTCATAAGTTTCTTCTTAAAAAAAATCACTTATGCACACAAAATATGATGTTTTCGCGATGACAGAGTGTGCATTGTAACAGTGAGGATGTTATAGCCTATCCAGTTAACGTAAATTTTGCTTTTTCGAATTAATTTCGAATAATTTAATTAATAATTAATTATAACTAATATTTTTGACTTGATGTAAGAAGCTTCTAGCAAAGAAATAACTATTTTTTTCAATTTCAAAACATATGATTATTCCCTTTTATTATTATTTTTAGATGCCATATATATAATTTTTTTTGTCGTTGCTTCTTATGGCACTTGCCATGGACAAGCCCGCTGTTCGAAGACAGCCGATTTAAGCCCGAGGGGGAGCGCCTCTTGTTTCTATAGTAGCGCCATCTAGGGCCAAGAGAACGACTTAGCTACACGCACGTCACAACCCTTTTTATGGGGCGGACTTCATTCACGCATTTCATTCACTCAACCATAGATCGTAATTTAGACCTGAATCAGAGAACGATCACCCCTGATCCACTACTCCCACGACATGGAGGACTTTATGACCAAATTTAACGCGCGTCAGCCACCAAGCACGCGGGGAATCTTCGGCCGGCGAAGATCGAACTCGCAACCTAAGGGACGCGAATCCGACGCTCTACCAACCAGGCTATACCGGCCTATAATTATTTTTAGATGCTATATATTGTTTGCCAACGGATTCTAAAACCCTCTGCACTTTTTGCGCATGCGTGAGGATGGGTTCAATTCGTCGAAATAGGTGTGAAAGGAAATATGAAAGGAGGAGATGTTTACATTTAACTATAAAGTAAACTCGGTTTTCTCGCGGACAGAATTAAAATAAAATAAAGTCAGAAACGACTCATGCTCGCATACACGTGAAAAAAAAATGAACGAGAAAGTATCTAATAAGGGGGGAATCGAGGTGAGAAAATGAATAAGAATTCTGGAAATTGTGGTTGTCTCAGAATACTGAAAAGAACAGTATATTATTGTACTAAACAGATGTGAGATTATAACCAGTTGGAGTGGTTTCCTCAAAATTTTCTCGAATACTTTCTAATAAAGGTATTACCCCTTCCCTTCCATAAAATATTGTGGACCTTTGACAAAATCGTTAACGCTACAAGTGCTCATATTTGTATTTTCAGAGTCCCATACATGAGTGTTTTGTTCTTTTAAGTGTAGTAAAAAAATCAAATACATATTTTCTACATTTTTTGTTGTTGACTGATTGAATATGACGCAGAACTATAAGCTTAGAAACAAGATCTTTATAACAAATTTCATTTATCAAAGACGTAGTGTTTTTGTTTCGTCTGTTTAGGTTTATTCTATTTTTTCTTTTAATTTATCATGTTCACGTGCGCAGGAAAAACAGGCAAATTTCTCAATGATAGATTTTGTCCAAAATTTCATATAATCTATAATGTTTATGGTAAAACAACATTCCAAACATACCGTAACATTTGAATATACTTAATTCATAGACACATTATATGTTTCAAGAAATAGAAGAGGGGTTTAGGGTTCGGATTTTTCTACAAATACAATATTTTTTCCTTCTATACTTTGTATTTGCGAAAATAAGAAGGAAAATTATATACCAGAAATGATCATGAAAGCGAAAAATAAAAATATTAATTCTTTAAGTGATAATATAATATTCTGGCTATTATCTATTAAATGTGTCGTGTGACATTAAAATACCCATAAAAGGTTACTCCCCCAAGCCTGAAGGCATTCATACAAATCCGAAACACCGTGACAACATTGGTGGGACCTATGTTTGAACCATAAGGGTCATCACTGGCTATGTTACAACCACTCTTGTAGAAGGCCCGTCACATCATCGGCTAGGGGGTAGTCAACTTCGCACCATTTCTGTACCCATCAAGACGGTAAGAACCAACCACCATGACGGAACCTTCTTAATGACTTGCAATATAAAAAAAATCGTTCAAGATGCTCAATTGGGATCTTTGATTTATGGCTACTTATTTCTTGTTACCAAGGGCTCAATATAAAGAAATATCAACATTTTAATTAGATTTTTAATTAAAAATTAATGAAGTTTTTGTAGTTTTTTTCTTCAGAAAATTCCAAACATATAATTACACAAAAATCATTTAAAATTATTTTAAATTTCAAAAAATAAGCTTTTGAATAATATGAATTTTATTTCCATAGAATCAGTAATTTTAACGCACACCTAATTTTGTTACCTAACCTAATTTTTTTAACTAATTTTTCTCTAATTTTATTAATTTTTAAAAATATTTAAAGTATATTTAACAGCACTTCATTTCGTCAGATACTGAATTTATACATACGCGTGCTTCAATGATATTCAATGCTTTTTTGTGAGCTCGCTTTTGCTACCCATTGTTCCCGTTTTCACTTACAATTAAAATTAAATTTTAAAAGTAAAATAAAGATCAACAAATCAAGCCTGTGGTAGCGGGAAACTTCTCTTGTGATGGTCGGGACGACGTCACTTTCGTTTCTTCACAAATTCTGCCCCACGTTGGGCGCCAATGTGGTGGTATGTAGATTATTATGATCCATGCTGGAAGCAACAGGACGAATGTTTTTAAGAACATTTCTTTAATTCACACACTAAACAAACACAAAGACAAGACATTCACACGCGCGGATTCACAGTTCAGCGTCACATCTCATTCTAATTACAATCGCAATGCACTATGGGATGACATATGGGATGGCCTAATCAGGCATCGCCATCTAGTATCCAAAAGAGAAGATAAGAGTAATGCAACTGCTACAAGCCTTAAATATTATGATGTATTGATATTTCGAACTGAAATTCGAATCTCTTTTAAATTTTTTGTCACTCATTTGGATATTTATAAGTTCGATTACTTTAAACAAAAATATTAATGCAGATTTTTTAGCGATATTTAATTGAATATATTCTGTAGAGCCTCATAATTAAAATAAATTATTTTGAATCTATTTATTTATTAAATATGTAAAATTTTATACGATATTTTGCGTTGTAAGAAGGATGATTTCGGTTTACTTAGAACTTTTCTGCAATAGTTATCTTTTGAATTTCAGGATCAGTACATACTTCTTTATTCATTTTTACTTGTTTTTTGTTTATTTAGTTCTCGAAAAAGGGAAAAAAAATCTTAGTACTGCTCTCGGGTGTTTTGTTTGATATTTAGTAAGATAAATTCCTATTTTATACATATTTTGAAGAGGATGCCTCTTCAAAATAGAATGCAAACATCGACGTTGAAATGGATTTCAGGTACAAACGCAATGCACCTATTTCTGTTCAGAGATTTTATAATCATAAGCATCATCTTATCTAAAAAATTGATAGAATACTGCAAAAGAGGTTAAAAAATATCTTTGGATTCTCCATTATCTTCTCAATGTCAAGATGCTCAACAATTGCGTTTTCATATTCATATATATTTCACCTGAGAATGCACTTGCCATGGCACTTCTTCTCAAGTGGTATTTAGATATTCTTATATATTGGTGAAGATTGAAGCGAACAATTCCGTATCCTGTTTCACGATAACGAGCTGATCTAGCCGGAACTGTTTAAGTGAAACCACATACAGTTCAAACAAAATCTGATGTGAGATATGGCATTACTTTTGATAAAACATACATTCAACTTCTTTTAGTTTATTTGCTGAATTTGTTTTCGATTATTTATCATATTTTTACCAGATTCAAATATTTGATATTTCACTCAATGTTCAGTGCTATTTCAGTGGAAAAAATATATTTCTATGGTTAAATATATTTAATAAATATAACTTCTATTGTTTATTTGAAAGTGGCACTAATTTCAAATTAGCAGTTTATAAATTTTAAATTAGAAAAGATTGAACCATACTATACAGCGATAATAGTAAATTTTCAAGTGTCAACATCTGAAAAACTTAAAATTCCTGATTATTGCTTTGTTGAGTTGGTCTATCAATATAATATTTTGTGTTTTTTTTTCAGTTCCTACTATTAGCTCACACTCTCTCTATATATATTTTGTTCAAATTATTCAATTGTTAATAAAATACTTTTTATTCATCCACTCAAGTTCAAATACATTTTTTTAAACATGTAGTGGATGACGCTTGATGTTAATACAGTTTTTTTTCCAAATATTAATTAATTAATTAAATGTGTCCAGTAATTTCTTATTTGGTCGACAAATTCGCCAAATCTGTCGCCATGTCACCAAATGGTGGCCAAGTTTGTCGCCAAACACTATTTTTTTTATTTTAATTCTATCATATGCATATACATATTTATATTAATTGTAATTATTTAATAAAAAGTAATTAAAATGAAAAATATTTTGTTGACCTAAGTAGGAATTGACTTAAATTTTTTATATATATTGTTTAATACTTTGTGCAAGAGATCAGAAAAATAAAACAATTTCCAATGCAAGCCTTTCGTATCAAATAGCGGTTGAATACCGTTAACGTTATCACTGGTCCTTTATCTGAATGATTACCATGATTTTCAATAATTAACTGGAAAATTTAAAATCTTGAGAAGATAGAATCGAAAAGATATTGTGAATTGAGAAGATAGATTAATTTAAATATATCATTGTATTCTGATCTGTAAATAGAAAAAAATTGAAAACAAAATAGCTCGTTAAAAAGCAAATATAAGTTGATTCTCTTATTTGATCAAACGCACGTACGCTTAGACATATGAATATGTTGGCTGTTGCATGATTCGTTTGGGATTCCCACCTATTATCTAATTAGTTCGAATTTGCTATCTAATTAGATTACCTTTTCTTTATTACACTTATCTTGGAAAGTTGTTATCTACATAGACGGGTGATTATAGTCACACGCTCATATGGCAGTGAAAATGTTTCAAATTATATATAAATCCCAACATTGCCATCACACATCTCAAATTATATATAAATTTAATCAGTAACCTTAAATTTTTAGACATCGTCAATTGGTAAAATTAGCCAAACTCTTTGAATACAAATTAAGAGCCGCGGTGGCCTGGTGGTAAGTTATCGACTTGTGAGTCGTAAGACCCGGTTCGAGACCCGATTTCACCGAAGAACCGTCGTGTAAGGAGGTCTGTTGCACGTTAAATCCGTCATGCCAAACGTCCTTCCGCTGGTGTGGTGTGGCGTGCAGAGGGGGGTACCATCTCAGGTATCGTCCTCTTCATCTGACCGCGGTTCAAAATTACGAGGTCCGTCCCAAAATAGCCTTAGCGTTGCTTTACAACGGGACGTTAATATAACTAAACTAAACTTGAATACAAATTATTAGAAATCAAAAAATTTACTTTAGTTGAATATATTAATAAATAAGAGCAATATTATTTTAAATTAAATTTGGTAAAAGCAAAAGTCAGATCTCTTGCTTAGCAATAAAATAAGAGTTTTGGTAGAACTGTATAAGCCATATTAATAATAATTTTAAAAAATCGGAATCTCCTGTTGGCTCATAATACAAATTCTCAACAGGATATTAGACAAAAAATTTACACTGAAGTTATTTTATAAAAAGTGATGTATAAAACATTAAAATAACTTTTTCTTTGTACTCTCTCGTTTAAAAAGTATGCACAAAAATTGATTAATTAACCAGAAATTCCAGTCTCAATATTTTGATGAATTTCGACCATTGTATTTTTGACATTCCTCGTTTGCAAAAAGCATTTTTTTTAAAAAATTATGTCCTTAAAATTATCTGTGTTTATTCTAAAGGCTTGCCATAAGTCCTCTTCATTTGGCAATCCGGAAACTGAAGCAGATTCGTTCTCCCTAAATTAAAAGGGAAACAAAATTTCCTACTCCGTCTTTTCCTCCTACAATTTAGGATGACAAAAAGATAGAGGAGATTGCAACAAATGTAAACATTCCAACGATTAGCAACACATATAAGTTAGAAAATTTAAAGGAGTTTTGAATCTCGAAGCTAAAGTATCGTAGAATGATAATGTTTCTTTTATTCTTGGAATATTTTTAAAAAATTTATTATCTCAACGGTAAGATGATATACAAGTATATATACATTTAGACATATTTTAACATAAGAGTGGTCGAAAAGAAGAAATTTTTGAAATTTAACTTCGATTTATTTCATCCGGACAAGTATATTATGAAGGAGGTATATTATTGAAATTTTTCCCTTCAGTGACTTTAATATGACATTCTGATAATGATTACTTTGCCGTGTCTCGATTTTGACAAGGAATCTTAGTATCTTTGAAAAATATATGTGTATCTAAGGGATTATTTTTTATCCCTTCTCTCAAAACATGAGAAAATGCAAAAGTCATGAATTTTCTAGTGCGCATATTAGAAATATTTATATAAAAAATGGGAATTGGATCAAGAAATAAAAGAACATTTTAGAATGAAACTAACATGGACTAATTTTAGACAAACACTAGAAAATTAATTAGGATTAAATTAAGAGATATCATTACACACACACACACACACACACACATTTATATATTTATATATATGTATGTATGTATTCTAAAGTGCCAGAAAAACTGGTACACCAATATAATATCTTTTAGAACCCCCACGAACACGTAGAAATACGGCAATGCGGAGTGGCATGGATTCAACTAATTTGTGAAAATATTCTGTGGACAGTTTACACCATGATTCCTGCAGGGTAGTCCACAATGCCATGGGAGTGCGAGATGGTGGAGATCTCCTAAGGACAGCACGTTGCAAAACATCCCAGATATGCTTGATAATGTTCATGTCAGGGAAATTAGGGGGTCGAGAGAGTACGAAATTCAGAAAAGGACTCCTCAGATCACTCGGTAGCTACCGTAGACCTTTAAGGGGGTGCATTATCCTGTTGGAATTGTCCCCGTGCATCAGAATGCGCACAGGATTTGAATGGGTGCAAGTGGTCAGAAAGGATGTTAACTTACCGCTGACCCGTCATGGTCGAGTTTAGACGCATCAACGGTCCCATTTCATGCCAACTGCACACGCCCCATACCATCACAGAGGCTCCACCAGCTTGAAAAGTTCCCTGGATCCAACAGTTTCCTGATCCATGCATTCAGGGGGTTTTTTCCAAGCCCGTAGGCGGCCTTCCACTCAATTGGAAACGTGACTCGTCAGACCAGACAACGTTTTTCCAATCATTAAGAGACTGATGGCGTGTTGGCGAGTCTAGGCAAGGCGCAGAGCTGTGTCAACAATGGTACACGAGATGGTCTGCTGTTGCGAAAGCCCATATCAATTAGGGTAAGTTGCACAGTGCGCACTCTGACACTTGTTGATGAGCCTGCATTCAAATCCGCAGCAATTCGATGAAGTGTTGGACGTCTGTCTCGTGTAAGGATTCTTTTAAATCGTCGATGATCCCGTTCTGTCAACGTCTTTTTCCGGCCGTACCATTGTCGGAGATTTGAAATTTTACCGGAAACCTGATATTCGCGGTTCACCATCGAAATGGTCATGCGTGAAAATCCAAATTTCATTGCTACTTCTGAAATGCTGTGCCCCATTTCTGGTGCGCCAACGAACAGTCCCCATTCAAAATCATTTAAATTTTAATAACTTGCCATTGTGAACAGAAATAATCAATGTAATAGTCTCCTCAGACACTTGCTGTCTTACATACGCACTGTCGACCGCATTGCGTTGCTCTGATTGGTTGAACCTCCATTATTTGCATACGACCTGCTATACCAGTTTTTCTGGCTCTTCAATGTATGTATATATATATATATATATATATATATATATATATATAGAGAGAGAGAGAGAGAGAGAGAGAGAGAGAGAGTCACGACTCTCTAGAATATGAACGCAGTAAATGAAAGAAAAGTATTGTTGTGAGATATGCTTAAAAATATTATTAGAAATTTATTAAAATTAAAGAAATATTTTCAGAAATAAAATTAATAACACTAAAAAGTTATTTTTTTAAAATTTTTAAAAAGAAGCAGAAATTATTTATTTGGTATAAGATGTTCCGAGGCTATTAAAGAAATGCCTTAGTATTCTGACCAATTTTTAATCAAAATTATACTTTTGAAAAATTTAATTTTTAGTGAGCATCAGTTATCCTAGAAGTAACTAGGCACTATCTATCTGCTATATTGTAACAATGGTCTTTACATAATGTATGTCGCAGATGCATGTACAGTATTCAGTTTATAAATATTACTGTCTAATTTGCAAGCATTATCTTGCTAAAAATAGTTGAAATTAGTGGTTGAAAACTCCTATTGCAACTATTGAATTGCAATTGCAACTATTGAAAAACTTCTAATACAAAAGTTCTTCAATATGATGAGACGATAAGTTCATTTAATTCAATATTTTTTTCTATCTTTAATCTTAAAAAACTTATGAAAATTTCACTATCTTGCTATTTCCACTCCCTCTGAATTGGATAACTCATCTATAATTTCAATCGAAAGTTCCCCACTCCTTACAGCATATTCCACAATTAAATTTGAACGGTGAGTGGTTTGCGATTCTAGGGAACAAGATCGATGTATATCCTCAGAAATATTCGCGAAGTTATGGCATGAGAACATTACAATTAGTAGCATTCCTATAAAGAAGGATAGGAAAGAATCTACTAAAAATATTAAAATAAAAACTAAATACATTAAAATATATTGGTTTCTATTCTAAGGTAAATTACTGCGTCTTCTCTGCTATATAACATGCTAAGCTTGTTCTGTTCTTACGAAATTTATATTGCATTTTCCTGTAAAGGTTTTATCGTCAACCTTTCCTCAAAAATATGCTGACGCGTCTAGATTAATTAGAATAGGACATCTTCTCTAATCCTGAGTAAAACCTTAAGATGGCCAATAATATTTTTGAAGTTCTTATAATTTTTTTAACTAGCGGGAATGATCACTCCAAACTTTCTCGCATACTCTCTAAAAAAGATGCTATTCCGGTGAACGCCTTGCATTGGTGTACAATAATCACGAAATATTAACCTTTGGCGTGGATTCAGCATTTTTACTGAAGCTATTGTGCCATCCTTGGCGAGTTTTTTTTAGCGATTCATCTCTGGCATGCGGTTAAAAGTATCCAAAAATCGAATTTGGGTTCCAGACGCGTTTTTACCAACCTATTGAAACAAAGATTTTACACAAAACTACAATTATAATCACAAAATCATGCACCAAGTTTGATATATTTAAGTCACTGGGTTTTTTGAGTTATCGCGTTTATATGTTTCTGAAAGTAGAAACCGACAGACGGTCAACCCCTTGTTGGATATATAAATTAAATTGTAAATTTTCGCTATATTCTCTGTTTTGAGTATCCCGTCATCTCCAATATACAGAGCACCCCAAGATGAAAGGCAAATAATCTAGTTTCTACAGTTGAGGCAAATTGGTCCAGTGACGAATCGTCCATTAGAACAACTCTTCTTGAAATTATTTCAAAAACTACTTTTTTTATTTTTATCCTTATTTGTTTATGTCTCAACATTGAGAGATTGATAAACATTGAAAATAACGGAAAATGAAGAAATAAAAATGAAGAAAAAGAACAGAAAATGAATCAATAAAGAAGAGATACACAAACTAGAGCTACTCACCAAGCAGCCCTCGAAAGCATCCAAATTCGCTCACTGCGATATGCAGCGGAAAAAGAAACGCAAAGTTACCACCCAGTGATAGATAGTGGCAGCTAGGTTCTCAGTTCACAGCCTAGACTCGTCTTTGCTTTTTTGGCTCTGATTTTCTATACCCCTCTTTCTATTTTTCTATTATTGATTTTAGTTTCGCTTCCACATTGTCTCAACGGAAACTAATTTATTTCATTACACCTAATACTGTTTTTCTGTTAAAAACATTAATTGTAAAAAAAAAAAAAAAAAAATCATGAGTGGGTTTTTTTCCAACTCTCTATGAATACTCTCTAATGAATTGTTGCATACTCTCTAATGAATTTGCCATACCAGAGAACGCTTTACATGGCACTGGTGTACGATAGTTACAAAATATTAATTTTTGGCGTGAATTTAGCACTTTTACTGAATTTATCGTGTGGTTTTTGACGATTAACCCTTGGCATGCCGTTAATAGTATCCGAAAATCAAATTTGTGTTTTAGACATGCTCTCCTCAGCCAATTAAAAAAAATATTTGCATCAAACTGCACTTGTTATCTCATACAAATCTCATACTAAATTTGATACATTTAAGTCTTTGCATTTTTTTAAAAATTATCACGCTTATATGTTTCTGAAAGTACAGACCGACAGATGGTCAACCTGTGGTTGGATTTGACTCAAAATTTCACAAGTGTCTACACTATAGATGTTAAATCTGCGTATAGAATTTATCGGTCCATCTCTCTTCATTTTGTAATTATCGTGTTAACTTATATTCGAACTGTCAGACAGACGGATTTCCTGTGAATGGATTTCCTTTGCTCAAAATTTGACAGAAATCCGTAAATTTGTGTGAAGACAGTATATCAAATTTAAACCGTTTAACTCAAAGAGTTTTTGAGTTACCTTTGTCACAGACAGATATTTTCCAAAAAAGTGTTTTATGAACTTAGGGAGGTCTAAAACGTGAAGATTCTACAAAATCTCGAGTCGGAATTTTTTGGCAATTGCGATATTTTACTGTTTTGAAAGTACAATTAAAATTAGTGAAGTTCAAAATTTCGCATCAGTGAGAGGTAAGGCTCCTAAGAAATATTCTCTGCTCATTTACGAATTTATCAGCCAGTACTTAGTTGACCATCATTTTCTGTATATATATGTAACAAATTCGAATCCTGTCGACTCTTTAATTTGTAACATTATTTGTTGTGAAGCAGAATGCAGTTTGAAGACATTGAAGAGACTTTTTAAATTCTTTTTAATATCCATCGGGAAAGCATAATTTATTTACAAGCAGAAACGCGGACAAGACGTCCGCCACAGCGAAGCACACAAGTGAAAGTGGGGAAGAAGGGTTAAATGAATTATCCCTCGCCTTATATAACCTTAGATTTTGATAGGGAAAATATTTCTCCACAGTGCTAATATATTATTAAGATTCTGATAGGGATTTCTGACGCATGTCAATCACATGTAAGGGAAACACAGGGATCTTTTAAGAAAGAATGTGCTTACTGGACATTTTTTACCCCTTCAAGCCGAGCGTGTGAAAGTATCGGCGTTTAGTCAATTCAGCAATTTTATAAAGCTTCTCTTGAATTAATTAAGTAGAGACAGTGGAATTGGATCACGAAATAAGAGAATATTTTAGAATGAAGTTACTATGGGCTAAATTAAGATAAAATCTTGAAAATTGATTAAATTGAAATTAGAGTTAAAATATCATTACATATATATATTAATGCATACAACATTTTGTTCTTTAATGTAATTCTTTATCACAAAATTATTCGTTTTTCCCTATTCCTATTAATTTCTCATACTAAAATTTATTTCCTTGCATTTTTCTAGAAATTTAATCACAATTATCCAATTTTTAAAATAATATGTAAAAAATACAACAAGGGAAGATTACCTTGAAGCTATCTTCTTTCGTAAAAGATGATGTAATCCCAAAAAAAGAAACGAAAAACATACAACTTAGAACAGTTGTTAGACATCAAATAAATTCCCCACCTACCTTTTTAGTACTTGAAAAGCCACAATAGGATTTTCCCTAATGAACATCTGCAAGAATTACCTGCGCATCTGACTGATTCATTGTGGTAGAACAGGAGTAACGGACTTGTAGAAAGAGGGGAAAACTATTTATGTGGCTTCCAAGCTGCACTTGTGAGGATTTGTTGCGAAAGTGGAAGTGCAATTTTCGCTTTAACATTTGTGAAGTTTATTAATATCCTCATTTCTTTAGTTCCGTCATTCTTTTTTAAGGAGGAAAAAAAGTAATTGTAAATATTAAAATTAGTTTGCTCTTCTGCAATTAAAAAGCGTTCTTTTTACGCAGACGATAATTGATTATTTACAGACGATCTCGCGCTTAGAAGTTCTAAAAAAAATAAATCATATTCTTAGTTTACATAAGGAGATTGGCAACTCTCAGCTGTTTTATTGCATAACTGGTTTTAGTTAGCGTATACAGTAGTTCAAACAATTGAGAGTACACCTTACGTTTACTTGATAAATCCGACTTTCAATATAAATAACACATTACCGAGAAGTGCAAACATGTCTTTATTTTTACACATAACGAATGATGTAATTTAAAATTAAAACAAAGAAGAATTAACAAAAAACTTCTAAATTGAAAAAATTTCAAAAGCATTTTAAATAAACATATGCAGATTTTTGTCCCAAAAAATTGAGAATACACCAATAAAATTTTTGTAATATCTCGCATAGAAAGAAACTGTCAGTATTTAGTTACGTGCCATTTGGCTTTTATAATGGCCTCTAAACATCGTGGTACTGATTCGACAAACTCTTCGGTGATATCTAAAGATATTTTGCTCCATTCTTCTTTCAACACTTGTTTCAAATGGGTTTTGTTTCTAATTTTGTGTTTTTGGATCTCTGTTTCGAGTATGGCCCACACATTTTAAATGACATTTATGTCACAGACTAAAAATTTGCTAAAAAGTGCTAAAAATTTGTGTTTCGATAGAAATTTCATTTTTCAACAGGGCAACGACCCCAAACACATGTACGTAACGTCAAAATGTGCTGTCTTTTTCCTTGTAAACAGCAGTTACACAAACCACCACAGTTCCCCCGATATCAATATCATTGAAAATCTATGGAACACACTCGAAACAGTGGTCCAAAAACACAAAATTAGAACAAGAAACATTTAAAGAAGTGTTGCAAGAAGAATGGAGTAAAATATCTTCCGGTACCACCAAAAAGTTGATCAAATCGATACCACGACGTTTATAGGAAATTATAAAGGCCAAAAGACATTCAACTAAACACTGACACTTTTTTTCTATGCGATACATCACAAAAATTTCATTGGTGTATTCTCATTTTTTTTGAGACTAAAATCTACATATGTTTATTTAAAATGCTTCTGAAACATTTCAGTTTAGAAATATTTCGTTGATTCGTCTTTATTTTTACTTTAAATTAAAGCGTTTGTTATATGTAAAAATAAAAACATGCTTGCACACTTCTGTGATATGTTTTTTATATTGAAATTCGGATTTATAAAGTAAAAGTAAGGTGTACTTTCAATTGTTTAAGCCACTGTACGTATAATTAAAAAAAAACGATCAAATATTTTTAAAAACGCCAAGCGATATTTCGTGAAAATCGTTCTTTTTTTTTACCTCTCTAATCTTTCTTTTAATATAAAAAAAAACTATTGATTTTCAAAATATCAAATGAAAAAAAACTTATTCGCATTTAATGACATTAAAACGAAATGAAAATAATGCGTCATCACATTTTCCTACGCTCCTCCGTCGGAATCTTCAACCTTTTATTGCATAATTCAAGTTGTTGGTTTACGACTCCGTAAGAATTAGTTTGGCACTTAATTCTAAAAACGGCTCTTCACAAAAGATTATTGCCGACCTCTGGTTTCTCCAAACAATCTCCAACAGATTGAATCTAAGAAGCAAACAATAAGTAAATAAATATGGTGCTATGATTATAAAAATAAGCAAATCTTGAAAAAGCTTTCGAAATTTTTCTAAATACAGTGTTAGCAAGAAATAAATTTCCCATTTCAGATAGCTCTAGAATGAGTTCTACTGATTTAATGAAAAAATTTGTCTACAGAAAATTTAAATGATGCACTTCATATTTATTAAATACAAATTTTATTACAAAACTTCATCGATAGATAACTTTGTAATACGCATAGAAACATTTAATATGCCTTATAAATGCTAAGTAATATTAAAATGCAGCATTAAAAGTGCTCAATATGCTACCATCCATGCCAAAAATGTGTTTTATTGGCAGAATCTTATTTTCCATAGTTGAATGGAGTAAGCCTATTGGAATATCAAGAATGCGCCGAATGCTGTCCGTCAATTCTGCCACAGATGCTGTCCTTTGAAGGTAGATGTTGTCTTTGAGCAAACCCCCTTAACTTAAAGAAGCAAGGGAGGGGGGTGATATCCGGTGAACGAGGAGGTATGTTATTAGAAAAAAAAGACGGCTAGTTATCCGTACATCTGTAAAGAACTGTCGTAGCAATTGCTTTAATAATGATCAATATATAAGGAAATGAGCCATCCTGCATGAGAATAACGAGTTGAAGGCATCCATGCTAGTGAAGTTGTGAGATCACAGAATCCTTCAGCATATCGCGATACCGTTGTCCTATGACGGAACATGTTCGAAAACCAAAATCCTTAAAAAATACAGTCTTATGATAAAAAGTAACCCTAAAACTACACAATACCATCACTTTTTCAAGATACAAATCTTATTCCTGGATAGCGTGACAGTCTTCCGCAGGTCAAGTATAACTGTAGGTGCTTGTCCATTGACTCAAAATTGGTCTTCTATACTTCACAGAATGTTCCATGGTCAAGTGATGTCAACCACCATCCCAGCAAGGAAGGGCAAAAACTTTACGAACTTCTTAATCTCTGTCCAGAAATAGGTAGATGCAAAGATTCAGTTTGATAAAAATGCAAAATCCGCCATAAGACTTTCCTCATAATTGAATATGGCATATTCAATATACGGGAAACAACAAGTACACTCACATTACCATGCTGCAACTAACTGCTGGCTTCAACGGCCGCGATAGCCGCATTTTCAACGCAGGAGACCGGATTTGTTTTTATGATCTGCTTGAAATAATGCCCAGTTGTTCAAATTTCTATATCATCTTACATAAAGCATACAGAAATATTGGCTCTCTACGTATCCGTTTCATACGACGGAATTTAAAAGCAACGGAGCTTCGCTAGTTCCAGTAGAACAAATTTACCAATAGCACTTTTTCTTGGAATTAGGTATGATGTGCAGAGAAGAAACTAATGCTCATGCAGAATCCGCATTCTTTTTATCCAAAGAATAATGTTAATAGGGATATGTTTACATTTTTAATACATTTAAAACATTAACAAGATATTATAATTCAGCTACGAATTTGACAGATGAAATTTAGCATCATATCTTTAAGCTAAAACTGTAGATTTCCAACAATTTTTGGACAAAATCAGCAATGAGATTCATCTACTATATGAACACAATAACTCAAAAATGCAACGAGCTAGAAGAATGAAGTTTGGCATATAATTCTATCATCTGATTTGCAGATAAGTATCAAATTTTCCACCAAAAAGAATGACTATTTCATTTATGAAAAATAATAGACTGCAAAAAAGTGTGAATCTGACAATTAATGCGTATATGAATGCTATAACTCGAAAACCTCCAACCAGAATTAAACATGATTAATTATACGATTGCATGCTTTAGGACAAAATCTGGTACAGTTCTAGAGACGGGTACCATTTGGCGATTTCCCGCCAAATTTTTCTCGCCAAGCCCCGCGGCCGCTGTAATCTTCAGAATTGTATTTCTCAATATGATGACTATTCTCAAGAGATTTTTTTCTGAAGATTACAGCGTCCTTGGGGCGATGGCAGGAGAAAAATTTGGCATGAAGTATACAAAAAGAACAAAAATAAGAATAATTATATTTAATAGAATATTATATTTATATTTAGAATATTAGAATTTAGAATATTATATTTATATTTAGAATATTAGAATTTAGAATATTATATTTATATTTAGAATATTAGAATTTAGAATATTATATTTATATTTAGAATATTAGAATATTATATTTATATTTAGAATATTAGAATATTATATTTATATTTAGAATATTATATTTATATTTAGAATATTAGAATTTAGAATATTATATTTATATTTAGAATATTAGAATTTAGAATATTATATTTATATTTAGAATATTATATTTATATTTAGAATATTAGATTTTAGAATATTATAATTATAAAATAAGAATAATTATGTAAGATATAATTAAAAATAGCACAATTTGAACAATGTTAAATTTAAAAAAAATGCACACAAAAAAACAATACAATTTTTTTTAACTCACCCGATTTAACGATGTGAATTTAGTTAATTTAAAATAATGCTCTTCTCTTCTACAAACCTTTCCTTTCTGTTAATACCATATCCTGCCCGCATTCACCACACTCCTATCAGCAATTAAATCCATTTTCATGCACCATTCAACACACGCTTTCGCTACCAAAAATTCTAAATCCAAAAAACCCCTCAATTTAAGGGATTCCTCATTTGTCACATTCATACCAGCCATTTTACACCACAAGAAAAATGGACGAAAGTAACAAAAAAAAAAAAAAAAATACTTTACAAGCAGAAGAAATCAGAATAAATCCAATCGTCAATTAATTGAAGAGAAAATCTTGAAATTCCCCACGAAAAGCTGCCAGCACAAGAGAAATCGAAGTAAGAAAAAATACGTTACAAGACTTGGGAAGCAGTAGAAATTAGAAATTCCCCGCGAAAAGCTGCACTTATACCTAATTGGTTGATATTCAAAGTCAATTCATACCTGATTAGTTTATAATTACATCACCCCATTCTCTTTACAGGGTTGCCATACATTGCAGGCCATATTGGCAACTTTAGCTTTAAAATTTGGCGCCAAACTTGGCAATACCCGTCTCTAGAATTTAGCCCAAAATCTTTTACAAGACTTTTTATCTTCTTATCAATAACACTAACTATAAAAAGCACAGATTGACTTTTAGAGTCACTTCATAATCCTTCGATTTAAGAACGAACTATGTTATTATCCTTATAAGCGCACTTCTGAAAAGGGCGTGTTCACAAAAGTGTCAATAGTTTTGCAATCTTTGATAGAATGGATCCACATTGCGATTTTTTTTTCCTCTGTCCTTTTATATACTAATTTTTTTATATCCTAATTTGATGAATTTTTTTGCTTTGAGAGTTTATAAAAACTTGATGATTGTGTGGAATTTTTTAGCATTTTGTTTTGTTTTGTTTATTAAATTATTTCGTACTAATGCCTTATTTTGAAAACCAACGACTTTTTTACTTTCTCGTGTACATAGTATAAAAAAAGAACTATAATTGTCAAAAAATTCGAATTCGAGGTTATGATTAATCTCCACGTTTCAGAATTCCCCGAGTTCGAAACACACATTTTTACAAAATGTTCGTCCGTCTGTTACAAAGATAACTCAAAAATGATTTGAGATAGACAGTTGAAATTTGGTATATGGTCTTTACACTAAATTTGCAGATTTTTTTTTAATCAAATTTTGAGTAAAATCCGTTAAGAGGAAGTCTGTCTGTTCGGTTATACGAACATAATTTAACACGATAACAACAAAAGGAAGAGAGCAAGGCGAATAAAATTTGGCTCATAAATTTAATATTCATAGTATAAATATCTATCATATTTGGAGCCAAATCGAAATAGAGAATAAATAAAAATTCCAAATCGACCGTCTGTCGATCTGTACTTTCGAACGCACGTAAACATAATTTAAAAATGTAATGATTTAAATCTATCAAATTTAGTAAGAGTTTTTTTTTTATTATTATTATTATTACAATCAAATTTTTGTTTCAGTCGGTCGGAAAAAACGAGTCTAAAACACTAATTCGATTCTCGGATACTATTAACCACATGCCAGGGATTCATTGCCAAATAACGCGCCAACGATCACATGTTCGATTCAAGAAAAATGCTAGATTCACCTCAAAGATATATTTCCTAACTATTATACGTTAATTCCACACGATGTGTTCTTTAGAATAACACCTTTATTAGAGAGTATGCATGAAAATTTTTGGTAAATCACTTTCGCAGATTTTTAAGTCTTTTCATTGAAAAAAATTTAATTCCTTCAATTTTTCTAATTTTTAATACATCTTTAAGCACATTTTGACGTATATTTTATAAAGCTATTAGTTTCTTTATTGAACTCAAGGTTCGAGAGCATTATAACGATATTAAATAATTTTTTTCTATGCATTTATCACTACTAGGTAATTAAAAGCAAATTAAAAATAAATAAATAAATAATGACGAAACAAACATTGACGTTAAAATTTTGGATTATAAGTTTATTTTTTATTTATTTGCGAATGTTCATTCTTATTTATTTAGGTTCATTTTTCTACAGAAGCAAAACATGTTACCCTGGTAAACCTAATTCTTTAAAGTGATCCTAATATAAATACAACATTTCGAGAAAGAAGAATTCGGGAACAACCGAATTCGTATTATACATTTGAATAAAACAGTACTCACGAAAAAAATTTAAAATACTTTTATTAAGAAAATCAGAAGCCAAAATAAATTAACCACAACTTTACAAACATACATAAAAACAATAAACATGCAACTATCTTAGAACCAACAATCTGCAGTCAAAATCACACTAAAGCTTTTTGAAGTAAATAAATATACACACTCATAATGTCACACTAATCAAAACCCTCAACGGGCAAACACACACTTCACTTTCATGAATCCTCAGCGATCACATAACTAGACGGTTGCAGAGAGTGAGTTTAAAACTCGAGCTCATTTCACAATACACTTTACATAAAAGAGCGTTTGTTCTCAGAAATAAGAGAAAATAATAAAGGAAACCCTGAGAAACTACAAAGCCGACATATACATCGTTTTCTTTTCTTTTCAGAAGATAAAAAATAGCAAACGTTTGCCGCGTTATAAAATTCCATTACCAATTTACATAATTTTCTTTTCGCATAATAAAATTTTCAACATTAAATCACTGTATCTATCTTTAAATCATATTTGTACTTTGAGGATCAAAAGCTATAATTAATTAAATATGGACGATCATTTAAAAAATATATTGTTTGGTGCAAATGTGGTATAATTCTTTTCGATAGGCAATTTTTTTTTCCTTGATTATGATGGGCCATTTCTATCCAGTGGAAAACTGCAACAAATAAGGCATCTGAGGATAATATGCTCCCTCTTATTTCAAACTGAAATGTGATTATTTTAATAATAAAAAAATAAAAAAAAAAGAAAGAAAGATTACCGGCACTATTTATTCTTGTAAAGTTTTTAAAAGAATTTATTTCATTTATGATTTCAAATTTTTCAGAACACATTTATTTTAAAGATAATATAAAAGTGAAGCAGCTCTTTTCCTATTTTTTTAAACCTATTTTTATTACATTTTATTTCATTATTTTCATGACGCTTATTTATTTCTATTTAAAATTATTCAAATAAAAAGACAAATAAATAAATTTTCCAAAGTGTCAGAAAATTTGGAACCATTACAAAAAAGGCAGAATAAGGATTAAAAAAATTAATTTTGTATTAATAAGAGATACAGATATTACAACCTCAAGGCAGTTCATTACTTTACATCTAGGTTTAAGAAATCTCTGATAAATGCAAGAATAATAAATAATTGGGGGGGGGATTCATTATATTATTTTAGAAAAATATTTATCAGATTCAATAACACAATACATATTTTTAAAATTCTATAACTATAAAAAAAAGGCGGTACATTTTTTAAGAATAAAATAAGAAAAGGTTTAGAAGACAAGCAAATGTATTAATTCAGTCCTGTTGTATAGTACCTTTTAAACTTTCGTTTTTAAATTGTAGAACTCTTTTTTTGGATGAAGGCTTAAATTATAACTCAAACTACAAAACAATCATATCAGCAGCATTCAACGTATCACCCTCAGACACCTTACGTTTGTTTCCATTACTTTTTATTCAGAGATACTTGAAGAGTAAAATTTTATTTGAATTTTTAATACTTATTAATTGGTAATTTCTGTTGAATACTATTTAGAACATAATTCAGTTTCTGCCACACAAGATTTAAAATATCTAGAGTAATAATCTGCCCAATGCAATTCAAATATATTGGAAACAAAAGATGACACTAATACCATCTCTAATGGAAGATAAAGTGTTGTATGTTTAAGAACCATCATACTAGATATTGAAGAAAACCAGTAGCATGAAAACAAAAATGTAAAACATATCAAATAATTAATTCTTTTGGCATTTTATGATATTTAGGTATTTAAAGCTTATCCAAAAGTACTTCTGACATATTTTGTGTTACTTATTATATTACATTCAACATAAATCTTCCAAAGCATTAGACAATTAATTAATCATTTATTACAAGAAATAGTTTATCCAGGAATAAGGAAGCTCATTAATATAAAGAAGGAATCGCAACTTTTCATTTCCAGTAGCAAAAAAAGCTAATATTATCTTAAGTCATGCAATTTTTTTCAAACAACAATGATTCACAACAAAATTCATGAATTCGAGACAGCAAAAATGTAACAAATGACAAACAATGCATTACAAGTATAAATTACAATACTTTGAAAACACTTGTAATACTATTTACAATCCGTTTTTAAAGAGAATAGCTTTCTGTAGAAATAATTTCAATTTCACATTTAAGAAATGCAATAAATTGTTGAGCAGTATGTATGTTTGAAATCTTGATTAAAATTTACAGCATTGATTAACAATGAAATAGATAGTTCATGACATGGATCATGCTCTTTAATATTTGAATAAATATTAAAATTTTACCTTTTTTATGCAGAAAATATTTGTTCACTTCAGATACATTCAAAACACAGATACTGCACAATAATTCAACAAAAACCTGTAATTTAAGTTTTTTTTTTATAAAATGAAAACAAATCAGAGAAAAACCATTAATTATCCAAGTTAGATAATTTAGAGTATTCACAGATTTGCAACTTTAGAAGATAGATAAATATTCAGAAGGACAGCATTATCAAGACTTTTTGTCAAAGACTACTCTTCTGCTTATCATACAGAAGTATTCTTTACAAAGTAATATAATTAATAATAGATTATATTTAAAAGCCATTCCATTAACATATACTCTTTTTAATTTGCAGAATATTCAGTAAAAAACCTAATAAAGCGAATGCAAGCTGTTGATTTGATTAGCAGGTTTGATCTGATTTGCTCACAGATTATAAAACTAGAAATATACTCCTTTTCTATAATACTAGGCAAACCTGATTCATATAAGAATATATTTCTTACTTTTGAATTTCAAAACAGACAATTTAACAAAACCAAAACAAAGTATGGATCAGCAAACTAAAAAAATATTGCCTTTAAAAATGAATTACTAACCATTTCCTTCACTTAAAAAAGTAAAGACTGGACATAATTTTAGAAACTACATCAAGAAAAAAATTTAATTCTAGATTAAAAAAATATTGGAATACTGCATCTACATCCACTGAAGACATTAAGATCAACTTCGTTTGAAAACCTATTTTATTTTATGAGTATAGGAAATTCCATTGTCACCTTTAATTCTATTTACAAAACACTGTTAATACAAAGACCAAAGTCTCAAAGACAATAAATGCAATTGCAAGTGTTAGAAGGCATTCTTTGAAAATCATTACAACAAAATCAACCATGATACAAATGAAAACATACATGCAGTCAGTTAATGCACATGCAAAATCTATTGTTCTTTTAACAAATCACATTGCTAGAAATAGTTTTCTGTCAAGTTCTATAAAATTGTGTTACTGTAAATGGAATAGGCACCATACATTAGACTATTAAAAATCTGTTTCTATAGCACTAAACATCAAAAGATTCTCTTCACAGATTATAAATGAAGGGCATAAATTAATTTCATAATAAATGTTTTTTTTAAAAAAACTCAAAAGTTGAGATTTTTTTTTTTTGACAATAACAATGTGCACAAAATGTTGCATTATAACTCTTGACATAAAAGAGTAAATATATAATGTTCATAGCATCACAGCGTGAGGAAAGCCAAATGCAACACTTATTTGGAACAGCAATTAACAAAAATACATTGAGAACAAGCAGAATATCAAAAAACTTCAAAATGTTCTTCAAATAGATTGATCCCCCTCCCCAAAATCTTGTATATCTTAAAACGATAAAATACTTTATAATCCAACCCATAATATAATGATCAACATACCATTTAGATATTTATTTTAAATACAAGTAAGTTTATCAATTAAAAGCAATAATAAATAATTTTTTTTTATAAAAATAAGGTAAATAAACATTAAAGAATACTAATTATTATATTACTGATTTAATCCTTTCAAATCATTGATTTTTAAGAGGATTCACAGAAACAGACCAAATGATTTTGACATTGCATGCAACTTAAAGCTTTGATAAATAAATATAAAATAATTATCATAGCAAGCTATGAACTTAATACACAGATTCATTGTTGTTTCAAAACCTTGACTGATATTTTATATAATACTTCATTTAAATACAAACATGAATAAATATTAGTTTCAGAAATGTTGAATAACTACGAGATATTATTTCGTACAAGGTATACCACATAGAATTGATAAAAATTAAGAACATCTGAAGTAGCCAAAATTATTAATCATTAATAATTTTGTAAAGTAATCAAAATTATTAACCATCATCAAAAGCCAAAATTATTGATTATCATAGTAATTTTTTATATACTTGGTCATTTAAAAACATTTTATATTAAAAAAATCAAAAGCATATATATGTAAGATCTTTTACATTTCAATTGATAAATTTTTTTTATGATAATTAGTAAGTGCTTCAAACTGCTAAAATATATAAAATAAAATCTTACTTCAGAGATGGCCAATATTTCCAAAATTTTACACAGACTGTTTGAAAAGTGTGTCAATATATACAAGCACCAAAAATAGCTTTAAAAAGAGAGTATGTCACATAGTAAGTTAAACACAGCTAAGCTCCAATTGCTTTATAAGCAAAAAAAAAAAAAAAAACTGCAACAAACCTAATTTTTTATAAACTAGACTAACTTTGTTGCAAATTGATAGAAGTCAATAGAAACTAAGACAAATCTTAATCTCAATATTTAGACAATTAAGTACATTTTAAATTTAAAACATTTAAAATTCAAGGTACTTAAAACATCTACAGTGAAGTTTCAAAACATAAATACACAAAAAAAAGGTTTGAATTTTACAGAATTATAAAGAAACAGCAAAAAGCACTGAGTATAAACATTTAAAATAGTACAGGAGATACAAACATTCAGTACAATGTAACAAAATAATTTTATAACTAATATAATGAATAAATACACACTGAATCATTTTTTTAAAAAAGATCTTGATTTTTCTGGTTTATTGGAGGAATTTTGATGTGGTATCACATTTAGTTAAGTTGAGAATAGATCAGCGAGTATTCATGAAATAAGTAAGTGCTTATTAACTGTTTTCCTCGAGGGGAAAAAAAAAAAAAAAAAAACTAATGATACTTGCATTACAGGGCTTATTTTGAATAGATATATAGATTTGAAAAAGGCTATTGAATCCAGAATTAGTCCCAGAATATTTGAGTTGTTTAACATAAACAGAAAGAAAAAAAAATACTGATTTTAAAAAGTAAAAGGTAATTAAGAAATATCAATACACTAATTGTTTAACAGAAAAAATAATTAAAAGGTGCAAAAAGTAGTAGGCATAGATTTAAAAAAAAAAAAAAAAAAAAACTACTGCAAGCCAACCAGCAGAAACGCATAATTCATATTCTAAAAATGATTTAACAGGTTTATCTAATTATACTTCTGAAGTAATTCCACGTAAAAACATTATTTTCTCAGTAATAAACAACTTCTTAGATTTTCCTTTGTCCTTTATATGAATAAACCCAATAGCTGGTATATTAGTCATTAGAAAAAAGATGATCATACATTGCATAATATAAATATTCCTGCTCTAGAACTTTAGTAAAAACTTTCTTACTAAATTGACACAACATGCATTGTTTAATACATTCAATGATGCAATGTTACACAACTACAAAACTATATATATAAAAAAGAAATGAATAAAACTATAGCATGCAGATTATTCAGTTCCTAAACTGCAAGATAGAATATCATAGAAATGAAGTTTATATTAGTGAAATAATAATTATAATGAAAAAATTATAAAATAACAGCAGAATAATGTTGTCAAATACTGGACTCGTTCTATCATATTTAAGTAATTTCTTAAAAGAATTTTGTACCATATATTTTAGTCTTCTAAAATTGATTAGTTTTCCTTGCAAAAAATATCATGAAGAAAAATTAAATGTATCCAATGAAATTTATATCTGGCTCATAATGGTGCCAAATATACATGATTTCTTGTAAAACAAGAACATTTAAATTTTAATGCATTAAAAAAAAAGAGGAGGCTAATATTGGAAGAAAATTCTAATACAGAATTTCTTTGGATCTCAATATAAAATCAAAGAGATAATGAAACTGAGATTTTATGTTTTAAAATATATAATCAAAAAGTAGCTTGGCTTTTGCTAAAATGTCATCCTTAGATTGATTTTTTCTAAGAGCTTTTCCTTAGAACACTCTTATGTTTTAAAAACCGAAAGCAGCATTTTTATTCATTAAAGAAGTAAAGTTAATGATTATAAAAAATTCTCAGTTCAGAATAAAAAAAACTAGGACATTTTACGGTTATTAGTAACAGCATGATTTACTACCTTTGGATAAAAATGAAGTGATTAAACCTCCACCCATTTGGTTTTCTTGCATCACAGATTTTCAAGGAAATTATAAAATCTAATATTTTTTTTAATAATGCCTGATTGAATTTTTAAGGAATGGCACATAACTGAATTTGAACTGCATTAAACCAATTACACTTATATAGTGTTCCTTAAATTTAGCATTTGGTCGAAAATTACTAAAATACAAAATAAGTAAGTAACTGAACACATATAATATTATATATATATGTTATATGTGTGTATATTATATATATATTTATAAAATTACATTTGTAATTTTATAAATCTTATTCCATATCTGTATTATTCTATTTAAATATCTGATGCTGCGAATTAAATTTATTAATTTTCCTAAAAAATTTGATTTACAATATTACTATATTTAGGCAATTTCGTTTCTCTGTTAATCTTATGATTTCAAAGTAAAATGGCTTTCTTAATCACTTTTTGTTCACCACATTGGTAAATTTATGCAAATGCAAGCAATAAGTTCTTGCTACTCACAATATAAGAAATCATGGCATACAACATTATGGCACCATTTCAAGACTACAAAAACAAACTTTAGAAAGATCTGAATGTGCTTAATAATAATAATAATAATAAAAGCTAAAAATTTTATTTGTGAATTTAAAATTATCAATGTAATACAATGATATACAATGTCTTGAAATTATGAACAAATCATTTTTACTAAATGTTATTCAAATATATTTATTTATGAAATAAAAAATTTAAAGAAATTCACATAATTTTCAATTTTTTATGTAGATAGATGTTTTTTATTGTTTATATATGAAGTTAGAAAGAAAATTTTGTACAAAAATTATAGCATGAAAATGTTATTCAGTTCCTCTGATCTGACTGAATTAAAAAATAAAATGAACATTAAATTTAGAAGTTCCAGAAGTAAAAAACTTTTCATATAGAAGAAATGGTCATGAAAAGATTTTTAAAAATTGCCAGTAATAAAAATGAGGCTCTAAACTGAAATTTTGGATAGGAAGCGCTACCATATTAAACAATTCATGATAGATTTAAAGTTTCATCACAACAATATATTTACATGTGGCCAGCCCTTTTCCAGTTTTACATAAAACCATGCAGTCATATAGAGTAGCATTTTACATAAATAAAGTCTTTCATTGGAAAAATACTTATGCATTATTATTAAATAATATCATTACATATTTTTCTAACAATCAGTTACAAGAGCAAAGCCTGATTAAAAGACATCTATGCACAGGATGTACTGAAAATAAAATGACTGATACATAAGAACTATTTAAAAAATTCTAGAATTTCAAAATTTGCAAATTCTGTGAATAAGTTATCTCCCACCTTTATTCTACCAGTTTTGCAAAAACAGATAGAAAAATACATAAATACATTAAATTTTAGAAATCTTTTCAGTAAAAAAATCAAAACAAACAATTAAAAAACCATTTATTCAAAAATCGAGTCTAATAAACTATTGTGGCAATGTGGAAAAACAGCATTTGCTCAATGAATGCTAATGCTTCTTTTTAGTTAAGTCAAGTGAACAATATCAGCTAATTTAAATATATAATACAAGATTAACTTTCCACTCCAACTGCAGGTTGTAACTGTGATGATGCTTCAGTTCTTAATGATACATCTACACCTGCAGGGTCATTTGAATTTTCAGAAAAATTCCTATTATTAGATTGATTGGAATCTTTCTTGTCATTTCTCTTTGTCTGTAAATAATAAAAATATATCATAAGAATATGACTCAAAAAGAAAATTGAATTCATCAATGAATTTCTACAAAGTAATAGTAAATTTTAAAATAAGAGAATTTAATAAGAACAAAAGTATTCGTGCAATTCATAATTTTGAAAATTATGAAGACAAGGTTTTTATATCAGTTAGGAAATCGTTTATACAGAACAACTTAAAAAAATAAATATATTATTTGTTGTTTCTATACACAACTCTTTTTTAAAAGAATACTTAATATATCAAATTTGAATTATCTGTTAGAATAGGTGTTCCAACTATGAGATTCAATCTTTTTATTATTATTTGTTACCTTTGGTAATAAGCCGGTTTACTTGTTTTTAATTTCAGTATCTCTTATGCATAATTAAGTATTTATATTTCTTTCAGCAAAATAAGCTGGAATTTCAAAATGAAAAAGAAGTTTGAGCAGCAACGTTAATTCAGTAGCTTTACATCTATTTTTGGTGCGCATGAACTTTCCAAGTGGTGTCAAATCACATGTCAAAATTACAACTGCTTGCATCATATAACATCCAATAGTACATTATCTTATCACTGTAATAGTGTAAAGTTACAGTGTAATAGTACACAACAATTTTATTCTCTTAATTCTCATGCATTCTTGATTCCAATAATAAATTAGCACAATTCACTTGATATACTTTGCAAGAGCATGTTTAACAGCATGTTAGCTATATTGAAAAAAACGTTGATACAAAAATTTAAAGAATAAGAAATATAAGTATTTAGTGCACTGGATTTATTTCTTAGTTTACTCAATATTTTAGTGGGCTTAGTTTATAGATTGTAGGGAGAAAAAAAAAAAAAAAAAAAACAGAAATAATTCATAATGCCAAATCAAGGAATATGAAATAAAAGAATTTACACCCCTTAATTTTTCATAATAGAAAAAAAAAAAAAATGTGATGAACTAATGAAAATGGTATGAATTTCATTGCACAACTGCAACACCAAATACATATATATATGTATTTAAAAATGTTAAAATTAAGAGAAAATTTTTATGATAATTAAACTGATATAAAAAAAATTTGTTAAATTCCAAAATACAGTGAAAACAATTTTAGAAAATATTGCAGTATTTCTAATCCTTCAAAATATATTTGTGCCAAATCTTGTAACTCCTAGTTAAACAATTGATCTTATAGAGATGTAAGATTTTTTATATCATTTTTCCCCAATAAATAAATAAAATATTTTAAATTACTCTATACTCAAATATTATATAATATAAATAAAAAATTTTAATCAAAAATAATAAATTAGTAATTTAATGTTTAAATAATGTTTTAAATAATTTACATGTTTTGCAAATTTCCTTCATATTTCCAATAATAGCAGAAAATTGATTAACAAGTATATATTTTCTGTCCTCAAGAAATAAGAAGAATAAAAATATCTACACTGAAGATGGAACCATGTAGACATTTCACTAAAATATCTATATATTTATAAACGAATAACTTACTTCTCTTTCAGGAGGCGGTAGTATAGGAATAGCTGCTTTAGGTCGTTTCTGAACAGTTGGCCTTACTGTTGGTGGCTGATTTTGAGGATAATAATACGTTATTCCTGCAGGAGGAGCTGTATATATATCACTGGGAGGAGCCTAAAAAAAAAACAGTGATTAATTAAAAAAAAAAAAAAAAAAAACAGCATTTAATGCAAAGAAAATAAATAGGATAGCCAGCATTTCTGCTGTTTGAATTTCCCTGACTTTTCCCTTTAAAATAGAGAAAAAAAATAGAAAATTTGTCCTTATCAATTTTTTTCTGAGCTGTATAAAAAGAAACATGTTTTAGAGGTATAAATTTCAAATTTCACAGTTTCATATATATCAAACCTTATAAGAAAAAAGTTGCCCTCCTCTTTTTGAAAAATTACAAGAGACATGCATTTTATAATGTATGAAAGAAATTCATTTCTCATGTTTAATATTATTTTAAAGTTATTGAGCATTTTTGTTGAATGTATGGTAAATTTTAAACAAACACAAAATTTTTAAAAAAATGTTAAAAGAAAATATTAGCAATAACGTCAATTTCATTTTGTCCATAGCACCCATTCATATGAAGAATTTAGTAATCTATGTTCATAATATTTTTTAAAAAAATGTTTTACGAAAATAATAGCAATAACATCCATCTGATTAAAAAAAAAAAAAAACACTTTTAGGCAAAAAATATTATATATTTATACATAATATGCAATAAATTAGATATAGTGGTTACTCTTTCTCTTTCATAGACTATTAGAACAAATTTGATTATCATTAGTTGTGAATGATGTTTCATTCTACTTATGAAAAAATACCAGTGAATTATCATGTTCAATAAAAATTACCGATTTATATAAAAAAAATTTCGTTTTGTAATAAATTTCCCTGACTTTTTCCGATCTCCCGGTATTCCAAGATGATTCCAGGTTTCCCCAGACGGCTGGTCACTCATACTGAACTGTAGATGAGAAAGACAATCTAAACAACTGGGTTTATTTTAAAAATAAGAGAAAAAACCCTAATTTATTTAAGTATTCTTCCAGTTATAAAAAACAGTAATTTCCATGTAGATTATCTAAAAGTATCAGAATTAATTTTTACACACAGAGAGGAGTAAAATAGCACAGATTAAATAACAGAAAATATGTAATACATTATATTCATCACAGATAAACAAAGTAGAAAGATAGTAAATTCAAGGTACCAATAAGTTTGATTCAAATCAAATCAGAATGTGTTTTATATTGAGAAAATTTTAATATCTTTTAGAAAACATGGACTTTTATGGAGAAGTATTGTTAGTTAAATTGTATAATCTTGAGTATGAAAACATTAATAAGAATACTTTACTTTTGATAAAAGTTAACATTTAAATAAAATGTTTTTTAATCAAGACTCAGAGAAGATATTTCTGAGGATGAAAATAAATTTGTCAGCTTTGGTAAAAATTCTTGGCATCTCTGACTAGAATCAAAATTTATGCTGAATAAAATGTATATATACATAGCATATATTTATTCAGAAACTGAATTCACTGAATGAGAAATATCAAACAAGAATTTCTATTTTATAAAATTATGCAGAAAAATTGTAAAGTTAAAATGATGGTCGAAGACTGAAACTGCAACATAAATCTGCAATTACAGTTTGTTTCAGGATCCTGAGACTAGTATTTCTAGATTATTGTATTCTGTTAAGAAGTACTGTGTAGTCAGATGAATGCAATTCTCAGGAAGTATTAGTGAAGCTCTAATTTTAATTTATATCCCATCTGAGCCCTAGTATCAGTTATCATTTTGGAATGTACTATTTTATTTTAATATCAAACTTGTATTTTATTACTCGTATGGCTAGTACCAAGTTCAAAGTGTGCTAAAAATATTTTATATAATGTTATATAATATTATGATCAAGAAACAGAAAATGGAGACTATATAAGTCTGGTCACACATTCTACAAAATATTCCAGTCAAATTGCTGGAATTTTTGTTTATACCATTAAAAAGATTTGCTGTGAAGCAGGAGGTAAACAAATTTTGCTTCGCTTAAAAAAGTGAGAAAAAAGGTATTTTTGAAAAAACATCTGTTGAAGAATCTGATTATAGCATTATCAGATAAACTATTTACAACTTTTATGTTAAAGAAAAAGGAGACCTTTTGTTTAAGTTACACCCTGTTTTGAAAAAAGTATTTTATTAAAAAATATGAATTAACAAATCTTAAATACAAAATCTACAGTTTATTAAGTCAAAATTCTATATTTAAAACCTTGCTGTTACTAAAAATTGTTCTAAATTTGTATGATTTTACAGTATTTTTTCAGATTATCCAAGGTCATTGTATTTACTAATTCCAAGAGCAGTCTGTGTTCATCTTACTGTTAAATGTAACATCTCCTTCATTTTTCTTTTTACCTCTATTTTGGTGAAATCAACGCTTCCTGGTGCTTGCACAAAAACATGGAGGATTTCCATATCTGAGAATTGACAGCACGTGAAAAACCTATTTGCTTTATTCTGCAATGTTTCCAGATTTATCCTTACAAAGCTTCGTCATCACATACAAAGAAAAAATAGTTAATCAGATCCTGTAATATCAGTCTGAATGTGACATCACTCCAAACATTAAAGTAAATAAAAAGACACTTGTAGACCCCTTTATTGTAGCTTAAAATTGCATTCAAACTTATGGCTGGGATGGCTAGAAATATTGAATAAATGATGTACAAAGCTGCAAGTTTCACAGAACATGTCATCAAAAAGGAAATAAAAAACAGGTTTATTTGCTATTATTTTAGAAGGACAAAGATTAAATATTAATTAGATTTATCACTTCAGTAATTACAAAGCATTATTAAGATTTCTTTTGGAATGTAGAATAACCAGATCTGGAAATTGTTTCGTCAGCTCCACACAAAAATATTAATTGTGAAAGATACAACTTACATATGTTTATAAAGCAATGTTATTGAAAAACTCATTTAAATACAAGATTATTTAATATAATTGCATTAATTATTAATGATTTGATTGTTTTTTTATGGCGCAAGGGCCAATACTGGCCAAGCTGTGTCAAAATTATTAATGACCACAATATTTTCATAAATACAAATAGGAAAGAAGAAACAAATAAAATACAAAAGCAAGTTGTATTTCCCATATGTGATTTTTCTTTGTCACATGGGCAACATCCATGCAATAGTTAACTTCACACTAGACACAGTGAAGCAAGTTTGCAGCCACTGCTAAATATTTAACAACATACATGTAGTTATTTAATTCTGAAATTAATCCGTATGTCTTGCTTTCATTGGAGTAAGTCACAGATTCTATCTGAGTACCTTTTTTGCATGCACCAATTAATGAAGTGAAAGTAAGCATAGAGAATATTTCATATGGCAGTGATTGCAATAACAAACAGAAGTTTATTTCCTCCTCTATAGATTTCAAACTTTTCTTCCTTATAGTTTATAATGAAATTATGACCATTTGTAATAGATGCAGTTAATTTGAACTGCAATGTATAATTTTAGATTATTAATATATCTAAATTCAACAAACATTAACAGTTGCTAATTTAAATCCATTAAAAAAACTTGACATGTAACAGTGAATTTAAGAAGAGTTAAAAAGCAGTTTGTATGTGCATGGGGGATAAGGGTCAGTACTTCAAAAAATGTTTTTGTAGATTACTGATGTCCTAATCGACAAGCTGCAATTAATTTTAATGTAATTATTAAATCAGAAAAATATTAAAACATATAATTTTACTTACTGCTGGTGGTGGTGGAGGCGGTGCTGGTGCATACTGCTGGTATGCAAATTGATGGTAACTGGCAGGAGGTGGCGCTGGAGCAAAGCTCATTATATTTGCAGCAGGTGTAATACATGGAGGTGGAGGTAGAAGGGGTTGAGGGGCGGGCACGCTCACTTGAGGGAACAATCGAGGAGGAGGAGTCACAGGCATTCGAAGACCTTCAATAGAAAAAAAAAAGCATTAAAAAATGTAAATCAAGAAAAAATATTGTTTCTATCTAACTATCATCATTTGAATGATTAGGGAATAAGGACTGGGATTAGAAAATACCATTAAAATAACGAAGCTACAATTGATTCCTTATTAGTAAAGAAAATATATCAGCCCATCAAATATCAATTATTTTAATAATGTAGTAATTTGAGAAAGTAAAGATTCCAACAAAATAAGAAGTCTTTTAAAATAAGAAGTCCATAATTTAAGAGATAACTACATATTTTGACATTGAATTGGTAAATTTTAATAATTTTAAGCTTAATTGCAAAATATTTACAATAAAAAAAAATGTTTTTTTATCTTCCATATGAAAAAAAGAAATATTTGCTATACTTACAAAAGCAAGAACAGGCAATTAATTTCAACATCAAAAAAGTTTAGTTCAAAATTCATAAAAGAATAAGACATATACTTAAAAGCACCAATATTGCTAAATATTTCATGATTATTTTATCATCAAAACAGAGAATTCTCTATTAAAACATGATAAATACACTCCGTTTTAGACTTATGTATCTTTTAGTTTTGTTCGGTTTCTTTGAAAATAAAATTTCCTGAAAGAAAGAAGTTGAAAAGACACTTGGAAAAACAAATATCGAATAACAAATCTAAAATGAAATCCATCAATCCCTTTCTTCTTCTTTTTTTATAGAATGTCGAAGAAAAGACAGGATTATAAAAAAATTTTGCATTGGCACTTTATAATAAAAACACAAGCAAGTAAACTACTTTAATATAATGAACCAGCACTGAAGTTTGCCTCTCTTTCCAAAATTCAGCTAACTGCTAGATTTTGCAATTGCATTTACTATTAAAAATGCAATAGTAATTTTCTTAAAAAATACAACATTAAATTTCTTTCCAGGATGTTTTGCAAAAATGATATCCTCCTAATGCATATTTTGATAATGATTCCCCCTATTAAAAAGTACGATTTTTCAAAAATACACTAAGAACAGCACTTAATTAATATTTTTCTTTGAGAATAATAAAATATTTTTCTAGCAAAAAATACAAAACTTTGAAAACTAAATTTGAAATTCATATATGAAAATTAAAATAGATCAAATGGTAGGATTTTAGGATGAGGAAAGATTTGTACAATTTTAATTTTTTTTCCAAAATAAAGAATATTATTGGTATCTTAATCTTTTTTAACCAATGGGTATACATACATATATTTATTATCACAGGTATCATATAATAATCAGTACATCAAAATAAATAAATCAATAGTTAAAAAAACCTTAAAAATATTAAACAGAATTAGAATGTTTACATTTTTATACCACTTACCTATTGAAGAAAAAATTACATCAAATTATTACTTAACAAATAATTTAATATTATATAAATATTTCTGACATCACCAATATTTAATAAATATTTATTTTTAAATATGAAAAAGTTTTCAAAACATCAATATTCCAAAGAGAATAGAAACTGCACCAAAAAATATTTCATCTTTAATGTACTACAACTAATCAGGTTTTGGAGGATATAAATTAATTTAAAATTCAACCCAAATTCTTAAATGATGGAACTAGATACATCAAAAGTAGGTTGATGGTGGCAATAAATATGAATTCTTTAAGAAAAATAGGATGACATTAAATTTACTAGGCAATATGCTCATTTTGAAACTAGATATAGTAGCCTCGAAATGTTTTCTACCTGATAAATCTTAACATTTGAGAACTTCTGGCATAAAAATCAATATTCCTTTTTACTTTAATTTTAAAATTCACTCAATTATAATAGTGCGAGATTTTTTTAGGATAAACATTATCAACATTTGGCAAACTTTTTAAATGCCTCATTTTTTTTAAATGTCTTCGAGTAAGTTGTAGCAATAATTCATCACAAATTATTCAAACTGTAATAGGCATGATTCACTTCTTTAAAACAAGATGGAACATATACTGCAAAGTAATTTACACAAGCAAAGATAACACAGAGAATAACACACACACACACACAAAAGATTAACACAATATAGCACAATACAAAATCCCAGATACGCACCATAGTTGTCAGTATAAGGAGGAGGAGTAAAGGTTTGATATGCTGAAGGATTCATGATCGGGGTGGTTGTAACGGTTTGACTTTGTGTACTGGGAGTAGGAACACACGTTTCTGTAGGGGCATATAAAGTAGTTTGGTATCCTACAAAAAATGATATATATAAATATGGGGTATTTCTATTTATTTGTGAATAATTTAACAACAGACAGTTGAATAATGTAAAAACAAATTTTAAACAGTTTATTTAAAGTACACATTGCATATTTTTAAAAAATCATATTAAAAAAGACATTTATTTAAAAATATTAAATACATTACAAATAGGAAAATGCTACAACAATAGTTAATACTTTATTTTTCATTAACTAGTTAATTACAAAATTACAATAATATTTTTGTAAATGTAAATGTCTCTTAAGAAGAAGGAATTACAAGACAATATTAAATATACCAGCTGAGATCATGTGCATTTTTATTCAAAATACAAATGTTCCACATGCTCTGATATAAGGACCAAGATTTTGGATTAAAAATTTAATTTTCTTTATGAAAATTGGTTGAATTTTCTAGAATTTATTTTATAATGTTAAAATATATCAGTCTTTTCAAATTAGGACAAAAAAATGAGTTACTTATGAAGAAAATGCTTACAATAGCTTGCACTTCTACGAAGCACTGAAACAAGGGGCCAAGTACCTGCAAGATAACAGGGTTCGAGTAGCAGGGTTGAACAGAAATTTCTAATTACCTTTCCCATGCACATGCCAAAATCAGCCAGCAAGCACTGAATTAAGTACTGAGATAAGATGGCCTTAGGTAGGCTTTTTTTTATTTATATATATATATACAATTTGCATGACGAGAGATTCTGACACTTCCAAGCTTTCAGATAATAATTTAAGCATTGAAGAGCCAAAGGAATTGTAGATATGAAATGTCAAATTGCTATTAAGGAAGTGAAATGCATTTAAAGCTGACAATTTTTAAGAACTAATCACATAATCAACATAAAAAAGCAGAAAACACAAACATGCTAGAACAAAAATGTTGAAATTTATATGCATTAAAGACAGGCACTTGATAACAAGAAAGGAGGGAAGAAGCTTAGAACATTCAATTTGTATCTAACATATATGTAAATATATTGCAAATAAATAAAGTAAAAACATGCAAATCATAAGAATTTTTTTTTTTTTTTTTTTTTTGTCTAAGAGAAAAATTAAGAAATATTTGGATTCTAATATGCTCACAATCAAAAGGACAATTCATAAAAGCTATTTAAGAATGATTTATCTATTGAAATTATTATAATGTTCAAGGATATTTATTTTCTGGGAATGGTATTGCAAGTGGATGTTAACCAATTTAAATAATACCAAAAATATCAAATGTATATGTTCAGAATGTTCAAAGAAGATATAGAACTCACAAAAAACATTATATATAAATATATATATAAGAATGTGTTCAAATCTGAAAATTCCATTATTAGAGATAAGCCAAGAAGTCTAAAAAAGAAATAATACTCATAAAATAACAAATATTCAAATTAAAATTAATCTGAAATAATGAAACTACAAGAAGTTAATTCTATATCAAAAATATCAAGTCCCTAAATCAACTTCCAATTCTTAGAAATTTATAAATTTCGTTTTTATTTCGAGATTAAGTAGTAAATTCCGATTCAATGACCTTATTATTAAAAATATTGCATTTTCCTGCATTTTCTTGATCGAAATTAATATACTGTTATCTATCAAATATTTTATCAATAAAATATTTTTAGATTATTTTTTTTTTTTATTATGTAGAAAGCATCAAAGATATTTAAATCTCTTTCAGACTGAACGGATTTTACAAATTAAAAATCTCAAACATAAAACACATGCTTATGTGTGAAATAGTTATCTTTATTAAGAAGTTTTTTTCTTCTTTCTTTATATGTAGCTTTAAAGAATTTATATGAAATCTTCAATAAAGAATATCAAAATTAAGTAATATGAAACTGCATTTATATGTAATCATTCTGATGGAAATATCTGAAATATACGTCAGATGCATGCATAGAAAAAAAAAATTAGGCACAAACATGTCTTATACACTTGCTATTATTATTATTTAAAAAGGTAAAAAATACAAACCCGTTTCATAATATGATGGATGGGGTGGTGGTACCGTTGGTGGAGGTGTTTGGTATGTGGTGGTTTCTGGAAGGCTACGTTGCCTTAATGATGAATAGCGCTTTGGACGTCCAGATGAATCTCCAGCACCTTTGAGAGCCATATTTGAAACTTCACTACTGTTTACAGTTGAAGGTAAAACACCTGAGACACATACAGAAATATTAACAGATTTTACTAACTTAAAGCACAATAATATTTACAGCAAAACATATATGCAGTATAAGAGAAAACACACAGACAATATTCATGTGCTAGTTATAACAGAATTATGATATCTAGCTATATTAGCCATCATGATAACAAACAATTTAAAAATTACTAAACAAAAAAAAGTTACAAAGCAAACTTTAAATTGTTTGTCCACTTATTTATATAACTAAGCTATTTCTGCAGATTATTTAGTCATTAGTCCCCCCCCCCCTCTTTTGCAATAATTTAATATACAAAACTGATTTGTATTTGTTGAATTCTTTCTTTTTTCTGAGTTTTTTTTGCTCCCCTAAGGTTTATAACACTTCAAATGGACTAATTTTTCAAACTGAAGCAATAGATACAGAACAACATACAACTGACAGAGATACATCCATAAAATCTCTGGTTCTCAGACTAATCAACAAATCATTTTTCAAATTTTCAACAAGCATATCCTTGTTAATACTACATCAACTTTCTATAACTGCATTTTGCTGCCATGTGATAATAAATGATTTATTTTTTATAACTTCCCAAAAAATCAGAAAATCCTTTGCACCTCAAAACATTAGAATAGAAATCATCTACATGATTTTTTTTTTTTCATCAAATGAATCAAACTGTTTTTTTATATTCATTTTTTTAAAAAGAAGTTGAAGTAAATCAACCATTTACTTAACATTGCAATATTTTTTTTTATTAAATGTGGATTTAAACAAGATGCAGCTTTTAAAAAAGGAAAATTTTTGGACATGTGTTCACATATTTTTTTGTAGTATTCTTCACAAATACAAAACCCTTTATTAAGAAATCTAGCTCTCTCTCTCTTTTCAATTACAGTAGCTCCACTAGTATTCATGCAGCTTATAGTCACTATTCCAATAGTTGCATTTTTTCTCAGTCTTGGAAATTGGACCGATCAACGAAGAAGAAAAACGTTGAGTTTCCATGATTTAACAGTCCTGAAGGTATTTTGTTTTTAACATTACAGCAACAATAATTCATTTATGCAATGTTTATAAAGATTGACATTAAAAAAAAACTAAGAAATTTAAAATTCCTTGCAATTTTCTCGTTTTTAAGGAAAATTTCAAATTTCTTTGCATTTTTCCTGTTTTATTGAAATTTTTTAAATTCCCAGCATCCCCCCCCTTTACTTGGTGCCATAACAAACTTGACTTTAATTTATAATTTATCTTTTAGATAATTTATTATGAAAATATTCCATGAACTGTATTCTTAAAATCTGCTATTCTTAAAAATTATTAGCTGATTAATATTTCCTTTGAAAATATTTAATACACATAATTATAAAAAAATTTAATATTTAGCAAAACATAATTAAATCAGTATAAATTACTAATATGATTCAAATATTAAATGCTTTTTAGATAATAAATACTTCTGCAGATTTAAAATGCATTTTTAAAAATTAATCTTTTTTTTTTTTTGCATAAATTGACTGAAAATTTTTAAGCGAGTAAAAACTAACAGCTACCACATAGTTCCAAAATTATTAATTTCAATTGTTCTTTTTGCATAAACGTAGAAATCACAACTCAATAATTTTTAATTTGAAACTGATTTTAAAAATTCAGACAGTTTTTAAAGCCTTGAAAAACTTACCATTGCTCTCACTTGGTTGAGCAGGTTCAGGATTCACATTGTTGGAAGTATCATTATTTTCCAGAGATAATTGTTCCATGTCCACATTTAAGTTATTCATTTTATTTTCCATAAAACGAGGCGATATGTGACGCATACCTCCTCTTCCTCGCCGATTACTATGTTCTCCTCTCCCAGATCCTCTACCAACACGGGGAGTAGGTTTCCTACTGCCCCTTTCATGATTCGCACTAAAAGGAGGCGTCTTTCCCCGCCTAGGCGTATTTTCTCTCTCTACAGAATTCCTATTACTATAGTTGGAGTTTTCAAATGTTAATGTTCTCACAGATTTTGCTTCAGAAATATTGGAAGAATTTTTGTTGAAATAATTTTGTTGTGGAACAGTTTCTTCAGGTGTTTCAGAAGCTTCTTTACTAGGTAGAGCAGGAAATTCATTGCTGTTGATAACTGGAGCATTATTAACTTCAGCATCTAGAAAAATATAAAAGGTAAAGAAGTCTGTTATATTAATTCAACAGTATTTACTATATAGTACAACATTACATTACTTATAAGCAATCATATAAAACGTACAATCAGAAAATATATAATTGCACATGAAAAAAAGTATAATTATAAACATATTTAGCTATAAAACTTTTGATTTTCACAACAATTAGCTATCACTTAAGCACCATAATGCACCACATAATATCATAAGTTATAAATATCATTTTATTTTAAATAATTTAAAAGCCATTTTAGCTATTAAATACATTTAAAACAATGTAAATTTCAAAGATTTAATCAAATATTTGAAAATTTTGATACAAAATTGAACATTTACATTCAGTCCAAAAATTCCTTAATGATTATAACTGTTGATAATAAAAACATTAAATAAATAATAATGCTAATGTTGTAACATGTAAGTTTGCAAGACTTCATATCATTATATAAGTATTCAAATTAGGGGAAGAAAAAACAGATGCAAGCAATATTTATATCCATAGAATTAAATAATATAAATGCAAATTTTATTTTTAGTAACTTTATTGACTATTATTCATTTACTACCTAATGGTAAATTTACCCATTTACTACCTACCTAATTGCATCAAATGGTAAAATGCTAATAATTTTTTTAAAAAAATATTCATCCCAGAATGCAATATAATTTCTAAGTATCTGAATCTTTACTTGCCTTTACAAGGAATACTTTGGAAAAATATAATGACAGCATTTAAAAATGCACTTGCGGGGTATACCGACTACGTAGACATGTTTTTATTATTTTATATAAAAGAAATACTGCGAAAGTTTCCAAATTTTAGAAGAACAATTAAAAAAATTAGTTTCTAAAAGTACTATGCCTATTTAAAAAAATTTGGATCCACTGATTCTAAACCTTGAATATAAATTAAGAATTAAAATTTATTTTTATAAATTAATAACAATTTATATATAACAAAACCAATGACCTTGTAGTTCAATCAGTCAAAAATCTGCTCTAATGAAAATCAAAGGGCTGAAAAATAA
Organism: Argiope bruennichi; assembly: GCF_947563725.1. NCBI lineage: Eukaryota > Metazoa > Arthropoda > Arachnida > Araneae > Araneidae > Argiope > Argiope bruennichi. The sequence goes on along the minus strand of NC_079155.1, from coordinate 31,925,755 downwards.
TGTATCACAGGGATTTAATATGCATATAACACTACCTTCAGATTCCTGCTTGGTAGGCACTTCTTCATTTGCAGAAAGATCTTCAGCTTCATTTTCTCTTGGACTGTTGGCATTCGAATCTCTACGGCCTCGACCACGAAAGCCAGGGCCACCTCTGAAACGCCCGGATGCTCTTCGTCCCCTTGAATTTCCTCGAGGAGAACCTCTGAATTTTTCTCGGCCATATGCAGTGACATCTTCCCAGTTTCGATCATATTTAGTAGGACCTCGTCTAAATTAGTAATAAACCATAGCAAAATTAACAAATAAGAACATGAATATGATATAAAATTAATTAATACAGTAAACTTATAGTGTTAAAAATATTAGGAGAAAAACACAATATAAATAATATTTATGTAGACTAAACTAACTAAATTAATCCTTTGAAAAAATAAGCATCACAAAAACTAGGATAAACGGAAAATATTATGCAATTTTCAAATTTTCTTAGCATATGTCATACAAATAATTATACTCTTAATAAATAATATTGGAAGTTCATTAAAAAGTCTAATTTGTTAAAAGATAATTTTTTAAACCAATTATAGTTTTACCACAGATTTCTAAGGAAATTAGATTTATCTGTTTTGAAAACCTAAATGAAAAACAGAACTTTTAATAATAAGGAAAAAAAAAATAGCATTTATTTTTTGCTTGTATTCCACAGAAAATATAATTCTTGAAAATCCATTTTCATTTTAGACCATACAATATGATTAATTTTCATGTTAATATAAATTCTGAAAAGATCTCATAAAAAATTATGAGTATAAAAAGGTTTTAACTGCAAATGGTAGGATCTTGTTACTCAAGAAATCAGATGTAGAAATATACAAGTCAGTGCTTTGCAATTTTTAAAATTTTGTATCAATTTCTCTTGAAATGTCAAGTCACTGATACTGATATTTGTTTTTGCCTATTCAACTTTCACTTTTGTGCAAGCACCAATGATCAGCAATAAGATACAATTCTACAAATCTAACAGCCAAGATTTAATATTTGCACTGCGAAATAATTATTATTCAATAATTATCAATCATTTACAGTACTACAGGGGGATGGTTATAGAAGAAACAAGTAAAAGGCAATTGTAATATACACAATATTAATTACATAAATCAGCATCTGTTATTTTTAACCGGAGGTATATTTTTAATACTAAACTCACCCATATCGACGTCTCCTCCTTGCACGAGGAGGCCCATCTTCATTACGTATGTCATAACCATAGGTTTCAATCAATTCAGTTCTAGATTTAGGATGCTGTTCTTCCTCTCGGAAACGGTCATGTCCCCATTTACCTTCATCTAACCACAATTTCTTTTTTCGATCTCTGAATATATTAGAATATTTTAGAATTTATAATAATTTGACATGAGCAAGGTTGATGAAATTATTATTTCAAAGAAATAGATATAATTAATGAGACAAAAGGCAAATATCAGAAGAAAACAATTTTTAATGCATTATTTATCAAGAGAAATTAAATTAATTAAAAAGAGTGGCAAGTAAATTTTGTAAGTACCATTATTTAAAATACACTGCAAAATAATATAATTGATCATTAACAAAATATCAATTGAATTTAATGAAATATAGATAGTAGCATAAAGTAAGGAGTAGTTTATTCAATGACATTGCCTTTTAAAAAATTAAAATTCTTTTATTATTATTTATTTATTCAAATTAATCAGCATAATCAGGGCCATATATTTGAAGATCCCTATTTATCAGCACAGTGAGTACAGTATTTAACATTTACAATGGTGCAATTTCATGCAAACAGTCTGATAAACCTACATTTTTTTTTTTTTTTCAAAATGTAATTCAATAGAAGTAAAAAAATAGACATCAGAAGTTACTGGTAACATAGAGTATGCCAAGGAAATTTTAGTAGACAGTGTTGCATAAAGTGAAAGTATTTCATTTCAGCCTACTTTTGAAAGGCATTTTTAATTAATGCTATTTGTATACATACACATAAGTACAGAATATATCTCATTCATTGAAATAACCTGTTGACCAGAATCCCTGATTTCACATAGTTTATGCTACTTCCTTAGCCTCTCATTAATAATCAAACTAAATGTTTAAATCACTGTGGAAACATTTATCTAATTATGATAAAAAAAATTGATACTTATTGATATTTATGTCCCACTCTAAAGTTTATTTGCTGATTTTCAAATTAAGAAAAGCCTTAATTCTCATAGAATGCCAAAATGATAACATTAGTTTTTATTTGTCAGCAATTGCAAGCAATTTCAGCTAGCAATGGCTTTATTATCATTTTTTGGTAAATTCTTCACAGGATCTGTAATTATCAATAAGTACTAAAAAATTGTATAAATGAAGTTTATGATAAGTAAAAGCATTAAAATTATTTTAAAAAGAAAAATGTATATTTAATCAAAAAAATGCACATTACTCTTGTCTGATTGCAAATAATACTATCACGCTTTTAGTACTCCCTCCCCCCCTTTAGTAGATACAATACTTTTTTGAATCATAAATAATGACAAAGTTATATAATTCAAAAATAAAACAATTTAAATAAAAATGATAAATATTTTTCTCACCTAACTGGTTCTGGCTCTTTTTCTTTTATATCCTCATTGTTTCGATCATCATGTTCATAAAACATACCCTTTTTAGGTATGTATTGGGGATTTCTTCTATCTTCATCGTAATCCAATTCTTTTTCAGTGGCAGTATTAGAGGGTGAACATTCCTGAAGCAGAAAAACAAATCGGGAATTTGCAATTGTGCATCAATACATAATCAATGGTCCATAATCTAAGCTTATACTATTTACTTAAATACCTATTAATTATATATATAAAATAGTCTAGCATGTACTATAGTAAGGGAATTAAAAAATATTCACTATCCATGAATGTTATAATACAATTTCCATAAATTTTGAAATCAATTTAATTAAATTTTTTTTAATTATTTATTATTTTATTGAGAAGCTTCCAGCAATGAAAATAATATTATATATATATATACTTAATCTAATTTAAAACCTAATTAATTTTCTATCTTAATTTAGCCCATATTAACTTTATCCTAAAATGTTCTCTTATTTTCTGATCTAATTTCCACACACTCGAATCACCCACATTGTGATAAGATCACACAATCACCACAAGAGATAAAAATCGCTAATGCTTACAACATTCTTTTAAAGATACCTAAGATTCTCTTTCCTAAGTCAACATATGTAAAAGAAATCCTTATCAAAATCTCAAAATAAAATTACCAGAGGGAACAGCTTCTGTCTTTTATGCTCATGCATCATAATCAAGACTGATACATCTCTTATTGCTTTTTATTTGTACAAATTATGCCTCCCAGGAGGAAATAAATTAAAGTTAAAATTCCAAAAGTTCCTTTTTTTTTGCCAAGCACTGTTAAATTATATATAAATATACATACACACAAGAAAAATTCTTTTATTATAAACTTCTATCTAATTAACAATTTAGATTTATTATCATAAGAAAACAAAACTTCATACAATATCAAAAAATGAAAGTAATCATTTAAAAAATTTACTATCTATTAACTGAAAATGAAACAAAAATATGTCAAGTTATATTAAATGCCTTTATAAAAATTGAACCAAAACATTAATTACCTCTCCATCTCCTTGTTGTCGTTCTTCCTCAACATATTCTCCTTCTTCCTCTTCCTCCTCTTCTTCTTCCGAGGCATCATCATTGGCATCACCCGAGAGAAAATCTCCTTCAACATCTTCAGACTCTGCAATGCCTTCTTCGCCCCCTTCCTCATCTACTATTTCAGACAAAGACTCTTGATCTTTTGGTTCCTTATTCTGTAGCAAAAAAAAATTGTTAGCTTTAGGTCTTTATGTTGTAACACCATACTTCAACATAAAATCCATCAAATAAAGAATCATTAAATATACTAATCAGATTTGTTCAGAATGACAAAAAAAAAATCAAATGAATAATTTATTAAAAATTGAAGGAAAAGAATTATTTCAACAAGATACTTGTATAAAAATATACAATAAATAATAAATGAATAAAATTAAAAAGAAAATTAAAAATTAAAAAAATAAAATGCACACCTTTTTAAGATTTACAAAACCTATTATTGAACCTAGAATTGCCAAATTCTGAGTAAGAATATTTTCCAATGTGAGAAAAAAATATGTTATGATGATCTTTTCTTTTTAGAAGGTTTAAAAAATTAATTAAAATTCTGAATAACTTCCAAAAACATCATTAAAAAATAATCTCTACTTATTCAAAATTCTCCCTACACACAATAGATGATCAGATATCCTTCATATTCAGGAGATACATAAATGTAAATAATGCAATATGCATTATTTACATATACATTAATTATAATTTATTATACAAGAACAAATTTTAAATTAAGTACCCTAATTTTTTTATTGAAGAATTAGAATCACTCTAAATTTAAAACTATCATACATGAAAATTTCTTATTCATATTAAGGATAATTCAATAAAACTCATTACGAACAAAGCTAAGAGCAACTGAACAATTGATGAAATCATATAAGTTTCAATGCATCATAAAGCTAAGAAATAGTTATATGAAGTTAAATGACTACAGTTTTTAAGAAGTTTTATAATAAAGAATATTGAGTGCTAGCATTTAAAACAAAATTCTGATAAAACGAATTATTTTATATACATTAGGATCATATTCAGAACTTCATAATTGCTGCAATAATACTTGGTAGTCTTTCTGGTGCTGTCAAACTAAATTCTTTACCATATTTATTCAAAGTTTTAAAAAAGACTGAACTTTTTTAATGAAAAAAAATGAAGAAAAATTTATCATACAATATTTTGATGCCAATTTAAATATGGAAATATTCTTACTGTTTCATTAGCTGCCTTCTCCTCTTCTGTACTTTCATATTCAGAATCTTCAGCCACTTTTACTAAAGTGTTCTAAAAAGAAAAATCGACAAAGTCAATATTGCAAAGTATTATTAGTAAAAATTTTATTTTAAATATTACCAGTATAAGATGAAATTCCTTTGCTATTTTCTACATACCCCTTTTCTATTTAAAATTAATTTTGCATCATCTTCAGAATCTTGATCAGAAAATGAAAGTTCATCTGACTCATCAGTAGCTATTTTGCGTCTTCTCCGTCTAACAGACTGCATGAAAATTTTAACTTTTATTTAAATTAAGTAAATCATTGAGAATCCATAATGGGTTAGTGCCTCATTTGCAAAATCTTACCAACAGCATTGCTGCAATTTGTGAAATTTTGCAAATAAAATTACTAAAAAAATTAGTAGAAAATATATATTAAAAGATGATTCTTTTCACATTTTACATACCACCACATTATTAATAATTGTTTTTGAAACATCAGCTGGTTCAGAATCTTGATCAGAAATCATAAAATCATCAGACTCATCAGTAGAAATATTACATCGTCTCCTTCTGCTATACTACAAGAAAACGTTGACTTTAAATTACAATGAATTACAAAATATTCTACTACTTTTGCATCTCAATTGCAATACAACTGCAATAAGAACTTTTGCAACCAAAAACTGAATAAATTACGTACAAAAATGTCCTCAAAAATTGCCATTCAGGACTGATTTTTAAAATTTTATAAGCAGTGCTTCAATTCATGGCAAAATGCATGAATATTGAGAAGCAATAAAGCACAAAAGTGTAGAACAAAATTAAATTCCAGATAGTAATCTGAATTCATTACATGGTCATATAAGTGAATACAAATATATAAAATCAGAACAATAAATAGTTCTGCAAATAATGAAAGAGGACAAAATAATCCACAAGCTCAATATTTAAAGAGAATACTAAAAACAGAGAGAGATTAAAATCATAGAAATGATTTTCTTGGAGAAATTCAAACAATAAGATTAACTGATATTTTAAATGCAGTTCTGCAGAAAATGTTATTTGGATTATTATTATAAATAATTGGAAATCAGTAAATAGAGCAAAATTTTCACCATACTAAATGATTCAGTCTTTTATTAGTTGGAAAGTGAACATACAAAACAGCAAAGAGAATTTATTGATGTTACATTTTGAAAAATAGAAGATAATATTTTTTTGTTTTAAATCTTTCATATGTCAACTGATATTAAACATGTGGTGTTGAAAAAAAATCAAAAATATAATTTAGCAGTCACAAAAAATGTAATTCCCCCTTTTTAGAGTACAATTTGCAAATGTGTATTAGGTCATGTAGTTTATTAAATAAAGATTTGTAAAATAACTATTGGATAAAATTTTTATGAAGGAAAAAAATATATTATTGTTAATACTAATTTTTAAAATATATTAAGTCGATATATAATTTTCATTTTCAGATGCCTACAGATGAAAGTTTTTGCTAGTTTGGAAACATGCAATAAAATAATTTGGATAACGTATGCCTTCATGATGTTTTAGGCTTATTCATTAAAACATCAAAATATTTTTAATGTTTTAATTTCTCTTTTAACTTAAATGTTTAATAAACACTGTCCTTTATGGTGAAACTAATATATCGTTACAAAAATGGATTAAAAAACTATTTACATGATATTAAAAGAAATTATACACGAGATAAGTATGAATTAATAACCCAAAGCAAATTGGCTCTATACTATAATTATTATTTTTAATTAATAATAATGAAATGAAAATGAGCCCTTAAGCTATAACTAAAAAGCTTCTTTTTTTTTTTTAATAATAGGATAAAAATTTTAAATTTCTTTATGCTACCTGCTTTTTGTTTAATAGAAAATTTCCTTTTTGTTTTCTCTAATCAAATATTAATGAATATTAAAGACTATCCACCTGTTGGCAATCTTCAGAATTATTCTTGAACTTAGAGCTATCAAATTTGGAACATGCGTATCTTGAATGTTGAAAGCATGTACTAGGGAGCCATTTCTTTCCTGGTTTATTATTATTATTATTTATTAATAAAGACTAATTTTAGTCATTTCAACCACTTTCTACCAATGATTTCCAAAGAATAATCCTTCAAAAATTATTCTTCATCTTTTTGATAATGATAGTTTAAATTCTGCCAAGTATTTTGTCAAATAAAAAAAGAAATGAGACATATACTCTTGCAGTTTTTTCATTTGAAATAATAATTTGACAATACCCATAACTTTAAAATCACAAAATATTATTTCCTATTTGATGTAGAGGCAATTGTTTTTCCCTTCCTCCAATTATAAAAGTTTAATTGAGAGATGCAATACACTACATGTTGCTCATAATATTTTTCTTTTGTTTGTTGCTCATAATACTTTTGTGAAATTTATAATTGTAAATTATGGTTTTTTTAATGAATAAGATTAAAATAAATAGTAAATTTCTACATTTAAGTAACATTTTAAGCATGTTTTACATTAAAAAAAAAAACACTTCTAGAACATTTTAAAAATTAATCATTAATATTAAACATAAGGCAATGACAGTTTGGATCGATTTGGTCAATCTTGATTCAAACCATGTATATAGAAACAATCAACAACATTTAAAGTACCAAAAACAGAATAGAACTGATTATAAAAGATTAAATAGAAATATATATATATAAAAATAGTTTCTTTTTATCTATATAGTATCTTTGTCTATATATATTTTGCCTGGATAACTAATAAAATAAACTTGGGTAGGATAAACTTCGCCACTATCTGATTTCAGTATCATAAAACAGTTGAAAAATCAATTTAAAAATTCCTATGAATTAAAAAAAAATGAAATCTATCATCTTATTATTTCAAATAGATAACTTAATTCTTCTGAAAGTAAAATACAATATTTTTTTGGACTTTTAATAAGAAATAAAATATTTCATCCACACAAAAATTACTATTACAAATGGAACTTTTTGAAAAGAACTTATGATTGAAATAAAGCATTTTTTTATAACTACAATAAAAGAAAACGAATTTTTAAATTAAAATCATTAAATGGGCTGACCGGAGATATTAGGCTGTTTACTGTAGTAAGAATAAAAATGTGTTATAAAGGCGTAAGTAAAGAAGTTGTAATTAAAGAAAACAAATAAAATCAACAATTAGTCTTCTTAAATAATATGCAATCGATACAAAAAATAAAATTAATATTGAAACTTCTAAAGTACAATCCATATAATCATTAACATAGTAGCCTTTTGATTTATTTACTGAAAAACAAGACAGTCAGAGACTACAAAATCAAAATAAAACAAATAATATAGCAGAAGATTGCATGTAAAGGAGGGCATATCACTGTTTTCAACTGCTGTTATAATTTATTCACCAATTCTTGGATGAAAAGTTTCAAAAGCTTATAATATTTACATAAGTTTTGAATTAAATCAGAAAATTCTTTATCCTAAACTGATTACAAACTAAAAGCAATTAGACAGCATGCATCAATATTTCAATCATTAAATTGTGTAAAATGCTCCAAATTGTAAGCCTTTTGTGCAGTTTATAAATTTTATTTGAAATAATAACTAATATCAAAATATAACAGAATATCCTCATTTCCCTTCCCCTCTTTTTTTTTTTTTTTACGAATAATGCTCCACTTGGATCAAGATAAGTTTTTTTAAAAACATTACGAGGTTAGTTTTTATTATTTTATATTTGTCAAAACCCTTCAAAGTGATTCTGAAATAGTTAATTAAAAATAAATAATCTAACAAATTTGATTTGTATAATTAATTTTAATTTTTTATGTCTTCATGTTTGAAGTTTTGCATTGCATTGTTCCCCATTATAAAATTTAAAAATACTATTGAACCCCATAACAGTGGCAATTAGAACACTAAAATGGCAAATAAGGTGAAATTTTTAAAAATATTTTTTAAAAAATTAAAAAAGTCCATTCATTTTCAAAGTTTAAATTATACAATAAAAAACGTCAAATTTACAGCCAACATTCCCCTTTATTTTTTCAGTATGAATTTATTCAGATAAAGCTAAAATTAAAATTTGTAACCTTAAAAAGTAAAATAAATATTCTTATGACTTTAAATAATTTTTAAGCATAGTTAATAGAGAATTTATTAATCACTTAGAAATGTATGAAAAAAAAAGATTAATGCTAATAATTAAAATTCAAATACTTAACTAATTGAATATCAAATTTAATATTCAAGATAACTTGCAACCTGAATGAATGCAACAAGTTATTAAAAAGATTTACAATACTTAATCAAATATGACAAGACAAAATAACAAATAATTAGAATAATCAGGACAAGACTCCTAAATGTTGAGTTTTGATTTCTAATATGGTAAACAAGATATAATTGGTATTCATGTAAAAATCACCAGCTGAGACATCTGTCTTGTCCAAAACTCCAAATTTTGAAACATGACTAATTTCAATTTTTGACTTTTTATGAAATTTAAGACTTAAGGCTTTGTCATGCATATTTTTAGAGCAAATATTTATGATTTTACTGTGAAATTATTTTTGTCAGTATAACAAGAGGAATATATATTATATCTATTCAACAAAATATAATAATAATTCTGATGTGTATGACATTCAAATATAAAAAAATACATAACCGATATTAATTTATTTAAATTTTGATTTTAAGATATTTTTCACAATATTCTATTGCATATTCAAAGTAAATGAACACAAATTTATTCAATGAACAAATTATATAGATTGCCGACTAACTAACAAATTACTGACAAGCCATTTTTATCATGTGGTTAGCGACAGCAGTTATTCATAATTTTTTTAAAAAAACTTCACAATTCCAAGGTTACCCTCCATATTTTTAAAACAAAATCAACTAAAAATCGAAAAGAAGTTACTCTGTTAGTTTATTATAAAAAGTGTTAGTACATACAAAGGTGTTTAAAGACACATGGACATGATACAAAATTAATTTGTGAATCTTATCGCATTATTATTACGATGAATGAATTATTAAAGGATCGGGGAGAAAAACTTAGGAATATTATTCAGGTTTTAAAAATAAGGATCCATTAATAAATTTACAGAATCAGTATTTCTGAATTTCTAGTCACTGATCATTTTTTCAGTTTGATATTTCCAATGTTAGAACGAAGCCATCAACAGTAACACAGAAAACATCTTATGATAAAATAAAATATTTGATTCAACTTATTAAAGCGATGAAAGTCCTTACCTTTTCGGGTGTTTCCAAGGGGCTATTTTCAGCTTCATTTGCATCGTCGCCTTCAACATCACTTTCTGAAAAAGATCTTTCCGAGTCGTCATCAGACTTAACTCGCCTTCTTCGATGTCTGTCTTCCATTGAATAAATAAACAATGATAAAAAAAGAATAAAACTAACAATATAAACAAGCTAATGCGATTTTAAATAATTTAAACAATGTTAATTCATCGCACGTTAACTGCAAATGTTTTATGTTGGTTTATCCTGATGAGATCGCATGTAATATTTCGGCAATGAAAACAGTTCCTGCCAGATTCTTTTCCTCAAAAGAATTATTCTTATCCCCCTCCCTCCTTGTCTCCATTTATGGGAGAGAAAATAAAGAAATAACGAAACAAAAAAAAAAGATTAATAATAAAATAGAATCAGGGCTTTTATACTAAAATAAGACAAAATTTCTGTTTTAATCAGAATCGCAGTTTGAATTCAGTTAGCTCTAGGACGACTTAAAAGGACACCGAGACAGCAAAATATCTAGTATCGGACAAATGTCGCCATCTTGAGATGTGATCTTTGATCTTTTGAGTTAAAATTGAGCAAAAGTGTTACAAACTAGTATTCATGTTCAAAAAGCGTCCTTTTGACTTTTAGACAAAAAAATCGAGCGTTCGAGACTCAATTTGTGGAAAATTTACTTAGTGCGTGGGGTTGAAACATAATAAATTCGTTGAGGTCAATAATGTTTCCCCACTATTTTTGTGGTGTGAAATTTTCGAGAAGGGATAGCCAACAGAGTGTTAACTACGTCGTAAAACATGATTTTTCGAGCATAATTTACATTTCGAAATTCTCCGTATGCTTTAAGAGTTGAGATTTTTTTTTTTGATAAAATTATATAAAAACTTAATCACAGACAAAAAAAAATCTTTATTCTATTAAGGGACATATAATCTCGTTATTGCTTATTTGTCAATTGTGAAAAAAACTGTCAACTGTGAATTATTATTAAATTTTATTAATCAACTTGTTCAAAGGAATCTGGGGGGCACGGCAGTGCCCCCTCCAAGTCGAGCAAAAACAAGAGGCACGGCAGTACCATCCTTTTCTCGAAGCAGTTCAGGCCATTTTCTACCTCCTATAACTTCGTTGTGGATTAAACTAGAAGCCTGAATTTTCAGTAACCAAGCAGGCGTTATACAAGTAGGGTATATTTCAAATTTCATTAAATTTGAACCAGTAGTTTAAGAATTATAACTAGTCAAAGTTTGTGAATTTTGTCACTGACTGACTGACTGACCGATCATCAAAACTCTAAGGCACTTCTAGCAGACATAGAAGCTTCAAATTTAGAATACAATTAGTGTTTAGTGTATAAATCAAGGAAAAACTAAAATATGCGTGTAATAATGGACAGGTCGATAAATTTTTCGAAGTTTCGAGCATTGTCCATTTTGTCGGCAAATTCGTCGCCAAGTCGCCAAATGGTCGCCACCAAGTTCTGGGATCACTGGTTCGGCATCCGACAGCATCCAATACAGATTACAGTAAATCGGTCTTTCTTATGATGACACTATTCACTCTGCGAAGCAAAATGACAGGTTTGTAACAATATCTAATTGGAAATAATTCAATTTGAAGTTGCAAACGCAATGGGTGACTTTCAGAGAATCAATCTGGCAGAGGAATATAAATATAACTTGTAATATAAATATATATATTACAAAATATGTAATATAAATATATATACAAGTTATAATATATATGGTAGAAGAATATTAAGTCTGGACGGCTTACATCGAAGAAATGTCGACTTTGGAAGAATTAAAGCGCAGGAATCCTCAATTTGTGAATACAACAGACTAAGAAACATTTACCGTTCAGACTTGTCAAAAATTGTAACATCAAAGCTTACGAGAAAAACCCAATAGAGACAGGGAGTGGGCTTTGAGAAAAACTGTAGCTGAAGCTCAAGAAGTAGTACTGGAAAAGAAAAAGAGGAAGACTATATACAAAAATAAGAAAAGGACTATCTACAAAAAGAAATGAGATGCCATTAAAAACATAACTTGTAAAAAATCCCAAGTCTCGCAACTCAGTTCTTCTATCGTAAAAAGTTGTGAGATCCATGTAATACCAAGTCGGTCAATTCATTCAGTCCCTACTTAAGGGTCCTTCTGTCTTAAGTTATTACGTAATTAACTAACCTAACAACATCTTATAGTGATCATATCAATATTAAAAATATTTTATGGTTTAAATAAATAGATTGACTTGGCAATCGCACTAAACAATCTAATTTAATATAATATGTTAATGTAATCTAATTTAATGTAAAGAAGCATTGTGTTATCATGCGATGGCCAAGTCAATCTATTTATTTAAACCATAAAAGATTTTTAATATTGATATGGTTACTATAAGATGTTGTTATGTTAACTAATTACGTAATAACTTAAGACAGAAGGACCCTTAAGTAGGGAATGAATGAATTGACCGACTTGGTATTACATGGATCTCGCAACTTTTTACGATAGAAGAACTGAGTTGCGAGACTTGGGATTTTTTACAAGTTATGTTTTTAATGGCATACAAATTTTCTTTAAAGAGCATGAAATATATTTATTTCCAATGAATAAATTTCCCGTGTAAGAAAAAGAATAAAGCATTTTATATGTAGGATCTTCTTTAAAACCTTGAAATTTAATTATCTAAGCTAAATATTAGAGGAATAAAGATCTCACAAATATTTTAACATCTTACGATGGCTATTTAAACAGAAAAGCGATCTATGAAAATGCACATTTTGAATTCACAATTAAACATTTGATGGATAAATCTCCGTAATATGAATTCGGATAGATATCTCGCCTTTTGTTTCAAATACCTTGGCTGACGGAAATTTCGAATTAAATCTAACAGTGTCTGCTTTAAAAAAAAATTCGTTGATGATGATGTCGTGTCAACACGGAAAGGGGGAGCAGTAGCTTCTGAGGATAAAGACCCCTGAGCACCCGAGGGCAGAGGTCTGACTTCTAGCTCATATGAAGATGAAACTCGCACATTCGCTTGCACAATCCCTTTTTACAGGAAGGCACATTCACACACCTCACAGATAGAATACAGATGAAGAACAACTATGCCCGAACCGGAATTCGAAACCGGGACGCCCAGATCACGGGAAGATGCGCTACCCCTATGCCAGAACGCCGGCAAAAAAAAAATTCGTTAATGTCTTAGAATTTCCTAAATATATAGCACAAATGATAAAAAATAATTACATTTTCCTAACATTCACCTCACTTTGTTTCACTTAAAGGTATAATGGAAGGATTTTCCTGTGAGAAACGGTCAGATCCTCAAGGTGAGATAGCATTTTGTCTAGCTGCCTTTAAAGATTCTTTTATTCTCTTAAAATAATGAATTTCCTATATTTTAAATTATAAGTAATGTATGCATTCATTTAAATTGTTATCATAGTAAACTAAAAAGATTAAAAAATATAAACCTAATGAAATTGGTAGAATTTTAAAGTATGATAATTTCACATATTTTTAATCACAATAAATATGTTTTATTACTTATAATTCCATTTTATAATTGTCGGACTTTTTTGCCGGATTTTGCAATTAACTAATTAACAACTTATATATACACGCCAAGTATTTTCGTATCATCAACTTTAGGATTTACAATGTAACAAAAAAAAAGCATTTCCTTTTTTCCTAAAAAATTACCTTGAAATTAAATATTTTGAAATGACCGGTATAAATACTTTGAATAAAATTATTCTGAAATAATCAGCAAAGTTACTTTGAATATAATTACTGCATTCTAGCAGAGTTTCTCAAATTACTAATCTAAAAATGATAATTTGATTCTACGCATTGTAATGTTATAAACTAAGAATATGGGGAAAAAATGCAGTATTTAAATCTTCATATCGATATAATCAGTGTATCTTTCCTATGACATTCTTATCTTCTATGGCCACAGATAATTAGTTTTATCTCTCACTTATAAAAATTATTTATTGGTTTTAAAAGTCTGAACGTTGAAAGAGAAATTATTCCAATAGAAAAACCTGTCCAATCCAGAGCGGACATGTGGGACTATAAAGTCAGTCGAAAGCCGGCATAGGTATAACAAATGAGATAGATACAGCAAACTTTCTTATTCATCATATCTTATAATTGCAAACAATATCAATGATATATCTTACAAAATTTACATAAGTAAAAATTTAGAAACTACGAAATCAACAATTATAATTAATTTTGAAAAGATCAAATACATGAAATAACAAAGTAAAATGCAGAATATTAAATATTAGATATAAGAAATAATAATAAAAATATAAGATAGACAAAAAAAATATAAGTAAATACAAAATAGGGCAAAGAATAAAATTTAAAATACTATTAATAATAAGAAATAAAAAAACTATTAATAATATAACATTTAGAAAAGCATAACACCAATATGTAAGTATAGTTCGTCAACGGATTCTGAGACGACCACATTTCGACGACTCCATCTCATTAAGGGGTGAGACGCAGAACGATGAGTGCATTTCGGGTATTCTCTTTGACCTTGGATTTCCCCTATCAGATACTGGTAAATGTAAACATCTCCTCCTTTCGTCTTTCCTTTCACCCCTATTTTGACGAATTAAACCTATCCTAACGCCTGCGCAAAAACACGGAAGGTTTTACAATCCGTTGCTGAACTATACTATACTTTCTAAGTACTGTGGTGATAAACTTATAAGCCAGATAACAGCTACGAAACACGGGCAATTGCTTTTGTCATGTGGTCTTATTACTCTGCTGCTAACCACAAGGTCCCAGGTTCTATCTTCACTCATAACAATCCGCTCCATTGGTGACCTCGGACGATGAACCTTCAACCTTCGTAGAGCTGTTGTGGCGCCATCTACGCACAGCAACCTAAAGTCGTCAGACTCACTTGACGCAGCAACACAAAGTCGTCAGACTCACTTGGCGCAACAGCAACCGCTCGCCATAAGGCTTGGCGCTACTCAAATGCTCAAAAGGGTACAGGCACATTAGACTCAACAGCTAATACATCATCACTCAACAGCCATATCGTTCGTCTCACCTCCGACTCACTGGAGGGAAGAGTACTGTGGTGATAAGCTTGTATGCCATATAACAGCTACGAAACACGGCAATAGCTTTTGTCTTGTGGTCTTGTTACTCGGCTGCGAACCACAAGGTCCCAGGTTCTATCCTCGCTCATACTAATACGCCATAGTACCTAAATATTATGCAAAAGAGTTTCCAATATATTTTGTATAGTATTCTTGATCCTAATTTTTACAGTCGTACGCTGAATCAATTCCAAAATTCTCATAATTTTGTAATTGTATAGAAAGAATTTTTCTCGCATTAGTTGTACTTTGATATATCAAGTTAAATAGTTTGTGTAATTACTTTTTCTTCTTTTGATCTTTCAATGGATTTACAAAAGTAGTCCAATTCCGGAAGAGTGTTATTCTCTCGTCTAAAATCGAACTGCTTAGCGTGTAACCTCCTCATCTTCTCAACGTAAGCCTTTGCTCGATAATTTTATATAGAACCTCCAACCATGTCGGAAGTAAGCCCATTGGCCTATAAGAAAAAAATTAACTTAAGTCCTTGCCTATCTTGGATATTAACACCATTCGAGCTATTTTCCAATTATCTGGAAAAATTCTCTTACTAAAACATTCATTTAGCATGCCAATCAAAATGTGAGAAAAAGACTTTTCTTACAATCCCATACCGTGATTCCATCTGGTTCAGGATCTTTAATGCAATTACTTTTCCAAAATTAAATGTTTAATTTCTTCTTGTGACTTAGGAGGGAAGTATACATTCTCATTGCTAGTTTTAAGATGAATTTGTACAACACCAACAGGAAAATGAAATTCTAGAATCCTAAATAGACTTTCTCTAAATGTTGTGGTATAACTACCATCATCTTTGCGAATCTGTTGTATTTCCTCCAAAGATCACTATATTATTTTTAAATATTCTATGAAAGCAGTCGAAAGTTTTGACTTTAACAGTATTAAATAAGACAGTTCTAAAGCTATTGAATTTTGCAGCTGAACATTTTTTAGTATATTTGGTCCGATTTAAGACAAGTTCTTTCATTTTGCTCATAGGTTGATAGAAATTTTTTCCGAAGAGCCTTGACATTATTTCTCATGACCTCAAACTCCACGTTCCACCAAATAACACTTCCATCCTTTCATTTTAAGTTTATTATTATTATTATTATTGTAACAATATTCCAAAATTTTATCCTGAATTTTTAAAAAGATGTTTATTTAAATTCATACACTGTTCTTTCGAGCGATTTTGAATCATTTAAGTTGATTTTAAATTACAAAACATTCATTTTCGAAATTTTAAAATTTTGCTATTTGCTTCTCTTTTTTTTACCTTTTCTTGAGAAATTTGAAATTTTATAATGTTATGATCACTGAAATTAATTCTATTCTTTACCTTCCAATTAATAATATTGGTAATACCAAGAATTTTTTATAATTGTTAGTTCAGTTCAGCTTACTCCTTGATAGCTTCTAAACTAAAGTAAATTTTGAATCGCTATAATTTATGATTATTAAATAATGGTGATGGATCATATTTCTAATTATATTGCTTTTACAATCAGTCATCTCTACTCCCTCCCTCCAAATACTTGATTTTGTGTTAAAATCACTTAATAAAAATGTTTTCAAATGATCCTAGCTCTAAGTGAACATCGGTATTTTTTTTTTTTTTTTTTTACACGACTTGCAGTGGAGTGACTACGGTGAGGTAGACAGGATGCTTGCCTTCAGCACAATTACTAGTGGGAGGAAAATTAAGAATTGATTAAAAGAAAAAGAAAGATTTTTTTAATCCAAATATCTTAACGATTAAAATGATTTCAAACAAAATATAGTTCAATCTAAATAATTTTATTTTACAATACAGAAATTTACTTAAGGTAAAATTTTCAAAAGTAAGCAACAAATATCATTATGTTGTAGATATTTAAAGACTAAAAACCTCCTGTATGGAAGAGTAAGTTTTTTTCAAATATTTGTATCTGAGGAAGGGGTGACAAGGGGCGATAAACTGGAATCGATTAACTCCGCGGCGTTTTTTGAAGTTTCTCACATTAGGCCTGAAAATAAAATTATACTAGTACCGATTGAATATATTTTTACATAGATTTTGCGATAAATAATCAGATAAAATCTGGCATTAGGGGATGATAGCCTTTGATGCTAATAATAATAAGCAGCTACAAAAAATGCAATTCTAATTTTAATGAGGTTGGTAAGAAGCTTTTTTTTCTTTGTAAAAAGAGTTTAACAGCTTTTAAAGAGGTAAATTTGCTCTTCTATTTCTATATTTCTTACAATGCTTTTAGAATTCAATATTTGAATATATTAACTAACTTGTATGTTGAAAATGCAACAGTGGATAATTTTGAATTTTATTTCACTAAAATAAAATGCATTTTCACTGCGAAACACACAATAGAAAATTACAAAAAGTGATAGAGAGAAGATAAATTCTTGATAAAGAAATAAATTCTTCTAAAAAATATGTGCAAGTTAAATTTGTCAGCTGATACTGACAATGAAATTAAAATAAATGAAAGCGATTTTCAAATAGTTAGCGAAAACAATAATGAATAGATATTGAGTTTCTGCCGAAATTTGAAGTGTTTTCTTTACTTTTCTTTTTGAATGTTATGACTGATGAATTTTAGCATATACATTACCATTTATCTTTACTGCCAAATTATCGAATTACTTAAATTTAGCAATAACCTTTTTCTTTTAATGTCGCTCTCACGAGTAATATTTGGATGACCCTTCACCTTGCCTTCGAACGTGACCCATGTGGGTCATGCTTCAAAGCCAACAATGCTAAGTTGCCAATCAAGATGGCTGACAGGATAAATAATATTATGAAATAGTTATTATATTGTGTTATTTTTATTTTTTATCTTGGCGAATTGGCATTGTTGACATTCTCGGCGAAATGGAGAAGTACTTTAAACTACATTTCAACCAATGCATATTTAATAATTTTAACTTTAAATTACTGCATGAATTTTAGAATGAGATACCTGGGAGAACGTTGAACTTAATTTCTAACTCAAGCAAGTTTCATTTTTTCAGAATCGGAACCTTGCAAATAAAAATCGATATTCAGAATGTCTTTTAATTAATTCTCTTTAACTAGCAGCATTCTTCTGTAAGAACATACATTTAAAATGTAACGCAATTAATTAAGAGATTCCAGAGTAGATATTAAACCCTCTTCGACGCTTATAGCAGACTTTATTTCCCTTTTAAATTAATATTCAAAGAAAATAGCTGTAATATAAGCTCATATCTGCAATGGGACAAAAAAAAAGATTATGGAATATTTTTGTATATTATAACAAATTCTATTATATCGCATTTTTATATTTATATATTTTATCTGTGTTAATGAAATATTCAATTCAGTATTTAGTACACTTACGCGCGTGCACACGCCAACACACACACACAAACGCAAACATACACACTAACACTAGTACGAGATCTGCATCTTTGTTTTATTTTTTTACTATGCATCAAAATTTTAACGAAAAATATTTCTTCCTTGAACCCTATTTAAGTTATTATACTCTTAACTGGCTTATTTAGTATAAAATTAGACCTGCCTTTTATTTTGAGAATCTTTTGTCATTTTGATTCAGAGGGAATCCATAGAATACATGAAATATTTAGTTATTTTACCCAATATTTTTATTTTGAAATCTAATTTTTTGTGAATGGCTTAGTAATTGTTTTAAAATGTAAAAAATGCGACAAATTAATGCACTTATAGTGTACTGCCAAACCAGTTAAAGGGTTAAGGTTAGAATGCATAAAATTCGTTTGAAAATTTAGCACAATTTCATTAAAGACTTCTAAAATGATTTTATAAAATTAGATTTTTTTTAAACATTTTTGTGACAGGCCTTTAAGATTAATGACCTGTCTATATATAATATACAGATGAGTGACAAAATAATACAAACACCCATGGAAAAGATGTGTCCCTTTGCAATGAAGCAGTACGCGCATGTCACTTTGCATTCAAACATGCCTCTTAGTGATTATAAAATGTAAGTTATCCATTGCTCAATATTAGTCATAGATGTCGCTTGCATCTACCATACTCGCTAATAACTCAATAATGACTGACCTACCAGAGCTCGAAAAAAGCATGATTGTTGTTGTTGTCTATAAAAATAATAGTCTAATTGTTGTACAAACAGTAAAATATGTTTTCTTTAAAAAAATGCATGTGAAATTTTTTTTTGGGAGGGGGGGCGGGATTAAAAAATCATTTTCAAAACCCTTCTAAAATAGATTTTGTAAATAATTTTTTGGTTAGTTGGACAGATTGCTCATAGCCTCCTTTATTGTTAAATGCTTCTGAATGTCTGCCTAAGGGTAGCAAAGAAGCGAGGCGAAAGTCCGTCAAAGAAAACATCTGCCGATTGTTAATCGAAATTTCGGTTTTTAATTGTGAAAACAGTTCTAAGTTCTAAATTCAGTTATTTTCTTTGATCCATGTTCGCCTTTTTGAATAGAAGTGACTTGCATGCATTTATCTATCATCGTCAGCTGGCAAGAGGAGTACCACGGGCGGAATAAGGCAAAATGCCCGGAGCACTATTTACAGCGTATCAGCTAGTTGGATTTAGGAGAAAGTAAGTCAAAGAAAGAAAAAAAAATGCTTTTATCTTTTGATTTTTTTAATATTTCATTAGAGCTGATTTTTTAAATTTCTTGATTCTTAAAATTTCAATGGAACATATAGAACAATAAATTATTTCTATTCTCTACATTATTATGCTATGCTATATTCTCATAGAATATCGCATAGCAGGAAATCCGTTTACTCATTTGCAGGAAGGAATATATATCTACAGAGGTACAGAGGTGCTTAAGTGATGTAAATTTTAGCAGCTAGCTTTTTTTCCAGTCGAAAATGAAAGATTTTTATTAATTTTAATTTATAATTGATATAAGCAGCTTTTAACTAACATATTACGACAAATTGAAATAACAAATCAATTAATTGTTTGCTATCTTTAAGAGAGATAATTTTAGTATTTAGCATAAAAAAATTTAAGTAACAAAAAGGTAATAAAATAAAGTTTATTAGAAAGTGTTAAGCATAGTTTTAACACTTTCTAAATAAAAAAGCATAGTTTTAACACTTTCTAAATAAAAAAGCATAATTTTAACACTTTCTAAATAAACCGCTACAAAGATTGTTGATTTGTTAATTAGTCAACAAAATGCAAATATTTGTACATGTTCATCAATTTATAAACATGAAGAAAAAAAATCTTAAGAATAATGTTCAGAAAGGCAAACGATACTTGATTTTAGTTTTAATTCATTTCAATTTATGGGGCTTGCGATCAAGTGAATTCATTAACGATGAACCAAAAATCATTGAAATTTATATTCTAAGTTACCAAATTAATTACAAATAAGAAGGAAATGTAAGAGAAATGTAATTAATAAAATATGATAACTTCTAAAAATACTGTCGCATAAAAAGATTTTTTTTACGCATTCTTAAAATTCCAAAAATTATCTTTATAGTAATATAAATTTGATCGTGCTATTAAATTTTAAAAAACGTGTAATAGTAATTCTAAATATGATTGGGTGAAGTAGTTTTCATTGATGAAATTAAAGTCCAACTCATTCCATGGTTTTATCAAATCTTTGAGTTATTGTTTTTCTTCTATTAAAAATGTCATTATAACTCAGACAATTTTCAATCAAAAATACTTTATAAATAATCTTTTAAGTTTTATAATTATCATTTTCAATGTTCTCACACGGATAGAGTGACAAGCTTAATGAGGATAAGTTAAATTTAAAATAATAAATAAATTTCGTTCAAAATTTAATAGATATATACACATTTAGTGTACACTTGCCAAATTTCATCCGGTTAGATCAAAGTATTTTTAAGTTATTGTGTTCATAAATGATTTCTAAATTGTGGCGTTTCTCTTCTGAAACGCGGAAATTCTTCGTAATGTCGAGATAATTTTTTTTTATGGGTAGAATACATATACTTTCTCTTTGTATATTTCCCATACAAGGAAAAAAAAAAACCACGACTGAAACGATCGACTAAAAAACGAACGAATCGAAATACGAAACGAAAATAAAAGAAAACGAATTCGAACTAAACGAAACAAAACTATATATAAGACTTTCTTTTATATGTTAAATTCAGGATCACCTGTTAACGTGTGGAAAAAAGAAATAAAAATTGAAGTTGATATTTTATTGAAAGGACACTGACCTTAATCCTTACTAAACAAAATGCTACCCATTTAATCATGTCATTATCTAATGATCGCATCTAATACATAAAAAGGAATT
Organism: Argiope bruennichi; assembly: GCF_947563725.1. Taxonomy (NCBI): domain Eukaryota; kingdom Metazoa; phylum Arthropoda; class Arachnida; order Araneae; family Araneidae; genus Argiope; species Argiope bruennichi. The sequence goes on along the minus strand of NC_079155.1, from coordinate 31,904,085 downwards.
TTTGTTTATTCGCACATTATGTGCTGCTGTACCGTTCATCCAATTTCGATAAAACTTCGCCAACTTATAGCTTGCACTTGCGCGAAGGTTATAGGCATAGTACAATTATTAGCACTTATTTTGAACACAATAAAATTTACAAACAAATCGTTTCATACGTTTCGATGATTCAATATTAGAGAAACAGTAAAAGGCAAACGGCGCATGCCATTTGGAGTTAAACGCACATAATATCAAACAAAATAAAATAATTATCATCAATACCAATCAATGTGAGCGGGATGAAATCGGAAATATTTAGTGCAAGAGCTAATTTTTTTTTCTTTTCGTTAATGTATAGTCATCTACACAAGATGCAATCATTCAGCATGCACGACATTTTAGAACTGCACACATTATTCAGAATTTCTCTCACATATACAAAATATAATTTTTATTATTAATCATGTTTTTCATATGTCCTGCTGTATGTTGAATGCTCACGATTTGGACAGCTAAGAAATTTATTTGTTTCTGTTGAAGACGGAAAAACAAAAGATATTGTCAACCCTAAATTACTTGAATAATAAAGTTAAAAAAAAAATATTCTTTATACTTCTCCTCTATATATTATTAAATTTCAATGAATGTATTCATTGCCGATAAGTAAAAAAATATCATTTCTTTCTATCATTCTTAATTAAATAAGATAGCTATTTCAGATTTCAAACGATATTTTTCGAAATTATTTCTTCTGCGACAGCAACGCGCCGGGTACCAGCTAGTATTTTACATTTTAAAATTGTGTTTCGAAACGTTTCTTTGGTAAATTGCATACAAAATTAAATGAATACGTATTTTATTGCATGATCAAATTAAAAATATAAAAATGAATCAAACAAGACTAAAATAATGAATAAAAATTATTTTTTATTTACAATGAACATTTTTTTAAACTTAAATACATATGTACAAGAGAGATTATTTTATTTCAGATCTATCACTCAGAATCCAATATAACAATGATAATACTTTTGTGTAACAATAAAGGAATCTATATTAATTTACTGTCATCTGTTATTCAAAGTTAATTTGCAGATTTTGCGCCGAATATACGAAAAAAATTTCAACCCATTTATAAAGACGTGGCAGCACCTTTTACAAACAAAAATAGGTTTTAGCTTTTTGAGCTAAATAAATATAAATAAACAAAAATAGGATAAAAGACATCGAAATGTTCGCATGCAGACATACATGTTGTATTTAAAATTATTAATGAAATATTTTAAGCATAAACATGATTAAGTTCAATTTCAATTAAATATTCTTAACTCCTAGTTACACTTTGAAATTTTTGAGGCAACTCCTATACATTTTTTTAAATACAAGAAAATGCTAATTGCCAAATTTCAGTTGGGAAAAAACAGTTGATTATTTAATAATGGTCAACATAAGTAAATTACAATAAAAATTATCATCCATGAATACAAAGTAAATTTTCACCGAAAGTTTTGGATTTTTAAAGAAATTATTAATGAATTTATGATTTAATTATCCTGGATTAAGGTAATTATTGGATTAATTTTCTCCAGAAAAAAGTTGTTTAAATCTAATCAGCTAACATCTCCAACATATAGAAAACTGTATTTAGGAAGTTTTAAATGAACACAAGCTACATCCGTAATATTCTTTCACAGAAAATGCAAAATCACAATTTCATTTGAACAGATATATTTTTACGAAGTTGCGATGGAATATTCAGAGGAATGAATGGTTTAATCGTGCAGAAATTGATTTAAAATTTGGGCTATAAATAAGCGAAACGTATGCATGCATTTTGTTCATTATGATTAAATATAGGGTATACATTCAAATTCGTACATCATAATTTCATAACATGACACATGAATTAAGCCAAATAAGCCATTCAAGAATGCGACTCTATGCAGAAAAACATTATCAGATAATCATAATAAATCTGTTACACTTTCCGTTTATTTTTTATTGTTATTACAGATTTCAGTAGCTGAATTCAGAACTGCAATGAATTTTTAATTTCTTTTTCGATTTTTCGCATAACAATGAATGATTTTGTGAATGAATCTACTTGGCCTTAACAACTTAAAATAGGAATACTCAGATTATTGGCACATTATATGCTTGGAACTTGAACATGACATGTTTCATTATTTTTTTGAAGAGATTTTGTAAGTGTCCTTACAAAAACTGTTGCAAAAGCTTGAACTGTTGATAGCTATTTTGCAACAACATTAAATTTCAATAATGAAAGTAGAACCACTTCCTTTTTAAGAACCAAACCCCAGAACATATATTCCTTATCACACACAATGAGTTGAAAACTTTCTATACATCTCAAGTAGCTTTCCGACAATGCGATTCCGTAGTAGGACGACTACAACCACGTATGCTGTCATCATAAACTAATCTCACTGGACAAGAAAATACATGCAATGTAAATCTTTTAAGCCATTTATCCCAGAAACATTCATAGAACATATTACAGTCTTTTGGATGTTGAAATAATCCTGCTCGCGTACAAGCTACAGGAGAAATATCTACTGAACTTTGATTGTTGACAAAAGGAATGTTCCATACATGATCTTGAAATTGAATTTCCAATTCTACATCATTCTTTCCATTTACGGCTAATTTTCGAATCAAATTTGTTCTTATTTCCGTCAGCAGTTTTTTTGGTATTCTTGTTCGTTTATTGCCCTGTTCGTCTTGTCGAGATGCAGAATCTTTATTATTTTCAGCGCCATTTGGTACTTTTTTAACTAATATTCTCAGTTTCTTGGATTTTCTTCTTCTTTTTTGAGTGCGATTGCTCAGATTTCTGTTTTGAGCATCAGAATTTCCATCTAATGAAGATGTACCATGATGTTGATTGAATGAATTTATTGCACTTACAGGTACGTCATGGGATAAAATGGCAGGATTTTCTCCTGCGAAATATGAAGTCCCAGGATTAGCTTCATTGAAAGAATTTGTTTCACTTAAAGGTATAATGGAAGGATTTTCTGGTGAGAAATGGTCAGATCCTCGGTTATGATGTTTGCTGGAGTATTCTTCACCAAATGGTATACCTTGTGAGAAAGTGGGATCTCTTTCTGGTATATAATGTGATGCATTACGATTATGAAGACCATCAGAATTTTCTCTGTTATGAGTAATACTATATGGAGTAGAAGGACTTTCTGATAAGTAACGTACAGATCCACGATTGTGGTGTAAATTATTATGATGTACAATAGAAGGATTTCCTTGGTCATTTGTTTTTTGTGGAATAGATGTATTTTCGGGAGTATAGCGTATAGTTCCACGGTAATGTTGATTGAAAGAATGTACGTCCCTAGAAGGAATGTCATGTGGCACTACGCGAGAATTTTCGGGTGTATAACGAACATATCCTCTATTTTGTGAATTGAAAGAATGTTCATCACTAGAAGGAATGTCTTGTGACACTACAGCAGGATTTTTTGGGCTGTTACGAACAGGTCCATGATTATCATGATTGAAAGGATGTACTTTACTAGAGGGAGTGCCCTGTTGCACTGCAGGAGGATTTTCAGGTGTATAACGGGCAGATCCTCTATTTTGTGAATTGAAAGAACGTTCATCAGAAGAGGTGATATCTGGGGGATTCTCTGAGCTCTGACGAACAGATCCATGATTATGATGATTGAAAGAATGTCCAGTACCTGTCGATAAGTCTTGCTGTACTACAGAAGGATTTTCTGGATTATAATGAACAGATCCTCTATTTTGTGAATTGAAAGAATGTTCATAACTAGAGGGAATGTCTTGTGGCACTGTAGGAGGTTTTCCTGGTGTATAATGAACAGATCCACGACTATGATAATCAAAAGAATACCCACCACCAGTCGATATGTCTTGTGGCACTATAGAAGGATATTCTGTTGAATACTGTAAAGGCTTATTATAATCATTGAAATAATTAACTTCAGGTAAGCCCTGAGAAGGAATTGAAGGATTTTGTTTTGGATAAGGTAAAGGCGAAAGTGGTAATGTGTACCGAAATTGTGATATATCACTTGGAGGATTTTGAGGTGGATCATAATTTTGTGGAAAGTGAGTATTCTTTACATTTTCTGGAGCGGAATAAGGTACGAAATTATTAATATTAGAAAAATGAGTGTGAAATGCTGTATCTTGACTAGAATGAAGAGAACCCGAATTTCTTGAAATGTTTGCAGCTAAATTTTTGTTTACCAATTCGTTGTTGTAAGAGGAAGATAGCCATCTATTATTTATTTGGTAACTGTTGTCCCTTTCTGCAGGTTTTATTTTTTTTCCGAATTCATCATTTCTACTGTAGGAAGAGTAACCTTTTTCATCATCGAATTCAATTGCTGGAGTTGATGGATATTCTTTTTCAGAAGTCAAGGAGTTTCTTGAATCGCCAAAGGCAACATTGTTGTTCCACAGCAACTGTTCTCTGATCGAAGGATACCTACTTCTATTAGAAATTATTTTTGGATTCTTAGTAGATGTAGATGGCTGTGGTGTCTGAGTGGTTGTTCTATAAGATGCGAGTAGTTTTTGAATTTCAAGCTGTTCTCTGATGCTCGGGTATCTGTATTTGCGAAACAAACGTCTTCTTACAAATGGTTTATTTTCATGAATAGGTGAATCAACTTCTTCCACCTGAATATTCTTTTCATTCTTTTTTTCAGTTGGACTAACAGAACTGTTTGTTTCATTCTCATCTATCGTACTAACGCTAATGTTAGTATTATTATCAAAAGTATCAATGGATCTAGTAATATTTTCGTAAGGTAGCTCTTCCGTTGTTGAATTTACAGACTTATCACTTGTAAAAGTAGCATCTGAAATATCTTTGTTGGATTCTGTTCCAAGGTTCTTTGAGTCAGTAGAATTTAGAATATTTTCTAACATGTTTAACATGGAATCAATTTTATCATTTGTCGTATTGTTAGAGGGTTCAACATTTTCCATGGGTTCCATAGTTGCATTTAACTTTTTCATCAATAAATTAACATCTATATTTCCATTCGTCATAAAATTCTTCAGCATTATGTCAACTTCTAGCAAGATTTGAGGAGGAATTTCGTTGATATGATTTAAGTCAACATTTAAAAGAACTCCTTGAGGATAAAAGCTAAGTGGCATAAATTTCGCTTTGGTGTTTATTGTTAACGTTTCTTTTTCTTTTTCCCTTTCGTGACGCAGTGAGTAATGGAAATCATTTACTTCTAAAGAATTTTTCTTTTCGGAATTCTGTCTTTCCGGCTTAGAATTCGTTAAAGAAAGATTATCTTTACTATCTTTTTCTTGGTCATCCAACCGAATTTCTTCCAAGATCAATGGCGCGCTTCTTGCTGATAATGTAAAATTTAAATTGCTTGATGCAGATCTGCCTTGAGTATACCTTGAGCTTCTAGGCTTATCTTTTTCATTGCTGTTGTTTTGTATCTTAGATAAAGGCTCATTTGTATTCTTCAGTTGAAGATTTCGTACTTTGTAATCATTTTTAACATCAGTGTCATTAACCAAAAGCTTATATTGCTTCGATTCTTGATGTGCAGAATTGGATATATCATCTGTTTTCAATACATATTTGCTGAATTCATTGCCTTCCTTCATTTTCACAAATAAACTCACTTCTCCAGTACAACCAAATGTATTTTCATCTATTATTGTTGGATCACTTTCAGTAGCAGCTGCAGTCAATTTTGAACATTTTACTCTAGCAAACGAATTAGTACTTTGTGGATTTTTAGGGTTATTTTCTTCATTTGTAAAGTTATTTGCCAAATTTTGCTGTTGGTTTTTCACGTCTTTAAATGGATCATTAATTTTAGGATTTTGATGGTTATTTATAGTATCTTCGAATTTATAATTTGTCAAACTGTTTTTCCCTATTGCTCTGCCTTGAAGGTTTTGAGCGTAATAACTTTGGCTATCAAATTGATAATTTCTACCAGTGTTTTCATTTCCTGCAAATTGTTTGTTTTCTTTTGCAGGAGTGATACCTTGATTAAAAATATATGGTTCGTCTTTCTTCAAACTTAAGTCATATGACTGACCATTAACGCTTTGATTTCTAACTGGTCTAACATTAAGCTTCCTTACTCGACCAATACCATATCTGTGTTCTCCTGAAGAATTATTTTCTGATGGAGTTCCAGAATTTGATTTTTCATTATTTACAACCTTAAAATCTACTGGTTTTTCGATGATTACATCAAAGACGTAGGGTGGAATTTGAACCCGGGATGGATTAGTTATCATATATCTATGCCAATATGCTGTTCCATATTTCTTTTCGGTATTGTTTCTGGTATTAGAGATACTTACAGAAGGCTTATTTTCTGATTTGAGGTTTGATTTTTCTGGTGATGATGGTGGTACTGCATCAGTATAGTTGACAAAAGAAGCAGTTTTTCTTTCTAAAGATTTTGTCTCATAAGAAGTGTCATAAGTTGGACCTGTTTTACTGACACTAAGCTGATCTCGTCTAAAGGAAGTTTCTTGCTTGGGACTCGGAATTCTAGCATCTAATGGAATATGTTTTACTTCCGCAATTGGATTAGCTATGGAAATAGGTAATATGGTCTCTGTAATCACTTTATTAACATTAACTTCATTTGGAATCTTGTCAGCTGTGCCAATACCAAGGTGTCCCTCTCTTGCATTGTGAGATTGCTCAGTTACAGTCGTTACTTTTTCTTGCTCGTTGCTTTCGCACTGTGGAACCATCCATTTCCAGTTGCAAAGCAGGTTCTTCTCGTCAAAACCAAGAAGATGGGATGGACAAAGAAATTCGAACGCTGCCAACTGCCCATCTCCAAGATCAGAGCAATAATAAAACCATCGACAGTCTACAGGGTGAACATGAAATCCAGGTGTTGTACATTTGAATTTCTTTGGTGTGACTGGCATCAATTCAGCAGATCCTTGACAGGGCTCAGAATAAGACGGCCAATTGCAAGAACTTTGATGCTCATCGTACACTAATCCGCGGGGGCATTTATATACAAAAACAGCATGCTGGCTTTCAGGTTGGGCTGTTGTTGCTCGGTACTCTGCACAGTGGTAGAATTTAGAACAATCGGTGGGATGCCGGTAAAAGCCAATTTTTTCACATTTGAATTTACGCATTTCTTCTGGGTCCGTGTTTTGTTCATGAAGTACTTGTATTTCCTCTGTAATCTGGGACTCCCCTGTAGACAACGTTATGTCAAGATCTGTAAAAGAATCGAAAGAGTCTTTGCCATTTTTGATGCTGTTCGATATTTCGCTTATTAAGGGAAATGGCATTTTTCCACAAATGTTTTGTTCATCGTCGTCATTTATTGACCATATATCAGTTCCTGCTACATCCTTGTCCAAGATGTATTTGACCTACAAAATATAATGTGAATTACATAAGCATTAAAATAAAGAAGAAATAATTCAAAAATTTCTCAATTTACCTAAACCACTTGATTATTTCTATATTGTTTTAAGTTCCATTTTCGACAAAAAAATTTCCTTTTAATTTAAAGGCCGTATCTTTTATTCATGTTTACCAGATTTTGAAAATCATTATTTTTATGACAAAAACTTGTTAGTTGTGAATTTTTAAATCAAAATACTTTGTAATTTTTTAAATATAATACATTAACATTAACTCATGAATTAAGTTAAATATTAAAATTCAGTAATTATGCTAGTATACTGCAATGATAAAATTAGGGAAAATTGTTTTCTAATATTCATATCTTAGGTCTGATACTTTAGGAAACATCATTTCAGCCCAGTGGCGAATTTAGAAATTTTGTTTCTATAGGCAACATTAAGCTTGTCTTTTAAGTCAATAGCTAGTCAATTAAGCTTCATATTTTAAACATAATCATTTGCTAAAGATTTATTTTAATTTATTTTGTTTGATAATATTGTTAAATTATGCATGTTATGTTATTAACATGTGTATTATGAGAAAAATTATCTAAAATAATAAAATTCTTGAAAATTTAAACACAAATAGTCGTTACTGCTTTTCTTGCTTAAAAAAAATGACTTTTGTGAATAGATTTTAAGGAAATAATTAATTTCCTACGATTATACCATTAAAAAAATATTGTCTGACAGGATTTCTTAAGTAGAATATAAGGAGTTAAAGGAATATTAATATTCCAATATAGTATGATAAGGAAGAAATTAAAAGTATTTAATTTATATATAAATCATTTCAATAACTCATTGTAAACACACATTGAAGTTATAATATTTTATAATTAACTGAATTTGAACTGCTTATAAATTTATTTGTTTTGAAACTAGGTTAATAATACTGTTATAATTGCGACCGACCTAATTATAAAAATATTATTAACCTAATATATATATATATATATATATATATATATATATATATATATATATATATATATATATATATATATATATATATATATATATATATATATATATATATATATATATATATATATATATATATATATATATATATATATATATATATATATATAACCAAATTAGTAAAAATATTAAGTCAAAAAGAATAAAAAGAAATTAAGAATCCGGCCTGAAGACTTTCTCAAGGGTCACCCTCAGGCAGGGATTCAAACAAGAGATTTTTTCTGTGAGGGGTCTGACTTCGTAAAGCAATATTGACCCCTCGTGACTCGAAAATCCCCTGAGTAGCAGCATTAGTGCTCTTTAAATACAATTGTATCTTTTTTTAGTTTAATTAAGAAATAATTTTTAGTTTTTTTAGTTTGTTTCAGAAATAAATTTTAATTCAAATTTAATAATGTTTGTATTTTTGAATTTTATATATAGTATTATTATATATATAGTATTAGGAATATATGTTATATCGGTACCTCTGATTTGAGGCTACACCAATTAAAAAGATTTTAGAGAAATTTTTCTTATTCAATTTTTCTTCAAAAAAAGAAAATTTTAAAACAAAAGAAAAATAATCTTTAAATGATGTTATTAACTCCAAATATAATACTTAAGTAAACTTTTAAACTTACAATCTGTTCAAGATTGGAATAAAATATGTTAAAGATTTCATAAATATCTTTCATGAAACATTTTTAATTATAGAAGTACAACGATCTTGAAGAGTAACAATCATACCTCCTTTCTAAGTTCATCTATTAGGCTCGAATTAAGTTCCTTGCTTTTGTTTTGTTCAGTATTCATGAATTGACACATCTGAAAAGGTTAATATAGTTCATTAATACCGGGATTCTTCTAAAATGAAACATTCTGAAGCAGTATACTTTTAATTTTCTTGTATTCACTGTATAGAAAATCGCAATAAATAATTTATACTATATCCTATCCATCTTTGATAATCAGTTTATTCCATCAGAATATTACTTATTTGTTAAACTATTTATATGGAATGCTTAGCTATTTAAAATTGCATTTTCATTGTGAAATAAAATTAAAAAATATGAATTTAATGGAAATTGAAATACACAAGAAGATTAATTGCCTTTTTCTACGCTAATTTTCAAAATAAAGAATAAAGCAGCGAAATAGCCATTAAATCTTAAACAAGTTCAATATAACGCCAAATTTGGCGAGATATTGCTTTAAAAAAATTCAGATTTTTTTGGCCTACAAATCAAATATTTTAATCTGACCAAAATATAATTAAAATTACGTAACCTTCTTATTTTTCTTAGTAAAAATATGTAAAAAAAATAAAATAAAAAACAGAATTATTATAATTGCGAAATTATACTAAAAGTACTATGATTAGAAAGCAAAGTAAAAAGAAAATTTCATTATCATTCTAAAAAAAAATTCTGTTTGATGTAAGAAAATATTTCTCTGTAGAAAACTTATTAAATAAAATAAATGAGATTTTTCTTTTTTATACAGGATCACTCAGATTTCGCCTTGAGTGGACAAATACTGCAGATTAATTATGAAACACAGAGACACTCTGCTTTATATACATACACAGATTTTTAATTTATTTCAAATCATTCACGATTGTATTGTTTCTTTTCTTGGGATTATTAACTAAACATCTAATTATAACAGATAAAAAGATTGATTTAAATATCGTATATAGGCCTACTGTATGTTTACTCATTCATTTTAAATGATATAATTAATTGCAAAGGATTAAGTTCTTGATAGCGGTTCGTTAAGATAAATAAATCTTAATAATCGAATAAAGAGCATTTCCTCAATACTGTGTATTTTCATAAAAAGGGAAAAAAAATTCCTAAAATTATATCTTTTTGAGATTCTCTTGCTTCAGTCTGAAAGTTTCACTTTATCCGAATAGTTTTAAATATTAAAAAACTTAAACTAATTAATTAGATTAATATATAAATCTATAAACTATTATACTAATAATAATACTTTAACTTTACGTCTAATAATACTTTAAACTTACCGTCGGATATATTTCATGCGTAAATGGGGATTTCACTACGTTCTTCATTTGTTGATGCAAAGATATTGGTATTAACAGTTTACTTTTCGGGAAGCTGGTTTTCAAGAGAGACTCTACCACTTGTAATATATCCTAATAAATTAAAAAAAATTAGAAATATATTGAAGCAAAATACAATACTCTATTGCTTTTTATTTTGAAAGTAATTTTAAAAATTTAAGTAAGTAATTCCAGTTATTAATTTCCTAAATAATAAATTTAATTAATAAGTAATTTTATGTATTTTATATATAGGGTGCATCTATTTTAATCGTTACATGATGGATAATTTCTAAGTCTTGAAGATAAGCACGTACTGCCAATTGGAAAAATTCTTTCCATGACGTAAAGAGTTATATTTAATACTGTTTAAGACAATAAATGTACTTTTGAAACAATTCTGATTTCCTAAATAAACAATTATATTTTCTAAAATAATTTTAAAATACTAGTAATATAAAAAAAGCACTACATTTCTGCTTTATAACTCTATCAGTTATGGTGGAGTGGAAATGTTCGTTTTTAATTAAAAGTTTATGCATACAAGAATATTTTAAGAAAAATGACTAATAGAAATGGATATTATATAAAATATTAATCATCGAAGTTTTTTCTGTAGTACAATTATTATCTCAAATGACTTAAATTGTAAAACCATTTTTCACTTAGAGAATTTTTTCAATTGGATGTATAAGTCTATTTTTAACAGTTTAGAAATTAGATATTGGCCTACAATTAGAGTGGATACTTTGAATATATACTTTAAAAATAATTATAATAAGTGAAGGAGATTTAATACAATGTTTTTAACAAAATTTTCACGGAAAGAAGTCGATTTAAAAAAACTATTTAGTTTATTTATTTCAAAATATAAAATAAAGAGAAAATAAAAACAGAAATTAAAAAAAAAAACACTCACACACTTGTGCAAAAACAAAACTCTTAATAACATATATTCAAACAAACTGAAGAAAGCACTTAAATTCATGCACCAAGAAGAACCTTCTAGATCGTTTGAAATAAGATATATGCACCACTAACAGTAAATATTTAATAGCTCAAAGAAAACTAATTAAATAACATAGCAAAAAAATTGGATCCACGTGCATCTATTTATTTTCGCAATATCGAAACGTGAGAAGAGTTAATGGAGAAGCTTCATTTCTTTTAAATGTAACAATATTATTCTTTTATTAGTTACATCTTTTATTCCAATTATATTACTTGCCAACTTCACTTCAATTTATTATGGGCTTAATTTATTTTCTAAAAATGTCTCAGATAAGTTTCAGGTTATGATCTTATAGAAAAAAAAATAAATACTAGATCTATTTCTTCCATTTTAGTTCCTTATATAAAACATAAAATGACATGAAAAGTGGGATCATCTTTTATTTCATATATATATATATATATATATATATATATATATATATATATATATATATATATATATATATATATATATATATATATATGGATTGTTAACGGTCACTTTCACGAAAGCTGAAATTTATCATTTTCTTATTAGCTTATTTCTCATTTAATCATGAATTTCAAATTGGGAAGATTTGTTGTTCCTTGAGATAAGATAAAAAAATTAGACGATATCAGTCTAGAAAGACATTCAGCGCAATTAAGAAAAACATTACAAAATTTTATTTTGTCTAAGAGCTCTTTTAATGTCTTCATGTGAATGGAAGTAAAATAACTGAATTCAAAAGACAACTTAAAACATTTATAATTAAATTTGTCATCTAAATTTCTTAGAAAAAAAAACATTTATTATTATGTGTGTAGAATTTACAAAATGAAGTTATAAAATAAAAAAGCCAGATTTATTGCATTTTTTACATAGAAAAGTTTTTTTCAGAATTTTATGCTTAATAATGTAATGATTGAACAAAATTTCTATGCACAGAAAAAGATCTTTATTTAAAGAAATATAATATAAAATTATGTATAGCTTTTGTGCATACATATCGATGTTTAAAAAGCAAAAAGTACATTGAACCAGTAAAACTATATTCTTGCTACTTCTGTTTAAAAAATAAAAATATTCAAAATTACGACACAAAATTAATTAAATTTTAGTATAAACTAAAAAAAATTTTCAAAAATATTTTAAAAACTTTTTAATATTTAATTTTGAAATAGCAATAAACCGCTATCAGATACTATCATCATTGAAATACAGCTGAACTTAAGCAATTGTATTAAAATATCATGATAAAAATAGCTAATGTTATTTTGATATGAAGAATACTCACAAAATATTCCTCCTCAAATCCTCCTGAAACGGGATGTGACAATGGAGGTACAAAGCTTAGAAAATCGAAATGGCTAAAAATAGAGATGAAAGCTATAATTAATTTCATTTCTTACAAACTCAAATTATTCTTCTAAATGTACATGCAATTTTAAAAGTTTATTTGAAAGTAACCCAATCAGCTGACCGAGATACAACAAAACCCTTACTTCAGATTAGGTATAATAATTTAATTCTAGAGTACAGGATTTATGAAACTTTAGATCGCGATTCTAAAGCAGCGTTCACACGAGGCCACCTATTGTGCGCAATGAAAGGCCACCCTTCCTCAAGAATAGCACGTGATCGAAACGGGACAATGGCAGATGGTTGTCTCATCGGGACAAGTATTTGCCATTGTCCCATTGCAGGCACGTGATCTTCCTGAAGTAGGCGTGACCTTCCATTGCTCGCAATAATTGGCCTCATGTGAACCCTGTTTAATTTGGTCTCTTAATATGAAAGTTTTGAGACAGTGAAAATATGAAAGTAATCGAATACATTTCTATAAATTAAAAAATTTTAATAGTTCGCTTGGGGGAAAACCTGCAATATTTTTATTCTAAGAGATAATATGGAAGGATTTATGCAAAAAATTAGTACATAAAAGGAAAAGGTTTTTAATAAATCTTTAAAAATATTTTCTGCAATGATTGTTGTTTCTTTGAAAAAATAAGAATAGCTTTGATTACTGAAATAATAATCAATCATTTCAATCATATAGGGATGAAATTTTGTAAATATTTCCTTTAAAAGTTGGATTTTAAAAACCTAAACAGAGCGCAGAAACCTTCTATTTAAACTGAAGTAAGTATCAGCCTTCTACTAGTAGAAATCCAAGAAGAATTTTCCGAGTTTGCACAGTGTCATATTTTTAAGGGTTCAGATTAATAAAAAAATTCTTGATGTATTTTAATTGAATTAAAAAAATAAATAACAGCGTTTAATTTCCAGCTTAGTTTCTTGTGAAATATTTCCATTTTGCAAAACCGATTTTTGACAAGTGATTTTTTTTCCTTCAATGATTATAATTAAATCCAATCATCCAATATCTCCAAGAAGAGGCATCACGTCCCGCAGTTTCAAATAGGAACCTTTATTAAATTTTTTTCAATATATAAGAAAAATAAACAAACTCAATATATTAGACTACAATTTTTATGTTAATATTAGAGTGACAACTGATAGTAAATATGGAATTATTATTGATAACATCCTTCAAAATTAGAAATTTTATTATTTACTTAATTTTATAAATAAATAAGCTTTTTGAATTGAAATTATGAGCTATCGAAGCTTTAATAATTAATAAAAAACTTTTCGGGAAAATATGGGCTAGTGGAATGTAATGAGAGAAAATTTGATGCCATGCCTTTCTTTGAAGTAAAAATATGCCCAGTTTTTATGTTTAAAATAAAAAATTTTATATATATATATTATTTTACATATTTTATATATTTTCATATTTTTTGATATTTTTATAGAAGTAATCGAAATGAAAATGCAAAATAGTAGGTGGTGAGTGAGAAATAGTACTTACTAATTTAGAAAATAAAACAAAGCTTCACAATTCTATATTCTTTAATGCACATTCCTTAAAATGATTTAACTGACAATACATGTATATACGTGTGAAAGATGGGCTCAAAGAATCAGAAATCTGATCTGTTTCAATTAATTCCGCAGATTTGATATTTTTATGATGGTACTAATATTAGAACGAACTTACATATAATGAAACTTAATAATATTTAAAGAAAAGACAATAATGAATTCATATTCTTTCTTAAAATAACATGATACTATGTGTAGTAGAAGTTTGAAAGCGCAATTTGTTAAAACTAAATAAAATTAATTTCCTTATTATGAACTATTTATTATTTATTAATTTGAATAAAAATACATGATTCTGATCTTCACTTATAAATAAAGTAAAAATTGGATAAATCAAGCTATTTTATTCTAAATTAGAACACAGAGGAATAGCAGTTTTTTAAAATTAGAACAATGGATCAATAATCTGTATTCTGATTTGAAGTAGTTGATTTAATAGCTTATTTAAGGTTGTACCTACTAGTGAACAAATCAAAAAAATCCAAATCATTGCAAAAATTCTGACAAGTTTTTTTCATTTCCCCCCCCCAATTTTTTCGCACACAATTAAGCCGAAAATAGATCTTATATGTACCGTTCTATGAATTTTAATAATTATTGCCTGTTTTCTTTCAAATTATAAAGAAAAGATGTAAAATATTTCTAGAAAATTATTCCAAGGAATTCCTTGAAAATACTGACACTTATTACATCTTACAAATCCCTGAACGAAAACGAGCTGAAGCGTAGAGTCAAACTGACTTACTCTCTTTTTTTCTAAATTCAGTAGCAAAGGCAGACGTGAAATTTGAGCTATAACAGCCATCTCTGGGACGAAATTGAATCTATTTTTTTCACTAACGATTGCACAAACAATTTCTAATTTAGCAATTTCCATTCCGATAATCCTCGCCATTGTTGGTAGGGCGTATTGAAGGAAGAAACAAGTTAATCCAATGAGAATTACTTATTTTAAAATAGCATTTAAAAAGCGTTTCAAATTATATATAAGGAAATTTCATGGAAAATGTACCAGAATCACTGAAATTATGAATTTTCATAGTAAATAACAGTAAAAACTTTTATGTTCTATCATGGTAGTTTGTAATAAAAAAAAGAGTTTGAATTGAAAATAATAATGATAATAATAAAATTGAAAGTAGACCATTATTAAAACTGTTTGAATTTGCAAAAGTCGTAAAAAAGTATTTTGAATTTAATATTTTGCCCATATTTTTTCAAGTAAAATTTAAATTTAAAGATCTACTGTCTAAATTTTTTTAAAATATATATGATTTTAATCTTATAGTTAATTCATTGTGAAAATAAATATTATTACCTTGCAATTTTCAGGAACTGGAGATCATGCAAAAATGTTAACATATTTCTTGTCATGGTTATAGTGAGAATTTGAAATTTAGCTTCGGTTCTTAAAAGAGAAACAATGTCCTGTAAAAAAGAAAGTATGAATCTGAAATGCACAGTATGCATTGCAAATTTTTATTTATTTTCTTTCAGTTTTATATATATATATTCTATGTGAATAATTTGATAGTTTAAAAAAGTCAATAATCTATTCGAGCAAGTTGGTCGCCAATGGTGGCTAGTACTGTAAGATTATATTCTTATAGTTTATGCATGATTAGAAATTAAAATAATCATTATTATATAAAATAAAAAAGATAGAAGACATAAAACATTATTTATAAAACACATAAAAATTCTAAATTTAAATCGGTTTATATACCTGAATATATTTAAATATCTTGCTTTTAAAAGCACCATCCTCAAGTGCTGAGTTTTCTAAGCGGATATCTATTCCATTTATTGGTGAATCTAATAAGACTGAAAGAAGTTGTTGAAAGTCACTTGATGCATTTAATTTGTCATTTCCGTCAACAGAAATGGAAGCAATAATTTTCTGATCTCGGTCCGTAGATGTTATTAAATGAGGTACGTCTGGAAATACAAAAGTAGAGTTCATTATAAATACAGAAATAACATCTTCATTTATATGAAATTAAATAATAATTCTTTAAGATTTTTCCAGTTTACTAAGGAATTCTTTTAAAAATATTATGACCTGTCTAAAACTTTTAAATTTACAATAGAATAAATTCATTCTATATGATAAACAAATTAAGCTTATCATCTATTATCTAACTGAACACTGCCTTCCATTAGGTTCTGACGTAATACTGAATATAGCTAATGAAAGTGCTCAAAAGATTCCGAAAACAAATTGGCGTAGTGTTCTTGAAAAAAATCACTTGAGTATGAATTGATTTTAGTAGAATGGCATTTATTTTACTTTAATTTTTGTGCTTTTGCATTTGAAAGTCTTTGTTTTTCTTCCTTTTTTTTAAATAAAAAGGTGATGAAATTATCGTTTGCTTTAATATGTGAATCGATAATTTGTTTTTATATTTGTCGTTTTTAGAATGGCAACAGCTATGGCTATTAAAATTAATTTTTTAGAAGAATTTTATTAGAATACTAGCTTGGATATTCGTGTGAATATGAACTAAATAAATGCAGAATAGAATAAATATGAATTAACATTTCTGCATTTTCTTATGAACTTTTTGAATATGGATAAGTATATTTGATTTTGATCGCATCATTTTTATTTGTTATAATTGTTATAAAATATTTATTTTCATTATTAAAAAAGTTTTTATCAAAAGTTTGAGATATATTTCTAATTTTGATTAAAAATATCTATAATGTGAAGATAGTGAGTAACATAAAGATAAAACCGTAATCATTTTCTACTGGAAATCGATTTGAAAATCACAGTATTTTCCTTAATATTTCGATTTGTGTTTTGGACTTTTTTCCAAATATTCTATGATGTAGTATTAAAGCAGTCTTAGCCCCAAGTTATCAGATATGGTCTCAATTCACTGGTTTCTTCAGAGATATTAGTTAACCGTTTCAAACTCTTAGTTTTAGCTATACATCAGAAAAGATGTTATTTTAGCTTGGAGGGCATTTCTTATTACAACTGACCCGTAACTGATAATTTAGGAGATGCTATAAGATTTCTTAGTGTTATTCGCTGAATTTTCGCTTCACTGCACTATCTTTTTGACAAAGTGCGTGCCTTGAAAGAGATACGGGAAAACTAACACTCTTTTCATTTATTTTTTTCCACCACCGTATCGTCTTTATTTATGTAATGCACGTCCAAAAATTTATATGCTGTTATCTAAATAGATACAAAGTTTTCAGTTTTTTTCTTCTATTTAATCGGTGCTCGAAATCATAATTAATTAACTAAGCAAATATGCTTAAGAAAATATTCTGCCATCAACAGTACCTTACAACTGAGCTATATTTAAAGTTAAAAACAAAATATGAATCAAGTTTAAGAATACCATTAATAAAAGTTGTAAAAAATATTACTCAAAAACAAAACATTTTGGAGCGAAATGTCAGAGGAGTCAGATGGCGCTAGTTGTACCAGTGTAGTTGTTTACATAGGGCATTGATTTCAACCGAGTTGTAGCAATTGTAATGCTGAGATTCATTGAAAATTGGTGTCTCATCCTATAACATGCTTTAATGTGGATTAAGAATACTTTTGCATATAAAATTCGTTGTCATATCCTTGGCATTTAAGATAAACATGTAATAAATAGTTGGAAATTATGGTGTCATTCTTTTCTTTTGCAATTCCCCGCCAAAGTCCAAAAATTTCAAGGGAGTTGTGTGTTATTACTCCCCATGTATCCCTTATTTGTCTTCTAAGGATTTTTTCTTTTTCCAAAAATGAAGAAGCATTTATCAAGAATAATATTAATTGCAGGCAAATATCATGTATGGTTTCTACTAATTTGATGTGAACGCGTTAGTTCTACTGTCTGATAAATGTTTTAATCAATCGGGTGATAAATATGTAAAAATTGAAGTGTTGGTATCTCTCTCTCGCATCTCTTTTGTGTTTTGTGCCGGTTCTTAATTCTAAATTTTTTACTGATATTGTAATCTTTTTTTATTAAATCTATACTTATTTATCATATATTTCAAACAAATTGCAAATTATTGAATCGTATTTTCTTTTATTTATATCTTCTATTTTTTTTCTTTCTTTACTATTTCTTTTTTTTATTGTATTTTTCTGCCAAGATTTTACTTACTTTCATAAAAATTAAATAATGATCAGAGAATTAACATCAGCTTTTTTCAGTCAAATAAATATTCTATCATTTCTATTTTATGACTAATGATAATTTATTTTTTGGCTGAAAAGTGCAATAAAGGCATTATTGTTAAGAAGAGTACTAATTTCAAAATTATTAATTAATCCATAGTTTGTATTGGCATGGTAATGTTTCATTTTTTTTATCAATCTATGTTTATTTATATATTAAAAGCCATTGGTAAAATATTGATTTGCATTTGATAATACTTACTAATTTTTCGTTCATGCAGCTCAGCTGTGATGAGAATGTGGGTGCATAAACAAGGCTGCCAAGTGGATAAAGATTTATTATCTTCTGCGTGGTAACGACAAAAAATGATTTTGTCGTTGAAATTTCGTTTGCATGTTCCATCTAAAAAGGAATATATAATTAACGTACCTATGAAGAATTTAATTTGATTCTCTGCAATTTTTTATGAAAAATATTTTCTTAAACATCCTACATATTATATTTTTCAGGCAATTGCCGATTTATTGATAAGTAATATTTCAAACACTAGCAAAGTGATAATAAAATTCATAAAAAGAATACAATTCTTTTTAATATGGTTTTTATGTTGTTTATTTTGTAATAGCCAATTTTAGCAACCTTTTCGTTCTCCGGAAATATTAGTTGGATATAATTTAAAATTAAATCTTTTATGCATAATTTTATATTTATAATTTCCTTAAGAAATTATTTTAAATCAACAATCAATTGTGCATGTATGTATTCAATCCGTATATATGTAAATATATATATATATTTATCACAAGTATATAATATTTATCTATTATATTTTTAAAAAAATTAATGAATAATTCAGATTTTTTATAAGATAGTTAGCAAAGATGAAATAAAATTCTTTTTGCTTTATTGCATTTGTAGTTGATCTAATAATATCACGAATAAATATGCATGCAGCTTAAAATTTTCCTCAAGACGTATTTGCACAATCCTTTTTAATGTTAAAAAAATTAAAAATCATTTTATGACGAAATCCCTTCTCTTCCACTGTTAAAAAGAATAAAATATTCATGTTTTAATATATGATTATGATTATCTGTCTTAATCTTCAGATGTGGTTCTGGTTGGCATTTATTTAGTTTCTTCCCACATGAAGTGTTAAACAAGACAGAATAAATTATAAAATTAAAAGAAATTTGCGAGTAAAAATTCTTTAATCCTTCTTTTTGACAGGAATAAATATACACATGTAAAAGGTTTATCATTCGATCGGAAATATACTTATAATTTCAGTTAGATCTCCTCAATCTAATAGAATCTTCGCCCTTGATGAAAAACATATCATTTCAAATATACTGCGAAAATGTAATCAAAATTATAATTATTTCCTTAAAACTTTCTTGCACCCCCGGAGAGAGAATAACGCAATATCTTCTTTTCTGCGGAAAAATTTCTGAAAGATCGTGAAACCTTGAACTTGCAGAATACACTGCATATCGAAGGTTATAAGAAGAACAAAAACGGTGTCAGATGAAGTAAAGTGAAGTTTCTTTTAGCAAATAATCTTTGTTCAACACGGAATTATTCATTTTTATTGAAGTGATAAATGTTGTGGAATGACGAAGATTTCATTTTTATAAAATGATTACGGTACATTTTTTTTTTTGAGAAACCTTACTTAAACATTCTTTAATTAGTATTTTGCAAAACTGCTTACTTGTTATTGTTATGTACCATTTCAGACATTAGCTGTGAAAAAAAAATCGTAAAAATTATTAATCAGATTCGAGTCAGTTACGTCACTAAATTAAAAATGTTTGCTGGAAAATGTACTAGCAATAGACTCTAGAGTACGTTTGGAAATCAAGTTCCAAAGTTTTAGACTCAACATTCTTATTTTTGTCTCTGTTTAAATCTTTTTCGATCCAAAATTACGAATTTTACAAAAGAGTATTCTTTATTCCATTTCAACTTTATCTAAGAAACTTGCAATTTTGTGGTAGTCTTAAACAGTTTCATGAATTTAAAAATATTTACCTATAATAAGATTTCATTTGTATTATATGGCACCCACCAACCACCCCTTTCTTCCAGCTTAAAAAAGCAGTAAAACGTTCTTTTTTTTCCTTCCCTTTTCCTAAATTTTTTTAATAAAAAGATTATGATTACAAACAAAATGCAATTAAATGTGTGAATTTTAGGAAAAAAAAAAGCATAATACATATTGATGTTTTAAAAATTAGTTAAGGAGTCAAACAAAGAAAATGTTGAAGTTTCCTCATCTGCATCAGGTAATGAAAATTCTTGAGTTTCAAAAATGACCAGAAGGGAGAATTCTCATTTTGTGATCATATAAAGTAACTGCTATTAAAATATCACATTTCATATGAAAATTTTACCAAAAATTGACAAATACGAATGTGATAAGATAAACCATTCTTGATCAGCAAGTTTCCGATGTATGTCATCATGCTTTCTTTTGAAACCTAATTTATGAACGCCCAGTAATTCCAATTATCAAATCCACAACCAGCACAGTGAAATTTAATGCTACTCCCTCTTTCATCTCTTGTTCCTTTTTTTCCCCACCCTTAACTTCCTGTAATTTTGAAAGCAAGTAATGATGCAGATGGTCAATGACTTCCTATAAAAATATTCTGTTTCCACGGTGTTTTTGTTTAGCTCGTGCGTCATCGCAGAATAAACAGCTCATTATTAAATGGCGGGCATAATTCTGGGTGACGAAATATAGGCATTTAAAAATTTAGTAGCTACAGTGTGAAAGAAAATAGGAGAACATGCGCAGGTAAACACATAGTTTTGGTTAATGTAAAACGGCTGGAGACTAAAAGTACTGATCTCAAGGGGGTGCCTTTAAATCACTGCATTAATAAGACCTTTCTAGAAAATGAAAAGGATGGAAAGGAAAAACTGCATTGGCAAGTCCTTTTTAGAAAATGAAAAGGAAAGGAAAAAAAACCCTAAAGGATATTCGAACTTCCAGATCGAAACATGATAATGTTTTGGACATAATTTGCCTGCCTTTATATAATTTTTATAATTTACTCGTAATTATAGCAACAATAAAATGCGTGTGTAGAATGTATTTAATATCAACTCAGTTATTATATATATTTGTTGCAAACATTCAAAAGTACAGTGTAATATAAATTAAAATATTTTCAAAAATCTTTCGCAATAATAATTGCGCTGTTATTTGAAATTTTAATAGTTTGGAATATTAATTATATTACAGTATTGAAATATAAAAGGGGTATTACTGAAAGCCTATTATTGATCTTTTAGAATACATAGTATGTAAAGAAAAAAAATTCAAAATCGGGATTTTGACGAATTTCCAGACATTCCTGAGGTTGAGGGAAAAAAAATTTAAAAAAATTATGTGTGATAGTATCTAAAGTTTTCTGTTTGTGAAAAAAGTAACTCAAAAATATTTTTAATTTGAACGAACGAAAGTTGGTACATGATTTCAATACCATAATTGTAGATTTTTGTCAAATTTTGAGCGAGATCCATTGACAGGAAGTATGATTCTGCGCAAGCTATGGATCTGTATTTCCCCAAATACAGGTGAATACATGCAAATCCTAAGAAGCTAGATGGATAAAATTTGGAACACGAATTTTGCATCTAAATTGTAAATACATATCAAATTTTAAATCATATTTGACAAGGGGTCGAAAGTACAGTCGAATTCGTCTGTACTTTCACATGCACGAACGAGTTAACTCAAAAGTGTAGTGAGTTATAAATGAAATCTGGTATAATCTCGTTACTGAAATTACAGCCGTGTATACACTTTTGGCTTCATTCGGTTCGAAAAAAAAGTTCAAAATGTTGTCCCTATTTTTTGTTCTATTCTACAAAAGACAGAACTGAACAGGACTTTGAAAATGAAAATCTGAGTACTCGTGACATTCATGATTTTGTCCAAGGACCAAAATTTTATATGGAGGGAGGAAATGTTTTGATTAAAAAGTATGTGAAAAAGTTTAGAATAGGGCTAGTTGTACTGGTTTGAAATTAAAAATGCGTAAAGATAGATATAGTGTGGCTGTATTCTCCAAAATTGTTGAGAAAAAAACAAAAAAATTTCGATTAATTTTTATTTAAGAAACTTATTAAAATTTTGAAAACACTCTCTTATTGAGCATCTACTACTCAAGCAATAACAATGAGTCAACTCTTGTATCTTAGTCCAGCAGTGTGGCCTGAAGAGTGTTTTGCAAGATTTTTGCATGTCGAATTTTCGAATATCATAATTTAAGACTTATTATCCAGGCTATAAGCACTACCCTATTACAAACATAAATAAATGGGCTAAAGTTTGATTTAGTTCACTTTCTATTTTGATATAACACAACTATTTCTTAAGCCTCCAGTTGCTTATCCCACCATTTCCACGTGTTGGCAATCGGTCCATTTTCTATTGTAACCCGCGTTTTTCGCAGTTTAGAGTATTTATATTTAAGATGACAGATTTTTATTATATCATATTATTATTGTGTAACATATTACATCAGTTCACTTGGTTTGAAAAATATTTGAGCATATTTGCAAACATTGCATCTAAATAGTGATTTAAAAAAATATCCAGTGAGAAGGTTAAATGATTTGTAAAGAAGTCACCCAGATTCAGAACAGACAATCTACGGTTTATGTGTAAATGAATTAGACATCATTTTTTTTCTTAAAGGGAACATGAAAAGAATTTTCTTATTTCTTTCACTTTGGGTTATTAAAGAAATAAATAATATGAACCACTTCTCTGGGGCATGAACTATCATACTGTTAGCAGAAAACTGATAAAAAAATTTAGATCTCATTTACCAAAAAAAGGAAGAAAAAAAATTGAATGGCATACATGTGCACAATTGTCAACATAATGTAAGCAAATTAATAAAATGAGCAAAAAGTGTTTTGTCAAAACATGCATTTCGAAATTTTGATGATTCTCTTTGTTTTCAACATTTCTTCCATAAAAAATCCTTTTTAAGACTTTATCTCTGTGTGTTTATGTCAATCGAAGCACATGTGAATAATTTAACTAAAAAACATAACTTTTTTGAAAAAATACCAATAAAATTAAGAAATACAATTTTTTTTCTAAATATAAATTTTCTTTTCTTTATTATACTACAAAACTGCTAAAAAATCCTATTTACTAAAAAAAAATTATATTTTACTAATCATAAAATTCATAAAATTTTGTACATTTTATAAAATAGAATAGTGTTGCTCTTCATGTCCAGAAAAATATTTCAAAGATTTTTTAGCTATTATATTTATTTGCTTGCGTGTAGGCTAGTTGTAGTGTTGAAAATATTAAATACATTTATTTATGTGCATGCTACTATGGCTACAATTTTTTAAAAATTCTGAAAATAAATGATTATGATAATTTAAATGATTGTATTAAATTGGAAGTTATTTTTTTAATTTTAACAATTTTTTTACAGTTGCTCCCAATATTATCATCAGAAAATAACAAAAATGTATAATTAAGAAACAGTAATATCAGTACATCAATGAAAAGAACTATTGTGGATATTTTTAGGAACAAATTTTAATCAATAGAAAATTTCTACTGATTAAAATCTAGAATGTTTCGCTGCGTATCATACAGGATAACTAGCAATTTACTATCTTCTATAAAGGATGTTCTTAAGATAAAGTATACCTGAAAATTTATAGCAGACTGCTATCTATTTTTTTACTAAGCGAATATTGGTCAAAAATAAGCAAAATTTTCTGCGGGAAAAAATTTGGTCGTATTTATTTTGTAGTATTTTTTTAAAATTCTAATTGAAATATTTCTATTTCAAAAGTATCCATCGACTTTTTAATAATCTTTAAAAACCCTGAGAGAATCACTCACAGCAGCATTTTTGTTGAGAATATAATTCATTTTAATTTATTTTAAGAGCGAATTCTCAAGAAAACTCAATATTTCAACATTGATTCTAAACAAGTATCATAGATAATTTTATTCATTACAACGAACCTTACGCCAGCGGCTATTTTCATTACTTAATCACTTCGTAGAAACCTAATTTATTTTTTCTGCCTTCCAGTATGCAAAACTACTTCAAGTTTTGTCTAAGACTGTTTATCCACTTAAAGCAGGGGTCATGAAAAAAATCTGACCAGATAATCACTTATCCACCCAACCAACAAGTTCCGTTAAGTGGGGCCAAGACACCATTCGATGCTGCATTTCTGGTTATTGCAAAATGGGAAAAATCCCTTTCTACCCTTAATTTTTTTCTAGTGCATGCCATCTCTTCTCTTGGGGGACGGAGAATTCATTCCTTACAAACATCTTCCCATAAAGCATTCCTCAGTGCGTATAAAACCGTGACCCGATGTTTTTCAACCTTAAAGGTCGTTGCTTACAAGTGACCCATTTGAGAAGTGATCGCTGACGTGATGCCGGAATGGATAGCTGGTGGACTAACGGGATCGGAATCGGCTCAAGGTTGGCATGCAGAGGATGATAACAGCAGTGAAGTGAACGTCATCGACGAAAAGTGCATCGGAGAGAAATAGAGATGAAGGGTTTTTAAGAGAAAAGAAAAGATCTTTTCTGACGTTCAATGTCAAAGGTCGGAAATGGACGACTATCAAGGTGAGATAGTAACGGAACAATTGAAGAAGTGCTTTTGATAAGGAGAAAAGAATCATGAGCGTGGTGGTTTTGAATAATTTTTCTTTGCCTTGTAAAAGATCTTTGAGATTAATTAAAAAGCCGTTGGAAGTATCTGAATAATATAAGAAATATTTCAACAATGTAATCTTATAGAAGTGCTAGATTTAGCAAATAATAATGTTGGGACTTGATTGTTCGACAAAAATAGCGTTAATTGGCGATTGGAACTGGGGAGTCGTCTTTGAACATTTCAGAATATGTCTGCAACATTTTATATTCAGAGAAAAAAGAACCCTCTCGAATAGAATTTTGCACCTGTTATCAATAAAATTATTTGCTCTCTAGCATTATATTTGGGGTTTTTTTTTCATTAATTCCTTAAATATAAACATGAAACCTCTGCAGATGAGTAAAAAACAGTGCGGGATGTCTCCCAAAAATGTACTCTTATGCTCTTTTATAAATGTGTTATCCCACTCCTAATACTCACATTAAATTGTGGAACTTGAGCAAAACCGTGAATCCCATGAGTGCTCACACTTATTTTCAGATTTCCGCGCGTGAGAGCGGTATGCTTCATAGTAAAGAAAAGGAAATTGATACTTGTGTATTATTAACAGTATGCCATTGGCTATTAGTATGCGATCTTTGAGGATATTTTTGGTGATAAATCGCTGGAATGCGGTTACACAAGTACTTAACCGAATGCATATTTTGGACTGATTAAAGTCAAAATTGGACATAATATAGCAATTATAGTCACAAAATCACATAATAAATTTCATTTATTTAAGCCATTGCTATTACATGCATATGGAAATACAGACCGATAAGCAGTTAACCTTTTAAAATGGATTTGGTTCAAAACCGGTATGATCTACACCTTAGATGTTAAATCTGCTTACCAAATTAACTAAAAGTTCATAGAATAATTAAGATACTTGTGGAATAGTTGTTATTTGTAAATCAAATTATTATTATATCTATGAAGTACCTATAAGTTTACAAATTTCACACTGCGAAGCAACAATGGAATTTGGTCACAACAGTGAAGCATTTGAACAGTCTTTTTTCTTGATTTTTAAATTCTGTAAAAAAGGTAGGGGGTAATTAGAGAAAGGCAACTTTCTGCATATTATTACGAAATGAAAAATCACTACCGATGATTTAAAAAATATATTTGCTTTATACAAATGACAATTCTATCTCTTTTTAGAAGAGCGACGGTACAGATACTTATTTAACTGATGATAATTTTTGTCAGTTAATTTATAAAAATTAGAGAGCCATATTTAATTATCTCCCCTAAAAATACATTGTAAAAATGCTGGTAATATTTGACAAAGTATATGTAAGAAGTTATTAAAATACACATCTTTTAAATATCAATCTGCTGTTGGGTTGAGAGCTCAGGACATCTACAAAAACGCTTCATCAACAAATAAAATATTTACGATACATAGGAATGCTTAGTAATTGGATTCTTAGAGAGAAATGGAAATTCGTTTTATTGCTAAAAAAATCTCAATTCCATCTATTGTATTTTTAATTTCGAGATTTTAAGGATTTAAAATCAAAAATTTACTGTAAAGTAATAATTTAAAAAAAAATAAATTACGCGATTTTATTTCTATAATTTTGATAATTGTCTGAAGATATTCCATGCTCAGAAGTTATTTAATTTAGTGACATCAGTTTGATCATAATTCATTACTTTGGCGGAAAAAAAAGTGTCAATCTGTTTTCAATGTATCAGTGTCGTGAACAATGATAACTCAAAACCGAAACGGGTTGTAATAACGAAATTTTGCAAATAGTTTTTGTAACTGGCTTTGTTAGATTTTGTATCTAATCCATCATCAGAGCCTATTGTCTATATGTCTATCTGTGTGCAAGTGAACGCGATAATCCTAAAATGCAAAATATGAATTTTAGTACATGATCTTTAAAGATAATTAGAAGGTCAGTGTCAAATTTTGAATCGAACGGTCAGTTACAATGTTCATTTCATTCTTTTTAAATTAATATGAGATTAAATATTAGCCAGAACTATATGAAAAACTCTTGAATAAGGTATTTTTAATGAATGCTTAAATTTACTTTATGTATACAAAATATAGTAACCATTCACAACGAAGTATATGTTTAACAAATACTGATACATTATAATTTGAAATTCGCTATCTTAATATAATACCTACCATTCTATAATTTTTTTATATTCATTGAATAAAATGCCAATATAAATTTTAATATATTTTAATCAATTCATTACTTATCTGGTTATTGCTAACATGAAAGGAAATTCAGTTATATTTCATTTTTTTAAATCTGTAGTAAGAATAAATAATGCAAGTTCGCTTGCTTTCATAAGCTAACAACCTGATCTATAACTACTTATCTAATTAAGCTCAAATATACTTGGGTGGGAAGGCACACATTTTTTAATTAAAATTAGAATTTTAATTAGCTAAAAATTAAGCGCAATTTTGGCATTTTATCGTGATAACTTTCAAAAACTTTCTTTTTTTTTAATTATTGCATAAAAATAATTTTTATATACAAAATACTATTGCATAAAATATACAAAAATATTATTGTATAAAATATACGAAAATATTTTTTGTATAAAGTATACGAAAATATTTTTGTATAAAGTATACGAAAATATCATTGTCAAAAAATAATTGTCCTTTTTCATGACATGAATTTAGTTCTGCATTTTTTTTCACAAATTCTGACAATTTTTTAAAAATATACTTTTAGATTATTTTCAACAATATTTTCCATTGCTGCAATGAAATTAAAACCATTTTTATAATTTGATCAAATATTTAATCATAAGTAAATAATAAATAAATAAAAATGTGTATGGCTATGAAAATAGCACTGCTTTATCACTTATTGCTTGGAATTAATTTATTGAGCAAATCAAGAGTACCAAGTAATATTTTAAGTGCACTCAATATTTCTAGGGAATCATCTTATCGAAAAAGATGACCAGTGCAAAATAAAAGAAAAATATCATTAGAAATCATTTAATTAATTTTAAAATTTTTGATCGCATAATTAGTGTCTAAAATACAGTAACTCATCGACAATTCCAAAGCATGATTTCAAGGGTCTTTAAGTTTTAAAAAATGAATGCATTATAGTCATCATATGAAAATAAAACGCTTTTGATTCCACATCAATTTTAATAAAAAAAATAAATAATTCCATGGCTGAACTTGGATCGTTATAGCAATATGAGAAAAGGAAAGGCGCCATCTTAAAACAAGCAATGTGCATTGTAATTTACAAGTTCAAGGTTCCACGGCCTCTCAAAAATTTATCGCAAAAACGAAAAAGTTGTAAAATACTGCGTTTTTATTTTTCTCCGATTAAGCTAAGGAAGTTTGAAGAAACGGATTGTCGTTTTTGCTTACTTTTCCGAAATATGAAAGAAATAATATGTTTTTCATCAAGGGCAAAGAGTATTTTGTTGAGATTGAATCAGATAAAGAGTTCTGGCAGAAATTATAAATATTTCAGTTCGCATGGATTATAGAGAACATTCTAGATACATGTAATTACTCCTATCAGAAAGATGGATTATAGAAATTTTTACACGAAAGGCGATTTCAGTTTTAATATTTGTCCTTTTTTGATTAATGCTAGTGGAGGAAAACAAACTACACATCTATCAATCAGAATTATTTCTTAAGATTAAAGCGGGTAGAATAATTACATATTAATACATGAAAAATTTATACTTTTTTTAAAAACTGAATAATAAAGGAAGAGAATAAGTTTCGATTTAAGAAAGATTTTTCATTTTCTACTTTTTTGTGTATGAAGTATTCAAAGTACTGTAATCAGCAAAACATTAGAGCTAAAAGCTTTGACAAATCCCCATGTCCAAACTTTCCGACTTTCCAGAATCCAAAAAGCATATTTTTGAAATTGTGTCTATTTATGAACAAGATAACTTTGAGATGGATATATGAAATTTGGTATATAGACTTTAAATGAAATGTGTAGATTTTTTATCAAATTTTGACTAAAATCCAATCATAGAAAGTCTGTCCGTCTGGCTGTCTTGAGTACAAGTAAACACGATAACTCCAAAAAGGATCTAAATGGATAAAATTTAGTACACAGATTTATTCTCTAAAGTGTAAATACATATCAAATTTGGAACCAAATCTGTGAAAGGGTTGACTGTCCGTCGATATTATTATCTCATGTATGTAAAGGCGATAACTCAAAAACGGAATCTGGTGAATGATCTTGTGCCTACTGACAAATTTTAATTTCTTTTGGAGGGAAAAAAAACCTACTACGAAAATACATTACGATTTTCTGGTCCCTGTGCCAGCGATTACTTGTCTGTGTTAGCACGTTAGGTTCAGGAACAACAGTAGATTCAGCTGGAGACCGATCTTTTGCAATCATTGTTCCCTAGTGTCATGCAATTAATACACAAGTGACGATTTCCTTTATTATGCTACGTAGCTTACAACTCTCATGCATGAAAATAAAAACTTGAACTCTCATAACGTCCACGGCCTTGCCCAATATTTACAATTTTCTGCGGGAAGAATAGAAGGGGAAATTTATTAGGGAATGTGCAAGAAAATTTCGTGAAGATCATTTTTACTATTTACACGAAGAAAATGTCTTGATAATTTATTCGTGATAGTATTAATGTTATTACATTGTAAAAAGATACTAATTTCAATGCAGCTATAAAACGTCGCGTTTCTTATAAAAAGCCTTAAATAAAACATTGTAATTAAATTTTTATTACTAAATTTGTTGCTGTCACTGCTAGTAATATAATGAAGTTAATTCTTTCATTGTGATCTCCTTCATCTCTTTTCGAATTCTCCAGAAAAAAAAAGATTTATATGAAGAGAATTTTTAATCTGCATGTATCAACATCATAAATTTTGACTTCCAAGAATATGTACTTTTACTAAATTCAACTTTTGTAATAACTTTTTTACAACTTAACTATCCTCAATATATTGATACTTGATAAAAGTCTCAGTGCAATTTTATACAGATTTATTGTTATATAGGTTTTGATGAATCCATACGTTCTAGATTTTACTGAACGAGAAAAAAGAATTTATAAAAGCTTTATTTCTAATTACGAAATTATAGCTCAAAAATCTGAATAGCTAGATGGATGAAATTTGATATCTGACATTTGCACCAACACTCCAGATTTTTGCCAAATCTTGGGTGACATCTAACAACGGAAACAATTGCGTTTTTCAATCACACATTGAAATTTCTTCATTATTTTATGTCAAGTGGATTAACAAATACTTTTAAGGATATTCTTGCTATTTGGGTTGAATTCCAATGTTATATATGAAACAGCATATAAACATAATAATACTGCATAAAGAACATAAATATAGCATATAATACACCATTTATAGAGGTTTGTTTTCAGTCCTTACTAATAAAAAATAAATAACAATGTGCGCTAATTAAAATTATTTCATTTTAAATTTCTTCTTTCGCATATTTTTATAATTTTTTCTTTAAAATAAATATCAGATCATTATGATTCATTCTGAGATCACATCTATGCATAATGCAATTACGAAATGGATAATTAGCATGTTTATTGAAATTTACATGGCTGACAACTGAAGTTGAAAGAATCGCGCAATGTGTGAATTAATTGCTTTTACAATTTATGAATCATTTCTGTCATCATTAAAATGCCCTTTTTATGTCCTACCTGTGTGGCCTTCATCAGCAAACGCATCTTCCATGTGATCTCTCCAGTCAAATATGTCGGACCGGCCCAAGGAAAGAAAGGTCAGTAACCAGAGAAGAATGAACTTATCCTGTGAAAGATGAAATATGTGAAATTCATTTTTTGCAAAATTCTTACACAGACACTATAAAATATAGTAAGGCATAATATAATATTCCGAATATTAAATAAACTATAGTACAATATCATAAATATTATATAATAGTAAGCAATATTGTAAGTTATATTGTGTTACTTAAGTGTTACAAATTTTCCATAATAAAACATAATTAATAGAACTTGATCTAATCATTTATGATTTCAAATATGCATATAGATAATTAGTATAAAGTTTTTTTAAAAAAAATTGTAAATTAGAATTTTATGCATGAAAGGACCAAGTTTATAAGAAAACACCACCACTATGTACAGAAAATGATATTTTATAGCGCTATCCTTATAATTACAAATGCAACCAACATAATTATTTTTCTTACACAACAATAATGCAGTTGGAAAAACAAATATATATAGCCGTCTTCAAAAATTTATGATACCAAACAAAACCAGATAGAGTGCTTTCTTTTCGATTTGATCGTATATTTATGCAAAATTGCACGTTTTGTGTTTAAATGATCGGTGCAGGGTAGAAATTCGAATACTATATATTTTTTGGATTTCTTCAGTTTCACTATTTGTATCCGAAATTTAATACATATCTACATTTTTTTTATATTACATATATTTTTTTATATTAACATAAAAAACTTACTGGACTTTGTGTTATCATTATGACACAAAAATATAATTCCCAAAATGTTTTTTTCCCGGATCAGGACGTTTTTGGTGCTTAAATGTATTAGAATCTTGAGTTTGAATTTTTTTTATTAGTAATATTAATTTTATGTGAATGAGAATTTATTTAACTCTTAGGAAATATAAGTTTTTGTATTCCTCTTTACTCCCTCCCCCTACCTTTCATAGCCAAATAATTTTATAAACTTTTAGTACCTGCACTGGTCGCCATCGCCAATCAGCCATTCGTACTTTATTAATAGTATTAATTTAATCACATCAACCAATTTAGATTAACTACATTTTATAGAAATAAATAAAAGTGTTATTTTAAATTTTATCGCACAAAAGTAATAGAGACTTTCGACTATTAGCTATGGGTAGAAAGTGGCGAAATCGTTCAAATTATTGAGACCGGGGGATCTGCTAAAGTTTTATGTTATGACATTTTCCAAAAATCGCAGGTAGTGAACGGCAAATGACCATTAATTATGAATTTTAAGATCATAATTTTGCAAACGAAATAAAAATTAGTGTGCTTTTCACCCGTAAAGAATATATAGTAAAGGGTTTTAAAATTTTTATCAAAAAAAACAAAAAAAAAATGGAAAGATGGGGAACAGGCGACTATGAACGACTTAGTCAAATGTCATAGGCATTCACATGAAACAGAAATTTTTGAAGTAAATACAATAGTTGTGGTTGGACTTTTTTTAAAAATTATTTTTAAATAATCTCATTTACAATATTTTTGATTATTTTTTAAATTTCTCAGAAAAAATTTGGGATGATGGGAAAAAGGCGACCTTTCACATCTAGAGGTCGTGAGTTTACATATAAAATAAAAATTTAGGAACCGGGCTTTGGTTCTACAAATTATTTTAAAAACACAGAAATTCAAAGTTCTCTTAATACTGTGTTACTTCTTTGTCCTTGGAATCCTGTTTTTAATTCATTGAATTTAAATTTTGCAATTTATTATACACTAGAGAACACTAGAGAATAATAATAATATTTTAATCACAAGGGTTGCTTATCTAGTTGGAAAAATGAAATGTTTTAATATTTGAGGATAATTTAAATTTATCAAGTTGTGTTTGGTAAAACAACTTTTATAACTCAGCTTGGCCTCATGCGAAGAAAAATGTTAGCAACTTTATAAAACATTTTCCTTTCTTTCGCATTGTGCAAATTATAACATTAAAAAAATTATCAGTATTTTATTACTAGAACATGTGCATAACTATCCTGTTAACAATATCTAAGATCTGATTATCACAGATTAACTAGCGAAAGTTGTAATGAAAAATCTCAAGCATATTGTTAGAATGGTTAAGAAAAGAAATTATTATTTGCAACCTATTTTTGATGTAAATATATAAAAATATTAGAAGTTTTGTTTCTTTCCAATGGAATGTAATTATAGCACTGAAACAAATAGTGATCTGTTAATAGAAATAAAACGTAATTCCAAATATAAAATCCAAAATTATATATATATATATATATATATATATATATATATATATATATATATATATATATATATATATATATATATATATATATATATATATATATATATATATATATATATATATCGAAGAAATTATTAGCAATATCATTTAATGAATGAATAATTAAATAGAATAAACGAATCAACACAAATATTATTTATTCATGCTTAGGTTTATTCGCACTTCAATAAATCAGTCAGTTTAAACATATAAAAAACTTCGCTATGTTGCTTGAACTAGAACAGAAATTAGAATTTAAGCATTCAGTAATGATGTAGAGATATTTTTAAATCCCGACCATCATTACAGACGTCAGTAAATGATTATATATATTAAATAAACGTTTAAAATCCTGTATCAAAAATTAAAATTAGAAAAAAAATAATTTTAGAATACTGTTTGTCTGTGTCGGTGTGTTCATGAACACACCGACTAAGATGGATGAAAGAAAGTTGGTATATGATGGCTTGATATGTGGATTTGATATGTTTGTTTGATATGTTTGTACCAAAATCTTCCTTGAAATGAATGTCTACCATTCTGCTTTTTGTTGGATATAACTGCGAAAAAATCAGAACAATAACATTCTCAACCTCATAACATGTCATTTGTTATGTGATCTGAACATTAAAATTTTAAATTTGTTAAATTTCAGATATAGAAGAGCATAAATTCAAGACATAAACGTTATTACTTTTTTTTACGACACGGTATAATATAAAACCTGAGTTAAACATTAAAAAAAGCTATATTGTGGAAGTACATGAGAAAGTCAATGAGAAAACAGTCTGCTGGATAAGTCAGTTTCAGATTTTTAAAGTGTTTTAACCATGCATTGAGACAAATACTCTACTTTAAAAGTTAGAACAAAATGAACCCTTAAAATTTCTATTGTTTGAAAATATTTAAAATCAATTACTCTGTGATAAAATGAAAAATGTTGTCCGTAAAAACAGTTACACATTAAATGCCAACACACATAAAAACAAACATTTAGAAATTACATTTTTTTTGAAAATATTATGACGAAGAACTTAGGTCATTAATTTAAATAATATTAATTCGGTTATTTGTATTCTGTTATTATACTGCTTCAGCAAGTTTTATTTGGATTAATTTATTTCCTGATATGAGTTATAAATCCTCAATTATATAAATATATGCTATAATACTATGAATGTATACAGAACGAGCCGTGAATTTCCCACATTTTAAATACACATGTAGAAAAATAATTGAATTCCAGACAGTTTTATCACTATTCAATTCTTCTTTAAACATGACATTAGAAGTATATTAAATTAAATACAGCTTATTTTAATGTATTCCTTTTTTAACATTTTACAAATTTTATTCGGCAAGATTTCATTTATAATGAATACATAATAGCTATGAAAGATCTCCTATTGGAATATATATAACATTTTACGAAATTTACAAATTCCAAAAAAGAAAGAAAGAAATGCACGCTGCAACAAAATTGGCAAAGAATAATGGAATAGGTTAAAAAAATTACGACGCACACAAAATCTCGAAAAAAAAAATGAAAACGGAATAAATAGGAATCAAAACTGAAAATTACCATGAAAGCTGATCAATAACCAGATTTAATTTAAAAAATGACTAAAAACTATTTCTCGAATTTTCCGAACTAAATTTAGGTGATCAAGCGTGTTTGAAAAATTGTATTAAAATATAAATGAATTAAAAATTACTAAAACAAAGGCTTTAAAACTTTAATATTCCATTCAAATTCGTATGCCTGCTTTTTAGTTTCCTCAGAACTTTATCATTTCTCGAAAAACAAATTTGTCTTAAACGCCAAAATTGTGAAATTCTTTAGTTCCCGTTGGCAAAAATAATTACAGAACCCGCTTTGATTAAAAATATTTCACAAAGCTTTGTTAGCTTTCTGGTATGCAACACAAAAACAGTAATGGCACTTACACATTCCTTTCTGTGACTTCACGCCCTGTTCTTGGTAAATCGCATTAGTGTGGGCATCCTAGCATTTTCACATTAACATTTCATATGCTTTGTTTTTGCACCAAATATCATCAGGATATACGCTAATGGTTGTCTGTAATAATAGTTTCCCTACACTGTGTACTATAAAGATGAAATTTTCCCGTTATAATAAAATTTTATATGGTTTCTACTTTCTTCTTCTTGTTAAACTATGCATCAGATAAAATATTACATGGGAAGCGAAGTATTATAATATAAAAAAGGTTCAGATTAAAAAGGAAGTGTTAAGATAGTTTCTTTGAAATAAATGCAGATTGTATCACAACAAGATTTGATACACATATTCACCAAGTATGCGGTTTCGATTTCAAGAAAAAAAATAGTGAAAGCACCCCTCGAGTTTCACGTATACTTAGACAATATAATACCTTCATTTCAGTTCTTATGAAAGGGTAGTATTCTCCATTGAGTTTTTTAAACAATATTGCACCTTCATTTTGACTCTCCTTGTGAAAATCGGCATTCCCTTTGAAAGGGAAGTAAACAGCAAGTTTTTTTTAAGATCAATACATGTCAGCAAAAGCGATTTCCAGCCCACCCTCTGTCCACTTGTAGTAGCGCAGTTTTGTCACGTTTTATGTTTCGTAATATGATGAGAAAAAAAAATTGAGTATGCATTTTAAACGCCTTCTTTTATTATTACGTTCACATATATATACGAATAAGGCAGATAGATGGTCCCTTCTTTGATGAATTTGGTCCAAATGTAATGCAAATCTATCATTTTGATGATACATTTATGTGCCAAATTTCATAAACATAAACCTTTACGTTTTAGAGTTATCGTATTCCCATGCACAAGAATAAGAAAGACTTTCCTACGCCGAATTTCGCTCAAAATTTGATAGAAATCTATGAATATGGTATTTGGACACCAAATTTCGTACTCGGGCTCAATGCGGTTTGGGGTGATCATGCTCATGGACAGAGAGATATAGAAAAATAATTGTTTTCGGTCACAAGGAAATCTAAAATGGGGAGAATTCTTAAAATTTCGATTCCTTAATTAATCTGGATTTTATGACAGTATTTTTCTTCTTGTATGCTTTATTTCCAAAAAAGCTTTTAAAATTCCTATTTTCTCCGATTGGCGTAAAATAATGCTGATGTGTTCGTATTTTCCTAAATTTGAGGGAAAGTTTCACCAAACATTGTTTTAACCCTTTCTAGAGCCGTGGGAAGTATGCTTCCCACCAAATTTATCAATCTTTGTATGAAATTATATAGGTTGGCATAAGTTCTGACAGATTTTTTTAGTAAGTCAGATACTTAGATGTTTCAGTTCTTTATCTCAGACAAAATGATGTGTCTTGATTTGTTACTTAATTATTAATTAACCAAATTAATTAATTAATCAAATTAAATTTATCTAATAAGCTAAATGAATCTCTTTTCTTATTCTAATTTCAAGCCTAAAAATATTTTAACATAATATGACTAGAAAAAAATGGCCCTTTAAAGGGTTAAATGGACGACAGTAAATACTATAAATAGATTTCTCTGCTTAGTGGATTCTTGCATCCATGAAAGAAATAAAAATAAGTGGATATATATTTTTTTTAAAAAAAAAACGAAAATTCTGCCAGCGACTTACAAAAAAAGTTAATTCGAAAATCAAATAAGTAATTTGTGTCATAAATGTAATTGCAAAAAAAAAAAAAAAAACCCTGTTTATATTCTTGTTGCAAAAATCTTTGCGTTACATTAAGAGATCAAATTTTTAAAAAATGCAAAATTTTATGATTTTTATTTTTAAATTTTCTATTATTATCTTTAAAAAAAAGAGTAAACAAGAAATAAATCTGAAATTTGGGTAAATTTAATAGAAAAAATTATTGAATAGCAATAATCCTTAAAATAAGTAAAATTTAAAGAATAAAGGGGATTCATTTCAAGGGAAAAATTAATAAAAAGAACAAATGCATTCCAAACTTCTGAATTTAATTTAATAATTTAATATAAACATGCATTGTAGTACTAATACCTTATGATTCATAGATTTTGTAATTGTTTCAAATTTACTTATTTGGCAACTGATTTACTCCAAGCGGCTCCAGGCCTCCTTTTAGTGGGAAATGCGCCACTGTTTCAGCATTAAATATTGAAATATTACTAACTCAAAATAATAATTAATTGATCATTAATTTGATTGTTGAAATTACATAATGTAGTCAAAAAGTTAATTAACCTTTTTAAAAATCTTCTGAAGTTAATACGAAATAATTGCTTTAAATAAGACTAGCTGACTATAGGCATTTAAAAGTTGAGGATTTTTATGATAATCATATTTCCCACGGTCTTATAAATGGTTAATTTTCAAAAACAAATGAATAAATGAGCCAAGCAAAATAAATAACTGATCCAAATATCTTTACTTACATGGATTTGCGCACCCATGGAGAAACCTGTGAATTCTTAGAGTCCGTTTTTCGAAAGTGATTTTTCATCCGCGGATGGTTTTCCTTCCGGCACTTGGCGCGCTTCTTTAGCGAAAGTGAATGAAGAAGACGAGGCCTGATTGGAAACGAGTTATCATTCTTACCTTCCTGGCCTTGTTGCCGGTTCTTTACGCCAATTCATCCTATTAGAACAACTGGCATGGAAAAGCCGTCATTGTTCTAGTACAATGAGCGACTTTCTCCTTAATACAATATTTACATTTGCAAAGAGGCGGTTTTTTGTGTCCACTTCTGTGGTGAACATTCAATTAAACTTGGTGGACGGACAGTTATCAAGGTGCGTATTAGACGCTTCCGAAAAAAAAATTAGAACCTTTATTCAGAAAAAGAAGGTTACAGTTTGTTCTCTTCTTAATCTGATTCAATGGTTTGTTAGAACGTATCTTGACGAATATGGATTGTATTATAGGATAAAACCGTTTTTCTACAGGGTAAAAAAAATAAAGAGAGATATATAATTTTTTCTCTCTTTTAATAAGAATGTGTTCCAAATCTCACGAATGAAAAAAATGAAAAGAAATATTTACTGTGCTTTATAATTTGACTATTCAGATATCATAAGCTATATGTTCATATTTTATTTATTTATTTTTTTCTTTTAGAAAAGGAAAGAACAAAAACATTAATAGAAAAAGGGAATGCAATGATTCAAATCACTGCTTGTTTTTCCCACCGGAATCTAAAGTATGTAGAACTCCAATATTTTTTTCGATACTACTGTTACAAAGAAATCATGAACAGTAGTTAAAATAGTAAGCTTAGCGTTTTAATTCTTAAAATTGCAATTCAAAATAAAAAAAAATTATGTAATATATATTCAAAGTCTGGTCTGTTTAACTCTTTCAAATCTGTTTTCATATTTTTTTCCATCGCCCTTTCTTTAATATCATTTATTCGGCGGTATAGTTTTTGTATCACAATTATCATCAGTGACTATTTAGACATTTGCAGTCCAAGGCAGAGCACGTTATGAGGTCCCTTTTCTTAATGATTTGATGAATGAAGTTTCGCATTTCAGCATATTTTCAATTTAATCAACATATCAAAGATTTATTTTAGTCTTTTTTTTTCTTTTAATGGCTTTGTGAAAATGTATATGATGTTATCTGTTTATTACGATTCTTAATTGTACGTAATATTATTTAAGAAGTGTTTCAATGTTATGAACTGAATGAGAGTAAAGAAACAGACAGAAACTTAATAATTACACTTGAGAATGTGTTAATATTAACTTATTAATTTAATTCGAAAAATTTATATTTGTTCCAAATTTATTTGGCAACTAGATGATCTTTTTAATGGTTCTGCCTGCGGTTCCATCTTTGTTCAGCGGCTCTCTACAACTGCCCAATCAAGAATCGTCACCAATTACCATAAAAGTACACAGTACCTTGTGCTT
Source organism: Argiope bruennichi (assembly GCF_947563725.1). Taxonomy (NCBI): domain Eukaryota; kingdom Metazoa; phylum Arthropoda; class Arachnida; order Araneae; family Araneidae; genus Argiope; species Argiope bruennichi. Next base: position 31,864,942 of record NC_079155.1, on the reverse strand, counting down.
AGTACAATTGCGCTTCTAAGTCCAAATGCTCTCTACTTGGAAACTATTATAAAATGACGTTTTAAATAATGGATTATATACATTTAGGGAACAGAATTACAAGAATTTTTGTTTTGACTATTTTTTTTTTGATAAAACTATCCAAAATTTAGTTATAAAATTCATTCAAATGGCTTCATTGAAAAAATATGACAATTGTTCGACCTATATGAAAATATGTTCGACCTTTCTAAAACCTTCAATTTGACTCTCAAAAATTATTATGATCAGATTCTTCCATCGAATATCGTGTTGTCAAATATAAATTAATTTTAAGAGAAAAATGATTATTTATTTTGCGATTATTTCATTTTGAGAAACACTATAAAAATAGGAAAGGATTATAGATCATTAAAGTAAATAGCTATTTCTTTACTACATACTTTTCATAGATTATCTCTGTCTCTATTTACTTTTATTCGTAATAAAGATGAATATATGAATGCTGACGCTCCAGACTAGACCGTTTACCTTAGAAAAACCAAATTTGGTAAATATATACTTTGGACTGTGAAAATATGTACTTTTGAACGATTTTTTTTTTGAAATTTTAATTAATTAACTAGGTTTTTCCCTGCAATAATAAGCTCCGAAAATAATGCTGAACAAAAGTAATTTTTGACATAATCTTAAAACTCAAAAAATTATTTTTTCAATAACACCAAATTTTTTATCTTTAAATTTTTATTTATTTTAAGTAATTTTTAAATATTTTATGCATATTTTCCTACAATATTTTTATACGAAATAAAACACTAAAATTTAACCTGCTTGAGCATATTATCCATGTATAAAGAAGATTTTTATTAATGTGTTGCCATCACGTAGATAAAAGTTCAAATTAAAGGATTAAATGAACTCTCCTTACAAACTTAACCTAGAAAACTATAATCTTCAACACATGTTCATATGAAATGAAATAAATTTGAAACAGGATTTTTCCTTGCGAAATGAATGCAAAAAAGTTTTCTGCGACTCTTAAAATATCTATTATTAATTCAATAATTATGCATTATTTAATCCAAACATAAGCTTAATGTATACATCATATCCACACCAATACAGAAAAGAACGCCGTCTCATACCCCCGTATCCGTGACCATTCTGGTCACTGAACGGTTTGGTAGGCATGTTACGGGAATTTTATTTAATTAACAAAATATTTACAGAAGGAAAACGAAACAAAAATAACTATTTACAAAATTTACAATTATATAAGAAATTATATTATGATGAGACCGTTTACATAATTTTTCAACTTAGAAGTATAATTTGTAGTAATTAACTTAGAAATATAATGCAGATTGAGAGATAAAATTTGTAAAAATATACATATAATCTGTGTTCACATTTTTTATGTTATAGTAGATCAGGATGCAGTTAAAAAAAAATCAGATGGAAAATGATTTGAGAAATGGAAATGAAGACAATCTCTGTTTGATTGAAATGTGTGACAGGAGACTGCAGTGCTTGTTTTTTCCCTTAGTCTTTTTTGGTATGAGACTTGATGTTGAGTGCTATGGAGGCGAGAATAGGTCTCTATTTCCACTTATAAATTTAATTATTCTGTGGATTTTTTGTCTGGAAAGGAAGTTGCTGGCGACTCTTTTCAGCCATTCCTGTTCATGGCTTGGTGATGGTTTTTTCATATGCCAGGAGATTGTAAGGATGCACTCCGTAGCATAATGAAGTGCGGTGCCTATCCCACTACAACTGCACTGGTCACTCTCAGACAGGTTGAACCTTTTGAGGTAGGCAGGAAAAGGGCCGTGTTCTGAGAAGAAAATAATTTCCTCTCTGTTCCAGTTAGTGGGATTAAGGTTGACTGAAGGTAGGATATTAAAAATTTTTCTGCCTGTGACACCATTGCTCCAATATCCTTGCCATTCCTCAAGCATGTCTTTCCGGAGGAGGGCTTTTATATGTGGTTTTGGTATCTTTGTTTGCATATAAAATTGCCCATTTTGCGTTGCGTCCTTTGCCAGTTGATCTGCTTTTTCGTTGCCTATATTGCCCGCATGCGCTTTAACCCATGAAATTTTTATTGTTGGTTTTGAAAGCAGGACACCAAAAATTTCTCTTGCTTTTTGGTTTGTGCTCTTTGGATTTGAAGATGCCATGATACTAGCTCTATTGTCAACATGTATTTTAAAAGTATTGTTGAATGAAAACTGCGATGTATATTTTACTGCTTCATGAAGTGCAGTGAGTTCAGCTTGGAAAACGGTATTGTTGTCATTCAATTTGGCAGACCAGTGGTAGGACCAGGTATCATTGAACAGAACACAAAACGCAGCTCCAACTCCATGTTCTGTTTTTGAGCCATCTGTGAAGATATTGATATTATTTATTTGAGATAAATTTATTCCTTCATCTTCCAATGAAATTTGGTTGGGATTGAGATGCTGTGAAGGGTGAGTAGACCAACCAGTTGCTTTCTTCTCTAGATCTTCTGGTTGTATCTCTGTTATATTATGAGGAAGAGGGATTCTTAGGCGATATATTGTCGTTAGTCTGGCTTCAAACTGTAATTGCAGGTGCAGGGGTGGAATGCCGAGAATGGTTTGTAGCGCTGCTGTTGGAGTTGTGCGGTAAGCACCTGAAATGTAGAGAAGAAATGGTCTCTGAATGGTGGAGAGCTTCCTCTTCATTCTATATGTTGGGTTTAGACACCACGCTGAAGAACCATGGGCGAGCATTCTCTCAACTACTGTCTTGTAGAGAACTCTTTTGTGTTTCTGAGAGATTCCCCATGTGCTGCCGGCGATTCTTTTAAGGTTTTGGTGCATTTTAATGGCCTTTTCTCCTTGTTTTTCTATGTGTTCTAGCCAGTTTAATTGATCATCAATGTGGACTCCTAAATATTTAATAGATTTGTTTCTCTTAATGATGTCTCCATTCCACAGGATTCTGGGGCCCCTCGCCATTTTGCTGAATAAAATATGGGTTGTTTTTTCCGTAGAGATGGAAAGTTGATTATTTGAGCACCAGGAGTTAAATTTGGCTATTGCAAGTTCAGTTTCTCTTTCCAGGCTATTTTTTGTGTCCGCTTCGATAACCAGTACAAAATCATCTGCAAAGGCCTGGATGTGCACATTTTCTGGCCAGACCTGCTTGAGAATTTCGTTGGCTACGAGATTCCAGAGAGCGGGACCACTGCATGATCCTTGAGGGCAGCCTTGTTTCTGATCTTTCATGGCCCTACCTTCTGGAGTCATTAGGGTCACTTTCCTGTTTTGGAGAAGACTGTGAAAGAGGCGATTGATGTTTAAAGGACAGGGACTTTCATCCAGACTTTTGAGAATTTCTTTGTGTTGCAAGTTGTCAAAGGCTCCTTTTATATCAATAGAGAGCACTAAGACATGCTTGCCCTCTCTTCTTGCAGCTTGAATTTTGTTTATCAGCTCATGGATGGCTGTGTCTACTGATTTACCTTCCCTAAACCCATGTTGACGCTCGCTGAGGCTATTAGTGGTCTCAAGATGATAAGTTAACCTTTGGGTCATTAATTTCTCTAGCACCTTCCCGATTGTTGGCAGGAGAGAAATGGGTCGATATGAAGATGCCAGTCTCTGATCTTTTCCTTGTTTTTGGAATAAAATAATATTTCCTATTTTCAAGGAATCTGGGAAGCAACTTAATTCTAGGCACTTATTAAAGAGAGTTGGAAAGATATTATGAAAGCGCTTGTGTATAATTTTAAGAAGGAGGTTGTCAATTCCATCAATACCGGGAGCTTTACCTGACGGAAGGTTGTCTATAATCATTGAAATTTCTTGGAGGGAAAATGGAGGGTCAAGTGGCTGCGTTGAAGTGTTTAAATTATAGTTAGTTGAAATAGCAGGAGATGGGAAAATCTGGTCCAAGATGGTTTGCGCTGCTTCCTTCAGACTTCCTTTTGGGTCACTGTTCATCAGGTATGGAATTTGAGATGGGAAAACAGATTTCCGGAAGGCGGCTTTGTAATGCTTTCCATATAGGTTGGAGGCTGAACTGCAGAAATTTCTCCAGCCAGTGTTTTTTGCTTTTTTAATATGTTTTTTGTACTCTGTTTTTTCTTTCTTGAAGATCTGGTATCTCCACTGCTTTTCAATTTCTGTTGCCCTCTGTGCTCTCTTTCTTAGTGCTCTTACTTTCTTTTTATGAATTTCCAATTTTTCTGTCCACCAGTTTGGTTTCGTTAATAAAAGCTGTTTTTTGATCTTAAAGGTTTTGTTGCAGGCATTAATAATAGAGTTTTTAAGAACTATTGCAGCGTCATTTAGCTCTCTGGAATTTCTTGCTGTTGCTATTTTATTTTCTAGATAATAAATATCTTTACCAAGTATATTGAGAAATCTAGGATGATTCCCATGGCGTGTCTTGTATCTTTTGTAGAACTGGTTCCACACCAATACAGCTAATTTCTAAATCATTAGTAACAGGTATACACATCTCATCAGAAAAATGGTCTAAATGAAGTAAATAATTATACTGTATGAGATTTGAGTCAATAAATATTCTGATAAATTACAAGACTTTAAATTTTTATATAGACCCTATGAGTTTTAAATATTAAAATATAATATAATGGAACTTTTTTTATTAATTAACTATTAAAATTAAATTTCTTTCTTTTGCGACAAAGGCAATTTTAATTATAAAAATAAGAATATAATTATTTTATTAAAAAAAAAGAGCGATTTCAATATCAGCCATCTCATAGAAGGTACATCAGTCAGTACCCGGAGTTCCCCCAAGGTTAATAAGTTTAAAATTATAAAATTGCCCTAAAATAATGGTATTCAAAAATTTTTAGGGTGATAAAGTTTGTTGGCAGAAGAAAAAATACTTAAGTTAGAGTGTGTTGAGTATTTCATTGAATATGATTTCTAAGGATGAAAGGACTGTAAAAAAGTTACACTTCATAATTTTTCAGAAGTGTATTTATTGCATGAAAGAAAAGAAAATATTATTATTTACTTCAATTAAATCCTTTTGAAATTAAAACTGAGAATTAGATTTTTTTTTTTTTTATAAATCAGATAAATTTTTATGGAATAATTCTTTGAGATACTGCCTAAATTATAAAAAAAATATATATATTCTGTAATATACATAAGATTTCAATATTGAATGATTCTATTTTTCTCTACTCATATATTTAATAAGCATGTTCAGTTTCAGTAAAAAAAGTTTATGTATTAACTGAAGTCACATTATTTCCATTTCAAATTCAAATTTTAGGAAAAATGATAGAAAATGAGAATATATCGTACGATAAATAAAATGGTATACAGCAGTTCTTAAAAAAATTTGCTTAAAAGCATTTTACTGAAGAAGCTGTGGCGGATTGGTATGAGCGAAGATAGAACCTGGGACCTTGTGGTTCGCAGCCCCGTAACATGACCATGATACAAAAGCAATTGCTCGGGTAGCGTAGTTGTTAACTGGCTTATAAGCTTTCACCACAAAGCTATTAAGACAACACTTAATAAAATATTTAATTGAACATTTTGGTGACCAATAATCTCGGCAAACTGGCTGGTCGCCAAAGATGGCTAATTGAAAATAATTATATATTTGATTTCATTAACATAATACGAGATTTATGAAATATTTTTACTTGAAGGAAAATAATACCAAAAGTTTCTCGCAGACTCAAATAAATATACTTGTGTATCATTAATCACATGCTATTGGGGAGCAACAGCCATGTAAAAGCCAAAATGTGGGCGATCTTTGGCGATTAAACGCTGGTATATGGTTAATACGTAAATGCAAAGAAAAAAAAAAAACCGAATATGTATTTTTGACATTTTTTTTTCTTTTTCTTTTTCGGCCGATTAAAACCAAAATTTGTCGCAAAACAATTGCATTCACAAAATCACATACCAAAATTCATAGATTTAATGATTCATAGATTTTTTTAATTATTGCATTTATATGCTTGTGAAAGTGCAGATTGACTTCAAAATTTGATAAATATCTGCACTCTAGATCCTAAAAATGTAAATCAAATTTCAGTTATTTTAATTGTTGCCTTTTTAACTTATAGCCTTTATAAACATGTAAAAATGCCAATGGTTCGCTTCTGGAAGGATTTTATTACAAATTTGACAAATATCTTCACTTCAAATGTTAAATCCGATAACACTTTTATCCATCTAGATTCTTTGTTTTGTAGTGGTCGTGATATCTTATATTTAGACAGTCGGACTGACAAACTTTCTTCAATTTTTTTTTTCTCAAAAGTAAATGGAATTCAACAAATTTGGTATAAGGTCATGTACCAAATTTCATCCATTTAGTTCAAAGCCTTTTTAAGTTATTGTTTTCACAGACGAACAGACCGATATAATATCAAAAATGCGCTTTTCTTACTCTGGAGGTGAAACTTAGAGATTCTTAAAAATCTCGAGTTCGAATCTTTCAAGATAATAATATTTTCTCTTTGTGTATCTCGTATACGAGGAATTAAAAATCTGCTAACCATGCATTTCTTTGAGTTCGGATAGCGATACCTAAAATAAAACTTGAAAATAAGATTCCTGTCGAGATAGCATTTTGAGAGCGTTAAGGTTACAGACAAGCGATAGATTAGGACATTGTTTTACATTGTTTATTTATCTATTTTATTTGTCATTTAAATTGATAACAATACTGTCTAGCTAGTTCCGTTTATCTTCTCAGTAATGAATTTTTTTTAAATGAATTATTCAATATAAATAGTAAAAAGTAATGTGCGGATTACTTAAGTGCTTTTTACTTTGTTACACATTTGAAATCATAAAAAAAAAAAGACATACCTTTACACTGAAATTTTGATGCACATTGACATTTTAAGCCTCCCTAAGTCTTTAAAAAATGTGAAGAAAGTGATTTTTACTTTCTCTTATTATAAAAAGTATACAAATAAGAAAATACTGGAACCGGCAAAAAAATTCGATCTCAAGATTTTGATGAATGTCCACGTTTCAAACCACACTGAGCCCGAAAAATATTTTTCGGAATTATGTTTGTCTATGAGCTCTATAATTCAAATACATATAGAATTAAAACAATGATTTTGGTCTTACCATGAAATTTGTGGATTTCTACAATTTTTTTTACAAAATCCTTCAAAGAGAAGTCTGTCTGTCTGTCAGTATTAGTTTGAAAAGCCATTGAGCAATGTTTATGAAATTTGGTATATAGATTTATCAACATAATTGTAGATGTGTTTTAAATTTTAATGAAATTTGTAACATGTGGCGAGATTATTTAGCCATCTGTATATTCTCTCGTATCTGAACATGATAATTAAAATTTGGAATGCTATTTTATCACCAAAATTTTAGATCCATATAAAATTTTGGCAGCAATCGGTAGAAAATAAAGTATCCAAAATGCATGCTCAGGTTGTTTCTTTCCCCATTATATTATGAAATATAAAACGCGCCATACTATGTACCTACATACAAAAAATTAACGCTTGCAGGTAACCATGACCTTTTTCCTCCCTTCATTATTCTGTCCTGCTATACATTCAGATGGTGCAAAATTAGGATAGAAGGGAGTTGAGAGAAGGTTCTCGATTGTCTTATCTGCAAATCAAGTGCCGAATAATCACATTTGTTGGAATTAAGGTTGTGTGGTTATCTATTGCGAATGTATCATCAAGATAACATGCCGCAGCTTCTAATCGATAATTTTCGCACACTAAAGTATCTTTGCAAAACTCATACCAATTAAGGAGAAAATTAGAATTTTTTTCAAGATGTTAAATAATATATTAATGATTAGTGATTATTTTCAAGTTTTGCCACTATTCTAGTCATGTAGACACGTCATCTCAGTCATTTTGTGTGATAGCCTTTTTCATTGGCCCCAATTAAGAACACTTAATTGGTTAGCAAATAGGTAACCTTTGTCATAAATAAATACGAATATAGTTCATTACTCTAAATTTGTTGTTGTTGTTGTTTCTTATGGCACTTGTCACGAACAAGCCCGCTGTTACGAAGACAGCGATTTAAGCCGGAGTGGGAGCATCTCTTGTTTTTATAGTAGCGCCAGCTAGGCCAAGAGTACGACTTTGCTACTCATTCGCTTGTACAACCCCTTTTTACGGGAGGGAACATTCACACATCTCACATATAGAACAACCATACCCAAACCGGGTCTCGAACCAGGGACGCCCAGATCACGGGGAAGACGCGCTATCCCTAGGCCAGGACGCCGGCACTCGGAATTTACTGTCGCAGTTTGAAACCCGGAGTTTCAAGCGGATAAAGTGAATAGGCCCTAAAGGCGTATTCAAATTTTATTTATTCTAAGGTCATAATTGAATTAAAATTCATCTTGTCTCAATTATTTCAAATGAAAAATACCAAAGTTTTAATACAAATTCAAATCTTTCAATTCAAAATAAGTCGAATGAATATAGCAAGTTATCATTCGACAGATGTAGATGATGAATTGTTTGTAGATAGAATCTAAGGTTAAATAAAGGATGCTTTATTTTTCGACGTATCTAGACAAGGTTGGTTCGCTTGAATCCAATTGATGACTAAGCAATTGTAGTCATAATCAAAAGTGACACTGTTTCTTTTAAGGAAAGATTTTTTCACAAACTGACTGAAGACGATCTTAAGTTTTGAAAAGACTTAAATGCGATTTTCCAAGACATTGTTGAATGCACTGATTATTTAATAAAATCTATCTTCGAACTTTGCCTTCCAGGATCATAATATTACAATATTTATTTGAAAATAATTTATTCAAATTGTATATGAATTATTATTCTTAATAAATATAGTGGCCTTAAAAATTATCGTTGCATTTACCGAAAAATATTTTCTATATTGAAAATAATAAAAATAAAAAAATTACTTGAGAATCTAAAAAATCTGTATTAATAAAAAACGATTTATCTCCTTAACATTTTATTTATCGGACATAAAATATACAAAAAAAAGGTGGTGTTATAAATTATTTTATTATAAACCACCTAAAATTTTTTTTTAAATCCCATATTATAGTAATTTGTATATCAAGTTGTATTTTATAATTTTTGAATCAATCATTTTTATTTTTTTTGATCTATTAATGATTGTTTTTGTAATTGAAATGATAAAATTTTTTAATTGTAATTGAAATAATTAAATTTTTTAAAATTATTTATCATTTTTATCTATTTTCTTAGCTCTTATTACAATACATTACTATAATAAATATAGTAATTTAATAATAATAAATTGCAATGCTCAATAAGTAATTATTTTGTTAAACGAAGTAAAAACCAAACCAGCTTTCAAAGCCACGAAATTCAGCTTTGCACCTCACCCCATTATGTACTTCACCCATGATAATCTGATCTCAGTAGCATAAGAATACGCTGGCCATTGAAATAATTGGCAATGAGAATATGTCAATAATGATTTGCTTCTGTTTAACTTTGGTGTATGTATTCTTGATATCAGACTATAGACTAGTGGAGAGATTTTAGTTTGTTCATTTTGGTCTGTGTTTGTCTCAGCGTAAAATAGCTTTATACTCTTTATGGCCTCTCGACATTAGATGCCCTTACCAGTGACACAAACTTTGAGTCGATTGACTGGTGTCGGTCCAACTAAATGTGATGTTGTTATTCTACTATGAGATTAATATTAGTATTAAAACAGGCAAGAAAATTAACTGATCTCGTCAATTTTCAAGAAATAACGGAAACTAGTAAATTTTTATTCAGCTTTCTATTAAACGAAATAGTTTTAATTATAAACTGGTATTATAATAATGAAATCATAACTGTAGCATGATGTGTAGTATCTACAATAAAACTAAACTTAGAAAACAGTAAGTGAGCATATAGTAATTTAATCATCACATTTCCCCCCCATTAAAACTGATAATTAAACACGAATATAAAGAGCATAAGATTTCTGAATGAGCATTAAACGTGTGGTGAAAAGCTTATAAGTCAGATAACAGCGACGAAACACGGACAATTGCTTTTATCTAGTTACTCGGCTGCGAACCACAAAGTCCCAGGTTCTATCCTCGCTCATAACGATCATTGTTTACCTCGGACAATGAACCTTCAACCTTCGTACAGCTGTTGTGGCGCCATCTACACATAGCAACCCAGAGTCGTCAGATTCACTTGACGTAATAACACAAAAAAGGCCACCGCAACACAAAGCCGTTAGACTCACTTGGCGAAACAGCAACCACTCATCCACACACTTGGCGCTACTCAAATGGGTATAGGCACATTAGACTCAACAGCTAATACATCATCACTCAACAGTCAAATCGTTCGCCTCACTGGAGGGAGAGTACTGTGGTGAAAAGCTTATAAGTCAGATAAGAGCTACGAAACACGACCAAATGCTATTGTCTTGTGGTTTTGTTACTCGGCTGCGAACCACAAGGTTCCAGGTTCTATCCTCGCTCATACTAATCCGCCACAAACGTATCATGAACAAGAATAGAAAGATCGTTATAAACAAGAAATATTGAAAGAGCTCAAAGAAAGAAAGAAAGAAACGTAAGAACGCAAAGTTTTGAAAGAAAGTTAAAAATCTCTAACAACTTTAAAGACATTGCTTTTCTTTCTCTCTCCCCCTGCCCCTCTTTTGTTAGCTTTACATTCCACAATTATATCATGACTAGTACAAAATAATGAAATTTAATTCCTGTTTTTAACAGAATACTGGGTATAATGTGAGATGACATCATTAAGATGAGTGGTAAACTATAGATCCCATCCATGCTGTTAAAGCAAACAGGTTGTTCTTGGCTGGCATCCATCACTCGGTCTCTAGTATGGTCTGGAAAATAAATTATGTCTGAATTATAACCTAATTATGAGAACACTGTTTCAAATTACGACTTTTCCCCGAAAATAATTCTCACGTTGTTTCATTCAGTGCATTAGGATGTATTAACACTCGCAAAAATAGTGTTGATTGACTTCTGAAAATATTCCCCTAATCAGATGGATCGAAAAATAAGTAACACGAACCACGAAATGAAAACTTGTTTCTTAAATTTCTATTTATAATATTTCTTAATTTCGCATTTATGAATTAGAAATTGGTAGGTTCGTTAACCGGTTTATTATTGAAAGAAAGAAGAAAAGAAACATTATTTACCTGAATCTTTATTTCTGTAGAATTTTGAAGTGGCAACATGTTTTCAGAAGATGTCTGCTAGCGGTTCTTCTGAGTCGCCGGAGTTGAAAACAAGAAATTCTTCCGAAAACTCACGTTGTTCTGAGAGCAAGTACACCCTTTATTTATTTAGTAATAACAAGTAAGTTTTGTTTTCTTTGAAACTAGTATTATTTACTATAATTTAAGTCATAAACAATTTGAAATTGCCCTTTTCTTCCTGCTTGTCATGCTTTGTTTTGAAAATGAAATTTAGTTTTCTTTTGCTTTTGTATGATCTTTACTTCGATTTTTTTTGTTATCAAGGATATAAATTGCTCTTTCCATATATATATATTTTTATTCTGTAGACATGCTGCAAGTCCGGATAATGCTCTGACTGATAAAGAAAATACAAGTTCTGCTAAAATTGATTCAAAAGCTAGTCAAAATGAAGAACCAAGTGTTTGGTAAGCTATTTTATCTAAATAATAGATAACATATTTTTTTTAAAAAAAAATCTACATAATACTTAAAAAAATATTTTAATTTTATGTAAACTTGAAGAAATGAATATTTTTATTTTATGTTGAGTTTCATGTGAAGCATACATTTTGTATCTTATTTCAAAATTAATGAGATTTAATTACTTTGTTAATAGATCTTCATAAATTCGTAGGAAAAAAGTATAATCTTCTTTTTACCTACTTATTAATTAATCCATTTATTATGATTTATGTTTTGATATCATTATCAAGCTGTTTTTTCTTTTCTAGTTTGTCACTTCTTGAAGGCAATCTAAGTGCAGAACAAGAAACTGTTGTTCGCTGTTATTTATTGAAAACATTATCTGCTCGACAAGATCTGAGTTTTGAAAATGATGGAAAATATGCTGAATTACAATTTAGGTAAACTTTCAGTGCTTATTAATGATCTCTGTTTTATTTCTGAATGACTGTTATTGAATACAAAATTGTTATTTCAGATATCTTATCTTATATTTAAAGGCCTCTAATATTTTTTACCTTTGTATTATTAATAAGTTATATGTTTAAAATCTGTTTTTGTCTAACAGTGAAGAGTTGGGAAAAACATTTGGCTGCTATTACCATAGATTATCTAAACATTCCATAACTGAAACAGATCCAAATGAAGAAAATGGTTCTCCTAAACTACATACCTTTTTTATTTGTCTCATTGGTCCTGCCAATGGAGTTATGGAATCATATCCTTTTTTATCTTAATGAATATGTAGTTATTATTAAACTATGTTAAGTTAAATCATAGGAATGGCTTTTTATGTTATTTTTATATATTTATTAATATCACATTTTTAGAGTAATTTTTTTTTATATTTACAAGCCTAATAATGTTTAAAATATTAAATTAGAATAATATTGGCAAATAAAATAGAATCACCTGTAAAATAAATAACATTGAGATTTTAAAGCAGAAAACTTTAAAAACAATAAGCAGTTTATTATATTCATTCAATAAACTTAAATTCTGAAAATTGAGCTTTAAAGTGGATGAACCTTACTTTTTGATAAGTAATTGATCCTGTGTATGTTTCAGCCATGAAATTTTTGAAAATGCAAAATTTAATATGAATTAACAATGTTTATGTATTAACTACATGCCAGTAGTGAATTGCCCCCTCTCCCCCCCCAAAAAAGATATGTATATTGTAACCAACGATTAATTGCCAAATATGTTGTGTTAGTCTATTAACTATATTTGCAAGTGATATGTGTTGAAGTCAAATGTTTGTCAGTGGCTTGCAGTTAATCCCAAATAACAATTTAGCTATTGCGATTGAGAACAAATAATTAAAAACGAGTAAAAAAAAGGGGGGTAATAAACAGACTTTGAATAGCATAAGAAAAGTTTTACTTTTTATTCTTAAGTTTATAAGTTATTTTATTAAATATTATAGAATTTTAAAATTGATTTTTCCCCTAAAATTAAGTCAAATTTTAATTAGTCAATTATTTAATAATTAAGTTTTAAAAATATCAAGATAGTGTGCTGTCATAGAGAATATGCACTACTTAAAAACTTTTGACAGTTCTAAAACTCATAGAAAGTAAGTGAAAAATTGATTATGAATCTATGTGTTTATAAATATGAAATAAGTCATGCTAAATAAAAAAAAAAAAAAAAGAGAGAGAGAGAATTTTCCTTGTAATGAAAATAAGAACAAAATAAATGTAATTGGAGAAAAAATAAAATATAATTATAAAAAATGTATATAGTACTAAGAATTTTCATAGCATATTCCAAATAAAGCTAAATATTCAAATGCTTATGAAAATCAATTTTTTGGCATTGTGAAAATTTAATTTTTATTTAACTGAAATGTAACAAAAGTTAGTATAGTATATGAAATGGTATAACATGTTTTTTTTCTCTATTAAAATTACTTTTTCCTTAATTATTTTTCTAAATTTTGTCCTGAGCTTGGAAAATTTTGTCACAGTTTAACTCCTTTATTAGACCCTGAGGTAAGCATATATTTTTTAAACAAATGTTACTTTAAAGAATTTTCTCCTATTCTTATCTTCAATATAAAATCAAAATATATCTAATTTTTTTTTTTTTTTTTTTCTTTTCCAGTAGACTTATTTTATCAAATTCCATGTTTCTTCGTATATTTAGTATATAAATTAAATATTTTTTCCCTCCATTAAAAAAAATCTTTATTTTTTTAAAATTACATTAAAATTTGGTTCTTGGCATTCTTTTTATTTAATGCTCTTTATACACTATCCATATTGTGATTGCATATAAATACATTTTATATTAATTATCTGAATCATGATTTTTAAAGCCATTTGTTTGTTTGTTTTTATTTTCATAGTAAATGTTTGAATTATGAGTAAAACATGTTAGCTAACTTCCATAGCAAAGTTTAATTGCTAATGATGCAATTTTAATTGTAAATTATTGGTTTTATATGGGTATTTCTTGCAATGAAATATTTTTTATTAACCTTGGAGATTTTAATATAAATGTTTATGAATTAAATACTTCAAATTTTTGTGAGTTTTATATTATACAGATTATAATAATTTCTCCAATCATAGGCTACAGTTGTCAAACAATTGTGTTTTGATGTATATTATTCTATGTTTTAAAATTAAAAGTTTAATCTTGTGTATTAATTTTTATTTATTAAGCAGGAAGTATCGTTCATGTAAGAAACAGTTCTAAATATATTTATTTTTATATGATTTATTGATTGTTTTTTCATTGTACAATTAGTAAATCACTGTAATTAGTTTACTAATTTAATAAATTCATTTATTTTTGTAGGGTCTAAAAAATAAAGATGATGTGCAGTTAAAACTGAAGTCGTGGTACATTTATTGTATAGAATATGTACAAAGATGCATTGAAAATTTTGGTGAAGATTTGGTTACTCTACTTCTTTGTGTAAGCATTTATAAGATATACTTGTTGTCACATACATTTTTTTTTTTTTTTTGGAAAATGTTTGTTTATCTTGCTAAATATTTCTTTTTATCTCTCTTCATTAAGTCTCTCTGGGGAAATGTTGATGTCATTTCAGAAGATGAACAAACAAAGTGGGATACTGAAAGGTAATTGTTTTATTTAACTGTTGATTAATCATAAGAGGATGTTAAAATGAATAGAAAATATACATTTTCAAATTTAAATGTATATCTAAGATTTCTAATCTGCAATCAGAAATCTTTATTAAAAATGAATATTATTTCTGAGAAAATATAGAAGTATTTAAAATTAATTTGTTTTTTATTATTCTTATTCCATAAAATTATGAAGTTTTCTGTTTATGGCTGCAATTTATTACTTACATTTTGCCATCATGGTTGCTTTTTTTTATTTGTATTTAAAATATATTTAAGTGAATTATTTTTATTCATTTTTGTCAGGTTTTTGGAAACATGCTGTGTGATGCCTGTACCTACTGAAAATGCTAAAGAAACAGCAATAGATGATGCAAGTTTATCATTTATAGTCACTGTAAAGGATGGAAAAATTAAAGTCAATGAGCCATTAGGTTTGCTTTTTTTTTTTTTTTTTTCCTTTCATATTTATGATATTTTGTACTTATGTGTAATTGGAAAGTATGCAATTGTATTTTAGCATTTGGAGAATAATTTTAAAGTAAAACCTATTATTATTTTGTAGAGTGGATTTATTACAATGAAAGACTGTTTTTGTTTGTTTGTTATTATGACTTTTTGCAATCATAAAAGTAAATTATGAATACCTATATGTTAAAAGTTTCTTTTTTAAAATTAATTCTATAAAAATATTTATTTCTGATTTTGGATTTTATTTTTACTTGAAAGAAATCAGCTGTAATTTTAAGTATGCAGTATCTTTTACTGTGCAAAGTTTTTAAACATAATCTCCATACTTCTAAAAAAAAAAAAAGCTGTCAATATTCAATTTTTATTTTAAGGGCCTCTGGCACTTTTTGAGTTGTAAGTTGTTGTTATGATAAATCTTTATTCTTTAAAAATAAAGAATTATTAATTGTATTCTTTCTTGTTACTAGACAGATCTTATGTTTACTGTATATTCTGAAGTGTTAAAAAAATCTGCTGTAAATACTTTAATGAAAATTTATTTTCTCTGCCATTGAGTGCTCATTTGGGTGTCTTCATGAATTGAATTCTCATAAACTCATAATTATAAACTTTAATTTTCCTAACCATTCATGTAGTATATCATTACTATAAAATGAAATATTAGAATTTTATGGGCTGATTAGTTGTTCTATAAATATGACTGCAGCAAAAGTCACAAAGTTATGTAATAAAAAGCATGTAGGCTTTCTTATATTAGGTATGAATTATTTATTTATGCTAGAATTTATGGAAGAAGTTGATTAGCCATGTTTAATAGACTTTTAATAGACCATGCCTAATAGGGAACATGATAAATCAGTGTAATGCCATGAGTTGTATAACTTCATTTTAGCTGCACAAGCACAAACACATTATTGAATGTACTCAGGAAGTGATATGTGAATGAGACACATTCTCATGTTTGTGCTGAGAAAAAAAGCTCTTTGGATGTAGCTAGAGTTGTGATTTTAGATTTAAGTGAGAAAATGTCTTTTTCAATTAAACTTTGATTTATTTGTAAATTATTCAATAATTTTTCTTGAAATTGCCATGCCTTATACCTTGGAACTCTCAAAATCTTAGTTAAAATAATTAGATTTAAAGAAATGCCTTACTCTCTCATGCACATAAACTTACAAATGTCCTACATTTAACTTTATTAGTATTATCTACTGATCATTAGATATTTTATTATTGTGTAACCTTTAATCATAAAGAATTTGTAATCTTTAAATATTTTAATAATAAATGGCCATAAATACTTTTTGGTCATTGAAATAAGTTATCAGCATCTTATGTGAAACCTGTATTGAACTTCACATATGAAACAAAATTTGGACCATTAAAAAGTTATTTAAATAAAAACATGAATCTTTAGAGAATGTTCTTTCAAAGTGTTATTTCGTATAGTTTATTTCCTGATATTTAAAGCAATGATGCCAGAATAATAGCAAACTGTAACTAAAATGGATATTTTTTATGTATCAAACAATATTTAATATTTTATTATGAAAAATACAACAATTTATTATGAAATATATATATATATATATATATATATATATATATATATATATATAAAATATAATTGCAATTTTAATTTAATGTAAAATTTTGATCAGATTATTGTGGATAGTATTTTTTTTTTTTGAATATGAGCTTCTTTTTATTAAATTGTATGCTTAAATAAATGATCAAATTTCTGTAAATAATTTTTCTAATTTCTCTTTTTCCAACAATTTTTTATAAATATTTCTTAAACTTAAAAAAATGCTTGTTTCTCAGATATATTACCATTGAGATTTTATTTTGTATAATGTTTATGAAAATTTCTTCATTTTTTCCCCTTACTTTAATAACATTTTCTTGATGGGATTTAATTTAATTTAAAATTAGATTATATTTTTAATTGTCTGACCAATTTCGATTTTTTAGAAAATGTTTACATCTGATAATGCAGATTTTTAGAATAAACTGTAATAGTAATGTGTTTCTTCTTTTTTAATACTAATACTTCAATATTTAAGTAGGTGTGGATAAATATAGTTTAATGCCTGCATTGTTTTTTTACAAATGCCATCCACTTTATATCCTGTTTTTAAAATGCTTTGATTGTACTTCTACATTTATTTTCTCCATCTTACACATTTTTTGTTTCCAGAAGTAAATAATTCTGCTCTTTGTATTTTCAGATAATTTTCCGTACTGTTCAAAGTGGTTGGATAAATTAAAAAGCTGTCCTTCAACTGATCATATTGGTCAACATAATGTTTTAGAAGGATTTAGACTTAAAGTAAATATTTTTTTTGAGATTTTATTTAATATTCTGCAGTCTAATTTCTTTATTTTAATTATTTTTTCCCTCAGCTATTAAATTAGTTGGCCTTAATTTTATCTTCATAATTTATAGAAATGAAATCTTTATATTGATGTATGAATTTTAAACAATAATTTTAATCTTTTCTACAAATTTGCTATTTTTGTAGATGTTGCCAATATTTTATAAAGTTGTGATGTCCTTCATTCATGGTAGAGTATCTTAGCTAATGTTTATCTAGACCAAAAGATGGGGGTGTAGGCTTTATGTAGATAAATCACAAAAAGAAAATACTTGCAGTGATAAAATGTCATTTGTGCTTGGTGAAATTTTTTCAACTTGTTTAAATTTTAACAGCTTTGTTGCTTAAATTTTTACTTATTTTTTTTATTTCAAAAAAAAAAGAAAAAGGAAAACAATTATCTATAGATGCAAAGAAAGATATGGTATTGTGTGGTTACCAATGAGAATGCCATGTCTCTTAAGTGGGTCAGGAAGTTTAGTGAAAACAATTTTAATGCGGGCAAAGCAATATTTTGGGATCTATTTTAGACTGTAGTCAATGAAATATTGGTATTCATTTAGTTTATTCATGCCCAATACCTATTTTAAATTAATATAGATGAGCCAAATTTCTGATGAATTTTCAATTGGTTTATACCAAAAATTACTTAGATTTCAAAGTCAAAATGCCATTTTTTTTTTGAAAATATTTTTTGAAATAATGCAAGAATAATCTTTATGTATATATATTTCTATATTTTAAAAATCTGTTAACTTTATATCTATAAAAAAGTTCTTTGAACTATGTTTTAATAATTATTCAATATTCTTCTTTTAACAAAAGTGGAATTTATTGAAATTATGCTTTAAATTAAATTAAACATTAACAAAATATTTTATAGATTAGTTTAGAATTAGATATATATGTAATTGTATTCACCAAAAAACAGTGGAAAGGTAATGGCATCAAATCTGAATTGTGGAATGAAAAGTCATTGTTGAAAGATGAAGGGTCATCAAACAAGCAAATACTGTATATCAGTTTTTTTACAAGCTCAATTTTTAGAATTAAAAAGTAAAATTTAATAAGTAAAGTGTTTTTTTTTTTGAAAAAAAAAGAAGCTAATTTTTATTTTTGTATTAAATCCAATTAATTATTTGTATTTATTCAAA
This sequence comes from Argiope bruennichi, assembly GCF_947563725.1. Taxonomy (NCBI): domain Eukaryota; kingdom Metazoa; phylum Arthropoda; class Arachnida; order Araneae; family Araneidae; genus Argiope; species Argiope bruennichi. Next base: position 31,846,175 of record NC_079155.1, on the reverse strand, counting down.
TACTTAAATTCTTTTCTCCAAAATCATGGGGTGATTAAGTACTTATATTTTTATGTATTATTTTAATTTAAGAATAAAAATCTATTTATTGCTCACAACCATTGATACTAATTTCATTTGCCAATGCCAATGATATGGGGATTTTTAGAAGCTCCTAGGCTCGATGGCCTTTTATCTTCTGTTCGGCTGAAATGATAGTTAAGTAACAAACAAAATATATTGAGCGTAACGTTGAGGGTTTTAATAATTTTATTTTTAAAGATACTTGATAAGATATGAAGGAAAAAAAAAATTAAAATGAAAACAGATTTATGAGTTTTACAATGTTATATATTCCATAACGTTTCTAGTTTTGAATAGTATGTGCATTGGACAATGGCAGGGAACATTCATGCTGACGAGGTGTTGGGTTGGTGGGTCATTTAGTGGAGCAGCGTCCTAATAATTTCATTTGTATCATCTGTATATGCAACATTTCTTTTGTTTTTATTTACTTCATTCCCACATAATGCAAATCATTTTTAATAGTTTAAATTCTTTATTTTTCATGTACATTCAATATTAAATACATTTCTATAAAATAATATTGTGTAATTTGAATATTATATAAATATATAATCATGTTATATGCAAATCTGATAAATGTTTTGGTTATCATTTTAATTTATTTTATATTTTTTCAGACTGTGCAAGATTTAAATACCTTAAAAAGATTGCTGCAAAAAGCACAAACAGATCATTATTCTTTATATAGGTTTGTATTATAAAAATAAATAAATAAATTGAGATGCTCAGTTTTAATTTGAAAAATAGCATACAATTATTATTATTATTTACTTAATAGGGCTTACCAGTTTCTTCAAGTCAGTGGCTATGAAGACATTTTGCTGCATCATGTAAAAAAGGAAGCAAGTATGGCTGGGGAGAAAGAAGTATTAGAAATAATATCTTGTCTCCAAGAATTCTTGAAGAGTAAACATTCCACAACTGATAGCAAAACTAAATGAATATTTTCATGTTTCTATGTAATGATAAGCATGTCTAAAATATATTTTCATATACATATTTTATGTTGAAGATCTGTAAAAAGTTGCCAGTATTTCTTTAATTACATTTATTTGTTTTGAATATCCCCTTTTTTAATTTTTCTTCATGTGAATTCCAAAAGGATGAAACAACTTATGTAATCTATGGCTTATTAGATTTGTAGAATATTAATCTTTGCTTTAAAAGCTATGCAAATTAGAGTGTAATTTTTACTTTTATTTATGTCTTAGTTATGCATACTATTTTATTATTGACATGACACTTTATTTTTCTAGAAATGTTGAAGTTCATTATATACAATAAAATATTTTTATAATGCATTTTTTATCGAGTCTTCTTGTTGTTTTATTTTATTCAAAGTATGGAAGTAGTATTGTATTCATCAAAAATATTCATTTGGAACTAAATCTGTCAAAGGATTGGCCATCTGTTAGTCTGTACTTTCCGAAGTATGTTATGAAGATGGTGTAATGACTTGAATACATCAAATTTGTTATGCGAGTTTAGTTTCATTTGGCTAGGAAAAACATGTTTAAAACAAAAATTCTATTTTTGGATATTAATCATATGGCATTAATTGCTAGAAAATTTTGTCTAGGATAACATGCTAAATTCATACCAAACAAGGCACTTGCAGCCTTACCTAAGGTCCAAAATATTATTTAGGGTGAAGGAAATAACAGTTTTATTAGAGAGTATATGAAGAAGCTTTGAGAAAACCACTCCTGCTTGCTTTCAGATTTTCTTGTAATTATAATTGCTCTTAAACACACAATACAAGCTTTGTCATGGAAATTAATATAAAATGTATTTTTGGAAAAAGAAATTGATTTGTATTTTTTATCTGTTAAAAAAATTGTTTGTGGGAAGAGAATATGATGAAAAAATAACACATTCTTGTTCATTTGATCAGAACTAAAATTTAATTTAAAATTTAAACATTATTACACAATAACATGAATGTTAAAAAACTTTGAAAACACTTCTAAGCAAACATACACATATTCAACATTCTTCCGAACATCATTCCTCTATCCATTTATCACAATCAGACATATGCTTAGGAAACAAAGGACACTGCAGTAGGATTAGCGCTTCTAAAAGTGCATACACAAATATGTGGAATGTATGTTCCAGTTGTTATAGCATTTCTTCTTAATTGTACTCAAATATTAAGTAATAATGAAAAAATCATCTTTTTTGAACAATCATATATTACTAATGGTTTTGGGAACATGTTTAAATAAAAAATATTTTAATTCATGCTTTAAAAATATATTATTGTAGTCGTATTTTGTACTTGTTTGTCTATAATATAAAACTGAAATTTTTCTTTACACATTTTGTAAATCAGTTTAAAACCGATTATTACTTTTTAGTACACAAAATGGAACATGCATACAATAAAATAAGTAGACAGCCTAATAGCTTGTGCAGTTGCATTTCAGATTTCTTTTTTATATATAAAGTTAACAAACAGTAAAAATAATATCTCTTCAGATGAGATTTTTTAAATGTTGAAATTGATGAAGCTCAAGCTTTAATATTATTTACTTATGAATGTAATTTTACAAAATTACTAGTAAACATTTAAATTTTCACAAAATAAAATGTCTTCTGTATGTTGAATCTAAACCTTATTATTCCCATTGGTATCAAATACTACTAATTGTCATTATGAAAGAAAAAAAAAAAAATTAGTTTATACATTTGAAATAGATTTATCAAAACAAATTTAGAATAGTGAAAAAAGTGTAAAATGAAATTTTTAAATTTAAATATATTGGGAAATTATATTTTATATGTAATTTAAGAGGTTTTTTTTTTTTTTTTTTTTTTTTTTTTTTGTAATTTAAAACTTTAAATGCGAAATGCTACTGCACATGTTCAATCAAAAAATCATACTTCACACTCGTGCACACACATATATATAACATTTAAATAAACTATTCTATCTGGATTTGACTTAGAAAAATGATTCACATAAATCTTATTCATCACATCACTTTGTATACAGTGTAGAAAAGTTTATTTACATTAGTTAGTGAAATGCTTTGCTCAAATGATTAAAATTTAGGTAAACAAGTTTGAAATCTTTCAGTCAGTTTGTATTGTTTTTCTTTTTTGTAAATCTGAATAATTAAATTGTATTTTAATTGTCTTGTGTTCCTGCACAATTTTTATTGACTCAAAAGTTTCAAACTTGTTAACCTTTGATGAAGATACAATGCTTGATCCTGAGAGAGAGAAAAAAATATATACTTATAATGGCAGTGCAGCCACACTTTCATATGATAATGAATTCACATAGGAGTACTGCTGTCTAAGTTGAGCCACAACCACTTGTAGATTGGTTTTGTATAATATAGAAAAAGATTTACATAAACAGTAAAAAATATCCTGAGACAAAAGTCAGATTTGGAATTGGTTTGTTGACTTTACAGAAGCACATACTGTGTCATCTGCTTAACCACAATATCAAAACACTCACTAGACAACAATATTGCAAAAAACACATTTGTTCATCCAAGACACAGTTACGATATTTTTAACACATCTCGATTCTCTTTAAGTTATAATTTTCATCTACTTCATTTTTCACACAAATTATGAAATATTTGAATTGAAATCTATTTCAGTATGCCTCTTTGAATTGCCAATGAGGCCTTATTGTTAATGCCAAAAAGCCAGATAGACATTAAATGGTTGCTACAGAAACTAGCTCGATTGATTGTTTGGCTTGCCATATTGACAACTAACATAAAGATGGCATTAAAATAGATTCCAATCTATATAATGGATAAATCAATCAGTATTTTATATAATTTACATTGACAGATATTTATTTATTATCTTTTTGAACATCTAAAGGCTACTGTTACATTTTCAGAATAATCAAATAGCAAGACATTGTAGAGATTGTTCATTTTATACATAATATACAATTTCAGTTAAATGACTAGTAAATTTTTAGGAAATATGTAATATTCCCAATCTGAAATTGCGTTTTATTTTTGTACATAAAAAACACATTTTTTTCACTGGTCCCAGTATTTTTCAGCTAATCGAGGGTTACATTCCAATATAACAAATTTTAGATCTTGATGATGTTAGAATGTGACGAAATATTTGATTAATTTATCCAAGGTTTAATAAATCATCGAAGAGAAATTAACCATAATATATATATATATGAATATATAAAAAGTTCACTTAACCGATATTTAAATATAGAAAATTAACAGATAAATCATGTATTATAATATTAATGATAAATTTACTTAAAATTAACATCAATCAACATCTTAAATGACTGTAATGTAAAAGCATATCGATTTTTCATGCAAATAAATTTTTTTTAAATTTTTCTTTTTAAAAAGAACATATTTTGATTTTATAATGATGCATAATTTGGCAAGTCACTTGAAAACAACTCGGAATTTGCCTTTCATCTGTATGTTTGTCCATTGCAGTCGATGCATCAAACTTCCCAATAATTTACAACAATCTTCCATTCTTTCCCTGATTTAAAAGTTCCTCTTGTTCTTTCGCAGGGAAGTACATCTACTGAGAGTCATTTTTTTTTGGTAGAACAGTTCAGTAATTAAATATGTTGAATAAGACGGCAAAGAGTGTACATGCTGCGTACACTCCCAGTGCCACCCACCACAGAACTTGCTCATGAAGTTTCTGCTCAAAGTTTTTCAGGACCAGAAGTCCTATCGTGAGTCCTGCTAAAGCTCCTGTGAGGTGAGCAACATAGGATACTGGAGGTCCGTGCTGCTCGACGGCATACCGGTTGTAGATGGCTAATCCAACATCGGCACTTGCTAAAAGAAAAAGGATACTTTAAGAATACATTTATCACATGGGTTTTATTTTATAAAGTGCATGAAAAACGGCATTTTTCTACCACATTTAATAATTAATAATGAATCGGAGAATTAGTCGTATCTTCGTAATTCCACCTTTATTCATGAAAGAAATTGGAGGTATTGTACGTATAGAAACAATGACTACTTTACTTCGTTGACTTGGATATTTGTTTTGAATACATTTTTCCTGTCTTGAATGTTAACCCTTTAATCGGATTGTGCCTCACACACACTATTCAAGACGGTGCATCATTTTGACGTTTTATTTATTTATTTTTCAATTTTAATTGTTAGAAACGACTACAGAGTGGTAAAAAGATGTAAATTAATTTTTTGGGAAATTCAACTTAAAACAATCATATATATCTTTCGGAACAATAAACAAGCCCTTGTATAAGGTGAATAATTATGCATCGAATTACTTTTCCGCGTGTAAAGGGTTAAAAGGCTGATTTGAAGAGAGTGTAATGGAGTTCTTGAGATCAAGGTTATTAACTTCCAGAAATAACAATTGAATAGAGTAATGGCATGGCAATGTTACAAAGTACCTTTTGATAAACCACAGAAAATTAAATAAAAAAAGATTTTAAGTTATGAATCCACTTATAATAATCGCTAGGGGAGAGTTGCGAAAGGTTTGATTAATTTTTAGACTATAATAGAAGACTCCTTTTCCGAACTGATTAAAATTAAGTTGATTTAATAGAAAGAGACCGTATCGTGTTTATCATTTAAAAAAAAATATGGGTGAAGAATGTTTGCCGATTAGTGGCTGGATTAGATGACCTATTATTTGATTGATGAAGTTAATAAAGATTTTCTAGATATAATCTTCAATTTTCTAAATTTCCAGATATGACACTATCTCTCTCGTACTAATAAGCATTCATCATTATACAGAGAATTTTATTTTGTGGAATGCAAATATAAAATAAAAATAGATATTGTTCTTAAATTAATATTTAGAATTAAACAATTAACATTTTATGGATTTTGAATTCACTATAGAAAAACGCGTATAACCTGACGTACAAAATCAAATTATTTGAAAAAACCAGTTAAAATGTATTAATTAACCATGGAATATGCAGCAGTAGTATTTTTTAAAATCAACTCTACCACAAAATATTTTGAAGTTGAGTTGTTTTTTTGTGTGTCATTTTTTAAACCTTAAATTTTTAAACCTTATCGTTTTCAAACAAACACTAAAAAAAATTAGCATCATATTATATTATATATAATATTATTTTATAAAAATATCTTACCTATAAAAAATATGCCACCTAATCTTGCCAAACCGAATTCCATTTGATTATAATTCTAGAAACAAATAAAGTACAATTAGATTTCTTCAATGATAATTGTATAAGGAAATCGAATATTATTAATATGTCAATTTTCTAATATTCATATAAGAACAATATAAAAATGAAAATATGCATACCAGTAAGACGTTTGCTAGGTGGGCAGCCAGCAGTGCATAAACTCCACCAGATGCTCCGACTAGATACACATCAGTGTCAAAGACAGAAGTGCCTAATGAACCTGAAACGAGACAAGGTGCATCCGTTAGTCAGGTAAATCATAAAACGATAAAAATTATTTCTTAAAAATCGATATATGTAATACTAGATTAGCTTTTGAAAATTAGATTATATATACGATTGCTGCTAATAGAGGGCAGCACTACCCAACAATCGATAACATTTTGAGTATTCATGTGAAGTAATTCGAGCACCACATAAAAATAAGGAATAAAATTATTTTTAATTTTTCGAAGCTTTTACGGTAAGAAGAATATAATTAAAATTTTTTAAGACATTAAATTTAAAAAAAAATGTGATTAAAAGTCGGACGAATTACAATAGGATCAAAATAAAGAAGGATTACATGTTTTCCAACTGTAATATCAGATGAATATGGTTATTAATGAACAAAAAAACAATTATCGAGAATTTTTTGAATTTTTTTTTATTATTCAGAGCTTTAAAATATTCATATTGAAAGAGCTGACAAATTAATGGGGTATTTTTTTGGCAGTGTATAATTTTTAATGCCACCTAAATTTATTTTTACCACCCTTTATTTTTATGTATCCATAAACTATAAAAATTCTAATTTTGCAATAATTTATTTTAACTAACACAAAAAAAGAAAAATTTATACATACCAGCCAGCACTCCAGCCATATACACGGTACCGATCCTTAATGACCCATGTACCATTTCTAGGGGAAGTCCAACGCAAACCTGTATCAGCAGGTTAAATAATAAATGGATCCACCTGTAAAAAATTTTTGAAATTTTAGTTCTAAGTTTTTTTTTTTTTTTTTTGAGTTAAACAACAAGAAAAGAATCAGATATCTAAAATCGTCATTAGCCATAAAATGAATAAAATATAAATTATGCTTTATAATAATTCAAAGGGTATCCTTACCCAGCATGTAAGAGCATGTAGAAGAAAAACCTCCACACTTCTTCCCGCTTGTCAGGTCTGTATATAAAAGGACTATCAATAGGTACTGGACCCGTTGTCGTTATTTTACCCGTAGACGCAGTATAGTAAGTAAAGAAACCCAGCTATGAAAGAAAAAAAGGATTTTATTAATTATTTAAAAGCGCATTCCTATTTAAAATAAATTAATTGAAGAATACTAAAGATTATAATATGGAGACATATTATACTTAAATTAAAGGTATAAGTTTATAGTTTATAAAGAAAATAATTTAATTAGACTCATAAAATATTGTTTGTATGTCTTAAGTTTATAAGGCATTCATTGTTAATTTTTAAATTTAGAAATATTGTGATGAAATAATATTTTAAATTTAAAAAAATAGAATATGTCGTAATAGAAAATAAGAATTTTAAATAAATTTTTAAAGAAAATACGCTAATTGCATTCTTATATTACATTCTTCTAAAATATGCTAATTGCAAAAAATCATTAAAAGTTATTAGTCTTCTAGTAAATTCAGAAAACAATTTAACATCATTTAAACATAAAATATTGAACACAAAAATAAATAAATTAAAAATAAAAATTTACAAAAAACAAAAACAAAAAATTCATATTTACATTCGATTTCTGAATACAGATTCTATAGCACTAATGTAGTATTTAATAAAATTTTTTAGATTAAATGGTTATAATTTATTAAATAGATTATTAAAATTAAATAATATTATTCGATTATTAAATTTTATCAATTCGCGATAAAACAACTATTTTTTAAACATATGAATTCTTTTTATTGGTCTTATTGATTGCTATTGTTTGTAATAAAGAAATAAAATAAATAAATTCAGTCGAATTCCATTTAATCCAGACTGATTAAGTTCCACAGTAATAATTTCAGAAACTTTATAACTTTATTCGATAATAATAAAGTTTTTTTCTCTATAATTTCATTTCATTTCCGAAACATAACATTATTTCAAATATCGCTGTTCTAATAATCAAATAAATCTTTGAGAAAAATTCTCAAGATAAATATGATTCTGAAAGTGCTCCATTTTTACTTGAAACGGATTATAAGTGTACGAAATTTCTTTTGCTTAAAAAAGGAAAATAAAAAAAAAAAATCGAAGAGAAATATCCGACACCAAAGCATTCAAAAAATGAATGGCGTTTTCATACTTTTCACGCGATGGAATTCCCCATATTGGAGCCCGGAAGATCTCGTGGTCAAAACGGTCATTTTTCAACCGGAGAGCCATCAGAATGACACGATTCCATCGTTCTTTTCCGATCACGAAATGCTTTCCCTTTTATGAATTTTTTATTTATTTTATTTATATTGGGTAAGCACTGAATATTTTATTTCCACACAACGAAATAGTTGGACGGAAACTCATTTCTTCTTTCTATTTCTTCTTATTTTTTTAGGCGTCGGGAAATGTACTATATGACTTAAATTTCTGGGTCCACTGTAAAAGTTTTATTCCAGTTTTATTCCAAGAAGTATTCGTTTTGAAAATTCGAAGTTGGGTTCTATTTTATTGCTGTAAGAATGTTTGAGTAAAATATTGGATTTTATTTTGCTCGTATAAGAATAAAATCGTTTGCTAGTAAATCGTTTTTTTTTTTCTTTTGAAAAACAATGCAGATTATTTTAATATTTCCACCATGATTGACTGGCAAAGGAAAAAAAATCGTCTGCACGAAGTTTTATTTTATTACTAAAAAATTATTAATTTATTTTTGCCTCATTTTACAGATTTTTATTATTGGTACTGATACTTGAAAATTGTGAATTAAATTTATGCTTTAATAAACAAAATAAGTTGTTAATTTTATTATATCTTAGCATTTCAATTTCGTCTCACACAGTCTATAAGTCAAGTCCAAGTTTTCTTGGATGAGCTAAAGATAATTTTTTTCTCTTAAGTGAACGCGAAAACAGACTCCTAGACTTTTTGTTGACTATTTTTTGGTACAGCAACGAAGCAAAAAACTGGATGTCAGGCCAAGGTTGTCCCCAAATAGAGACAGACGTAATCCTTTCCGGTGAAAAGCAGTCTAGGTAATGGGAAATTATTATTATTTTTTCATTAAACTAAATAGTTGCTATTCATCAAAATCAATCATCATTTTATCCTAAGAATATTCGAAACTTTTTGTAATCTAAACATTAAATACAACATATTAAAACTTGCTTTTTAAAAATGAAATCCTTTAACATCATTTTCTTCCATTTTAATCCCTGAACAGAACATAATATTTATTCAAATATTCATTTTATATATTATACTCATGCATGTTCAGTATTTTTAACATATTCAATATTTTAAATATAAATTTCTGAAATAAATAGATTGGTGTAGCTATTGTCGATCACAAAAATAAAACAATTTCTTAAATTCAGTAACTAATAATTTACTTGGCTACATAAATAATTTCATATATTTATATTATTTTATTTTAAATTAAAAGATAGCGAAAGAATATATATTTGATAAACGGAAGAAGAAAATGTGATGAAATGAATATAAATTATTTCCTTACTCAATAACTGTATCTTAAAAGCTATTCCAATTTTTAATGTGAGAAAAATATTAAGAATTTATGTATTAATAAGGAAAAGCATTAATAATTAAATATTTCTGTTCCATAAAATCTTAGATAAAATAACCCAAAACAATCTACGCTATCAGAATAGCTTATTAATTAATTATTATTATTAAATCCTTTTACTATTTTTTATTGTTTTCATTACCAATAAGTAGAAAAATAAAACATGTGGAAATAGAACTGTAATCGATTATTTCAGAATTTAATTTATTTTATTACGAATCTAAAAAAATTAATTGTTCCAAAAGATTTTTTTTCCCGCACCACTTCTGTGAAATACAGCTCAGAAAATTAAACTTTTTTTAAAAAAAATATTCTTCCAAAGAATAGCGATTGATTATATTTACATTTTATTCTTATGTTTTTTTATATCAATCTAAAATTTTATTCCTTAAAATTTGAAATTCTCGCATCTTAATGGCATATTTGACATTAAGTAATAGCCGATCTTCGAAGAAACAAAATTCCGCATGGGAACATTGGTATCTGTCGCCCACCCACCTAGTTACTAGACTGACGTTGAAAGAGCTGTCTTCGGGACTGTAGCCAATGCTTACAGTTCAAGAGCCCTTACCCTGATCCAAACATTTCAGCTTGCTCTCCATCTTTTTCAAGGCGACCTTGCTAAGGCGCTAACTATTTCGGGATCCCAGCGGACCTTTTGTGAGGTTAGTCAACTAAGCCACTGGTGAATTACATACCTGGCATGCTTCGCGAGTTATGAAACAATGTTGTACAATTAGTGTCTTAAAGAATCAAAGCGGGATATTTTTTTTAATTGAATGAAAGCGGATAATTAGCTATTAAATGCTAAAGGGGTTTGTAAGTTTCACTCAATAAGATACTGAGTCACATACAAAGTGCTTTCAACATTTCATGCTACTTTTACTTTCGTTTTTTTTCTTCCCCCCCCCCCCCCAAATATACAAAATTTCGTAATCATTAAAAAGTTAGCCCCTGAGATTTTACCAAACTGCACATTTCAAACCTCTCTCAATCCGAAAAACATATTTTTGAAATTACGTCTGTGAACAATTATCAATTTCTGTCAAATTTTGAATGAAATTTATTTGAAGATTGTCTCCCTGTCTAAATGCAAGTGTAAAGAGCTAGATAGATAAAATATGGCATATAATTTTAGTATTTAACTAGTAAATCCTTGTCAAATTTTGAATCAAATCCATCAAAACGTAGACCATCTGTTGATCGTATGCATATAAACATGATAACTCAGAAACACACCTATTTCAATAAATGGAATTTAGCATGTGATTTTACTAAAACTGTAATTTTGTACAGATTTAGTTTCATTTGTTAAAAAAAGTTTCTAAAATACATACTCGATTTTCTGTATATCAGTAAAGATAAAACATTTATTTGCGGAATTTAGAAAATAAAAATATGAGCACTGAAATTAGTTCACGGGCTCATTTACGCTGGTTTTGAATTCTAATTTATTTTTGCCTCTCCCATTTTTTTTTTAAATAAATGGATTCAAATTCCCTGGATAATATTTCAGTAATTAAAATAATATTTTATGTAATATCCGAGATATTTTTTTTTCATATGCTTTTTTTGGGCGCGAAAGATATCCGGATTTTAATAAAGATTAATTTAATATGAACTTTCTAAGTCAGAAAAAATTTATGTTACATTGAACGAAATGAATATATGCCATAGCAAGAATAAAATTAATAAATAAATAAAACTCTGGGAACAAAAAGCATTTACATGCTATAATTTTTTTTAAACGCATAGTAATGAATTTTTTTTTTTTTTTTTTTAGTATTCCTAATCAAAAAGTAAGGAAATAGGGTATTTCGTGCTAATATATGGATCTGCAGTCATGTTATGCATGCAAGGTTAAAACTGTTTGCTGCCAGGAAAGTCCTTGGTAAATTCACGTGATAAATAATTTTAACTTGCGTGATATTAACCGACAATTTTGTTTTGGAGAACATTCAACTTTTTTTTTTTTTTTACTAAAAATGGAAAGTACCATTTTTTCAATCGTAGTTTAATTGTATACGTCTAGAGAAGCTTCGAATTAAATTAACAAATTGAATTCTTATGTTTATAGAAATTTCAACACAAACTATAATCTAGAAGCAAATTATAGAAATTAGACTGTATTCTCCTTTTGCGAATATTAAGTTATCATAGAAATAAAAATAATCAAGATAAATAATTGGATAAGATTAACTACAAATTCAACTTGAAAAAAAATCATAACTCATATTTCAAGGAAATGCTTAAACATGAAGTTAACATGTTCACTGCCTTGACTCAAGCCTTCGCCACTATTAAGACCAATTATTTAATTAGTTGACTCCTTTTCTATTCTATTAATTGCAGTAGCAAAGGAATCAACTAATTAAAAAGTAGTGTGAATCACCGGTGATTCTCGCGGCATTCAACTTCAAAAAGGAAATTCTGTCTTGGCATTTCGCTTTTTCTGATATCACAGCTTTGAGAGTTGAATTCAATTTGCAATGATCCATTTTCTCCCTTTCCACGCTTACATGGAAGAAAAGAAAGCTAAACAAAGAGGGAAAGAGAAAGGGCTACATATCTGTGCTAACATTTCGTGTTGCGCATAACATTCCCTGCGCGTGTCAGAACACAGGCACCAGAAATCGGACACGGGTGTATGTAATTTTTGACAAGCGAACAGCGACTCGGCCAGAACAACAGAAATAGCCACGATAGAGCTGTGGTAAATACTCAGTACTTTAAAGAAAATCAGCTATTAAGCACGAACTGAGAGGCACTTGGAGTTGGCGGGTGGTCGTTGGCAAACAGGGGCGTAGATAATAGTACGTTTCTAATTTACGACTTAGTTTCTGCATATGATAAATAGTAAGAACTTAAAATGTCTTTGTTGCACTTATTAAGAGATTTAAAAAAAACCTTTGGTGACAACTTAGGAGAAGATTTATGAAAGATTTTTTCATTGCCGATCGATTTGTAAGTCTACATTTCGAAGAATACTAGTAGTATTAGCTTTTACAAAAAAATACCTTTTTAAAGAGTAATTGCTATTTTATTGTGTTTTTAACTCAACATCTGTGTTTTGTGGAAGCATCCAGGTACAGATACAATGGTAAAAAACTGAAATTTTCCCATCAATTGCATTTTGCAACTTAGATGCCACTTGAAACAGATTAACGACTTGGAAGCAACGAGTATTAAATTTAATAAGTTCATATTCAGAATCCTAAGCACATACTTGCTTTGTTAGATCTTATCAACAGGATAGGACTTCCTGCAACGGCCCTTTGCGGTCTGAGTTCATAGCCAATGCAGGGGGATACTGTGAGTCGGCATAAAATTCTGGACAGTCACGGTCCCTGACAGAATGTGCCCGTACATGAGGTATGAATCTTAAAGCGACCTTCGCCTCGATGGCTTTCCATTTGTGACAGAAGTGGCCTACACCCATTTCCGCTCCACAGATCTGGCATAAAAGAAGATCTCCTCAAGACATGGGTTCTCTCAAAAGAAATTACTGCTAATGAACGAGTCTCGCATCGCCACACGTGGATTGTCACGGCACGCGTCCAGAACGTGGCGGCAGGATTCACAGTACGGTGGTCGTTATTTTTACGCCCCGGAAAAACCACTCAACTGCTGCTTGTTCCCTGCCTTCTTTGTCAAGACTGATTTGCCGAAGACGCTTGACAAGAATAGATTCAGAATCAAAAGGAATCTGAAGGTAATAATTACTCGTGTAGAATCTATAGGAATAATGAGTATTGCACCTTTTAAGAGTAATAGTGCATTAAATTATATATATTAAATTATATATTGGTATATCTATCCTTTAGCATAGGCAATTTTCATTGATTTTTATATACAGATGCATCTAATATCAATACCGTATACTTTTTATTAGCGATATCATAAGTTTATAACTAAAAGAAATGAAAAAAAATGGCTATTTTGTGCCAAAATTTAGAAAAATTCCACCTAAAAAAGCTATTTATTGCATTTTTTAAAAAACAATAAAGGAAACTTTAATCCAATTCGGTCGGTTTTCTAAACATTGTTAAATACTTAACAATTTTTTTTTGACGAATAATCTTTTTATTTCAGCAAATTTTGACGTAGGAAACAATATTCATTGCAGAGGTAGGTTATTGTTATTATATATTCCGCAAAGTCCTCGACGATCCTTATATGATGATGCCAATAAGCCTTGAAGCACTATCTGCCTTAATATAATAGATAGTGCTTCAAGGTTAACGATGGCATTTAACATAAATGTAAAGTTTAAAAAGGAATTATGGCACCACTTACTTCTACGAAAGTGATAAGAAGAATGAACAAGGGAGGCGGGCAGCAAGTATATCGGTCCGCGTAGTATTTTCTGTCTCTGTCGTCGGCCAAAAAATGGTGAGCTATCTTGGCAACCATGCTGTGAAACAGGGCTCGGTCCCGTTCCCTGAGTAACTCTTCCCGGTCTCTATGCTGCACCGCAATCCTGAAGCTACGAGTACGTTTCCCGCTCATCTGCAAAGATAAAAAGCTTACCGTTAATAACTATATTCGACAAATTCAAAGATGACCTCTAAATTTAAAAGTCATTCATATTATAAAAATTCAAGATCATCCAAACTTTGGAAGTACCTCCACACATAAACCAGCAGGAGTGGTCTCTCTAAAGCTTTCTCGCATAATCTCTAACAAAGATGTTATCCCAGTGAACGCCTTGCATGGCATTGGCGTACAACAGTTACGAAATGTTAACCTTCGGAGTGAATTAAGCCTTTTTATTGAATCAATCATAAAATCCTTGGCAAGATTTTTGGCGATTAATCCCTGGCATGAGGTTAATAGTATCCGAAAATAGAATTTGTGTTTCAAACGTGTTCTTCCCAGCCGATTGAGATAAAAATTTAACATAAAACTACACTTGCAGTCTTAAAATTATGTACCAAATTTGATATATTTATTATCATTGTGTTTTTGAGTTATCGCGTTTTCATGTTTTTAAAAGTACAGACCGACAGACAGTCAACTTTTTATTGGACTCCACTCAAAATTTGACAAATGTCTACACTATAGATGTTAAATCTGTTAAATTTTTATGTATTTAGCTCTCTTCGTTTTGTTGTTTTCTTGCTAAGTTATATTCGAACAGACGGACAAACAGACTTCCGCTGAATGGATATTGCTCAAAATTTGATAGAAATCTACAAATTTGGTTTTAAGCTAAAATTCCAGATTGCATCCGTCTAGCTCAAAGCGTTTTTGGGTTATCGTTATCACAGACAAACGGACATTTTTCAAAAATGTGTTTTACGATTTCAGGGAGGTTTAATAAGTGGAGATTCGATAAAATCTCGAGTTCGAATTTTTTTTGACGATTAACATACTTTCTCTATTCCTCGTATACAAGAAGTAAAAATGTGAAGATCTCTATTTACGACAGACACAAACATTGGTTTCAACACATTAACCTTAACTATTTATAACTAAGATTTAATCCTATAAATAAATCAGAGGCGAAATACGAATTTGTCAAGAACAAAGAATTCAAACATCACTGAAAAAATATCGCCATGAAAATAAGCCGGATTAGGACTGATTCAAAAAATATTAACCGCAAATGTCAGAGGATCAACCCTTTTCCGTGATAAGTTGACACTAATAACCGTATCAGGGCTAACCCTGGATGACTTTTTATTATTCAGTGTTAGTCATAGAAAGATCAACTTGGTGCCAGACACCAAATATAGAAAAGACTGATGTCATGACATAATAAGAAAATGTTGCAATAATTCTGATTATTAAAACCATTAAAATATTTATTGCAAACGGGATGCTCTAAATTTAAAGCAAATAAGACGTGATTTTTCATTAAAATGAAAGAGTTTTTGTCCAAATAAATAATTAATAATATCCAATAAAGCATAAAATCCATGTAATTTGTATCTATTTATTTTTTAAATAAAAACACAAATGCACGATATATATAAGTAAAATTATCGATCCTTATTTTTTGGAACTTATTAGCATCAAATAAGGAAAAAGAATAAAAGCATTTGTGAAAAACAAATTCACATTTAAATTAATATTAAAACAATTATAAAGCAGTAAACCTAAAAACAATTATGAATCAGTATTTTGATACTTAACAATACATATATTTTCAAATAATACACTGGGGTTAGAAATTTTGAAAAAGATAATGCCTCTTTTCTTTGAAAAATGCATTTTATTCAATTCATCATCGGCTTTCCAAGAGTTTGTCGAACTTGTGTGAATACAAAAACTTTACCTAAACCCCAGAATAAAGCAACAAGTCATTTTTCTCCAATGTCCACCAAAAAAGGTTAATTTTAGCTTCATCTAACACCCCGAACAGCAATTTGAGGATCAATAATCTGTAATTGCAAAGAAAATTCATAATGTTCCTCCTGCCCATTGTTCTTGGAGATGGAGAGTTGTGATGGTATCAAGCCCTCAAGAACAATAACAACGTTCCTGGAGAGATAGAAAGGGGTGGGTGGGTGTGTGGAAGAAGGCACATTTTCTGTCAATAGTCCAGCTATGTCCGAGGGACCGTCTGAAGACGGAAGCTTTAGTTTGATGAAGCGTGGCCAGCTTCCTTCACTTTCTGCTCAAATTAGGGGCAAAGAGCGCGCGTGCGGTTCGTGGTCTTGGGTGATAATCATCTCCACTGACTGGTCATCTCGCTTCATATCATCGTCGTCGGACAGCAATGAACCCGCTCGAACAATAAAATAATCCAAGCGCATCGCTGGTGAATTCGGGGATATATATTTCTTTTATAAGTTCTGTTTGAAATTCTTGCAAAATTGGTGGAAGCAGACAATATATGAGATTTTTTTTATTCTGATGATTTTTCTTTACGAAAAATTGGCAACTCAAAATGATGAAATAAAATGCATTGAAATAAACTAAAGCATATAGCCTTGGTTATGACAAGCACGCGATTTTCAATGATGTTGAAAACACAATTTGAATGAGTTAAATAATAGATGCTTAACTCGGGTTAAATTTTTTTATTTTATATGCAAGTATTGACAATGGCAATCAAAAACAAGAATCAGGAAGTGGTTCTGAGATAAGGACATTTAAGTTCGAGAAAGACGGGTGAAATTAAAAAGTTACATCACAGAAGAAATTCTACTTAAAAAGTTTAATTTTATATGTGTATATATAATTTCAAAAGGCATCTGTTTTCCACGCATATAATTTAAAAATTTAAATGAAAGGTGCTTTTTTTTTCATATCTTAAATTTTTAATAAAAAAATATATTTCTGTTAGATCGAATATTTTTTTTTTCAAATTTCAATAATTATTTGATTCAAAATAAATTTTTAAAATAGACAAAACAATTTTTCCAAATGTGACTTGAAAATCTCCAAATTTTCCCATAGCCTATTCATTTTATAATATACTAACCGCCTTTGGCGACCAGCCGGTTCGCCAATCTTAATGTTCGTTAAAATTTTAATAATTTTATGCAATTCCTACTTTAATAGCTTCTTCATCAAAATATTTTAAAACTTCAAATTTTGATAGTCATATAATTCTCTCATAATATTATAAACGCCTTCAGTCATAACGTAATATATCTCTCTCTAATTTTCTGTTAGTTCCCGTAGAATTTATGCTATAAATTAAAGTGGAAAGGATTAATCCGAAATTAATATAATAATATTTTTTACTGAAACAAAGTATTTTTTTGTAATATGATTACTGAAAACAGTCACTGAGCGTTTAAACTTTATGTGCACTAAAGAATATCTTTCCTTATTTATGTAATATTTCAAGAATTTGTCAACATAATATTCTCAGATTCATTATGACCAGAACGATTAATTAAAAATAAAACGAATCGTTTAAAATAATTGGTTGAAAACAGGTTAAAAAAACGATATACTTAAAACTATAAGCGTATACAAAAAATATATAACTAACATAAATGCAATTTAATTACAAAAACATGCAACTAACCTAAAAATAATTTAAATCATCCGTTGATAATGGTTGTCATGTCAACAATCAGAACACAATGCGCATGCGTGAATTTTCAACTCCAGTTACGGTAACGAAAATGCGTGAGTTTTTCTAGGCCAGTTGGGGTAACGCTATGCAGATTAGACATTTTTTAATTTCCTTTATTCTTTTTTATTTTAATTCAAATGTACTTCAGAATGAATCTGAAAGATCGATTAATTAACAATGTTTAATTTGAAATGCATCAAACATTAAGAAAATGAAGAGAATCGTTTCAAATAATCAGCCGAAAAATCTTAAGCCTAGCCTCATGACTGTTGGGGAAAAAAATGAAGCCGCCTCATTTGGCGGTGGGGAAAATGAAAAGATTTTTTTGGCGGGAAAGTTAGTTTTTAATTAATAATTCAAATTCTAATTAAAAATTCAAAAAAGGGCTATCCTATCTTTTAAGTTAGATCAAACTGCACACGGTGTGCAAATTTGATTAAAATCGGTTATGTAGTTTAGGAGTCCATCGCGGACAAACAACGTGACACGTAATTTATATATATTAAGATTACATAATTATGTATGTATTAATAATATATTACGAGTAGCGTGTTTTAGCGATTATTTATAACTGGTGAAAATGATTAATGTATTGATCATGTTGAAATGCTATTAATAGAATTATTGGTTATTATTTATAACGACCGTACTTTTCGGTTGTGACGGCGACCAAAAAGCGCCAAAAAATCGCCAATTTGGTGATTTCAATCGTCAAACTATATGGCATGTGGTTCGCACGTTCAAAATTTTTCATGATAAATAATAATGCACTTAAGTACATTTTTATAATTTGTCGAATTTTTTTCTAGGTGCTTTTTGGTAGCCGTCAAAACTGGAAAGAACCATAAAAACTATTAATCAAATTAATGATAACATATGCTCAAAAATTATATTTATAAGAAAAAAAGTTCTATTTCCATTTTCAGTTTTATTACTTTGTATCAAAACAACAACTCATTTCGAACATTTTATGAAAGAGGGCAAAAACATAACCCTTACCCTCAAAAAATTTAAATACCATGAAACAAATCAATGATGCTGAACCAAGGAAAATATTTATGTCATTAAAATAATAAAGTGTCATTTTTTAAGTACATAAATACAATTATTAAATTAAATAAAGCGTTGCGTAAGGTAGGTCCTAAATACTGAAACGATGAATTCAGCAATATTATAACATAACTCCAAACTCCGAATTACAACAAAATAACCCAGAATTCCATATGCTGGTGAAACTTTTCGCAATCTGTTCATCTCTCCAGAGTCAGTGGTTCCTCATTGGAGCGTGTCGTCATTTCTGATACGTGGTCCCGAAATAAGGGTCGGAGGGCAAGCGTGCCGCAATTCCAATGTCCATGTCCTCGGACACATGCTATCCCTGGACGCCTGTCGGCAGAAAGACGACTTCTCGGGTGAGCGCCTTCGGTGATGAGTAAATATAATTCGAAATCGAATTATCTCCCCCCAATTACAGGTTGTAATCTGGTCGCACTCGGACAGAGTTCAGTTCCGACGGACAAAACATGAATAAGAATTACCCAGAAGGCAGTGTTTTTAGTTGTAACAAGTGGTAAGCAGAAATGGACTTCGAAAAGTGAATGACTGGCTTAGAAAATATTTTCAAGATTTCTGAAAAAGAAGATGCAAAATGTTCAGCCTTTGTTCAGATAGATTGAAATTCTGATTGATTATAATTTTCTATATCAATTATTATAATTGCGAATGTTTAGTAAATGTGAGAATCACTTTGAGAGTTTTAATAAATGCGCTTTTTTTATCACTTACATAAAGTTCATTGGATGCATAAATCCATGGAAAAGAAAGATAGCAAGAAAATGAAGTTATTCTTTCTAAAATTGATACAAACGATTATTAGAAAACAGAATATTAGAAGATAGAACGAATAGCTAAAAAAGAAAGAGTTGGAAAACGGAATTATTTCTTCGAAAACTGTCACAGTACGAAGAAAGATAAAAGAGATTCATAGTATTCAGTTGCCAAAAAGATTATTTAATTGTTTTTCTTATATATTTTTAAAGCATTCTTTACAAATTTTACAGGATATATTGTTATGGACTGTTCTTTTATTGAAATTAATTATTAAAAAATGGGAAAATGCTAGCACATCTTTTCCTTTCAATTAGTAAAATTTATCTTTTTACATCTGGCAACATCCATGAAATTGAGAATTACGAATTTTATCTTTTGACAACATGAATAGAATTTCAAATATTTCTTAGATATTTTTTTAAGTTAGTGTGTATTCCTTATTATGAATTCTTTTGAATTGCATTTTGAAAATTTTATTATAATTTTACACCAAAATTTCTTGTTTCATAATTGCATTTAAATATAGAAATTTTACTATAAATTATACTATATTATTAATAGATAATCAAATGAATGGGATGATAGATATATATTTGGAATCTCTTACAATCAATACTCATCTCTCAGAAAATACCGAAATGTGCATAAAAAAGCAGATATTATGCATCATTATTCCCTAACTTTCATATAGAAAATAACCATTATCCATTTTTAATACAGAGGAAAATATTATCTTCACTTCAGTGCGCGAGTTCCTAAGTCATTCCAGAAGAGAGTCGGAGACGAGATTTGCTAGTAATGTTCTTTCGGAAAGGAACTGGTGAGATTGTTGCTGCTTCGTTCAGCCGCAGTTACAAAGAAAATCTATCACGAGGTTTAGACACAAATACAAACTTTTTTTCCTCCCTTCTCAAAAAACCGCTACTAGAGAGTTGGGCTTGAAACCGAAGTTAGAGTCTGAGGGAAAGCACATTCTTGCTTAGAGTAGAGAGAGGCACCCGAAATAACCAAGACAGGTCGTTAGCTTTTATTGGTTTTGAAATTTCTTTTCCTTTTTACCTCGCGCCGCCGTGCCGATCATTTTTGGGTGTCTGGCACCTTCTTTTTCGCGATCGGGTTTGGGGACTTGACCACCACGAAATGTCAGATGGTTAAGATCTTGTTCTGCTTTTCCTCTTTCTTTTTAAACTTCTCTCTTCCGATATCGATCGATTAATCGATGGCGAATGATTGAGAACAAGGAATGGATTTTGATTTCTAAGCACGATCCGGCCTTAAATGGCGAGGCGTTAAAAGGAGATTCCATAACCTTCTCCGCCCCGGTTCGCCCAGAGGAATAAAATGGCTGTACATATTTTTTTGCTCTTCTTTCTTCTTCCTCTATTTCAGTTTTTTGGAGTTATAAACACTGTGTGCTTTCGCGTCAAAATTTCAAAGATAAATATTGTAGAGTCTCGAATCACATATTAAAAAAAATTTAATGACTTTAAGAATACGTTGTTTCTATGAAATATTCCTAACAATATCAAATATGAAAAATTATGAAAAATCGTATTTTAGAAAATGAAGCTACATCTAGTAACTTTGCAAAGTTGTTAATGAAACAAAAATGATTTTTAAAAAAAAACCTTTAATCATCCCCACCAAAGAAAGACTCAATTTTTTAATTAATTTAACAAAGAAAATAAATTAAAAGATAAAAATCTTTATAAAACTGATTTCAATTAGTTCAAAGAGATTTGTCGGTATAATAGATATGCTTAGAAAAAATGCAGCAACAAGGCAATAAAAATTCAGTTATATCAGAGTTAAAAGACTGGGTTCTTTAAAGTGTAATTTGGAATTGCATAGAAAACACTGAAATCCTGCCACTTTCAAGCTATTTTATTTAATATTCAAGAATATTTGTTAAAAAAAAATCACCTTGATTTTCAAAATTTATTGTTTTTCTCTAATTATTTTTCATAGAAATTCTTTTAAATTTATATATTGAGGAAGTGAAACATTTTTCCATCTGAAAATGGACTCAAGCATGAAAGTTATAAGAAATCTAATTTGGGATCAAAAATTTACTCTTAAATCTAAATTCAACATCCCACAACAACTGATAATAAATTAAAGCAACTTTATTCAGAAGTTTTGAACATACATTTTCTTCAGAAAATAATGCAACATAGTTTTCTCATTTCTTTCTCCCTCATAAAATGATTCTGGAAGCGAACATTTCGATGCTGCAGTACGCATCCTAACCCTATTTGTACTTGTGAATGCTATAATACCAGCGTCTTGAGCCCCCCTACTGTCACATAAGTCCCACGGGGGCGCTAACAGGATTGGCGCCTTATACTGACTCACGATGACGTCAACCCTCTAACACAAGGAGACGCCCTTGCTCAATCAGACACTGCACCGCTAACTTGTCCACAAGAAATGATCACGAAGAAGCAAGAATAAGGCTAGAAAGCAAGAGAAACATTGACCTTAGTAAGTTTGATAACGAATTTAAGGTCCGAAACATCGCTTTTCTTCTTTTTCTTTGCATCATTCCTGAAACAGATATTTTGCCTCCTTTTTAGATAGAGTCAATACAAAAATTCTATTTTCAGAAAACAAGATAATTATGCAAACGATGATTTCACAGTTTTTGAGTAGGAATAAAGACTGATATCGAGAAATATAGTTTGAAAGCACTTACTTCTTATACTTGCAAACAAGTACTTTCTTGTCGCAGGTCATAAATTTGACAGCTACTGAGTATTTAAAAGTGTTATGGTCATTAAGGAAGGGAAGATCAGGCCTATAGTCTGATATACTAGAGTAAGGGTGTCACACTTAAACACTTTTAAGGATCAAATAAACAAAGCGAAAGTAAGTGTAGGATGCAAGGAAAAGATATTACTTTCATAGAAACTTGCTTATTGTGGCAACATAATCTAAAAATAAATAAACAATAACGACGCTAATGATTTCTCTCCCCCCCCCCCGACTCTAGGCATCTTTTCTGTATTGGCATCTTTCCTACTTCTATGGATATCTTGTCTGAAGTGCTTAATTTCAAAATCTATTCAATATGAATGTGAGCTATTTTGGATCCGATAAGAATTCATTTTCTTTCATTAGTGAAACTGGTAAATACTTTAAAGCATAAAAATCGTTTCACATGATAATTTTTGAGAATTTTTTCTCTGGCTGGCAAAAATTTGTGAAATTCAAAATCCTAATTTCTGTGAATTCTGTCTTCAAAAATAAACAACACTGGATCTTTATTACCTGCATCTGCATATGATAAGATATTGATTTTATATTAATGGAGAAAATCGAAATAAACTTTTTATCCAAAGATTTGAAATTTATAATTTTTATTTCACATTCAATTTTTAGAATTAAAGTTTTGGATGTAACACGATTAGTAATAATTATTAAATTAATAATAATTAATAATAAGAATGAATAATTAGAAATTTTAAAAAATTAAAATACCAAAGTTTCATTAAACATTTTTTTCTAACTTGTAATGTTTACTGTACCAAAGAGTTTCGTTTTGGATCGTCTGCGGGTTGCGAACTTGACATCTTTGTGCTAAAGGGTAGAAAAAGGCATTGAAAAATCGATACAATGGATTTAGAAATAAATAATTCTTTGAAAGTTTTTTTTTTTTTTTCATTTTGAAAGTATTTTTTCAAGAAACGTATGCTAAGTTTCAAAAAGAACATTCATTAAAATCCGAACCTTAGATTAAAAATCGGAGGAAATTTATTCTCGAATGATTGTTTAAATACTTTATAATTGTAAGAAGTTATATATCAAAACTGCATTCATATTCCAAAATCATAAAATCGAGAAAACATACTTATTTTTAGCTTAAGTTACGATTACGACACAATTTCTTGCACAATAGTAAATGGTTTTCGGAATAACCACTCATATAAAACTCAAAACTTCGATTTCCTAGTTGAAGGGGGAAAAAAATCCACCCTGTCTCTCCTACTAATCCAATAATACATTCTTCTATCGGCAAGGACCCATCCAGCAGCTCTGACCAGGAAATGATCGATTCCAAGTTATCCTCAGATAGACATGTTTGCCTCCCCACACTGTTTGATCAGATGGTCCCGAATCGCGAAACAATCTGGGAAAAAGGGGTTTCTATCGGTCGATTCTATCAGACGTCCCTTTTTGCCTCTGGGAATCCCTAAAGGTCGGACGGAGGATGCGATGAATTCTGTTCATGCATTCAATCCATTACGGGGCGCTGCTGCGGTTTCTTCTCTTTCCCCGTGCCTACAAAGTTCGCTATCGACCCTTATTATCTATAGGTACTGCCCAGTCATGTACGGGGAAACCAATTCCAGCGGGGGAGGGGAATCAAATAAGACGGCTGGACTGAAATAAATTAACTGACTTTATTATTACTGTAATATGAGAGTACTTGGATCGCCGCCCCGTGGAAAAAAAGTATTAAAAGAATCTTGGTTCTAGTTAAAAAAATAATTAATAGTGAAGTATTTCGATATTCCAAACTGAATTTACGATGTATTTTTAAATGTAACGACAAAAATCATAAACAGGATTATAAATAAAATGTGTTTAAGTATCTTATTTTGAGATCTTAAAACTTTCTTTCGCCAGTCGCTTATTCCAATTCCATTATAAAAAAAAAAAAAAATTAGGATAAATAATTTCAATCTGAGATTTATTTTATCGAAATTTTATTGCTTTTTTTTAGTGCATATAAAATTAAAATATTGGTTTAGAAAAGATCCAGATTCTTAATACAAATTATAGGGAACACTTAGCCAAAAAGTAGTACAAATTTAAGTAATCAACAAAATTAATGTTCTCATGGCTATCGTTTGGCATGAAATATACTATATAGGATTATCTTTATGGATCCGAGTAATCCCAAGTTACCGCATATCTTCAATAATGGGTCGACTAAAAATTGGTTAAATTATAGAATATTTGTGACCCCCTTTTTCACTAGAAACTTCTTCCAATGATGTCACTGTATTTTCGTAATTTCATTTCTAAAGAATTGAGGAATTTCAGCACAATATTCTAACATCGTTTGTTTTATGTATACTCATCTACATGAAGATAGTCTTATTTTTGAATAGAGGAAAGTATTTTCTAAATTTTCGTTCCAAACTTAAATGTTTTCTTTGAGGCGGGCAGTATTTTAATATTTTTTTTCGCTGTTTACTTTCAGCCCTACCATAACTAGACGCACTTCATTTATTAATTATCACGGAATCAAAAGATAATAGAGCTAACTTTTAATCTTAGTGCCGATTGAGGAATTATCCGAAACTTTTATCATATTTGTCTGTAGATAAAATATACTAATTATCTAAGTATGTTTACATTAAAATATTTTGAAACATATATATCGAACTGTTAAAATAATTACTTTTGTAAACACAAGGGGAAAAAAATCAGATTTTTTTCCTTATTTACATCACGGTTAGGTCATATCTTTGAATAGAGTTTGTAAAAGAATTAAAGTCTCTAATCTTCAACAGCATCCATTTTAGTGGTCCTTTCAGATCGACTGATTTTTTTACATATCAGATATTCAGAAAAAAATGTACTTATTTTGATCCTTCCATTTAATAAATAATAATAATAACAATGATATATATAAATTTTTAATTCATTTAAATATCTAATTAATAATTCATAAGCTTGTTTTCCTTTTTCATTGCACTAAACTTGAATCTCCGAGTGGAAAATAATAGTGGAATTTGGATAATTTGATGCTGAGAAGATCAAAACAAGAATTAGAATAATTGAAAAATTCAAATGAACTTTTTTATAGTATATATTGTAACGGACAAAAAATTAAAGCCATTTTTAAGTCATTTTAAAAAATTAAAGTCATTTTTTAAAATTAAAATTAAGGAGCAATTTTATTTTCATGATACATCTTTTATGTAAAATCTTACATGAAAGGGTTAAACAAAATTGAATAAAGAGAATATGATACAAAAGAAAAATTAAAAAGAGATTAGTACAAATTGGCGAGATATGAATTCGAAATAAAAAAAATTGATTTGATCTAATTAGTATATTATGCTTCAAATACAGTAATATTTCAACCATTGAATAAAACGTTTGTACTGTTTAAAGCATTTTATTGTTGTTATTTTATACTATTATAATAGTTATCTTAAGTAAATATATCTAAAATAGAAAATTTATTTTATTACTGCTAAATTGATTCTCTACTATTATAGAAAAAGAAACTGGAAGATAACAGAAACTTATAACTATTAAAGACACAATGAATTAATCGACCCATCTTCAAAAACAAAACTAATTTTTTTCTTTCTTTTTTTCAGGAACGAGGTCTCGAGGAAATGCAACAAGTCGTCACTCATGTAACAAAAGCAAACGATCGACAGAGATGCCAACCTACGGATCTCAGGGTAAAGGCCCGAAGTCGGGGCCCAGCCCGGGATCAAGGTCCGCATGTGGGATGCGACACCTTTGGCACACTTTGCCCATACCAAAACACACACAGAAAGCGCCCTGCATTCGAATCAATCTTTTTAGACCCTTTATTGAGGACAAAAAATATTCATTTAATTTTAACGGAACTTTTCACTGGGTTATCAAATAACGCCAAAATCACTTAATACGGCGAGAAAAAAAATCATTGCAAAAACTGTTAAACCGATTTATAAAGGAGAGCTCATCATTTTATTCTAAAATGGAATAAGCAGAGATAACGTGTTTCAAGCTTTAAGTATCATAAGTTATAAAAACTTACATTAACTATTTTATCCAATAATCAAATAAAACGTAACATTATAGAAAAAAACGATTAAATCATATTATCACAGATCAATCAGCGTAAGTAAAACAAATAATAAATGCATAGCTAAAACTTATCAAAATAAAAGGAAGATATTCAAAGTTATGTATAAATATTTATAAATACTTTAGAATCATTTATTCATTTTGGAGTAAAAATAATTTGTAATTAAATAAACTTATTTATCAAAAACAGCAATTAATAGTTAACAAAGCAGCTCAAAAGATAATATAATAAAATGCTTATATATATCTATGGTATATACGATATTTAAAATTTGTTAGTTGCTATTGTTTTTATTGTATGAGAGTGCTTTTTTAAAAATTTAGAAATATGATGTTATATGTCTCCTTAATCCCTGTAAAGATCCAAAGATTTGTTCCAAAACTGAGCTTAAAATTTGTATAAAACTGCTCGTTTTAAATACAGCAAAGAATGCTAATTGATATATAATATATAAGACTATTTTATAATAGAAATTATTTATAAATTTTCAAAATTTTAGCTAAATAAGGATCAGAAATCATTGAAATAAAATTAATGAATGCAAAAACCATGCAACATATATAATCAAAAACATAATAATAATAATTTTTTTAACTATTTTCATTACTTATCTAATTCAATGTCGATATTCATTACGTTACAAAAACTTGTTATTCGAGTCGTATTTTTGAAAAGCTTTTTTTTATATTAAGTTTAGGAAAACTGAACTAATTAATTCCTACTCTTTCACCTTCTTTTTTATAAATTTTATTAATTTATTATAAAACTCGATTTTTCTAAATTTATTATTTCTTCATTCAATTATGATTCTATTATATTCAATTTTTTTCATTCAAATTATTATGAGATTTACCCGCAAAAAAAAGCGCACATTATCTGCTTTCACCTATACTGATTTACTAAAAAAATGCGCCTCCACTTTACCTCTCGTACAAATAACAAACGTGTGTTACGATACATTTGTGGCATGGGGGGGGGGCGTGCATAACCCGACCTCAGTTTCCACGGGGAGGGGGTGACAATACATGTGAGGGCGGAAGTGGGACTCGGAATTGCGCCAGACCAGAGACGGATATCCGTTGCTCACCCCTCCCATATTTTTTAACTTCGACGCAAAAATGCCATGAGTGTCGTTTGCCGCTTCTTAATTGGACAGAAAGCTCTTCGATCATTAGGGGCGGATAAATTAGGCGTTAACTAGTCTCCACTTCCCGTCAGCAACTATGCAATTAACAGTTCTCATTATACCCCCGTGGGTGCTTTTTAAACAATCCTGGTGCAAGAGAAGAAATAGTACAGGTTGTTGTCAACCCTGCGGATTAAGACAGATTAATATATATCCAAAATCACTAATAAAAGATGAAATTTTTCTATCATTAAAAAAAAAATTTTAGTATGCAAAATATACTAAGAGAAAGTATTATAAACGTCAAAAGATTCTAATTCGAGACTGGGATGAATCTCGATATTGAAAAACTTCAATAACTTAAAACTAGAGAGCATGCGAGAAAATTTGAAGAAGACCACTCCCATTGTCTTCTCCTTTTCTTTTCTTTTTTTTTAAATATTCACCCTATTACTAATTAATATAGCAATTGTTTCTAATCTTAAGACATTCTATCCATTACGTTTTATTTAAAGGTTCAAAGAATATATATACAATTATTGACAAGACAGTGGATAAAAAAAGCATGCACCATAGTAAAACCAGTGATTTCCGCGATTTTTTTGTATTTTTTTATACCATTACAAGTTTTGTGCTTAATTTCGTTATACAGAAGAGAATTGTATATCTTTTTTGCCTCTGGATTCAAAACTTGAAGCAGATCTTTAATTTTGGTATTGAGGCTGCATACTAAAATTCATTAATCTAGCTTGCCCCATTCATAAGTTATCCAGTTTAAATGAAGTACATTAATATTCATACTCGTAGTTAGGTGGATTCTAAGATGGAATTCATCAAACATGTTACGCACAATACTGTGATTAAAACAAATGCCAGATTTCTCTTTACATTGTGTTCGAATTTACAGGATAGCCATATAGGTTGAATTTTCAACAGAGAATTACGCTTTGATATGTTAGAATCACATATCACAATACATTTTACACGCTATTTGTGTTCCTGAGTTATTGTGCTCGCGGATGGACAAATAGATATAATTCAAAAAAAAAAAAAAAAAATTCCACCTGTATACTCTCCGGTTGAGGGGAGGTCTATATCGAGGAGATAAGTCAAAACGTCGGAATCTAATTTTTTAAGGATCATAATACTTTCCGCTTCGAAAAATTTTTAATGACAGAATTTTAATGTCTACATTCCGAATACAGCAATATTTTCCCATGATGCAATCAAAATGTCTACCTCTGGCTGCTTCAAGTTTGACCAGAAAATATTAATTTTAATTAATTAATAATTTTAGCTCTCATATTTCTAGACATTGCAATTCATTATGAATTAAAGGTAATATGGCCAATAATAAACAGTTGCACATTAAGCAATAATAATCAGCCTTATTGTTGAAACCAATGAAGTTTCTTGTAAAAGAACTACTTCAAGGGATAATCAATTTCTCATACAGCACAACAAACATCTAAATTGGGAAGAAATACCTTTTATAAAATAATTCCTTCTTTTCTGACTTCTACATATTACGGGATAAACTGTTTCACGCCTTCTGATAACAAAATTACTTAATAAAATTATTTTTCGAAATTAATTTTCTCGCCTTTATAGAAAAGCTCAAAAAGGAACAGCCTTACATGTTCCACTTCAGTGAGGGAAAAAGGAAATCACTTTCTGTCCAGGCAGTTTTTATAAATAATTTTTCCCAACTAGAATCAAAAATTTTCAAACCGAAAAGTTTGGGGAAGAATGCGCAAACCCCGCTCTCCCAAACAGCTGAGCCTGGTGGGTGTCCCGCGCACTTGCTTTGCTAATCGATGGTACAGACTTTGGAACAAAAACAAATGACCCGCTGCATTAGTGATATTTTTTCTTTAAATTTAACCACCAAAAACAGGTCTAGTACGTGAAATTAACTCTAAATTGCCCTTTCTTTTGCAATTGTTGCTTCTTTTGTTGGAGGTTGGAATGTACAACCAATCCGCGGCCACCTGAGTCGACAGTGAGTGGAGATGTATCAGCGGCAAACCAAATCCCGTGAAGAAATTTTTCTTGCTGCATGTTTTCAGCTTTTTCTCATGTGTTTGTTGATTAGAAGGTTGCGATTGGTCAAGAAATGCATTCTTTTTCCTTGTATCTGCCTGGCTTGGGTTTCTTTTATTTTTTTTATTCGAGATTCCTATTTTTTGAACAAATTTGTTTTTAATTGTTGCCTTCGCAGAAGTTCCATGTTCAGTTAAGGTACCCCCCCCCCCGCCCCTCATTCTCATAGTATTTCAGTTTCGGTAAATAAGAATTTCTAAATGTTTTGAAAAGTCCTGAAAGTAAGCCATTAAAATAATTATATCCAAATTTTATTTACTGGTTTTACAAACAAATTTTATATGTGTTGCTTTAATCTTAGTGTCTTTCTTTTAAATGTATCCAACTGATAATAAATCAACCTTATTTTACAATATTCACTTTAAATTTCGATATTAAATTTCAAATTTGTTACTCTTTTTATACAAAGTATTGAAATAACATTTTAAATATGCGTATTCTATAATCTCCCAATACTTCTAGTAAGTTTAAAAGAGACAATATCGGCAAATTTGATCTAATTCTCAAATTAATGTGTTCTAATTAACGACGTCTTCATCTATATGTACGGAATAAATATGAAAAGAGAAAAAAATAAATAAGTAAACTTACTTAATATAGAAATGATTTATACAAACTGTTGCTTTTTTTTGTAATTTATAAATATGATATATTTAATAATTCCTTAAATGACTGAAAATTTTAAAAATTTACTCAAAATTTTTAGTTAAAAAATTGAAATTTAACAACAGAACAAAAATTTTTTAAAGTATTACTATTTTGCACATTTCATATTAAAAAGAATTACCAAAAGTTATTGCATGAATACAATTATTTGATTGTTATAATTAAATATCAATAACCTGAACTATAATTTAAGATATAAAAAGGGTGATATTCAAACAAATTTTTAAAAAACCTAATTAATGAAAACAAAATAAAAACTGAATATTTATGTTGATTATAAAATAAAAAGGCACACTTAAAAACGGCAAATACGCAATTCAATTTTGTCTTCTACCAATAAATACTCGGAATATTAAAACCTATTTTAATATTCCAAACTGAACAAAAATCTTAATAAGATTCGATCAAAACTGATATGGAAAATTAAGTCCCGTACCTTATAAGCAGTTATATATAGGTACAGTTTTATTTGTTATGGTTCTACGTATACGCAGGTCAAGCGAATGTCCACCTTATGTTTGAATTACGAGGGTTAGTCGCTCTTTCGCCGAACAGTGCAATTCGTCAAGCCTGTCAAAGCGAGCGACACGCAAAGTAGAAGTGCATGGCTACCCTACCTGCACACCCGATGAATGTCAGCTGCTCGATTTTTATATTAAATTTTTTTGACTGCATCACCGAATATTTTACGCTGTTACACTAGTTCTCTTTGTACCGAAATTCATGCTCATGGCAGCAAAAGGCAAATAATTTCATTCGCAATGATGACAAGAAAATTTCCTTCTTGTATTCGAAGTACACATAGAGAAAGTACTGTAATCGTCAGAAAAAGAAAAAAAATCGAATTCGCGAATTTGACGAATTTCCACCTTTAAGACCTCCCCCTGAACCAAAAAATACATTTTTGGAATTATCTCTGTCTACAAACACGATGATTTATAAACAGTTTGAGTTTGACGGATGAAATTTGATATATAAACTTTACTCCAAATTTGCAGATTTCTATCAAGTATTGAACGAAGAGTAAGCATGTGTATCCGAGTACAGGAATGCAATAGCTACAAACGTAAGGAGCTAGATAGATGAAATTTAGCACACAAGTCTGACATCTAAATTATAGATTTTTTTTTTTTTTATCAAATTTAGAATCAATTCTGTCGGTTTGTTCTTTTGCATGCACGTATGAATTCAAAAACATAACAATTTAGGTAAATGAAATTAGATTCGCAGTTAAAGAATTTAAAGTATGGATTTTATGTTAAATCTCTTAAAGAGTTGGCTGTCTGTCTGTTTGTACGATCTGTCTGAATGTGAACGTGATAATTCAAAAGCGTAATAAATGAAATTGGATATGCATTCATGTGATTACAATTGGTAAGAGACACCTAAAATTTATATCCGATTTTCAATTACTTGCGTATTATCCACACGCCAGTGATTAAACGTCAAATATCGCTCTTTATATTCAACCAAAACGTTAGATTCACACTAAAGATGGAAATCTCGTAACTATTGCTCAACATTGCCATTGAATTTATACACAAGTACCGATTTTCTTTTCTATATCACGAAGCTTACAACTCTAAAAATAAAAATCTGAGCACTACAGTCGAAGTGAGCACTGAGTGAACAAGATCGTAAATGGTACTCACGGTCTTGTCCAAAGGCCATAATTCTATGCAAATGGAAGGGTATATTACTTTATTAGAGAGTAAATGAGAAAGTTTTTTTTTGGGGGGGGGGGGGATTAATCGCGCTGGTTTTATATAAACAATCTGAAAATTATCGAGAAAAAAATACAATGAGAAAAAGGTTAAAAAAATAGAGGTGCTAAGTTATATTTTCCACTTTTTAAGTGAAAATGAGGAAGCAATAAGCTGACTGATTACTTATTCATAACAATAAGCAATAAGCCTGATTACTTATTCATAACAATACATTATCCATAAAAATATCATTTGATTACTTATTCGTATAAAAAGTAATTCAATATAAAATTATGTTGCTGACTTCTTCGGTGAATAAGCAGAATTGATTTTATTATTTGTTTTGCAAAAATATTACTAGTTGATGTCGCCTTGTTACACAAATTTCGAATCCTTATTACCCTTTCTTGAATTATCATTCGAAACAAAAGAAACATCATATTTTTTTTAATTCGACAATCAACCATTAAAATTATTACTATTCAAGTGAAATTTAAAACACTTTCAGGAAAAATGCCATTTTTAAAATATAAACTATAATTTTTTTAAAAATTACCCTACAAAAAAATATACTCAAAATTAAATACTGATTTCAACAGTTATTAAAATTATGATATCTCTTTGAAATTTCAAAATATCATGACATCAACAGCTATAATATGAAATTGAAATTTCAAAACATCATGATACAAACAATTATCAAAATCGCAATATGAAACTGAAATTTCAAAATGTATGACATAAACTACTATCAGCTACTGTAATACCAAAACTAGAAATTTCAAATCCTATCAGGCAAAATTATTTGTAACATTATTATTCCAAAATGAATTAAAAATATCCATCAGAAAGAAGGATTAGGAATGTTCTCTGACAGAATCCGATCATTCGAATCAAAATTCCCTTGACCTCCCCAAATACCTTTGACAATATACCAAAAATCTACCTTTTACAAAGTCTCTTTCTACTTTCAATTGAGGTAATAAAGCGGTAAAGAGGAGGATTGTCCATTTATGGGTCATCGGTCATCCCGTCAAATACTGCCTTCGGTCACTTCTTTAGAAACATGGGAGGTAAAGTATTTCGTCATTTGTCACCTGGAGATTGCAAGTCCCTTTTCTTCGAGGGGTACAATAACTCCGCACGAGTCCTTTCAGATGGACCACGTCTCGACTCTTTTCGGCGGAACATCACAAGCATAGGTACATTGCATTCCTGCAAAAGTTTGGGCTGAAGCTGATGTCCTGCGCTAGACACTGATGTGAAAAATGAGCAGTAAAATTAACTCTAAATGTGTGGTCATTGAGACAGATCGCAAAAGAAGGTATAAACGCAAATGGACATGGCGTGACTAGAAACATTCAGAATTGACCACTCGGTATAAATTTATTTCAGAAGATGGTATTTTGTTGATATTCGACGGGCTTTTTAATGCAAGATGATAAAAAAAAATTTAGCTGTACTTTAAAAAAAGAATAAACGACGGCAATGTATGACTGATTTGTCAATAAAATAATCAGAACTCAAATTCCTACTGATTTAATTTTAACAAATTAAAATTTATAAAATAATGAATTTGATATATTTTCTGAAATAAAATCTAGATATGTAGAAAAATGCTATTTATCTGCTTTGTAAAATAAATGACCTCGACATCTAAATTCTAAATGTTTTATCCATATTTTATTCTAAATGAGAAATGAAAAAAATTCATTTCTTTTTACTGATATAAGGCATTGTTGACGACTACAAATCAGTGTCTTAAAAGTAATAATTTTGGCTTACAATTTGAGTAAAAAGAATATATATTAGAAGAGAGAAAACGATTTTTGATCGTGTTTGAATTTAATAAATGCTATCTTTTTTTCAAAAATTAATCATTCAAACACACATACATTTTTTAATGCACTAAGTAATTACGAAAATAAGATAAATGGGCGCCTTATAATTAAATTCAAAAGTTCATTTTAAGCAAATAAAATGCCCAATAAAAATAAAAATTAAAAATGCTCCAAAATTTGGGTTTTTAAACTAAATGTCATTTTTAAGATTTTTTAATTAATTATGAGTAAAATATAAGATAAATTGAAAAATGTCTTACTTCTTATTCTTATTATTACAAAAAAAAAAGATAAAAAAAATTTTGAGAAATTTTTAAAGTAGAAAATATGGATTTTAAAAAAATTGAGGCTTGCAAAACAGAAAATAGAAATATATTATAATAATTTTTAAAATTAATTTCAAATTTATCAAGACATGCGAATTAACCATTAGGATGTGATTTAAAACTTTATTGAAAAATCAAGAAATCAGTTTTCCACTGTTAAAAAGATTATAGAAATCTCCTAAAACAATTTATGGCTTGCAGTCTCTTCAAATATTTTTGGTTATATCGCATATATCAATGAGAAAAATGTGTTTGCCAATTAAATTTACTCAAAAGCCTATTTTACCGTACGACTTTAAATATTTTAAATTAAATAAAATTAAACTGATTATAATGTATTTTTGGAAAAGAATAGGGGTTGCATTTTTTGCATTTGTTCTAGCTGTTTAATAAACGCCTTCTCTATGAATCCATACTTGCCCATGAATAAAAACTCAAATTATAGATTAACTGTTTTCACTTAGAAAATTTTTATATGGAGCAAATATTGTGAATTGAAAGAATTAGTCAATGCTAACGCAGCATTTCTACTTTTGAAATTATTTATGACTATAATAAAGTTGCTAAATGGAATTCTTTAGAAAACTTGGTAAGAAATCCAATGACTTATAAATCAATTAAAGCTGAAACAGTTAAAATCCTTATAAAGCAGAAAAGTAAAACTTCATTCTGTGACATAAAATCAGCTTTTTTGGATTTCTCTGAATAATCCAACTAGACAATGGTCAAAATGATTATAAATATACATAATTGTTTTAAAATATTACAATTAAATAGTTATGATTCATTTTATCTTTTTGACAAAATCCATGGATCCATAATCCAGGAAAGATCCATGGATTATGTAATCCAACCTATCCAAAGATAAACAATAAAACCAATTCTCACCTGAAGGGAAACCACCTCCGCTGATCAGACGATCCGCGCAATAATCCATTACTTTTTCCCAAGCTCAAACGATCAACAAACAACCACTAGTGAGTGCTCCAGAAAGAGAGAGAGAGAATCGTCTGCACACACCGCACGACCACTTAGCGCGCGAGAGAACGCATCTCCTTCCGAACTGATCCTTACCTTCTGAATCCAGGATGAGTGTCGGATCGGGGATCGGAAGAGAGAAGAAGGGAAGGTTGCCGGTGTGGTGATAAAAAAAATAACCGTCGCCAAGGGATTGTCGCCAAGCCGGGAGTCTGCCGCGCGCGTGGTCTCGCATTGTGTGCGAGGGGGAAAAGATCAGGTAGATTATGAGAGATGGGGGCAAGCAGGAAAGCGGGAGTTTTGAAATCGGAAAAAGATGGGTTTGGAAGAAAGGAGGGAAGGAAACGGTTGGAAGGGGACTAAAATTTTTTTATTACGAAGAGGGAATAAGACATGGTACGGGGGGGGTGCAGAATTGCTTCTAGGAGTATAAGGCACAAAGGGTACGACATGCGCCATGAATATAATTACGCAGATCAGTCAAAAAGTTAGTTCCTTCATAAAAGTTTTCGGTGATGGGCTATTTTAATGTAACTTAGTGGCAGCACTTCAGACATTTATCTGTATCGTATGACGTTTTTAGATTGTCTGATAATGTCGTAAATATACCTTGGCCGTCTAAATTGGAAATGCGCGCAATGATTCTTTTTTGGTGGGGTGAAAAAGTGTAAATGCATTGAAATTTATCTGTATATGCATGAAGTGTGATGACAAAATTGTAGTGTTCCATCAAACTATGGCGAAGTGGTGCAGCATGCTTGAGAATGCACGTACAGATATCGACGATACTGAGCGCGAAGGAAGATCATCCCACTGTGACAAATTCTTAAATCACTCTAGCGTGAATAAAAGTTGGACGAGGTGTCTTTGCAGAAAGATTGAAAAGCTTGTATCCCACATTGACAACTGTTTAAATAACATCATCGAAAAGTAGATGTTTCATGAAACTTTAGAATATAAGAAAAAACTGTTTTAAAATTCCGCCTTGTTTTGTTTTTTAAGCTTCTTCTTTTTGATAGATATTTTAACTTTTGATTTTATTTTATATGGAAAGAGTAAATAAAATATTTTTTTGAAATTCAAATATTCTAAGGGATTATTAATTCTTACATTGAAGAGTTTTTGGAGAATCCTTGGAACCATCTTAGATACGACATTTACATGTTGCTATGTGCTATCTAATCACACTAGAAATTTAATTTTAAACTTTTAGAGGTAAGTATACTCTTTCAGTTGGAAAAAGGGATTAAAAGATTATAAAAAGTTATATTGTTTGAATCACTAAGTCTATTGTTGAAGAATACACCAACATTTTTCGTTTACATATATCTGCTGCTTCTATTAAAAACAAAAACAAAACTTTCTCCCATAATCTCTAATAAACTTATCATGCCAGAGAACGTCTTGCATGATATTGACCTACAATAGTTATGAACTTTTGGCAGGAATTTAGCATTTTTACTAAATCTATCGTGCTCCTTTTCGCGTTCTTTTTTTATTAATTTCTAGTAAGCAGTTCATAGTATCCGAAAATCGAATTTGCGTTTTAGACTCATTTTTCCCTACCGATTGAAACGAAACTACACTTACAGTTACAAAATTCCATACCAAATTTCATATAATTAAATCATAGCGTTTTTGAGATATCACGTTTACATGTTTCAGAAAGTACAGGTCGACAGTTAATCACCCATAGTTGAATTTGGCTCAAATTTTGACAGGTGGCTACATTATAGATGTTAAATGTGTGTACCGAATCTTATCTATCTAGCTCTTTTCGTTTTGCAGATATCTTGCTAACTTATATTTGAACAACCGGTAAGATAGATTTTCTCAGAACAGATTTTATTCAACGCTTAATAGAAATCTGTAAATGTGATGTAAAAGACAGTATATTCTTCTAAACCAAAGTGTTTTGGAGGTATGTTTTTCACAGACAGATGGACATTTTCTAAAGATGCGTTTCTTGAACTCAGGAAGGTCTAAAACGTCAGTTCGTGGAGATTCGTCAAAATCTCGAATTCAAATTTTTTTAATGATTATTATGCTTTTTTTATATTACTTATATAAGAAAGTAAAAAAGATAGAAAGAAAACCTCTTAATGACTCACGCACACATTTCATATTCACATGTTACTTGTCGAATTTTCTCAGCTAATTTAATTTTGAAATAAATTGTTCATTTTGCAGCAGAAAAAAATCGTAATTAGTATACGAGTAATTACAGAAAGATAATGTATAGTTACGACTGGCGTGTTATTATAAAATCACATGATTTGACTACCTCTAAACCATCATGCATACAATTATAATGTTTAACTCGTCTGCTGCTCCTACCATTGGTGATACTTCAGAACAAAGCCAATAAGCCAATCGCTAAAAAATCCCAAACTAACTAACTAAGAACAAAGCCAATCGCCAAAAAATCCCAAACTAACTAAGAACAAAGCCAATCACCAAAAAATCCCAAACTAACTAACTAACTAAGGACAAAGCCAATCGCCAAAAAATCCCAAACTAACTAACTAAGAACAAAGCCAATCGCCAAAAAATCCCAAACTAACTAACTAACTAAGAACAAAGCCAATCGCCAAAAAATCCCAAACTAACTAACTAAGAACAAAGCCAATCGCCAAAAAATCCCAAACTAACTAAGAACAAAGCCAATCACCAAAAAATCCCAAACTAACTAAGAACAAAGCCAATCGGCAAAAAATCCCAAACTAACTAACTAACTAAGAACAAAGCCAATGTCTTCAATGAATATTTCTCCTCCCTCTTTTTTTTTATGATTTAATATTATGAGATCTGTTCATAAAATAATAGTAACTGTCTAATTTCAAATTGGCTTTAATAAATCAATCGCAGAATTGGCAGAACAAAATATGATTGTTATAAAACAGTGAAAATTTAAGACATCTTCTGATGGATGAAATCAGAGTATGTCATTCAAGCAAAACTATTAAACTTTGCAAAGGTACAGACCAACAGGTACAGACCATCCAGTGATAAATTTGGTTCTAAATTTTAAAGAAATCTACAGATTTGGTGTGAAGTCCATATGCCAAATTTCATTCGTTTAGTTCCAAGCGTTTGTGAACTATCGTGTTCATAGGTAGACATAATTTTGAAAAACTGTTTCGAACGCTCAGGGAGGTCTGCAAGATGAAGATCTCAAGTTCGAAATTTTGACGATTACAATATTTTCTCTTTGTATACCATAAAGTCAAAGTATGGCTTAATCCAAATTTTCTAATTGGTTTATAATGCATTTATTTTTGTAGTCAGGAAATAGAACTTTGTTTCTTGCATCTACATTCAAAAACCTGTTTTTTTTTAATACAACTTCTCGAATAAAATAAGTACTTTATTAGAAGATATTTAATTTTTTGTAGTTTTATGGTTTATCTCTGAACATCGATTATTTACAATAAAGGTAAGTAACTTAGTAAATTCTGATCTCTTATATGACTGTTCGAATAAACGTACTTCGCAAAACACCACACAGTAAAACCGCCATGTTAAACTTATCTTAGAATTTGGTATTACATATTAAACCACCTTATTAGCTCTTGTATATATGACCACCCTAGTCACCCTTCGTAGAAGAGTTGTAGCAAAATTTATAGAAATTTAATTAGCTGAATAAAAAAAGATTAACTATCAAAATCCTGGAAATGTGATTTAAATTAAATTTTTTAATTTAAAGTAACTAAACATTATTTTAAAATTTAAATCATGGCATTTGGATAAAATTCATTCAAATATCAACAAAAAATTTTTTCACCCTTCTTTTGAACCTATTTAAATAATTTCTTGAAAAAGAATAGTATTTCAATCGATATTGAATCAGAACAAATACATTCTTTGATTTCCTAGCATATTTTTACAATGCGATGTCTTTTGTGTTTAAATTCGTTGTGTAGGGAGGAAGGTCAGATACGATTCGGACCTATTGATTTATCATTTAGGTTCAAAATTAGATGCATTTCTACAATTTTAATGCCAGGATTACATTCTAAATTTCATTTATATATCTCGTTGTATCTATGAGTTGTCATGTTCACATGTTAAGAAAGAGGAGGAGGATCTTCATAAAGTCATTTACGAATACTGTACAAGAACAATTTACGAATACTGTACTTATTGTGCAATTATAATCAGAGACAACAGCGATAACTGAGGTTCGTTAAGCTCTGGACGACGAGCAAAACGCTGCTCTTTTCCTGTCACAAGTTCTACACAAGACACGTGTTCAATGCCTCGGTAATATCGTCAGGACAACGCCTTGCCTTCCTCATTGAATTATGATAAACTT
Source organism: Argiope bruennichi (assembly GCF_947563725.1). Taxonomy (NCBI): domain Eukaryota; kingdom Metazoa; phylum Arthropoda; class Arachnida; order Araneae; family Araneidae; genus Argiope; species Argiope bruennichi. Next base: position 31,806,421 of record NC_079155.1, on the reverse strand, counting down.
AGCTTAGCTATATTGACGTCCCGCTTTAAAGCAACATTAGGGCCGTTTTGAGACCAACCTCGTAATTTTGAACCTCGGTCAGATGACGAGGATGGCATCTGAGCTGGAATCCCCCCTTTCCAAATTTTCACATCACACCAGGAGGACGTTTGGCCCCGACGGATTTAACGTCCACCAGACCCCCTTACACGACGGTTCTTCGGTGGCATTGAGTCTCGAACCTGACATCCTCCGGCTCCGAAGCCGAAACCTTACCACCAGATTACCTCAGTCCTATTAATTATGATAAAAGAAAACTAGACTAGATAGTACGGAAGTCGGATAGTCGCGAACCGGATACTCGGAATTGTACTGTACTTTCACGATACCGTATACAAAAGCGGAAATTCCTGGTAGAAAACCAATTAACATCCTTCCCGATTCTGTCTTGTTACAGAATATACCCCTCTACGAAAACTTCTAAAACAAATCTTATTGACGCTAACCATTTACCTCCCAGTAAGACATCACTCATCGTTTAAAAAAAAAAAGCGCAGAGCGGCATCATCAAGTGTTCGACTTATCTCCCAAGATGACCGCACGGCAAGACAATCGTTTTGTGCCAAACGAAAAAAAAAAGTGCCTTTACAAGCAAACAAATTAGTGCCAGATCGTTTTCGTGGCGTCGCAATGGGGGAATGAAAGTGAATTGTGTGCGGTTGGTGCTAACGCACAGGTAGCGAGTCTATATATACATGGATCAGCGGGTTCTTCCTATCCGTCATCACATCTAATGGACACCGCAGAAAATGCGTAGGTGCCGGTGTATAAACAAAGAGCGTGCGGTTGAAAGAGCCCTTTTCTAATGACAGGTTAGCCCGAAGAATTGAGTACAAACCCGTCTTAATTCCCCCTGCCACTGACAGCTTCATCCATAGGGAACGCTCGCCAATGACGCCGCCAAGGAGAAAGGAAAGGTGCAATTAAATAAGGATCTTTTATTGCTTGCGTTGATTTTGATCGAAATTTATCAATAAGCGTTTGTTCTGATATATGGTCTGAATGGGAAGGGCACGAGGGATGGGAAGGGGGCTGTCATGGTCAAAATTAATTATTTATGGATATTTTTTTACGGGGAAGATTTTTGCAAAAATAAATTTAATTAATGGAACCATACATTGTTGTGTTAGAAAATATAAGCAATTTTAAATATAATAAGGAATAAAATCTTCATATAAAAAAATGGAAATCGTCTTATATCCGATTTGTAATATAAATAGACAAGCTCATGTAATTCATCCTATAAGACTTAAAAAGATTTAGATAATTTGATTCAAACTTCATGCACATCATATTGCACATAATGAATAAAAGCATAATTAAAAAAAGGCAATTTAAAAACTTCGCTATTTACAACAAAACTTATACATTGTAGAATATATTTTTTAATGTAAAGAGAAATGGAAGATTCAACATACTCATTGCTATCATTAAAATTATCATATTGTATACATTCATTATATTATATATAATAATATATTTACTAATATATTATATACATTCATACATTATTAAGATTAGTATATTCTAAATTACTATCGAATTATCGTCGTTTTTTTACTTACTAATGTAAAGAATACCACTCCATCAAATTCGAAAAATTCATAATAATAATTTAAAAAAAAAAGGTTATACTGCAAAGCTTCTCACACTTTTTACTTTCATATAATCTTGCGTTTAGTGATTATGTTTAGCTTTTTTTTCAAAAACGCAAATCATGAATGAAGAAATGAATATTTAAGAAACGGATATTAACTTTAAATGATGCAGTGCTGTATATTTGCAGAACTTATAATTTTATGTTCTGGAAATTAATAATAGTTTAGCAATTAATAAATCAAATAATTGATTAATCTGATTTTTAATTTTGAAGTATCAATCTGTTAATATCTTCTTAAATTTAATAATCAGTTGTGTGTGCGTGCGTGCGTGCGTGTGTGTGTGTGTTTGCTTAGTTAAAATTATAAATCTGAATTTAAAATTAATTTTTCCATATTTTTTGCATTTATATATGCACATTTATACAATTGCGTGCTTAAAAAAATTATATGCACATTGTAGTGTTAAATAAATATAAATGTAAAAGTCCTTTTAAAATAAATTGAATTAAAATAAAAAAAAATTATGATCAAAACAAAAATTAAAGAAGTATTTTCGATTCAATCTGATATCAAAATTCATAATCTAGAACATCGAAATATGATGCATGCTAATTAAAAAGGCATTTCAACACCTTATCAATACTGAAATTTTTAAAAAATGAAAAATTAATTGCATGAGCACTTGAGCAGTATTGCAATGAATTTGCAGTAAATTCAAAAGTGAGTCGATACAGTGGATTGGACTATTAAATAGTTACGCCAAAAAATACCTGCATATTTGATTTTCGGAACCAACTTTATTTAAAGAGCATTGCATTAACATTAAAGCTGCAAAATTCTTTGAAACATGAAATGTCTTCTCTGCATCCCCTGAAAAGTACTTTACAAAGTACTAAAAACAATTAGATACAAATAAAAACCGCAATAAAGCAGCTCTTACCGAATGCACACCGATTCACTGGAAATGCATCTTTTAGCGTTCTGCAAGTCGTCGCCATGGCAGCGCTTTACAAGATTACAGAGGTACCTCAAAAACGACCCATGAGTGTGCTACGTGTGTGGGATGCAGCAACTTCAGGTAGTGGTGAGACTACCTTAACGCTCCTCAGGTCTGGAGGGGTCGTCCTAGAATACCCACCCCGAAATATGGGTTCCCTCTGCTTTCACTTCAGGAGAGAGGTGTAAACAGGCCCTCTTGAAAGCATCTTTGTTCTACCGTGATGTCTTTATCGATGCTCCACGGACTTATTCACTGCTACCACTTTGTAAAGACGGTCCATTCTTCTTCCACGTGTTTTAAACGGTTGCCAGGGGGGAGGGGGGGAGAAAGGAATAAAAGGAGGCTCAAGTGTGACAGAGGAGTGATTGTTAAGTGGGCCTAACCAAATTAGTCCGTCGCAATGGTCATGGAAATAAGATAGCTCTGCTCGTAACAAAGAGGGGACGCACGTCGAATTCAATGGATCCTATTGTGGAGATGCAATGGTTTCTCGTCTTGGAACTTTTATTCGTTTGACGAGATCGATGCATTTAAAAGGTTTAATTGTAGTAAATGGCACTGCTTTTCACTGTTGTCAGCCAGATGCAGAGGTCAGATACGACAATCAAACACCTCCTTTTATTTGCATCTTTGGAAGAAATGAGTAACTGTTGCAAGAGTGCATGTTTAATCTGAATTCGAGACAACAGACAGAGCATAGAAAGTTTAATTTGAATAACTAGAATTAATATAACTACTAAAATTTATACATAAAATGTATAACATGTTCCAATTCGCTTCTTAAGTGGAGCCTTTTTCAACTGTTCAAGAATAATTTACTTTGAGCACTCTTTCCAAAATGCTCAAAGTAAAAGATGAACACTCAAAGTTTTTAGAATGAGGTTTTTTCGGTTAAATTTGATTACAAAATCTAGTCTTTGTGCGATTTTTTCACGAATATGTATTTATATATAGAATAACAAAAACAAAAAAAAAGTATTAAGGGAAAGATGTAAATAGAACAGCAGTCAGTTGAAACAAAGAAATGTATTCTATATTCGAAGTGACAAAGTATTTAATATGAACATATAGTTATTTTATCGAATAATAAGAATGGAAACCGCGGAAGAAGCGACGACAATCTGATTTAAATTTTAACCCTTAAATGCCTTATTTTTTTTTAATATTATTTTATTAAAAATAATTTAAACCTCTCTTTTTTTGAATAAATTATGGGAAAAATGCTTTAAAAAATCATATTTTGTTTTAAGTATCGCTTACAACTAAAAAAAATAGCTTGTTGCCAATCGGCTTTATCTGAACCACAAATATGTAAACCAAGTTAAATACAAACTTAAATAACAAACTCCAAAACAAATACAAACTTATTTTTCAAAGTTAACTCGCAAACATATACAAACTTACTTTCCAAGTCTCAACTTTTTATTCAACATTTAAGAATAAATATAGAATCAAAAGTTGCTCAAATACGAAAAAGTATTCTCAACAGACAAAGCAAACATAAAAGTGGAAAAGTCGCAAGGGGATAAAACATGAATCTAATTCTTACTTTCTCGTATTTCTCGTTCTGCATTGAAACATTGAAATCTTCTAAAAATGAGAGCTCGAGATTTTGATGAACATCCATGTTTTAGACCTTAAATTCGAAAAACATCTTTTTGGAAAATGTCAGTCTGTCTTTCGGTGACAAAGATAACTCATAAATGCTTTGTGCTAGTCGGATGAAATTTCGTATATAATCTTTACACAAAATGTGTAGATTTCTATCCATTTTTGAGCAAAATTTGTTCAGAGGACGTCTGTCTATCCGATTATTCGAATATAAATTAATACGATAACTACAAAATAAAAAGAATTAGATAAATAAAATTTTGTACATATATTTAAATTCTATATCGAAGATACCTTTTAAATTATGAAACAAATCCAACAGAGGGTTGACCGTCTAGCGGTCTGTACTTTCAGAAACATGCCAATGCGATAACGGAAAAAACGCAAAAACTTAAATATTTCAAACTTGGTACGTGATTTTACAAGTATAAATCTGAGTCAAAATATTGTTTCAATCGGTTGTAAAAAACGAGTCTAAAACACAAATTCGATTTTTGACTATTATTAACATCCAGTCAAGGATTCGGTAAAAATGCTCAAGTCATGCCAATGGTTGACTAGGTACGTAACTATTGTACCCCAATGTCATACAAGGCGCAAACGGAAAACTTAATATTTATACAAGGAAAAAACGAAAAAACGCAAAAACTTAAATATTTCAAACTTGATACGTGATTTTACAAGTATAAATCTGAGTCAAAATATTGTTTCAATCGGTTGTAAAAAACGAGTCTAAAACACAAATTCGATTTTTGACTATTATTAACATCCAGTCAAGGATTCGGTAAAAATGCTCAAGTCATGCCAATGGTTGACTAGGTACGTATGACTAGGTACGTAACAATTGTACCCCAATGTCATACAAGGCGCAAACGGAAAACTTAATATTTATACAAGGAAAAAACGCAAAAACTTAAATATTTCAAACTTGGTACGTGATTTTACAAGTATAAATCTGAGTCAAAATATTGTTTCAATCGGTTGTAAAAAACGAGTCTAAAACACAAATTCGATTTTTGACTATTATTAACATCCAGTCAAGGATTCGGTAAAAATGCTCAAGTCATGCCAATGGTTGACTAGGTACGTAACTATTGTACCCCAATGTCATACAAGGTGTTCACCGTTATAATACCTTAATTAGACAGTTTTGAGATGAGCAATTCCAAAGGCGAGTTACTTTTTTTCCCCTCATCAATGTAAATTGATTTAATAACATTTTTCAGTAGATATCTTAACGACAAAAACAGGCATTGGTTATCTTAATCTTATATTCATAATATTTTATAATTCAAAATTATATATGTTGTTTAACACTTTCTAAGGCCGTGGAAAGTATGCTTCCCACCAAATTGATCACTCCTTGTACGAAATTAAGTAGGTTGGCATCAGTTCTGACAAATTTTTTTAGAAAGACAGAAACTTAGACGCTTCAGTTGTTTATCTCACACAAAATGATGTGTCTTGATTTGTTACTTAATTATTAATTAACCAAATTAATTAATGAATCAAATTAAATTTATCTAATAAGCTAAATGAATCCCTTTTCTTATTCTAATTTCAAGCCTAAAAATATTTTTACATAATATGACTAGAAAAAAATGGCCCTTTAAAGGGCTAAAGACCAAAGAAAAGGAATCCTTAAAGATCTACTCAGCATTTAAAGTTAATTTCTGTAAAACAGCATATGGGTATTAAGGAGAATAACAATAAGAATCTTCTACGAAATGAAATCTAAATGTTTTATCGAAGGGTAATTAAATAATCCCCTAATAAGTATATACTTTTTTAATTACAAATCGGTGGGACTTCTCATCTGCTAACGCAATATTGCGTTTATGTGAGCATTACACATAGTATTACAACGAAGAGCAATGAGTATAGATTTTGGGTGTCTTCCTTTCCATTTTTAGTCCAATTACAATAGCGGCAACAGCAAAATAACAACGTTTCAGGCACAGACCTCATACAAAATTTAATTTGTTTTAGTAGCAATTGTGGTTTCGCCATTTCGTAATCAATTTTTTGTTTAACCAATGAATTCGTAGTATATATAGTAAAGAACACCGTATATATATTTCCGGCGCCTTTTTCTTTCTCCTACTGACTGAAATCAAAATTTGACATAGCACTACAATTATAGTCACGTATCAAATTTCATTTATTGACGCCATTGCGCTTTTATATAATAGCAATCACCCGCATACGAGAGTATACACCAACAGGCAGATTTGGTTTAAAATTCGATACATTACTACACTTTAAATGCACTAAATTTCATTTATCTAGCTCTTTATGCTTTGCAGTTATGCAGCTCACTTATATTCGGACAGTCAGAGATATAGACCTCCTCCAAATGGATTTAGTTTATAAATGAAAAAAAAAAATCTACAAATGTGGTTTAAAGATCACCTACCAAATTTCATCCATTTAGCTTAAAGTGTTTCTGAATTATTGTAATCACAAATTGACTGACAGATATAATTCTAAAAAAGTGTTTTTCGTACTCAGAGAAGCTTGAAATAGTAAATTCGAATTTTGTTGGCGATTACAATACTATCGCCTTTGTGCATGAGAAAGCAAAAATACTTTATTGAGGGAACTATAAAGTTATTTCTAAGGAATTCAGTTGAAATTGAGTACAATCAATATTCCAGGCCAATCAACAGGTCGCCAAAGTTAGATAATAATATAATATCGAACAAAGAAATAGTAAGGCGCTAAAAGGTGAAAGACCTCTTTTGAAACAGTACCCACAAACAATAGCTCAACAGCTTGGAGCCACTGCAATGTGAAACAAGGCGGAAACTACTGAAAGGTAAGAAAAAACACGAAGCATATAAACGTCGCACCGACATTCGAAAGTTATCCAACCCGATAAAAAAAAGTCGGCAGGAAAGTGATCTAAATAAACAAATAACTCTAAAGTAAGCAAGCCATGGACGCTTCTTCGCAAAAAAAAAGAAGAAAAAATCTCACCAAGAATTTAACATTAGCCAAACAAACAACACATAAAAAAAGAGCAAAGTAAAAAAAAAAACTGGAGTGGGGGTGGTCCGATTTCGAGGTCCCTTCGTGTGCGGCAGGTGGGACCGACACCTTCAAGGTAAAAGTGGTAAAAACGAAAAGGTGGCGCATGCACAAAAGCATCCTCTATCATTCAGTGGGAAAACGAGACAGTTCTTCAACCCCCTTGCAGTTGACGCCTCCGACACCCGGCCACTGGTTATCTCTTTTCATAACGGCGCAAGGGAGCGGTTCGGGAAGTGGACTGTGTTAGCGTCACCTCCGACGATGAGTTTATTTTGGTATCAGTGTCCCCGATCAACCAACGTAAAGTATACGCTATCGGAATGCACTTCTCTGTCTGTCGGCTCTTAACATGTGGGAGTTAAAAAAGAGAGGGGGGAGGTGCAAAATGTGAACAGCGAATAGAAACATGCGGTGGCATCTCAGATATTCGAGTTTTTCAGAAAGCTGATGGAGATTAGTTTGAGGTCAAGGATTTTATTTAGCTAGAGTAATAAGTTATATTCCATATCGAAGTAAGAGTTTGCATAATAAAGAGATGCGAAATATTTGAGGGTGTATGAAATTTCAAAAAAATAACATTTCATCAAAGTTGCAACATTACGGATAGTTTGTTACACTTAATGAATTTAGCACATAGTTATGAATGGCAATCCAACTCCATTAAGCATAATTTGAGATGTAGTTATTTTCGCAAAGCATAAAGAAGACAAGCCTCAATTGCTGTAGTCCCGCGAAATTAAGTATTTCATTCTAAGTAGTTTGTTGCTTAAAAGACTAAAGTGGGTACATTTTTGTAAAGCAAACTATACATATAGTTTTAAACAGAAAACCCTGGACTGTCGTTCATTCCTCATTGTAATGGACTAGGTCCAATTATTAGTGTTTAATCCAACTAGCATATCACAATTTCGGTATTTTAAGATAATTAAGAAGTTTTAATTAATGTTTCCGAGACATTAAAAGACTTTTACTTTATTTTATTACTTATATGTTGGTTCAATAAAATTTAATATGAAAAAAAAAAAAAAAAAAAAAAAAAGAAAGAAAAAGAACTTTTTAATGCAAGAAAGTGGAGCTGGTAAATTTTACAAAGGGAAACCGCACAAAGATTGAAACAATGGACTCGAAACTTATAACGAAACTCATGATGTTCCATTTTCGCTTATAAGACACGCTTCGACTGAAAGCAGGGCCGTGATGGCCTGTTGGTGTAAGGTCTCGGCTTCGGAACCGGAGAGTTTCAGGTTCGAGACCTGATTATACCGAAGAACCATCGGGTAAGCGGGTGCGGTGCACGCTAAATCCGTCGGGGCCAAACGTCTTCCCGTTGGTGCGGTGTGGAAGTTTGAAGAAGGGGGGCCAGATCAGGTGACTTCCTCGTCATCTGAACAGAGTTCAAAATTACGAACTGGATGTTAAGTGTTGCTTTAAAACTGGATGTTAATAAAGCTAAACTCGATTGAATGTAAGGATCATCTAGTTGCTGCCACTTTAAGAAAATGACACTCAAAAACTTCTAATTAATTTCAGTGACTTACCAAACTTATTTCAAGACTGAGTTTTGGGATCTGTTCTGGGACATTTTTTTCATGCCAAATAATGACGGAATGAAGTATTACACAAACCAGTGAGAGTAGTCTTCCTGAAACTTTCTCGAATATTCTCAAATAAAACTGGTAACCATCTCCCCCTTCCAATATAAAATGTGGGACTTCAGACATAGCCTTGAAAGCCACGAGTGCTCAGATTTTTATTTTCAGAATATCACACATGAAAGTTCAATGCTTCCTAATATAGTGAAAATAACCAAATATGCATTTTCGACATTTTTTTTCCGGCCGATTCAAATTAAAATTTAAGACAGAACTACAATTGTAGTAGTAGATCAAATACCAAATTTCATGCATCTAAATCCTTGCTTTTAGGAGTTATTGCATTTAAATGCATGCGAACGCACAGACTGATGGACGGTCAATCCATTCTCGGATATGGCGTATTCAACTAGTTCTTTATGTTTTATAATTATCGTGTTCAACTATATACGGACAGTCCTTTCCTTTCGACGGATTTTATCTAGATATTGATAGAAATCTGAAATTTTGGTGTTGAGATTGCATATTAAATTCCATCCTTTTAACTTATGCCGTTTATACTTTCTCGTATACGTAATATAGAGAAAGTATAGTAAATTCGAACTCGGGATTTTAACAGATATCCACTTTTTAGACTTCCATGAGTTCGAAATACACATTTTAAGAAAATGTCTGTCTGTGACAAAGATAACTCAAAACCGCTTTCAGCAAGGTGAATGAAATTTCGTATTCGGTCGTTACACCAAATTTTTTAGATTTCTACGAAATTTTACGCAAAATTCGTTCAAAAGAAGTCTGTCTGTCTGGTTGTTCGAATATAAGTTAACATGATAATTACAAAATAAAGAGAGCCAGATCAATAAAATCCTATACACATATTTAACATCTATATTGAACCCACCTAATATATTTTGAACCACATCCAACTAGGGGGTTGACCGTCTAACGATCTGCACTTTCAGAAACATATAAACGCGATAACTGAAACGTAAATATTTCAAATTAATTAAATATTTAAATATTTCAACTTAAATATTCAAGTATAAGCCTGTGTTGTTTCAATCCGTTGTTAAAAAGAAAAATAAAAGCATCTGAAACACAAATCAATTTTCTGATACCATTAACTGATAACCAGGAATTAATCGCCAAAAATCACACCGAGGATGACATGATACATTCAGTAAAAATGCTAAATTCGCGCCAAATGTTAATGTTTTGTAACTATTACGCCAATGCCAAGTATGGCGTTCTCTGCGATGACAATTTTATTAAAGAGTATGCGAAAACGTTTTCTGGAGACCATTAACTGATAACCAGGAATTAATCGCCAAAAATCACGCCGAGGATGACATGACAGATTTAGAAAAAATGCTAAATTCGCGCCAAATATTAATATAATGCAACTTTTGCGCCAATGTCAAATAAGGCGTCCTCTGCCAGACAATTTTATTAAAGAGTATGCGAAAAGGTTTTCTGGAGACCACTCCCGCTGGTTTAGTTATCGGGCTTACAGATAGAGAGACGGCTTACAGACAGAGAGGGCTATACAGAGACGGCTATCGGGCTTACAGACAGAAAGTTCGCATCATTTGACGATTGCAATACCTTCTCACTGTATACTTCTTATACGAGAAAATAAAAAGAATCGGATGTAGTAAAATAAAGAATTATCGAAAAGAACATATGCTTTTTGAAAACGAAAATGAAACAATGTAATGTTAATGTAATAAACATATAATCCTCAATCTTTAAAGATGAAATTAAAACCTTTTCACAAATTTACTCATTTTTTAAAAAATAAATCTATAATTCGATCAACAAGATTGGGAAAAGAAATCGTTTTCTGGGAAGTTAAGGATTTCAGACGCAGACGTAACACAGCTTATAATGGCAAGCTGCCGGGACGAGAAAAAAATCGGCAAGGTTGAGGAGGTTCGCACTATATTTATAAGGTCAGTGTACTAATGGAACCATTCGAAAATTCCAGTGAAATAGAAAACGCTGCGACTGGAGCTTGCTATGCAAGAAGCGAGAGTTGCGACATTTCGCTGATCTATGCGGTATAGTTGTTACATGTGGGCTGATCATTAGAAAGGAAAAGTTAAATATCAAAGGACCAAAGTAAAAATAGAATTAGAAGAGACAATAACATATCATTTTCAAAACAATTATAAGAAGGGTGTAGCTTTTAGTTTTCTTTGTCTAATTACTTTGTCTTATATAAAATTTACGGATAAAAAGTATCGTAATCGTCAAAAAATTCGAATTCGGGATTTGACAAATCTCCACGCATTAGACATTCCGAGTAAAATAAACAATTTTTGGGAATTATGTTTATTATAGCTTTTGAAGTGTGGTTTTTATACTGAATTTGTAAATTTCTATCAAATTTTGAAAGAAATCAATCAGAGGAAGTCTGTCTGCCTGATTGTTCGAATGCAAGTAAATATTACTATCCAGCTATTGGCAAAATAAGCCGAACCATCATATCGTGATCATCAATAATGGAAAGGGAAAAAGTGCTAATGAAATATTATTAGCATCAATGAAAACGGTTTGGTTTTGAATTATAGCAATGAAAATATTGTAAAATATATTTTCAAATATCTTTAAATGTTGATTAAATTAATTAGACAAAAAAAAATGCGGCAGCTCAATTGAAACTATTGAAAAGATAATTATGGGGATTTTAAAATAGTATGAAAATGATTTTTGCGCAGTAATATTTTTCAAGTTTATCTTGGAAAACTGCCATCTTGCTTAACTTTTAATTAAATAAATCTCTGATTAAAATTTTAAAAAAATCGCTCCAGCTTACGTTATTTGCTCTCCAAAGTAAATTTATGCTTAGTTCTGTAAGTCAAACGGTCAAACTTGTAGAACATCAACATACACATACAAGCACTCATGCACATTCCTTTATTATTATTATTATTATTATATTTGTGTTCAGTCCATATAATTGTTAATAATAGTTGATATACCCGGCGTTGTTCGGAATTAAAATGTTTTCATCCATAATATTTTTAATATAAAATCGTATTTTGTATAAATTAGTACAATACAGACGATCCTTTTATTATATCATATCACTTGATTGATTGCGCTTGGGTCTTAGTCACTTGCCATTGCTTGAAAATTTACAGCATATCATCTCTTTTCGTCAGTACATTAGGTGACGTTTAATACATACTTTAAACCAATAAAAAATTTCCAAACGATACGAAATAAAAATTTTACAAAGTAATCAAAATCCAAGATCTAGAAAAATAGATCAAAATCTATTAATTGCATTTCAAAATCGTCTGCAACAAATTTTTAAAAAATAAATAACAATTGAAGAAAAATGGCAAACAAAGGAATTTAGAATCACTAAAAATATAAAATTTTGAATTTTAAGACGCCATTAAAATATTTCTTGCAAGATAATTTATTCCGAAGTTAATACAGAAAAATCGCAAATTTTTTTGATTTCTAAATAATTGAATATTTAATTAATTTTTACACTTTGAAAAGTTGGTGGTATTGTTTCTTTTGTCTTTAAGAGTAAATGTGCAAAGTTTGGTGTAATCAGTCCGATATCGATTTATATCGATATTAAAATACCCGATTTAGAAGTTCAATTGTTACTGATAATAACTGTTTAATGACATTGACGCAATATATTTATATTACACAAATTATTTGAATATTTCTGCATGAGGTTACGAAATGTGAAAAGTTCGTACGGTTCCATTCTGAAATAGAAAGGTCTGTCTTTATTCTGGGATACTACAAATAGAGAAGTCAAAGGAAACGAAGGAAAAAGGAAAACTTGCGGTTAGAAGAAATATAATCACAGAGATATTTTAAACACAGTTCTTCAGTAGTCTCCATAGTAGAATATTTCTTTCGAATTACTACTATGCAAAAACAAATAAATAAAACAAAATAAAACATAATTGAATGAATAGTTAAATTTATAAATATACAAATTTTTTATTATTACTTAAAAAAATTTTGACGAATCAAACTCTGTTGAAATGCCCCCGACTTCAATGTATAATATTTACTGAGGCTTTTACCTACAAAATATTGATTGTTTCTCAGTGATTTATGAACTTATATAGTATGGCGCTGTATCACGGCGGTAATTTTTAAACTGTTAGAAACAGATACATATTTGCAATATATGGATGGGAAAAAAATCTTAAATAAAGCGTAAAATTATATATTTTTTTAATATTTAAGTCAATAAGGGGTGAAAAATTGCAAATTTTAAAGCACTGTAATGCTATTAATCATATTTAGAAAAACTTTCCTGTTATATTAGTACCGGGTTTACACTCGGCCAATTATAAAACGGCCAGTTGGCAACGCATGCGCAGAAAGGGACTGACTTATGTTTGCCACAATTTCATAAGATAGAATCAGACATTCCATGCTTGGCTATAAATTGCTATGTGTGTGTCCCTGGATTTTTCTTTTTCACTGCACATCGTATTAAAATGATGAATATTTATTCAAGAAACACGGTAAAATAAAAAAAAAAAGATCAACATACTTAAATTTGGAAAACTATAGGAAAAAAAGGGCAAATAAAATGATAAAAAAAATTCGAACCAGAAAGAACAAAGAGCAAAAAAATGTAGGAATCAATCAATAACAAATTATCAATTTTTTCAAGCAAAAGAAAAAATCAAAAAATAAAACGCATGCTTAGAAAGAAAGAAAAAAAAATTTTTTTACAATAAAGCGGTACAGCGACATGTTGTTGTCCCGTCGGGGCAATTACTTGATATCGCCCGAACGGACTTTTTCAACCTTTCTGCCCATACTGGCTGTCTTATTACTAGCCGAGTGTAAATCTTGTACCAAAAAAAAAAAAAAAAAAAAAAGACTACATAACATTTACATTTAAAACTGACTGAGTTTCTCGAGTATAAAATCTCTTGGAATATAATACCATAATATTCCACAATTTTCATAGCCTAATTCATTTATCCAAAATGTGTAAAAATAATTGTCAGTGAAATAAAAATGATATATGGAATAAATAACTCGTTTACTATAATTTAGGAAGTTAAAAATTTATAAAAATCTTTTGCAATAATGAATCAATTCTACGAAATAAAATTAATACAGCCATTTATTTTTAAAAGAACAATCTGCTACTCCGTCACTATAAACCAGCTGTCTTTAAATTTTAAAGAAATAAAGAGTTAATTACATTAAACAGAAGTAAGAGAACTAAAGAAGAAATTGGAAAATTAAAACGCTAAAAAAAAGCACAACATGAATTTTTAAGGCAATATTGATAAACAGTTAAATATGGCATTTTATTACTCTTTTTGCAGAAGATATATATTCATAAGTTATATTAATCTAGTTTAAAGATACATAACTTTTTATTTTTACATATTCGAAGTATTCAAAGAATGTATTCTCTAAAAATTTGAAAGTGCGATTTTAACTATTTTTGAAGATTTTAAAGTACTTCAAATTTCGTTCACAAATATTACAGCATAAGAATGGTTTTAATGAACTATTAAAGTCAATTATTTAAACTTTATTATTTATTAATAAAAAAAACATGAAAATAAGCCAAATTTGTAGTTGCTTCCGGTATAAATTGTTTATCGTCTGATCTTTAACTTTATTTTAATTTTTTTTCCAAAATTCTAGTAATGTATTTTGGCAACGGTTTTTTTTATATATTTTTTTTCTTTCACAATAAAAAAAAATGTAATTACAAATACTGTATAAAATTAATTTTGAAAAGTTTATTAAAATGAGAAACGAGTATACGAAAATGAAATTTGTGACACTAAAAATGTAATTTTCTTGAACTTCAATATGGCATAAAAATAGTTTTTGTTCAATATGTTTGGCAGATTTCGAGGAAAACTCTAAAATCTGACTTAATTTTCATTTAATTGAATTTTAATTATAATGAATATAGTTTATATGATGAATATAACCTATATCCTTTATTATTAAAATCTTATTATTATTAAATATCGCATTATTAAAATTTCATTATTTTTAAGCTCACAGTTGCGTAGTAATGGAATATCTGCAAATTTTCTTATTTCAAAATCGTCTGCATCTATTCAAGTATTCATTAAATTATTAAAAACAAATAAAAATTGATGAAAAGAATTGTACAAAAATAAAATCATAGCATTGAAAATATCAAATTTCTTGTGACATAATTTGCTTCAATATTACTACGAAAAACCATTCAACCGGTTATTTTCTAATTATTTAAATGTTTCATTAACTTTGAAAAATTGACAATATTCTTTTCTTGCTTTAGATAATATTTGTTAAAAGCTTTGGTTGAATTCTTTTGAAACAATGACTTTAATTTAAAATTAAGATTATAAATCAGAGCTAATAAGCAGATAAAAAATGAATTTAATATCATCTTAATGTTCTTAATTTAAAATCCAATTACAAAAATATAAAAAAAAGCACTGTTCAAAAATATATTTAAAAAGTATTTAAAAATTTATTAAAATTAGAGAAAAAAATTTCCGAAAAAAAATAACTATCACTAAAAAGTAGAAATTATTTTAAAATTTCAAAACTATATTAAAACGTTTTATCCATAATAATTATACTTAGAAATTACTGAGAGAAAATGAAAAAATATTTAAATGATATTTTAATTAAAAATAATATTATGTTTCGAAAACACATTTCTTAGGCAGCAGCATCTAAAAATTATTGATTACAAGAGGTTATAAGCAACCTTGTTAAACGGAAATGTACAAAAAATATCCATAGTTGAACACATACTGGTATGAAATATGATAATGCTAATAAACTGGCAAATATTTGTAAATGCGTCATAAGATATGTTTAGTGCGACGTACATGATTAACGCAAAACTCTTTACTGTGCAGACCGTTTTACCTTGAATTACCAAATTTGGGAAGTCGTTACATCCTGTGTGGTAGGTAATGATTCAGAAATGGTTTTTCAAATTTGAATTTAAATATAATTAAAATCGAAGGAAATTTAACATTGTTTTTTTTATCAATATCATAGAAATATATCTCAAAAATCAAATTTACAACACTTTAAAACTGAAAAATTTAGCTTTTCAGCAATATCATTTTCTTCAAAATATTTTAAAGTATATTAAAGTAAAGCAACAATAATATTCCTTGTTTTTGTAACGCTTAAATATGCAATATGCATGTTATCATTGCTGGATTTAAGAATAAAGTTTGAAAATAATATAAATTAGAGGAATCAATTCTAAAACAGTATCTTTTTACAATGTTTCGACACAGATGTACGAATCTTATTTGATTTGATTTTTCACCCCATATATAATTCCGATTAAACCTCAGAATCTTTTATTTATTGAATAATTCTAAATTAAACGAAAACAATTTTACAAGAAAATGCGAATTGGAAGACATCAATACTTATAATCAGCCTTTTAAAGCCAAAGAATTTAGAAGACAAACACAATTAAAATTAAAACAATTAATTTCCATTGCTGACGCACATTGCCGAATTTCTTGCGGATAGAATCGTGAGAACCGACCCTCCTCAGACGCGCCTATTGGCGTGCGGCCGTTTGAAGACTGCTGAGTCGGCAGGTGGGGGGCAGTGCACAGGTTTCGAGAAGCCCCGCAGGTACTGCACCTTGCAGAAAAAGATGCAGAACAGCCGATCAGAGACATTTGAATTTCAGACATTAGAAAGCCCTCCAAGAGCACGAATAAAATGGATGACGGGGAAAAAGATTTTGACATAATATAAAGTGATGTGTGTGCAAAAATAGGCCATGCCACAAAAAAAAAAAAAATGTGTGGGGGTGGATTAAAAAAAAAGAGAGTGAGCATGTCATTTTAATAAACAAAAAAACGCTTTCTTTTTATTATTTTTTATACTTATAATAAAGATATCTGTTGTGTTGGCGCTTATCAGATCAGATTGTTTGATCTAAAGCTACTAAACTCGGCACATATATATATACTTCTGAAAGTAAAAATGTACATCCGAGAGAGATTTAAAAAAAAAAAAATTTAATTAGAATTTTACTACTTAATTAAAAATTAATCTGATTTTTGAAATTATTACAAAGGGAAACCGTACAAAGATGGAAACAATGGATTCGAAACTTATAAACGAAACTCATGACGTCCTATTTGCGCCTCTAAGACACGCTTCGACTGAAAGCAGGGCCGTGATGGCATGGTGGTAAGGTCTCGGCTTCGGAACCGGAGAGTTTTAGGTTCGAGACCTGATTATACCGAAGAATCATCGGGTAAGCGGGTGCGGTGCATGCTAAATCCGACGGAGCCAAACGTCTTCCCGTTGGTGCGGTGTGGAAAATTGGAGAGGAGGTGCCAGCTCAGGTGACTTCCTCGTCATCTGAAAAAGGTTCAAAATTACGAGGTCTGCCCCCAATTTTTTTTTTAACTGGACAATAATAAAGCTAAACTTGATTCAAAGTAAGGATCGTCTAGTTGGTGCCATTTTAAGAAAATGACACTCAAAAACTCATAATTAATTTCAGCGACTTACCAAACTTATTTCAAGACTGAGTTTTGGGATCTTTTCTAGGGCATTTTTTTTCATTCCTAATAATGACGTAATGAATTACAGAGTGAGAGTAGTCTTCATGAAACTTTCTCGAATATTCTATAATAAAGCTGATAACCCTCCCCCCTTCTGGTATAAAACGTGGGACTTCAGACATGGCTTTGAAAGCCACAAGGGTTCAGATTTCTATTTTCAGAATATCACACATGAGAGTTTAATGCTTCCTAATATAGTAAAAATAACCAAATATGCATTTTCGACACCTTTTTTTCAGACCGATTCAAATTAAAATTTAAGACAAAACTACAATTGTAGTAGTTATTTTTTATACTTATAATAAAGATATCTGTTGTGTTGGCGCTTATCAGATCAGATGGTTTGATCTAAAGCTACTAAACTCGGCACATATATATATTTCTGAAAGTAAAAATGTACATCCGAGAGAGATTTAAAAAAAAATTTAATTAGAATTTTACTACTTAATTAAAAATTAATCTGATTTTTGAAATTATATCTCGACAATTTCCAAAAATATTATTGCACAAAAATAATTTCTACTCAATCTCAAAATTAAAAAATCCTTTTAATAATACAGCCTTTTTAATCATTCTTCCCTAAATTTTGATAGTTTTTAAAAATATTTCACACTTGCAATGAAATTTAAACATTTTTCCTTGTATCTTTAAATATTTAATGTTAATCGCAGCATTTTCTTCCATCGTTGCAAGTGAAGTTTATATGTGGAACAAGACGGTGAAGTTACACTACCATGAAAGACAACGTGCAATTTGAAGTATTACATGAGAGACTAAAATTTTTAATGACAACATTGTCGATCTCATTACAAAATAATAGGAGATATCCAGACTATTCAGGATCATACAGTAATGCTGGGAATATTAAGGATTATACAGTAATGTTGGAAATGCTTACCATATGCGGTAGATGCACTGTACGCGCGCCGGATTTCTGGGCATTCATGCAAATACTTCATTTCACACACTGGCACAGCGGTAATAGGATGGTTGATCATACAAACACAAAGCTTACGGATATATATCTGGCTTATGTAGCTACGGAATGCAATGGGCAATCTATACAATACTGTATGTACAACGATATTCGATTCTAACTGCAAACTCTTTAGATATAACATAACGCCATCCTGCGCCCTTGGTGTCTGTAATACCGAGTTATCTAACCAATTGGATGAGCACAAGATGGAGGGGTTAAAAAACTGAAAAAGGATAAAATTTGATAATTAACATTGGGGTATTATGGTTACGATAGAAGAATTTAAAATGATTTTGACAACTGACATTTTCACCTTAGCTAATGAGTGGTCTCGAGACGTTCTTGGTATTTCTAAATGTGATGTGATATGATTTATTATAGCGTGGATCTTGCCGGAAGAAAAGGTATTCGATGCAACTCTCTCATACCATTCTTTCCTCGAGACTTTTTTCTGGCTTTCTCATGTGCCATGGCAGAGTTAACATGCAATCGGTGGCACTGTAAATTGAAGACCCTATCTCCCCACAGCTACAATATGAAGAGTTGCCAATTGGAATTTGTGTAGGTATGTCGGAACGGGCCATGCACAATGAAGAACAGGACATCAGTTCTGTTCCAATTGGCCGCGCGGAGGGAAACAATATTGAATACTACATTGATACTAAATTGAATGTGGACAGGCCTATTTTGCATTCTTCTCATTCTTTTTGATATTTTGACATCAACTCGATTTGAAGGATGTTCTTCAGATGACATCCTGGGAGCTTCACTAAATTTCGATTTTGATTCGCATGAGACGAGACTCTTCTGACACCAACACCAGCGATTGTCTGATGATGGCTCTTTCCAAAGTAATCAGTTGTGAAAAAAATGACTGGTATAATGATCTCTTCTTTCGCCAGATCTTCTTCTTGGGGCATATCAAGACACAGGTTTCGAGGAATTAATTGCTGCGAACGCTGAGGACCTGATTGCACGCATCTCAGTAGTTGTAGGGAAAATTCGGGACACGTCCGTCATCTTTGAGAATGTTCCGAATTATCATACGTCGAAGATGTGAGGCTTGTACCACAGCTTGCGGTTGGCAGTTTGAGCACTTCCTTCAACCAGTACGTAGTTGACCATGTTTCTTTTGATGATGTACATTGAATCATAAACCAAGTGGTATTTTGATTCAACTTTTCTTTTCTTGTGTTTTCTGTATTCTTTGCGCTCCGTACCACATGCGCATGTCATTCCAACTTAGCACCGTATATTTGCTAGGCAATTTCGAGTCATCTGAGTGTATGCTACCTCTTTTAGAAATTTGTAACTTTGGGGTTGAAACACCCGTATACATATTTCATTTCCATTTAATCTAAGTGGAATATATAAAATCGGTAGATGATGGAACTAAAATACTTACATATTGGAATCCAGTACGAAAAAAAAAAAAATTCTGTAAAAATCAGACATTTTTTCTCGTACACCAGAAAAAAAAAATTAATTTTGTACCTCAATATAATTGTATTTATAAATACATATATACGATTTGGGGAGGGGTGTTAGTTGCACAGGCTTGAAAATATGAATCGTATAAAATCGTTTGCTCGAACATACGCTGACACAAGTCAAGACTGCGATTTGGGCCGTCTATTTAATTAGATGACCCTTTCTTCGTTATCTCTTAACTGTAAAAGAAAACGGGTAATCTAATTAGAAAATAGGCTACTGAATCATCAGCGTTTAACACAGCAATCAACGTGTTGAATGTATAGATGATTACTTTTAGACATGGAATAGAAAAATCAATTTAAGCTCTTAATCAGACGATATATTAAATTTGGTACATATATTTTATTTTAGTTCATTTAAAGAAGTAAAGAGTACAGGCTGTATTTAAATGTGCCTAAGTGTTTTTTTTTCCCATTAATTGCTATGTTGACTTAATTCAAGACTTGCATATTAAAACTTTGCTAATTCAATATTAGTATTAAATGCAAAGAGGTTATCAAGATTGCTAAAACTTGATATTTTCAGAGGTTCGTCCGAATCTCCAGATTTTCAAATGCTTTAACAGCCGTCTTGCCAATCAATGGAAAATTCACACTCTCAGGGTGAACATGTACTTCTCCAATTTCAGGCCTGAGAAAAAGGCGGTTTCAGGAACCCCATAGACACAGCTGATGGTTCGAATTAATCGCACCCCCATGTAACCAATTGCCGATATCCGGGGACCCTGCAGACTCTCGATCGAGAACCAGACGCTTTCTTAGCATCTCACAGACCAGCGTCCCTGCAGGTGGTTGCCTATGTTAACAAAAGTGCAACAAGTTTGTTCACCAATTGCTCGAATCGCAGCGTGCAGCGTCTCTTTTGACTGTTATGAGCCGTTTTTCTATACCTTATCCGGCGATTCATTTCGCCATAAAGCACCGCAAATTGGCGCAGTTTTTTTCATCTGGAAGGCCAGATCTCATAAAGCAAGCAGTGTGAGTGAGTCGTATCTTTTATTGTAATGACATGCACCCGCCCCTACATATGTTTATTACGCTGGGAAATTTCGTTTTTTTTTCCAGTTGTGGCATTGATCTCATATAATGCAGAACGTTGGATGTTGCCATTGAACTTCATTCGATAAACAACCTGCCAAGTATCATAGCTGGATTAAGCTTTCTAACCTCCATTGGACATAGCAAATCTCAGAGCTCTTTTCCCCCGCCAAAATTTTAAAATTAAATACTTTTAATCGTTTTTAATTTAACTATAAAAATAGTTTTAAACCTCAAAATTTTACTAATTAAAATAGCGAAATATTTAATTGCAATTAGTTTTCTAAAAAGTTGGTTTCAATATATCGCTTAAAAAAGGACAAACTTTTCTTACCATAATTTAAATAACATTTAATAATAAGATCGGATATTTTTTAAAATTATGAAGCATCAATTTTTGTAGAATTATAAAAATTGTAATATAAAATTTGCAACTTGTAATTAGTTAGAAATATTACTAATACAACGTTCCAAACTTAAGCTGTACGTACACACTTAAAACTTCGAAAATCGTTCAAAATATCGAATTTTTTTTTATTGCTTCAAAATGTTCTCCGATTCCTTAGCTTTCAAACGATACCAAGATGTTGTCAATATTCGGAATATTTCTTGAGTTATAATTATTTTTCTTGAGGTACTTTCACTAAAAACTCTAGTTTCGGTGTATTTTAAACTCATTTTATGAAAAATGATATTTTCCCACTACGTTGCTTCATTCAAACAATCATAACTCAACAAGAAATGAACCAAATGCAGTTATTTATATATGAAAAAAATCTGTATGAAACAGTGGATGTTTTGTGCCTCAATCAAAGTTATATTGATAGAAATAAATTTTTAATAGCTATTTAAAAGTTAAAATGACAGAAAAAAATCTCGCTTTTTCTCTCCATCTTTGATAAAAAAAAAACTATATATTTTTATAACTTGATTGAGGCAGACAACATGAAGACTAATATTAGGCATTATTTCCAACTAGAATTGTGTATCTGCACAAATTAGAATTTAAGATATCATGTTTCAAAAAATAGGCTAATTAGCTCATTCAATATTATTTAATTAATTAATAATTAGTGTAATATGGTTTTTTTCTAACTGAAATGAGTTTAAACATACATTAATGAGCTACTGTGAAAAAACTGGATTTTTAAAGTTAAAATTTAAAAAAAAAAATCTTCTAGTGTATACGTACACCTTAAACTGAACAATACTTGATTTTAATTTAAATAAAACGTTGCAATTGAATGGAAGAACAAAATTAAATAACATTCAAAATATCGCAAGGAAAAAAAAAAGAAAGAAATCTCGACAGATCAAGACAGACTAAAGTTGTAGGACCCTAATCAAATGTTTTATGCCAATTTAATAATATGGCCTTGCCATATGATAGCGCAAAAGAGAAATTAGAGTCATTCAAATACATATATATACAATATAGTTTAAAAGAATAGTAGACTAAAATAATTAATTTCATTATAGTTGTGTTTTTAAAAGCTAACTCTTGAGTTACAGTGGTTTTAATGAAGGGAAGTGGTCTTCTGGAAACCTCGATACTCCTCAATAAAAGTCTTATTGGATAGTATGCATACCTCATAAAATTGTAATCCTTGGGCAAGGCCGAGAATGCCTTGTATGGAATTGAAGAACAATAGTTACGATATATAGATTTTTGGCTTTAATCTAGCGCTTTCACTGAATCCATCGTGCGAATACATATTTTTACCGAGGACATATTGAACATATTTTTAGCGAGCAATAGAAGCCAAAAATTAATAATGAATTACAATTGTAGTCATAAGATCACATATCGAGTTTCACTGATTTAAAATGCGTTTATGTGTAAGAGAAAGTACAGAGAGACAGACGAACAATTCTTCCACAGATTTGGTTCAAAATTTGTTAATAATCTACATTTTAGATACTAAACGAGTGTACCAAATTTTATATATCTACATTTTGTAGTTATCGTGTTTTATTATAATCGGACAACTGGACAGACACACACCCTCTGAACGGATTTATTTCAAAATATAATATTTTGATAGAAATCTACATATTTTGTGTACAGTCTATTTATCATATTCTATATAGTTCAAAATGTATTTAGATTATCGCATTCACATTTCACACAGATAGACGGACAGGCAGACATAATACCAAAAATATGTTTTTCAAATTAAGAAAGGTTTGATATTGGAAATTCCAAATTAGAATTTTTGAGATTGATTACTCAACACTTTATAGATGAGAAAGTAAAAACTGCATGGTGATCTTATTCTGTACTTATCTTCAACAAATTCTCTAATTAACAAATCATATAATTCTTACAGGAAGATAATCTTTGCAAAATTAATTATCCTTTCGATTCGCAATATTACTTGAAGAGAAACAACTGGGTTTCGATTACTCAGAAGTAATTAGAATTCGAGAGTTTATGGCAAATAATTTTTCTGAATTTATCGGAATCAGAATCGGTTTTACTTTTGTAAACCGAGATCGGTAAATGAGCTTGGAGTGATTCCATTTAATGGTTAATTTTGCATATTATATTACTAATCTTTTGTAATTCAATACAAAAATCGCTTTTTTTTTTCTCATTAGGCTTATATTAGAGTATTGTTATTGACTTCATATTTGAGATTCGTGCTTACCAGTTTTAGGCCTAAATATTTCAGATATGAGATGAAATTATTTTTTTAATTAGATATCCAGAATGAGCATTATGTTGCATTTCCTATCTGTTTTCAATTCAGTGAGAAATTATACAACAATATTAATAAAGATATTGAAAGCGAAAGTAATTGTTAGTGTTATTTGAACCTTCTATCAAAAAGTTCCAAACTGATGGAAATGAAAGACAAAAATAATGCAGACATAAGCTCGACGAAAAACGGTGAGTTATGGTTAGTTGGCAGCATACAAAATCTCATTCTTTTTTCACTTCACTGTCTTTCTTCACTTTACTCAAACGCATCCTGTGTCACATACTGTGTCAGCATTTCATGTATTTCTAGTACATAATATATGTATACATATTTAAAGTACATTCATGTCATGATATAAACTGATACAGAATTTTACATTTTTTTCATTTTTTGTCTCAATTTTATGCATACATTTCCAGGAATCTGAATTCCAAATTTTATTTTAATGTCACACATCATTTGACAGAACACCTCAGCAATATATTGGAAATTATTTTTTTTTCTCATTATTGAGAGATAACTATGAACATTTCTCTGTAACCCTAGAAAATATGCATATTACGAGCATCTGAAAGTGCAAAATCTAACAAAGGAAATAATTCTGTTCAGATCTGAAACTGTTTATTAATTAATCTTGCTTCAACAAAATTTGAATTTCACCAGAAAATGAATTGCTTCAATCCTGAATGCCAAACCAAATCTTTAGAAAATGATGTCTAACTTCAGGCATATGTCCATAAAATTATTCCATAAGTTTCGCTTATTTTATAAGAAGGTTCTCTTACTTTATACTGCTAACAAAAATTAGTGCATAAAAATTATCTGACCCATTATTAAAACCATAAAAAGTTTCAGTCGTGTTAAATTTCAATTTCAAATGCCCAACTATATAAAACCTAACGAAGAAAAATTATCAATTAAACTTTAAAAAATGTATAAGCCACATTAACGCATGTGTACTCTTTTCATCTATATATTTTTTTGTTTATCACCATTTCATCGCTAAGCATTCATTATACAACATAACGGACTTTGAAACAAAACTCTTTCTCTCCGAACCAAACATAAACACCGGCCTTTGTTCACGACGCGAGCGCACTTTCAGCTGCTAGGCGTGCCACGTGCTCGCCAATTACTTCATTGTTTGGCAACAACGCAACACATTAGCTACAAAAACCAGCGTATCAGATTGCCACCCTCAAACAATTAATTCCCTTAATTGCTTTCACTGCGTCGCACGTGACCAATTACGGGCCTCGGAGAGAGCGCTCAACGGTTTGACATCTCGAGGGGGTCTTCGCATTTCCGTCCGAAGACGCAGCGGAAATACGACCGAAAAAAAGGGAAACCGTCTCCTCTTCGTATCCAGAAAACGGAAAAGGAAACAACCCATTACTACAGGAAGGAGAGAGGTATAAAAAATATAACAATAATAAAGAGTTAATATTCTCCCCCCTTCGTCTTTCAAGGGGTAGGAACTCGTGCGGGCCACGCGCCGCTGGAGAATCATCGTGCAGACGATCCAGCAGCTGCTGCCTGCAAAGGGGCCACGCGACAGATCCATCCGGCGGAAGAACACCCCCCTCTCGATCCCGGGTCGAAGATTTATCAGCGAGCAGATGGAAAGAAATCATTCCTCCTATGTCGACCGAGACTAATTGAAGCAGCAAGCGATGGACATATGTCTGATGGCTTCTGGTAACAGGTCAGCGCGTACTGGCCTGCTGCTAGCAACTGGTGGGAGGTTTCACCACAACCTAGCCGGGCGAACGAAATAGATTGTAAAAACAATATGTTATTGACAGAACAGATGAGCTAGAATATGCTTTCACTTTCTAGTTTAGGTAATTCAGAAAGGTTGACTGCTGTTCAGCTTCATGGATCAGTAGCAACATTCGAAATCTGTTAAAAGAAATTAAATAAAAAAAAAAGGGCAAATTCGATTTAAAGGTTTGTTTTAGTATGGAGTAGAAGGAATGGGAGTTTCTGAGATATCACATCTGAATCAGCTTACAAATAAAAGAGATTAAAAAAAAACTACTATTGTAGAGCATCAATTCAGTTTCGATATTGATGAAAAATGCCTCCAAGGTTAAAGACTTGTATTATGCACATTACAATGTAAATGGAAAATTTGCCAATAAAGACACAGGACAAAATAGTTTTCATAGAAAATTCTGAGCTATTTCACAACTGCATACTGCAACAATAACGTACTACAACAAACTCTAATGATGAAAAGTTTATAGATCCTGTCCTAAAATAAATGCAGTCTCAAATATCTTTAATAAAGTAAATATTTTCTACTATTTATATTAAAAGTTGTCTATCTGTCAATTCATATATTCAAAGTGAAAACTAAAAGTAACCAGTGGGAACTCACTCACACTATATTAAAGATGTTAACCCAAAGAATGCCTTGCATGATACTGATGCACAATAATCACTAAATATTAACCTTTTAGCATGAATTTAGCATTTATATACAATGTATAGTGTCATCTTGATGACTAATCCCTGGCATGCGGTTAATAGCATCCAAAACTCGAATGTCTATGCGTTTCCCAACGGATTGAAACAAAACATAGACGCAAAATTACATTTGTAGTCACAAAATATCATATGAAATTTAATATAATTAAGTTATTACGTTTTTAAGTTACCGTGTTTAAATATTTCTAAAAGTACAGACCAAAAGTACAAGATGATCAACCCCTTGTTGGATTTAGCTCAAAATGTGACTACACTATAGACGTTATATCTTTATACTGAATCTTATTTCTCTTTGTTTGTAATGATCTTATTAACTTATATTCGAATAGCCGGACTTCCCCTGAATAGATTTCACTCAAAATTTGACAACAATCTGCAAATTTGGTACAAAGACTATATACCAAATTTGATTCGTTTAGATCAAAGCGTTTTTGAGTTGTCTTTGTCACAAACAAAAAGACAGATGGACATTTTTCAAAAATGGGTTTTTCGAACTCAGGTGATCTAAAACGTTGAGATTCTTTGTAATTTCTAGTTCGAATGTTTTGATAATTACTATACTTCCTTTATACTACGTATACAGTGAAAGTAAAAATATTTTTTTTTTGTTTTAAATATTGTTTACCAATTATTTGACTTATTACTTACAATTAATGTTTGCTTTCCTTTAAATAATTTATTTCACTGAATCATAATACCTCGCAATTGGCTTCTATTTTACTTAATTGAACAAACTCAATCCATAGAAAAATGTATTAGATATATTTATATATATATATTGAATAAATACTGTAATTCATATAAAATAATATTCGCTTTATGAATCAGTTTTACTTTACATGCATTAAGTAAACACAAGTATTGTAATATTAATACAATCGTATATTTTAAAGGGCTACTGCGAATATATTATTCTTAGTGTTGATCTAATATATCCTCTTACCTATTTAAATAAAGAACGAATTAAGTTTAATTTTCGAAATAAGAAAGTGTTGGAAGAGTGCGCTTATATTTTTCTTTCTTGAAAGAAGTTCTTTCTTCTGCAGCTTATTATAAGCAAATATTTCAAATATTTGTTTATAATAAGAAGAAAATTGATAAATATATATTTTTTGCTTAATAATTGGATTGCCAATCGGTGAGAGTGAATTAAAAGTAATATTTAGCGAAAGGATTTTTTTGTTTTATTAAATAAAAAGAATTAGCATTATATTATTATACAATATATTCATTATCTTGGCCATTGCAAAAAGTTGTATTCACTCTTAATGAAAAAATAATAATAATAAAATTGCAAAAATTTCAGCATAAAGAACTGAGAAACTTTTATTGAATGAAGCATTTTCTTAGAATGGAACCTCGAGTATCTGAATGTTTTTCAAGCTAACTCTCTATTAACCAAGCTGGCACTAGAAAATCGAATTTTTTTTCATTTTTTTAAATAAAATCTTCGAATGTTTAAAGTGAAAAATATCAAAGTCGGTATTGGAGCCATCAGAAGACGATCGCTTGCAACCTAAAAAGTTAAAAGTTATCTGGGGGGGGGAATCAAATAAAATAAAAAAGCAGTTGTATTCTCAAACATTTCAATAATGATGTAAGCAAATGCCAACCAAAATTTTAAAAAATGGCAATTTAAATTTCATGGAAAAAAAATGGCAGCGCAAATGTGTCGGAACATTTTACGTTTGAACGGATGCAAATACTTTTTTGAGAACGCCATTAAGAAAGACTGGGATAACGCAAAAGAATCAGCAAAAATCAAATTTATACGAAAAGTCTTTAATAAAAATGATGAAAATTAACGAGAGTATTTATTTTAAACAATTATTATTGGTAGGACTTGCGGCCTTATTTTTATAACTTTAAATATGCAATTTTGCAAAAATTTTGTTGGAAGAAAAGAAGTTATGATTTACAATTTATTTAATTAACTAGTTTTTCGATTATCCAAGGACATTAAGAATAACCTAGATTGCATTCTATTCTAAATATTTTTCTAAATATAATAGGAATACAATCGTTGAATAGGCAGGTGAATTACTAAGAGACAATAAAAATGATTGATTGCCAAATGTTTTAATGATCATTGGATTACTTTTCTTTTCGATACACGAAAAGTAAAGAAAGAAGGGGGGGGGCAGCATGTCTGTGTGTTGTGCCTCACCCTAGCTGCTCGGCGGACCAGTTCAACGGCAAAGAGCTAGCTTGATGTCCGTCCGTCCTCCTGCGCATCGTACGTAATCGGTGGGGGTGCCACGAGAGGTTATACCTGAAGGAGGGATCTGGAACAGCTGTTCGAGCCATCGAACATCTGCCGCAACCCTCCAGGAAGTCCCCCTTTGCGCAAAACCCTGGCCACGAGGGAGGCTATGGGTCGGTCCACACAAAATTCGGGTCAAGTCGGAAATTCTTGAGGATCGTCGTTAAGCGGGCCGTGATGGATGTTTGTGGGCTGTTGCGATGCGCTTTTCCTAAGACGAGTTGTGTCATTAGCTTCGACAGGAGAAACGTTGTTGTGGCCACGGTTTGACTTGTTTTTGGAGACATTGGAATACGTCATTTGCGGAACAAAATAATTATTAACATAATGGTTTCGAGTGGAATCAATCCATGATCACGTAAGATTATTATATTACTGTCCTTTATATGCATCTAGAAGTAGACAAAAGGATGAAGGAATTGATGTTGCATCGCCATGTCGTGACAGGTTAATAGCGATGTTAAATGATATGCACAGTTTCTTTTGTCACGTTGTAAATTCAAATTCAAAAGAAAAAAAGTAAAATTTAAATTTAGAAGTAACTGAAGATAATAACAAAACAAAAAAAAAAAAAACTTACAAACTGTTCTTAATACAATCTAAATAATATTTAATAATATGACCGGACCCTTTTTAAAATTACAAACAATCACATTTTTTGGAATGATAAAGTAACAAAATATAAAACTAACAAATGATAATAAATTAGGAATGTTACTAAAATATGGTTCCAAAATTTATTAAAAAAATATTTGATATTAATTTCAACAAGTGCGATAGTACGACCTTTTTAAATAAATAAAAAACATAAAATTAATTAACTTTTAAAAAACCGTAAAATAATTTTGTGGGTTCGGGGACTCCGAATTTGGAAAGCTTAAGATTTAATTATTGCTATACTATTTTGCATAAAAGCAGATGTCATCCCATTTTTGGACAATTTGGCATCAGAAATAATTTAGCGTGCCTAAAATGTTAACATATGAAGAAAGTTTGCATTATATTGTTTTGTCACCATTTTGTTTTGTAATCAGCTTTTAATGAAAATGGATATTAAATTTATTTTTAGTTACAAAAAAAAAATCAAAAACAGTATACCAAGTGTTATTCCATATATTGTTACCAAAAATGGTATTTTCAATCCCTGATTTCTCAGATTAATAAAAGAAGGCATTACAATAGTAATGCTACAGTTCTTCACTCGCATGAAGTAATTTCAGTCAAAAATTGTGTTCTAAACCTTAAATAAATGACAATATCGTAAGTTTCATCCATTCTATCTGATAAAAGTATGTTTCGAAATAAATGGATTGGAGTATATATATTTTCTAAAGAAATTATTCCTATTTTTATTTTTAACTATAAATAATAAAATATCTTGTTTCGTTCGAATTTTACTTGTAATCTACTTATTTTTTGTTCCTTTTTTTTTTTTTTTTTTTTTTTTTCTTTAATATACGAGAGTACATCAATTACGAATGAGATTTTCTTCATAGCTGCAGACGATTTTATTATATGTTTCTAACAGTAACCATGATAAATTATTGAAGTTTAAATAATCGTTTTCATTTTTTAAATGTACATTTTCTTTTCGGTAACAAGTTGAGTGATTCCAAAATGTTCTTCCAAATATTCGAATGTTTCTGAATTGTTATTAGTCATTTGAAATTTAGAACAAACTGCATGTCCAATTCGGTAGTGACATATCATCCAACTCCCAAGTATACAAATGACACAGGTCTAAAAGTGCCTCTGGTAAAATTGAGAATTTGATTCATAATAGTGTCTTTCGAAAGCACACTTAATCGTCAAAATTCAACAAATTATTCTTGATGATCAACAATCAACAAGGCTAGGGTAACCTCGGGATAACTTCTGATCTCCCAGACAGTAGAATTCCAGTTTCGAAAAGCGATTCCATTTAAAATGCGGTTACGGTGCACATTAAATCCATCAAGACTTTGATTTATTTATAGTTGGAGATGGGCGTGTCAGCCCAATTGTTGTCCTTGTCTCTCGATTATGGTTTAAAATTGTCAGGTCAGCCCCAAAACAACTCTTGATTTATTTCAAAACGGAATGTTAATATAACTAAACCGATGAATAAAGTATGCAGCAACATCACCGTGATAACATTGAAAAGATTAACCCTTTAAAGGGCCATTTTTTTCTAGTCATATTATGTTAAAATATTTTTAAGCTTAAAATTAGAATAAGAAAGGGGATTCATTTAGCGTATTAGATAAATTTAATTTGATTAATTAATTAATTTGGTTAATTAATAATTAAGTAACAAATCAAGGCGCATCATTTTGTGTGAGATGAAGAACTGAAGCATCTAAGTTTCTGTCTTTCTAAAAAAATTTGTCAGAACTTATGCCAACCTACATAACTTCATACAAAGATTGATAAATTTGGTAAGAAGCATATTTCCCACGGCCTTAGAAAGTGTTAAAACAGCATATAGGTCCAAAATATGCTCCTTTCAGATCCCAAATTTTTTCGCAATCTCATCTGCAGGAAACCAATACCAACGTAACCTTACGTAACCAATGTAAATCATGAAAAATTTTAAAAATTTCGCTAGAAACATTTGAACAGCCACCCTATTATCCAGACATAGATCCTTCAGATTTCAATTTGCATGGGGGAACTTAAAAATATTATAGGATTTTTTTTTTCATTGGGTGATAAAGCAGAAAAGTTTATGAGGCCCAATAGGCTTTGTACAAGTCCCATTTCTTTTTTATGATTCAAGAATAAAAACAAAACTCCCCATTCAACAAAAATTCTTTATATATGTTAAAAGAGAAAGGGCAATGGAATAATTTTAATAGGTTATTAAAAATGGGGGCGGGATATTTTAAAGTTTCCAGTTCCTACTCTGGCATAAAAACGTGGGTCTTGGGCAAGACCGTAAACGACACGAGGAAGATTTTTAATTTAGAAGTCACTCACAAGAGTTCTGCACTTCGTAGTGTAATAAAGAAAATAAAATATGTAATTTGAATACCATCTATTTTTTTACTAACACAGAACTACAATTTTGTTAACAAGATCATTTACCAAATTACATTTAACTAGATTTCTGCATTTTTGAACTATCATTTATAGATTATTGTTTATAGAACTAATTATAGATTGTATGCATCCAAAAGTACAACAAATCCATGACGGATCTTTATCAAAAATAGATAAATTTCTACACTTTACACGCTAAATTAGATTACTATAATAGATAATAATTAAAAGAATTAATTTATTAATTTCTAGCTATCGGGAATGGGGGTGGGGTGGGAGGGTATTGTAAAGTCTCGATCCAATAACAGGTAGCGTTATGTCAAATTCTTTATTTACAGCTTTATTACATAAAAACAACTCTTTCTCATCTAGGTTAAATGAATGATGCTATTTATAGCACGAAATTTAAACAAGAATAGTTCCTCGAACAAATTTGGAGAAAACGCCTTCACAAGAACAGCCAACAGGCAGTTGGCGTCTCAGGCTGCTGCAGGGTTAGCTCTAGGAATCCACCGAATTTCCTTCGGGTTGAATTTTTCTCAGAAGTCCACTTCATACCAAGCTTCTCTCTCCTCTTCTTCCGACAAATCTCACCTTTTATCTTTCTCTCAGACTCCACCTTTCCTGTCCACTCCCTGTTACCCAATCACCGTTCAGAACAACCTGAATCGTCTCTGGTCGCCCGTGGGAAATGTCCATTGATGATCCACCCTCCACAATGGGAAAAATGAAGGACATCTGGACATCTGGAGTGTTTGACACTCTCGCCTTTCGAAGACACGATTTATTTCCCTGGGAAACGCACGTGTGGTTCCTTATCTGGATTAGCACTAATTGGCCAGACGACCGTACTTAAAAGGAGGGTCTTCCATTTGGCAATCTGGAGGCACTTAACACTGTGGGAGTTTCGTTGATGAAGAATGGCCCGGAATGTAAATTATCGAGTGTGGGAAAAAGGAATGTCACAGTGGTCACCCAGGGAAGAAGCTGAATCATTACAGTATCGTACACTTAGACAGACGGACTTCCTATAAATGGATTTCATTCAAAATTTGGGAGACATTTAAAAATTTATGGTATATACCAAATTTTATCCGTCTAGTTGAAAACGTTTTTGAGTCATCGCATTCACAGAAATAAGTATACTTCGGATTCAGGAAGGCCAAAAACTTGCAGATTTGGTAAAATCCCAAGTTCGAATTTCTTGGCTGTTACAACACTTTTTCTTTGTTTATTTCCTATACTCGGATATTTGGACAGACAACTTCCTTGTGAAGGGATTTCATTCAAAATTCCAGAGAATATTTTCAGATTTGAAGTAAAGGCCATATTTCATTCGTCTAGCTCAAAGCGAATTTGAATTATTGTATTCACAGATAGACGTAATTCCAAATTTCGTAATTTCAAATGACGCAATTTCTGACTTAGGGAGTTGTGAAACGTGCAAATTTGTCGAATTCCCTATTTTGAATTTTTTCGACGTTTACAATAATTTCTTTTTACGCACTTCGTTTACGAAAAAGCAAAAACATAACATTTATATTTGATCTATGTAGATTTTAACATTTTATTCATTGTTTTGCAAGAAAAATTGTTTTTCCGCCAACGTTTGAAAGTATTGCTGGCAGTGAATATATGCAATGCTATTAAATTATGCGTTGTTTCCGAATTGCTTTTCATTTAAATTCATCTAACATAAATTCCGAAAACTCATTAATAATTTGAAACTTTAAAAAAATATATAACTTTTCTTATTTCGCCTCACTTCGTTACAGTTAACTATTATTTACTCACTTGTAAAACATACAAATATTCGCTTGAATATGTTTTCTTAAGACATTCCAAGAAATTCATTTCATGCTTAGCATAGAACGCGAGAAAAACTATTTTATTATAAATATTAAAGGAGAAAATGAATACAAAATACTATTTATAAGCACTACTAAACAAAATTTTACTTTATCCACAAAATATTTGTATAAAGCTACCAAATGCTTTATATTTTAATATAATAAAGCCAAATTCACGCGCAACAAATTATAATTTTGTTTCCTGACTTTCAAACGATCAAATCAAATCAATGACTAAAAAAATTGGAGCCACTTATTATTCGGACAATAAAATATTGTAGATATTAAAAGGATGATTTGAGTTTTAATCATCACTTTTTAATATAAGCCCTTTTCTAAAAATTATCTTATTAAAGACAGTTTAATTCACTTATAATAACAAGTCCTCACAAATTTTCATCGGCCATTACAAAATAAATAGAGGCAATCAAGCAGGAAGTCACAATATGGATTGTAGAATTCCGTGATAATGAAAACGGAGCTCAACATAACTTTTTACAAAACTAAATATTCATTACAGGGTGTTCCACAAGGTATGCAGCACCTAATATTTACAGATTCGTATAGAAAATGTCAAGATGACATGTGCGGTTCCCGAATATAGCGTCATAGTCTAAAAAGTGTGAAGACTGTGTTGTGAAAACTTCAAGAAACGAACAAGTGAAAATCATTGTTTATTGAGAACTTTCAATACAACAGATTTCCAGTATGTCGGTCGTTCGAACAAATAAATAACGAAGTTTGGAATCGAAGCTCTCACTAGTTTACTGCAAAACATCTGTTCCAATTTCCTTGACGTTGGTTTCAATTGCTGCTCTCAATCCATCAAGTGTTGAGGGCTGTGTGAGATACACTGTGTCTTTCAAACGCCCCCATAAAAAAGTCACGGGTTAAGATCCGGAGAGGAAGGTGGCCATTTTCTACCATTATTTGTTTCGTAATGGAATCCAACTCGATCAGTCTATCGTGAAAATGATCAGCTAAGAAATCAAAGTTTCGAGAGTGCGGTGAGGTCTAACCCCCTCTTGCGTAAACCAATAATCGCTTGTCTTGTCTATGCCATACAAGAATGGAATGACACTGTCATTCAAAAGGTCAAAATAAGCATCACCATTTCAAAAAAAAAAAAAAAAAAAATGGTCCAATGATGATGCCTTTTGCAGATAACGCGCACCAAATTATGAGCCTAAGTGGGTGCATTGGCCGAACTATTGCATCATGAGGATTTTCAACGGCCCAGAACCTCCAGTTCTGTTTGTTAAAATATTCTTGGAGGTGGAAGTGTGCCTCGTCACTGAACCAGATCCGACTAAAATCAATTTCGTCACATTCAACTTTATTAATCATCGTATTTATAAAATGAAATTTCCTTAAACCAACCAAATCGATCAATGGTGATTGATTCGAATTTTGTATTGGAACAGAGCCACATCCCTCCTCCTTATCTGATGTACCGTACTTTTTAACATGTCGAGTTGTCATGCCACCTGTCGTACAGAAATGGATGGACTTGCTTCTCACACTTCTTTTACTTTCTGAATATTAGGTTCCATTCTTGCACGCATCTCTTTTTTTCCTCCACATTTTCGCTACCACATTGCCCAACACAGTGCCGGTTTTCTTAAATCCTTCGTTTGTTCTTTTAATCGTCGTGCCGTTTATGTTATTCACTTGCAGACGCGCTTTTCTTCTCATTGGTTCCCACAGATTTGCATAGTCACCAAGGGAAGCTACCATGTTGTGCAATCGGTGCTTGCATCGTAATTTGGAATACAAACTGTCGGATTCGTAACTAACGTTCTTCATGTAATTAGATTATGACGGGGACTCCACATGTTATATATCAAAATACTCGACTTAACGTATTCTATCCGAATCTGTAAAGACGCTGCATACCTTGTGGGACACCCTGTATTATAGTACTTTAAGGAAGAGTAAAATTGGATTATCGATCTGTTATCGAGACTGGTGAATCATTTATTAAAAGAAATGCATGCTACGGGGAAAAAAAATCCCTCATTTACAGTGTGCATTACAAAGTAAACCAGCTCGTGTTGTTTGATCTCATCTAATAAAGGAAACCGAATCTGTAAAGACGCTGCATACCTTGTGCGACACCCTGTATTATAATACTTTAAGGAAGAGTAAAATTGGATTATCGATCTGTTATCGAGATTGGT
The DNA here is from genome assembly GCF_947563725.1 of Argiope bruennichi. Lineage (NCBI taxonomy): Eukaryota > Metazoa > Arthropoda > Arachnida > Araneae > Araneidae > Argiope > Argiope bruennichi. The sequence goes on along the minus strand of NC_079155.1, from coordinate 31,770,941 downwards.
GAGTCATTTATTAAAAGAAATGCATGCTACGGGGAAAAAAATCCCTCATTTACAGTGTGCATTACAAAGTAAACCAGCTCGTGTTGTCTGATCTCATCTAATAAAGGAAATATCCCCTTTACTCTTGTATAAAATTTCGGGGGGTGGTTGTAATCGTCAGATATCAATTTTCAGAGTCCAGAACATGAGTGTTTTACATTTCTAATATAACGAAGGAAACAGAATATGCATTTTTAAACCTCCTTTCCGGTAAACTGAAACCAAATTTTGACCCAGAATTGTAATTTTAATAACAAGTTCTTGAAACAAAATTTCATTTACTTATATTGTTACTTTTTTGCTTTTAAAGGTAGCGTTTGTATATGTGTGAAAGTACCGAAAGTTACACGGTTAGATTTGGTTTAAAATTTGAAAAGAATCTACATTTTTAGATATTCAATTTGTGGGACAAATTTTGTTTATCTAGCCATTTACATTTTTATCGTCTTCGCTTACATTCGGACAAACAGACAAACACACTTCTGTAATGGGTGCTCGATGAAATGCTTGATTTGATGAACAAAAACAAGTTAAGTGTTCACAAAAACAAGTTAAGTGTTGATCAAATCATGATCGAACCAAGCATTTTCATCTTCGGTATGTTGTGGAAGTGCCGGAAGTAGAGTGTCTTCTTGAATAGTGATTTAGTCAAAAATTATTTATGTATGAAAGGTTAAGATTCACCGAACTTTCTTTTCAATCAAGCATTTTTATTTTCGGTATATTATAGAAGTTTGGGAAATTAAATACCTTGACTATGATAGATAATACTATGATACATACCGTCTTGTATGTATCATAGGTTTTAGTATAACGATGTCTGCCCTAAGGAAACGCTATTTTAATTTTATAAGAGATCTTAATCATCTAAATTAAACCAAAGATCCAAAGATACTGGTATAAAATATCCCGAAGGGTTGTTTTCAAACTTCAAGTGTAGGACTTGAAAGCAGAGACAGGCGTATTTAGCAAATGACGCAATTTATTGTCGAAAACTCAAAATTTACCTAGATATTTTTTTGCTGGGGGATTATATAAAAGAAAAGACTACTTCTGATGAAGTATACAACATGGTAATAATAGGATACATATTAACCATAGCACAATTCTGCTCCATAAATAAAAAGTGTGTTTATATCACTTCAAACGTTAATACTTGCATTAAATACTCAAGAAATTTATTGTTGATATAGTATCCTACAAACACCTTTCAAGTAGAGAAGGCCATGGCGCTGATTTCCGGGGACATTTATAGTTTTTATTTTCTTGCCTTAGGCTTGATTTGCCGGGTTTTTTTGGTTTTGGTTATATTAACGTCCCGTTTGAAGCAACACTAGGGCTATTTTGGGACGGACCTCGTAATTTTGAACCACGGTCAGATGACGAGAACGACACCTGAGCTGGCACCCCCCTCTCCACACCACGCCACACCAGTGGGAGGACGTTTGGTCATGACGGATTTAACGTGCAACAGACCCCCCTTACACGACGGTTTTCGGTCTAATCGGGTCACGAACCTGAAACCCTCCGGTTCCGAAGCCGAGACCTTACCACCAGGCCACCGCGGCCCTTGATTTGCCGGGATTGCTGCCGATACGTTGCCCGAAGACGCACAATCTGTTGGCAAGATAAACATAATTTCTTACGTTTCTTATCTGAATATGGCAAACCAACCAAGTGGTAAGAAGTTCCAACTATTTGTGGAGTTAAAAATTAAAGCCGTGTTCTTCTTCATTTAGGATGTGTTCGCCTTACTAGCATTATCTTATTTGTGAAGCTGAGGACGACTTCAAATGTATTCTTGAAAATGGACTACTGCGTAATTGTAAAATTGCATTCCATTCATTCAGAGTAGTGCATTTCATATGGCCTTCTCTTTAAATTATTAGCCGACAAAAAGATCTGACTTCCGCTGCAATTCTGATCAATTCTTTATCCAATTTGAAAAAATGTTTTGATTTATTATGCCTGACCTATCCCTAGATCTTGTAAAGGACCTCTTGGGGTGTGTATCAAATTGCTAACAAAGTAGTAAGGTCTTTTCATCATGTTACTTTAAATAAATTTTAATTGAGATCTTTCACGCTGGTAGACTTTCATAAAAAAAATCTCTGATCTGAAGGAACGAAGAGGTTTTGGAATTAGTAATGCACCAGGATTTCAGAAGTGATTTTTCAGCAATTACATTAAGAAGTAATTTCTAAGTTTGTCCTGTAACAACGATTCTCTGACATATGACAAACGATATATACCATGTCCATAAAACTCTTTCTCATGAACCTTGGAATTAAACAATTCAAAAAAGAATTCTTTCGCGTAAATCTTTTGTAATGGAATTCACTTTATTTTTTTCACGTTTTACAGAAATCTTAGGTGCTGATGGTCTTTTCATGGAAGTTAAAGCACATAATTCCCTAAAATTAACCTTAAAAAGAATTCCGAGATTTCTTAGATCTAAAATAAAACTTTTTTTTTGTGTGTGTGGTGGGTAGGAGGTGAAACACTCCATTGCAACGGCAGATTTTGGGAAACACAACTGTAAAAAATCTGTCATCAGATCCGACGGATGGAAAGGGGCATGCATGAAAGGGCCGGGGCGAGAGAAGGAAGAGGGCCTTTAGGGGTGGGGCTATTTAAGTTGATATTTATAGTAACAACACGGACACACCCTTCTGTGGCAAGACGTTGCCCTTACCCGAAATATCCATCTTTCTTATATTAAAAATCCGAATCGCGACAGCCGGGTTCTTCTTCCCCACTTCCGGATGCTGTAACAATTTTTGTTTCGTCAACGACCCCGCTCTTCCCTTTCCAGTGTCGGGGAGTCAATGAGAAATGCTGTGACGCTTCTCGGTTCTTAAGTGACGACGAACATAAAAGGGGAGGCGACAAATGAGGAAGCTTTGTGGTTAATTGTAACGCACGGCTGCTTTGCTTTTAACGCGGCGGGGGATTTTATTCCACCCGACGTTGATACCGTTCTTCTGAATGAAATAACAGAGAATCAACCAATAAAACGATAAATCTCTATTAAAATGAAGAATAATTAAGTGGCGAATCAGAATTAAGAACAGCATAATATTACGTCTTCGATCTTTACTAATAATGAAGAAAAACCTATTTTCGTTAATGCTCTACAGGTCAAACAATTAGATCTACCAAATTTATGTATTTTGGAAAGCGAAAATGTGCAGCTTAGTACAACTTTTTGAAACTTTAATTAGATTTTTTTATAATTAAAATATAATCGAAATGTTGGTGGATATATAAAATATAATTGAATGTGTTTTTTTCAATCTTCATTTCTGTAATTATAAAGGAAATAATAATAATAATAATTTTCTACACCATCTACCGGCATACTATTTTCTTCTTGTACACTAAGCAACAAGATGATAAAAATTAAAATAACGTAATACTTATTATTGATTTATACTACGTTAACCTCACTCACTGTTTAATATCTAAAGCCGTAGCAAGTAATCATACATGAATCATTGATTGTTCCCCTCAGGTCTCAGACATAGTAATATAACAAAATTATTCCAACCAATGAGAAAGAAAAAGTGTATTTCTTCGGAATGGAAAAGTTTTTCATTCATCGTAATATAGTTTTAAACAGATGTGTGATGATCCACTAGATCGAGATGGTTGTGCAACTCTTCATAGCCTAGCATATGAAGTTAAGTAATTGAATCAATAACTAATGTTAATTAGGAAGGAGAGGCATTTCCAGTCAATTAGAGAAACCCGTAAAATTCCAGACAGAAATCTGATTTAACTCTAATAAGTGGAGGTGGATCATTTACCTAGAGATCTTTCAGAGGAAACTGGTTCACATTTATGTCTCTCATATGAAAAACAACGAAAACTTCCAATTAGTTGATAAAATGTAAAGCAGTCTTCCAGTTTTTTGGAGCAATGCTGATTAAGAGAGTAAACATAGGAACCTTTAGCCTCGAATTAAAATTCTTAGCCATCCATGCTTTAATCTACTGGTAAAATACGCATGGCGTAGTTATGCCACTGGGAACTAACTCAAAATACACATTTTTACTTTTTTGTAAATTTGCAGATTTTGCAGATTTTAATCGAATTAAAAAATTTTGCAGATTTTAATCGAATTAAGAAATTTTGCAGATTTTAATCGAATTAAGAAATTTTGCAGATTTTAATCGAATTTTGAACGCAACTCATTTCTGTGGGAGTTCATTCTGTCCTGGTGTCCAAGTACAAGCGATCACGATTGTTTCAAAATGAAAACACTAAGCATATAATCTTTAGTAAAAATGTTTAACATTTAAAATACAGATCTGCATTAAATTTGGAAACAAATTCATGCAAAGGTCGAACGTCTGTTCGTTTTTTTTTTTTTTTTTTCGCATACATGTAAACGCGATTGCTAAAAACCGCAATGATTTGAAATACATGAAATTTGGCATATGATCTGAAATTGTAATTTTTAGCTAAATTTTATTATTAATTGATCATAAATAATACATATTTCATTTTTCTGGTACTTGTTTCCTCAATGTTTTACCATCGATAAATCCTCAAATGTCTCACGGTAGATTCACGACAAAGAATGATATTCCGTAACTACTACTCGCCAATGTCAAGCAATCAATACACACGACTCTCTCAAGCAATGAATACAGGAGTACACGACTCTTATGTGAGGAACTCCCATGTACATAGTGAACGGGGTACAAATAAAAATATTAAAGTAACATAGTTTTAAATCTCACAATTTCACGGTATCATGAAGTTACATCTAAACGATTTAACTTAAAATTAAATTTGACCAATATCCTCAGCAAATTAGCTGATCTCCAAAGGCGACCGGTTGATAATAATAATAATAAAAAAAAAAATCACGGGGGAAATTTGGGTTGTTGAATGTGGTAGTCTGTTTAAAAGGAATTAAGCCTAATGGCGTTCCTCCAAAAGAAGATTGCTTTCTTCGCACATGAAGCTCATTAGGAGACGCTAATACACAAGTTCCGGTTTTCTTGATTATACTAGGAAACACAGAACTCTCATGCTTGAAAAAAAATTCTGAGCACTCATGGCGTTCACGGTCTTGTTAAAGATCCATTATTTTATGCGGGGATGCAACACCTTTATTAGAATGCAAGAAAACCTCGGGGAAACAATTTGTACCGGTTTTTACTTTCTCGTATAATTAGTATAGAGAAATTATAGAAACCATCAAAAAAATTTGAACTGGAGATTTTGACGAATTGCCACGTTTTAGACCTGAGCACAAAAAACACATTTTTAGGAAATGCCCTTCTGTCTGTTTGTGACAAAGATAAATCAAAAACGCTTTGAGCTAGAGTGTTGAAATTTGGTATGAAGTCTTCACACCAAATTTTCAAATTTATGTTAAATGTTGAGTAAAATCTGTTGAGAGGAAGGCTGGCTGTTCTGTTATTCGAATATAATTTAACACGATAATTACAAAACGAAGAAAACCAAATAGATAAGATTCGAGGCATAGATTTAACATCTACAGCGTAGATACTTGTCAAATTTCGAGACAAATCCAAAAAGGGATTGACCGTCTGTCGGTCTGTACTTTCAGAAGCATGTAAACATAATAATTCGAAAATACAATGGCTTAAATGCATCAAATTTGGTATGGGATTTTCTGACTGCAAGTTGAGTTTTGTGTGAAATCTTTGTTTCAATCGATTGAGAAAAAGCGTGTGGAAGCAGAGATTCGATTTTCGGATACTATTAACCCTATGCCAGCGATTAATCACCAAAAAACTCGCCATGGATGACACGATGGATTCAGTAAAAATGCTAAATTCAAGCCAAAAGTTAATATTTCATAACTATTGTATGGCAGTGCTATGCAAGGCGTTCTCTTGTATAAAAAGAATATGCTAGAAAGTTCTGCCGGGACCACTCCCGCTGGTTAATTTAATTATATGCATGAAAACAGTTGATGAATGGGAAATTAATTGTTTTCCTCGGAGATTCAACACTCAAGAATAGTCATTTTTTTCACGCCACTCCTGGCATTAAGATGCTTAGAGCGGAAAAAGAATTTTATTGTCTTTTAAAATCTCGTAGTCGAAACAAAGTTGCTGTGATTGGAGCGCTTCCAGAATCTTTGGACTGAAAACCTGCGGAACACGGCTTTACTGGCGCTTCCCCCCGAAATAGTGAGGTGAGGAAAATGTTACTCTGTATCTACCCTTGCTACTCGAGGTGCTATGCTAAAATATTTACCTCATAAAACTACCTCTCAAAAATAAAAACACGAGAGTGGCTCAAGCGGTGAGTTATTGTTGCGAATAAAAAGCAGCTATTTTCGTGGTTTGCTTCAAGGGGTGTAAAAGATTATCCACTAAAAAGCCGCCGGAAAACAATGCATGGAATGAAATAACATTTTTTGCGATTTATTTGATGAAAAGAATATAAAAAAAAGGTATTTCATGAAATTTCTTTTAAAGATTTCGATGCATTCTTTTTGATATATGAAATTAAAAAAAGAAAGCTAAAACAGTTTTCCTTTAGTTTCAAAAATCGTAGCCTGAGGATTTTAAAATTTGATTTGTCTGTCTTTATTTAATTTTTAAGATTTGCGCTTAATTATATTACAGCGATAATGAGAACACATATAAAATAATATTCCCTGTTTCAAAGCGCCGGAACATAAATTTAGTATTTCAAACAATGAAAATAATGTTGTAAATTGCATTTAAAAATATTTTTTTTTAAAAATTTATTAAAATTAGAAAACAAACTGTACAGAAATAAAATTGTTATTCGTTAGAAGTCTGAATTTGAATTTTGGAGTGCTGAAAAAAAAATTGATTTGTGTGCAATAAAATGTTCTAAAGTTACTATAGGAAAACATCAAAATTTTTATTAATTTTTTTTAAAACTTAAAAATTTACTATGAAAGGAAATATTTTTCCGCAGATCTGAAGATTTGACATTTAAGGCCATATTTCCTTCTTTAGTGTCACCTCGATGTTTAAAGAAAAGGTGTGAACTCTGGTATCAGTCTCATCATCTGACCACGGTTTAAAATTAAGAAATCGTATCAAAATAGCGCTTGAATTATTTATAAAAACGGAAGGTTAATGTAAATAAAAGTAATTCGAATGTAATATCTAATAACTGAGTAGTCACGTGATACATAAAAAGATGAACCACGTCAATTCAGTTTTAGAATCCATTGTGAATATTGAAAGAGGATAAAAAGTAAAATGTCACAGCACTAAATCATACAAAATGCATTTAAAATACTAGATAGCAAAAGCTGTTATATCTGCCACGTGACAATAATACTATATGAAATGACTCACTTAAAAAATCTTTCTCGTTCTATTTTAAGAGTTCAATTTATTAATGTTACACATTTCACTGATTGAAATAAAACTAAATTTTTGAATCTTAACAAATTTCTATAAAGATAATAAAAGAGGAAAAATTCGAGTATCAAACGCAATACTTTTTTCAATTTTAGTTTTTTTATATTAAATTTATCATTTTGTGTGTATGGTTCTTTATAATTAGTGGTAGCCGCACTCCCAACACACAGGTCCGAGGTTCGATCCTCGGGCTGGGCAAGATCGACTCAGCCTTTCATGCCTTCAGTGGGTCGATAAACTGAGGACCAAGCATGTTTGGGAAGTAAACACTGGGGGTTAGGCTGACCACCTAACCGGGACATATGCCTTCGACCCCAGGGCCCTCGGTTAAGAAAGCAGATATGGGCACTGTAGGCTTTGGTCCACATGAGCTGTCGTGCCACTGAATTTAGTTGGTTCTTTATAATAAGCAAGCATTTCAACAATAAACGAATAATTGAAAACGCTGTAATAATAAATTATAAACTAACTGTTATCTTAATGCAGTTTTTCTTCTTCTTAGGAGTTAACCAAACATGTTTTTATAAAAGCATTAAAAAGTGGAATTTTTTATTTTTTATTTTGATAGTTTTCTAATTTTAAAACTTTAATTTATAATACATTAATATAAATAAAGAGGACTCTTAAAATCGATATCCCTCAATTTAATATGTGATGTTGTTACTTGTATGGAATAAATATTTAATTTATCAGCTAACTGATGATTAAGCTTTAGAAATATTAAAATAATAGAATGTCATCGAGAAAATACAAGGGTACACAATTCCGAAATTAAAGCACATCAGAAAGAAAGGGAAAAAAATTGAATATAAAATTCCATTTCTGTAAACATGAAAATAAAGTTAAATAAAAGTTTATAAAAATTAATTTAAGAAAAACATTTTAAAAAGTTATGATCCTAAATAAATAAAGAGTATAAAATTTTCTCCATAACTTATTTCGTTTAACTCGCCTCACAATTAATTGTTTTCATTTGTTAATGTTATTGTTTCCAATTTGCGATTCCGAAAAGTCAAAGCTATAATTCTTTACGACTGGACAGGTTTCCTATAAATTCACAACCATTTTGCTCACAATATAAATTTATTTACATTTTAACTGCATGTATCATCTATGTTCAAGGAAAAATTAAATTGGTTTAACTCGTCTCACAATTAATTGTTTTCATTTGTTAATGTTATTGTTTCCAATTTGCGATTCCGAAAAGTCAAAGCTATAATTCTTTACGACTGGACAGGTTTCCTATAAATTCACAACCATTTTGCTCACCATATAAATTTATTTACATTTTAACTGTATGTATCATCTATATTCAAGGAAAAATTAAATTGGATATGAAGCCGATTGCGTATAAACTAAATAAGCTTAACTTAAATCTATATTTTTAAAATTAATAATTGCATATTTTATTCGTTATCCGGTCATAAAAAGTTAACATCGCAAACATCATGGTTAATAATAATAATAAAAAAAATTATATTTGTGCAATCATATTACATTAACTAGTTAAAAAAAATTGAAAAGAATTTTTTTTTTTTTAGCACGTGGTTGGAATATGATGAAAAATACATTTTTAATTGATGATCAATTCTCATAAGATTTATAAAAAGAAGAAAAAATCTAAAAGCACTTACGAATTCCTTCGGCAGTTCTGATTATACATAATTGTGACTGGATTTCTTTTTTGGTATTAATAGACTATTCAATATTTAGTCGATTAGTATTAAAAATGCAATTGATTTACAATCAACAAGAAACAAATTCGAAATTCTGAATTTGACTTCAAAATGCGCCAGGGAAACGCACGAATTATAGAACAAGGTATACGGCGAGGATGTTCTGCCAAAATCAACAGAGATTCGCAGGCTTGTTGTTCCTGTTTCGATTTCGAATCAGGGCAGTTCACCTAATACATTAACCCCTTCGCATATCATGACGCGTCTGATACACACATCGAATGACTGAATTTTTAGATTTAAGTCTGTAATTAAATGACAGAATTGAGTATTTAAAAATGCAAGAATCACTTAGAAACGGTTTAATATCTCAAATGCTCCTTACATTATTATAAGAATCAAAATAACAATAAATGTTCAAAACAGGATGTGTCATCTAATTAGGAAGTTATATAAATTTGTTAAATAACTCATAGAACTCGTGTTATTTTCTTAGTAGAAGGCCGAATAGCATCGAATGGTACTTATTTCACAATATAAGGAATTCACCAACCAGCACAGCTGATTAAATATGAGGCTTCTCTCTATTGGACGGATACCAAAATTTTCAACGGCAGTCTGGGTGGGCGAGGGTGGACTACTGGATTATTGTTAACTTCTATAACTGGTAGTGGATTATGGTGAATATTGCCAAAATTGTCATTACATACAGGACCGGATTAAGTCCTACAGGGATCCATTAGAAATGTAAGTCTCAAGACCTACCCCTTTTCCAGTCCTCAACTTCCAAAACTAGATTTTTTTTTATTGAATTTAATCATTATAAACACAAATTTTGCACAGCTATGGCTAGAACTGAAATAACAAAATTTAATTGGGAATCAAAGAGAATTGGTGTTATAATTTCATTCATACACATAAAAAAGTAAATTTAAAAATAATAACAAACAAAATAATAAAAATTGCAAACTTTTCTAACGTCATCCCACTACAATTTAATAATAAGGTCAGATATTCTTTAAGTTATAAAACCAAGATATTTTCTCAGAATTTAAAATGCCATGACATGAAAGTTGCAAAAATGAATTAATTCGGAATATTTTTTGAATGGTGTTTTAAAATTTAAACGATACTTGATGCTTTTAATTTGAAAAAGTTTGACACAAGGTCCTTGTAGATTAAACGGAAATACAAAACTAAATTAGCCTGGTAATATCGCAAATAAATAAAGATACCAGGCCTCTAGAAGTTTCAAGATTTCAAAACAGTTGCCTGCTTCGAGTTTTTGATAATCCGAGTGATAGCTTAAAAGAGATGAAAGTTGACTTCACTTCTAAAATTCAGAAAACGAGTATTACTTAAAAATCACCAGACTTTTCAATACCAAAGAAAGAAAAGATTTTTCGTCAGTGGGAAAGAAAATGGCGATTTCTTTCTTGGACTATTATGATATAGTTTATTAGCATGAAGTACCTCCATTTATAGCTTAGTTTAATTTTAGTTATATTAACGTCCCGTTGTAAAGCAACACTAGGGCTATTTTGGGACGGACCTCGTAATTTTGAACCGCGGTCAGATGACGAGAACGACACCTGAGCTGGCACCCCCCTCTCCACGCCACACCACACCAGCTTGAGGACGTTTGGCATGTGTGGGTTGAGGTTCGAACTCGCAACGTTAGGGTTCATAGCCGAGTAACATAACCACAAGACAAAAGAGTACTCTCTTCTCCGGAAGTTGTTATCTGGCTTATAATATTACCACCACAACAGTGACCCTTGGCGCGTCGGCACCCACAAACTCTCGCCATAACGCTTGGCGCTACTCAAACCAGAATACGGCCCATTAAGACAACAGCTACTACTCAATACATCACCACTCAACGCAATATCGTTCGTCTCCCCTTCGCCTCACTGGAGGGAGAGTACTGTGGTGAATCGCATATAAGTCAGTAACAGCGCTTCTGCCCGAGCAGCTGTTTTGGCAAAATCGGAATGTTACTGAACTGCTAACCTAAAGGTCCCAGGTTCTATCCTAGCGCGTCCCTTACCGCTTCAGGCATAACGGATTTAACGTGCAACAGACCCCTTACACGACGGTTCTTCGAAGAAATCGGGTCTCGAACCGGCAACCCTACGGCTCACGAGCCGAGACCTTACCACCAGGCCACCGCGCCCCCCCCCTCCATTTATAGCAGATACTGGGCAATATTACATGAAAGACTTGAAGAACAAATGCATATATTCGTTAAAAACATACAAGTTGCATTAATCTAGTAGGCACTTACACTGTGATGCATACAATTATATTTCCAAGCTATTGAGTTTCAGCATGTGTTTCAAATATGCTGAACTAAGTATATGCAACTTGAAAGGGAGTAATTCGGAAAAAAAAAGAGACTATATCGAGTTTACTTATACTTAATGTAAAATAAATGAATTTTTATTCTTTTATTTAATTTACTTTCATACATCTTATAACTCAAAGAATGCATTTGTATTTCTTTGCAATAGCACTAAAAATTACGTTAAGACAAAATAAAGCAAAATTTCAACTTTAAATGTTTGGGCAATTCTCCCCTTTTTGAAAAATGTATTTCAATACTAAAAATACTTCTGAAAATTCTCAGAATTTTTTTTTATCAGTATTGAAAACTCTTTTAATTAAATCAAAATGTATTTTTAAAAAATTTTCCTTTGTAACACTAGAAAGATAATGAATACAGCTTTTTTAAGCAAAATGACATGTCCAGTGTTCCTCCAGGATCGCAAATTAACTAGTCAAATTACCGAAAATGCTAGTTGGAAAAAAATTATCAGAACATCTTTGAATTATGAGATCAGATTTCATAATAATTTGACTTAAGAAACAGAGGAGATAACATTACTTGGCCTTGGATATTTAATCTAACTCTTAAAAATTAAAATACTGGAACAGAGAAATAATTTGGGATGATTTTCCAACATATGTATAGATAAATATTTGTTTACTAAAAATAGAGGAGAATATATAGGTGTATTACCGTTCTGGAGGACAAACCTCTAACGGTTGTTCTAGACCGCTTGATCTAGAATAAAAAAAATTTGGTGCAAATATAGTTTGGAGGGTAAAAATAAGCATGTTCCTGAAGATTTTTTTAAACTGTTATTTAGTTTTTAAAGTAATTAAGGACTAACTTTATTGAGATATACCCGGCGAATGTCTGGTCACCATCAATGGCTAATTTCTCCTTTTTTTCGCAAAGAGGCGAATCTGATTTGCTAAAATGTTGGCTTCAGAACCAGAGGTAATGGATTTGAATCCACCTTGCATCAGAGACTCACCATTTATATGAGATTAAAGAACATTTATCTGAATTCGAGAACGCCTACACGTGAGGCGTGGCAATTTGCAGATGGGGTATTGGTTCAGACATTGCCCTCGTCATTTTAACACGGTTACTCATAAATGTATCATGCAATGTCCACTTATTTTAACAGACTGGAAATTTCAAAGAATCTCAGATAAATGCACTTTAAAAATTTAACAAAGAACCACCAGTGCCTTTATCTATCTCTCTGAGAAAAACCCATGTCATCTTATCAGTATGTTAAATTTATGTTCGTGAACAAAAGATTGTCTATTAACCGACTTAACCATTTTAACACCAGTGTGATTAACCGATTATGAAAATTAACGTCGAGTATATGCCCCTGAATAATTACTTTCCATATTGTTCCAGACAGAACTAATTTCCCTCAATTTCCATTTACTTTTTACAATATTCACAGAGCCGCCCAAACACAAAGCAAGGTCAGACCTCGCGCCGGACAAAAATAAGCATCGGATCACTATCTGAGCCGCACATCAAGACGCAATTCTCTGACCACGCGTGCTGATCAGTGCCGGTCACCGATGCTTAAAAAAAGAAATGCCCGAAAGGGCGATTGGATAAGATCTCTTGACTACGATGTTGACACCGGCATTCCAACATGGAACAATACGACCCGGCGTGAAACAATACACAAGGGATTTGAACAGCCCTACACCCGTGTAACGGGGACTTAGCGTTTTTACAGTACGCTTGAAAGTTAACGTTCTGGGAAACAATAAACGGTCTCTGTCGCGTGCAAACGATTAAGAGGCTTTTTTTTTTATGTCTGGGATCATTGGAAAGTGTTTATGGGTGGGTAGGAGTTTTTAATACAGAGGTCCAACAGGTATGGTGAATATAAAGCTGACAATAACTGCCCATATCGTTTGTGTATAATTTATAGCTAAGTGTCCGTAAGAAAGGAATGACCTGGGAGATTTATTCTAACGATTCTTATTCGGCAAAATGGTTTTGGATGATTAAAATTAAAATAACATTATATCAGAATTAATAGTTATGATTTTTTGCACCGAAGTTTTGATGAAACAAATTTACAAAGATGTTAAAAAGTTTAACAATGCGCTTACTAATTGCGCATTGTTAAACGCATAAAGTAAATGCGCTTACTAACTTTTGAGGCAAAAGATATTTTTTGATGAATCAAACAATAACAATTTTTAAAAAAACTTACAAAAAGCTTACTAATTATGGATCATGGTCCGAGAAGTAGTTTTTGACGAATCAAATTACATGCAAATATTTAATGCGTCATTCGATTGAAGTGCGCATTTGAAGAAAAGACAACTAAGAAGTTAATTTAGATATATTAACGACCTATTTGGAAGCAACAATGGAATATTTTATGATAGGTTTCATCTTTTTGAATCCTGAAGAGATGAAGAGGACGGTGCCTGAACTAGGATTCTATCCTCTCTCTTCTCCGCGGCACCATGGGGAGGGCGTTTGACTCATGATATCAGAATTAGAATGCATTGGACTTGAGTGAAATCCGTCTTTACAGATCTTTAGTGAAATCGAGTTTCGGACCTGATCCTCCAAGTCCGAAGCCGAGACAAACAATAGTAATAGTAACTTCACAAACAATAGTACTAGGCCACCATGGTGATCAAACGATGAAGAAGTTAAGTAGAAATAGATTAGGTTAAAAATATTCGATATTTACAGCTGGGTTCAAACGCGAAATACAGTATTACAGTGGTTTGGGGCAATATGCTTCTCGGATAATCGGAAATTCCATAAATAGGAATTAAATTTTAAATTGTGATCGTTTTTCTTTTTCGAAAAATTTCTTTTCAAAATTATGTATTTGAAAATGTAAAAACAAATACGGGAGTACTATTGTTTGAGAAATTTTATCTTGGAAATACGAGAAGAGAAGAAACTACACTTGTCTGGCACATTAGAAAGGTAAGATATATTCTTAAGATATATTCTTAATGAAAAGTTTCAAGAAATCAATTGTTAATAAGACAGTCATGAGTGTTTATCGATTTTTTTTAGCTGATTACTCTCCCTTTTTTAAAATAATTTTTAAAGATTGTTCTCAAAAGAATATCCCACCCTATCTTGCTGAACAATATGAAAATTTCATATGCATTTATAGTGCTGTTTTTAGATAAAGATGCATGATTATTGAAATGCTTAAAAATTGATTTCAATGCGAATTTTGACGTCTTTTTTCCAAAAAATTGTTGACAGTTCTAAAAAAGAAAATGAAAGCAGAATGCGGCTTTCTGATACTGATTATATTAACAGAGATCTCAGTTGATAGATAAAAGGATAATTGAGGGTTTATTGCATATTAATTTTGGGACAGGTTAAGATTCAGAAGTTTTTGGTTGGTTCGACACCGAGATTTTTTAAACAAAATAAATGTACTAGATCATGGATAATTCGAAGTTGACCTTACCAAAATGTTAATTCGTTTAACAATAATCTAAAATCTAATCTAAAAATTTAAATTAAATTAAAGTATATCCTACAACCATTACGTTAAAAAGGAAATTCAAGGGTCCAAAGAAAAATTCGAATTAATCAAGTACCAATAAAGCACTTGGTTAATCGTTTGTTGTTTGTTTATTTGTTTCTTATGGCACTGTATGGCATTCAAGGGCCCACTGTTACGAAGACAGCGATTTAAGCCTGAGGGGAACGTCTCTTATTTTTTATAGCAGCGCCAACTAGGGCCAAGAGTACGACTTTGCCACTCACGCATCACTCATTCGCTTGCACAACCCCTTTTTACAGGAGGGCACATTCACACATCTCACAGATAGAACAACAGAAGAACAACCATGCCCAAACCGGGACTCGAACCCGGGACGCCCAGATCACGGGGAAGACGCGCTACCCCTATGCCAGGACGCCGGCTGGTTAATCGTAAAATTCCAATATAAAAAAGGAATTATTAGTATACAAATAAGGATTGTGGCGCCTTTCAAGTGTAAAAAGTTAAGCAGACACTAACAATGCTGAAAATTTTAAAAAAAGATAATGCACCAAATTATTTTAGCGGAAGAAAAACGCCGAAGATAAAATTGTTTCCTAATTTCCCAGTTTTCCTACTTTAGATTTAAAAAGTTCGAATTCATTGTAGCAATTGATAAATGACAAAATTCCAATACAAAAAGATAAGTTACAAGCATTCTAATAAGTATTGTGGTAACTTCCAGAAGAATGCCACAATACTTAGTGGCAAAGAGAAGAAATGCCGCTTCGATGTAGAAAATTGTAAAAACATAATGCACCAAATAACACCAGCAGAAGATACCGAAAACAGGATTAACATCGATATTTCTCAAAGAGCGAAGAATGTTATTTTCACCAATACAAACAACGTTTCGAATTTTAAATCGTGCAACAAAATATCGTAAAAGACATTTAAAAAAACAACTCACGATTTAAAAATTCGATTAAAACACGATAAACCATTTATTTTTAAGTAATATCTGATCCAAATCAGCGGAGAATTCTATTTTTTAAAAGGTAATTAGCATGGCCTCTTCGTTTTATTTATCCAAATTATTAGTCCGGTCCGTTTCACTCCAGAAAAGTCGGAACAGTGAAAATATTTGCAAGGCATTTTTAGTGAGTGCGCACGGCCACAACAAATCCTGTCGATACTGCTACGTTCAGTGGTGGCGGGGTGGTCGGCTGTACGCAAGAAGAAGAAGTGAGTGCGCACGTTTAAATGCTCAATGGGGCATGGAACGAGCATTATCGGTCAGACTGTTAAACACAATAACACGGAGAAGGAGGAAAGTAAGAGAAAACACACAGCAATCTCACCTGTGGAACAATATGCCGTCCCGAACAATTAGATGTTGATGTTTAAACTTTCTCTTTTCGATGTTCGTCGCACAGACCCACATTTCGTGGACAATTCTGGGAACGGATGATCGTCCTATATTTGTACGGTCAGAGGTCGAATAGCCTTTTAAGATGCTGTCTTTCTTTTAAGTTGTAATCGAAGATCTCACATACATTACAGCCGTATTGCACAATTGGCCGTTCCTCATTAATTCCGCGGAAGCTACGACGTTTAGTCTTGAAATGCTAGGTAAATGGTGTCACAAGAAAATAATAAGAAGATATTCGTGGAGAACGGAACTTGTTTTGTTTTTGGGATATTCAGTCAGTAAGAGTGAAATGTTTTGCCATGACTTAAATAAGAAGACGAATAAGCAATTATATTTCTTATCTGTTTGTTTTTATCCTTTTGTTTTGAATCAAATTGTCTGTGTTCAAGCGGCTGGCGTCTCATTTTTGCAACGGATTGAAATAACTCTTTTACAGTTTTTTTACTATGAATTTATTTTATTAATTTATATACATTTCATGTTTTTATAATTTTTCACAGCTGAGATAATGCATAGAAATCGCAGCTTCGTACTTCAGAATTTTTATGCAGTATATCCAATTGGGGGACAAAGAAGAATTGATAAAAGAATTTTCCACTTAAATCTGAAAATATTTTTGGGAGAAATGATTTGCTTTCGCAAGCAAAAACAGCCATGAACAAAGTTACGGATTTTTTTAAATTCATAAGTAATATGTATTTAATGCCTATTTAACAAATTAGTTTTGCCATTCAACTGATTCAATAGTCACTTGTTTGAAAGATTAGTCCGGCACTAAAAGTGAATTTTCAAACATGATAATATTTTTAGGCAAGCAGACAATCTGCGCTTGTATGAAAAAGAAAATGGTCTACTGAAGAGACCACTGGATTTAAAGCTACTAAATTACTTGAAGCAGAGATGTTCAATAAAAAAGATACCGATTTATATTTTATTTGAAATTTAATCAACTTTTTAATGCTTTTTTCATTAATAACGTCGGTGTATATTATTGAACAAAAATCATTTTTGCCACACTTTAAATTTTTAAAAAACAAACACATTTTTTTAGTAAGTAATGCCAATTTTATTTTTATTTTCTGCACAATTTTTATTCCTGAATTTCAGTAAGTTTTTATAAATATTCTGAAGTTTATTTTATAAATTCACTTTTCATAGTTCTAGTTATTATACTGATTACGCGCGTTTCGGAGATATTAAATTCATTTTTAAGAACATTTAATCACTGATGAAAATAATTGTAATTAAAAGTAAATTTTAATAATAATAAAAAGAAAATTGAATCAATCCTAAAGTATTATCATGCAGCGATATTTTACACTAAAAATTCGATTTTTTTTTAGTAAAATGTTTTTTGTTTATTATTTATTTATTTATTTCAGAGGAGTGACATCAAATTCTATACGTAGTTATTCTTACTTTATTTTTAAGGAAAATTCATTTTTTCAAAATAGCATTCTATTTATTAATTAACAAAATTAGAAATAAATGTTAAGTTTGAATTGCAAAAGAAAAAAGTGGATAAAATGGAATAAAAAAATAAAATTAGTGAGGAATCTGGTTTGAAGACTTTATCAAGGATTACCTTCCAGCAAAAATTCAAATCAGAGATTTTTTTTTTTCTTTACCTGTAAGGGGTCGGACTTTTTTCAATTTAAACTTAATATTTATTTCTAATTTGATTCATTTCATTTGTGTTTTAGATGTAGCAGATTCAATACGTTCTAAATGAAATGTATTTTCCTTTTAATAGTTTTTGACTCAGGAAATGTTTCATAAAAAATTGCTTTATCTTATGGTTTTGTAGTTTCTTATGCTATTGATTCATTACAAACAGACGAATCAAACCTAAAGCCATCATTAAGCCCAAACGATATTTTGGACAAAAGGTTCGAATTCCCCTTTTTTTAAAAAAATTTTTCTTAAAAAAATACAACCACTCCATTATAAATTATGAGGTTTCTAAGAGGTCAATTAACTTATTTATTGAACTTGTCAGGTACTTTCGCCCATAATTTCTTGATATGCTACCAAAAAGGTAAGAAAAGGAAAAAAAAAAAAAAAAAAAAGCAAAAATGTGCACCGGTTATTGATGTTCGACGTTTAGGTCGTCTTCCATTCCATTCCAGGAAACCTCGAACAACAGACGGCAGATGGTTTGCGCCAAAAACCAAAAAAATAAAAACCGCATCACCAAGAAAAGGAAAATAATAAATAAGGAAACTACTTTGAGATTGAAGGGGGGGGGGGAGATTTCTTAACAATCGAAGTGGAGGTTTTATAAAGAGAGGTGAAGGGGGTCATAAGGGGGGAACTGATTTCTTAGCACGCGGCGGTCGCGCGTTTGCCACGCGGTACCCCCTGGGGGTTTGCGGCCCATCTGTCCATTGCTCCACACTCGAACACCTGGTCTGGCGTGCAGCATTTGGCGACAAAGCGCGCATGGCGAAATTTCGGAAAGTTACAGCTGCAAAAAAGTAGAGAGAGGGTTAATAGGGTATTGAGAGAACAGGAAATGACACAGAAGAAACGTTTGTTCATGATGTATTGTCATAAGCTTTGATTTTTGATCTCCGACTAGCGGAATTCGTTAAAAACTCTGCAAAAATGTTCGATCATTTGAATATCTGTATTACTTTTCTGCATCACAATAATTTTTTTCCCCGAGTGGATCATTGTTTAGGGAAATACTATTAATAAAAACAAGCATCTAAATTTTTATCATTTTTATTTAACTAACTAGTTGATATTTTAGCTATGAAATTTATTGTAAATCAACATGTCTTGCGGCCAAATGGAAAGGGGGATAAAGTTGATTTTCAAAGAAATCAATCTTATGAAATGAAATTATAGTTACTGTAATAAAACACTTGGCATTTCAAAAAAACTAAAAATGTTACTGTAGCAATGCACGGCGGACTTGGATTTATTTGAAGAAAAATGGACGAAATAAAAATATTATGGATTAAATGGAGACGATCGTAAGTCAATTACGCAAGAGATTTAAAAATTAATTAAAATTTTGACAAGTTATCATTAGAAAATTTGGTACAAAATATTATTTGCTATTTCTTTATTGGATTTCATAAAATTGTTTCATCATGGAAAGCAATAATATATTTAGAAATCAAACGAAATACATATATATAATAATATCTCTTAATCTAATTTGAATCTTAAATAATTTCCATATTTTTAGCTTAATTTTGCTCATATTAATATCACTCTGAAATGTTCTCTTATTACTTGATCCAATTCCTACTTTTTATTTAATTAATTCTTCATGCGCTCGAGAAAACTGATGACTTCAGCATTTTCTCATGCTGCGACTGAATGGATAAAAATCCCAGATATTTACAGCATTCTTTTAAAGATACCTAAGATTTTCTTTCCTAAATCTGCAAATAAAGAAATCCCTATCAAAATCAGATTGCAAAACCACTAAAGGGAAAAAATTTCTCTTTCTCTCTCTCTCTCTCTCTCTTTTTTTTTTTTTTTTTTTTTTGCTCTTGTGTCGCGATGTAGATTGACGCATCGTTTATTCTTTATATGAAAATTATGTGTCCCTGTGGTGAAATAAAGCGAGTTTAAAATTTTAAAAGTTTCTGCTATTTTGGCCAAGCATCTAATAAAATGTGTTTACATATATATATATGTAAATGGAATATAAAATTCAAGATGGAAAAAAATTAATGATATTGCATAGTTTGCTCTTTTCTTTATCTATAAAAAAATTTTGAATTTGAAGGAAAAAAAATTACTAAATATGAAAAAAAAACATGAAATTTAATTGATGCTATATACCATTCCATCAGCCTCCTCCCTAATCCACATTATCGTCGTAGTATTTAATATAGAACACGATTAATTTGATTGGGAAAATTGAACAAGTAATCTAAAACTTTTATGATAAGCATCAAATTTTTAAACGTCAGTTAATTAGCTTTCTGTCAAAAACTTTGCAATTTTATGTTCCATTGTATTTATCCTTGTAACGAACACATATAAAACACAATACATCGTGATTACCTCAAAATACGTTGGAGTCTTTTCTTATGTAGGGCATAAGGGTAGAAAACAGACATACATTATTCAATACAATTTCTCCTAAACCAAGAAAACGATGGAAAAGAGGAAGGGAAAAATTCATTTTAGGCGATCAAAGTAAGATAATTATTTGAAAATGTTTAGATTATTTTAAAATGTATCATTAATTTGTGTGTATATTTTTTTGTTTCTGCAAAATTATTTAAGCTCTTAAAATTAACCCAATTATTTTTCATTTACTTAAAAAAAATATAGCAGTGAATTTCTCTTGTTAAAAACTTGGCCTGTATTTACGTGGGAATCACTACAGAAATTTAAATTTCTTTCCGGATAATAAAAGAATCGATTGAACCATAATTCAACATAATCATAAATCAATGTTGTTTGTCTATAGAATGCTCAATATTTTAACAGGCTTATACACCACTTAAACTCTCCAGTTTGAGTAAACAGATGCGATATTTAGAATATAAAATGTCTTGCTTTCCTATAAACTCTTTTAACTGTTTTTTTTAATGAAAAAATATTTCCAATGTTAAAATTTTTTTTAATAAAGTTTATAAAGTAAAATTTATAAAGAACCTAAATAACAGAATGATAAGCATCATTTTATGATGCTTATTGTTCTCTCAAGATGATAAACAGATAATGAAAAATAACAAAGTAAATTATTAATTATTGCCTGAGTTAATCAAAAAAATAATTTGCTTGAGGGGATAGTGCAATTCTGAAAATCAATAAAGAGTTGACATGGGGCAAAGTTCTTTTCTTTAAAATTTCAAGCAAAAAAATAAAAATATTCAGCTATTTTTTTTTAAATATTGGTGATTGTGATGACAATATCTGTTTATTATCCTCTATTTCTTTGTATTTGTTATTATATTTTCATATATTTATATATAAGATATTTTCTTAAAAAATCCTGTATGAACCTCATTTATTTAGCCCAATGAATCATTTAATAAAAAGTAATATGTAATACAAACATATATGTTTATGCAAGAAAACCATAACTGCATTTGCATGCGTAAGATTAAGACATCTAATAATAATCTTAAATGCATTTTGCTTATTGTGCCCAGATGTTGAGGATACTTTTAAGATACAGTATGAAAACGCTTTTAATTTATTAAATATCCTTTTTCCCTCACAATTTTGCAATAATATTTGAAAAAAAATCGACTCATTTTTTAATTTGAAATAAAGATCAATTTAAAATATTTTACAGAACACTGAAATAAAATATTTGAAGTTATTATAAAGTTATTTATTAAAATTTAAAGCATGCATAAAAAATAACACACAAATAAAAAAGAATCTCTTGCTAAGTATAGGATGCCATCCCCTCTTAAGGACCCCCTTTGCCCTCGATTCTATGTCTGCACACCTGCTGCAATCTGATTGAGCAATAGTGTGCGCCGCTAATACTTCTGGCCTACACATGCGTAACCTGCTGGAATGACAGACAGGAAATTTTAGTCTAGGGGGTAATTTTGTTAAAATATCAAGGTAAATACTATAACTTAAAAATCGTAGCGTTGGACTTTAATTTTGATTAAAATGTATTAATGCATTGCACATTATAAACACTTTAAAACAAAAGTATGATATTTGCAACACAGAAAAAAATTTGTTTGCGTTCTTGAAAATAAAACAAAATAATAAAAACACTATGAAAACTTCGATAGAAAATTCTAGAAATTATGCATTTTCAGTTCTAAAAATTTATGCATTATTATTGATAACAAATCACAGCATTCTCCGTCGATCAATTAATAGCCGCCTTACATCGATGCCCTATCCACCCCTCAGCAATAATAGGGAATATTTTAAAAGGAGATTATAAGATGTCAAGTAAATAAATAAGATGCAATTGTGATTCATTTGAAAGCAAATTCAGTAAAATCAAGATGCCTAAATTTCCAAATGTTTGTCAGCCAGGTCTGAAAGACTTTCGGATTCAGTAAAATCAGCATGCCTGAATTTTGCAAATGTTTTGTCAGCCAGGTCTGAAAGACTTTCGGATTCAGTAAAATCAGCATGCCTGAATTTTGCAAAAGTTTGTCAGCCAGGTCTGAAAAACTTTCGGATTCAATAAAATCAGGATGGCTGAATTTTGCAAAGGTTTGTCAGCCAGGTCTGAAAAACTTTTGGAAATTTCCAAATGAAATAATTTTCAGTTAGGAAGTATTTATTGATGCAATCAATTACTTTCACTTATAAAAGGAAACGAGCCTCCTGTCAGATCAATGATAACTGATATTCACCTCGGCTCAACGCTGACAATAATCACTGCAAACAAGAAATCCTTCCAAATATGAAAAATGAAAGATGACAAAGAAGTGGTGGAAAGCATCAAGGGGAAAATATAAATTTAATGCTGCTTTTGTTTATTTTTGAACTTCAGTATTTTATAAATCAACTTATGTTTCTGTTTATGAACTGATTTATTGAGACCTTCATAAATTCATAAACTGATTTATTTAGACCTTCGAAAATTTGGACTTTGCATCCTTGCTTTAAAATAAATTCAACAAATTCTAAAACACAATATGTAGCTGAGAAATAGTAATTTCAAATACACGATGCAAGTGAAATAATTATGTTGTATTAAAGTTGTCCTTAATAGCTCTAAAAGCTTTATTGCTTCGATCGATTCAGTTAATGAACGCACCATCCTGAACGTATGAAACTTTCTATGGACGAATGAAATGGAAGTGCAATAAATAGAGATTTAGAAAGGAATTAGTGATGTGTTATATCACAGATAGTAAGCCTCAATAAAGGAGAGCATAGGAGGAGATAAACACCTAGTTATTTAAAATTTGATCCCTTTTTTTTTTTGACAATTTTTTATTGACTGCTAATTAAGAAACAGTTAACTACCTATGCCACGTGAATATTCTTGCAAAAACATATTGTTTATGAAAAAATATCATGTATAATGTTAATTTCAGCAATCCTTCAAAGGTGCTTTTAATGCAATTTTTCGATTAAAAAAATATATGGACAGATGGACAGCTTGATATTTTCATTGATGTTTTTATATTTTGACATGATGATTGAGTTTTCATGTTTTATTTTGAATCTAGTTACATATTTTAGTATTGCACATTTGTATAAATTAATTACTGTGGTTTTACGTAAGTGCCGATCTTTTCTGTAAAACTTATTCTGATGTAATGTGCTCTCTCTCTCTCGATTTCTTTGCAATATGAATATCGAAATTGTTTTTAAAGCAATTAACTTTATTTAAACTTACAGAATTTTTAAAAAGTTGTTATAAATTCACCGTTTGAGGATCCTTTGACTTTTTCTGCTATTCTGTTAAACTCTATTAAAATATATTGTTGCAAATATTGTATGCAATGCAAATTTTTATGTAGTATTGTATGCAATGCAAATTTCCCCAAGACTACATTATTAGATTTTTTCTTTTTTTTGTAATGTAGTAAATTCCTCGTTTGAGGATCCATTCCATCTTTTTGCTAAGTGCTCTATTAAATTTTACCTTGTAATTTTCAACAATTTATATTGCATGCAGTGCACATTTTTAATGCATTCCAATGTCTGGAAATGCATTGCATTGTGAATCTTATAATTTGCGAATTTCTCTCTCTTGCTCTTAACTTGTCTGTATCTCAGTGGAATTAAAGCATTAAATTGCATCAAGGTATTAGGTTAACATTTACCAAGGCAACATACATTATTAGATTTTTTTTCAATGTAATAAATTTATCGTTTGAGGATTCGTTGAATCTTTCTGTAGTATTTTATTCTATTTTTCTGCAGTCTCCAAGAACTTGTATAATATGCAATGCAAATTTTTAACTCTCTTAAATATCTGGAAATACATTGCAATGCTTCATATCTGGAATTTATAATTTGTGAATTTCTTGCAATTGGCTCCTCTGCATCTTTGTGAATTAAGGCTGCATTATGACATTAGGTTAACATTTCTCAAGACAACATATATTGTCAGATTTTTTGGCAATGCATTCATGCAGCAATTTGCAAACATTTTCAATGCATCAAAACCAAATGAATAGATCAGTGTCTGCACCTTGCCCAGTGCTTGTCTTCCTAATAAAAGGAGGGAATGCAGTAGCTCAGGATGCAGCAAGAGGTCCTTGCAACACCATTGCTGGCAAAGATTTGCCGGGGGCAAATCTGCTTCTTCCAGAAGGGGGGAGGGGAAATAAAGAGAGGGCAAGGAGACGGTGGGGGAAAGTACCAATAAACAGTCTCAAAGGTCATTACAAAAGACCCGAAACCGAGGGGTCACTGAAAGCAGCAGGTGAAAACGGCCCAAAAAATCGAACTTAAAAACACCGTGCCTTTTAGAAGTTCCGGCATCAGGCGATTCAGGAGGGTAGAAAAAAATTCAACTACATAAAATAACCCAAGGTCTACAGAGCAGATGGTAGCCCAAGAAAGCAATTCATCAAGCCGGGGTGTGGAGACCCGAGGAAAATTATATGCTCAGCACGTGTCTGACGCGTGGCCTCCCCTCCCCCTTTCTCGTTACTTTCGAACAAGCTTGCAGACGATTTTCGATTGGGGGATGAAAATATCTCAGCAGATTTGTTTCTTGGAATATTTTTTCTTCCCCCTCTTCAACTGGGAGAGAGGGGTGTTCGGAGTGGTGGTAGCAGGTAGCCGGTAGCGCCGAACAGTAGTCGATTGGGTGGCATTTCCGAATGTATGGAATGCAGGTAATGTATTGGTGGTCTTTGAAAAACAGAACAGCATATTCCTCCCCCGGTAGAGTGCAACAACATACGGTGTTTTTCTTCTGTAATTGCCAGGGCAGTTCCGGAAGCTTACAATGAAAATATCGCGTCACAAGTAAACATAGTTATAAATCGTCGCTCTAATGGATAAATTGTTTCTAGCACGAAAGGCGCAAATGAAATGTTTTCATTATTTTGCTATTCCTTTTCAAAAGGTGCCAAAAACGATCTGGTTATGTTTTTTCCAATCGCACAATTGCATGGATAATAGAAGTAATTCACAACAATATTTCTTTCTAATACTCTTGACCGATGTCAAAACACAGTTGAGGTCCTTGATCTTTTGGCGGATCAGACACAATATAAAATTATCGGGATATAAATTTGAATGACGAAGTAAAATTTTTCTTAGTCGTAATTATTTGAAATAAAAATTACATGGAATCTTTGATGATCTCAGATGCTTAATGAATTGTTTGTTGGATCAAAATAACAGAACATTTACAAAACAGATTTAAATTTAATTAGTGAAAAGAATTTAAGAAATGAAATTGTTTAATTTAATGAAAGAATATAAAGATGCTCTTGATTTTTAACTTTATTTACACATTTCAGCAACTGAAATAATAACATTAGAAAAAAAAAATATGGGTTTTTAAGAAACAACCAGTTGATTTTACCTTTTTTTTTTTTTTTTTTTTTTTTTTTTTTTTTTGTCGATTGTTGACTGTGGGTTTAAAGAGCTTGTACAAATCAATTTTTGAAAGAAATCTTATTATCTGATATAAATACAATAGCGTTTTGGAATAGACGTATATGCTTTAAAAAAAATGTTCAGCGTTTTTTGCTGTCAGCATGTGAAGGAATTTTTATTTCGGAACTCATGTTTCTAATTAATTAAATTATGAAATTTTATACTAGTCGACTTAGGCGCCTAGTTGTTTTACTCATAATAAAAATTATACTAATTTTATTAAAGTGAAATATTATAATTCATTTTATATTTTGCAACTTACTCAAATTTTGGAAACTAAAAGGTTTTATTCATTACAAAAGACAAAGAAATAAATTGGAAAATGCAAATAAATAAGTGAATAAAAGGTGCACAAGAAAAAAAAATGTATAAGTATTTGCACTAAATATCGATGCATATATGGAATAAAAATTTATAGAAAGTTTAGGTTCTAATGAAGTATATGATTTAAATCTTTACATTGAATTGTTAAAAAAAGAAGTGCCTGGACGAATAATTCTCTAAAAACATGAGATTCAATGAATATTTTTTTTTTTGCTCAGACATAATTATTATTTAAATCATAATTATTGCAAATTATTTAGCTGATTATAAAACGCATATTAAAATTGCTTATAAAATACGAAAGGATAACATAATCTCTAGAGAAGGTTAAACTAGCCTTGAATGAATAAATGGGTTTAAGATCTTAATATAAAATAAAATATAAAATAAAAAATCCCAAATGGTGAAACCAGCTGCGAAGCTGGTTAATTTATTTAAAAACTCAAGACTCGATATTTTTGTATACTGTTTTCAAAAAAAAAAAAAAAAAAAAAAAGGAAATGAACAATCTTTACGATTTATAGGTGGCTATGATAGCTGGAGAAAGCTGTCAACAGTAATTCAAGATCATGAGAAATTTGTCACTTTAATTCCTTTACTGATTGGAAAGAATTACTAAAACGACTAAAGTTATGTTTGACTATTAATAAAAATAAATCAAGTTAATATATATAAAAAAAATTGGAACAACTTAAATTACTATTTTAAAGAATTGTAGACATGATTCTATTTTTATCATGTAATAATCTTTCACTTCATGGAAACTATGAAAATAATAGAAACTCCTAATAATGGATATTTTTTAATCGAATTATTTAGTAAATACGACTTTGTGTTCATAGATCATACAAAGAGAATAAAAAAATTCGAAAATTAAAATTGTGCATGATTTAGCACAGAGATCTAAAGAACAAATTCATCCTGTGCTATGAAATGAAGTCCTCAAAACAAAATTAAAGACGATATAAAAGGAGCCACATACAACAGTATAAAGATGGATTATACTCCTGATATTTCTTATAGGGAACAAACTTCAGCTTTTATTAGGTATCACAAACTGGCTACGCCAATCCGCCAGACGACACACGGAAAAACTTGAATGTCTACACCGCCGGAACAGCAACACTGGCGGGAGCTGTGGTTTAATTCTAAGGGCCATCACCGGTCACGGTACAAGCCTTCCCTAAGGAAGTAAGTCCCGTCATCGATGGAAGGAGCCAGAACCCAACCCTTTCGAGTACCCACAGGGGGGATGAGAACTAACAACCAAGCCGGAAGCTTCTCATCCTCACTTACGAAGTCCCCCCCCCCAGTGGGGTGCCTTTATTAGATACATAAATTTTGAAGAGAAAATATTAAATATAAATAAGTAAAGTTTAATAAAGTAACTAATGTGACTAGAGAAGGGCTAGCAAAACTCCGATGAAAAGAATAAGTGAGCTGGATTTAGATATTATGAATTGTACAGGACAGGCGTACGACAACGGTAGAAACACGACAGGGAAATATCAAGTTGTACAATCTAGATTAATTGCTCTAAATCCACAGGCAATTTATATGCCTTACCTATCATGCTGTTTTAATTTATTGAAGAGTATGATAGTCAAGGCATAATATTAATTTGTGATGCCATTTCCAGCAGTATACATTGTAAAAAAAAAATGGATATTGCAACGTTTATATTGCTTATTATCTGCATCTACAAATAGATGAGAAAATTTATAAAAGCATTTAAATATTACTCTTCAACCATTATACAATACTTTTTGGGAAGTCAAAATAGATTCAGTTAAAGTAGTGTATACACAGTTTGAAAAAATTTGTAATGCCCTAAAACCAGTTATTGACGCAGATAATAATAATACATTGATGTTCGAAGCTACGAGTCTATTGGATTCTATGCAAAAAGTGACATTTATTATATATTCAATAATATGTCCAAAATTGACACTACCAATAAATTATTTCAAGCAAAAAAAAAAAAAAAAGTCGTCCTTTATTTGGCTTTTAATTTAAACAGTAAAATTAAAACTGAAACCAAAAATTTAAGAACAAAATTTAACACATTTTTAGAAGAAATAAAAGTGATAAGACGCAATGTGAATATTTCAGAACATTTTCCTAAAAAACGAATTCGGAAAAGAAAGAGATTCTATTCTAAAACAACAGACGATGAAGTTATAGAAAACCCGATAAAGGAATTTAGATGTTATTTTTAACACAGTAATTTATACTGTTATTGTACAGATAGAAGACAGATTTAAAATTATGTCAAATAATCATTGCTATAAAAACTTAAGAAAAACATGAAATAGAAAAATGTTGTAAAGTTTTATAACAGAAAGAAGATAAAAACCTAATCGAGGAAACTGCTTTGCTACTGGATTTGGTTTTGAATGAAAGGAATGTAAATAAAGCACATGATATATTGCAATTCATACTAAATAATAATTATAATGAATTATTTCTAAATATATTAATAGTGCTATAATTTTTCTTGACGTTGTTCAGTTACCACAGCAAATGCTGAACACTCTTTCAGCAAATTAAAATTAACAAAGAATTGTCCTTTGTCAGAGATGTGAGCAGAGCGCTTCAATGAACTTACTATACTAAGCATCGAAAAAAAATTGTAATTATTCTGAAGTAATTAATAGCAAAAACAAAATCACGTGATAAATAAACACCCAATATAATTATATATTAAGCTTGTTATATTTTATATTTTTTTTACTTTACAAAAAATTTAAAAGACCCAAATGTTTTTTTTTTTTTTTTTTTTTGCATCCGTGCCTCTTTATAGAGAAGGCCGGCTCTGTCTTAATGTTATGAGTTTCGAAGTAGAGAACTGACCCAACCATCATTTTAAGCCAGTGTTAACGACAGACATTCGTTGAATTCTCGCTCCACTTGAAACATCTGGGTATTATTTTTCTCATGGGATGAAGTTCATACTCTTTTAACTGGATTAGAGTGGTCTGGATTGGTTTAAAACGACAGCTACGTTGAAAAGTAAGTGTTGAAATCTGAACAACAATAAATTATTGCTACCTGTGACTGAATTACGAAAGCAAAATGGATTTTAAAAAATTGATTTCAGTGTTAAAGACAAAATTAACATTTTTAACATATATGCAAATTTATTTAAAACGAATCAACGCAGAGTTGCGGTGTAGTTGGAATTTCTTTTTCGTCAAATCTTGAAAAATTGTGAGCCTTTTGTGCGCAAGATCAAGAAATAAATGTTGATGACTCCGACGAGAAAGAATATCTTAACGCCGAAATGAGTCAATCTCTTGATATGTTGAAACGTGCTGTGTAGCGTCTTTTAAAGAATTTTAAAAACGAATAAGTGCAATCAATATATAAGTGAACTTTTAAGGGAAAAATTTTCGATAAGCAATAATTAATAACATTCAATTGTTATTTTTTTATATAAATTACTGTCAGACTTGAGAAGATGCAAGTGATGTTGTACTTCCTCGTATATGCAATATAGAGAAATTATAGAAATCGTCAAAAAATTCGAAATTAAAATTTTAATGAATCTCTACGTTTTAGACCTCCCTGAGTTCGATAAACATATTTTTAAAAAATGCCCGTCTGTCTGTCAGTGACAAAGATAACTCAAAAACGCTTCGAAAAGGATGGTTGAAATTTGTCATATATACACAAATGTTAACACCAAATTTGCATATTTCTAGTAAATTTTGATCAAAACTCTTTTAAATAAAGTATGTTTATCCAGCTGTTCGAATATAAATTAGCATGATAACTACAAAACGAAAATAGCTAGATAGATGAAATTTGGTACATAAATTTAATCTCTTTAGTATAGACGCCTACCACATTTTGAGCGAACTCCTACAAAGGCTTGATCGTCTGCTGGTCTGTACTTTTAAAAGTATGTAATAATTCAAAAACACAATGACTTAAATATATGAAATTTGGTATGAGATTTTGTGACTACAAAAGCAGTCTTCCAACAATTTTTTTTGTTGTTTCAATTGGTTGAGAAAAATGCGTTTAAAACACAAATTCCATTTTTGGATATTGATGTTTTAGATGGCGAGTTATTTGGCGATGCCAGGGATTAATCGTCAAATAACTCGCCAAGTCAAAAATTGATATTTCTTAACTATTCTACCCCAGTGCCTTGTAAGGCGTTCTCTGGCATGGCAAGTTTATTAGAGAGTATGCTTGAAAGTTTTGGAGGGACAACTCCTTCTGGTATGTTATTTCTTTTTGTTAAAAACATAAGAAGTTTTATTCATTTCGGTTATTGTTATCAATGGGTTTATACTAGCAAAATTTCATATATCCAGAAATGATCACATTATATGGCAACTATTATATTTCAAAATTTGCAAAATATTGGTTGATGGGAGTTATCCAAAATACATACTCGATTTTTTAATATTATAATACGAAGCTAATTACAAAAAAGAGTCGTTTTAGGTATATGAGAAAGGTGAAGAGGACGGAAATTGAACAATCCGACTGGTTTTTATCCTCTGGCACAAAATATCTACCTTCCAGATGTGCGTGATTTTGTGTTCCAAAATTGACTACACAGCCCAAAAGAGAATGCTTGAAATGCTACCACATTTTTTTCCCACAGACATACATTCCCACGTGCCTTTTGAAAGCGGCATTTCGGCCCTGAACACGAGGGACAGGTGTATTGAACTATTTTTGCGCAAGGGAACGGAAATGGCCACTGAATGGCTTTCCCGGATGGCCACTTCCCGTTGGTGGGGATGGACGGAAACGGCCACAAAGAAAGACAGTTTCACTCAAATAAATAAGCCGCTGGCAAAAATATGCGGTCTGCCAACAGATGCGGAATGAATGGGAATTCACGTACACACAGTAAATACCAGCAATCAAAATATTTAATGGGATTATTAAACAATGATAAGGTAAAAGAGGTCCTCAGCTAACTGGGCTTACTTCGGATCTAAACCATAATGCAATAATATATATCAGCCTATCTAGGTTAAAACTCTTCCAACAGATTTCTTAGCCGGCTGTCAAAATCTAGTTTAACGATAATTTAATTAATGCTTTCAAGTATCGCCTTATCATATACCAGCTCACAAGTCTTCGGACAGATTCGTCATCTGGCTGTTAGAATCTGCTTTCACGATGATTTACGCATTATTATCATCACAAATTTTCCGACAGATTTCTTAACTGGCTGTGAGAAACTGTTTTTAAGGTAGCTTAGTTAATGGCTTCATATATAGCTTTATCATGTACTAGTTGATTGTAGAATTTTTTAGGTGGCTGTCAGAATCAGCTTTTACGATAATTTAGTTGATTCCATGCATCGCATTATCATATATTAGCTCACAATACTTCGAATAGATTTCTTAGCTGGTTGTCAAAATCTGCTTTTATGGTAGCTTAGTTAATGATTTCATATACAGTGTTATCATATACTAGCTATTCGTAAATTTTTTAGAAAGCTGTCAAAATTGATGATTTCATGTATCGCATTATCATATACCAGATCACAAGTCTTCAAAACAGATTTCTTAATTGGCTGTCAGAAACTATTTTTTCAAAAGCTTAGTTGCTGATTTCACATATCATATTGTTATATATCAGCTCAAATAATTCGCACAGATTTCTTAGCTGGCTGACAGAATTAGCATTTGCAGTGTTTAGTAGATGGTACGTGGTATCATATGCCTAGCTTTTCATCTCAAAAACCTTGGTACAAATTTATCAGATGCTTGTCTGAATCTAAACAAGGTAGTTTAGTTAATAAATCCTCATTCTATCAAAGGTGCCAATACAGGTTTTGAACACAGCAATATTCCATTGCAAATTTTAATTGTTAGCGTAATAACATATCACCATTGCATATTTCTAAAGTGTATTATGGATCCCAAATTATACCATGTTTTAAATGGTATGGCGTGGAGAAGGGGTCTGCCAGCTCAGATGTCGCCCTCGTCATCTGACCGCGGTTCAAAATTATTCGGTCCGACTCAAAATAGCCCTAGTGTTGCGTTAAAACTGGACGTTAATATAACTAAACTAAACTAAACCATATTTTAAACTAAACTTGAGAATAAAGTGAATGCTTATAATAATAAAAATAATTTGTATTTTACATTTCAAAACATCTTGTTTCATACAAAGTGTAGAGAAAATATTGTAATCAGCAAAAAATAAATAAATAATAAATAAAAAATCTAGCTCAATATTTTGACGAATGTTAATTTGTATTTCAAAAAATATCGTGTTTTTATATTTTTTCTTATACAAACTATAGAGAAAATACCGTAATCGAAAAAAAAAAAAAAAAAAAAAAAAAAAAAAAAAATCAAAGGCAATATTTTTGACCAATGCCCATTTTCAGACCTTCCTGAGTCCGCAAAACATATTTTTGGAATTATGTCTATTTGTTTGTAAACATAATAATTAAAAAAAAAAGTGAAGTTTGAGTTTGATGAATGAAATTAGTTATACCGATTTCAGACCAAATTTGAAGATTTTTTTATCAAATTTTACACGAAATCTATTCAGAAATCTTGCTCAACAGTACAACAGTCAGTAAAAATGAACTCAGTACCTATAAAATGTAAAGAGATAATAGATAAAATTTGGTAGACAAATTAAGCATCGAAAAGGTGGATTCTTAACAAATTTTGAACCAAATATGCCAAAGGGATGACCATCTGTCTGTCTGTAGTTTCGAATCCATGCAAACGTAATGTTTTATGTCAATAAAATTTTAAATGTTATCTTGCGACTGCAGCTGTGGTTCTGTGTCCGATTTTGGTTTCAATCTCGTTGCTCTGGTATTTGCGTATTAATTACATCCCGGCGATTAATCGCCAAAGATTGCACACTAATAGGCTCTCTCGTAAATACTGTTTGCCAAAGGCAGGCGATTAATAATACACAAAAGCGTTTACTAGAGAAGAAATGAGGTAAGGAAGTTTCAAGGAGATCACTCCCGTTGGCTTTGAAGTCTGTCTGTCCGGTTGTTCGATTAAAAGTGAATTAGATAACTTCAAAATGTAGAACGTTAGGCAGATAAAATTTCTAACCCAGTTTTAGCACTTAAAATACAAACTCCTATCAATTTTGAGCCGTATCTCTCAAAAATTTGTCTTCTTGTCCGTCTGTACATGCATGTAAGCGCAATAACTGATAAAAGCCATGACTTAAATCAATGAAATTCACTGTATCATCTAGTGACAACAACTGCAGTTTCTTGCCAAATTTTGATTTCGTTCGGTCGCCAAAAAGGTGTTCAGAATACATTTTCGCTTAACAGATTCAGTAAAAATTCTACATTCATGCCAAACATCTGTATTTAATAACTATTTTTCACCAATGACATTTACGGCTTTACTTAAGGTTCACAATTATATGCGGGGGGGGGGGGGGAGAATAACACTTCTATTGAATATGTGAGAAAGTTTCGCGCAGACATCTCCCCCGGTTTTTATTGCATGTTTTGAATACATCGATTTCCCACACACACCCTGAAAGTACGAAATGTCAAAATTTAAAAGATTCAACATATTACAAATTTTAATGATGATATCAACTTTATTTTTGCAATTTAATATGACCTAAAATTCGATTCCAATCAATAAGATCGATAGAAGATAAAGAAAATTCAATATACTTTTAAATATATTTGAACTTTGAAAATTGCAAGTTAGTTAGTTTAGTTATATTAACGTCCCGTTGTAAAGCAACACTAGGGCTATTTAGGGACGGACCTCGTAATTTTGAACCATGGTTAGATGACGAGGACGACACCTGAGCTGTCACCCCCCTCTACACACCACACCAGCTTTTGGCTTGACGGATTTAGCGTGCAACAGACCCCCTTATACGACGGTTCTTCGGTGGAATCGGGTCTCGAACCTGAAAATTAACGGCTCATGAGCCGAGACTTACCACCAGGCCACCGCAGCCCTTTGAAAATTGCAAGATATTAAGAGAGAGTATTAGAAGAAAATGAAATTCTATAAGCTTTGTTTGGTAATGCTACATGCTCGAACAAATTAGTTTCTTCTGAAAATATAAATAGATAACAAATTTTTAAAAAAGACAATATAATACTGTAGAGGGAAGAGACTCTTTATAACTTCATTATGAGATAGATAAAAAATAATGGACAAGTTTCAACAACAGTTATTAAATTATTTTCTAAGCTCCCCATTTCACAAGACAAAACAAACACGAGCACGAAAATACACGACACCCACTTAGAATACAATCTAATATTGACCCACACGAAGGATAATGGGAAATATACTTTGATGTTAATCAGGTTACGCCATCTGTTGTCGCAAAAGAGAAGGTAGTAGAGTTATGTAACCGCTACAATACACATTTTAATAATATCTTCAACTTCATTTTAGGCACATTCCGTATCAAAATATTGCCTATGGTAATGTTTCTCATGACATAGTTTCAGGAAAATTTCTGCAAAATCATACTAACCGTAATACATATGTATCTGTGTTACGGTCAGTGTGATAAATTAATTTTACCAGTTAATCG